>NC_067290.1:11070000-12320000 GCF_020740795.1 Apus apus
TAATGTATTGAGTTTAGGTATTGAGATTTGAAGGTTAATTAGTTGATCTGGCTAAATAGTACATTACACACTAGGGGATTTGTATTAAAGCCTGCAAAACATGTCTGATGCTTGACTTAAAAATCATACTCTGAGATCTGACCAAGAAAAAACACTAAGAGAAGTACTGATTTCTGTCAATGATATCCATATCTCCATACTCAGTGTTTATAGGCAAGTCTAATTTACAGTGCAAAATATCAGTGTTACCTTGATCTGCTTAATATAATGGATTTCTGGAAAAATTTGAAGAGTTGGAATTTAAGACTCACATGCTTCTTCTGCCTATCAATAGGTGCTCTGCATTTCCAGCTCTTCCTCCAGTAGCTGCAAGGGCAACAGGAGGGACTGTGTGCTGGTTGTCAGTGCTGCTGGCATGCTGGGACAGTTAATCCTGCCTCCTCTGACATAAGCAAAGCAGGCAATCAGCTGCTTCCAGCAGTATGCTGCCATACCAAGTTTCCTGCGTCTAAAACGTTTCCTCATTCCCTTGGCTTATTTCTTCCCATGCCTTTCTTAATGTTGAGCAGTGTGTCCATGCAGGGCTCGATGTGTTCTCCCTTTGCAATTTGCTGCTTTAGTGAATTAGACTGGTTGTCACTGCGTTGATGAGAGGAGGCAAATCCACCTGGGTGAAAATAGTTTGATTGGCTTTACAGATTGTGTCATAAAAAACCTGAAGATATGCAGTTGCAAATACAAGTTTGACTCCACAGCACTTTGATGTTTCAAGTAAAACCCTAAGGAAACAAAGTGATTGGAGAGGGATGGAAAAAAGGAGCCAAACTTGAACATCTGGCAGCTTTTTCCTTCCTCGGCAAATTAAGATACACAGAGTTGCTTTGGTTTAGCAGGTACAGGAGACAGATACCATTTCACTTCTTCAACAAACCCTTTCCAAAATGTGCTTCATAACATGTGTCCTTGAGCAATTGCCTCTTTTATAAGATTAAAGAAGATGGGGAGCTTTCTTTTTCCCCTGTACTTCTTGTGAGGTAAAGGAATTGTTACTATCTGTGGAAGTTCCTTAGGATTTGCTTTAGAAAATGAATGACAGAATTTATAGTAAAAGGAAATAATATTACTTCTACAGGTAACAGAAACATGTTCCTTATATACTGGGAGCTTGAGGTTTCCCTATCATAGCAGGATTCAGGGAGCTTTCAGTTGTTCCACATGAGTGCTACAATGAGCCGTGCAAGTGAACAAAGAATTTGACATTAAGTAGTGGAGGTTTCATGACTCTGATGCTCATTTATTCTGCTGGTAGGAGACTGCTTTGGTTTAAAGTTTTTCTCTTTTATAGTTTATTGTTTTTATATGTGTAAGCTAGATACAAATATTAGATGTGAGCATCAAGTCATGTTCTTATATGAGTCTGGTAAGTAGGTAGTTGAGGGGTTAAAAAGCCAAATGAACTCTAGAGCTTACAGTGAATTAGCCTTGGTATACAAAGGAAATTTTTCATAGGATCTGTTTGGAAAAAAAACCAAAACAACAACCTGCTCTGTGGAGTTGTTTAAAGTGCAAGTGTTTCTTAACATGCAAGGTTTTTCTTTTAAGAAAAAGTGAACAAGAGCACTGGTTGATGCAGTTGTGGTTTTTACTGGCTTGTATGGCTTGGCATTTTAGGGTGATTTTGGTTTGAGTCTTTTGTACCTGGTCACGTAAAACTATTTAATGTATTTGGCGTGAGATATTTACTCCTGTAATATTTAGCCACAAAGGCCTGCATGCAGGGATGGGGCACACCTGCTTTCCACAGGTCTGAGTATGCAGTTACATTTGTGAGTGTTCTAGATCTGAACTTATTTTTCCATGTGTTCAAAAAGACATGTATAATGCAGTAGGCAATGCATAATTTTCTTTCCTGTCAAACCCAAGGGTAGCATACATTCCCTAGGAAGCAATATATAAACTGAAGTTCTAGTGATGTGAACATCTATAGAATTTGAATTGGGATCTAAGAGTTGACTAAATGAATAATCTGAAAGAGTAGAATACGTGATCACTCTTCATACTAATTTTCAGTTTATAAATAATATATTGAGTTAATAAAATGTTGTAACGGTAGTGATAAAAGGATTTGTTTGAGGCAGGATTTGCGGAGGGAGATAGGATCCAAGAAAAATTGTGTTTTGAAAAACAAGTTTCTGGGAGTACTATACATTTGCTAATTAAAAACAAAATTAATTGATATTTCAACAAATACTGACATAACATCTTAGTGAACTATAGTGATATAGCTACCTTTTCTTGGTATTCTTTATAATACCTTCTACTATGTTTATAAGCACTCCTAGCACATAATGCTTGTGTTTATATCATGCTTGTTACATTTGTGGATAATGTATTGAGCTGTTAAAGTACATACTAAAATTCTCTGGCCTGATGTAATGATTGTATTTGTTGGCTAGCTGTGATGTGCTAGGTGTGAAAAGCTCAGCTGAGAATTCAAGAGCAATTAGCCTGGTCAAATTACATTCATTCCAGCCAAGTCTCAATCCCTTTTGCAGAAGTACTGGAAAAGATGTAATAAGAAGGCTAGTATAATGGTCCATGGATCATTCAGGGAGTCATCCAGGGAAAACTGAAAGCAATCAGTTACAGTGCCATCCAGTTTGTACAGCTCATAGAGAGCTGAAGCTCTACCTCTTCAACTGTCCACTTACTTTCTGGTAGGTTTAAAGAAGTTCAGAAGTCTGTAGTTTCCTTGAAGCTTCAGTAGTATGTAATAGCTCCTAAGGCTTGTAAAATCATGTATATTCGTGACACTTTTCACTATATTTTTAGATAAAAGCCTCTTAAAGGTGGTTCATATCCTAGCATCAGTGCTTGCAGGTCAAGTTTGAGTCTCTGATGGCTCCATCTTGCAGCACTCTGGGGCAACTGCTGTGATGGAGAGTGTCCTGGGATGCCTGGGGAGGGAATTCACTTTGGTCTCCTTCAGCTATCAACAATAATTGTGAGTGATGCTTCAGGTGTGGTTTTAGGGGGTTATTTGGATCACTGTAAAATTGGAAACATCAGGGAACCAGACTTTAGATTAATTCTTGAGAATGCAGAATAGTTGTGAGGTTTTCTGCTTTTTCCTTCCACAAATCAAGGGCAGACCTGTGCAAATCTTGCCAAATGTGATGGTCATATATTACATAAAGCACCAAAGCAGGAGAGCTGGCCCTTGAACACTTTATCATGAAACTTTTTGACAACGGTGTATCTAACATGCCTTCATTTTTCTTTCTTTTTTGTCTGTCTTAAAAAGATAAGCCTTTTGAGAAACACTGAGCTAAGAAATATCAGGTATGACAGGCATCATGTCAAAGTTGTGCATAAGTCCTCAAGTCTCTTAGCAGGATCTCAAAATATTATAGGAGCAAGATGTTTATTTCCTGAGATGCATTTTTCTTGATTCTTGTATGGAACATGTTTGTTCCAGCAACACTGGAAAGGAAATATTTGCATAACATTGAGAGCTTGAGTAGGTTTGGTTTTGATTCTGACTTTCAAACCTGCTGCAATAACAACAACAACATAGTCCTTTCTTTTCTCTAGAGTAAACAATAAGTATATGCGTGTAATAGTATTCCCCAATGTCTCGTGACACAGCCTCAAAGGAATTAAAGGTATGCCTTTGATTATACTTTTCATAAATGTTAAATATCAATCTAATAACTGAATTGGACCTTATGGGATCATACCTGTACTTAGTTCAGAGACACTTATTTGTGGAAACTTTAAGCAAGCAGTCAGACACACGTGTCACAAGAGAGTTGCAGGAATGAGCCTGAAAACAAAGTTAAGAAGTTTAATACCCTATGCTGCTCTAATGTGTCTTTGACTCTCCTGATGTTTTACATGCTTGGGTTATTTGCCACAATTCTCTTTTAGCTAGTGTGAATTTTCTTTGGGCAGAAATTCACATGCTGACAAAAGATATTTCACTTAAAAGAACGTTTTTGAGTGAGACAATGTGTAGTTCTCATTGATTTCAGCAGCTTGATCACTGATCTTAAGTGTGAAGTGCTGTGAAAGACTGTGTACACACATTTTCCAGTTGTCAATATCCCGCTTTTTTAAACAGAGGCAAGATTTCCTGTTTTTAATCATTCTCTGTTGGCTGGAGATTCAGTCTTAGGTAATGACTCAAACATAATGAGGAGAAAGTCCTATTAAAAGAGATAGAAAAACTGGGTAGTTAGTATTACTGGTGTCCGATTCTCACCATGTGAATATCTGTGGTATCTCACTCACTAAAAATAGCTCCCAAGAGATTTCACAGCTAGTCAGCATGAATCCTTAAACTTGGATTGGTTTCTTTATTTTTCACTCTGTGCTTCAGCATCTAATTTGTATCTTCACAATATGTCTAGAAATACCAAATGTACTGAAGACATAGCACATTGCCACATGTTATGTCTGTGTCTTTTAAAATAAAATAGAAGCATGGTCTAAACAAGAGGTATACCTGACATTAATTGATTCTAATTTTTCTCTTTATATTTTCCTACTGCATTGTCTCAAAAACTTTGAAATGACAATATTAATAAAAAGAGGAAGTCTTGCAAATAAGAATGAACAGAGAAGTGTAATCAGCTCAGAGACAGAGGCAGCAGTTGTGATTGTTATGGAAACAGGCACTAGTGTGCACAGCTGACATAAGGCAGGAGAAAATTTGTTGTGTGAACACACAGCTTTGTGTTTATTTGTGCTGAAATACACATGTAGTGAGAAAACAACCTTCTAAGATGTAAAAATAATGACTTATTGTATTAAAAGTGAATTCTAGTTTAAGGATGCATCTGAACATGGACCAATACCTGTCTGGAAGTGAGAGTGAGAATTCCAAGTACTTAGGAGGTTGTGTAAGTTTCTGTCTTCAGAAGGCCGGTCATTTTGTGGGGGAAGATGGAGATAAGATTGGGATTTTGTCTTTTACACCATTCCTCTCTGGTTTCCACAACGTGCCGGCTCTGATGAGTAGAATTGCTCCCTACTCCATTCAGCTGTGGGCAGAGGATAAGGAGAAACAGGTGACAGCTCTTGAATTGCCTTTCTCAATGTTCTGAGCAATCAGAAAACACAGGTGAGATATATTGGAGATAGAATTTTGGAAATACATGCAGAGGCAAGAGAAAGGGTAACATACAGCCTGCAATGCTTGTGAAGATACTACCTCTTGTTAAGATATCTACTATCAGATACAAATATTTTGAAACAGAAGCTGAATTCTTTGCAAGTCTGTAAGAGTCACCTGCAACAAGCCTTTCAGTCTTTGTGTAAGTTAATACAGAATCATAATGTTTTGAAACCAGTTCAGTGACAAATTCAGAAGGTGAGGTAAACTACAGCTAGACTGAAGTTCTCCCTTTAAAGTTCCCATAGGCTTTGGATAGAAATTTATTTTTATTATAACTGTTGAAAGTTAAAAACTTACTTTACCAGAGCTTTTCTTCAATGGAAGCAGAAGCTTAGTGATGCACCTGACATTTAAGATCAAAGGCTGTGATGGTCTTGTGCTGTAGAAATCCTATTTATTATTGTAGCCCATTCAGGAATGTTTTAATCAACAAGCTTATTTTAAAAAATTCACGAGATACTGTCAGTTTTTTACAGGATACATTTGTTCAAGCTGTTGCAAATACTTTTATACAAGTGAGTTGATTCCAAGTGCAAGTGAGGTATTTCTGGCTAGGTTCTCCATATATAGTCTATTATTTTAATGAACTAACATGCAAAAAAATGTAAAAGTCAATATTCTATACTAGTTTTCTGCGACACATCTACAGAATGCTCTTCAATGTATTGCTTGAAAGCTAAAATATGTTCTTGTATCCTCCTGTTTTCAAACTGTAGGTTCCTTGGTGACTGTAAAGTTTTATGTTTGAGTGGTTAAGTGGAAGTTTGGTCAGTTTGTAAGAAAATGAGTGTTTGTGTTTTACCTTTATAAAGCAAGTGTTATGTACTAGCCAATGCAGAACCTAGCACAGTAGATTACGCATTTGTGTGCATTAGTCACATGTTTCACAGGTACTTCCTTTGGCTTTTCTCTGCTTCTCTAATTATAGCTGGATTTTGCTAAAATAGATTATAGCTAATAACAGTAACCTCAAAAAATGTCCAGCCTTCAGCAAAATGTATAGCTTATTCTAAGTTTCACACAGTTCAGGGGGAACTTTTTCTAGTGTATATCTAGGAAAAAGAGACAGGAATTGCATTTTCTTAAAGCAGTAATTTTCATGTAGCTGAACATAATTTTTTAATAGACATGTTGAAAAAGTAAGACTCAACAAAGCTGTCTTTTCTGTGATGCATTGATAACTGATCTGTAAACAATATCTTTGAGTGGAGACTCAAGCAGTGGGTAATATAAATTGATAGTGCTATATATTAAATAAATGATCACCAGTTTAGAAGTACATATGTATAAAAATCAGACTAATCGATTCAAACACACTTAAAGGAGGGGTGGAACTTGGTGATCTTTAAGGTACCTTCCTACCTAAACTGTTCTATGATTCTGTGAAGACTATTGAAGACACAGCTAGTGCACTTATCTTCAGATTTCTAACATAAATAAAATTCACATTGTAAACATGGATGGACATTAAGGAATTTTTCCTTCCTTGGCCTGTGGAAGTTCCATAAGTTGTGGATAAATTCCATATGTGTTGCTGAAACGTGTGTTGAACTTCAGCCAGTAGTTTAAGATTATGTTGAAGAAAATATTTCTGAAAGGTTTCAGATGAAGAAAAGTATTTGAGAGTCTACAGAGGGCAGGAAGGTTGATTGGTAGGTCTGAGGATCAATACCAGAAGTGTTTTTTTTCTTTGGGGATTTACTTTGACATTTGTTTTCATTGTGCACTGTAATCCCCAGAAGCCAAAACTACTCTTGTTATAAAACGTCCCTATAGACAATCTGTGAAAATCTCACTCGAAGATCAGTTTCTACCAGACTCACAGTCTCTTAAATCTTTTTTCCGTTGTCATAATTGGTAGGCTGACAGAAGTGACTCAGTGCTCTGTGCTGTGTTGTTCTAACCGGCTATAATAATAAAAAGTTTAGTGGGTAAGACATGAACAGTATAATTGCATGATATGAGTATATATAAAATAGCATTAATATTATTCTTAGAACTATCCCAACTTATTACTTTTGGATTTTTAAGCCAGTGCACAGTATTATAGAACATATATAATTATTAATGCAATATTTGCACTATTAGAAGGACTTACAGAGCATCCCATGTCAAGAAGTCTTGATACTGACTCTCTTGTCTTTCTCAGTTTCTACAATAAGGTCAGAAACAATGTTTTTCAGTGTTGTCTAAGTAATGTTAATTCACTGTCTTCAGTACCCAAGAATAAAACCAGGACATCTTGAAAGGGAAACAAAGTGAAATTTTAATTTCTAACATAATTGTTTAGAAACCTCACAAGTATTTTGTAGTTAAATTATTTCTACTATGTGCTTTAATAAGTGCCTTGTTAATTGAAAATGGCATATATGGCAAGGCACTGGAAGAAAAAGATTGTGTTGGAAAAAACAAAACTGCAACAATAGGAAACAGGAAAAATTTTATGTGGTACACCTTTTTTTCTCCCCTTCAATATTTATGTAATAACTCACACATGTGGGACTCCTGTAGTCTCCAGGGGACAATCACATTCAACATGCATCAAAAGAAATTGTTCAGTTAAACCAACTCGCCCTACCCAGCAATAATTACCGCAGGTTTACACTGAGATATAGTTGCAAAAGGTTAGTCAGTAGGGCATCTGCAAATCAAGTCATATGTCAACTCTACATCAATAACCTCATTATAATAGATGTTAGTATTTCAGCACATGACTGTCCAATACAGCATTCCATGTATAGTTCATGTTTAACTTCTACGTTGACTTATAGCTTGTGTAATATTTTACTAACTTATGTATTTAAACACTATATTACATAAATTATAATCAATGACAAAAACAATGATTTAGATTGAAATTCTGCAATGTGAAGTTGCAATAAAATGTCTGACCCTATTTGTGTAGCTGTCTTCAGTATAAGATGAATATAGGAGGTTTAACCTTGTAATAAAACAACACTGTAATGGAAATTTGTATTGGCATAGATTTTTCATGTGTAGGTGTTTAACAATGTTATCTACACTTTTTTTTAGTTTTCAGTTTTCACAAATTAAAACTGTTTTCCTATAAATATACTAACAAAAGTAATCATGCTCTAGTATACAACTGTTTAGCTAAATTCTGTGCAAACAGTATCTCTATATACTTTGTTATACTCAAAGCTTATCCATGGGCTGTAATGTTTTTCTCGAAAGCTGGAGAGGATGGATGAAAATATAAAAAGGTTTTAAAAAACCTTGTAGTCTGCATCAGGCTCAGATTTCTAGCAAGTTTCATAGTCTGATCGTGTTGTATTTGCCTGTTTGTAATCAGTGCTGCTTGTTGCTGCTGTCAGTTACCCTCCATAGGTCATTCTCAATAGCATGCAAGTCTGTTACCCGTACATCTGGTCAGTAACAAAGGTTTTGCATGAGGTAAGCCTAAGTAGAATTATTTTGCTTGGTTGCTAATACTCCAGATTTATACCACTTATCTCTCATTACAAGTGTTCTGTAATAGCCTTACACACTATTACTTACAGACTGCCTTGTGTTACAGGCTGGAAAGAAGGGAGGTGAAGGTGCTTCTTTACGTAATCCTGTCTAGAACGTTTCTACCTTGGAAAGCTTCCTAAAATTCTTCATTATAAATGCATCTTTGCTTTGAGAAACTTTCATGTGATAGATTTCATTAGAAGATATTGGGACCAAATTTCACTGTTCTACTTTTCTAATCCCTCTTCCTGAACTGCTTGGTTTTAGTTGGCCAGAAATTAGCCAGTAAAATTAGTGATGGTAAAATAGTTAAGTCAGGGAAAACCAGGTGTGATTTTCAATTCTCAGGCTGAACAATCAGATCTTGGATTTCAAGAAAATATATTTCACTTCTAATTTAAACAAATGTAATGTGACCAGATTAAAGCCACTTAGAAGCAAACAGATATTGGCCATCTAGTTAAATTTGTAGTCACTTAGAGCAAAGTCATGTTCAGATATTCAGTTCTTTACCATGGAAGCGTGAGAGTGAATTGTTAATATTTCAGGTTCCTAACTGTTTTGCAATACATGCAAGTCAAAAGTACACACAGGCTACCAGAAAATACTCATTTCTTACTAAAGGTAAAGGTAAAATATATTTGACACAGCATGCTTTATTAATGAATCTCAAAGTATTTTACAGAATAGAGGCATAACAAACATATTGAATGAAACTTAGTCAAGAAATAAAGAAATAGTAAATAAATAATAATAAAAGAAAGAATAAAGGTTATTAGCAAAGTGTCCCAGATGGCTAATGGCACCATTAAGGACCTAGTCTTACTATATCCAGTATTCCATTTGCTAGTCTGAACTGTTAACTGATAAGTGTTACTCCTGATACTAAAAATGTTTGCTAATGAGTTGCTGCTGATTGAGGTACTTAGTGCAGGTGAATTTTATAGTTTTTGGTCCAGCGAGTAACTAGAACATTGGTTTTTAGCATAAGAAGGCTACATACCACATTAACTATTTTGCAGCAGCAAGGCCATTTTAGTAGTCTCTCACTTCTCTGTGGATGGCCTACAATAGCTGCATATGAAGAAAAAGAAGAGAGTGCTGCCATTTGCGGTTTAGATTTCTGGTATAATGGATGCAGCTCTTTTTTTAACCTAAATTATCAAGATAATCAGATAATTCAACAACAAACAATGCTGGAGTGCAGTACATTAAATTTTATAGAAGGCTGATGTTTATCTGTTCTTTCAAGTCACAGCTAGGGTCCTGACTGCCCTAACAAACATTTCTTTGATCCTCTACTTCTGTTTGTATTTTTCCATTTCTCTTTTTCCTTGGGAAACAGTGTGTTCTGCATCTGAGAAAAATTCCTTTCCTAGAAATACCATGGAGAAAGCTGCACAGAATGCAGATTTTTAAAAGATTGTCTTATAAAATAATATTTTGGAGTTATTATTTCTATTTCTGTGGATATTTTAGTGATATAAATTAGAAATGCTTTTACAAATGCATTTGTTCTCTAGTGGGGTAGAGTTTTAATAAGCAGTATTATTTGATATCAGCCAGTCATGTTTCTTTTCACAGCTGCATATTGGCATAATGAAAGAAGCATTTTACACCTACTCTTTAGCTGTCACATACCTTTGTTGTATTGATAACTACCATAATTTATCCATCTAGAAGGTATGACAAAGATAAAAGCCAGGTGTATGTGATCTCCCCTCCTCTTTTTTTCTTTTTTTTCTTTTAGACTTCAAAGGGACAGTATAACAATATGAACAGTGTGTCACGTGTCACATGAGTGCTATAGACCCTTTGTTTTGAAGAAAGAATTTTGTGTTTTCCTGCATATGGGGTGAATTCCTGGCTCTAGTAAAGTTAATGGGAATTTTGCCGCTGCCTTGTCAGACAAAGATTTCTCACATGAGGAGAAAAATAATTAAAAAAAAACCCTGTACAGACAAAAAATAAACTTGAAAGGTCATTGAGAAAGCACATCTCAAGTACAAATGGAAACAGTCCATTGTCATTCGTCATTTACATCTGATCTGTTGATGGGAGCTGTAATTTGTTAGAAAGGACCTTCCGCAGTCAGCTGTAAGGTTTGTCAAAATTGGCTTTTCGGTCTGGGTGTTCTTTTATAATAACATTTGGCTGCCAAGTCCTAACAAATATAATTACTTCTCTTAATACAGACATTGGAAAAGACTGCTAGAAGGCTGCTGTCTGGTTCTCATGCTTTCAGCGTAGGCCTCGATCTTTTATGCATTATGGCTTTGTTCACCTTTTGCTCATGAAACTGATAAAAACTAAAATGATTAGGGCTATAAGCAGGATAACTAATATCTCAAACTCCTCTTTTGGAGTTTTTTATAAGCATATCACAGGAATACTAGAAAGATATCATATAAAACATTACCTAATAGGTTCCTGTGCAGAAATCTTCACTATGAATATGTTCATGGGGTAGCTGGAAGAAGGTATCACAAATCCATTGTGGTAGGATATGAATGATTAACTATACTTTCTAACTTGTGTATTGTTACTTCTCTTTGGTGCTCTATTCCAATTTTCAGCTGCAAATTGCATTCTTTCCTTACTTAATTGAAATGTCTATAAAGTACCTATTACATTAAAACAAATATTGGTCTATCTATTAGATGAAATTATGTATCTCAAATCCCGGACTAAAGGGATTTATGGACTAAAAACCTTACAGGCATCATGAATTTTATTTAAAGAAAATTATATTGCCTCAGATGAAATGGGTGTGAGCTATCAAAAACCACTTAAGGAAGACCAATCAGAAACCTGCATAGTTCAACAGCAGGATAGAGGAAACTATCAAAAGCAAAAAATATCTTTGAAAGAACTGAAATTTTTTCAATTGAGTAAAACAGAATCACAAAATCTGGCAAGTAAAATGTGAAAAGCACAAGCAGTAAGACCAGGAAATACATGAAGCAAAATCAGGAGTAAATAATGAAATGCATTCACACTAGTAATTGTCCAATGTGTCAGAAGGCAGAAGCCTACCAGAGAATCTATACAGCAAAGGTAATTAAGACATATAAAAAGTGCTTTGAGAAAATAAGGTGATGAGGTTAAAAAAATGAAACAAATTTATTTCTCCTGTGTTCACAGAAGAGGAACTTGGGTAGTTTCTGCTTCTGGGACTCCTTTTTATGGGCAAAGTATTGGGAGACTTATCTCAGAGTGAGGTGGTAGTAGAAGAGATTACACAACAGTTACTAAAACTAACAATGCTATCATCATAGGATCAGTAGATAATTCATGTTGAAAGGGACCTCAAAAGGACCATCAAATTCAACCTCTTGTTAAATCAGGCTGTGCTTATGGTCAGGCCAAGTGGCTGTCGGAACCAAGTAGTTTTCATTCTAAAGTTCTTGGAAATTGAGGTGAAGTATACGAACTTATAAGTTGTTTAAAATTTCCTTTTTACGAGAGGACTGGAAGCTGGCTAACGTGACATCTGTTTCTAAAAAGGGTTCCAGGTAAATCTTGGAAAAGCACCTTTACATATGACATCTGTATTGTACAGATCAAGAGAAATTCTTTCTAAAAAGACAAAACTAGTGAGCATGTGGCAAAACATAGTATGTTGGGGAAGGGGCAAGTGCCTTTCCTAAAATTAAGTAATTCCTCATGAGTTCACAAGTAATGATATTTTTCAAAAATCCCATAGGAATCTCTGTTGCGACTGGTGTATTTTTAAAAGACCTGGAAAAGAGAGTGAACAATTTCATGGAAGTCAGCATCATCCACTCCAAAACCAAGGATTGTTTCTTTGATTGTGTCTTGCAAAATCATAGGAAACTGGATAGTATCTAAAAATAAAACCCATAAGAGTAATTTTAAAAAGATAAATAGAACTGTCATAAAATAAAAAAAGCCATGAAGACGTGAGGCTATGTAATCATGTTACTAAATGCAGTACTGATGGCAAAAAGCTTAAATGTAACAGGGAAGAGTGTAGTGAAAAAGCTTATGCAGAACAGAGAACAGTTTGGCAAACTCAGGGTGATTTATGATGGTAGGAGGAACTCTGTGGGTTTACATGGTTTTGACCCTAAACCTCCAAAAATATGTTGGATTTGGCAAGGTTTGACTTGGAGTTTTTGTCTTCCTTTAAACCCAGAAGTCAAAGCAACATCTGGGCCATGATCCAAAGCCAAAGAAAAGGTTTGGATGAACCGTACAAACCATAACAGCCAAGTTTCGCACAACTCTAATTACCATAATGGTTTTCCCCTTCCTCCCTTCCTCCCTTCCTCCCTTCCTCCCTTCCTCCCTTCCTCCCTTCCTCCCTTCCTCCCTTCCTCCCTTCCTCCCTTCCTCCCTTCCTCCCTTCCTCCCTTCCTCCCTTCCTCCCTTCCTCCCTTCCTCCCTTCCTCCCTTCCTCCCTTCCTCCCTTCCTCCCTTCCTCCCTTCCTCCCTTCCTCCCTTCCTCCCTTCCTCCCTTCCTCCCTTCCTCCCTTCCTCCCTTCCTCCCTTCCTCCCTTCCTCCCTTCCTCCCTTCCTCCCTTTTCCCCTTTCCAGAGCTGCTTTTTCTATTTCACACTCTTAATGCATAGGAGTCTCTATATCCAGTAAGTCTTTTTTACACTAAGTGCATAAAGAGGTGAAGAATGACAGCTCAGAGGTTTTGTTTCTTATTTTTGTGTTACAGCAGAATTTGAACAAAGAGGTTGTAGAAAACCATCTGAAATGATGATGTGTCTTCATGTCCATTTTGGAAATATTTTATATTGTCTTTTTGGTGGAAGTGATAATGTTAGATACTTGGCCTTCCTTGTGGGTTTCAGAATATGAAATGACACGATTAAGACATCCAAAGCACTGAACAGTTTAAGAAAGGGATATAGTTTGGCTGCTTTCTACCACTTACTAACAAGTATCTCTTAAATTCTAGTAATGTAAATACCACTTTCCAAGGAGACAGCCGTGCCTGTACAGTAAATGGTGCATGTTCTGCATCTCGTTTGGATCTCATGAAACTGTGGGACACGATATGTTCAAGCTGCTGGTCTGAGAAAGCGTTTCAAATCCGTAGTCTGTGTGCACATCAGACACTGTACATATGGTAAATGATAAACATACCATATGGGATTTGTGAAGTTAAGACTATCAAATTCCTCTCCCATTATATGGTCAAATCAAAAACATATTATTCTTTACATTATAAGGGGTTATGTTTGTGGCCCCATTTATAAGGCTGCAAAGCTGATCATACTTTAAGCTTTCCTTTGGCCTAAAAATTTTCCTGGTAACACTCAAGTTGTCATTTAAAAAAAGAAAAAAGAAAAAAAAGTGTGGGTGTGTGAAATTTGCAGAAGTTCAGCCAAATTTTGAATTATAGAGTTCTGAAAACTCCACATGTAACCTTAGGCAAATACTGCAGCTCAAAGACCTGAGCCTAAGGTTCATTTTGAAAACTCAGTTTTCCAAAATTTAATTTTATGTATTGTGAAGATGTGATCTGGAAAGAATTGTTGCAGTCCTGGCAGCATCATGACCATATATGCAGTTTCATGATAGTTTTATTTTTTTTTTTATGTTGGCTTTGTAGACTGGAATAACTTAGTATCCTCAGCTGAACTGTCAAGTGTTTAACTAAAAATTATTAATTTACTATTGTCGTTGTTACTTGCTTTCATCTGACAAAATTCTTCCGATCTTACCCCTAAATTGAAATTAGTAAAAAAAAACAAGAGTGGAAAAGCAGTGACCACAGTAAACTGTGGCAATAGGAACCTGTGGGTATTAAGGGAGGAACTAGAAAACAAAGCTCCTTAAAAGTTTTAAGTCAGGAATTGAGGAGAAGGGGAAGAAACAAAGATTTTTTTGTTACTCTGAATGCTGCACAACCAACTTCATTTCTTTTACTATTGGTTTTGAAAGCAAGAATTGTATATCCTGAGTGCATTGCAGTGTAGCTCTGCTGTTGTATCCCCTTCCCATGGTAAGTCAATAGTTGAAACAGATTAAGGAGACAGACTCTTTCATGCTACTTTGTATCTCTGCGGTTGAACTCCCTCAGTAGGTTTGTGTAGATTATTTTCCCCCTTTTTTTTGGGGGGGGAAGGGAGAAGGGGCAGGTCGCAGTATGTTTCTCCTACAACTAACAATAAGAAAGCTTAAAGTATGTTTCCTTTGACATCTCTCCATTACATTTTTTTAAAATGAAGATTAGTCTTTCAGCAAAAGACCTGTGGGGAATTTGTAAGCAGTAGGGATATAGCTGGGTAATGCTTGTTACATGTGGAATGTGTGGCTATTTCTTTCCATAAAGATGGTACAGGTGTTTCTTGTAGGTGTGTCACACTGATGCTGAAGAATATGTGGAAAAAAAATATATTCCACCCTTATTTTATATCCTTTTCAGCATCCTCTTCTCCAGGGACAGGCAGCACAGAGAGGTTTTTACATGTGAAATCTTTATGTAGATTCATAAGCATGCGAAAGGCTTCTGCACTTTTACACCAACACTTCTGACAGTTTGGCCTGGTAAATAGACATTTCATCAGTGAGGGGGGTCACTGAAAACTGTATAGGAAAAAAGAGTCAGATGCTTGATATTGTAGCCTTGAGGGAACTGGGATAAAAGTTTTTGAAGAGACAGGGAACACTAGAAATACACGGGATTTACGTAAAATGTCAGACTACCAACATACATGCTTTTAAAATGTATTATTTTTTAACTTACAAAAATATCTACTGTAAACAATGAAAATGTCCATCTGTAGCTTTTGTTAGTGTGTTTAATTCTGTGCATTTTACTTAGCTAGGAAAGTTATCAGCGGAATGGCAGAATCAGGAATGACATCAAGAATCAAGATTGCTATTTCATGCATCATGAACTGATCTCATCAGTTGAGATGGAAATTAAGTACCTGGGTATAAGTTGACCTTTTCCCCACTTGCTTAGTAGTTAAAGGCAAAATATTATGTTCGAAATTAGGTAAAGATACACATTTTTCTATAAGGTGGATAAGACAGTAAACCACAGCTAACTCGATTCCTTCATGTGGACCAAAACTTTTATGGATGGAGGCTGCAAGACTTACAACTTGGAAAATCAAAAGTAGGGAAGTAGAAGATGGGCTCTTGGGGTTGTACTCTGTCTCTACAGCGTCTTTGGGTAAATCTGCTTTCACCATGAAACTGGCATATATATCAATCTCATGATTTTAGCTTGTTCTTTTCCTTCCCTGCTGGGGATTCAGATTACCCAGCTGGATCCCTATGAGCAAAGCACTGTTATCAGTTGTGTAATGAAACCCTATCATGGGAACTTTATTTGACCTGTCTACTAGACACGTGGCTCAAGAGCCACAGTTTGGAAACTCATTTCACATACAGCCAAAATGTGGCTTAGGATAAAAAAGATAAGCAGGTATATGTCTTAACAAGTATCTGTTTAAAGACAATAAAAAGCCTGAACTCAAACAAGGAAACTCATACAGCTGAAGAACTAAGCATCTCCAGCTGTTAGCAAGCATGAACTTGGACTTAAAGTTTAGCTGAGCTAAGTCTGAACCCATTAAAAGAATGACATTAAAAATAAAGGACATCTCACTGATTTTATTGGTCATTCAATTATGCAAAACAGAAATAATAAATTAATATTTTAAATATCTAGAAGACATTTACAGGAAAAATCTGGTGACAAAGCAAGCACTAGTTAACTGACAAATCTAGGAGGAACGGTAGGCTTAGTACAACATTTGAGCAGAATCTGCACTAATAGAATTGCTGCGAATTTTTTCATAGGTTTTAAGAATGGTAAAATTAATGTTTTAATGAAATTTAGGGGCAAAATGGTTCCCAGAATGACCCCAAGTCTGAAAAGATGAACCATTTCTTTCTGCAGGACTGTAAAATTGATACTGCTGAAGGGAATGAAATTACCAGGCAAAATCTGAAAATGTGAAAAGGAACCAGAATATGTAGTGAGTGATGTTCCAGAGCTGCAAAAGTAAAATGGATGCAAATGGGACTGCCATGGGTCAACTTTTGTTGAGTTGTTCAATGCATAAATAATACTAATTAAGGAGGATGTGCTTTAACTGCTGCACAGGTACATAGGGTCCTCAGTTACTAAGGACTTGGGTAGTAGAAGCTTAATATTAAGTTTGAAATTCCTGGTTATATCCCTTTGCATCCCACCAGTTAGTTCTGTGCTTTCTAAAACACTACAGAGATACCAATGAGAATGTTTTAGTATATGCGAGAGTGCAGAAAAAAGCTAAGAAGATTGTGTTTAGGTCTTTGTAACAGAGTCCGTGATTTTTTTTTTAAAGACCTTAATTATTTCCCCCCCCCCCCCCCCCCCCCAAACTTTTAAATCTGAACAAAAATCCATAAACTTTATCTGGAGAATAATTTGTATGATTTTCACTGTTTCCCCACTACTCCTATGCTACAATGGCATATCCTGAACATGAAAATTACTTAAATGATGTAAGTCACTTGTAAAAGCCCAGAATAAACTCCAGCCATCAAGGCCTATAATCCAGCCAACTGGTGTCTTACTTTCCAAGGAAAAAAAAAAGCCAAAATAGTTGTTCAAGTGGCTTTGTCTCATCCGCCATCTGAACTGTAGTGCAGTGTCTTTGGAGACAGATGGTTTCTGAGATTTTCATATGATCGTTGCACTTCATTAAGCAATTACGAATCTGAGAGTATGGTGTGTATATATATATATATTCAATTCCAGTGTTGTCAAGGAAAAATGCACATGCATTAGTGTAACATATTGAGATTTACAGTAGGGCACTTCTGTCCGTGTTACTGGATATCAGAGGACCAAGAGTATCTGTCGGTTCTTATCTATCTACTCACAGCTGTATTTAAGCAACTAATACACTTTTCTATAAACAACTTGATTTATGGGCAGAGTTGGCCACTGAGAAGTAGAGTTTTCATGAAGGGTAGGAGACATGTCATTCTTCTTCAGTTTAGTGGGGAGATAAAAAAATTCTGGCTCCTGTTGTGCCTTTTGGTGTTCAGTACTAGCCATTTTACTCTCTGTAATACTTGTGAGTCCTTTTCAATTTGTAATATATTTTTCCCTTTCCTAAACATTTATTTCCATGAAACAGAGAAGTGCTTTTAGTACTTGTATTCTAGTTACTATCATTAACTCTTTGATAGACTTTCTTGATTATAAGTAGAAACATACAGGATTTTGACTTAGATGGCTGAGAATTTTCTTCCAGATGACTCTCTCTGCATTTCTGTAAGCTCTTTTCACCCTGAGATTTTTTTATAACTTTGATTCCGTACAAGGTTATACATTACATATCTAGTGCTGTGAGGCTACATTAGTCCTACCTATGTGACATATCTGAGTGGTTTTGAGGTTTCTGAGGTATTAGTCTGTGAGCCATGCACTGCAGTAGTTTCAGTTAACAGGTCTGCAGTTTTTTGTGATTGGTCCATATAGCTTGGCAGCTAGTTCTGTAATTCTGCATCACAGCCACCCTCTGTGGATGTAATTATAATAATTATGCCTTACCAATGAATTGAGAGGGAGTTGGTGGCAACAGTGTTTTGAAAGGAGGAATCAGGAATCTTAACATAATTTCTGTGCTTCTTTCACACAACTAAATTGCATTAGTATTTGCAACATGAGAATAGACACGTGATCATATAAGAGATGCATCTACTTAATGTTTTATTTTTTGTCCTAGCCAGCAGAACAAAACTGGAAGTAGAAGAATAAAAGAATTAGGGCATAAAAAATAAGAATAGACAGTGTTTTATCCTCAGTATACTGCCTTAAATTCTACCAGTTGGTGGCTTTAGAGATATTTTAAGCTGGATATAGCATGTATATTGTCATGTTTAGAAGCCACAGAATTTATAAAGTCTTTAAACATTTTTGGCACTGGTTTTGGGGGTGAGCATTGCCCCAAATATTTGAGCTGTGCAACTTAAAATGTCATATTAACTTTTTCTTTTTATGTGGTTTTTAAGCCTGTTGCCTAGTAATGTCCTTAGGTGCACACAGTTCTTTAGTTGTGAGAAATAGCTCATCTTCTCTGTATCACTTATGGTCTCTCCCTTTTTCAGTTGTGCATTTTCTAAGCAGAAAAGTCCTGCTTGAAAGTTTGCCTTTTCTCTTTGCAGGTACTTTCCAGGTTATTTTTCTATCTTAACTGGGAGAGTAGTTTCTTTTGCACTGATTTTTGGCAGGCCTGGAATGTTTTGTCTAGCGAATTTTTTGAGCATTTTATGCTACAAAATAAGATAAAGAGGCTTTATATTTTAATTTTTTAATATTATATTTCTTTATACATTTATGTTTCAAGTTAAAATAACATAGAGAAACAGGGCTGGAAGGGATGTGAAGGTGTCTTCTAGTACATCCACAGTACTGAGTATCAATGATACCACTGTTATTTCTGAGAGCAGTTTGTCTAGCTCATTGCTAATGACCTTTGTAATAACCTTGTTCATGTTTCATTGTCAAAAGGTATTAAAAGAGTTTTCTAACATATTAGCCTGGTATCTTTTTCTGTAATTTCAGGCAGCTATTTCCACATTGGATACAGGGAACTGTTTTGTTTTGTTTTTTTCCTCCCCATTTGTGATAAGTCTGTATCTGAAAATGCATGTCATATTCCTTTTCTTTTCTTGAAGCTGATAAACCCTATTTCTTTTAGTCTTACCAGAGAGGTTATGTTTTCTAGTTTTCTTACTGTCCATGTTGCTTTTCTTTGTAGTCTTTCCAGTTTGTTCACATCTTTGAGTAGACAAAATTAGATCCAGTTCTCCTGCTGAGATCTTGCCAGTGCCAAAGAAAGCAGAAGGATTACTACTATATACATATATATCTTTTCATAGTGTGTTTTTCGCAACAACGTGACACTCTTGACTTGTGATCTTGGTGTCTTGATCCTTTTCTTTAGTAGAAAAAGACAAGTTCTTAATAAGTTATTTTGCTTCCTGGATTTATGGACTTTGTTAATTCTGTTGAAGTGTATGAACTATTAAATATAATATTTTTTTTTTTCCAGTTCAGATCTCAGGTTTGGCAAGATGTCTTAAAGTTACATTTTTGCTTTTCATACTAATGCTATTTGCAAAATTGTAGTCTTAGTATTTGGTGTTATTAATAAAATAATTGAATATCATATGGCTCTAGAAGTTCCTATTTTTTAAAATATCTTTCTAGTTTAATAGTGAACTGTTGGTGACCCACTACAGTTTACCAACTAGTTTGGCATCTGTGTTATGTTACTTTCATTTGAATCAGATTTTTCTTTAGCTTGGTTATGTGAATATCTTGAGATTTGTTACTAAATCACTACTGTTCTTGTCCTTCCATAATGTCAGTTCCTCTCTTATATGAAAAAAAACAGGTTTGTTTGACATAACTTCTTGGGAAGTACGTGTTGGTTCTTCTGAGTGTTTACAAATAGACTAAAGCAGATTGCTTGTTCCTTTAAGTCTCAGAATCAAAACTGACCTACCTGTTATTCTGCAGTCTTCCTTATTTTTTTTAAGATTGAAATTATAAATGTAATTCTGTATTTTTTGGTATCGCAACTGTTCCCCAGGAGTTCTCAAAGCACTTTTTTTCTACAGCACTGAGATTTTATCAGCCATTTTTATTCCTAGGATGAAATTCACTAATATTAAAACTTCCTGGTATTATGTTGCCTGTTGTTTTTTTCCCCCCACTAATACTGAGATTTTTCCTTTTCCTCCTTAGTGCTAGCTATTTGATCCATGCTAAAATGGTGTAAAAGAGCATCAGCCTTTTGGTGATCTTGGCATAGTAACGTAATACATTTAGAGATGTGTCAAAGAGTGTAAGCTTAATAGAGAGAAGCCTAAATTGTTCACAATTGTTCACTATAGCTTTAGTAGTTTTGCTTGCGTCTGAGTTTGTGACACACTTTTAAAAGTTTGCAAATTAAAGTGCTAATACTGTCTCACCTAGTACAAAATGTTTGGAGATTTAAAGTTAACCAGATAGTAGAGATTTTGTAATTATGATCATTAAAGGCCCCAGGAGGGTTTGATATCTACCAGCATCCAGTAACTTTAGCACAGACAGGTGGTAAATTATGAGGGAAATATAGTTGTAGCCTCAGGCAGATACTCGGCTCACGCAGCTGTTTCATGCATTCTGGCAACATGACTCAGTTAAAATCAAATAACATTCCTTATGCCAATATTTCTTACCTGCATATGAAACCAGTTGTCTTTCATTTTGCAAAAACATGATAATTCAAAGAGCATTTAAAAATGTACTGTTTCTCACACAGAATTTATATCTTGCAGCTGCACACTAATCCAAGTGAAATGGAGTAGAGTTTCACTTTATCAGCCAATCATAACTTTAAACTGTTTTCACAATTCATCGTATAGTTTTTAAAGCCAGATTTAAGTCTGTATATGAAAAATAGTCTACTTGATGTATGAAACCATAGATTAGTCAATATGTATTTAAAGTAGTACTTCAGTAACAACAGAAAAATGACTTTAGAGAATTTACAGACTAAACTCTGAATGATACACATGGAATGCAAGTGTTATGCCATCAGTGCAGTTAGGACTATGTGTGAAAGGAGTAGCTGAAAAATACAGTTAATTTGCTCGAATAATCTCTGATCTGGAGACACTTGAGGTATGTAGATTATTAGACTGTCCCATATTGTATCTGCTTATTAGCCTTTTTATTTCTGAGATCAGTTATGCACCAGATGGAAGATGGGGTGCATCTGTTGTGTCTGGATAAGGCTGAACCTGTTCATTATTTCCTTAGTTGGAATCATGGAAGGAGGTGAACAAACAATAAAATTCCTTCTTGGGACTAGACTTGTCATGTATTTGTGCTAGAAGATCATTTTTCTTCTCCTAAGGCACTGCTGATAATTCAGTTCATCTCTCCATTGGGAAAGACACATCTTGCTTCTTATGCCTAATTTAATTCCTTCTTACAGATTATTAGAATTAAAGAATTATTAATCCCTTATATTATGAAGAAAATCATCATAATGTGTATACTAAGCACTTCTTGTCACACAGCAATGCTCAGGTGGTGGTTGATACTAACTCTGTGGCATACATTTGAGACTGAATTGTATATCCAGTGTCACTTACTTCATCATCTCTACCTGAAAGTCTCAGGAGAATCGTTAGATGTTGATTTGGCCTTTTTAAGTAACTCAAATGAGAAATTTTGCTTGGCTTAAGATTCTGTTTTAACAGGAAGAAAAGGGTTAGAAAAAACTTCTGTTGGCAATAATTTAAAATTTTATCATTCATACCCGTATTATTTTTAATGTATATTTGGTTCTTCCTCAGCAATCTTTTTATCCTACATAGGCTTAGATAAGTTGGTTTAATATGTGAAAAGGGTTTCTTAGAGGATTTTGGTACTTCAGGGATTAGTAATGTGATTGTATAACAAAATTGACAGAATTGACCACATGGGTGACTGTCACAATCTCCATTTACACAACACATTTCCAGATACTCAAACTTAGCTACGCCCTCATGTACTGTTTTGCTAACAAACTCTAATATGACTTAAAGACAGCTCCTAAGAATGAAAAACTATTCACATTTTATGCCTACTCGGTCCTTTAATTCTGTTTACCATGCCAGATAAATTTTTTAATTGATGCCAGTTATTATATTTGTCTATTTTGCTGTCATCAAGCTGTTAAACGTACTATTCAGCTTTTTTGTATGAATAATGCCTTTCATATTTCAAATCTGTTTTTTCAAAAGTAACTTCCTGCTATAACAATATTTTCTGGAAAAAAGTCAAGAACACTTAAATACCTTAGACAGGTTTTACAAGTTAACAATTCTGCAGTAATTAGTCATCAGGCTACTTCTGGCTCCATGGATTTAAAGCTATCAGAGTTTACTATTTTGTGAAAAATATGTTTTACTTTGTTTGGACATGCTTGTCATAAGTTTCTTAGTATATCATTATCCTATAAAACCTCCCACTGGCAGTGTCTGGAAGAAAAAAAATACAGTGTAAACTGTAGAAGACCTAATGGCAGCTTCCTGCCAACGTTCATTCTTGAGTCAACAACGTGTGTTTTTGTTTTTGCTTTTGTGAAAATATGTTACAATCTAGTCTTTCATATAAGTTTGCTAGTTTTATTTATCAGCCTAGTAGAGCATATATCCACATCTTCTAGTTTCCCCAATTTTTTCTTCTTTTCATTCCATGATATCTCTGTTTCTGGTCATACCACCAGTGAGTGTTTGCACACATAAATTAGGCACCTAAAATCACTCATCACTAGAAAATTTACTGCTTCTAATATCTTTCTCATGAACAGTTGTGTTTATTTCTGAGTTGCCTTCTCTGGTAAAGACAGCAGGGCTCTCAGCTTTGGTTTAGTCCTTTGTTTTTTCAAGACTCTCATTTTAGATATTAGGGTGTATATGGGACCATGTGGACCTTTAGCAATAAGCCTGTGCTGGCAGTATCGAAATGGTTTTAGTTTATAAATGCAACTCAGAGGAAAAAGAATAGTGGATTGCTATCTGTACTAACTATACAGCTTCTACCCTGCTGAAGCCAAATGCAGTATCCTCTCCAGAGGGGATATAATTGGCTTTCTTTTTTCTCTTTGAAACCCCATTTAAAGAAGGCAGGGAGGAAGATTGCTGTCCTTTAAGATGAGGAACTTGGATCTTCTTTCCTGTGTTCACAAAATGCTTGTTATTTAGTTTGAGAAATCTTTAGACCTCTTTTTGGCACCCTAACTTCTAATTCTACTTAAGTAAAATACACAGATATTACAGAATGTATTGCAAAAGTGGATTATTTAATTTAATTTTAATTCTTCAAACATTCTTTGCCAGTGTTTCACATATTTTGGAATATGAAATGCTTGGTGCTTTTGTAGTGTTGCAATAGCCTAGTAAATGAGTTGCTGTTTTGTTGTAGTATGTTACTGTGCATTCATAGCAAGGAGGGTTACTCTTCTATTGAGTAATTTTTCCTCATCTTGAGGTGGAATTTTATATATAATTTTGCATGAAGCACCATGAGATACATCTCAGATTAATCTATATTCATAGTGCAATCCAGTAGGATACCAGTTATTCAGATAACTTGTATGACTCTAAATTTGTCTGAGTTTGTGTCATGAGGAGTCAGTGTCAGACAGGAAGACATGTATAGCAGGGAAGTTTGGATAACCAGGATCATGCTGTGAGTATTTAGGTTTTTTGATGAGCAAATCCATTAAATGTAGAAAGGCTATATTTCTTTTTGTTCATTTATAGAAAGGCTCTTTAATATTATGCTATCACATGATTTTACTGAACAGATGTTGTATTATAAGCCATTACTTTTGAACTTGCAATGAACAGTAGATTTTAGATAAGAGGCACCAGCACAAAAAGATCCCAGACTGAAAAAGCCAAGTTAGAACAAGAGAATTGTTGAGGTCTAATTTTGAACTATGCTTTTATTTACTCATGGTAAACAGTGTTACTTAAAAGGAAATAAAGGAAAGCCTTAATTTTTAAGTGTTCAGCTCTCTTCCTAGATAAGAAAATATTCAAAGCACATCTTGCATGTATTTGCTTTTCACTGTTGTTTACTTTTTTTGTCTTTTGTCTTTGTTAGCCCAAGGAAAATAGTCAGATATGTTGATTTCAAGTACCAATGATTTAATTTTATTTACTTTAATTTTATTTTTTACTAGCATTGAAACACTGTTATTTTCAGTATCCCTTATACCAATCAAGTTCAAGAAAAATCCAACTTTCAGTAAAAAAATGCCTGCAATTGTCTAAGCTGTTTTACTTGAATGAATGAGAATTATTGAGGTCATCTACACATTCTGTGGAGACTTTGCTTTGTAGAATTTTTTTCTGTGGAATTCATCATAGAGAGAGGATGGAATTTAAATGTCATTTATGTGCATATGGGTGTTGCTCGCTAAAGTGATTTTTGAATGTATGCACCAAGAAACTGGAGAAATTAGATATTTGGGAATGGAAATTGGTGGTCTTCCAGGCAATATTGGATCTAAAAGTGCTAAATCCTTTAATAAATAAACCTCGATTCAGACTGGAATGTCTTGGCTTGATCTTAAAGGTGATATTATAAAGGACTTCTAGCTTTTGACTACCTCAAAGATAATTATCTGCACATTCCAATCTTGTTCTGCCATCAGCAGTGCTTGAGGTCTAAATGGAGCAAATGTTATTTTCACCAGAAATATTTTATATTTAGACCATCCTCATTCCCAAACATTTAAAAAAAATATTTGCATCTGAATGGAAATAGAAAGAATAAAATAATTAAATATATAACCTGCTTTGTAAGGGTTCTGTGTGCTTAACACAGGAGTCATCATTTCAGCCATTGTAGGCAGTTTTTTACTATGCCATCATGTGTTTTGAGCACATTGTTTTGGTATTGATGTTACTGTTTTTGTTAGGCTGTGCATGAAAGAATAAGAGGGTTTTTTTGGTGAACATTTTGGAGGTGAGAACTCTTAAAACACATCAATATGATATTGAGGATTTTGCTCATAATACAGATCAGATGCTCAAGAAATTTCATATACTGGAGCTATTTTTGGAGACTGAAAAGCCCATTTAAAACACTGCATATGTAAGTGAAGCATTAAAGAGACATATTTCTATATCAAGCACTTTGAAATGGATAGAAATGCTCTTCTGCCTTAAACTGCCTGCTTAGTTCATAGTCCATACTATGGACAAATCTAAGTTTGTTTCTTTCTTTCAAAAGCTTTACCTGCATGAGTAAAGTAGATACTTGATTCTTTAAAGGACTTACCTGCTGGATATAGCAAAGACTTCTGTAATGAAATTTGTTTGTGAGATTACAGTCTGTACAAGGCTGAGAAAAAAGCAAGCAAGTCTTCATTTCTAACAGTCTGTACAACTATGTATGTATGTAAAGGCATTCCAATATAGTTTTAATTTATCCTCACTGGTGGGATTGTGTGTTCCTTGGATGGGGACTCTAGATCTTAAAATGTGCAACTTCATGTGGACATAGTCATCTCTGTCCTCTGAAGCCAAACCTGTCTTTGGATGAGAGCGACTTAAAAATAATAAAAGATATGTTCTGATGAAATTATTATAGAGAATGTGAACAGTGGGGAGGGTGTTAGTTTACATGAAAGGTGAAGCAGATCCAAAATTCAGTTCTCATGAAGGCCAGTTTAAGCCTCTCGGCTGTTTTTAAAATCCTGTTAATTAGTTTGTTGTCTTAATGCTCTTATATTTTGCCTTGAAACAGAGTGAGTAATATCAACTTGTAGATCTGCATGTCTTTTCTTTATACTGTCCTGCCTTTTGCCTCATGTGGGAAGTGGATTGAGAGACTAAGAAGGAAAACAAACTTTTAGCTGAGGAATAAAAAGCACCTTATGTTAAAGATTCTGTTACTATTTTTCCTTTTTTTCATCTGGTGAAAAATATTTTTTTTCTCATCAAACTTTGTTTAATATATTTTGTCTAAAAAAAAGTATTTATAGCTATATAAAAGTCGGGCTTTTATATAAGTGCCCATTGCTTTGGTATCTAAATAATGTTCATACAGGAACAGTTACTATAGTAAAATTGTTAGTAAATTCCTTAGAGCAGTTATTACAGTTGCACAGTTCAAGCCAAGGCTTTATAGTGCAGTTTCTTTTAGTTTTCTTCATATAAAGTTATTATTACTTTATCTATACAGAAACTTTCTTCGTACTACCTGCAGATAGAAATCCTGCATCTAATGAGGCTGCTTTTTATAAGGATTCCTGTTGTAATGTAATGTGAAGTGTGATTTAAGGAAGCATGAAAGGTCTATCTAAATGTTGACAGTACTGTTCTTCAATATTTATTCTAGCAGCTGGCAAAAACTGCTTGTAATCACTAAATGATAAAAGCTGCCATACCCCCAGTTGTGGAGCATGTAACCCATGAAAGGCTGAGCAATAACTACTGGTAATAGTTGGGAAATCAGTTAAATTCTGTAGGGAAGATCTGTAAGAATGTTTCAACTGTCACATCTTTGGACTGAGAAGATAAAAATGCAAAGACAAAGTTAAGTGACTACTGAGCAGAATTTGGAACTGCAGAATATGGAGAAACGTTCCAACACAACTTAGACCAGTAGATGGAGAAGTTGGAGCGGTAGAGTTGGTTTAGCAAATTCTGGGAACTTGCTAAGGAGAAATGCTTTGCCAAATGCATATTTGGCTAGTATATCATTAACTGCATGAGGGGAGACAAGCCTAGGTGCTAGAACTGTGAGTTTTACAGTATTTGTATTTTTATACTTGGGCCAAACTCTCACAAACCCATGTGACAGAATAGAAGTATCTGTTTTCTTTTCAGGTGATGCAGTATTTTAAGTGACAGCTCTCCATCTGGACATCCTCACTAAGTCTTGTTTTGGTTCAGTGATAGTGAGACAATATGTTTTTAATACTTGGAAAAGAGCAAGTTCTGTAATTCAGTATCTTTGTTTTTTCCAATAATATTTTTATTATTTGTTAACTGCTACTGAATTTCACAAATAGATGGAGATTAGTTTTTCAGGAGCTAACCTGGACTAAAATTTATGAAGTCTCCTTACTTCCTCTTCCTTCCCTCACATAGTGATTTACGAATATTTTGCAGTTTCAGGACAGTATTTCTTGGGCCATTTTCTTGCCTTATTTTCTTCTTCCATCTGTGTAATCATAGTGAGCCTACAGAGTTTCTTTCCTGCCTGCTCTGTATGTGCAGAATTCTGCACATTTAGTCTCTGCAATTTTGCAGCACTGCATGCTGCCTGTGCAATTATGCATAAGGATCTATTTAGTTGCTGCATAGTTTCCTTCTCAGCTAGTGTGCCTGCAGCATTGTGGAGGCATCTGTGAGCTTTGTTGGTGCCTCCTCGGCTTCTGCTGATGCCGGCAGCCCGGCTCCCAGAGGCAACAGGCTGTGCAACCACCCTCACATCTGGCTCCCTTTTTGTACAAGTAGTGTTTCCTGAAACTGTTGTTCAGTTTGGCATCCTGCTCCCCCAGCACTGCTTCTTCCTCCCGCAGGGAATTTCTCTTTAGTGTGTTGATTTAGGGGAGGCACTGAGATCTGTGACTGATTTATCCACTAAGCTCACTACTGTGTGGTAGGTGTGGGGATAGTTTCATGAACTGGGAACTACAATTTGAGCAAGTTTTGTGTTGAGCGCTGGGAAAATTTGACATGCTGACTGTAAACTGCCTTCATGGAAGAATTCCTGGTGACAAATTCTGGGTTGATATTTTTGCTCCATCATGTGATCATTCCTACCTTATCATGTGTTAATAATGGAGTCCAGTTGTCAGACATTTTGCTGTCCCCTGCAGGCCTCCCCTGACTGTCCTATGGGCTGTCCTATCCTGGACAGACTCAAAAGCACTTCAGTTCTGTTCCTATTGACTGGTCTCTTCCTGAAGTGACCTTTTAAAGCAGTTTTTAATTTATTTATATTTTTTTGTAAGAAAGATTTCCTTCTAAGAAACCTTTCTTTTCCTGAAAAATACCAGAAATTACAAAATATATGTAACCTTTATTTTTAGATCTTGTGTGCAGTTTATTTAACCTATAAAGACAGAGCCTGAATCAGTAGACTTGTCTTGCTTATGTTCGTACGTATGAAGCAACTCTTTGTAGTCCTGCTCCATGTATTCTCCTGTACTTCACCCATGGCTCTAAACAGATTTCAGTAAAGATGTACCTGCCTGTTACTATACCAAGTATTAACATTTTTCTTGATAAGAATGATCTGCAAAAGGTTGTGCCAGAGCTAGAACTTGGCTCTTTAATGTACACATATAACGTGACTTTTCTTAAGGTTATTGGTATAGCTGATATCGCATTATATACAGTAGGGATAAATTTCAGTTTTGAAACACATAGCATGTGCATGCCACTGTGACTTTTGTAGGAGTGCCAAGCCACTAAAATATTGCATACATAATTTTATTGTAAAAATGCCATAGAATTAAGTAAACAGGAAAAAATTATCTGCATTTACGGAAGAGTGTAGATAGAGCTTCCTTGGGCATTCAGTACTCACATGAACACTATCTTAAAAGTCACAGTACCAAAGAGGGTATCAGATTTCTTTGGTGCAGAACCTATGCCTTGTTACCAGTTGCATGAACCATTATTTATCTTGCTTATTAATATTTGTTACCTTCTGTCAAAACTGGATACTAAACCGTATTTTCTGAGATTCCTCACATAAAACTATCCAGGTACGTTCATACAAGAACATTTTCACTTTAATAAATCTTATGTGCTATTTCACGATATATAAGCACATTCTAGTGCATGGAGAAACTCTTAAATACATAAACTACCCATTTGCAGTAAGACTTTACACATACCATGTGAATCTCTGGAAGTATTCTAAGGGAGAAGCGTTTCTAATTTAGTAATATATTGGGATTATGGATTAAAAGCAGTGGGGAAGTAAGTTTGTGCAGTGTAACCTAACAAGTGTGCTAAGAATCAACTTTTGGCAAGAAAACTCCCAGTTTGCCCTCTCTCCCTGAAGTTGACCTGGTGGATGAAATAGTAGATGTGTGTATGATTCTAGGCATGCCTTCTCCAAAGATCAACATTTGTACACACTTTAGTCACCTTTTATACGCAGTGCTATTGACATTAACCAGAGAGGCCAGTCTGACAGCCCTGTGCTTTAACACCAGCTAAAGAGTTGCTCTGCTCTACTTGCATGGTTTATCTGAAAAGACTCAACACTGAAATCACACAGCGTAATTGTTTTCAGTCCATAAGAGTTCTCTTCCAGATATAATATCCTGTAGGACAATTGACCGTCCTACTGAAATAAACATATGTTCAATAGCTAATTTTATTACATATTTTTTATACTTCTGAAAAGATTAGGTCTAGCTCTGTGATTTTTTCAATATATTTAAACCTGATTCCATTTGAACAACCATAAAACACATTTAAAGCTACTTTCGTAATTAGGTTTGCAAAGTATTGAATAAGTATAAGTTAGAGCAGAACTGAGGCCACCAGCCACTTAAAAATAATCACAAATGAAGCTAAATGGAAAACAAGAGAAATCTAATATAATATGTCAAAGAAATAATTCATATTCAAATGAAAAAAAATTAAAAGATGTTACTTGCTCAGGTGCTTGGTCTTGTTTCCATTGCAGCACATGTCTGGATGACTTCTGGAGTTGAATGAGGCTGACAGTGAGTTAGGCCTCATCAGCATGAAGTTTACCTTGGAAAAAGAACATTTGTTGACTGATTCTTGCAAAACTTTGAATACTGTATCTTTTATTTACATGAACTGGGTGGTTTTGGTTTTGTTGTTTTTTTTTTTTCTAATTTATTTAGCATTGCAGAATCAGAATGTGATATTAATTACTCTGTCATATAACTTGCTAGTGAAAAAAGTTTTTATTTGGAGAAAAGCATTCCAGCTCCACCTATGAGGAGTAACCTACTGTTTTGCCCATCCTTTTCAGTTTTGCAGGAGGTTCCATTCACATTTTGAGTGGCTTGTCATACAGTGTTTTCTAGTTGAAACTATAGCTGGAGGCCATTTGTCTTTCACAAGATGAAGTGTTTAAGTAGATGACAGTATTCCTGGGACTACAGTGGAAGCATCATTTTTGTTTGTACTTGAGAATAGTTTTCTTTTTCATCTGTCTAGAGACTCCAAAGCACAGAGGTTAACATTGTTTATAACATCAGTTTTGTTTAATATAATTAAAACAATACATAGGTATACACATGCATTAAGATATTTTGGTTGCTTGTGGGGGTATTTTAGTTTGGCTTTTTAAGCTGATTAATTCTAGCTAACTCTTTATTACCAATATTTTCCAAAATTATTATTTTTTTCACTTATAGGTGAAATTACTATATTAATTGGAAGATGAGATTATGAATCCAAGAATTATATTGTTGTGGTCCTATATTTTTTGAATTACTGAGGTTTAGAATAAAAGCCAGTCAATGTTCTAACTGCCAGTATTGAGAAAGTTAATTTTAATGCACCACCTAGATCTGCCCTGCAAAATCTTAAATTAGTTTAAGACTGCTACATTATTAATCCTTCAATTTAGGATATGTATTTCTTATAATCTATGGGAATCCGCTACATTCTAGAATATTTTTAGGTAGAGATAGACATGTGTCTCTGCAGAACACCCTGGTGATACAAATTAACATGACTGGTGGGCACCATGTGACATCCAGCAAGGAAATACTAACTAAACTACCTTCTCTTCTCGACTGTGGTCCCTAGAAGCCTAGATGGGAAATATGTGCTATATCTATACTGTCCCTCTGCTTTCTCTGAATAAAACTAAACCTCGGGTACAATTAACGTAGCACTTAATAAGAGATTTAAATAGTTTAAACCTTACTTTATGTAATAAAATAATCTCAGTAAGTTTCCAGTTTCAAATTCTGCAGCATTGCATCCCATTTGATTGTGTTGCATTCCAATGGAGACAGGAAGCCAGTTCATGAGGATTGCTATTTCAGTGCTTCTGCTAATTTGTATTATACTACTACTGCATTGCTGGTTGGTATCATTGGGCCCTACTTGCCTAGTCTATGATGATTTTTAAAAAAACAGCCTCACATTGAGAATTAACTGTTATCCTTGATTTTATAAATGTTCTACTGAATTTTCTGTCAAATCCTTCACTTATGATGTTAATTTTAAAGCTTATATGCATTCTAGACTATGGTTATTTTTTTCTTCTTTGACAATATCCAAAATTGAGAGACACAATCTGTGTCTAATTTCCTTATTTGGAAAGCTTCAGGATCATCACCCTCCATAACTATACTGGTTTTGTTAGACCTGTTTCCTGGGTTTAAAAGCTGTGATGGAAGAAGTCAGAGGTTAGGACTTTGGCTGTGGATGACAAATGGGATGGGAAGAGAGTTGAGGGGAGGGTGACAAAGAGGATATGATATTTCCATGTCTTGCAAAGCTCAGCGTGACACTTTGCTACGTCTGTTTGCTTTTGTGAAAAACACCTTTGTAATAAAGCTGTTTAAGCAGTTGTACTCTGGAGAAATTCCCATTAGAAGCAGAGAGAAACAAGGTATTTACAAACCATATTGCAGGACAGTGCTGGGAAGTTTGACAGCAGTAGGACTGATGTTGGACCTCCCGTAGGTGTGTAATCAAATCAGTCATGAGATAGCAGCCACTGGTATGGGATCATGGGATGCCTGGAGCTCATCCTGAACTGTGCCAAGCATAGGCAATCTATTAGTACAAAAACCTGAAGTCTCCAGCCCATGAGTCAGTGGATATTTATGTGTACAAATCCAGGTTTTTATCTTTTTTCCCTCATTTCTGTGCATGTGATATCTGTTCTTTTAGTCCAGCGACAGAATACATTTGTGGTAAAGCCACAAACAGAGCATTTAATGAATACAGTCTTTCCTTTTTTGCAATCTCATGTTTAATCATGGGGGGAAAAAGCAAAGATAGCTTTTATTAATTAATCTTCACAGAACTGGAGATAACTGAAATTTATATTGTGCATACCTTGCCAAAAAGAAAAAAAAGCAAAACATTTCCTTAGTGGATGAAAAAAACAGAAGCACCTTTGAAAACAACTGCATGGATTTTTACGCTGGCTGACTTCTTTTTTTAAAAATGCTGCTTACATAAATCCATACTGGATGAACGCAATAGTTTGTTAAACCTGTATTATTATTATCATCATCATCATTATAATCATTACCATCATCAATACATGGTAGGATTTATTTTACTATGTACAATTAATAAATAATGGGTGTACTAACACAAGATTCAGTTTTAAATGGAAGTAGGTATGGAGTTTTTTTATAGCTTGAGACACTCAAAAAAGTTTGTTAGTGAAATCTGAACTCTTGTATTTATCAGTAATATCATTGCTAAAATGAAGTGCCAACCCTTTAAAGATAGTAATACTAAAAATACCAACTTGAATTGCTGGAAAGTTGCCAGCTCGTCTTCATCCAGCAGAAATACATTAAACATGAACTGAGAAAACATGCAACTGTCCCTCCCCCTCCTTATTCCCACAAACTGGAACAGTATTATGTTAGCATGAGTTGTGCTGAGCCGAATCCAATCTGGAATTAAGAATGCTCCAGGGCTTTTTTAATAAACTGTCATTCATTTGAACTCTAACCTTCTTTAATTTGCAGAATCTGGTAACGCAGATGTGTACTTCAGCCACATTAGTTTCTTTATCTTTTCTTCTCTTGGTGTGAAATACTGCTAATTTGACTGTAAAATGTGAAGCTGCAGAAGTAGAAGGTGTTCATTTAAAATAGACTTAAAACTAAGAAAGAATTAGGATAGTTTAGTTTGCTGGTTTTCTGCCATTCTGAAATGTAAACCTAATTCTAGTACTAATTATAATAAAATCCTTGAAGTGCTGATGTCAGTTAGGCTTTCTGAAAATATATATATATATAAAAAGGCTTTTATTAGAAAATACAAAGAGTAAAATGAGCAGGCCATTGTCTCTGAAGGGGAAGAAAACCCAGTTAATATGTGTTCAGGGCATAGAGGACATACTAGCTAAGAACTTTGTATTCAATGAGGTTCTCACAGTAAACTCTTTCCAAACATGAATTCCTGTTAACTCTTTAGCTGGTAGAGTTAACGTGGCAAGCTACGATAAGAAGTAGTTTGGCTAAGAGATCCAGTAGGGCATCAACGAGGAGGCTCCCAGATGCGGTGGGCCCTGCCCAGTTGGCTCAGCCTGCCCCTGGGCAGCTCGGAGCTGTTCTCTCCTGCCTCCCTGACGGGTGGCGCTGCAGGGCCGGGCTGTGCGGGGGCTGGGCTGGGCCGCGGGGGGCCAGGAGGTGCTGCTGGTCAGCAGCGAGTGATTTGAGAGACTTTTCTGAATTGTCGGTGTAAATAAAGGTCTGAAGGATGCATATGTGGTAATTAAGGTAGAATAGGTGCTTCAGTTAAGGAGGAAAAGCATAGAATTACGTAGGTTGGAAGAGGCCGTTAGGATCACCCAGCGCAACACTGGCTGGATGAGATGCTACAGGTAACAAATAAGGTCTTGAACAGAAATTTTGTCTCGATCCTTTACATAATGGTAAGAAAAGTATGTAGATGTGTTACTTGGTCGTTATTGAACTGATACCTCAATAGGGGATTCAGTTCAATATTCGGACAGTGGAAAAACTAAAAAAAACCTGGAAGGCAGGACCATGCCAGTGTTTAAAGAGGAAAGGACTTCTGGAAGCACATTATTCTTTAGATTAAGTGCCCCAAAATGCAGCAAAAGAAATATTTCCCATAGATCAGAAAGCTAAACTTTTTCACTATTAGTACTGATTTATTCTGTTACTTACACTAGGACCAAGAGGTAGTAAATTGACATTAACCCTTAATTTTTTCCTGCTATAATTTTAATTCTAGTATCAAAGAAGATACATTTACATTAAGTTTATATTTTATAATGCTCTTTACCCCTAGACTTTTATATCTTGGTAAAACTACCTACAGTATTTAAAGTTAATTTTCTGTTGTATCTACTACAGTTTTATAATAAACATGCTAAGATGGTTGTGTGTACAACCTCACCATTTGTCCATTTACATTTGATACTAATGGATTAAAAAAAATAATAAAAAAATCAGTTTGTTCTGTCCTCGCTTGCCAGTTGAATTCTGCTGTAGGTGTTGGGAGACAGTTAACTAGGAAAACATACACCTCTGAACTTGGGTCATATTAAAACAGTGAAGGAAGGTCTAGCTGGCAAATATTGTGTTGAGAGTGTAAATGAAAGTATAAATTTCAAGTCTACATGTGTTAATGATTTGTGGTTTGAAAAAGTTTTCATATTTACATTTTTGGAGGTTTCTTTTCTCTCTTTTAAACTTTGATCTCTTTTGTCTGGTAATATTAGGAGTATGTTTTTAATACACATTAACAAATCTACAGCTTTGTTTTCCACAAGTCTTTAATTTGCTTAAATGTTTTGAACTGTAACTGGTGTGATATATCAGAACTTAGGTGAGCATTCAGTCAGACAGCAGGTTGGGTACTATGTTCAACTGAACATGGAGGAAGAGTGGTGCGATGGCGCCAAATATATGGAAGTGCTACTCTTCTGCCTTTTTTGGTTCTCATCTGCCAAACAAATCTGCAAGTGTGGAGTGACTTGGTGTTTAATGATGCTGTCTCGAAGCAAGAGTCTGTATGAATTTTTGTATATTTTCTGTTCTTGAATATTTTTTTTTTCTTCTTGGGATTTAAGTGCAAATCCAGTTTTTTATTCTTTTTATTCCCCTCACATATATATTTTCTCTTTACTACTTCTACTATGAAAGTTCACTAGACAGTAATTTTACAAAGAAATTGAAAGCCTTCTTCTTCATGGTTTACTTTAGTGGAATTTTGCACCTGCACAGACTTTGCTGCAACATTTGCTCTCCTTGCTGGTTAATTTATATCAGTAGTGCACTGGTTTAACTGTCTGAGTGGAAGGTTGAACATCAGTATTTTCAATGTTGTTGGTAATTTTGTTTTTGCATCCATGTAACTTCTTACGCACTGAAGGGTAGCAGACACGTTACATTATTCCAATGATGGTATGAAAGTGTGTATAATGATGCAGATGCAGCTGGTGTAGAAGGTGTAAGTAATAAGTGTATCATTTTGAAAAAGGATGTGAGTCCTTATTATAATTTGATGAAGACTGTAGTATCAATTCTGCTTTATTGAACTTGTTATTTAGGAGGCAGTGTTCAAATTGAAACAAAAAAATATGTGGCTTATATACACTGATTGCATGCTAGTATGATTTAGATAACAACAACAAACAATAATTAAATTGAGAGAGAGGATCTTATTTTCTCTTTAGCCATCCTGATTATATGACCACAGTGGAATATTGTCAGACTTTTCAATACCAGCAAAAGTGAACACTTTTCAATGAGTTGCATAACATGAATAACTGGAATATATCCTCTCTCCTGCTTAATTTTATTTAGATGTTCGTCCTGAAGCATTTTCTAATCTATATAATGTTAGTATTTGGACAAAGGAGGTGAGAAAGAAAATACAGGAAATAGGACTTTCATTATTTTAATAATTACATCTTGTAAAAACAAATTAAATCTGTTGTTCACTTGCAGATTTTAATGTAAATTGTATCATTTGAATAGGGGGAAATTATACTGCTGTACTGGTTACCAGAGACTATTTGTGACCCTCTGGTTTTGTGAAAATAATGAGTCACCGCACAAATAAATTTTCTGCTGCCAGACTACCATGTTCTTTAAATGTGGTGGACTATATTGTATACTTCTGGTTTGTTTTTCTGAAAATAGGAAGATTTTATGAATTCCTGCAATAATCAATTTATCCTGCATCCAGTTGACATTTAGCAATGCTAAGGAAAGTGTGGGATCATCCTAACTTTCTTACTTTTCATGTTTCAGAGATTCTCACAGTTGTCGTGAGGAAAATAACTCAGTTGTTGTTAGGGCAGTTACAGACATTTAAAGTTCAGAGTTTTAGGGTAACTCGGGTTAGAAGGAACCACTAGAGGCAACGCAGCCGGAATCCCTGCTCAAAGCAGGGATAATGTCGAAACTGAATCACGGTCTTCAGGCTTCATTAAGTCAAGATCTGGAAATACCCAAAGAATGGAGAGTCTACAGCTTCCCTGGGCAACCTGTTCTGCACAGAAGGGTGTGCATTTTTGGATGAAAAATACTTGGTTTGTCATGACCAGATTTTTTATTCAAATGTACAGATATATCTGAGATTGCTGTTGTGTTGAGTCACCACTAACACCACCACCTCGAATTTAAATAATATAAATGGTGCAGAAAATACTTATAAATTTGTCTGTATGTGACAGTGGCCCAGGTTAAGTAGGTTTCTGGAGATCTGTTTCAGTTCTGTTTATTATAAATGTTGCTTATTACTCAGTGGATTCTTTTAGAATTTCGATAGTACTTTTGTTAGTTTTAAGAACAGTTAAAATAGGAATAGGTTTGAACAGCAATCTACTTAAAATAATTCCTTTTATATGGGGTTAATTTTCTGTATGTAGATTTAATACTTATTATAAAGAATATGGAGCTTAAAAAGTTCTCTCTCTTAGGTAGAAGAGCTGATGAATGCACTGGAAAAGACTAGACAAGAATTAGATTCTACCAAAGCCCGTCTTGCCTCAACACAGCAGTCCTTGGCTGAAAAAGAAGCACATCTGGCTAACCTGAGAATAGAGCGAAGAAAACAACTTGAAGAAATTCTAGAAATGAAGTAAGTACACTGATTTCTCTTAAGTTCTAGAAAAATTAAAATTACTTCTTTCTTGCTATAAGAGAGGGTTCATTGTTTTTTTCCTGTAAATGTTTTTTTCTATGAATATATTGAAGTCTGAATCTAAAGACTTTGAATAATTGCAAGACTGCCAAGTTCTTTTTAAAATATGGAAATGCAAAATTCTTAGTTTTAGAAGTACTCAACATTTGATTTGAGAATTTTTGAAAGCTGTCCTTTGTTACATGCAAATAAAATATCAACATGGTATAGATGGCATGAGAAATGGAGGGTAAGTGTGTAGTTAGCATTCAACAAAGAAAATTCACAGTTATTTCAAAACTGTTTTATTGAGGGAGAGGAAAAACACCAAACACTTGAGCCATATGTAACTTCAGCACAGTAGTTGTAGATATCCTTACATTTTAAAGGAAGGTGAATAATCAGATAAAATGGTTTAATTAATACTGTTGTAAATAAGACAAAGTAGAGATACTGGTGTATGTTTACTAGAGTTTTATAGGTTTTAAGAATGGCTGCCATGTAATATAGGTGCAGAAATGCTGTAAGGTAAGCATGAATGTTGCAGTGAAATAAAAATAACTGCTTTTGACTTTAATGTGGTCTATATCTGTATAGAAAAATGGGAACATGTATGAATTAAGAGTAGTATGTGATATTATATTCTACATCAATACATTTTCTGATTTTATTTTCTGTGTACATTTTAATTTACCTGTGATAACTCAGATGCTCAATGCCAGTATATTTTATGCAGTCATCTATTCTATGTGAGTGCTTTGGTCTGTTTCTTCAAGTACATGCTTGATTTTCATCCTAATATTAGGATTATTTTTTCTTATAGTTGTCAGTTTTTGAGAAACATAGGGGGGAAAAAAGCAGTATATTTATTTCTGTTCTGGATTTTTTGCTTGAGCACACAAAACCTTGCAGAAGAACTGTGTAGGGCATATATCTTCAGACTGGAAAGTGAGGCTGGAAAAAATGGGTGAAGTTTGAATTTTCTTTTGATAAAAGCTGTTCTGTTTTATGGTTAAAGGACTGAGTGAATGGTAATAGTGGTGAAAGTTCCAGTATCAAAGGTCCAATTGAGGAACGGTTTGAAATTTAAAATAAGAACTTGTAGTGTGTTTATACGGTATACATTATAAAAGTAAAATTAGAAGAAAATTTTAAATTAGCATCTAAGAAGTAAATGATTAAAAATTTCTTGTTAAATGTGGGGGTTTTTTTATTTGAGTAGTCATTAGTATGGTTTATTTTGTAAAAAACTTCTTTAGTTTTCTTGTATTTGGCCTTTGATTTCTTAATGCTGCTTTGTTAGCTGTGTAAGCCCGTAAAGTTTTTCTGCCACTAAATTTTTTCTGTCTTCAAGATAAACATTTGATCATATACAATTTTCATTTTAATCCTGAACCAACCTAAAATTAATTTGAAATACGAAGTCAATAACAAAACCCTTGTAGCCTGTAATAATAAAATACAATCAATTATAATACATCTTTCTTCATACTTAGGCCGTCCCTAATCCTGATCCTGATCAGGTTCGCTGATCCTTAGGTAGCTTTCCCGGCTAACTGCATTACCTATTGGAGTTTAATACTCTAACTCATGTACAAATCACTCCCCTGGAAATCTATGATTCAGCTAAAAAATTAGAATTAGAACTTAGTTTGATTTAAAAACCCCTTGTATTTTTTTTACCTTTTAAAATTCTATCCTACCTTTAGTTCTCTGAATTATGTTACAAGGCTGAGTTTATATTGGAGATGGAATCAGATAGAACTTCTATTGCTTGTGAGAATGAAAGAAATTAATAAGGCTTTCAGATGTCAGGATGGTTTTGCTGGATAGGAAATAGGGTTAATGAACAAAACAAAATACATTACCCTTTTTTATTTGATAAAGTATTCTCAAAAACAGGTTGTTGAACTAGCTAAGACCCAGACATCCACTGACAGAATAATGATAGTTCTCTGTTGTAGTACTGTATTTAAGTGGTGTGTCTTCTCTCTACTATTTAAAGATAATTTATTAATTGGAAGTATTGACCATAACTTCTATTTGTAATTCTTAAAATTTAGTATTGAATTATTACAGTTTTTGGCTGCTAATTTCCAGTTAAATAGGCATGAACTGTATCTTTAAGAGTATTCATTATGACTTCCGATGCTTACATTATGTTCAAGTTCCAATCATAACTCTGCATGCTAAGCCCATCTGGCTGACATTGCCAAGATCCATCTTAATTTACGGGATGGATTTATCCATCTTAATTGGCAACAATCCATTGTCATTTTTAGATAACTTCTTCAGTTGTCATTGAATGTTGCAATATACATTCAGGTATTTAAGGAAATTCAGAATAAAAAAAGAATTGCAGCTTAATCTTTTTTATTATCTGGCTGGTCTTTTTGAACTGGAAGCTTGGTAAGTGCCCATTAAATGAAAAGTAGTTTGATGGAAGGAGGTAAACATCATATTATTCTTAACATGCTGCCTAAGTATGAAAAAATAAGATTTATTTTAGAGAATACCAAAGTATTAAGTTTGGAGAAGGATTTGCATGTTACTTTCTAAATACGTGAATCTTTTTTCCAAATGTCTATTAAAAATATTACTGTATTAGTTCTGGAGGAAATATTTTTGTTATGGTTGTATTATTTTAGCAGTGCACACATAACTCATCCTGACGTTAATGGAAGTTATGCATACATGTTAACAGTGAAATGCAGCATGTGTTCAAATCCATCATTTTGCCTAATTGTCTTAATGCTTTGTGCTTTTTCTGTCTCTAAGCATAAAAAAAGATAATTAGTGCACTTTTAATAAGCTATGGTTTAAAAAAAGAATCTTTATTGCATAGTGTGACAAAAGGCATATTAATGTTTTTTTAAAAATTTTATCATCAACGAATATGTTTCAGTCGGCCTGAACTTAAAAATTGGTAGTTAGAAATGTATATCAAGACCACTTTTTCCAGACACTGTTTTTGTTTTCTGAGAGTCTGCAAGAAGCAGCACAGCCCACTGAGAACTTCATAAGGCTCACCTAGAAAAGCTTATTCATTTTGTAACCTGAAGGGATTGAGGATAGAAGTTTCTGTGCTGCGATGCAGTGGAGGTTTTTTCAGATGCTTCAGAAATGCCATATTTGTGGAACATACTTTCATGACCACAAGGCATCCACAATGCTTTTGTACAGATGTCCTTTCCTTTATGGTGGTTCCTTCCAAAGCTCATAAACCTGCTTGCAGCAAAATGAGATAGCTGTGTAGAGAGATAAATGAGTATTTCTCTAATACTAAAATTGCTCTGTGTGTGTGTGTGTGAAATGAATACCTGTCCTTATGGAAAGTGGATTTTACTCTAAGGGATAGATTATCTTTTTAGAAATGGTGAGAATTATTTTCCCTTTAAAAAATATAAAGTTTGTTTTGGAGGGCCAATAGTCATACAAGGAAGTCTAATGGCATGTGAGGGAAAATATATGACAGCTATTATCACCTTTTTTGTTAGCTCAACTTCTGAATTATGTGCCTGTAATCTTTAAGCTGTAACCACTGAAGTTAAAAACAGAACAAAAATCGCCAACTTTCTGACCCCTGAAACTTTGTTATCAAAATTTGGGATTTTCCTGCTTAGAAAGCTCTTTAATTATCTTTACTTTGAAATATTTTAAAATACAAGATTAAAAACAAAAATTATTTTACTGTGGTTTTTGCATTAATTTGATGATCTTTCAGTGACCTCATTGCAATGTGACAAATGCTGCACTTAGGAGTGAGTGGCCATGGAATTAATCCGCAGAAGGCTGAACTTTCATTATTTCACTTGAAGATCTGTGAATTCTTAATTTTTCAAGATCCAGCTGTTAATTACTTTTTCCTCTAGCAGTCAACTCAGTACACTCAGTGCTCTGAAGCTTTCAGAGTATCCTGAATGAAATTCTTGCCAAGAGCTTGAAAGGCAATTTCCTTACCTTTGATAGAGTTCATGCCATCACCTAGGGGTATTGCTAAATCAGTTTTGTTGGAAGTCCTGAAATTCACTACAAGTTTCCAGAAGAATATATACATTTTCCCTTATGTAGAATAAATCAGATTACTTCAGTAATGAGGCATTAAAGATCTCCTAATAAAATAATCAGCTACTAGTTCTTTCATTCAACAACCAAAAGAGAACATTGCTGTGCTGTCAAGAAAAAAATTACTTTTAAATTAGATTTTGCAGTAAATTTTCTTACAGTGACAGTATAAAATTAAACATCCCTTCCTTTGTTTAAGAATGTCCACCATTTTTTTTCACTGAAAATAATAAATGAATATTGCTTATCTTTGTTTTTTCAGTATGTTTACTTTATTCATTTACCAGCACCTGTGTATAGTCAAGGATGAAATATTTGTGGGAAGAAGGGGATAAAATGTTTTTTCCAGCAAGCCTTCAGTCCCACCAGCTGCCAGTCTTTGCAGAAGTGCTGAATACATTCTGCACTGTTACCTGCTGGGTAAATGGTTCAGCTGCTCTGCCAAACAAGGAGAGGACACTTATATTTGCCACTAGATGCCAGTCTCGGGTACAAGACTATGGTCTGGATCTGCTTAGTTCAGCAAACGGAATAAGCCCCTTCACAGAGTAGGCAGGAAGCTTGTGTTGTTGCAGGCAAGAGAATCGGTCTTGTCCGTTTGTCTGTCACCTGGTCCCATCCTTTCCTTTCGTGCAGGAATTTCAAGCATGGACAAGTACACAAATGGCTTCAAGTGGACTTCTGAGTTTATTGAAGGGATGAAGAGGGTCTTTGAAGGGATTGCGAAAGTCAGGAATCACAGCCTAAGGGGATAACTCTGTAAGATGTAAAACTAGAGAGTCACAGTCAGAGTTTGTAGGGACGTCAAAATGCTTTATGAAGTACTAGTGGCAGAAATATAAGGAAGTTTACAATTCATCTGGTTTTCTGCAGACATACCCTTTTTTTCCATCTATAAATTTTACTGGAGTACAAGTTGGGGATTTCACATCTGTGTAGCAGCTCAGCAGGAGCTGCAGCTCTGACAAGGGCTGTTGGATGTCCAGAGGATCTAGACATGTTTCCAGCACCTGGACAAATCAGCTCATGTCCCTGTCTTACATTCTCCTATTACTATTTCAATCTATCACCATCACTAACTGGCACCTGGGGAGGGAAAGGGAGAGGAGCTCAACATGTTTTCCTTTATTTATGTCCCAATTACTCCACCCTAGGAGGTTCTGTCACCCACAGGATAGTGGTTTCTTCCTCATTGCTGTGGGTACAGCTATGGTCAAAAGTGCTTTTGAAATCTCTGTGTGAGTAGTAAATCCAGTGCATCTGGAACATTTCAGAGTAATTGTGTATGCAATTCACCTGTTCAGTGCATACACAGGCCAGAAGCATGACACTCTTGACAGGAAAATCCCTGATGAAATTGTAGGGACTCTACTTGGATGTAGTCATGAAGTTAATTTCCTTTTTTTGGTTCTTCCATACAGCAGCAAGGATGAGGAAAGTGTAATAGCAAGGTAGGAGAAATTGGGAGGGTGATTTAAGGTTGGAACTCCTCTTTGAAATTACTTGGAATTCACTCTTGAAAACTCTTTAAATGATAGCTTCCCTATGGACACTGTCTGCTTTCTGTGTTACAGTTAGACGGTGCTCCCTGCTTTTCAGAAAGGAAAGCAAGAAGGTGGGTAGCTGTTTGTCTTGCCTACCCTGGAAACTGAGGGCAAAGATGCTTGGCTTATGCTCCTTTTAAAATTGTTATTTTCTAAAAAGAACCAGCAGCTACCTTGGGGATAGTTGAGGACGAAATAGGTACTACTGGCTGCATGACATTAAAGGATACTCTTGAATTAAGTTTGAGCAAGTACATCAGGGTCAAAAGTCTTAGACTATAAATATAGCATTTTTATGAAAGCAGGTTAATTAATTTATTTTTTTTTTTCTACTCTGACAGCTCTAATATGGCCTTTATTTTGAGTAAGATATCTTAACATTCTGACATGAATTCTTTAACATGTCTTTACTTAATAGGTATGGTAACAGAGCAGTGCATAAAGTGGGAAGAAATACATAATTTTTGGAAAGTAGTTTACTATTTTTTGTAATTGTATTAGAGGGACTATTTTGACTTGTTTCAGCTGTGGTAATGTATTCCATAAACATGTTCAGTGAATGGATAGCAAGTTGATTGTCTCAAAAATTGTACCATTTCAAATGTAGAACACTAGACTGTTTTTTAGTAACCTGTGGACTGCTTCTATTTAATTGTAGGATTCATGCTGAGAGTGTAGAGAGTCATATCCCAAGTTAAATACAAACAAAACAGCAGGATGTTGATACAACTGTGACTTCCATAGGAAGTAGTTAGAATGGTAATGTGGTCTCCTTCTAACTTGGGTGGAAAGTCTCTTGTGACTGCTTTTGCCCCACAGACCTGTAACACAGCATGCCTTGACTAACATTTTTGACACCAACTTGCAAACACCATAAAGATTAGAGAAACCCAAATGAAGGCTTTGTTCTCTGAAACAGAAGCTTTCTTGACTAAAATGAAGAGATGTTTTTCGTTTGTAAACAACGAAGGGCCACAAAGCAATAAAATGTTTCTCCCTGTGAGAACAGAATGAGTGAACTGTTTACTTGGGGAAGCACTTCTCTTATTTAAAGACATATGAGTGTCACCCAGTTCCTGTTCACTTGAGTCTTACATGTGCAGATCAATTTATAGTATACTTTGATTTTATTTTATAGAATTCATGGTATTCAAAAGTTTAGCATGGGAAGAAAGTGTTTTGTTTCTTTTCTTCAGTTTGTTTTTGTTAAGGTAATGATTTACTTTCAAAATAGATTGTCACCTGCTGTTGAAGGTTAGTAAGACCAGTGTAGGATTTCTCTAAAATGTGATATGAGAGGCTGTGTTTTGCCAGCTTTTATATCCTCTCCCGTGTTTCCTTTCCCCTTTAGGCAGTGGGAGAGTGCAGTATCAAACTTTTCAAAGTGTTTGCCTCCCAGGAAGGTAATGTCTTCCTCTGTTATGGAATGGCAGTAGTGATTCTTATGTCACAGAAGCATTGTCTGAAGGTGAACTGGAAGAGTTCAAATATATTCCAACATTCTAGACAACAAATATTATGGTTATAATAAATAAGCATACTTCTTGGATTAAAAAATGGGTCTGGATTTTGACTAGCTTATTTTCTTAATCTCATAAATCTTTTGGCTTAATTGTCATGTGTTTCCATGAGTATTGTTCTCTAGAAACCATAGGAACGTAAGCTTCTGATTCTCTAGGTGTAAAAATGGTCTTCCCGGTTCCTATGATCCCTACAGTCTGATGTGTTTGCGAGACGGAACCACACTTTGATGGTAGCTGCCACTTTGTATCCTAGTAGTGTACTTTTCTCTCTGTTGTTGTTGTCATTATTCTTTGCCCGTTCAAGTACCTTGCCTCAGTAGAAAAGTAACAGTTGATGCTCCAGCAAACATTTTATGTTGGAAATTCCACAATGCTTCTTAGGGGTTTTATTCCTTGAGTGCTTTCCCCAGAACCTGAATGGTAGAGAGATCAAGGGGATCCTGCAGCTGCTTTATGAGGGAGAGACTTAAAGACTTTTCACACTGGGGAGGGGAAGGCAGGGGAGGGATATGTTTGAAGTTTGTAGAATCTCAAAGGAAGGCATAAACCAAAAACAGAACTGTTGTTTGCCAGATCCCCCAGCATGAGGAATATCAGGCACTTGCTGAAGTTAATCAGTGATCAGTTTGAAAGAGAGAAGTGCTTTGTGGAGTGGTTGGTGGGTGACCTTCTGGAACTTGCTTCCACAGAGGGTATGGTGGCATCAGGTGGCTCAGAAAGGGGCTAGGCAAATTAATGGACAAGAAGTCCATAAATGGCTCTTTCTTTAATGCTCTTTGGCTGTTATTTTTTAACTGTGTTCCTAAAATTTTTCTCTCTGAAATAATTAGCTTTTTCCTCCCACAGTACTCACACTGAAACACACACAGTTAATGATCAGATAATGTTAAAAAATTTTTTTAGAACCACCTATATTAATTCAACTAATGCACTCCAGAAAGATGAAAGGCCACACTTTGAATAGCCTTTTACATCTTTAGTTGCCCATAGAGTAAAAGTGGATTTACAAGATGATACAAGTGACAAAATGATTGTTTTAAAGTGCAGGTTGTAAGAGGGAGATACGACAGTTACATGACATTCTCTAGTGATTGAACCACTTAGAAGACATATAGGATTAACAGTGCTTCAGGTTTACAGGTGTCTGAAGCTGCCTGAAGGACTTTGAGGTGTAGAGAATTCTAGTCCTGTAATGCAAATGAAAATTAGAACAAACAGTTACAATTCAAAATCATTACATTTGCTTCTTTTCTTTGTTTCCTTGTTTTTCCAGTAAATAAACCTCTTTGCAATGCTTTTCTGTTTTGTGGTGGGTTTTTTTTTTGTTTGTTTTGTTTGTTTGTTTTTAATTTAGAAATGTATAGGGTTTTAAAATACACCAGTTTAATCCATGATGTACCTTGATTCAGAACATTCTAAATTCATGTGAGATGGAGCAGTATTCAGAAGAAGATAGTGTTAAGGATAGTATATAAAGATGAGAAGAGACTATGTGTTAGTATTCAGTGAAATATGGACAGTGGTGAAAGGAAGAGGGCTGTACAAACTGGAAGAATGAAAATCCAGGTCTGGATTCTTCCAAAGCAAAAGTAAAGTTTGAAGTTCCCATTCTGTTTCTAAGTAAGCATAATTAGTGAAGTGTAGTTAGTAAAGTTAACTTAAGCTTAGCTTACTAAGCAATCATAACTTTTTATCTAAAGAAGAAAAAGTTCGTGTGCTATTTACTAAGTATAAAACAATTTTTGTCTGGCTTTTATTTCACAACTACCTTTTTTTTTTTCTAAAGATATAGGAAAATAAAAGTAACAAAATCATTTAACTGGAAGAAAAATACTATTAAATGTTATACTCAATAATTACTGTTCTTGACAAAGCTATATATGGTTCGTTTTAAAACTACCTTAAAATTACTTTTATTAACCAAAAACTTTATTAATGATAAAAATGATGAAATAGCATGGCATTTGTTTTGAAGTTCAGCTAGCACAGGAATGTGAAGGTCTCCACTTCTGATAATATACTGAAAAGAACAAGTGGCTTAAAAGACAGAAAGGAAGGAGTAGGAGGCTGAAAGTAAAAAAAAGAAAAGTTAGGCTTCTGTTTCTTGGATTTTTTTAAACCTGACTGAATTACACCCTTGTCTACTGAAACCCTCTTAGTATAATTCTCATTGGCCTCTGTGACACCTAGGGCAGTGCTGATCAACTGCAGGCTCCCCTGTTCCTAACCTCAGCCAAATGAATATGATTCTAGCAGATGTTTCTGCATTTTAGACCTCAAAATGTGATGGGTCAGGTTTTTTTCATTTTTCCAGTGGCAAATCTTGCATACTGGAGACCTCCGACATGCAATTCAATGGTAGGAATTATGAGCTGAGGGTCTCCCCAGTGGGATAATGCTGAACTTACTGTAAACTCGGATCTTTGAAAGTGGAGAACCAAAGACATTCAAAGGTTTGGATAATTTAAAATAAATTACTAGATTATTGTATAAAAATATAAAGTGTGCTCAGAAATGTATAAGGTGATGTTTTCTATTAAAAGGGAAGGTTCTTATACAGTCTGTGGGGAACTGAATCAGAAGCAATTAAACAGGAACATCTTTCTTAGTGGCAGAAGGGAAAGGTTTAGTTAGCTTCCTCTGTCTTCCCATTACTCCTTAGGTGCTATGAAGTGAATCCACGGCTGCCTCCTTTCTGTGTTTCCTCATTCCTCCACATGCCTCCAGCAAAACAAGTACTTCTCTGTGTACTGTGAAAAAATAATTCTAAGTTCCTATTGCTTTGTTTCCTCTGATTAGATCCTCTACTGTCTAGTAAGGTGCAAGGTGTGCTTGAAGTTTCACTCCTTCATGTCTGAGAGCATTCATTAGTGCTAATGTGTATTCTCTCATGCTTTCTAAGGTGTGAGCTCATGGGGCAGCATTTCTGCCTGCAAGGGAATAAGTAGGATTTACTCTTTTCTCTGAGATGATAACACCTGTAAGAATTGTCAGAGAGGTCTGTCCCTTGAAATGAACCAAAGAGTTTCTGTCTTTGGGGAAGGAAACACACTCACACTGTATTTTAAATCCAAGAGAATGTCACCACCTTCTCGTGGTGTTTCTGCTCTCCCTGAACTCTGTGTAGCTTACCTAGTTAGAATATGAGCCTGGCAAGACTGATCAGTACTCTTAATTAATGCAGTGCCAGGCATAATGGGCTCCCATCCTTCATTGGCCATTTATGGCGAATGCATTACATTTATGGCCAAACACTACTTTAATAAACAAGGAGATAATAAAAACATGTATCATGTTACCACTGTCAACACTATGTAAATAATGTGAGTGTAGTTATATTGTAGTAAAAGGATTCTTCAAATATGATGGGTAAAATATGGCATAGCATACAAAAATGTGCTAAAGCACTGAATTTTTAATGAACAACACCTCTCCTCTTAGTATTGTGCTGCTGGTTAGCAGAGGCTGATTTATCATGATTTATGTGATGACAGTGGAAATGAGGATGAGCTCATCTCAGTTTTCTCCGATTGTGAGCAAACTTGGCTGTGTCCATGCTGTTGTGCAGTGTACCCCAGGGTGACTTAGCAAAGAAAAGCCCTTTTTAAGAGGGTACATAAGTCTGTGCTACATCTTATAGTCAATCTGTTGTGCCCAGGATAAACATCACCTTAAAAGGATGCCTTGGCTTGCTTCCTTAGGGTGAAGTGGCTTCAACTGAACAGAAAACTTTTCAAGGTGAAACAGAAGCTTGGTGACAGCACAAACTTATGCAGAATATTGTTAGGGGAAATTTTTTCAATTGTTGCTAAACAGAAATACTGCATTTGTAAAGGAGCTTGCTTAATCCTTACAGTACTGTGTTTATAATGTTACATTTTAATGTTTAGAGGTATATTGGAGGATGCAAGTGGAAGACTTGGTTTATTTTTTTCTTCATATTTAATAGTGAATATCTCAAAGCCCATCCAGTTTTAATTTTGTAAAAATGTGGAAACTGTGATTTACTGGCTTAGATTAGAAATGTAAAAATACTTTTTGTGGTTAAGCTCTTCCCAGTTTCTAACCACTCCTACCTCAAACATGTAGTTTATCTTTCTTGCATTTGACTCTGACCAAAATGAGGCCACACAGGCCTCTGAGGATCACCATATTGCTAAAATAATTCTGGTTACTAGGAATTCTTCTTTTTTGTTTCCCAACAAACATTGCATTCTTTGAAGACTAGTTTACATGATTCTCATCTTCTAGGTGGGAGGGATTGGCCTAACAGAGACAGTTGTGAAATCTACTACCTTGCTCTTTTTGTTTTTGAGCCACCCCGAGCTTTCTTTAGGGTTAGGAAACAGAGATAAGTACTAAGTAGAAAGTGTGGAAGCTAGGTTGTATACTATAGGTAGAGCACCTCTGCTTGTAACAAAGAATCAAAGCTAGCCTAGATACTTTTACATCCTTATATTACATGAATTGTGAATATATTCAATATAAGTTATTGAATTACATCCTAATTACACTTAAAATTACATCAATAATTTTATATCCTGCCTTATTTCTTTTTACTCAAAGAGTTTTGGATAAAATGTAGTCAAGTGTGAGCACAGAACCTTACTGCATCAAGCAATGAGCAGCAGTGAAGGGACTTCATTGTTGATATGTTCAGTTGTCTGCCATGTTATGGCAAGCTGTGTCCCAAAGACTGATTAGGAAAGAGGGATGCAGTTAATAGGAAGAGTGATCTGAACTTTTAGAACCCCTCCCTCTAAAAGCTCCAAAATGTGAAATTTTCTCATCTCTGTTTAGGGGATTTACTGTGTTTGATAATTTATAAGTATTTTGGTGAGCTGGGCACCCTCATCCAGGTTTTGTATGACTATCTTGAGAAACTTTTTGGTCTTCTGTCTGGTCTGTAAAGAAAAGGCAAGTGGTTCATATTTCGTGGGGCTTAGGGCAGGAGCTGGTTTTCGGACTAGTCTGAACTTCAGTAGCAAAAAAGGAGAGCTTATTACATAACACCTAAAGAATAGGAACCCAAGAAGCGTGGTAGATCATCATCTGACATCCAGCAACCTGATATCCTCTTAACTGGGCAGAAGGTACTCTGGCGTTCATGAACTTAAAGAAAAGATTTTCACTTATTTGAAAGTATTTAAACTTTGAGCAGGCATGAAAGAAACTTGACTGCTTTCCAGCTTTGTTTTGGGTGCCCATTACCCTCCTCACCCACTTGGATTATTTTTTCAACAACGGAAAGAAAACTGATGAAATGGAAACACAGTCTCTATGGCTTTTGTGGCTATGCATACATGTGCACACCCACTGCTGCCCCTGCCACCAGATCCTCTCTTAAAAAAATAGTACAAGGATCCAATCAGGATGAAAATTGCCTACAGTGTTTTCACAGTTGTATTAAGAAATATAATTTATATTTTTTTTCTCTTAGAAATATCTCCCTTCAACACTTCAATACTGTGATGTTTTGTTTAGTCTAATGTAGGTTTTTGTTAGTATGTAGCCTAAAAATGAATCTAATTAACAGATGAACTTAGGAAATCCCTACTGTAATTTGGCAGCTAAATGAATGGGGATATCAGGGTATGACAAGCAACTTCCACTTAAGGCTAATATAACTATTACCTCATTAGAAATGCAACTTTAGACTCTTCAAATAAAACCTTTATTGAATTTAAAATATGTATTTGACAAAGGACTGGCTGAACTTACTTGAAACTGGCTTTGCAAAGTTGTGCAGCCTTTATTGATACTGACTAGCTTTATAAATGTTTATCTTAATTATGTTTTATTGTGATTAAAAAAGATTGTAGATACTCTGCCATTTTTGTAAAGTGAGCTGTTGGAGCTTTTTTGTTACAGATGGGGGTAGGGTACAAAGAATAGCCCAGCTCCAGAGAGGAGGCCCCTCACAGGCCATATGAATCCACTTACATGTAAATTGCTTGTCTATATGAATTAAGGTGAAGGTTATGAAAGAACTGCATTTCTGTGTTTATTGTAGGATTTTTGACAGTCTCTTTCCTCTTTCAAGTAAATTTGGCTTAAGTCCACAGTCAGTACAGTTTTAAGTAAACTCCTCTTTTGTTACATTAACAAGGTTATAACATCACTGAGGCAGATTTCCAGCTGCATGAATTGAGGCCTAAGCATGCAGACTGAGAGGATAATTAAAACCTTAGGGTGGGTGAGTTAAACTACCAACTAAAATTGGATAAAAGGCTAATTGTCCATAGCAACATAATACATGTTTCTAAATACCTGTGAAATAAAGATAAATATTCGTGGTCTTTTAATTCCTACTTGAAGGCTTGGATTCAGGTTATATTTTAGGGCATATCGAAAATCAAAAGTAAGTAAATAGAAAGCCTAAGAGTTATTTATCCAGATATTGTTGTATTTTAGTTACTAATTAAAAAAACAGAATTATTTTGAGGACTTCAGTGATTTTTCTTACTTTCATTAGAATACAGGAAGCATTTTTGTGCAGGAAGTATGAGCCTCAGTGTGTGATACAGTATATCAGAATGGACTGACGGTGCTTTGTCAAAATTTGTCATATCTCTTTTTCCTTCCTCCTTTTTTTTTCGTTATTAAGAGTGGAGTTACATACCTTTGGTGACCTTCAAGAAGATGACATAGAGTCAGGCAAGATGATACATTACCACAAAGTTAAAAAAACAAAATGGGTTGTAATGGCAGCTTGTACTGAACTAAATGAATTGTGAAGGCCCATTTGTTATTCATTACTGTTCTGCCTTCATAGGGAGCCTTTAAACTTCAGGTCATTTTACACTAGTACCCTTGTGGCATGGACAGCATTTAATACATTTTTAACAGCTTTTACATTTCCATGGTTTGCAGCAGTGCTGCTTGAATAATTTCTGTAATGAAGGTGTTTTAAAGTAGTTTAGAGTTACTTTGGGGGAAAAAACAGGAAAAAAAAGAAATAATTGGGCTGATGAAGTGACTTTATATACTAAAGAGCTAAGCATGCACAACTTACTACTATAAAGTAATGCATGCTGATTCCCAGTGCTACAGAAGTACATCCCTGGGGAACTGTGGTGGGTTTTTTTGTTTGTTTGGGGTTTTTGTTTTTGTTGGGGGTTTTTTGGGTGTGGTTTTTTGTGTGTGTGTTTCGTGTTTATTGTTGTTTTGTTTTTTTTAAAGGTAAATAGAACTTTAGTTGTTTTTTCACAGTGGTCATTCCTTTGGGGAAGGAAGGTCTGAGGATAGAAATTGAAGAATATTTTTTTGAGCTATTTCTGAGTTTAGGGGTCTGATGGAGAACATTCAACATTTTGGCATATGTGGGGGAAGTGTGCATACTAACTGTCTATCATAACCATTAATGTGGGTATCTAAAGAACCCAATATAAAATGAACAGGGAGTAGAGGTTAGAATTTTGCTGATCAGAATAAATGTTGAGTATTTCAATACCTCTCAAATGGTTCAGTGGTTCTGTAGAAAGTCAAAGCAGAAAGGTGAGTACCAATATACACCAATCTGAGAATAATTTGTTCAAAAGTGCTGAACAAGTCTAGAATTCTTTTAGAATGATTTATAACTCTAAGGAAATGCATAATAAACCCAGTAAAAGAAGGTAATAATTTCACAAGCTCATGCTTTATCATAGATGATAGTCTTGCATTTGCTACCTTTTAACTGTGTAGTGGATTTAGCTGCCAAAATCTGTATTACGGTCATTTAATTTTTGTTCAGAAAATATTGGAACACAAATGATGCCCTGTATTTCAAGATTTGTTTCTGAAGAAGCTTAATTAAGAAAATGTTAGTTTAAATGTATGATGGTACTTCTCCCAGCAGTCAGTCCACCCCTGTGTAGTAGATTATCAGCATTAATTCTATACTTCATTGCAAATGGCTTTCACTAGAGTTTTTTATTAATTTTAATGTTTTGTGAGGATAAATTGTAACAAAATACATGTGGATCACAACAACCATATGAGAAAGAAAAAAATTACCCATTCTGTGACAGGAGAAGTATTTTTTCTTGAGATTTTGAATGGTACATATTTTAAAACTGAAAGGCTGTGGATCTTTTGAAAACAGCAAGCTTTAGATAACATTATAAATGCTACAGTGATTGTTTTTATTTAATATCAGAGAGACAGTAGAGTATAAGGAACTGTGAACTCTAAAAATCTTTTTGCTGTTCGGACAATATATTTTTTCAGTAAAATTAAATTATTTTAATATAAGTTTTAAATGTTCAGTTGCACCAGTATTACTGGCTTTTCCCTTTATAGAAATATTTGTCTTCTTTTACCTTTGCACTAGCTGTGTAGCCAAGTCTGATTTGTGAACAAAAGCTTTTGTTTGTAGCTTATTTGTCAGAAGTGTGAAATAAAGAATGAGCTAGAAAGAGGAGACTTCCAGTGTTTGGGCTACCATAATTAAAAAAAATATATTAGGTAACTAATATACTTTAATATTCACTCTGTTAGCCCTTTGACATAGGGCTGTCTTATTCTTGTTCTTTTTTCCCAAGAGCAAACAACATCTTGTAATACATAACACTGACATATTTTCAAAGACCTAGGCTTTGTAATTTTACCATAAATATTATACTGTGATATATCAAAAGCAGTAGAACTTTAGGGATGCTGTGTATTTATTTTTTTGTATATGTGCATCTTTGACTGAAATTTGATAATAAAAGTTGCCTACCCCAAAGTCTATGGAAAGGTATGTAAAAATCCCAGACCTAGGGATGTGGAAACCTACTTTTATATCAAACAGCTTCTTTCCTACACTGCATTTTTAAAAAGTATCTAGGTTTTGAGATAGTATAAGTGTAACAGTGGCATTTTATTTTCATTGATCCTATGCAAATCAGTCCTATGACAGATCTAATGCACCCAGGCAGGCTGACAGTTCTGCCTGTCAGTCATTAGAAAGTGGCTCCACTTGCTGTTGGCACAACAGAGACATGGTGTGATGGGATTTGTGAGAAACTGCTAATGGTTGGAGCTTTGCAGTGTGCCTGCTTCCATCTAGGCTAGATGAATCTAAATGCTAAAGTTTCTGTGCAGATAACCAAATTTGGCTAAATAGGTATTATGGTTTACTGAATATAAATTGAAAATATTATTGAAAGGACAGATAAATGGTAACCCACAGAAAAAAAATCTTGTGATTGTGGTTTTTTTGTGTTATTCTGGCATTACAAAGCAAGCAGGAGGTTTAATTGAAGAGAACTCTATATTGTAGATCTTGCAAAACTATAAGAAAGTCTCCATTTGTATTCTTTCAGGTGATTAACCCTCAAATTGATAAGAACAGTGACAGAATAAATGAGCACCAGGTAAAAGATTCACATTGAGAGCAAGCATCCTGATGCACTAAGGAAAGAACTGATTTCTGTACTAAGTGGTTCTTTTGACATTCACCTTTGTGTTTGGAGCATGTTTTAGATAGGAAAAAGCATCAGTACTTCTAATATAGTTTTCATATGAAGGCTAATGTAAATGCAAGCAGAATATTTGATGTCATCTGATCCCAATTTGTTTCTAAATCAGGTGAACCACAAAGCAGTTATGTTAGGGTCTCATAAAGGGCTGGCATGGATAATACAGTGTATTAGCAGCCTTATTTTTGTATAGGCAAGAGTTTATAGGGACTCAAGGTGAAAACCAGCAGATTCCACACTCCTGCTTGCCAAATCTATGGAATGCTTGAGAGAACTCCTTTGTGAACAAAGTAGTAGTGGGATAGGAGCAGAGTTTAAATGAACTGCAAAGTAATGTACTGTATATTCCTTCTGAAATTATAATTTACTATGCTTACAACTCAAAGTTAATTATTATAGTCAGCTAGAGTCTAGAAAATGAAGACATTGAACAAACAGACCACATGCCTTGTTCCTTTATAATTAAGATGCATAAGAGGGACGAGATTTGGCAAAACAAAGGGAAATATTCTCCAGTTGAGAACACAGTATCTGTTGTCTGAAAGCTGGTATAAGCTAGTCTTTCTTCCATTGGAAGATGGGGTATTGCCTGTGAAATTTTAAGGCAACAAATGGTTTAAGTGGTATTCCATTCAGAGGTTTTGACAGCACGACTGTGTCTCTTAGAGTCACAGCTAGGACAGACTCAGGTTAGCAAAGCATGTTTTCTTGAGGAAAATAATAGAGGTACCAATTTTTGCCAGGAACCGTCATGTCAGTAACGTGGTGAATAAACATGTTGTCAATAACTATTATGTTAACATTTCTAGCATTAGAGAGAATTTTATTCCCAGTAGTGGAAACGAAAGATCTGATCTTCAACTAGGTTATTACTAGAGTTTAGATCTTGTAAGAAACGGCACAAGTTGACAGATTTCAGTGGTGAAAAGCTGGTTAAATGAAGTGAGCTGCAAAGAGCAATAGTCATGATACAGTTGGGCAGAGACAGATGTGTAGATGAATAACCAAAATTAATAGCAGGCACCCTTTAAGGGCTGGTTAATCTGCCAGTAGAGAGTCTGTCTCTTTTCTACTCACTAGTGCATCAGCTCATAAAAAATACAAATGAGCCCAATAGCAGCAAGAGCCTTAAGATCTGCTTCCTCATTAGGGAAACTTCAGAGAAGCATTTCCTATGGCTCCATATCTTTTTATACCTTTTAAGAAAAGTTGTTAGCAGGAATGTGTAGACTGAGTTCTTGTGGTGGGGGGTGGGGTAGGGAGGAAGTAGTGGAATGAATGTATAACAGGAAGAGTTTATCTTGGATAACTTTGACAAACAGAATATTTGTACACTTTAATGGTGAAAAATGTATTAAAGTGTTTGATCAGTGCTTTTATATGGTAGAGAAGAACTATCTAGTGTGGTTTATATTTTTAAAAACTTTTAGCACATCAAGAACAACGGTGCTAGTAGATAATGTGTGATATTCTGTTCATTCTTGGTTATTAGGGGTTTGGTAGCAAATTCTCCTGGTTTGCACAATCAGGGCCAGCCTAAGGAAAAGAGAACCAAGGATGGGCTCTCCTGACGGTGCATGAAAAGTTCATGCCCTGTAAGTTGTGTGTGTAGGGTTGAAGGATAAACAAAGTTGCAAATTTGGGGTGAGAGAAAATGCCCTTTTCAGAAACTGAAAATAGCAAGACAGGGTAGAGCAAGCTGGGTAAAAAAACCCAAAATGTAGTTCAGCCTTAGAGAGCATCTGTGTCACCTAGTTGTAGAAGATCCGGTAAAAAGCGAGATGGACAACTAGGAAGAAGAGGTCACTGGTCAAGAGGCACACTAAGGCTTGTTCAATTGTAATGGTAACTTGAACTGATAAAGTTAGTTTAAGAGGGTTTAGAAAAAAAGAGCCTCCCTGCCTGAAAGATCCAGACAACAACAGCAATAGAGAAGTTATGACAGTGATGTGCTAACTTGTAAACCTGTGTGATTCACCCCAGAATTTTGTTCTTAAAATTTTGCAAGATCTTTCTCAATTTGTCTGTGTTTATCTGCGTCTATAAAGCACTTCCACACACTCACATAGATTTTGTGTTTGTCAGTGATGTGAAAGACCTTTTAAACCCCTTCTGCTGTCCAATAGGTTACAGAATGACAGCTTTTAAAAACAGTTATTGACCTTATGGAATCTGGAAAATCCCATACTTTGAAAATAAAAGGTTTTCCATGTCAGAAATGTAATTCATTAGTAATTTTATTAATTTATCTAAATTTATACTTAGGCTATGTTTAAGTACTTCCTGTAGATCTGTAATTACCCGTTGACATGCCAATTCCACACAGATAGAGTGTCAAGAGATTCGGAAGCTTTTCTCCCACTAGGGAACCTCAGAGACCAAGAAATGTGTTAGCTATTTAGGACAAGCATTTGCAGCATTAGACAGTTACATTATCAACATTTGTAGAATTATTTAAGTTCCTATTTAAGGGTTTAAAATATTTGTATTTTCTTACCTGTCTTCTCTACACAACAAATTTGTTAGTTGCCAGTTTCATGGGAATTTTGTTTATGTTTGGCACAGTGGGGATGGCCTGCACTTTCTCATTCATCTGCTGTATTTGCATAACCTTGCAGAGTTAATGGTTGCCATTCTGACAAATTAAGCTGGTTTCCTATGTCTTTAATGGATTAAATCCTCTTGGACAAGTTGTACTTTATTTTCACAGACTATTAGAATCACAGAATATTAGGAGTTGGAAGGGACCTCTGAAGATCGTCTAGTCCAACACCCCTGCCAGAACAGGACAACAAAAAAAAATTAATCCATTAATAGTGTTTGCTAAGTGTTGTAAATAATATATTCATTAATTTTTTCCTATTGACAATTGACTTGTATGCTAAAAAAACTTACCTGAAGAATATTTAGCAAATATGGAGCAAAACAAATGTTTTATCCATAAAGACAGAATACAAAGATTATCAGTGTTTAATAGAAGAAAAAATGTGTTATTCTTTACTTACTGTCAAATATTTGAAAACAGTTTGGCTGTGAGACTAGTTAAGGTTTTTTATTACTTTAGAGTAGAATTTTACTCAGTCCCTGATTCCTATAAAGATTTTTTTTTTTTTAATTACACAATTATAGTGTACTCCAAGTGTAGAAGCATTATGTATGATATATGTGACAAACAAGTTCCCTGACAACTGCAATAATATGTTGGAGTTGTAAAGATGTGTAAACAGGTTAGAGGCAAAATACCTGAATTCACAGAAATTGAAAATGTATGTTAGTCTTTTAAATGCCTGAAAATGTCGTGTATTGCAACTCGGGTCATATATAAAAGTAATAATCTGTATGAACCAAACAGTATTGAATCTGAGATATTACCTTCTTATTTATGGGGTAGTGTTTTGTAGAATTCTTAAATTATCAATAATGGACATATTCTTGAAGCATTCTGGAGTGGTAGAGAAGCAATGCTTCTGCAGTTTTCACAATAAACAGAAGTATAAAGCTACTTCATTTTATGTAAATTAAACTTTTTTACTGAAGTTTTTTTCATTGTGAGAATCAGGCTGTACTTTAATTTTGCACTACTTCAGGCTGAGCATTTCCAGCTTCCCTGCCTGTACATTTTCCCAGAAATGCACCTGAAGTTTGGGAATGCAAATATTCATGTCTGTTCATCACATTGGCATATTTAGATAAATTATTTACTTATTTATTTGTTTGTTTATTTATTTACAGCACCATGAAGTTAATCTGTAATGTATGTGATGCTTTGGGTTAGAACTGCTTTGTAATTGTAATGTATTTAGGCACATAGTATAGCTACATGGGGAGGAACTGAATTATTCCTGGCTACCAGACCTTTATTCAGTGCAGTAGACCACACATGCACTACACTATGATATTTTTTGGTAACAGATCTCTGGCAGTATTCCTAAATTCTGTATGTTTTGTACGCATGGACTTGTAAGCTAACTTTTCTTTGTAAGCTAATCTGACAATTCTATTTCTTCCAAATAAGTCCTAGGCACGAGATCTCTCCATGGATGATAGAGTAAAACAATGCTATTTGTGAGATATGACATAACAACAAAATATTAAACAGGAGCTTAATTCTCCCCATCCTACCCTGGACCATGACAGTGGGCCTCCTACTGGGAAATACAATGATCTATTATTAAAATGACAGCCCCACCTAGGGAGACAACAGCCCAATTTAAAAAGAGCCAAAAGTGCCTCCACTACCACCACCAGCAATTGAGATCAGCTGGTGCACTAACAATCCCTTGATTTAAACATCTGGTGGCAGGACTTTCTCAGTGGAGGTCTGTTGACTGTGGAATTCTCTTACACAGAGACATACATGGTTTAACAAAGCCAAAGTTTCTTTATCCTCAGGGTACAGTGTAAGACTGTTTCCTTTCCCAGGCAGAATCATTTGCTGATGGTTCCAATGGCATCCAGTGCTGCATTACAAGAACTGTCCTTGAGGGATATAGCCAGTGATGCCAGAGGATGAGCTGCTCTGCAATGTCAATTAGTGTTCTTCACCAGCTCTTCACATGTAGCAGAGCCCTTGAGGGAGCACAGCGTTAGAAACGTCTCCTACTGTCTCGTGGGAATTCTTCATTTTTGCACATTTTCTCTGTTTTACAGAGGTGCACACTAATTACTAAGTCAGAATTCTGTTCTGCATCTGAGAGCCTGTGTTCAACTGACAAATTTCCCAGGGTGCTTCTTTAATTAATTTCCTGAAAATGCAAAAAATTCATTTTTGTTTTGCAGGTGTAATTATTCAATGCTTTTTTCTCAGCTTTATCACGCCTATAAAATATCTCTGTGCTGAAGAAAACAGTTTAGCTTACTGTAAAAATTACCAAGCTATGACAAGCAGTCAGGATGCAGTGGCAAAGAAGGTGGGGCAGAGGAGATAACTGTTCCTTCAAGTTATCTATGGACACTAATATTTATTTTTTCCATAAAGTTAAGTGTTTCTTTAATCATCAGGTGAAATCTGCAATCTTCATAATTTGGTACTACTACACATACTTCAAATGATGAGCTACTAAATAAAACATAACATTATGTATTTCACAACATAGTTTATTTATAGCATGTTAGGAAATTAAGACCACACAGTGGAAATAATACTCAACACAGATATGCAAATCAAGAACAGAACTGGAAAGGAAAAATTAATAGTTACCCGTGAAGTTATGATGTAGCATGACACAGTAGTGTACCACAGTACTAGTACTCTAATGTAGATACAAAGCTGTACAGTTCATCCTCCCTGCCCCCAAATCTTCTACTTTACAAAGTAAACATAAGAAAGAAGTTAGCTGAAGAAGATAAAAAGTGTGTATTGACTTGTGAGTGCTTTTCAACCGTGTTTTAGCTGCTTATCTACATGATGAAAATTCATTGTTAAGCGTGTGATAAGGAAATGCTGCTACTCTTAAAATGTCTGTAAAACTTTAAGTGCAGCCACAATCTGGAATACTTCCCTGCTTTACCTTTCAGTGTGAAAATGGAAAAGGAAAAGCTTAAGTGAGAAAAATTATAAATGTTTTCTGTGCTATTTTCTGTTGTTAGAGGGAAGTCTTTTTAGTAGCCCGTTACTTAAGCTGCATACTGCCTTAAGTTGTTTCTTCCCTTCTATTTTCACTTTGTGTATATTAATGTAATAGAAAAATTGACAATGTGTGTTAAAACCAGCTTTGGTCTAAAAACTCTGGTAGAAAGCACTTGGAAGTAATGTTCCCATATCTCTCTCAACTGCTTAAGAATGGGAATGACAGAAGCCAGGACACCAGTGCTGTTACATACGGCATGCTTGAAGTGATGATTAAATTGAGACTTCTATTAATTTCAGCAAGCAGCATAAAAAAAGTTATATTAGCAACTGTTCATGTAGTTTTATGTTTAGCTTCTTTATTTTTTCTGTGCACTTAATGAAGCTAATTCTACACACATGCTTCTCAGTGAAAGAACAATGCTAGTTTATATAGAAATAAATACATATGCCTTTGTATGTCAGTGTAGAAGGAAATATGGTATTGGCAATACTGCAGAATGTGTTGTTGCTGTTTGTGGAAGAGAAACGTTCAAAAGACACAGGAGAACTTGTCCCTAAATCCCTTCAGTGTAGCCTTAGTTTAGATTGTTTAAAATTTGTTTTACATTTAATCCAGACTGATCTTCACTGCCCATTACTTTTCATTCTTTTTTGCATTGCTCTTTTGAGCGCAGCTCTGTGCTTTAGAAGAAAAGAAACCAGAACAGAATAAAATTAAAAATATTTGTGTATATAGTGTGTAGAAGGACATTTATATCTTTATGTGAGAGACTATGTTGATTGTTTGGGGTATTTATTTCTGGAAAAAAGAAAACTAGGCTTAAAAAGGATTAAAAAGAGAGATAGAATTCTGTTTTGCTAATTTCTGCTAATAGCTCTTACTGAATACGTGCAAATTAAACAAAAATAAATGCAAATAACAGAAATTCAAAATATTTTTGAAGTCATTTTAGCAAACTTACTTAATATCCATTCTTGTATAAAATAAACACCAGCCTTCACCACCTTCCCTCAGGCATAGTTAAGGAGTATAGGAATGTTGTTCCAAAACGGCACGTGTCTTTGCAGTTCTAATATCATCATTATCCAATAGATGCTATCCCACAAGTGGGAAAACAAAAATGTATTCCAGAGCTTTTTCTGCTCTCTACATGTGTGGTAGAAAATTTCCATGTACCACATGTGTCTCTACTATATCTATATGGTATCTGCCAAAATAAATATTTTATTCCATTTATTTTTAGTTGGTATTGCACAGGTCCTCCTAAGATTAAACAGTCAAAGGTCAAATAAGTTGAGATGAACTATAGGTTTAAAATAGTTGTGCTGCTCATAATTATGTGTATAGAGGTTTTTAGATATATACACATACGTACATAGATATATAGAGACACATACATACTTGATTAAAAGCCGAGGATGTTTGTTCAGCAGAGAAGCAAAACCATCATTATCTGATTGTACATGGAATCCAGTGGCTGCTAATCAAACCCGGAGCTGCATCTGGTTAAACATACTTGGCACAGACTTGTTACAATTAGAGGTTTTGCCATGTCAAGGGAATCTTTCACTCAAAGCAGCGACCCATATTGTACTGAACAAACACATCAGTTTTTAATTGAGAACAATAGCTTAACAAACCACTTCCCAGGACCACTGAAAGAAAAATATGTGCCTGTGGCAATTCTGGCACTGAACTTTGTTTATTTGAATCCATTTATTCCAAGCCGGGGTTCAATATACCAAGCAAATAAAAAAAAATTAAAGTCAACATGGAAAACAAAGTTAAAGTGAGAAAAATACAGTATGCTGAAATCTAATGCCAATCTCTAATTGAAATACTTGTTATTTAGCAGATCTGTGAGTATATGCTTGTGCCCTCTCTGCTCTTTTGTAACATTGAAACCTGAAATAATTTTGTTTCATAGTGTATGATTTTTACAATGTAAATAGCTATGTTGTAGTATGTATTTACATTATAAAGTGAGCATTGAGTATAGCTTTTTTATACATAATTTATTCTACATCTGTATTTGACAATACATTTCAAGAGAAATTCTTGTATATTTATAAATAGCTGGAAATGGTAACAAGAGTGTAATAAGACAGGCTGAGAGAGTTGAAGCTATTCAGCCTGGAGAAGAGAAGGCCCTGGGGAGACCTTATAGTGGCCTTCCAGTACCTGAAGGGCCTACAGAAAAGCTGGGAGAGGCTTTTCGCCAGAGAGGGCAGTGAGAGGACAAGGGGTAATGGTTTTGAATGGAAGGAGGGGAGATATAGGTAAGACATCAGGAAGAAATTCTTCCCTATCAGGGTAGAAAGGAGCTGGAATAGGTTGCCTAGGGAAGTTGTGGAAGCCCCCTTCCTGGAGGAGCTCAAGGCCAGGTTGGATGAAACTTTGTGCAACTTGGTCTAGTGGGAGGTGTCCCTGCTCATAGCAGGGAGGTTGGATCTTTAAGGTCCCTTCCAACCTTAACCATTCTGTGATTCTGTGAATAAACATTAAAGAACAAAGTGCTTAGTTTGGGAAATTAGGTGTTAAATACACTAGCCAGGGTCAAAAATTTCTAACTAGGACATATGGCATTCTCAATTCAATATCTGCAGTCTGAGTATATATCTGATGGTGTAAGACCAAGGTAAGTGACTGAAAAAGAACAGTAAAAACTCCACACAGTATTTATGATACTGGAATAAAGTTTAAGATATTTTAGTTCTTTTTGCTGTTTTTCTACAGCTTTCTCAGGATTTTAAAGTCACAGTTTAATAATAAGTTTTCAACCTGAGGTTTCTAGTAGAAAAATATTACCATCTGCTGATTACATGCAGCTGTGTGTAAAGTTGGTGACTCAAAAAATATTATACCATCTAGATTAGTAGAGACTATTAAAGGTTCTAATAGTATTTTTTTTTTAGGCTTGTCATCTCGACAATTAGGCTTATACTCAGAACTTTAATTCTTGTTTAGACTGTCAACATATTAGTATAGTTTCTGACTAATGACTGGAAAGAACCAACTTTGTACAAGATGGGGACACAATACGGTAAGAGGAGGAAGGAGAGTGAAAGGGAAGTGGGAAGTCTCTAAGTATGCCCAATGAATCTGTGAAAGTAAAGGAGCAGAATCTTAAAGGTGAGTTAAGTGTTCTGGAAATGCAATGTGAAGTTCCTAAAGAAGGATGGATGTTTAGAGACAATGAAGTACCTGCAGTTGTGTGAACTATTGACTTTTAAGGATCTACCAGTAAAGAACTGACTGTGAGAGATGTGTAGTCTCAAAGCTTGTCTTTGTGATCAGAAATTTGAGGCCATTTTACCTAGAAGGGGTATACCCCAATCTGTTGCAGTTCTTTATCATTTGTTTCAAGAGACAGTAAATGCAGTTTTAGCATATTTATTATGAGATCAATAGTGTTATGAAGTATGAATGGTGTACAAACTCACCATATGTTTTTTTTTCTTTGAAAGTGTATTCCTTCTGGCAGACCCTATTCCACATCAGATATTGTCTAACCATATGACTATTGTGCCCTGGTGGCCAAGAGGGAAAAACTAGGGTGCACTGAACAGTATAACCAGCTGGTCAAAAGAAATTATCCCACTGTATTTAGCATTGGCGTGGCCTCACTTTCATTACTGTGAGCAGTTCTTGGTCGCACAATTTAAGAATGACGTTAAGGTACTGGAATGCATCTAGAGGAAAACAGTAAATCTGGTGAAAGGGCTGGAAGACATGTCCTGTGAGGAGCAGCTAAGGACTTGGGTTTTGTCTAGTTTGGAGAAAAGGAAGCTAAGGGGCATCCTCATTGCGCACTACAGCTTTCTAAGGAGGGAAAGTGGAGAGGGAGGACTTGAGCTCTTCTCCCTGGTATCCAGTGACAGGATGTGTGGGAATGGTTCAAAGCTGTGCCAGGGAAGGCTCAGATTTGTCATTAGGGAGCATTTCCTTATGAAGAGCATGGTCAAACACTGGAAAAGGCTTCCTAGAGAGATGATTGATACCCTATACCTGTCAGTGTTTAAAAGGCATTTGGACAATGGCCTCAATAGCATTCTTTATTGTTCCACCCTGAGGTGGTCAGGCAGTTGGACTAGATGATCATTGTAGTTCTCTTCCAACTGAACTACTCCTATTCTAGTCTAGTCTATTCTAGTCTACTCCTATTCTGTTCTATTCCATTCTAATCTGTTCTATTCTATTCTGTTCTATTCTATTCTATATTCTAGCCTAGCCTATTCCTATATTTTACAAAAAGCATTTCTGTCCTTCTGCAAGTAACTTAAAACTGGAATAAACACAGTATTTTATAATCAGCTGATGCGATGGAAATACAGTTGTTTGCATGTCAGCATTTTTTGTACCATTGGGCTCCAGCACTGCAGGGATCTTGATGCATTTACAGCTAGGATGTTAGTTTTGTTAAAATAAGACTAAGGAAGGAAAATACTCAAGGAAATGTTCACTACTTTCTTCTATCATAATCAGTATGTATGTGCACATGGTTTTGTATCACAAATGCTGTTTCAGTCATTATTTTTAGTGGGGTTATGCAACTTCTGTGTTGTATGATAATTTTGATGCTGCTGCTGTTTACAGTAGAATCCATTGCAAACAGTGTTGCTTAAGCTTTGTATTGGGTGATTTGTAATTAAAAGGTACTTGAACTAGAGTGGGTTTTTTTGCCCGTGGATGTGAGACCTTTATAGCAGAATGTATTTTGGTTTAGGAGTAATGAACACCAGAGAGCTAATTTCTTTCTTTGTGAAGGATACTTTTTTTCATGTTAGCTCACAGAAAACCAGCTCATAGTGCTGGTGACAAGAGAAAAACTAGTCTTCCCAGATCCGTAGGATATTACTTCCCCATGTACTATAGCCCACTGTCCTAGATTCTTTTGACATCATCACAAAAGACCTGCTTTTTTTCAGTTATCACTTCCTTGGTCCATTCACATTCTCCTGATTTACTAACATGCAATGAATATGGAAGCACCTCCCTGTAATTTCTTATTGATCACTTTGTCCAGGCAAGTTTGTGCAAACATAAGTGAGACTCAGTGAATATCATCTTTTGTAGCTGAGGTAAAATTAAGTAGCATTCAATTGCAAGGACAATTTTCTTTCAAATGACTGCTGTTTCATAGACCGCTAAATAGAGCATTTTGCTCATGCTCACTGCTTTTAAAATGACACTGTGAAAGTCAGACACTGTGACATCAGTGGCAATTTTGGCTTTGATTAAAGAAAACAGGATCTCACCAGCAATTTTTGGCAGCATTATCGTGTGTATTGCAATTAATTCAAATTTTAAGGAAAAGTGGTTACAAAGTATCAATAAAAAGAAACACCATCCTTGAAACTGCAGATTAGAGATGATTTTTATTTGTATTCAGGAAGTATGGTACCTCCTAGCAAAATTACAGTGCATGTCAATTCAATAATATATGGTGACATGTGAGGAAAAATTGCATTGTAGCCATGTTGCTGCAGTATGCACAGATGAGCTCTTCCCTGGGCTGTTGAGAGAGGGTCATTCATCACATCATCTAATGGAAGTCATATGTTGTGGAAACATACTTTAACTATTCCTATCTAGGAGAAATAAATATACATTGAAATGTACAGCTATCATTTCAGATAACAGGATATAAAGAAGCTTTCAGTCATTCTGGAAAGAGTCATATGCTGTGCTCTAGTTCAGATAAAGTATTTTGTGGAATTCTTTCAGTTACATTAATTAAAATTCATCTGAACTTGGCAAAGGAAGAACTGGAAAGGAACTGTTGTCCTGGTGATACGTATGCATTTTTCTATGTAGTCATTTAGTTGTGCTTCATAAAAAGGGCAGTAGACTTCATAATAATAAAGCAAATTATTAAGCAACATATCAAGCAGCTATTGATGGAGGAAGAGCCTGTATCTGCATGCACGTAATGCATGACATCAAAGCACAACAATTTATTAAAAATAAAAAGATATTTCATTTATTTTATGACTGATTCAAAAAAATATTTCTTGAGTGGAAAACAACAACAACAACCAAACCAAAAAAGAAAGCTGTTTTAGATACTATAGGTACTGTCATAGAATCATTACTAGAAAGTTTAATAGGGACTAACGCATGAGTGGCTTTGCATTAATGCCAAGGAATGGTAATCAGTAAGTCTTGGTTAAAAATCTTAATTAGGTGTAAGCAAATATTTTAAATTTATATTTTATATTTGCTTGTCTTTTGTGAGCTGTATTGATTTTAAAATGAGATTAATTTTTTAAGTTGAGAAAATACATATTTATAACTCAGAAATATGTTGTATATTGTATGATTAGATGACCTAGAATGTGAGACTTAATGGAACATTGCTGGAGGTTATGGTTAAAATCAGTTTTATTATAGCCATTTTATACACTGTTAGGATGATTTAATTAGCTAATAAGCAAAGGAAGTTATTTCAGCCCTCATCTGTTAAGAGGTTGAAAGAATCAGATGGTCCATATGGCTGCATTTAAGCTTCCTGTTGTGTATTTTTTTTCATCATTCAGATATCTTCTTTGTATTAATCTGGGGGATCAAATAAGCCAGACATGCCTTAACTGGCACCAACAACAAAGGCAAACGCCTTGTAGCTGTGAGACCTCATGAAAGCCAGACTTTGGTCTCTTTGACCTTTTTAATACCATTTACACATCTACAGAGTCTATTAGTGACATTTTTCTTAAGGTGGAATTACTCACCTTTGAGCTTAGTATAAGCTGAGAACCCAAGATTAGATATTTCACATGACACAAAGTAGACGATGATAAAAACAGAGGTTTTATTGAGTGCATGCTGCTTACATAATATTTAAGTAAATAAACTATTGTAGAATATGCATGGCTCCTATTTATTTTGGAATTATATTTCACTTCAGATAATCACTAAAAATAACTTAATATAATGGATAAATAGCTCTACAAAGCAATCTTCCTTTCAGGAAATTACTCATTACATGTAATTTTCATGTTCAAGAAGAGATTGAGGTCTATCCTGTAACAATACAAATAGTGAGTCTACTGCACAATCCGAATTCCAGCATATTTAGTAGTCTAATCACTGTTCAGCTTATTAATAAGTTACTTAGAAAAAAAGAAAAAAAGGAACTGATGTGCCTGTAGATCTGCTACATGAAGAGAAAGTTGGATACCTTGACATCTACTCCCTGGAAGAACAAATAGTCTTTCAGTTAGTTTATAGCTTGGCACACTACTGAAATTCAGTTGTCTAGCTTTTTGAATAAATATTTATGAAGGGTGCCCTGCACAGTTTCATTGTGAATTAAGAAATATTGGCAGTTGAGCTGATGTAAATCTACAGAGGACCAGAGACAAACATTTCTTTTGATCTTTGTCTTACTAAAGACCTGTAAAAATGACCAGAACCTGATAACATTGTCTCATCTTGTAGAGCCTGATCTGCTGAACATGTCCTACAGGGTGCTGAAAGTAATGCTTTAGCTGAAAGGCATGGTTACAAGTTCTGAGTACACAGAAGCAGGATTTTACTTCACAGTTTTTCAGTAAGGTTTTTTAATTGCTTTATGGAAATATATTAATTCTAGGGTAGTTGTGAAAATTAGTTTATTCTGTGGAAAATTCTGATGAACTATGACATTTCAGCGTATCACTGCAGACAGCATAGTTTTTTACTGTGCCCTTATAATATTTTAAAATATTTTAGAAAAGTAAATAAAAAGACATTTTGCCTCTCGTGCGCATGTATCCATAAAACAAAAACAGCAGGCTTTGCTGTAATGTGATCTGCAGCTTTTCTTTAAAATCTGTGTAAACTATTTAAACTAGAAGAAAAGTCTCTGTTTATCTGTGATTGGTATTTAAGAATCAACATTTCTATTCTGGTATTCTCTGACTGAGAAGCTTTAATGTTTGCAGCATATCTTGTAGTTATATTAGGACTGCAGATGATAGGCAGAAATAGCCAAGCTGCATGTATCCCACTCAAGCAGAAATAAAAGAATGCTCCTGAGTTCTCTGTTACAATTTTGTATGTGACTGTTGTATTCCATTACATCTATTGAACATTGTGCAGACAAATTTTGTTATCCAAACCTTGCTTATTGTCTCAAATTAAGTTGTACTTTTGTCAACAAAACCATGGGAATCTTTGCTTTCAATGTTGAAGTACATTGACTGACATGTCTTAGTGATCTCAAGGGTAATCCTTAATCGTGGCATTGCAGTAATACAGGATGGAGGTCAAATGGAGTGATGACCCGCAATTTTTCTGCAGCAGAGGGCCAACGCAGGCTTGCTGTAATGGAAAAGGAATTGAAAAGTGCAAGCAAATTCAGCAACAGACAGGAATCAAAACTATTTTTGTTAAAGCATCAGTGTGTGACCACATTTTACTAATCAAATAAGCTTCCATGTTTATAGCTATGTTATTTTAAAATTTGTCCAGTGATGGGAAAAAGGGGTTTCTTTCTTCTTAAAACAAGCAAGATTTGTTTTGTTGTTTCACTCATTTCTCTGCTTGTAGTAGAAAGAAAGGTGGGAAAGGTTCTCACTGGATCAGAAAATAAGAGGAACTTACTTCATTTTAATTGATCTGTTGTGGTTGAACCACATCCTTCACCTGCCAGGAAAATGTTGTACCCTGTTGACTGGCAGTCAGTGGCTCCTTCTAGAGCTATTGCAATAAGGAAAAAAGAAATATCACTCAATGTTTATGGGAGACCTGGGAAAAACTGGGTTCCAATCCTTGTGCCAGTGGATTAAAACCCTTAAACCCTAAGTTACTCTAATAATTTTACTTTCCTGGAAAACATTTCTTTAGTTTTATCTGGATTTAGTAACACTCAATTTTTGTACAAGCTTCTGTTGGATTAAGGTACTGGTAAAACAGAGGAATAGAGTTATACTGAGTTCTGTTTCAGATAGTGTGCCTATGATCAGCACACGGATGGCATTTGAGGGTGTTGGTTCTATCATGTATTTTTTTGTCACTGAATTGCACCTCTGTATTGAGTTCTGTCTGTAACTTAAAGAGAGAACTTAGTCCCATTGCTGGAAACCTCTCTACATAAGGAGTCTGTATGTGTGTACAAACCTGCATACCCAAATGCATGAGAACTGATTGGGTTTCCTGGGTTCTTTTCTGAACTTTTGATTGAGAAAAAGCCATTCTCTATTCAGTAGTGATATCCCTCATGGTTCAACACAAAGCCTTAGCTGCAATCTTTAGAACATCAGCAGATATTGAGGGTAGACATATGTATGGTTTAGGTCTGTGGTATGTTGTGTGTTTGTGGGGGAAAGCATGAGGTTGTAATTAAGGTTTTACATTGTACTGTGTGGAAAGATTAATGTGTTTGTCTGTAATGTGTTTCTTCATCGCTGGGAGACAGGGGAAGTTCTTAATAATGATGACAAGCCTGTCACTGAAAATATGCTTTTTGGGCACTGGCATGAAATTAAGTATTGTCCCATAATTTGTCATATCCTGGGTTTGCCTTGGGAGTTATACATTTATTCAGCTTTTTTTTTTTTTATTTTAACATGAAATTTTTATTAAGAAATTTGATTATAAAGACTAGTCAATTCTTCTGTCAATTTCAATTCTTGTAACTTAAATTTATAATAGAATATTAACTTTAAGATTTCATGAATAAGGATTATCCTGCAAGATATTTGGTCACAAACTGCTCAGTTTCCTGAATCTCAGATGTTAAAAATGGAAAACAATATTAAAATACTTTTTAAAAATAATAAATCCTATAATTTAGATTATAAAATATAATTTTCAGCGTGCATTTATCATCCTAATCAATTGCTGTGCTCATGGGCAATGGTCTGGAAAGGAGGCTGGAAGAAATAGTGAAATTTGCAAGGCACATCATGATGAAGTTGGAGTATCACTGCTGTTCAATTTAAATGGCTGAAACAAAGTGAAGTAGTACTGTCACAAAATAATTAAGGAGGTAATAACCATATAAAAATGGTTACTGAATGAATTTTTGCAGGTTTTATAACTACATATATTTCAAGTTTGTTTAGGAAGTGGAGTAAATATTGAGGAAAAGGTAGCTGAAAGGATTTTAGAATGTTAGAAAATGAGAGGAGAAATATTAGGATGAGGCAAAAATCTTGGTGATTTGTATGGAAAAGGAAACTAACAATTATGTAGCTGAACCAGTGAGGAAATACTGGAGAGAAAAAAAGGTTGGTACTGAGGTGCTGGAGATGAATTGGGTGAGGCAGTGCTAAAGAGCAGCACTGCTTCTATCTAAGGGCTTATTTTAATGTAAAGTATATTTAAACCAATTTTGTTCAGAACAATGATACTTTATGTGTAAATTATAACAACTGCCTTTTCCCATCATTCGCTAGACTATAATAAATACTAGGAAATGAGGCAGTGGCATTTTATCAGCTAAGTAAGGATTTGATTTGTTTCAATGCAAAGTCTTAGCATAGTTCTAGGCTTTTTGTCACCAATGAAGAATCATATGTGAGACAATTTTTTATGATTAAAAAGAAGTAATTTGATTTCCATTTAAATCTTTGATATGTGGCCTATGACTTTCCATGAAGACTGTTATATTGTCATCACCAGTGCCAAATTCTTCATCCCACAGAGAAGGCATTTATTGTGCAAGTTCCTGAATGAAACTGAGTCATGAATGTTGGCTGGATGACGAAAGTGGAACATTAAGAATCAGATATTCATACTTATCATTATATCTGTATTTCAATTTACTGGAGTGATAAAAATTGTCATTAATATTATTACATTTTTAATGGTGGTCATGATAAATGCTTCCATAAATCTATTATGCTTTTAACTTCACATTATATTTTCAACTCTTATACAAAGAATTTTAAACATTCTACACTACTGGCAAGCAGAGTTTATATCACAGTGCCCAGAAGGATGAATGCCTTGGAAGGCCAATGATAAGGAAAAAAAGGCTTTGCTAACAACCATGGTGGAATTACGTAAAGTGATATGTGTATGAATGTGGCAGTGAGAACACTGAGTACAAATAATTTAGCAATAAATTTCTGTGTTTAATTATAGACAGATTCAGACCAGATTTTTTTCTCCCCAGGCATTTCTATCATGGGAGAGATATCAATGTACTGGCTTGGAAAAAAAAAAAAAAAAAATATAAGCAAGAAAGAAGTTTCTCATGAGTTTTGCTGAATTAGTGACTGAACAATGCTTTAATATACCAGACCTCTCTCTGAGTAAGAAATATTGCGATAAGTTATAAACTTAGTTCAGCTCTGAATTATGCATTGTGTACTTAGGCTATACTAGACCTATAGTGTGTTTATCTGTTGACTTCCACTAAGATTTAGGGTCTATTTTGACCTAATAACTTGCTTTATTTTGTTTGACATATATTTTATGTCTTCCATGTGCATGGATACATAAGATACACAATTGTGGGTGAGGGTCTTGAGAGAAAGTGCAGCACTATAGGAACTAATAGTAGTGACTGTAACATTAAAAAACAAAACAAACCCACATCCTTGTTTTTTCATCCTGAACTGTTCTAGAAACCTTCATAAACAGTAAGAAGCAGAAACTAAAGAAGTGATTATGCTTTTATTATGTTTTACTTGGAAAGTCCAAAACACACACACACATATTTATATATATACATATAATTTTTTTAAAAAAACAACAACAAAACAAAACAACAAACTCTCACCATATCCTGCTGACATGCAGCTGTTGTGTTCAGTGCAAAAAATTATTCTACAAAGTATACTGCTGATTGGCATCCTTATACTACACCTCAGTTTGTGGTTCTAGTATTAGAAATGAGATCAGTGAATGAGCCTGTACAGCATGTAAAGTGCTCTTAAGATTAGATATGACTTTTGATTGCACTTATTTGATATTAGAGATTGCAAGAATATAAATTATTCACAAAGCAAAACATTTTCAGTAATATGATCTTTGCTATTAAACAGAGAAAAGTTAAATCTGAGCTCAGCTACTGAGTATATAAACTATTTTTGAATTCTACATTCTGTGTCTTTTAGCTTTTCCACAAGCTTTTCCTTTTACTTTATGGTTTAAATAGGAAGCCAAGGGCAAACTTATGTTGTTATGGACACCTCTTGTTTCAGTGCACTCCTGAAACTAATTGTTGCTTTCCCAGAGATGTATATAAGAAGATTAAATAAAAACAAATTCTGTACTTTTAGTGGAGGAAGTGTAATCGTCTACGTTTATTAAAGTTTTAAGTGAGGTGACAGGGTAATCCTTGCTGTTTTGTCAAAGAGGATGGAGGAATAAACAAAAAGCAAGAAAACTCCAGAAACAAAACCAAAGCAAGGAAGTAATCTGTCCAAAGAGAGCTTGCAAACGCAGTGGAGTTAATAGATAATATTTGGAATCTTGTGTTGTTTTGCTTCAGTTCTGCCTTTCTGATGTGGTGTGCTGCTCCAGAAGTACTAGCCAAGCTTGTGAGATTCTGTGTGGGGAAGCTGATATCAAAGACTTAGTGTGGGTACCTTTTATTCAGTTTATTTGAAAATCTGGCTGCTTTCCTGTCCTACACCACAGACGAACAGTCCTGAGCGTAGGGCTCTCCTTGTGAGCACAGAATTGTGGGAGATCTGTGGGGTGTGTTTCTAGTTTTGCCTAAAGTAGTTCCTTTGTATAAAGTGCGTGGGCATCAAAAGACAGAACCTGAAAACAGTGTGATGCATGTTGGGTAAATTGATGTAAGGTCAAGTGAGTGCTATAAAGTGAATATAATAAAATACATTGTTCTGTACACTGTAAAGAATAGGCCTTTGGCGGGAGGGTAGAAATGTCCATGTTAGCAACAAGAAAATGTTATGAGCAGTTGGTTCTGTAGGCTGGTTTGGGTTTTTTTCTCTTGAGATGGACAGCATGGTAATGAATAATTTCTCCTGTGAAACTCTGGTATAAGCATACTGGTGTAGAAGATGGTCATGAGTGATTTTTACAAAAGCTAGTGCAATTTTAATGGAAGGTTGTTAGAGAGGTTAGCAGGAGTGCAGTGTCAGAGACACTGATTAACTAAAGATGATCTTCCTGTTCTATAGAGCAATGGCAAGTCACAATTCTAGGAACAGTTTAAGTGCAGCCATACATCACTATCTGGAACAATTAACCTTGTCAGGTCTTGTTAGCTGGGATGCAGCACTGTGCTGATGTAGCCACAATCCTCCTACTTTGGAGTTACTTAATTTGTGCTAGGTCAGGGCTGCATAGAAGCCCTTTGAGCCAGGAAAGATCATGTGAAGCAAGATAGACTTCACAACCATTCTTACCTTTGCCTAATTTTTCAACTGGATTACCGATGGGTCTTGGTTTACATGGTTAATTTCACCTTTGTATCACTATGTTTGTCATATTGTCTGACATTGCAGTTTTTGAAAGGCTAGGAAAAAGCATATCTGGAGAATAAGATATTAAAACACTGAACTATTTGTGGAAACTTTGCAATGGAAATATAATTTATCTTCTTATGCAGTGATTTCAGGATCAAGCTGAGGGTGATGTGCCAGGCAATGTAATATGATTATTCCTGAGGGTGATGTGCCAAGCAATGTAATATGATTATTCCTTGCTTAGGAGCCAGGCAGTATATCCTTTTTTAAATTATTGTATATTGATGACTGAAAAAGAAAGCTTGACAATCTGCATTGAAAAAAACATCCCCCCCTTAAGAAGGTTTGTCTGATAAAATGATGACCTAATAGTAAAAAAACAACTCAAAAACATCACTGGGCTAAAACAACTCTCCCCCATTCTATTTTTATATGATTGCATAGTTTTTTTTTAGAACTTAATGTTACACTTTGGAAACACTTGTAAGTAAATAGTGTTTTAAATTTTCAGTGGAACCAAACTATGATCCTGTCAATGTTTAAGTAGCGCTTAATTTTTAGAATGCAAATACTTTTACTGCCTTTTATCAAGTACATACATAACCACCAGCAAAGTCAAAGCTTGGGGATGTTCCCAAAAGAGAGATGTAAACACCATCATTAATACAGTAAATTATGCTTAATATGATTCCTAGAAGAAAAACAAAATTCAGTGTTATTTCATGATACTAGTAGAGGAAACTTTGTAATCTCTGAAGATGATGTTATGCAAGTTGAAAGTGGCAAAGCAGAGACTTACCATGTATAGTTTTTGAAGAAAAAAGGCCTTTTGCTAGGTGAACAGAGATATTATTTATTGACATTGTACATCTGCATAGTACGGGATAATAAATCCACATAGAAAAGCAGCCACAAAATAATTTTACTATTACATTTGGTGTCCTGGGCCAGATTAATCCCTGTTTTTTTTCTTGTAAGATCAGCAAAATGGCACTAGAGATTAATTCATCCCTTATAAAAACACCCATTCCTCAACTGCAAGTCCCAAACCCATCACCTTCCCTTGTATCAGAATATAACCAAAACTTGTGTATCTGTGTGTATATATGCTGATTTTTCATGCCTTTTGACAAAAGTTACCATAACATACCATTGCTCATTCTGTGTATGCTAGATGTTGTAAAAAATAAAACTCTAAACAATGAGTAACTTTCATATTGGATCTTTTTGCATTGTTTAAAGTCTGAATCCCTGAAATTGCAGTCACTCCTACTGTATATGGGTTTGTGAAAGCCAAATATCCTATGTTCTTTAAGCAAGACAAATTTTTTGTAGTTGTATAATGTGTTGTGTTTAGGTCTGTTAATTCTGGTCTTGCTGTATGAGCAGCAAGCACTAACTTCTAACAGAAAGGTGATGTCTTCTAGGTAAAAGTTTCAGGTCTCTGTATCATAGCATCACATAGAAACATGAAGAAGTTGCTATTAAAATTCTTAAGTTTAGTCTCCTTGTGGAAATTTTTACTCAAGATATTTCAGACTTAACATGAGCAACAAAGGTGTATATCTTTAGCTTAAAAAAAAATATTGTTTTAAGTTGCATAATATCTCTATGTTACATATAAGTATCGCCCAACTACTTTTACATCTAAATATCATGATAACATCAATATAGTTAACTATTGCAATATTCCTGTTGCAATACTTGATTCCTGTTTTGCAGATTAGCAGTCATCTAGAAAGAGACAAGCTAAATATAAATAATAGTGTATACATCTACACAATCAAGCAAGAGATCAGTAGACTTTTCTAAAATGACTGGATCAATGGTGGAAAATTCATTATATGTTCTACAAGCGTTATCAGCACTAACTTTTGTGATTCATACCCTGAGTCACCTGTCAATGGGCAAGTTCCTGTATGAGATCTTTCACTAGGTATAACAGAGAGATTAATGAAGCTAGGTGACCTTCTTTTCTCTCCTCTCAAGTGGAAGTGTCTTCATTACTCAAACTCTCAGGAATGTTTGGTAGAAAAGCTGAAAAAAAAGTCTGTCACTGTGTTGAAAGCACATCAGTTTCCAGCTCCCCCAAAGGTAAACAGTTGAGATGCTCTTAATAATATTTTCTGTTTGCCACAGATTGGATATTATTTACCACGTTGTTTTCTTCAGAAAGCCCATTGAGTTTCTAACTATACCTTTAAACTCTTAAATACCCTTTTCCTAATTTACCTTTAAGTTATATTTCCAAAGTAATTTGTAGAACCTAGGACAGAAGCAAGAGGCACATCATTGTCTTATGACTTGTGTTCTAAACTGTTCTAGACATGTTAGTACTGGACATGTTAGTGCTAGACTAAGAAGTCTAGCACTAGTTAGACATGAGAATGTGGAAATGTGTTCTGGAGAAATTTCTAAGAAGGCTGAGAGCAGGTAAGAAGATCAAAGGTGTATGGCAATTTTCAGTTGTGTCCACGGCACACAACAGCTCTCTTTTACTGTGCATGTTATGTTAACAGTTCATCTTTCTCTGAAAGCCCTGCCTTGCTTGCAGTTAACAAAGATTCATTACCTCAACTCCAGCATACCATGTCTGCCCTGTAGGAGGTGGTGACTCATCTTCCTGTTTCCATCATCTACCTTCAAATGTGCTTAATGCATTGCCTGTTGACAAGAATTGTTTCCTTGATGGTCTAAATTTCTTTTGCATATGTAGGCAAGGATATAAGGACATAGAAGTAATAGAAAACTGTATCTTATACAATGTGAAATTCTTCAAACAGCATTGATTTATGAGGCAATATCACAGATGAGAGACATGATGCATCCTCTGTGGAAGTAATTTTATTATTGCAACGTGGAGAGAATATATTTATTAATCTTCAGTGGTATTAATACAAGATTTTCTTGTGGTATAGTAAGATATTAATAATGAAACTGCACTGGTACTTCACACAGGGTCATTTATTTATATGTAGATATCTATAAGGTAGCTGAATGTTAATGAAGAGTAGTCAATCTCATAGATGTCTTCAAGGAGTTTATTGAAATTTTAACTACATAGTCAGCCAGTTAGTGACATCTGTGTTCTAAAAGCTGTAGGCTGCAGATGAATATGGGATGTTAGTTCTGTGAATTAATTTTTTTCTTAATTGTGTGCCACAATTCTTTACTACTTAGCATAGCAGTAAGTAATTTATAAATAAACAGATAATGAGGCAATGAAGTTTTGGAAAGTAAAGTTTTACATGAGTGGAAAATACAGAATTAATTACTATCATAACTGTAGATCTTTTAAGAAACAAAAACCCTACTAATATTTAAATGGGTGAAAATTAAGATAGAAAATAATTTTTCTGTTAGTTCACATACTTTTTTGTCCTCTGGCTGTATTTTGTAAAGTTCAGCAGTCGGGCATGACTTAAGAAACAGTGGAGTTCCCTTAGGGACACTTTGTGGATTAGAGACATACTGTAGCAGAAAATGTAAACATGATAGAGCAAAGAGCAAGGTCAAGCAGAGCACTGTCTGTTAGCAAAAGATCTTAAAATTGATTCACTACTTCTCTATAAATACTCTCTGCAGAGAAATAAAGATCTCTGACATGTAGAATGGGTGATCATTCTTGAAGGAAGGTTTTACATAAAGTACATTTGCTTTAGGAGAATAGAAAGATGACACTTTCAGATAATCAGCTACGTTATTGCAGTCCGAAATTCATGTTCAATGTAAAGGCTTGTTAGAGCATCAAGAAGAAATTAATTACTGTTACCTATATAATTTCTAAATTTGCTAGGATTATAGATTTATGTTGTGCTTTAAAGAAGGGCATGAAGTGAAGCCCAGAGAACTATTGCAGTGTAATTGATCTAAGGTAGCAATAAATCTTAAACTCCTTGAACTGACCTTTAGGGCACAACATCAAAAGTTGCCAGTTATGTTTAATATAAAATTGCTTTGCTTTAGTTGTATTGATTTTTAGGGCAGTCAGGCACTGTCAGTGTCAAATGTGTGTGCTCATCACCTCTTGCAAATTAGTAATATCATGACTTTAGTCTGAAGAGTCTCCCCACATTTTTGAATCTGGTAGTGGGCTTCCCACCTGTAGACAGCACTGATGAGTGGCTCTGACAGATGCAGATTTAGGTGGTATGAATTAACATTCACTTAGGAACAGGCAGAAGTGCAGCGTGTTCCTACTGATGCTGGGGTTTGCCACTGGAATGATGGAGGATTACAAGTGATGTAATTTTCTAAAGTATTTCCTTAACATGCTACATGACTTCATTTTGCAGGTCTGTTCTGTTTAAAAGTCTCCTTCTTGAGGAAACCCTGTCATAGGGACTGTGTTCTCATGCTAAAAGCAATATGCAGGAAGTCTGAGAATGCCCTAGAGATATTGTAATTATATTATTATTCCTTTGAATTTAAAATACTTGCTCTGATGATCCACATGTTACTTTTTCATATATGAAATCTGTTACCAGTTCTTTTCTGCCTTCTTTTATTACTCTGCCACTCATCTTTTCGGTATTTTTTTAAGTCTAGAGAATTTTTGTAATTGATTTTTTTCTGGTGTGAAAAAAAGAAAAAAAATTGCCTAAAGCACTAGGTGGATTCAGACAGAATTATGTCCTTTCCTATGATCTGCCAATGATTCTGTTCAAAACTTTGGAAGACTTGTTTTGTCTTAATGAGGTTGAAGACTCGCAGGTGATGTACTTTTTAGTCAAGGAACAGAAAAGAAATATGAGCATGCTCAAAAGATTGATAGTTGCTCTTACCTGCAGATTAAATAAGATTCTAGAGAAACCTGAAGAATGTTACAGAATATTTGTGACCCTTTACTAACTCCTACAACCACAAATAGATGGGGATTTAAGGGAGGATCTTACAAGTAAGAATGTTCTGTTCCAAAACAGCAAAGCACTTAAGCACATACTGAGGTGTAAACATGGGGGTAGTTCTGCTGAACACAAATCTGATCTGCTTATGAGAAAGCCCGTGTTTCCATTCTTTAGTGAAGAGGAGCAGACTGCTCTGTGACTTTCTTGACTTGACCCTATTAGTTAAGGAAAATAATCTTAAAGGGATTCTGTAGAGTTGGAGTATAATCACTAATGGTGATTGCAGGTTTTTTGTTGGGTTTTCTATGCCCTTGACTCAATGAACCATTACAGTCACTTGTTTCTGTTATGACTTGTACATCTATGTATCACTTTTGAGGTATCCCTCAGTTTCTTCGAAGTTGTGGCTTCAGTGGTTTGAAAGAAATAGAAAATACAAAGTTTCTCTTGCTAGTTGTAACTAAGTGGCACTATATGGAAAAACTAGGCAAAACTAGGTTGGGTTTGGTAAGTCTTTTTGTAAGAAAGATCATGTCCTTACAAGGGAGAACACCACATTTGGGATGAACAGAGAACCATAATAATTTCAAATACATTACATAATAAACCAATTCCCTTTCAATTTCTGGAATAGGAAAGTGGTAAAAATTGTGGATAGGGAATGGAATTCCAGATAGACAAATAATTTTGGCAGCTTTGATCAAAATCATGACAGTGAAAAACCACTGATCAGTACACAAGCAGTCAGGAGTTCTGCTGGAGTGATATTAAATTTTAAAACAGGACCATTTGGAATAATGAATGAAATTCAAGTATTGTGTTTTTTCACTCAAGCTTAATTATTTCCCCTAGTCTGCATAGACCAGTAAATGCTAGAGTAGTGCATAGTGTAGTTATTATTACCATGTTTTTTGCTTTACTGAAACTGCACTGGGAAGCAGTTTTTATAATTCTCAAGTTTTAGATGGATCTCTCCCTTCTAGTATTCATTGACTCCAGCACACAATATGCAAGTTACTCTTGAAAATGTGCAGACATTATTTTAATTTCTCATATCTCCAGCATGCTTTACTTATATTGGTATAAATCTTCCAGTCTTGAATTAGCTGTTTATTAATTTTACTACTATTTTTACTGGATTTTACTTGATGCATCTGAAGTAAAGAAAAACTATAGCTTTCAGAAAGTGGCACTGATAGTGGAACTGTTTGTATAAGTGAGTTTTGGGAGCTAAAATCCATCTCTTTTTAGCTGCAGTTGTTCTCATTAGCAGTCCTTCCTCTAGTGAACTTCAGTAGGATCTGTACATAGGAATAGCTTGCAGCAGAAGACCAAAACTTGTGAGATTACACAACAATCCATATTCAGTCTTAAGCCAGTGAAGCTAGTGAATAAAGCTGTACTCAAAACCGTAAAACTTAGAATCATAGAATCACAGAACGGTGAAGGTTGGAAGGGACCTTAAAGATCACCAAGTTCCAACCCCCCTGCCATGATCAGGGAACCCTACCACTAGATCAGGTTGCACAAAACCTCATCTAACCTGGCCTTAAAAACCTTCGAGGATGGAGCATCAACAACCTCCCTGGGCAACCCATTCCAGTTCCTCACCACCCTTATAGTGAATAATTTCTTCCTAATATGTAACCTAAATCTCTCCTCTCTCAGTTAAAAACCATTATCCCTTGTCCTATCACTATCTTCTCTGATGAAAAGCTTTCCCGTAAGCCCCTTTCAAGTACTGGAAGGTGCTATAAGGTCTCCCTAGAGCCTTCTCTTCTGTAAGCTGAACAGCCCCAGCTCTCTCAGCCTGTCTTCATAGCAGAATTTTCTGATTTGGTTTTTGCTGTTTTTGGATGATTTTAGAAAAATAAGTTCCATCCTTTATTCCTATTCTCCATCTTCTTCATAAAATTATTTGAGATAAATTGAGGAAGATCTGGGTGATAATTTAGATAATATTTTCAGGACTCTGTTTTTCTTCCTTTTTCTCTGAACGTTTACACATAAAATAATTTGGTTATTGTTCTGCAGTTCCTACTTACTTTAAAATGTCAGCATAAATACAGTATTACACTTGTATCTGATATGAAGAAGTTTCTGAATCAATCAAGTTAAAAAAAAAATTCTCATGAAATTATGGCAGGTTTTGGTGTTTTTTTGTTTGTTTTTCTTTCTGTTAGAATTACCAGTTTTAAAATGCTCACTTGAAGTGGAACAGGCGTTGGTCTAACTTTTGTAATGGAGATTGCATTTTCTGTAGTGTTTTTTTTTTTTCCTTTTTTCGCAGTCTGCTCTCTATTATTAAAATAGATTACACAAATACATACTTTATTCCTGCATTACATGTTTAACTTGTATGGCAAAATCAATAGATTTGGAAGAAAATGCTCTATATAAAGCAAATCTGGAGTAAGCTTAGTAAGCTTTGGAGCAAAACAAATGTTTAGCTCATTCAGCTAAATTGAGTGGCTATTTTGCTCAATAAGGGATAAGGATAAACACAGCACTGCCATCTTACATGCATGAGATCAGTAAGATGGAACTTTTCTTGTGGATGATGTTTGCATTGCAGATTAATCAGCTGAACACATGCTGTGCAATTATGGTTTTACTACATTGCACAATCAGCTTTGAAAAACTGTTGGGTTCATGCTGTTTTTGGGAAAAGAATTGGGAGAAAAGCAGTATAACTGGATGAAGAAAATGCATGATGTTCTTTTCCATTAATTCTTATCTTGCTTTTTCCCTTTTATCTATACCCTGTTTCTCTGAGTCATGTACTCAGTCCCATTGGCTCTAAGCAAAAAGAATTTGATTCAGTTTTACTACTTGCTTAAGTAACAATACTGAGTGTCTCCTGAACTCACTTTTGCTCCTTTTGCTCTCTGCTTCAGTCTCCTTCCCTTGTAAGTCATTGCATATGTTTATTGTATGTGTCAAATTGTTCAAACTGTTATTTCTAGATTGTGTTATTTAAGATTTATTTTTAAACTGGAAAATACAAATTCAGTGAGCCTGTGTGGACCAGTGTTGACACCCTGTGGCTAACTAGATTAAATCACAGATGAGTATTTAATAGGGATATCCTATGGGACATCTCCCAGACTTTATCTACTGCTTGGATACAGTAGTCTTATAGCTGAACTTTGTATTAACTGTGCAGCATGTTTCTGCTCTCAAGGGTATATGTGAAAATAGTGCAATAATATAATGAATAGCAACTGAATCTTATAGCTACTTATCCTTATTCAGTACCTTTTAACTGCAGAGACTTTAATTGACTGGGAGTAAAGTATACTTTAAGCACTGGTAACAAGGTTGATTTTTAATAACATCCATTTGATTTTTGCTATAGATTTAGGACATAATGTGAAAATATAAAGCCTTTTTATTATATTATTTTCATTATTTAGCTGTTTAGTTTAGCTTTGAAAGAAAATCATATACTATTCTAAGTACTTTTTAATCATTCTTTAATGAAACTCTGTAAGTGAAGCCAAAGAATAAAGAAAACCTCAGAATAACTTAACCATTCGTGAAGTCAAAGAATAAATTTTTGCCAGTACAGTTAGTGTGTTCATCAAATAGTCATGAATAGGAAATCATACTGTCTTCAGGCACTCAAGTAAAATGATGATACTTACAGCATAACCCCTCACATCAAGAAGTTCAGGTTTTTTTGCACAAATAAAAGATTACTTAATGTTTTCTTCCCTTATCCCCTTTCCTCTTTCTTCCCCTCTGTATCCACATACTCCCACTTCCATAGGAAGACTCTTGCACCAGGTCTCTTTTGCTGCCCAGCACAGAGGAAGGGTAAGAGGGAATCTTTCAAGCAAGCAGGTGCCAAGCCATTTAAGACTTTGTAGAGGAAAACTAACACTTTCAGTCTCACCCAGAAGTTGGCAGCCAGCCAGCGCAGGTCATGGAGTGTTGGTGTTAAGATCTCTGTCTAAAATATACGACTTACTAAATGGATTGCTGCCTTTTGCATTAGCTCAGATTTCCCCTTGCATCAGTGCTAGAGTTGCCTTGTGTTGAGTACATTGCAGTAATTAGCCCAAGAGGGCACTTTAGACTAAATTCTTACCTAATTTTACACCCTCCACAGTGCCAGTCATCCCAGTGTGTAAATGGTATGTAAATCAGAACAGAGTTATGCTATTAGTTGTTGACACTTGGCACCATTTTGAACTGTCTTTTCTCTAGAACTGTACTAACTTAGAAGCCTTCTCCTCTTCCTTTAATAAATTATATGTCAGCTGTTTGTGGACATTTTACTCACTAATGCTATGTGGCTTATGTTCTTCATTAAGAATGATTACTAGATCTATTAAAAAATAACAATGTATTTTATTAGGTTAACAGAGGGGTTTTGTGGCAGCATATTTTTGGATAATAGCTAGTTGAACCTTTTGTTCTCCTTATCTCTCCATGGTAATTCACTGCACCAGTCCTTGAGGTAAAGTTAATTTAATATGGTCCTTTTGATATTTTTCCCTTCACTTTAATGCATAAGACTGGGAAGAAAGCTGCTTCCTTGTAGTGCCCCATGGGTCCCTGCCACCCCTCAAACTATCCTCCCACTTTAAATAATGCCATAGTCCAAAAGACTCTGTTACTTCACATTTACGCTGTCCAGGCGGCTTTCACTGTACTGAAGATTTCTCTTATGGTTTTGAGGGAGAACAGGTCTGCCTTGCTAGCTTCTCACCCTATCTCTCTTTAACTTCTCAAATCTCTTTGCCTAGTTTCAAGTTTCATTACACATGCTTTGACCAGCTCTACTTGTTGCCAGTTTTAGACTTCTGCATTCCAGTTATTATATTCACTTGGGAATAAAAGCTTGATGTGCTATAAATTTACTTTTCTTTTACAAGAAACAGAATATAGTTCTTTGGAACTTAATCTATTGTCCCCATTTGTCTGATAACCTTTGAGCTGCTTTTTTTTTCTTTAAGAAAGTGAGTGAAAACATATTTCAGTGTTCTTATAACAAAGTATTTTAGTATAAAAAAACAAATTGTAGGGATTTACTGTATTTCAATATATTCCTACAGGCAAGGAACTGAGTCATAGCATTTAGAAATTTTTATACAACTCATTTAACCAAAACACAATGTGAGTTCTCATTTAAACTTTTTTTTTTTGTTAAAATGGGAAAATATATTTCTTTTCTCTTTAAGTGTGTTACTCTTCATAATCCTCCATAAAACTTGAAAGTGTCAGTCATTTAGATAATTGAAAACATATAATAAACTTAAGACTTATATAGTTATTAAATTAACTACTGAGTACATCTAAGACAAAAAATTTATAGCAATATTTTTTTCCCCCAAGACTTTTTTGCTTCTAATTATGCACTGAGGAAAAAAGCCTCACCAAACCCAACAAAAAAGATTTTACAGTTAGTGAGGTTAAAATATTCTCTTCTGTTTAGTCTTTCATCTTGAGTTTTGAGAAGATGAACTACCATGTTTATCATTCTTATTTTGACCTTAACCTTTTTTTAATGAAAGAGACTTAAAATGTCCCAGCTGGCATGTCTCCCACTGTTGTGAAAAAAAAGGAAAAAAAAAAAGAAAAGAAAAGAAGAAAGAAAACTTTGAGTAGTTCTTTCTGTGCAGTAGTCCTAGCAGAATGAATAAAACCTAATCGTGTATTAGGCAGAGAGTCAGGAATAGTGTTATTTGGAGATGGAATTTGAGAGATGTCTTGTGCCAGCTTGTTCTCAATCCCAGGAAGAAACAGTGTAGAGAAATTGAAAAGTCAGAAAAGATATTATTATGTATGCAAAAGCATTAAATATACTTCTAACTTTATTGTGTTTGAATCAATAAATACAAGCCCAGCAATCATCATAACATCTTACCACTTGTAATGTCAGGTAGTTTGGCTCAGTGCAAGGTTTACATACCAGACCATTAAATTTGAACTAGGACAGTCCCTGTGATTTTATTGGAATTTACAAAATGTGTAGCAGCTGGAGATCTGATTTAAGGAGCGTTATGTAAACCTCTCTGCCTCACCTATAAAGCACACTGAAATTAGCACTCTGAGAATAGGTTCTTAAACTAGTATCATAAGGGCACCACTTCACATAAACCAGCATATTCTTTGCTTTGCTGCACAAGTATTGCAATACACAGATTCTTTTTCTTTTTTAACCAGTTTATGGTTGAATTTTCACAAATCTATCTTACATCAAATGTAAAGGAAATGAGGGATGTTTGAATATTGAATAGTGTCTGACAGAGCACCTCTGAATGGAAATTGCTTTGCTCCAGATCATTTCCAGACAGATGTGGGAACCAGCATAAGGCTGCCCAGGTAACAGTAGTACTTGGTCAGGATCAAAGATGAGAAATAATTCAGTGCCTTGGGTCTTACTCTTAAGAAGAACATTCTGTTCTATTACTCAGAATTCGAATTATTACTTTTACTTGTTGGCAGTTGCTGCAATTAGAGAAGTCTAAATAACACTTTTTGTTTTAGAAGAGAGCAAGAATAAAGCAGACATAGGCTGTCACCTATGAACAAGGTTTAAAGGAATGAGATTTTGGGACTTCTTATAGGAGCATTTCACCTAAAAGCTCTCAGTAGCTACATACAAGCTGTGTATAAAACCTGCATTTGTTGCTGATTATGCTGAAATAGAGTTTTATCTGGATAAAAAGTTATGTTCTTATTATAGTACTTGAAAGAGTGAATATGTGAATATGACTGCTAATTAGCACAGTAGAAAGTTTTTGAAAGCCATACTTCTATGTTTGCAAATATATGACAGTGTGCATTGATGTAGCATGTTGATGTAACAGGGACTTCACTCAATGTGTTCCAAACCCTTGGGTAGTTCCTTTGGATTAGATGTGATGTCAGTATTTCAGCTGTTTAGCCCTGATATCTCTTCTGAATTTTCATTCAAAGCATAAATATGGGAGAAGGTTATTATGTGTTCTTTTAATAGAACAGAAGGCCTTTAATTGATATGGCAGGCTTGGAGTTATGTTTAGTTGTGTCAGTGACATGGACAGAGCCGTGACTTCTGTCAGTATCGTGGCATTAGCCAACTAGGCCTGTTTTAACAAAATCCACTGCTGTACCAGAGGGCCAAGTAGTTCTGGATAGGGGAGAGACTCGAGACATACCTTAGCTAGTCTGTTTTTCTTTGTAAAAATTGTAAATTGTTGATGGAGTGAGATTGGCAAATTTGTATTTCATGAATGATCTCAAGTATTTACAGCTAAATATTCCAGAAGCTGTTAAATTCTGTTAAAAAGATGTCAGGTAGCATTTTTTTTTTTTATGTGGTGTCTTTCAAATAAGAAAAAAATATACATGTATCTAAAAAGTATTAGCTTGAAAGCTGTTGGTGTCCTGGAAAATTGAAAAAAAAATACTCTCAATGTGTATTAAAGAAATATAACATAATTAAGCATTCAGACTTATTTGATATGGAAGCAGATACCCTAGTTTATTTTTCTCTTTGCGATGCTGTTGCATAAGGGATAGATAATGGTAAAATGATCTTTTAAAGCTTGATTATGGTGGCATAATGTAACAGACACTTTTCAACACAGCTATAGTGTTTCAATTTGCAAATTTTACATACGAAAAAAAAAAAAATCAGTCTAGCTAGCTGCAAACTTTTAAAGACTTTAAATCTGCCAAATTATAGCCACTTATTTTTGCCTGACATATTTTCAGCTTAGACCCACATAGAGGCTGCCAAACTTGTTTCTTTTCATTACCTGTTCTATGTCTGGCTTGAAGTTTAGATTTTAGAAAATGGAAAAAAGCTGTTTGTGAAATCACAAGGCTCTTGAGCTCTTAGTTTCCTCTTAGTATCAACGTTTATTTATTTAGGCTTGGGCTGGGTTTCAAAAGATTGAAATTGGAAACAGAGAAGGTGACTCTGAATACCATTTATCTGTATGTAAGTGAACATTCAATGTACATTTAATTTAAAAAATTGCTGTTTCCTACATGAGGGAGATATTTTTCACATTGTTAAAACATTTTTAGAGGTCACTAGGTGGTCATGTCACCAGCAGGGAGTTTTTGTTTGGCAGGCTGCATTAGCAGTTAGTAACAAATGCCTCCCATGATTCTGTGTTCAAAAGGAGTTGCTTTGCAAGTAACAAATACTTACAACCTGAGAACTGAAGTATAAAACGTAGTGACAGGGGAAAATGTTTGGAAATGTAAAACAGCATCTTTAGTGGCCAAATTGGAGTGTTTAGGGAGTTGAAGATTACGTATCTACTTTATACTTGAGCTTGGAGTTTACAGAAGCAATAATATTTTCACTACTGCAGTGGTGAGTCTCATCATTTCTAGTTAGTAAAACACTGTACATTTTCAGCTTACAGAAGTCTTTGGTTTGGGATGTAATTTACATTTGCAATATAATTTTCATCAGGTCCTTCATATTTGTTTTAATTTTTATGTCCTGATGTGGTATTTGAATATTTTGTGAATGCCTATAAATATTCTGGCTTAATTTTCCACAGATTTCGGATGTTTTTAAAAGTAAGAAGAAATAAAACCGATAATGACCATGGTGATGCTCATCTGAAGCAACTGTTTAACTTAATTTCTTAGGACTGCACTGATTCACACCTATGTTCTCACCCTAACATCAGTCCTGTTTCCACAGAATCAGTCCCAAAGTCTCCACAATCCCTAGGCTTTATGCAGCTATATGCCCTTGATAGGATGTCTATATTTTCTATTTAAACTGATCATGTCCAGAGCAAGGCCTTCGTTGTAGGAGAGTGTCTGTTGTTGACCACACAGCCTGCCAAATTGTGTTTCATATGAGGGATACCTTCTATGGACAGTCTGAAAGGGATGGACAAAGCTAGAACTGGGATGAATTGGATTGAATTTTTCCTTTGGTATTTCAACATCTATTTTTTCTTAAAACAGAGTTTTGCACTTCTCAAAGGCAGCTTCTTGTTGATGGAAAGTACTGAAAGTATGAGAACCAAGAACACCTCTGAGCTACCGCGGATGAGATCTGCACGTGATCTCATCATCTCCCCGTTATGCTTAACTTCCACAGGAAGGAAACTCTTGAATAGAAGATAGCATAGAACTGCTGTGCCTTCTGATCCTGTGACCTTGTAAAAACCAGGCCCCCACTCTGGATGAGCTGAAGAATAATGTGCGCCATCTGTGCAGTCTACATGTAGCATTGGGAACCAAGAGTCTTCAACAAAAAACAGTTATTGGAAAGGCACATTAATCCAATTAATACCACATGGTGACCTTATGAGGACTAGAATCCTTGGCGTCCGTTTTCAGAATTAGGCCTAGACCAAATCTAGCAGCTGGATTTTCTTTACACTAGAGGGTTGCTAGGCTTTACTTAGCTATATATTGCTTGTCTATTGTCCTTTTGAATAGGAAAAGACCAGGCCTGAAATTCTTTATCTCTATTTTATTATACTCAAAAGACACATTCTTATAATTTTTCTGGGGATTCCTGGCAGGAGCTATATGAAACTTAATCCTTACCTCAAAATCTGCTGTACTAGATTAGTTGATGTATTACTATGGTTACGGCCAGACAAGATACAGAGGAGTGTTATCTCAAGTCTGTGGGCCAGTGGTATATCAAGCAAGGAGCAAAGGACTTCTGTTTCTTATGTGGGAACGTTACCTGGTTGCTCTAAAGCCTTGCCAGCAAGATTTCTTATTTCCTTTATTATTATGGGCATTCTGCTCAACCAAGCTGTGTTGACCTTGTTTTACTCCTGAGAGGTGTGATTATATTTATCTTCATTGTTTTGGGCTATAATGGTGCAACATCTGGAAGCCGTGACTTTGGGCTGAATAATGGCACAGTCTATGACTAATGAGATTTACTTAAAATATTTTCTTGAGTAGGGTTTCCTAGAAGTGATGTTAGCTGATTGGAATAAAAAATATTTACCCAGTCCAAGATTTCCATGGCCCTTTGTAGGGTTCTCAAAATTTTAGTTTCTTTGCAAAAGGGATCTGTGGGATATTTTGAATGTTTTTCAAAAACTTCATTTTTCTTTAGTCATTAGGCTAAAGAAGTTACAGGTTCTTTAAGAACGCATGTATTAAATTATTTGTTATTTTCTGGGTTTGTATTTGTATATTAAAGAACAGTTCACCTTGAGGAAGATAACTAAAAATACATCTCTGAGGTGGAACATGTTGGTAAATGCTGGTTGTTCTTTGGAGAGCTAACATCCCTCTGCTTCTCTCCTTTCCTGCAGTAGCTAGAGGTTTCACTGCTGGAATAAATTATTTTAAGGTGATTAGTGTTCCATCTTTAGAAAGTGAAGGTTATAGCTTTTTAACTAGAATTTTTTATCAACATCTTTAACAAATCATCAGTGAGGTGCAGTAGTTGTCAGTAACAATTTCTTTGCTGACTTTGAAGTCATAGCTGCTGAGACTCTGGTCTGCTACTTGAAAAACTAAGGCCTCTCTCAACAATACAGACATATGCTAGGGTCCTTTGGGCAATTTAAGATGTTTCCTGAAAAGAGGTCCAACTCACAACTCAAAGAATTGTTCGTTTTTAGGTACAGCCTTGAACTTTGAGAACTGATATTCATGGTGCTCTGATGTATTCAGTTGACTTTACTATCACTACCTGATGTTTAATTACTGAATAATGACATTAATCATGAGGCACTATATGAATAAGCTTCACAGATAAACTCTGCCAGGTAGCTTTTAGGTTTTTCCAGTTTGTCCATCTATTGCTTGTGTATCAGCTGGCTGGAACCGGAGATGCTGGGGCGCATGAATCAGAGATGTTAGACTAGCCAGCTTCCTGGCTCAGTGACAATGCTGGCACAACTTAGGTAGTCAGCACTGATATGTTAAGTTCCTTGTTCTTCAGCTCTCTTGCTTCAAGCTAGTCTGCTTCCTGTAAATGTGAACTGAATATGTCACCCTTTATAAACATCATATGCACTCTGTTCCTCCCAAACAATTGTAGCTGTTAGTAATTGTTCATTACAAAGTAACTTCCACTAATGCTCAGAAGCATGGAAGTAATTTGGGGAGAAATATACTTTGTTCTTTTGTACTTAAATAATATGACTCTCTGCCTTAAGGATAGGCTTAAGACAACCTTAACTATGGGACCACGGGCAGTATTCACGTAGTATAGTTTTTAAATGGGCAGAACAGCCAAACCAATTATATCTTTGCCAGGTTTTTAATACTTAAATGTAGTTTTAATGTTTTAAATATTATATGTATTATATTTATACGTAGTGTTTCCTACTTTTAAAAATGCATCAGTCCTTTTTTATCCAAAGCATTGGCTTCTACTGTTAAAGTTTTTTGCAGGTACTACAATAGCCTATATATGTTTCTCTTTTTTGGAAGAATTAAGGGAGACATTGATAAACTCTTGTTGCACCTGATACTGATCTGAATTTTTTTTGTGTGTGTGTTTAATCTTCTATTCCAGAAATTAAATTCTGTCTTTTAGCATCTTTTGGGCAAGTTTTTGTATTATTTTCTTGTTTGGGAAATACTGTTCTAGCCAGCTAACATAGTTCTCATATGCTTTTCTGGAATTCAATTGTTGTATTTTGAGACTGCACATTTTCTTTTGTCTAGGCAGCGCATCCACCACCACAGTTGCCTGCAGAGTTGAGTTGTAGTGATTAACTAGTTCTCTTCTACAAAACAAGAAAAAAATTCTCCACCTGTATCTAGACTTTGATTTGGTTAGTTCTGGATTCTTTGAGATGCTAAGGTGCTGTTATTTCCTACCACCTGTAGAGAATCTCTAATTACTGCATAAATTAACAGCTGTTGTTTCATTTCTCATAGCAATGGCACTTATTTCTATTAGCATTCCTCCTTCTAGTGGCAGCTCATCTTAAAATGGATCTTATTAGTTCTATGAGGCCACCCGGGTAGCAATTTAAGAGAACATTTTCCATAGCAACTACTTCTTAGGCTCCTTCTGTCACAATTCTTTCCAGATGTGCTGTTGATTCAGGTAATGTTAAAAATCTTGCTTAGAAACATCTTATTTTTCAGTTGTCTTGGATTCTAGAGCTCATCCATGGTTATAGTAAGTCTACAATTTTGTACATAGCTTAAAAAAAAAAAAATCAACCACAGACATGCAGAGGCCCCAGAAAGTGTCCTCTGCTTGATTCTAAGCTTCTTTTTGTTTGAATTGACAGGTTATTATTTTTCTAAAAGCATTATTGATTAGCTTTTGGAAGTATTTTATACTTTTTTGCTGTGCCACGGCAACTGTAAAAAGTTAGCAATCTCTATTAATTTCAATGTTCTTGCAGACTTTAGGACTTTAGGTCTTTAGGACTATCCCTGTGGACAACCTGATTGTATTAACTGACTATCTGAAGTGTCTGAGTACTTTTCAGTATTCAGTGTTGAAACCTGGATTCATTTTCGTCTCGTTTTCTTTTTTGTTTGTTTGTTTGTTTTATTTTTTAAATTGAGTTTAAATTTGAAGAGATAAAGTTTGTCATCACTGTTGAATGTCAGATTTGAAAAAGAAAACTGAAATTGAATGCATTCTGCAGGATGTTTCTATGTTGTGCTTTTATTTTTCCACTGTAATGTGTTAAACCTGGTGTATTACATCTTCACAATCCTCTTTGCCAAAAAGTGTCATCCATCCTGATCTAAGCATCAGGGTTTCCCTTAATAATCCCTTTTGATTTGATTCTTTAAATTCCTTCTGATTTTGTTTCTTTAAATCCCTTCTGATTTTGTTTCTTTAATAGAATAATTTAGTCTCTGCTTTTGTGTTGCTCTTGTAATGTCTAGTACAGGTTTAAGCAGCTTGGCTGCCAAATACTAAAGCCCTCTGTAGTTTTTGTTGACTTAAAGAGTTCTTAAATTTTTGTAAGACTATGAACATGATGTTACCCAGTGCTCTGCAACAGATTTGTATATTTTCTAAGATAAGGCTATCAAAAGTTCACAAAATATCTATATAGTTTTTTTAAGATGTATTTTTGAAAGTATATTGACTTTTTATCATGGCTTTTTAGGATACTTCTGTATGTTTTCTAAAGTCCTACCTTAAAAATAGACTTTGCCTGATGGACTCAACATATTTTGTTTCTAACTGAATAGTCCTTTGTATCCTTCCAATTAATTAAATATAAAGAGGAGGGAAACTCTCAGGCCCTACAAATCCTGCAAATACAATGAGGTGGGAGGGAAACATTGCTAATTCCTGTCTTTTTCCATAAGAGAAAAGCAGAGACATGAGAAAAATGCTGCATTCTTCATTAAGAAAAAAAGATTTGAAAATATATACAAGACCACCATACACAGTTCTGTTACTCCACTGTCACTTTGAAGATCACAGCAGTGCATTCATTGCCAACATATATGTCTAACTGATGAGTAAACTCAGATGTGTGCCATCTGGATGGATCTCAGATCCTATGGTTGATGGAGCCACGACTGAATGACTACACACATGTGTCTGAAAGTCTGATGTCTTCTGACAGGGCCACAGCTTGGTCACAGTTTTGACATGGATCTTTTTTTTTCTTGCCCCTAAGTATTCCTCAAAGATGAGAGAAAGGCCAGGAATGTCTCATCAGAAATTAAAAAAAAAATCTCTGTATAACTCTCCCTTCCTGCAGATGTGCTCCTTTTCCAGTTACTTCAGTGACTTTGGAACAGCAGCAGAGTTTAGCCAGTTCCCACTGGCTCCTCAGAAATACCCTCTGTCCCCTACCACCCCTGCTTGTGATCTGGGTGTGCAAGCTGCTGGCCCCCAGCTCCCTGCTATGACATCTTTCTGTGCTCCACTTGTCAGGTTTGGTAGCTTCTTCAGAGAATATCTTAATATTCCCTTTCCCCAAGAAGATTCACCACAGACAGTTATTTTTAACATATACCTGAGAATACTCAACTAGAACAGATGCCTTCTGACATACAGTTAGCTTGTATCTGCAAAAGGGAGTGACCTAACTGTGGCAGAATTTGATAGTTAAAACATTAATAGGAAGAAGCAGCAGTTTGGTTGACCTGCCCAACTAATAGTAAGTGCCACATAGTTGTTATTTGTTTTGTTTGTTTTATTTTATTTCTACCTCACTGATTTTAATAATTTTAAAAGTATCATTAACTTTACACTAATCAATGTAGTCCTATGGGTGAAGTAATTTTAACATCTAGTTTTGTAGTAAAGTTTTAACTAACTTCATCTTAATTCAAAAGCACACTCTTTCTTTGCCCTCAGTAAAAGTCCTCTGGTTTTAGAAGTTTTCCTAAGACTGTCAGAAATATTATTCAAACCAATAGAGAACTTCATGTGTTAGTCCTGTTAATCTGTTATGGTATGTAAGAAGTTAATTGTTTATCAAAGCTAAACATGCTACAATATTTTGTGGAATTTTCTTAAAATGTCCAACTACTGTTACTTCTGTTGTGATGACCTCTTCTTGCCATTCAGGCACCCGTCTTGCTGGGCACTGTCCCTTCTCTCTGATGTAGTTCAGTGATATACCTTGTTCCTTCTCTTGTCTGCTGTGAGAAAGTCAGTACAAACTGTCTTCACTGTGAGTCAATGTCTTATCTTAGGGCTCTGGGACTGTACATATGCCTTTTCTCTTAATAATGCTTCCTTAGTCTGAAACAAATTTTGAAACAGTTAACCCACCAAAGAAGATCAATGAGCAAACTTCTTTATGCAAAGTTGAATCATATGACGGTCTTCATGCTCCTGGCAATGCTTGTGAATAGCTCTATTAGCAGGGAAGTAATGTAATTAAATAACATCATGTGGTATCCTATCTCTCTCATTCCCAATCTTTTAAGATAGTCATTAAAGAAATATTTGTGTGCCGTTGGCTAAATCTCTCCCTCTCCTTTCTTATAAAATATCTTGTGTCTGCTCTAGGCTTTCATTGTCTTTACTGATACTTTTCTTTGTTGTTGTTACTTTCATATGCTGTATTTTGAGTGTGCAGCATTTTATTAAAAACAAAGGTGTTTTTTAAATTGAGGTAAAGTGATGGAGGCAGGGTTTGAATAAATGTTCTCTGACAAAATGCCTTTAGAGGCTTACGTCTGTAGATATCCCACCCCTAAAGGAAAGGGGGCCTGTTAGTTTGAGAATAAACATCTTAATTGCCTTTACTCAGATCATAGAATCAAATAATGGTTTGGGTTGGAAGGGGCCTTAAGGGCCATCTAGCTCCAACTCCCTGGCCATGGGTAGGAACATCTTCCGTTACACCAGGTTGCTCCAGGCCCCATCCAACCTGCCCTTGAACACTTCCAGGGATGGGGCAGCCACAGCTTCTCTGGGCAACTTGTTCTGTTCTCTCACCACCCTCACAGTAATTTTTTCCCCAATATCTAATCTAAGTCTACCCTTTTCCAGTTTGAAATTATTACCCCTTATCCTATCACTCCATGCCCTTGTAAAAAGTCTCTCCTCAGCTTTTCTCTAGCCCCTTCAGGTACTGGAAGTCTGCCATAAGGCCTCCCCAGAGCTTTCTCTTCTCCAGGCTGAACAATGCCAACTCTCTCAGCCTGTCTTCATAGCAGAGGTGCTCCAGCCCTCTCATCATCTTTGTGGCCCTCTTCTGGACTCACTTCAACAGGTCCATGTCCTTCTTATGTTGGGGACCCCAGAACTGAAGACAATAATCCAGGTGGGGTCTCACGGGAACCAAGTAGAGGGACAGTATTACCTCCCTTGACCTGCTGGCCACACTTCTCTTGATGCAGCCCAGGACACGCTTGGCTTTCTGGGCTGCAAGCAAACATTGCTGGTTCCTGGTGAGCTTCTCATCAACCAGCACCCCCAAGTCTTTCTCTGCAGGCTTCTCTTAATCCATTCTCTGCCCAGCATGTAGTTGTGCATAATTGCTTTTTTCTGTTAGCACCAATAATTAGTGGTGTTAATGGTTGGTTTTCTTTGGCTTGATCATAAATAGATATCCAATAGTTCCCAATATAATGAAATCTTAAGAAACAGTATGTCTGGAGCAGTATGTTCAAGTTTCTTTTGTACCTAGCAATACTTTATCAACTAGGCAAATTGAAAAAAATTAAATATAGTTAAAATGAAAATATCAAGATGTAATGATCTGTAGAATTTCCTGTCTCTGTCAAATTAAGCTAAGTAGCAGTTTTAACATATTTATAGTGTAGCAATATATAATGGATGTCATCATGTTAATAATGGTAATGATGGTTCTGACTTCACAAATTTAAATTAGAATAACTAAAATATTAAAACTGTCAGGCTTTGGAGTGTGTGTGTCCAAATTTCTAAAGGGTTTCTTAGTTTAAGGCTGACATACAAAATTATACTCTGACATGTATTTGTTGCTTGTGGAAAATATATGATACTGGTTTACATAATCTCTGTCTGACACCCTATTTAGTAAGTGAGCATTTAAACTATGCCCTCAGATCAGTTATCAAATATGAATTATGCACTGCCAAGAGAGTGCACTTTGTTAATCGTATGTATTCAGGCAATTTTATTTCTTGAAATTGCCTTCTAATATGCTGTAAAGCTCAAGATTTAAGTTCTAATGCATATTGATACTGATTTCTAGATTTTTTTTTTGGAACGGACCTAATTATTCCCTCTGTAATCTAGTTCAAAATTCAGTGTGATCTACATGGATTTTGATTTTTATTATATACGTTTTTTTAAGCACAGCTGCTTGTAGCCTTATGGAAATTAGAGGGAGGACCTTCAGTTTCTGCTTTCAAAATCAGACTGATCTTTTTAAATTTCCAGTGGACAGGAAGTAAATACATTTTAGTATATTTTGTGTTATCTCTTTGCCAAAAAGATAATTTTGTTGATCAGCCTTTACTAAAAGTTGAAAGCAAGCCCTACTCATTCTTTAACATAACCATCTGCTTTGTAACAATTGGCCATTTGGAATATGTTGTCAATAAAAATTAAGAAGAACATGCAATTAACAAATGTTGCTGGGTTGTTTGTTGTTGGGTTTTTTTTAATATTCTGTCTCTGCACCTCAGTTTTATATGCCTTTGACTCAAATGTTTTTAATTCTCCGCAAATTCATTAAAACAGTAGTAACTCCTAATAGTAACTTTTTTCCAAGCTTGAACATTTATTTGGCAGTTCAAAAACCTTACCAAGATCTATATGCTAGAGATCAAGCCATTCATCCTGCCAAGTACTTTTATCTTTGTCTTCTGTAAACACAAAAAGTAGTGTTGAAGGATAAGGAGGGTGACAATGACAGATTACCTATAGTTTTGTTTTCCTATTTAACTTAGGTGGACCCTGTGCAGTGCTGTGTTCTGCTGTAACACAACCCCATGCATTCAGATGCCATTGTTCATGTTCTCAGCAGTCCCCAGCTCTAGGCTGTACTGTGTGGCATGAAACAGGCAGAGGTGTTTTAGCCAAGAGTTGTGTTCCTATGGAGCATCATACAAAGCCAAATGAACAGGAGTCAACTCTAGCAAAAAGCTGCAAAACCCACAAATAACTGTTATCTTTGACTTCTTCAGCTGTGTTTTGCAGCACTGTGAATTCTTCTTTTTTTTTTTTTTTCTCTGCATTTCTCACAGTCTGAAGCTTGTTATATCTACTCATGTGTGAGCAGTGCTGCCTGTTTGGATGAAATGATAATGCAGTGGTTATTGAAGCATGACCTATGAAACTATGATGTAATTGATTTCACAGATGAATATGTCTTTTCTGACGGGGTCTGTTTTACTTGTCATTTCTAAAACATAAATCATAGAGACATCAGAAGTGCAACATAATAAGGCTCGAAAAAGTTCAAAGGGCAGTTGAGTGCCTACTTACTTGCAAATTAGCTCCAAAAGATGCGCATGAAGTTCTTTCTTTGCATTTTAAAACTTCTTTCTGAACTTGTGCCTTTATAGTGGATGCTTTACAAAAGACCTAGATGCACATTCTAAATTATTGTTAAGAAGGGGAAAAAAAAAAGAAAGGAATAATTTAAAATTGCCAATCTAAAGACAATAAAGTTACTGTTATCGGGGGATGTAAGGTTGGGTGTGTATGTGGGAATAATGATACACATGGAAGAAGCACTGAACCAAGGCTCTTGGGAGGCAAACTGGAGGAAAAGGACAAATGGATAAGATATCTGCCTTTTCAAGAAATTCCTCCATGATTATTCAGAATCACGTCCTCTCTTTTCCTTCTTTCAATTTACTCTGAAATTTCACATTAGGGACAGCTGCTTCTTCCTGTGTCTCCTTGATTCTAGCACAATGAAAACAGACATCTAATACAGGTGTAATATAGAGACTATTTCTTGTCTGTCTCACACAGTCTAAGCTTTGGTATCTCCTCCTCACACCTGCTTCCAGCAGAAGTCTTGATCAAATGTAAATTCAATATTTGATACTCATAATAATATGAAGAGTGCTTGCTGAGGTGGGTTAGAGTGTGTCAGAGTGGGGTCCCCCTGTCTTTCTGTCCCACAGTTAATGAAGTAGTTGTCTCTGCTTCTTGGTGTGTTTGGACTCAGTGTCAGTGGTTCTCAGTGCTTGCCATAAGGGCACCAGGCCAACCTGAAGTGCTGATTCTTGCAGTTTTTCCTTCTGAAAGTATTTCAAAAAGGATTGTTCTTTGAAAACAGTGCAAAATAATTGTTAATTTAAAACAATTAAGTTATATTCTTTTGTAAAGCATAGTTAGCCGTGTAATTGGAGAGATACATTTTCTGTCAGCTTCAGACATCCAATTTAAGAATGTCTAAAATCACTGGTGACTGAATTTATGTGTCTGTATCACACAACTAGCTTAGACTTACAATGTTGGTATTGAATATACAGTTTTAAAATTAAATGGTTGCGACCAGTATGTCTTGTTTTTTAAAAAAAAGTTTTAAAATACCAATAATATTCTGAAGTTTATTTTCTAAGATGCATGCACATCCATAATGGATTAACAGCATGTTTTAACAAACCATTTATTTGCTTTAGGAGTGACAGAGAGAAGCTGTTTCAAACAGGATCTCTCATCACCGCCTATCTCTAGTCACCTCCTACTGAACTTAAGGTTGAATACTGGGGGTCATAAGGGAAAGAAAACAATAATTAAAGGGAAAAAGTTGATTGAGCTGTTTTTTTTCTCCTTCAGTACGATTAGCATGTGAGAAGCTGGCTGAGCACTCTACTGTATATTATTAGTTCAAACATTTCTGACTTGATTTAACTTCAATGATGACTTTTTAAGTTGCATTTCTGTATTTTGTGGAGAATGGCTCAAGTAGTAAGCATAGTAAAAGTTCTTGTTAGAAGATCTTGTTGCTATAAATCTTGATCTTGAAATTCTGTTAGATTACGTTTGGATTGTTTCTAAGAACTCACCCCACCTCCCAAAAAGTTGTCATGAGTTCTTTTATTAAAGCTCAGAAAATTATTCTTAGACTAACAGAGGTGGGGAGTAAAGCAGGAGTGTTTACAGAGTTCACTTCTAAATTGACTGTGATAAGTGGCAATGCAATGTATTATGATTAGAGGTTTCTGGGAGACTCTTTAAGAAGGTTAACTGCAAGGCAGCTCTCAAAAGAAAGCATTTATCTTAGTGGTCATCCTTCAGTGTTTTATACTACTGAGATCTTTTTGTGGGTGGTTAGAACCATTTTTTGTGTTTTATTAGCTGTATCTTGAATACCTCCTACAAGCTGAATGACAGTTTAGGGTTATTAAATCTGTTCTTAGTACTTTTTTTTATCCATAGTTAATCTTGGCTAAATATATGCTAGTGAACAACCCTTTTTTCTCAGTTGTTGCCCATATTTGTTAAAGAAATTATTCCATTTGACATTTGTTTAGGCTGCAGTTTGATAAAATACTGTATACAATATACTTTTTCAGTTTGGCATTCAACAGAGTCTTTCATGGATTTATTTCTTGTTGCATTATCTTATCTTGCCTTCTAGTATGCTAAGGCTTCCTTTTCATATTAAGTAATTTTTTTTTCAGTCCAAGACAGACACTTTCACAAATGTATACTCTATGTCTGTATTGCTAAAGATAAGATTGCGTTTTTCAGGTGCTAGGTTACTTTTATAATTGAGTTGCTTTGGTATCATCTTCTTTCTTTTATCTTATTTATGGCATTTTTCTTTAATTCATTTTTTTCTTTAACACTACCTTCATTGACCTTATGAAAAGATTTATATTATTTTAAACATTTTGTTTGTCTAAAAGCTGTGTTTATTATCAGATTAATGGTTGACAGATGCTCCAAGGAAAGACATTTGCATATTTCACTGATGAATGGCCTAAGCAGTATAAAGTCATTTTTGTCTGTAATTGCTGGCATGGAAATTTTCACAGCAACTTGACCATTCAAAAGTTTTGTATTTTTTTTTTCTTACTGTGGAAGTAGAAATTTAAAAGATCTTCTCTTCCAGTCATACGTTCTTAAACGAGACACAGAGTAGATCAGCTTTAATACATTGGATCACTGAATGACTGGGTTGCTGGTAAAGCCGTGGGGTCTTGGGACAAGATCAACTATTGCCCATGTCATTAGTAACAGATGTTTGGCTCAGTTATTCAAAAGACTCCACATTCTTCCTCAGCAATTTCTTCTAGTATGCACTTGTTGTTCATACTTATCTGCCACTATCATTAGACTGTGGCTAGATATTAGGAGGAAAAAACCACAACTTTTTTCTCCTGCAGTTAATGGACATTACTTCTTGTTCTGTGTGCCATAGGTATAGAAAAAAAATGTTCTGTATGAGTTTGGTGTTGCATTTTATATTATCATTGTCATATAAGGAATTTCTCTGACTGCTTTTTTTGCTCTCCCCTTAACAGTCTCCACATTTTTGATGGAGAATCATATCCAAACTGAATTCGATATTCCAGCTAAGATCTTACTGAAATAATCACTTCTGTCTTGCATTTCTGTTTATATTTCTAATATGATGTTTGTCTTTTTTGCAACAGATCATTAATATGAAGTTCTTAGTTATCCAGATGGCATCTTTGGTTTGTCAAGACATCTTTATTCCCATCTTTATAGTACTTTAATATCCTCACAGTCTCAAGTCTAATTGATATGTAATAAGTAGATTTTCTAGCCCATCATCCAAGTAGTTAGTGAAAATGTTAAGCAGAGTTGAATCCTGAATAGCTTTGGGTGGGATATGACTTAGGTAAATAAATTAATTCCTGGCCACTGGGAAGGGACTGTTCCTTTCATTGTTTCTTTTGTATTTTAGTATGAAGTGACATTAAGTGTACTAAGCTATTTGTACAAGCTTTTTTGGAACTTCCCCCTGGAATCATTAGTACCTCAAGTCCTGATCTTGCAGCTTCAAGTGTGCTCATCAAGAGACTGTTATGTTCACTGTTTCTGTATTAAGGAAACTAGCTTGAGGTGGTATGTTGTGGTATAGTAGAATGCAGTCAGGCTTTGCCAGGGGTGGCATTTCATTTAATGAGTTTTGCTTTTCCAGGGAATACTCTCCCTCTCCTCGTTGTAATGACCAACTATATTACAGTGGAAGAGTTATAGACTGGGAATCCTATTAATTACTTTATGTATGTCAAAGGAAAATCTACAGAATAGTTACCAATGTGGAGCAAACGCTGTTAAATTTAACATGTATTTTAGTAATCTGAGTGTTTACTTAGTTTTACAGTGTACACTTAGAGTGATTTTTCTTGGTGTTAAAAGTACTACCCTATTATTTGTATAAAAGATTAGTTTGCCAAAAAAGAGAGGAAAAACTACTAATAGCAAAAGGGATTACTCTTTATAAATATTACTGTTAAAGAATGTCATTTAATTCAGTGCTCTAATAAATTATTTTAAAATGTATTCTATTACCATAATTTATTAAACAATAAGGAGACATTTTGGCTGCAAATAGTGATAACATCTCTATAGAACTGTATTTGGATAGCCTTTTTTTTTTCCTGACACAATAGATAGTTAGGAATTATAAATTACACTTACACTCTTAAGTATGTTAGCTGGAGAATATATCACATTGTATGTTATTCTTGGTGCAAGTTCAGGGTCTTGTTTTTCAAAAATTCTGGCACAGAAATGCATGATGAGTTTGTTTCTAGCAGCAAAGTGGAAGTGTGTTACTCACCTGAGAGATTTAGACAAAGACCTTCCACCTGTTTACATTTTTAAATTAAGTTTACCTCATGTTTGCAAGTGAGAAAGTCAGTATTTCCAGCTATTTTGCTGGCACGTTAGGCTTTTTCCCACTGGTCAGATAATCTAATTTCAAATATTTCATGCAAAAAAGGTGATATTAATTTTTTAGCAGGGTCACTAGGTAGCTAAAATAAATTGCTTCTGTCAGATTTGGTTCTTCCACAGATAACCTGAAGTATATTGGCAGGGTAGCACAGCAACTTCCACACATGTTGGTAAACCTGTGTGTGAAAAGCAACACATGAGATATCATCATGTAGATCTCCAGCTCTGTCACCATACGCTCCTTCATAAGAACTTGCATCTCTTCACTTACAATGCCTCACCAGCATGGGCAAAGAATTCTTCTACCTCTGTCTCTCAGGGGTTTAGTGGAGGATTGTCACTCTGGTATGCTAGGCCATGCAGAAGTAAAGGAGATTGCTTTGGTTTCTTTAGATGCCCTCTCTCAATCTGTATCTTTATTTTTTTACTCTGTAAAATAATACTAAAAATCATTGGGTCTCTCTGTACTCCATATATATTGAAGTAGTTAATTACCAGGGATGTAAGCAACCAAAATGTATCATTTGGTAGAATATATAGTCCTGCTCTGCTGAACTCCTGGTAACCCGGATGCCTGGTTAAATACATTTGAGGTTGTTACTGTTCAGATTATCCATGATAATAGACATAGATAATATGCCGACATACTCCAGGAGTGTGTCTGTGCAGACAGGTGCAGACAGATGCAAGCTTGCTCTGCCCACATTCTGAGCAGGCTGTATGTGAGCCAGTCCCAGTCTGGAAGCCATCAGCATGTTGTGTGGCACTATGCCCATGCCAAAACACCTTGTCTCTTAGATAAATGAGGCTTTACAGCTTCCGACCTGAAACTGACTCACATGCAGGCAGCTTCAAGAGTACTGGCAGTGTCAGTTTGCATTCAGCTGCCCATCTGGGTAGCTGTGTTCATCATTCCACATTGCTGTGGAAGGACTTCAGTAGAAGTCCCCTTATATTCTTGTGCAGTTGTCTCTCAACATTCATAGGTTTAATGCCTCCCAACTCTACTTACATTTACAATAAAAGATAAAAAATATATTGACAGTAATTCTGAGAGGCCAATTCAAACTCGTGCATGTGCTGTGGGTTAGATTCAAATCTTAGAGCATCTCAGTGGAGCACTTACGGAGTCATATGACAGCAGCTATTTCACATGACTATGAACCATTATTTCCTGGAAGTGTTTGGTATGAATCATTATTTCCTGAATTGTTTGGTTACGTGTTTTCTCAAGTATTTTCCCAAGATAGAAGTGATGTACTGAATGGAATTATCCTGTAAGCCACAAGACAACAGAGAAAAAAAGATTTTGTTAGCTTTCCTGTGCAAAACCTTTCTTATAACTTCTGGTTTGCTTTCATAATCCCTCGACACCATCAGCTGAGAAAAAGCATGCTGGGGCCACAAAATCTTGTGGGTTTGGGATGCAGAATCCAGAGGGCAAATTTTTCAAAACGTATTGACTGTTTCTTCTCTCCTGTGGAAGGTGTTGCCTCATCTGCTACTTTAAAGTGAGACTAGAGAATGTTGCACAGTTGAATAGTTATGACCACAGGAATGTGTGATCATTTTAGCTGGCAATAATGAATGTTAGATGTGAGTGAATCCCTTTATCAGATGTTGAAACAATACCAAATCATTCAGTAGTGCTCTGACATTTCTTCCTCACTAGTCAGTTTTGTGTTTTCACTGCCAATTTTGAGGCAGGGAAATAATCTAAACTTTGAAGGTGAGGTAAAATTTCAGTATGGCTTCATGTAGTTTTCAAGTCAATTTAAAACTTTTATTCTGGTAGTGGCTTTTTACAGCTGTAATATGTGTTAGATATAATTAAATGACATTATACATCCTTATGAACCTTGTAGATGTCGAGCATTTACCATGAAATTTGCTATTAGATGAGTAGACATATTGGGTTAGGCTGGGATGGAGTAGTTAACCTATAAGCTTAAAAAAATATATCTAAATGTATTTAAAAACCTTGACATTTCTGAGATGTAGAATTCTTAACCTATTTTTATTCTGAGTGGTTTAGATTTGTGATGGTTATGTGTCCTGGTCTGTCGATCCTGAGTCAAACCGTCACATTAATGTCAATGTTTATCTTCAAATATTGAATAAGTATGTCTTTAGCCTGACATGATATAAATAGATTAATATTTTGCTGTTTACCAGAGGTACCTACTTTACAGCAATTATTACTATGAATTAACCATTAGGATTTAATCCCACTGGTGTTAATTGTCGACAGGGCAAATCTTTGTCCTACCTATTCTAAAAACAAGAGGAACATTGTGAAACCTTTTTTTCATGATATTAAAAAAAGACACAAAATTGTTCCTTTATGCAAGTCAAGATTGGAAAATATTCCTTGATGAAAACCACTACAACACGGCTAAAACTCTGACTAACCTTTCTTTGTAATTTTAATACAGTCTGCTATCAAATAACTGTAGAGGAACTAATCTAATCTTATTTGATTTGGAAAAAGAATATTTTTCCTAATAATGCAATATACTGTTTCTTTGGCTTTAAAGTCACAGAATACCAGTTACTAACACTTTCAGTCAGATAGGTTATCACCCCTGAAAAAAACCATCTTCTAGGGTTAGGACACATTTCTAAAGCATAAAAGTGCAGTCTTGCATGTCAAAGGTGCTGTGGAGTAAAATCAGAATTATTTTCCCTTCTGTTTGAGCCAGATGCTCAAAAGAGGCATATTTAGATTTTATGGTGCATAAATTTTCTGCTTTCTGCAAGGTGAAAGGAATTGTTGAATACAGTAGCAAATCTGCTTTCTTCTATTTCAGTGCAATAAAAGTTAAGGTTTTAATTAAAATATTAAGGAATTGGTATTGTATTTGAGCACAACACATGAAAACACCAACAGTCTTTTACAAATTACCATGCAGAAAGCTCTGTGATGTTTATAGAAAACAATAGACCTATATCTCGTTTCAGATTAGCATGATGGATATGGGACCTTTTGATATATATTTTTTTTCTTTAATACCTGTTATTTAAACTAATTAATAGCTTTCATTTAAATTAAGACTGTTAGAGACTTGTGGCATCCTCTTTTAAACATCATTTAACTGTGATTAGAATGAAGACAGAATAATAAATGAGACTACTTAAGTGTATGAATAAAATGCAACTGTTTATCTAAAACTGATCCATGTCTCATAACTTTGAGAGTAAAATAAATGAGTTGTTTTTCTTTGACTCCATCAGAAATATTTTCCTTTAAATATTTACATTAATACATTAAGAACTTTGAAATAAAAATGAAATAGATTTCCTGACATATTTACTGGCAAGGCAAAGGGCTATGAGCATTCCAAACTTTTAGCTCACCTTGACTGTATGAGGTTCATAAGCCATATTCTTACATTTATTAGCAGTTGGAGCCTAAGGTTAATTTATGGCTCATTTATCCATGTTTATTTTTTAATGATTGATCTTATATAGGTCTGGAAAAAGCATAGGCCATAACATGTTCTGCTCTGCTAATAAGTATTAATATTTAATATTTAATATTTTTCTTGGCTGATAAGTCATAGTCTTTCATCAAATGTGTTACAGAAGTTGAATATATATATACACATATACATTATTTTTATTTTTTAAAATAAGAGGCAAATTATTGCCTTGCCAACATGGGCATTTTAAAGCATAAGAAATAAGATACTGCAAGATCTGTGTTTTCAACTGCATGCTGTAAAAATCACCTTTGTCATATGTTCTCACAAACTATTTACAGCGTGACCCTGCTAGCTTTCATGTAATTCTATATGCTTCTGAGTGCTGTAAATTTCTGTTTGCTTTGTGGAGATTGAGCAATCAAATGCCAAAGGAAAAGACTCCTCATGAACGCTTAGATAAAGGAACTTCGTTTCTAGATGATGTGTTTTATTTCTAGATTTATAGTATTATGGTGATGCAATGAATAATAATAATGAATCCATAGGAAAATATTTAAGTAAATGGGAGGACAATGTCCAGCAATTTCTGAACTGGGGTCTTTGGGATACCAAATTAACAGAATAATATAAAAATATGTTTTATCTTTATCATTTTGCTTTTTATTATTCAGTCTGTATGATTTTAATAATTCAAAACAGTTTGATGTAGCATATTCTAGATATTTGGGAAAGTGAATTAAAAAAACCCCACCAACTATTTTTAAAAGCAAAACATTTCACATAAATATTTTTATATATCATATTGTAGTACTGAGGTAAATATTTTAGGAAATAGTTAAATAATGAAAAGTCTTTAGAGAGAGCTTCTTGGGACTACTGATTTTGTAATTTGAATAGACTTGACAGTGTTTGCTGTTTATAGAATGTTCAGAAGGTAATTGTTTGTTCTCCCAGTGGTTAAAGGAAACATCTCATGTAGTATGATCCAATAGCATGTGTTCTGTTGCAATGAGAATATAACAATTCTTATTTTATTTTATCAGACAGGAAGCTTTGCTTGCTGCAATTAGTGAAAAAGACGCAAACATTGCCTTGCTTGAACTGTCTGCTTCAAAGAAAAAGAAGACTCAAGAGGAAGTAATGGCTCTGAAAAGAGAGAAGGACAGATTAGTACATCAGTTAAAACAGCAGGTGGGGAGACATTCGTTTTCATACTTTCATGGCAACAGGAAATTGGCATTATTGTCATTTGTACTGTTTTATTCTAACCTCGTATCTAAAGTCTTCAAGCCGGGTCTGATGTGATATTAGGTACAAAAGGTAGGAGATGTTCAGTGTAAGTGTTTCTGCATTGCTTCTCTATGGTTGTTAAGCATTTAGCTGCACGTTTCCTTGGCTCATATTATATGCAGCCAATATACTCTCTGTTTTCCCACCTGCCAACCTTCTTTATCATGTGAGACAGAGGAGAGTAGATGCTCCTTGCCAGTAAGGAGGATCTATCCATTCTGTTGATTCTTTATAACCTTCTTCTCTAGTTGCTTGCTTATCTGTTGTAAAAGAATCGTTTTCAGAAGGTTTTGGGCTTTCTGAATGGTTATCTGGAAATCATGATGATCCTTTAAATATATTCTCAAATAGGTTAAAATCACCCTGTCATCAACACTGTAAGTCCTTTGAGGCTTTAATAAAAAATCTTGTAGTTACAAACTCTAGAAACAGATTATTTATCACAAGCAAATTTAATTTATTTAATTAATGAGGAAAATAACCATACTAGACACAGTACACACATCCAGACACAGTATATAGGTCTCTTCTCTCTCTCATTAAAATGTTTAAAACTCTGCATACAGTGCCATGGCTACCTGCCCTGATTTTTAAAAGGTAGTAATAGTCATAACCCAAAGAGGTACGGAGGGAAGAAGGCAAAGGTTGTTCAGATAACCAAGGACTAAAGGCCTGTACTGCATGTCATGTATGTTGTTAAACGCCTTCCCTTTTTCAGAATAGGTGAAAAAGATGAGAAAGATGGTTTTGGACCATGTCTGGAGGTGGTGTATCTGATATTTCCTTTGTGTGACCTTACTGAACTCTGCGATTGTTGCTTGAGGAGAATAACATCAGCGAAATCCTTCTGCTCTTAGCCTGTCAAAGTAACCGGTCTGCTCTTAGTCTGCCACTTCACAAATGAGCATGCCACATCAATAATGTTTAGAACATCCTGCATAGCCAGTGTTGTGATTCTTTATTCTGAATCATACTTTATATACTGTAGAACTCCATGCACTCAAGAAGAGAAAGTTAAGGAATACGCTTGCTGCTGCTCTGAATTCCCAATAGCTCTGACCTCATGCATCTAATCATTATAGCTTTTCGCCACAGGTCTATAAAAATAGGAAACAACCCCTGAGCCTGAGCTTATCAACCACTTGTGGTGCTAACTTCATTACAGACATTCCAGCCAAGTACCTGTGTTCCAGCCATGATGCATTCATGTCTCAGGTCAGTCAGCTGGCAAGGAGACATTTCACCCAAAATTTATATGCTAAATAGGCAGATGTGCTTTATGCTTTTTAGTAGTTCATTCCACTGTGCTGGCATAGGAGCAGATCATGTTATATTCAAAATAATTTTAGGGAATTTTATTATTTGTTTTGGAAGATATAAGGCAGTTATTTTCTCTTTTGGTATCTTCTTCTTTCACCTTTATCTTTCATTACTGAAGAGTAAATGAATATACAGTTTTGCCATGTTCCATGTCACAGATATTTTAAAATTGTTCATCAGAGACTTGGGCAAACTGTTTTGGTCTTTTTTTTAATTGTTGTTTTGTTGTTTGTTTTTTTTCCTTTTGGGTCAGGTTTTTGTACCTTTAAGCAATTGCTGGAAAAGTGTTCAAAAGATTAATAACTTTCTTCAGACAGAGTAAAAGATTGCTACAGAGGCATTGTTTTGGATTACTTCAGTTAGCATTGTAACCAAATACTTCAAATACCTCCATTATTTATAGTGATAGAGATCTTCAGTAAGGCTATTTAACTAGATTAAATTGATGCCAAAATAATCTCCCTGTTATCTCAGACACCACAAAAAAAAAAAAAAAAGAGACACCAGGAGCAGGAATGTGGTTTAACTAGGTCACCACTTTATTACACTTAAGAATTATCTGATAATAGAAGTTGTAGAGATGATTCATACTTCTTTAATCCCTTTGGGGAGAACCACTGTCACCCCCAAAGCTTCACATGTTCATCCAAAAAAAAAGGATTGTTAGTGCTACTCTTCCCTGTTATGCCTGTGCTGGGTAGCAGGGGGGAAGTGACAGATTCCACACTGTGATATATCCACCCTGTTCCTTAGTTTCTTGATAGATGCTGTCTTCCAGTCTATATTTGCTTCACTAGAACTTTAGTGAAAGATCAGCTGCAGCATAAAATTTTTTCTTATGGCCTTATTTATCCCATACCCCATTTCCACAGCTATTAAAAAAAGAAAGAAAAAAAAAAAAGCCCAACTTCTCCAACCTATGTGATTGTTAAAGGAGAGATATTGATAAATATGAGAGTATGACTCACTTGATAATGCTAAACATTAGGCTCCCAAATTCACTCCTGTTCTAAACTGTAGAAGCAATTTTTGCATTGACAAGCAAAGTAACATAGTGGTCAGTGATAAAAATCCACATTCCCTTCATGTATATCCACAATAGCAAATGGATTTTTGATGCATCTAACTATCCAAATAGGCAAGTCTTCTGTTCATGGCTACAGAGGCTGAGAACTCATCAGGGCAGCAGGGCAAAGGATGGGAATTGCAGAATTTAAATAATCCCAGGAGTTTATTTTTATGTTGCTTCTAACAAAGGTTGTCTCTTTCAGTTAGTGATGGGAGAGCTAAGTTGTGTGTGAAGCACTGTGGCTGAAAATCGTAGCAGAGCATCACTAAGAGTAGGGCTTTCCCTGTTCCCTAAAGAGGTGTCAGCTGATAAATGTGTTGCAGACACTCCTCCTTTCTCCTTCAGCATCTGCAATTCATTTATTCTGATATATTTACACCCTAGAGGAAGTCCCATTCTTAATTTGCACATCAAATAATGTGTCTCCTGACCTTGAAAAATGCTGCTATATCTGTTCTGTGTTGCTACGAAATCACTACTATTACAGGTGCATCCATTTTAGATTTCTTCATTAAATGTTGTCGTGATTTGGGCCTAACACAACAAAGAACCAGCCCCGTGCCCCCTCACTCAATTCCGCACCCCTCCCCCTGGCACACACGCACCGTGGGATGGGGAGGACAAAGGCCAAATGAAAGCTCATGGATCCAGTCAAAGGGCAAGGACCAATTAAGGTCATGGGCAAAACAGACTCAACTTGGGGAAAAATAATAATTTAACACTAATCCAGTGCACAGGACACAACAACACACAGAGCAGGCTTTACATATGTTAACCCCACTCCTCCCTTCTTCCCGCCCAAGTCACTTTGTTCCAGGTTTCTCTCCCTCCTTCCCCCCAGTGGCACAGGGGGATGGGAGGGGCTTTAGAGTCAGTTCACAGGCTGGTGGTTGCTGCTGCTCCTTCCTCCTCAGGAAGGATTCTTTACATCCTCTCCTGCTTCCCCATGGGGTCCCTCCCAGGGGAGAGAGTCCTCCATGAACCTCTCCTTGATGAGTCCTTCCCACAAGGTCAGGAGCTGCTCCAGCATAGACTACCTATACAGTCAACGGTGCTTTGCGAACATTCATCTCCCCTGCTCCGTGGTCTTCCCCATCTGCATAATCCAAGTCCACTGGCAGCAAATCAACATTCACCCCACCTGGTGCCTTCAGGGAATGTTCTGCCATGTTACTCCATGAGTGCAGGGGCACAGCCTGCCCTCTCACCGTGGGTTGCAGGGAAACTTCTGCTTGGCCAGTTCTTCCCCTTCTTCCTCACCAACCACAGGTACCCTCTGCCTCTCCAGCCCAACTCTTCCTAACTGTTTGCCCTGCTCAGCTCTTAGATCAGTTCTTTTGCATGTTAATTACAGAGGTACATCTATTGTCTCTCTAGTGGTTCCTTGGATAGTGTTTTGGCATTAAGAGAGCTTTTCAGCTTCTTACCAGAGTCACACATGGGGCCTCTCTGCCGCCAAACCAAACCAGCACAAATGTAAAAAAAAAATTCTACTGTATTTCAGAAGAATTTGTTGTACTCCGCTTATTTTTCTGTCTTTTACAGTTCCTGTGCTACTTCTAATATTCTCAAAATTTTGCTTAGAAGTGTTCTCTTCAGGACCAGACTTTCATTTCACCATTGTGGTAGACCTGCAAAACAGATAGACAGTTGTTGCAGTGTAAAGCAGAAGTTAATACAGATGATATCTTAAATGATGTAGACAAGCTATTGGGAAATAATTTATAATAATTTTAGAGTGCTAACTGTAGTTAAAAATTTGCTTGAGCATAATTTCACCTTGCCTGGAAACCTACCTGCGTTGTTGTAGATGTCAGCAAAGCTCATAGAGAAGCAGCATCCTAGAGCTTCTTTAGATAATCTTGCTATATTTTCCTCATTGTACTGCAGGGTTTATGTGGTGATGCTACAATTGACCTTATTGCATCTGCTCTCCTTATACCCTGCATGTCTCCCAAGAACATCCTGTTTTTCAAAGACTTGTCATTTTAGTAAAGAAGCACTAATTTGAAATTGACCTTGAGTGAGGATGAGCTTTACCATCTGAGGTAGAAAATATTTTTTCAATCAAGTTTTATTTTCTGATTTTTATAGACAGGTGAATCACTTTGGCCTAAATAGCCTGTTGGAAAACTTCAGCCCTTTCACTACACCATTATATATCTGACAGTTTGATTTTGCTTTTGTTTACAGTTTGGGGAGTTTCTTTCTATCTCAGAAACTCTCCAAGTCTCTGTTTTTGCTGCTGTCTCTTTCAGTGTTATCCTAGACTTCGTCATGTAGTTGATTTCAAATCATGCTGTACTGTGCATCCTTCCAATGGATAATATCTAAAAAAGCACATTATTTTCCAAGCCTAGGATGCTGGTTTGCTGTTGCTATTCAGTTAGTGGCTTCAGTATCCTAGGTAGGATTGCTGTAACTTGGAAAGTCCGCTGCTGATATGAAAGAGTAAATAGAAAGGGCTTTTTTTTTGAGTTACAAGAGCTTCTTTCTTGAAAGAAAGAAGAGAGGGGTGTGTGTGTGAATTCATCAGCATTAAGGATTTCTGACTGTATATCCTCTTTGAAGTGTAAGAAGGGAACTCGCTGTCTTCCTCTGGAAAATTCTGTTGATGAAAGTAAATTTCCTAGAGTCAGACAATTTTTTTCATACCAAAAGTGTGAATACTACTTAATATTTCCTATGCAGGAGAGACACAACTACTGCTTTTTCACCTAACTCTGATGAGGTCAGTGAGGGTTGCAATGTAAAGGAAGGGGTTGTGGAGTTTCAATGGATAACATTTATAGGTGCTTACCTAGTTGGAACATCAAGATTTTTGCAAATTCACCTACTGCTACTCAGAATGCTATGCAAGAGCTGTGGTGGCTCCCATCATGTTAGGTCCTTGTAGGCCTCAAAAGCCTGCTTCATATTTAACGAGATATGGCACAGTGTGTATGCGATGTCTTAAAGGTTCAGGAGGTCAATTCTGTTAAACTCAGTGGAGTAACTCAGTGAAGTATTGAGGTTACTCATAGAATTTTATTGCTATTGGAGTAAGGCCAGAAAAACAGATTCTATTGCTGTGCTGTAACGTGTCGCAGACTTGCACTGGGATTGAATTGCCTAAATGCAAACGTAGCTGCTGTCACCACAGATTTACACTATGAAAAACCTTTTCTGGTAATTCTGGTAGCCTCCTGAAACATCCTGGTGTATTTTATATTTCAACTGGAAGCTTCTTGGCACTCCATAAGCTTCCTTAGGGTTGCTTCTGAAGAATATTAACGTTATGCCACAGGCAATGAGCATTCAAATTCCATGAGAAGAAAACTAAGAGCTTTTCAATATCTATGAGTAACAGGCTATTATCTAAACAGGCACCATTCTGGCAAAGATAAAACATACACAGTGTACTGCCTCCTTAAGTGTGAATATTCATCCTTGTGTATCCATGTCATAAACTTTCTGTTATTTTGTGTCTTTTATTTTTAATGTGGTTTATCTTATAACAGTCTTGTCAGCTTTTACTGAGTTTGAAGGCAAAGTGTTTACTTCCCAAATGCACCTCACCCCAGCATCAAAAGGATACCTACATACTTTTCTTTTTAATTATTCAATTACTTTTTTAGTTAGGACTAAATATTTTCCACATTGACAAATGTACTAATTTCCATTGGTTGACAGCATCTGCAGCGTGACACAGTACATCACAAGAGTAATCTGAAGTAAAATAGAATTAAACCAGAAAACTTAAAAAAAAAAAACTCTTGCAAATTTCAGGGTTTTTTCTCCTTTAAAATAGTTCATGAATTAAATAGTGCTCCTAGCACCAAATATGCATGTGAATACCTTTCTCCATTTCTTCTATTCTAATTTTTCTGGCCTTTGTGAAAGTCAGAAACATTGTAAACTAGCAGGACATTGATTTTTGTTATTCATCACTATTTTTTAAACTGAAAAAGAAGCATCTTAAAGAAATGAAATATGCTGCCTTTGTAAGGGAATGAGAACATATGTGATTTATTTAAAACATGAAGCTACAGCTGTACAGTTATTAAAGACCAAAATTATTTATGTGAATGAGTTGAGCAGTCTTTTTATGGATTGTTACTCTGTGAGTTATTTCTGAGCTAGGTTAAAAAGTTTGGTTTTATCTCAAGAACTAGCTTACTTTTAAAAGTTTTTTCAAATTACATTTTTGTAACTTAGGAAATTATTTGTATCACAGTGTGCCCACCTGTAAAATTAGTAGTAATAATACTGATCTCAGTCTTGCAAACAGCTTCCCAAAAGGAATGAACATATTTAATTGTAATGATTTAAATGCAATTTAGCAGCTGCAATCTGTCAGTTAAGTATTTGTTTAGTGGTTTAAGTAAATGGGAAGCACAGTAATGCACTCCCAGCAAAACAGAACCACTGGAGTAGTTCTGATTCATACACCAAATACTGCATTTTGAAAGCCATAGAATTTTGTAGTAGGCTTAAAAATCTTTCAGAAATAGAGTATTAATCTAGATCACCACAAGGGCTTGGCTGAGTGATTGCATAATATTTATAATCACCCTGGCCAAAAATCCATTTGAGAATTCTGAGACAGCTATTTTTAGAGAAACTTTTATAGTGATGCAATCCTTCATGAAATAATTAGCTTAAAGTCCATTTTTAGAACATCTCAAGAGATTTTGGTAAGAGTGGAGGACACTGCGATGTTACTGATTCATTCTGAACTTGGATACTGTGAGAAAATTTCCCAGTTACCTCTTTTCATGCTTGCGACATAGAGCCAAAAATGTAAGTGGAGTTGGCCTAAATGCAAGGACTCCTAACTCCTTGAGAGCATTTTATTTTTCTTCTCAAAACATGAAATTAGAAACCTTCCCAGTGTTTTCAAGACTGCAGGTGTACAGAACACTCTGGCCAGAGGCAAAGCTGGTGTTTGGCAGTCTTCTCTGGTCTATTAGTTCACTACTCTATATTTCATCACATGAGCATATTGCTAATGAAAAAAAAGAGTGAGAAACAATCAAGGAATTTAAAAAATCTATGTAACCACAGTTTCTCAGCAAAGTAACCACTAACAGTATTTTCTCCTGCATGCAATACATAGTAGTGCTCTTAATAATTAGCCTCCAAATATTTCAGATAACTCTTTCAACAGCAAAGGAGTAAAATGGAATTGAAGGTAATGTGTTACATTACAAATACTGTTCTAGTTCTACTGTTCAAAAATAGTGCTAATGTGATATTAAGGTGGTGACATCAAGCACTAAGAAATAACAAAATACCCCAAGTTGTATTTTTCCCTGCTAGATTAATTAATCTCTATTGCATTGTGGTTTTGATGCTATTTAAAATGTTTATATTACTGTATAAGAATAGGATTAGAAGTAGTTGTGATTGTGATTATTCTGGCAGCCCAAAATATTCTTCTGTGACACTATGTGTTAATTAACTGCTTTTAAGCCCTCTAATGTTTAACAAGTGGGGAAACAAAAAAGTCTTGCAGTGCTTTCTTATAGTGTCTGTAGATGTTATTGTCAATAGAACTTGGAATCAGTAGCACTGTCCTAGGGTTGTGCTGGTTCCTAATCACTATTGCTTCTGTTTCTAGCATTGTCAGATGTAATGTTTCTGATTTTCTTGACGGTAGCAATATTATAGGAGCATAGAATACATTATAATTGTAATTATAATAATGATTACTGTTATTTGCACAGATCCGCTTCAGGGAGATTTATAGTACTGTTGAGTCTAAACGTTTGTGCACAGTAAATAGAATCCATGTTCTAAAGCCATTCACATGATACAAACATTTGACCACTGCTATTATTTTTCCTCTTCTGTTTATGCTGTATGCTATCCCTCATAATATTGCTCCTGCCCACACTTTAAGCCTTTAAGCACCTAACTTTGAACAGAGGAGTCATCTGAGACCCTTTTTTAAAACACATGCTACAAAAGCTCTTTGTTTAATTTTCAGTAGGTAAGAATAAATAACTTCATATAGTGAACTCTGTTACGAGGAAAATCAGTCCAGGTATTTTTTCCTTAAAAATACTCAGGAGATGTAGCAAAAGGACTGTTAATCTCTGATTCTAAATGTGTCCGTGCAGATCCCATTGACTTTTAATTCAAGTAGCCTGTGCATTTAGTAGCCTTAAATTTACTTACTATCTTAAAAAAAAAAAAGTAATTTATACTTTTCATAATAATGAGAAATATCCTAAGGCAGTATTTCTACATGTTGTAACCCTGGGTTTTATCCTCTTAATTTGTAGTCTGAATTTTGAATCTGTATTTTTGAATCTTAATCTGTAACTCCTAATTTTGCCAAGTATAAGCACAGTTTAGTTATAAATTCAATGCGGACAGATTAATGTAGGGGTGAAACAATGGAAACAACTTCTCCCTATAGCTTAATGCAGCAGGCTCCCTATGGCACAAGGAAGAAAAAGAATATGTGAGTGTAGCTGCTGGTCTTTGCCTGATCAAAGTAGTTAAATTCAGAAGAAATGTTCTGTGTTGGAAGTGTACTAAAGATGTTGGCAGTGTTCACACAACACTTTTCACATATTCCCAGTAAGGTTTGTGTTATAGAAGTTGAAGGACTCAAGTCATATCTGGATATGACATTACTTTTTCATCCTTATGCTCTCAGGAATCCAAATTCTATTGAATGGTGTTTTTACACAAGCATTTCCCAGTGAAGGGGACTTTTTTTGCCTTGTAGCCTATAGCAGTCAGGCATCACACACCTCGTACACAAGTCCTTTCCTGCTGTATGGTTGGTGATCTGCTTTAAAATCGGTTTCTCTTTGTTCTCTGTTCAGAGTTTTCTCATTCTTGAAGAATTTTTATCATGTCTTAAGCATGGCCATGTCTAATGGCACCCTTTTTTCACTGGTGATAAACTCATTGGGAACTTATATTAGAATCTCCTCATAGCAATAGCTGCCATAATGCACTTTGTTCAGGATGGCTGTTTAACTCCACTGAGACTAAAAGTCTTACATGGAATAAATAGGTAATAGAGATTTAAAAGAATGTGTATATTAACACTGGAACTTCTGTAATTTTTTTATCTAACTGGCTTGATAGGTGAAAATGGGTATTAAGTATCTCAGATAAGAATAATGAGTATCTCCATTACAAATGAGTGAACTCTAAGCCAAAAAAGTTGTTTTATTTCTCCATGAGGCGTTTTTGAAACAAGTCCTTAAGTTCCACTAAAAAGCACCCCATGATGATAAAGCTAAATATAGTTTAGCACCTGATCTCACAGTGCAGGGCTAAGTAGATGGTGATTTAGAAAAATTGCAATAATTTGGTGTCAAACTTTTCTGCTCCTGTGGTGGTGGATAAAGCTTATAATTTTTAAAATTCAGCATCAAACAAAAATATTTTATAGGTAATATCAAGACAGTCTTGTGATGTTATCTCCCTTTTGGTTCATACTCCAATATACCATCCATGTGGTGAATTTTTTGTTTTTATTTTTAATTTCTTATTGCATATTGTAGTCATTTCAACTTGGGCTAAACTTTGTATATGATAAAATTGAGAGCTGGGCTTGGAAATGAAATTGCAAAAGTGACAGCTAAATTGGAATATTCAGAGATTAAAGATGCTGACAGTCAATGTTACTAACCAGAGATTTGCAGTTTCAAATATCTTGTTTATCCACATGAAGTTTCTGATTATTTTCTGGTTTTAAATAATTATTATGGAGAAGTATCTTTTTAATGACATATTTCCTTTTGTAAAAAAAAAAAAAAAAGAAAAAGAAAAAGAAAACAGAAAAACTTACCTTCTTAAATTGCTTGTCTGCATTTACTAGGACCTGGCCTGAGATGTCCTCAGGCAGCTACTGTTTCAGAGCTTCAGTTGTGCTTTTTTAACCCACTTCTTTGTGTCTGCATTTGTACATTCTTCTGTGTAATTAACAAGTTTAGGATTTGGACTCAGATGAATACTTTTAGCATGACTTTAGCCTGTAGGTTACCGAGGATGCTGTATTATTACAAGATATTTCCTGTGCTTCAAGCCATACTTCTAATTCATAGAACTTAAAAAGACTTCATAACCACAAGCTTAAAATGCTTTAAAAAACCACAGCTAAAAAGTCAGATGACCATGTTCAAATCAACATAACTTTGTTCAATCACAAGTGTCAGGAAAGTTGAAATTTGGCCTTAGTACTTTAGACAAGTGTCTGTTTGGCACTCGGAACTACTGCCTGTCTCAGTCTGCCAAGTGTTGAATATCCCAGCTAGTGTTTGTAAGATTATTATCCTTCTGCTCCTGAAGAGCAAGACTTCCTGTGAGCTCTAACTTCTTTCAAGATAAGCCAATCACGTTTTGTCAACTTGCAAAGCAGCAGGTGGAATGGTTGTGAATATCAGTTAACTTGTACTCTAATTAAAAAAGCTGAAATGTATGAAAAACTTTTATGTTCATGTTCAACACTTATATTACCAGGTTGAAGTATCTGAAAAAATCTATATTGGAAGCTGCTTTCCATTGCTGCACAGGAGTCGAGTATCTAACTTGACCAGCACCTGCTTTTGTATTTCACCTGGGAGAAAGGCTGAATTTAATGAAAACTTGAAAAATACTCAGTATTGTGTCTTAGTTCCTGTTTTTTGTCCTGCAAATCTGGGGAGGGCAGACAGGGCCCAAAGAACAAGTGTTCTGGTTACATGTTTGTTACAAATGATACAAATTCTAAGATTCTAGTGTAAAACATCACATGAATTAAGATTAATATATAGCTAGATATAGATGGGGAAAAATTTATATCCTTTCTCAACATAAAAACGTTACTGTGTTTTTTTGCTTCATATGCAACAGTTGTATCACTAAGGGGAGGTAAAAACTATCATTAAGGAGTTAAATGAGGAGTAGCCAAACTTTTCTCCAATAAGCTATCAGGCACACTTTTAGCCTGCATGCATCCTGTCTCTCACACTTTCCAAGTCAAGTCATACACTGTAACAGGAAAAGAAAAACATGCTTATTAGCTCATTTGGAATTTAACATCGAAAAATTATTGTGTTCTTTGATGGAGATGGGAAACAAAGCAGCAAAACCCATGTTAAAGTACAGTTAAGAGTAAGAATAAAAGAATAGATCATATTACCAGGGATGTTATAAAAAGAAAATGCATAATTAAAGCACTCAGTAAAACATAACTCTACCCCATAGTGATGCATTCCAACACCCACATGGTTATGATTATGAGAGTTATTTAGCATCTGGAAGTCCTAGTTACCATACTGTAATGTTTTTGTTATCTTTTGGTTGCTGATGAGTGCTTGCAAACACAGTCTTCATTACTTTTTTTTCTATTGGAATTTTCTTGGTGTCTAAAACCTCACTGTTATAAGCAACAAAAAAGCCTAAATATAATATGATCACATATTTCTAATGATTGAAGATAAGAGCATAATTAATTTTGGAAATAATTAACATTATGTTCCTAGTATTATGCTGTTTGAAGTGGCCTGAATAATTGGCATAAAATAATAACAGCTCTGGAATACTTTGAAGTATATTAAAGAATACTTAAGGCCACTTCCATGCAGCTCTGGTATTGGCAAAAGGTCATTTTAAACAATGGACAATTAACAAATCCTTTGGCTTATGGAAAAATAGCACAAGTCCTCTCAAAACCGTAGTTGATGAATATATTTTAACAATTTTTCTCATTTAAACACAGAACCATAGAATGATTTAGGTTGGAAGGGACATTAAAGTTCATCTAGTTCCAGCCCCACTGCCATGGGCAGGGACACTTTCTGCTACAAAATGCATTGATTGAAGACGCATGTGACCATTTAAAACATGGAGAGCAGACTCAGGGTTAGGCTTTTAAACTATATTAGCCTTGGAATTCTCTTTTTTGCTTCAGCTAGATGGTTAGTGAACCAGTGTTCAAAAATCTTGAAGTATATAAAAAAAATTATGCACAGGAAGTTTCAACTGAAAATTCACAATGAAATCTCTAATTCTCTTTTCTAGATGGCAAATTAAGCTCAGTATTCGGGTTATTATCAAAGTATTTATACAGGATGTGGGTGGCTCTAGTAAGCTTGAGATGCTAAAAGAGGGTGGAACTAAATGACAGTGATGTCGAACATGCTTGGGTTGGAATTCAAACTTGTTATTTTTGATCTCAGAAAAAAAAATAATGATAATCAGACAACACAAGTGAAATAAAGGCAAACTTGATGAAGAGCTAAAACCAAAACAAAACAAAAAGGAACTTGATCAAGTTCTAGAAATGCAGGCTTTACATGGCATTTAATTTTAATTTTCAGTGTAGCCTGTAATGATTTCTTTGGTCTTAAAGGTGACCATAATGTTTACTTGGGAACACAGCATTCTGTGTAGCTACTTTTCAAGTGTAATAGTCCACATTGTGGAATATTTTGTGTTTGTTTTGTGTTTTTTTTTTAATGAACAAATAAATGCCATTTTTGTAAAGTCTTCATTTCATGTGAACTGTTATAGTGCTTTAATGGATTGTGAGAGAAAAATGTAATTTGGTGAACTTTAAGGATGTTTGAGTCCACGTTCAGCATTTGTTGTCCAATATTTAATTAACTGTAACTTATCAAACAACAAATCAGCTCTAAATTGTATTCCATGGCAGTTAAAAACTTTTGTTTTGTGCAACAATGAAAATGATAGAAATTCTTCACTTGTCTTCAAATGACAAGAGTTTTCAAAGAATGTGTAAAAATATTGTTGTAACATGAAAACTGATTATATTTGGAGAGAGTAAGTATGGAGCTACCTTAATTAACAAACATTTTGTTAACCCTTTGGTAATGAAATTCAGGCCTGAAGCACTGGATTCATACTGGAAATTAACTGCAGTTGCACATACTTTCATTAAATCCAGGTTAATTCCACTAAGTTTGTGCAACTTCTGGATAAACTTGGGAGAACTATATCGTCTTAAGTACACAATTTCTTAGATACTTACCTTCTGGATTTCAAAGTTAAAACCAGAATTTTTAGTGTTTTCTAAAATTGCTGTCTTAGGAAAGAAAAAATCTCAAATAATTTATTAGTAAAAGCCAGGAAAGCTAGAACTAAACATCTGCTACATGTAGATCTTGAAATGCTTTGTGGAAATATTAGCCTGCTTATTTTCATATAGTGAGATTGCAAGAAATAGAGGTTCTGTGCCATTAAAGACAAGGGGCTGTTGCAGAATCAAAGCTAGCATGTGGGTCTCTAGATTTTAAATTCCATGCTTTAGTAATTAGACCACAGGTTATCTCCAGGATACCTTATAGGCCTTGTATCTGCCTCCCTCTCACATTATATAGGGAAAATTTCTACTTTGTTGAAAGTGATTATTCTAGAACTGTTTCAAATTTTATTTAGTGAACAGAAACTAAGAAAATCTAAAGGAAAGTAGTAGCTACTGAATACTCTTACACCTATGTCCCAAAGCAACAAATCATACTTTTTTTTCCTCATTTGAACCTCATTCATGAGAGTTTTGTTGTTAACTTGATCCAGATGACAGATCAAAGCATAGTTCCTGACTGCCACCTTGCTAAAATATTTTTTAAAAGACAGTTTTAATATTACAGTTTTACAGTTACAGATTGCTGTTAAGCTATTTAGTCTGTTACCAGTCAATCAAAGACTTTCGCGTCACTTCAGTAGATCCTTAGTTAAATTCAACAGAATTTGAGGAGGACAAGAAATATGTCAGTTTTCTTACAGTGCTAGATCATAAATTCTTTGTTAAGTGGGTTAAAAATTCAGTTACACATACCATTCATGACCTTGACAGCTTAGCAAATAGTGATACTGGAGGATCAAAGACAACTGTTTCAAGCCCTAAGGGTTAATATACCTGTGCACAAAGATTTAAGCTGCTTTTGATTCCTCTATCATTCTTTTATTTCAAAATGGATACAGTATTTATTGAATGTAGTCAATAATTTAAAGCAAAAAATTCTGTGGAAAGTGTTGAACCTACAATTACTCAGGCTATACCTGGTCTGCAAGAAATGCAGTTAATTAATAGTTACATTTTACAAGTTAACATCTTTTTTTTCCTAGTATAAATCCAAATTAAAAACTGCTCCACCTCAGATATGGGCCAGGTGTTCACCACACTATTCCAAAAAGAACTGTTGGTATGATAATTTTGTTGTCAGAGCTGTGGCTATGTAAATTTTGAGAAACCCTGTTTTAAAGAAAACTTAATAAAACCAGTTTTGAGACGGAAATGTGAATAACATTGTGAACTACACAACATAAGTCTTTCAGATTTGGAGTAATTTGTGCATAGTAACATATGACAGGTATTAGATACGGCACAGTTTAAATGCACAAACAGTCATCACTCTAATTTTCACGAGTTGTACATTCCAAGACAAAGTTCCCCTGTCATCCAGAAAAGCAATTGAATAATCTCTTGTGCCTTCAAAAGTAATGTAAGACAAGGTCTTGGATGTTCTTGAACAGGAAATTGTCAGGTATGCTGCGGGTGTTGCAGGAAATGCTGGCATTGGCAAGTCAGTAGGAGGTGTTTTTCCCTTGCACTCAGTACTGAAGCCATGTCCCAGTGTGTTGATATGGGACCCAGACCATGAGGATTTACTGTCTGTCTGATGCACCGACACCCTATAACGCATATACCTTTCTGTATGCTTCTGTGTGTGTTTGTAGGTAAGTGTAGGGGTGTGAAACTCTGGGGTCCTGAATTAATGCTAATATGGTTAAAGAATTTCTTCTTCAAATAAAAATATACCTGGCATTTCAAAGCCTACTAAAGATGAAGAGTTAGCAAGAGAAGCAAAAAGAAGTAATTTCACAGATTTTGGTTTAAAAGGACCTGAAAAGGATGGTATCATTCCTCTGGATGGCTTTGCTTTTGTTCCTCCTCTGGAAATCCTCCTGTTTTTCCTTCTCCAAAGTCCTGCTTTTACAAGTTTGAAATTGTGCCATGTTTTATAAAACCTTATATAAAACTAAGCACACCTGAAAAATACAGTTCAGTTAGAAAGTGTAACAGAGACAATAGCTAAAGCAAAGACAAACATAATATCGAAATCTTAGTTATCATTGTGAAGAGCTAGCAAATAAAACCAAAAAGCCTTTAAAAATAATATTTTGCAAAATACTTAGCATCATTTTAAGAAGTTAAAGACAATCACAAATCATATAAAAGTTTGAATGGCTTGATGATCACTGGAGTGGAAAAGAAGTTCTTGTTTAACATTTCATATGTACTTTTGCTTCCAGAACACTGAAGGAAGCCTACTACAGCATTAACATTTCTTTGCACACATTTTACTGCAATCTGGCATCCAAAAGGAAGAAACATTAGAAGTGGTTTATTTATATTGCGGCACCAAATGAGAAAGATGACATCATTCATTTACAGTTCTTATCCCATGACACGTCTAATCCCCGACACCTCATTACAGGGGACACTTTTAGGATTGCATATATCATCTTGTTTAACTTTTGCATTCTTTTATGGAATACAGTTGTAAGGTAGGAAATTTAAGGCTGTTCATTGATAAGAAAATAAACTAGTAAAATGTTAGGAGCTTACCAAAGAGGCAGAATATTACAGCGTTTACAGTAAGTGGGTTATTATTTGTCTATTAATTCTCCATATCTTCCACTCTTTTGTTCACAAGTCCTTCCTCTTTGAATATAAAGAGACACACCATGATGATTCAGACTGAGTTAGTCTTTTAGCAAAATTGTTAAAAATCCATAGCAGAAATTCATAGAGCTGTATCCTTCGTCCCCATTGATTCTGTACCACACTGAGAAGATGCTCTTTTCGTGTTATAGGGGTGCTCAGAAAGAGTCTGAAATGCTGAAGCAAGCGCACATCTGATCTGTGACCGTGTCTCTGTCGTATTGTGGATGCCCTAAGAGTTTGGGTTGGTTGGTTGTTTTTACTGATTACAAGTCCCCTCCTGGAAAATAGTTTTCTATGATCCTTCTAACGGACATCATACAAAGTGCTTGAGAACCATTGCAACATTAAAAAAAACCCAAAAAAACAAAAAAGTCACATTTCCTGTGATCCCTGTGGTTCATGGCTTTCCTCACATTATGTTTTGTTATACTTCAAATATTATGTAATATGAATATTTAGTTTGCTTTTATTCAAAATCTCTTTTCTACTTTGGAAAAAAAAACAACAACATTTAAATTGGGGAATGTAATAACAATTACTGAGGTATTAAATTTTCTATTAAAACATACTTATCGGTGAAATTTTCCTAACAGAGATTTTGATATGGGATTGTTCTCATAGGAAAATCAATTTACAGTAATCCTGGAATTAAATTCACCGTATATTAGTTATGGGACACTAGCTGTCTGATGGGCAATTTGAATTGAAAGTCAGTTAGACCTGCTAATATAGGAACATGCTTGACAAAATGACTTGTGTTTAAATTCACCTGTTTATGTTGGTGCTTTAGAACTTATTCATTTGGGCAAAGTCCCTGGGGAAATGTGTGTATCCAGCATCCTCACTGGAGTTGCAATGAATTCTGCTGTCTTGGAGCATGGCTAGAGCTAATCTGTGGCTTTTTGCAGCTGATTTCAATCTCTTATCTTTACTGTTCACGGAAAGTGTCTATGTACAATGGAGACTTACTTCTGCTTGGTTAACTCAAATGATGTCCACATAGAGAATTGGCATGAAGCAGGTAATGCTCATTCATGAGCAAACTTTGTCTTATAGGGTTCAGGTGAGGTTTTTGACAAGACATTAAGTGTGTTCAGACTGCTTTCTTTTCTTTCTTTCAGTCATCTGCATGATATTAATTTTATACATCTCTTATTGATTCTTCTAATGTTGGAAGAGGTCTTTGAGAGTTTACAGAATTTTCTTCTGGATTTTGTTAGTAAAAAAAAAAAAAAGAGTAAAACTTGATAACAGGTTTGCCTGAGACAGCCTGCAGTGCTACTGTCAGAAAAATAAGTACTGTATTGGGCAATTGGTCGTAAGATATTTTTGGTATGATGAGCAAGGTTTGAATTCCTTCAGTCTATATATTTTCGTGGTATGGAATAAATGTAATAGTGATAAAGAGCAGCGATGAGTCTTGTTATCTTGTGATGACATAGATTTTATTGTCTGTACACAGCAGTAGCTGAAGTATCTTTTTTCAAGATCTGTATCTAAGACTTTCTTTCATTCAATAACGTGTCAAGTTCCATAACCACTTATTTCTCTAATTGCCTTTGTCTTTATCAGTTAGTTTTCAGATTCTTTTAACTTACTGTTACCAGGGTGATTCTGGTGTAAAATTAAAATAAGCCAAAAATAGAGCTTTTAGCATAATTATTTATTATTTTTGTTGACATGCCTCAGTAGCTGACTGAATATTTGAAGTATACTTAATACGCCTTTCGGTGAGATTTTACCAGCTAATTGACAAAGCATAAAAATAGACTGGAAAAAAAATAGGAAACTGTTCTGAAGGAGTAAATTTAGAAAAGCTGGAGTGCTTTTTCTGACACCCCTCAAACAACATTCTTGATCATATCAATTTCTGACTTGTGCAATTCTACTCATGTGAAAACCGAGACAGAGGATGTGTTCACATGCTGTATTTTTTCTATTTCCTTTTCTTTGTAAGCCAGCAGTCTGGATTTCTGTTGTTCGATGCTTACAGTCACCAAGAAAAAATAAAAAAAAAAAAAGAAAAGAGAGCTAAGGTCTTCCTCAAACACTGTTAGAATAATATATGCTAGAATGTAACAGAATTGTTTCCCTTTGCATCTTAAACAGACACAAAACAGAATGAAACTGATGGCAGATAACTATGATGATGACCATCACCACTACCACCACCATCACCACCACCACCATCATCGATCTCCTGGGAGGCCGCAACACTCCAACCACAGACCCTCTCCAGATCAGGTTAGTCACCTCTTTTTTTCACTGTCAGTTTTAGAATTTTACTATTTTTATCTTTCAAAATGTTCCAAAGAAATAATAAGCAAGTGATGTGCTATTTGAACTGAAATAGCTCTGGAATCTCTTTTCATCCCTGAAACAGTTTAAACACTTTGACTTTTGTCTGGTGTCTTGTATTTTACTTCCCTATCTTTAGAGGCTTCAAATAATTTTGTAAGTCAACTTTTTCTATAGAAAATCAGTAAAAAATCTCCTAATTAGTGGCTACTACTGATTTCAGAAGTATACTCTTTTTGAGATAATTTTTTGTTTATTTAAAGTAAATGGATTATTCATTGGTATTGAAAAACCTGTGCAGCATTTCCACTGGGAAGCTTGTAAACCAATTGTACTAAAATATTTTTGAAAGTATCTTTCTGTTGAAATTTTCAAATAACAGATATAGATTAAAAGAAACAGTGGTACATGTTTAACTAGGCAAGATAAACCAAATTCCAAACCAGATTTTAAAATGCTTAGACGTCAGCTGTGCTGCCCAGCAGGCTGTGTGTTTCCAGCTGATACTGGGAGCTACTGGTCTATTTCAATTAAATGTGCTTAATAAGTAGAGATCTTGTCAGCTCCGGATAGAGTCTGGCCTGAAGATGACTTTCAAATGTTAATACAGACTTCTTTTCATTATAGGACTCTTTAGCCTAATACAATAGGTAAGAGTTGAAAGATGTTGGGTTTTGGGAGTAACTCAGTCACAGTAGGACAAGGGGGAAGTTATTAATGTACATATTTATCTGAAGGAAGAAAAACATTCTATAGAAGCAAGTAATTCTTTTTCAAATCAAGAACCCTGGGGAAAATTAAAACATTGCTTTTATTTGAAGAATCATTGTTTGATACAAAGTTAGTTTATAAGTTTATAACGTCTAGGTAGAAATAAAAGGAGAAAATGTTGGTGAAGTCAGAGGATGTATGATAGTCTACTTAATTGTGAATAGGAAACGGGCAAATGATACTTTTTTAGAATGACCAATAGAGTTGCACTAAAGACAGGAACTGGTAAGTATGAGAAAAGTCAAGTTACTGTATATCAACTGAAAAAAAACCAACACAACCCCTCCCCCTCCCAAAAAATGGAACACAGAATCCTTCAAGTTCTTGGAACACTTTAAAAACAACTTTTTCTTTCAGAAATTTGGGGTGGTTATTAAGGACTTGCTGCCTTCGTTATAGTTCTGTTTCTGATTATCAGAGAGAAGTTGGCTAAGTTTATAAAAGAAGGCAAGATTTTCTGAAAATTACCATGAAATAAAAAAGGTTTTGGCTTTCTTCAAGGAATAGAAAGAAACAGAATGAGGGCAAGAGATGTGGAAAAAAAAAGGTAACAACCACCTCTGTGTTACTGAAACCCAGACTATGGTTTCAACTAATTCAAGCAATGTAAGCCTGTAAAAAAAATTGGAGGCCCAAGACAATGTAGGAGAGCTAAACATTTAGTGAAGGCAATGCTTTTCAGTGCACAAGAAAAGGTTACTTAAGTAAGAATGGATGAGGAGCATAATGAACGTCTGTATCAAAACATCTTCAAGAGTTTAAAAAACTTAATAAATTACACAAATTATGGAAATGGATACATGATTAAAATAGAGCACAAAAATGCTAACTATTTTACCAGTATTTACTACTACTAGTATCTCAGTTTTACTCTGAAATATTAATTATTGTATTCAACAGCTTTCATGTAGGATATAGGTGGTCCTTGGAGACTTGAAGAAGGCAAATATTGTTCTCATCTTTACAAATAAAAAGTATGAGGATTTATAAATAATTTTATTTAGACCCTGGAAAGTTATGGGCTAAGTTATTAATCAGAGAATTAATAGGAGGCCATTAGCCTTTTTACTGTTCATTTTCAGGAGCTTGATGCCTGTATCAGACTGTATGATAGAATCTATCCATCTCAGGGTATATCAGATCCCTTTATACGTGCTTTGCCCTTATCCTCTTGTCATAATCATTACCTAGTGGCTCCTACTCTAGACCAGATCAACTATTTTTATGTTACGTTCTTGAAGATATGAGAGTGTTTATCACTATGTGCTCGCTTTATTCTTGCTCTCTTTCCTAGCTGACAGTTTTGGGCCACCTTTAAAACAGAATGCAGGTCTAGATGTCTGTTACTTAGCATGCTTTTCCTATATTTAGCCTACCTGTATTTGTAAAGGAAATCTAATTCAGGATAACTGGCCTTGTGGCTAATGAAGTGGTATCTGTAACATATTTTGAATTCATAAGGCCTTTAATGGTGTCCTACCATATATTTGTAATATCCAAATAAATACATTAATTTGTAATATAATTCATGTAATGTAAAATGCATTACAATAGTAAAAGTATAAACAACACTATTACAATTTAATTATGAAACCACCATGAGATGGGTGTGCAACTGATACAAATAACATGCTGCAGACAAATTTTTTATTATTCATGTTCAGACAGGGGGGATGTTCACGGCAGATTTCCAAAGAGGTCTGTCCATCATCTACACCTGTGGAGTAATTTTTTAGAAAATATTTCTGTGATGAAATAGAAAAAAACATTAATATTGTTTATAAGGAACAAAGCTGCAAGCAACTGCTCAATAAGCTGCTTCAGTCTCAATAAATGGGATAGACAGTCTAGAATACATAATCTGAAATTCAGTAAAGACAAGTCCATTTACAAGGGAGAAGTCACATGTATTGATGAGACGATAGTATGGAAAATCTGGATAGTACAGAAATCTGGATTGCACATAATATGTGGCAACGATGGAATACCCTTGCAATGAAATTGGATCTAATTCTGGGATGGATGTAATACTAAAAAGGAAACAGGAAGCAATTATTCTGTTTTTCTTGAGCACTGGTGAGACTTCATCTGAAAAGCTCTGTACAGTTTTGATCACCACGCTTTAAGAAAAATAGGCAAATTAGAAAGGGACAAAAGGAGAGCAACAAGAATGATAGGAGTTCTAGAGAACATGACCTGTGAGGAAGGCTTAAAGAATTGGGTTTGTTTAGTCTAGGAAGTACTTAAGGGGAGACATAAGTCTTCTAATACATAAAATGTTGTTATAAAGAAGACGATGATCAATTGTACTCCAGTGCCCACTGGAGTGGTAAATTTAATTTATACCAAGAATACCTAGGTTATTAAAATAGGAAACTTTTCCACCATCAGTCTAATTAATATGTTAGTGGAAAGAAAATATGGACACTGTTTCATGTAGGTGTAATAGAAGCTCCTTTCTGGGAGATTTTTAAGAACAGGTTAGATTAATATCTGGGGCACATGATAATAGCTTTATTTCATCTTGTGTTGGTGCAGTGGGCACAGACTAAGTGTTCTCCTGGAATACTGACATCTCTAATTTTTCACAGCCTCTGTGAGCAATGGATTAGCTCTGCAAAAGCTTACTTGTAAAGCATGAAAATAGGAGATCCATAGCAAAATCCTTGCTGAAATACTCTTTGAAAACAGTACAGTCAATGATCATTATGAGTGAAATCTAGTCATTGACTTAGCTTACATTTTTCAATAATGGATTTTATTTTTTACTTTCTGTGTTGTCTTATTTACCATTCTGTACAGCATTCTTCTGTACAGCAATTTGGTTGCCATGTGCCACACAAAGCTGTATTTCCCATTCAATAGTGTATTACCCATAAATTCTAGATATATGTATTTTGATGACTATAATCCAACATACTGTTAGTGGTTTGAAACCACAGAATTAACTGAGAAAAATAATAAACTTGCAAAACTTGGAGATATTTAGTCTGAAGAAAAGGAAGCTGAGAGCAAACCTCATTGCACTCTGCAACTACTTGAAAGGACGTTGTAAAGAGGTAGGCACTGGTCTATTCTCACAAGTAACTGGGGATAGAACCAAGAGGAAGTGGCCTCAAGCTGCACCAGGGGAGGGTTAGACTAGACATTCGGAAGAACTTTTTCACTGAAAGGGTTGTCAGACATTTGAACATGCTGGCCAGGGTGGTGGTTGAGTCTCCATCCCGGGATGTGTTTAAAAGTCATCTTGATGTGGTTCTTGGGAATATGGCTTAGTGCTGGACTTGGTAGAGTTAATGGTTGGACTCAATGATCTTGAAGGTCTTTTCCAACCTAAGTGATTCTATGAAATCATCAGAGAGCATTTTTAATTTTGTAAGGAGACAAGAGAGTGGGGCATATTGTAATATAAACGTCCTTTAATTTAATGCTGGAAGGATTTTTGAAAGTTTTCCCACAAGTCCTGGAGAGAAAGGTAAACATACAATTTCTCATTTCTATGGATAATGCTGGATTATATACTACTTTTATGGAGGTAAATACATTCATCTTATTATATATGGCTGTAAAAGTATATTCATGTGAGTATATATTTGTTAAGAAGAAATTTCTGATGTAAAACACTGTGAGTCCATTCCCTCTTTAAAGAGGATGTTGTACAACCAGTTCCTTGGAAGAAAAATACTCACACATCCTGCTTGAAATATGCATATGTTTTATGTGGTGCTGCTTGGTTCAGGTATTGATATTTTGTTTTAATGACCATAGTTTTTTTTATAACTGTTACCTGGTACCATATCCTGCTATGGGCAGCATGTGGCAGCATGGTTCTAGATGTAGTAAAGGATGGGATCTCTGACTTCATTTGAAAGAACTAGTTGGACACCTTTTTGCAGATGTGATGAATGTGTTTAGGTCTTCAGGCTGCTGCTAGGAAGCAAAGCCAGGTTTCCATTCACTCCTTGCCTTTATCCCTTTCTGTTTAGAGGTATCAGTTGGCAACCTTTTTTCTCCTTGTATGTCTGGATTTAAATACTTGGGAAGATGTAAGAAGCTCCACAAGCAGTAGGAAGACTAACTGTCCTCTGCCCATACACACGGTAACTTTACAGCAAGTAATGATGTGTTTGCTAGTTCTCTTGGTGCATCTGATTTTTATTTGATATGAATACATTTCTGGGAATCAGGTGCTGCCATGTCAATAACTTTGCAATATTAACCATTTTTATTAGTCATCAAAAAACTTGGGAAAAAGATAGTTTTGCACCTTTGCACTAAAAACTTAAATTTATTTTCTTCAGTTTTGGCTTGCAAGTTGGCAGTCTTTCTTAAATCCCACCTGGAAACATTTTGGCAGTCAGTGTGTATCCTGGAGTGCAGGAGTAATACTCCTAGCATGAAAATGAGCTTAATAAGCGTTCTGTACTAGCTTCAGTTTCCAAGGATGTGTAGTATGTAACTCCTTGTAGTGTGCTTTCCAGTAATCTAATCTGGATCGTTGCATCCAAGATCTAACTGGAACAAAAAGAACCTGTGGCTAAAAAAATTTGAACTTCCAGATCTAGAAGCTATCCTGTCCCATAGTGCAGGCTTCATCACAAAACTTGTTGCCCAGATCCCTGTCTCTCTTATTTATCACCTCTGCACACTTACTGGTTTTCCTGAAAAACTTTTATTTTGCCCACATTATCTTTCAGTTTTCTTCCTTGTATTGAAACTGCTTTGAAGGAAGTGTCTGTTTGTGTCACACAAGTGACTGTGAGCTCTTGAAGCAGGTTGCTCTTACTGTTGGGAGTTGACAGTAATCTGCACCCTTGTATTCCCTGCTACAGCTGCCTTACTGTACTGCAGTCTGCAGTCCTCTAGCCTTTTTTTTTTTTTTTTTTTTTTTCCTTGCACATTTAGTAACATGACAGGCCTGTAAGTTACTAACCAATAGGGAATTTTGTCTCGCTAACTGCAAGTCTGGTCAAATTGAGATATCTCATTTATTTTGGTTTTTTAATCTCAGAAGTCTTTCTGTCCATATTTATTTATGATTAATTTCTGTGGGCATTTTCTATTCCTTGCTGTCTCTAAAACAACTCTTAATTTGTTGGCATATAGAACAGATCTCTAGCTCTAGGATGGTCTCCACATAATAAATAGTTGTTTGTTTTTACTTTGCTGTCACCCAGGACTTTTTTGTTAAAGGTCATAGGATCTTTTCTGTGTAGTTGAAAGGTCCTAAATTCTAGTTGCTGCTTATGGATTACCTAGTAAAAAAGCTGTACTTCATTGTTTAAATTAAAAGCAGCATCTCTACAGAAAAGAGGGACTTAAAAGAAGTTGTGTAGGTAATCTGTGACATCTATGTGCCTAGGATATACTTAAAGAAGTATAGGAAGTTTTAATAGGAAGTTTTTGTATTTGAAAGGGCATATGGGAGAACTTGAATCTGCATCCACGCAGTGAAAGACCAAAAATGTAACATGCAAAGAATTTTTGTATTTCAGGATATTATTGCCAATCCTGATGATTACAAAAACTATCAAGTCTTCTTACTTCCCATAGTACTGGAGATTTTTAAAGATGCGAAATGTAAGTTGTTTCTCATCTCGTGTTTCCTGACTTCCCAAGCTGTAGTTGAGTCAAAGTTGAATACTTTGCTCCATGGTCACCAAGGGTACAAATATATTTTAGTTTTGTTTTATGAGAGATTATATTCTTATAAAAAAGAATTCTTAGATGTTGTAATTGAGGATGGAATGTCACATGGTGTCATAAGCACGTAGAATGTCCTTTTACATCTTTTAATCCAGTTTGGCTGTGCAGAGATTTTGTTCCATTTTTGATGGCTCCTCTATCAAGTGGTGGTGTTTAGGAGTAATTTGTCACAAACTCACCATCAAGTTTTCCATTACTCTGAAACCTCAGCAAAGAGACTCAAAAGGTTGTTCAGGGTTTATGAACTATGCTTTTAAACTGAACCTAAACTGTCTTCTGAGCTATCACCCTAAAGATAAAGTCCTTCTTATTAGGACAGTGATGAGGCAGTGTGTGTCTGTGAAGCTTACCTTGCTGCTACTCTCCAGTCACGAAGCCAACTTTTAAAGATGTAATAGCTGTCTTTATATTAAATAAGTGTCATTTAAAAAAAAAAAAAAAAGCTCCTAAACTCATTCATTTGATAACTCACATTCAATGATGCATGAAACTTGACAAGAATCTTGACCGTAGGAGTATGCCACTAAAAATAACTTTCAGAAGAATGCTGTGTGCCCTCAAAAAAAGTGTTTATTGATTTGTGGAGTGGTGACTGGTCTTGGCAAGACATCTTTGTTCACCAGATGGAACTGCTAAATATCCTCAGATTTGCTGAAAGACTATATGTGAAAAACTCTGACCAGGTTAGATGGGATTTTGTTTGAGGTGTATGACTTTGAAATAAGAGCCACAGGACAGTCAAACAGAGATTATTATTTTAGTGTCTGGGTCCTGATCTGCAAATCACCATATTGATCCATATATAATTTGAGGGGAAAGGAGTGCATGCTACTTTGCGTATTTTGGCAGCCCTGGCTGTGAGCACAATGCCTTGTATTCTGTGGCCATACAGGAAGACTGCCAACCTCAAACTCCTGAATAGGCCTCAGGAATATTGAAACTTGGATTTGTATTTTTAAAAGCCCATAAAAGGGAACAACATAAGTTAAAAGGAAGACAAACATAAACCAAGACAGGTTATTTTAACTTATTCAAGTAACCAAATTTATTTGAAAAGCATAAAAATCTTCAAATTTCTTTAGACTGCAAGTAGAAAGTTCAATCTGAGAAGTTTAGTATTTGGAAAACTGAAATACAATTTTTGGGAGTTTTCTGCAACATTAAACTTTGACTTTTAGCTGTTGAGGGGAAAACCCAAAGCACCAGGGACATTTTAGTGTATAAGGTAAGTTATATGACATAGCTGTTTAGTGCAGCAAACTGGAATTGTTGGCTTCCTCCTTGAGTCAGATTTTATTTAATATTCTGTGTTACTTTATCCTGTATGTTTACACATTGTATTTGGGCAGGTGTGAGCTTGCTCTTGTCTGTTCTCTAAATGTATGTGAACTTGTTCTGCTGGTGCCTCAAGCTGCAGGGAAGCACGCAATTGCGTTAAGGCAGTGCTGAGCCTGCACTAAGCTCACTGGAGTCACATGGATTTATTTAATTTAGGAATTTGGGCAGGGCAAGGTTTGCTTGTCAGTAGATTCAGTATAAACAATCCCAGGCATATGCACTGTAAATAACTTGTACTGTGCTCAATTAATTAGTGTTTTGAGATCTCAGGAGTGCAGTGCAAGTTAGTCACATTACATTTTTACATTTTACATTTGTAAGTATTGCCTCTAATTTTTCATCTTTGTTACACATATTCTCCCTCTGGAACAAAGAACATGTGATTCAGATCACACATTGTTCAGACTTGTTAAACTGAATGCAGTAATATCCTCTTTGTATCATGGTCACCATTAAAAACTCAATTTTCAGGTTAACTAGAGTTATAGCTATATTGTTTACTATAAACAGACTGCTGAATGGTGATATTCTAACAAGGATGTAATTTCTGCCTAAAGTCTGCAAAAGTCGGTGATATCATATGCTCGTTTCATTAGATGCAGAGAATTTTTCCTGCCTCTGGCATCTCTCTAGGTATTTAATTGCAGTTGTGATGGAACAAAAAAAGAGCTTTGAAATTTGGAAGTTGAATTTCATCTTTCAGGGATACTCTAGTTCTTGATTTTTGGTATACTGCCATTGTACAGTTACAGCCATTATGCCAGTGAAAGTTTGTAATATTTCTTAATGCCTTTTTTTTATTACCTCTTAATTGTAATTATATTGTAGCCAGATACTTGTTCACGAGTTTTGATTATATTAAATTTGTAATTTGAGTAAGAGACCAGCTAAACCAGAACTCTATTAACAGTAAGAAGCAGAAAATAGATTTTGCTGTCCATGATACCTCCAAGAGATGGATTTTGTATATTGAAAAGTTATACCTTTCCTTTGCTTACAGAAATGAATTTATTTTATGTTTTGAAGTTTAATGAATGTGATATAAATGTATACATACTGCTCAGTGTGTATATTTATATATATCTATATTTATATGTTAGGTTTGCAGTCTCTTCCACATATGGAAGAATTTTTTGAGATCGTGTTTAGCTATAGAAACCTCTCCCCTTCACTTCCTCTGAATGTGTGTGTTAGAATATACAACACTTATATAGAGGTTTACGTTTATCTTATATTTCTTACTAGAAAAATTAGCTGCCACCATCATCGTCTAATATAGGTCTTTAGACCAACTGAAAGAGCCAAAAATGCATTTCTAGGAGACAGTAACTTGATAACAAAAGTTGCATATCTGGTGATGGTTACTTAAGTGAGATAACATGTCACAGGCTTTCACTACAAAGGAGACCATAAATTTTTGCATTGCAAATCTGATTTCACGGACCACTTCTTGTAAGCAGCATTGGGTTTCCGCTTCATCTAGTGATAAAGCTTTAGAATGCATGAATATCTGGTGAAACATCTTATTCATGTTAATGCTGGTCTGGCTGTTGTAAAGTAAGTGGTCAGAAACAACCTTCCGCTTACCCCCATCACCAGTATTTATGTTTGATTTTAACCTAACTATATACAAATAGAACAAATGGTGAGATGGGTTTTATGGTCATTTTCATAATTGGATGATGCATAGTTACTTTTGACCCCTTCTGCTATGGATAGGTTTGAAAATAGACCTATGGCATAAATCCATACTGCTGAAGCATTTTGTGAGATTTATTCGACTCCTTGAATATACAAATGAAACATAAAGTAAAGACCTTCTAAAATTCTGCACACTAAAGCCTTAAATGTATCCACTGTTAGTGTTTCCCCTTTCCAGTTACAGGCTCAGTTCTTCAAACCATTCATGCACAAAACTCTTCTGTAGTAAATTGTTCTGTGTGTGGGGAGTTGTGAGTTTAGTTCTCAGCTATGTTTGCTCCTAGAAACTGAGCACCAGATAAAAGTCTCTCTAAGCTCTGAAAGATGATTTTAGGCTGTTCTTGATTTGAAAGAAGTGTCATTACTTCACGAGTAGATTTCTGTGTCACAAGAAGAAATTAATATTTGTTAATGTAATTGCTGTAAGTAGGACAGTTTCACAGTCCAGAGCCAGTAGTTACATGCTTAATGACCCATTAGTAGCCATAGGTAATGAAGAGAGTAGCATGAATCAGTCATCAGAAAGTTAGTTCAAGAGATGAGCGGGTTATCACTAGATTTATTTAACCCAAGTTAAGACATTAATTCTTAGCATGCTGGCACATGAAAGGGAAATGTGATGAGCCTTGTCAGGAAGGGTCTTCTATTGTGGGAGGAGAGCCAGAAAAGCTTAACTCGTCGAGTTTTTAATGTTGCCTGTGTTGTGAAAACTTTTAGCTAAAACAAGATCAGGATATTTATTTTTTTATTTTTAATTTTTATTTAAAGACTGGATTTTATAAAGATACTTGCATGCCACGAAAGTAAGAGGATGTGTGCTGTACTTCAGCTTTGTGGGAGTATTTGCTGTCTGTTTTCTTAGTCAGTTTCACTATATTCTTCACTTCAGGTAACCACATTTTATGCACCAGCAGGCATCATAATGATGCAGAATTCTGCAGTCTTTGAGTGTGTCTGCATTAGGGTTTTAGTTCTGATCAAGTGCAGATTTGAATCAAATTTCCTTATCATTCCCACTAACTGCCCTATGGTTCAAATCCAGGAGCATCATTGGAGTGGGCACACTGAATTCCTTTTCTATTAAATTTAACTGAAGGATGCATTCCAGGAGGTCTCCCAACACAGTGAAATCACTAAAGGGAATTCAGTCTTCGAGACAGAGCAAAATGAGTCCAGAGGATCTGTCCCAAGAGACCTGTCTTGTGTAGACACTGGTTCTCAGTACCAGTTGTATCAGCTGTTGATCTGTTGCTGTGGCAGGACATTGCTAAATAGAACCTCTTGCAACTATTTCATGTTCACCAGTAATCGAGAGAATGCTATATGTAGAATATTTACAAATAGACGTATAATTTCTGGCACCTGATAATTAATTTTTTAAGATATGCTTAATCATGTAGAGTATGAGTAAAGTTATCCTTTGTTTCTAACTTACTGTGTGACATGACCCATTTTATCTGGAGGCCACTGTCTCAAATTTACTATTGAAACTGATGAACTTTAAAGAATTGATGGCTGAGAAACGTGCCTGCAAAACTTGTTTTGAGATCCACTTCAATAATAAAACAGAAGACATCTTTATACAAACTTTCTATTTTTTTTTTTCCTGTATGTAGTGTTTTCCAAGCACTATTTCTTAAGTTCCTCATCTTGCTACTTTGAAGTCAATTTTGAGGTTTTAATATTAGGTTTTATAGCAGTTGGATCAGAACACAAAATCATAAACCCAGATATTTATTTTTGAGTTGTTAAAGAAATATGATAAATACAGCATAGAAAAAGAGAAATTACTTGCAAAAGAATGGGATGAAATAAATGAATTAACAATCTATAAATAGCCCATCTACATAGGATTTCATAGTACTAGATTTTATGCCAGTGTACTGTACCTAAACATATGTCCAAATATAGAAACTTAGATGTCAGTCCTAAAGATACAAGGCATTCAACAGCTTAGATATTTTGAATTTAGAATAATTTTATAACTAAGCATGTATACTTATTTATCAATTCAAATGGTATTTCTTGAATTCTGGGTTTTTTCCCTTTTTCCTTGTCTGTAATTCCTCTTTTGCTTTGCATTTTTTGTCATTGAATTGCTGTTCTTAATCCTATAAACCTATGAAAGATCCAAGTTTAAAAAGCAGTTAATGTACACAAGCATTAAACAAAATTTGCTTGGTTATAGTTTATTGTTTGAAAGAGCCATAGATTAATGACTATGTAGGATACACACTGATATAAAAGAATAAGCATATTTCTAGAAGCCTCTAATCCAATATTAATAAATGATAAGGCATAACTGCAGCTTTTATTTTGCTTCACGGTGTGTCATGAAAGCAAAAATAGGTAATGAGCTCAATTTGTCTCAGAATTTCAGTAAAGAATTCAATATTCTCTTACATTATCTGTTTGCAGATATCTTAGCTTCTTGATCCTGGAGTTCATTCATAAAACCGATGAAACCTACAATCCTGATTCTTATGTACTTTCTATCCAGTGCTTTTAGGTAGTTGTTCCCAGCCATACAGAAAAATCTGTAAAGCCTATAATACTGTTAGGATTTACACCTTTAAATATCTGCTCCTCAAAATGTAACAGGCAGCATAATATCAAGGATAGTTGAGACATATCTCATAATTTTGATCCAATGCACTAGAAGGAGGCAGTTCAGGCATGAGAACAACCTGTCTGCATAATGGGAATACTGAGTGATCAGTTAGTTCTTTCTATACTTCTTTTAGATCTAGTATATTTTATGTTCTGACTCCTGTTAAATTAAAAAGTAACAGCACCTATAATGAAGTTGTAGTTCTATTAATGAAAAGAAGGTAGAAATTCTCAGATATCTGTAGGAATTTTACTTCCTAAATATTGAGCACCAAGTATTTTTAGGTCAGTTCATTGCCTACCGTCAATATATATGACATCATTAACTAAAAAATAATGTGTTAGGTATAAAGCACATGATTGTGAAATAGTGGGGGTTTTTTTGATGGAGATGCTAAGTGGGCGAGCTCTGCTTAGGTTAGTGCAAGTCTATTTATCTTCTATAAATAATTTGTGATTGGAATGGAAAATTAGAAATTAATAGATTTTCTGGGGTAGGTATAAATCAAATCAAAATACTGTACAGATACAAGTTTGTTTTTTTTTTAAAAGACAGTATGTTGAAACAGGTTTTGAGGTTGCTCGTAGTATTAAAAATTTAAAATCCAGTGAGGGTTTGTTGTTTTTTTTTTCTACTTAGTTGTCTGTCAAAACAGATCACTGTATTTAATTCATGTTTTAATGAACCGGTTAGTCACTAAAATTGGAAAATATGTTATAAACTCTGCACAGAATAAGATCAATGACACAGACATTTTCACTAAAACAGCTGTGAGGAAAAAAGACAGGAAAGGATTTTTATTGATTGTAGATGTTGAAGGTGAATTGGCATGATAATAATCTACACCTAACCACTCAATAATTTCTTAATTAAATCTGTAATTATTTTGGATATAGTCAGACATATCTTTTAGAAAGTGTCCAAGTCTTGATACAATATATTCCAGTCATCCAGGCCTGAGGTGCTGTTGAAAAACATGTACTGAGTGCACTGTAGTTACATCGTAGAAATCTCTGTCCAGCTTTTTTCTGCTAGAGAAAAGAGCTGACTCCTTTCTTTTCTCTATGTGCAAGTTCATACTGATCAAACAATCTCTTAATATTTTCTGAGTGACCAGTTATGTTGAGTATCTCTTGTTTTTCACTGCCAAATTTGTTTTTTAGTAATTTTGTAGCTGTTTCCTGATCTATTTACCATCTTTCAAATACTCACAAGAGTATGACATGAGCACAAGATGTGTAATTCTATTAATGGTCTTCTGCTACTGCAAAGATACAGGAAACTTTTTGATTTTTATTTTTCTATATTTCTCCTTGTAAATTCAACATTGTATCACATGTTCACTTCCACCATTATCTGTAAAGCCTTTTTGATATCATAATTTCAGATGCAGTTCCCTGTCTGCTAAGTTTGCCTTGGATATTTTCAGATGATGACACTGTGTATGTGATTTCAGTCTTACACTTATCTGATTGATAACATTTATTTTGCCAATTCCAAATCAGTTCAGTTTTCCAAGCAATTTTTCTCAGACTTTTTGAGATCCTGGGAATACAGAAGAAGCTTGGGATGAGAAAAGATAGCTGTGTTTTCCCTTTCTTCTCCAGCAACATTCTTTCAATATAGAGCTAATTTTGCTGACACCATGTCTTGTGGCACATAATCAAATGCCTTACAGAAATCTTGGCATATTATTTCAAAGCACTTACCTTATCAAAAAATGTCTCTTTGTAATTGAAAAAGATATAGTTAATTTGACAGAACTGGTACTAAGTTGAGCAATGTTGATTGACATTAATTGAGCTCCAGCTTTTAACTGACTGCTTATTGCATATCAGGATCAGTGTCAAACTATATAGTTCATAATTTCCCATAATACTATTTAAAAATATTTGACAATATTTGATTCTTCAGCTCTTTTAGAATTCTGTCAAAAAGAGATCATGCAAATAATGGAAGTAAAAATGAATGTCTGCCTGTCTGAAGAATTACAATACACTAAACAGCAAAGCAGCTGGATGTAGTTAGGAGGAGTCATTTAGAAACATACCGAGTTTCCCATTCTGATGATTTTTGCTGTTTTTAAAGGTATCACCAAAGATTAACCTAATGAGTTCTGTTGGTGAAATAAGATCAAACTACTCAGTAGAAAAGAAACCTTTCCGTCTTTCTTCAACCTTTACTCTGGCAAAACTTGTGTCAACTTCAGTCAATTCAATTAGAGTTAGTAGGTCTGAATAAAAAAAAAGTAGCTCCTGTAGAACTAAGGGGAAGGACTTGGGTTTTCAGTGAGGTGACCCCAGCTCATTGGAAGTCTTACAGAATCCATCCCTTTGTTTCAAAAATAAATAAGAATGGTCAAGCCTTACTGTGTCTTTGCTTTTTGGTGTAGTTGTGCGGACCTTCTAACTAAGATGTGTTCCAAGCTAACTGTAAAAAATTTACCCACATTTCTTCTGTGTTAAATGATAGCTAAGTTTATAGTGGACTGTCATATTTCTTTACTTAATTCAGCAACATGCAAGACATCTATCTTAACATCTGGTTTTGAATAACAGTTGACATCTGGGAGCTCTATTTTATTCAAAGAATGGACTAGGAACAGTAGTGATACTGGCAGTGTATATTTTCGATCTAAAACTCCTGTCTATTTCAATTATAATTAATTACCATTCATTTTATTTAGCTTTTAAATTTAATTAGGTGCCAGCAATATGTTACACCAGCTAACTTTCAAAGTTTTGTAACTATAAAATGTAATTTTTTTGTGTGTTTCTATGATATGAGTGGGTGAATTTTAAAGATATCTAAAATGATCAGATTTGTTTTTGGTATTCTGCTTTAAATGAAAAACATTGTGTTGTGCACCTCTGTGTTCTAGAAGCTGAGTATCACATAAGAATTTGGCATGGTAGAGCTGTCGTTATGCATGTAAACTTCTATGTGTATGTATAAAATAAAGAATAATTATTTTAAAAAATGTGATCTTCAGTAATCACATCCAGGAAAGAACATTTCATTCTCCTGTTTTAATGAGTGATTTTTATTTTGTTATTTTTAACTTCAAGTTTATAATGAAGACCTTCTGCTTTCAGCATATCTACAGTAAAACAATCCTTTTAAAAACAGATTGATGAAATTGTTATGGTTTTTTGTGTTTGCCGTTAGTGTTATCTATCATTAAAACTCTAAATAGATGAATAATCCAAATTATTAAAAAAACGGAAAAAAGAGAGAAACTGTCTAATAGTATTTAACATGCAGTGTTTAATAATGGCTTAAAAGATAGATTAAACTGATAGCATGTTAGAAAAGTGCACCTCACTAATGATTTTATTTTTTTCTGATTCTTCAGATTTTTGTGTCCTTTAACCTAACTGAATGTAAGACAATTTGATTACAGTTGTTACTTTGCTTACTTATAAGGTTTTATCTATTTCTGCTGACAATGTTGTTTTGAACTATATGCAGTTAAAAATTAGATTATCTGTTTATATTTAATCTTATAATCTACTTCCTACACACTGTTTTAAGTGGGTGGGAAAAGTGTTTATGTCACCGTTCTTGATTTTTTGGTTGCTATAGATGCAGATTCTTGTATATGTAACACAAACTTGATCAGTTGTTTTTGCTGGCTGACATTTAAGAACAATAAATCTTGTTTTTAACAGTGAGGAAAATTGTATTTTATATGCACCAAAATAACTAACCTTTTCGTCTTCCATTCCAATGCTAACACCTTCCCGTGCATCTCCTAATGTCTGGCACTCAGGATGATGAGGAGGGCATATGGGCGTAGCCGTTCCTACAAACCAAAGTTCCAGTTTTGTTTTGAGAGGTGAGAAGCTCTCTTTTCTATCTCTTTGAAGTTACACCCTATTTTTTTATTATTTTATTTTTAACTAAGTGAAGCTGTGTTTTTCTTGACAAGTGTTTTTGTGAGCCCTGCAAAAAATGTTTTGTCATGTGCAATGAACAATGAGAAATTATGTCTAACAGTTTAATAGCCTAATGGTTTAAATTTTTTTTATAGCCTACTGTGGCTGAAGGTGTAGGCAGGTACAAAACTTTAGAAGGAGTGTGTTTGTATCCTGTTATCAGTAGGTAAGTATTTAAACTAGTATTAATCTGCTATAACATCTTGAAAATCCTTGTGAGAAAACTGTAATGTCTTAGCAGAATGAGTATGAAAGTTTAATGCTTAAGAAAGTTTGCCACAGATTAAGCATACAGTTTTACTGGAATAGTCATTCTAATACACACAGAAAAAATGAAGCTACCTATTCAACTAAAATGGTTTAGTGACATTTTAAACTAAGCAACAGGTGCTTAATAAGGGAAGTATCATCTGTGCAATAAATGTTCTTTTTCTGAAATAATCTCATGGACTAACATAATTTTTGTTCATGTATACTCGCTTTTTAGAATAGTTACGACATGCAAAATTAGTGCTGTCCATAATGAATAGTTATAATTATAATGAATAATTATTATAAGATTCAAAAAGTGTAAAATAAAATAATGGGCAGTGTGATATTGTTAACATTTAGAAGAAAGCAACCTTCATTTATCATAGGATAGTTACAAACTTTATTTTCTTTTTATGCTTTTTGATTTTATTTTAAATGTCATGCTTGACATACAGGTTGTATGTGTAGATAACCTCTGCATTTATGGAGACATGTCGTGCATGTGGTAACAGTGGGAAAGGCTGTGACTCTCATTCTAGTATTTTTCAGTTACATTTTCCTCTTTCCTGAATATTAACATCCTTAAAAATAATCTGGAATTGTTCTTTTTTATGCAATGAATGTAAAAAAGCTGTATGGGTCTTCTTAGTGTTATGTTTTAAATAATTATCAAGTTCTGTTAAGAGTAGCTGGGTGATTTTTTAATAGCAGTTTCTGATGTTATTTAAAAGTAATGCAATTTTCAGTGTTTGTCAGCATCATTCTTGTGTTTTGGGTGTGGAGAGCAGACCTTTGTTTATTTTCCAGGCTCATAGATATTGCCAATTTAAAACCAGACATTCCACTCTGACTCTTTTGTTCAAATGCCAGCATAATTTATCTGGTATCATTATATACCAGATCCTTGACAAATAACTTGTTCGCTGTTTCTTTTCAGGTGGGGGAGCACTGAAAAGATGACATAACAAATAGCTGGTGGCAGGCATAGCCTGTCCTCCAGACTGATGAGTAGATCTGTCCTTGCAGGTAGAATAGCCACAGCATGGCAATGGCTGGCATAAAGTGAAAATTCATGTTACAGGCTTCCTTCCCTTGGGGGAAAAATAAGTTATGTACCAGACCTATAAACCTTTCTGAAAATACAGTGATAGTACTGAATTTCTTCATATTCACTGTTAAGAGCTATAAGAATACTTTAGAAAAAAATACTGAGAAAATATATTAATTATATACTATTATAAAATAGTAGTTACTATATTATATAAATACATACAAAATATAACTTGCTGTGGGATATTCCTTTTAGAATCCTCTTAATAATGCTGTAGTTATGGATCGAAATGAAAAGTGTCTGTGATTTAGTTTTGGAACTTTTTAATAATTTCTATTGCTATTTAAATAAGATGCACAAGTTTTGTCTTGGATGCATGTGGCTCAAGGCTGAGTGAATTTAGTAACTCCAGTGGTTAGGAATCGGAGTGAACTGGACTGTCTTGAATGTTGCATTACTTTTAAAAGTGGCGATGTTGACATGAGTAAAATATCCAAGTGATTACAGTAAATCCATTTCTGAGCAGAGTTTTAAAGCTCTAGCCATAAACTCTTCACTACTGAGGACTCTCTGCTGTGTTCTGACAGTGTGTGTAAGAGAAGTCTGGATGGTCTTCTCACCAAGGGAAGGCGATAAAACTCCCTGAACAATTGCTCCCCACCAGGAACCCTGGGTGCACTGTAGCTGCAGGTTTAGGCAAGACAGGTTGACGCTTTTTGCATAATAGGAGTTGAATGCATGAGTGGTCAAACTGATTATCTTTCAGCAGCCTGTTGAAATAGATCTGGAGACTAGACAAACGGCACAGGAAGGAGATGGAGATTTCATCTCTATGTAGGAAGGAGATATTTTCACTCTTGATAGTGTAGAAACTCTTAAAACAGCCCTTAATTCATGGTGTTAGACATGTTTCTTCCTCTCACACTTTCTCCTGGTTTTCATAGCAAGCAGTATGGATGAGGGAAATCAAATATCTCTGTCAGTTGAGTGTATATTAAAATGCAGACAATACAGTTAAATGGTGTGTATATCTTTTTTTACAAAGCTTCTGTATTACTATTTTTTTATTGTAGACTTCAATCAAAAGCTAAGTGTGAACACGAGAAGCAGAGTCTTGACAAGAGTGAACATGAGGGATGTATTTTATGTTGGAGAGGAAAATACAATTTTAGCAACAATTTAATTTTAAAAGTATTTGAACCACAAGAATGTGGATTTCTAGAAAAAAGTCCTTCACCTTACTTTTTTATAGTTTCTGTGTTTGCCATGTTTTTTAGTTATACAGGTTAAATTCTATACACTGTGGATGCAGAAGTTCCAGTGTTTTGTTTGTAAAGTACTGTAGAATTTATTCTTTGCCACCTGTGAAGTAAATCAGATGTTTTAGAAGATGTTTAGGAGTGCTTGGCCAAGTTTATTATATCTCTAGAACAGGGTTATCTTCACACCTGAAACAAAGAGGGACTGAAAAATGTGCCGGTCAGCAGATGATGTCTAGTGTTCTTGAAACTGAAATTATAAATCTAGTCTGCAAAATTTGAATTTAGAAGCTGTACAAAAATTCTGCAATTTTAAATTTTACCTCGGTAGTCACTGAGGAGGCAGTCTTTGGGAGGCATCAGTGTCCTTCAGCCAAACAACGATTTAGAGCGGAAAATGTCTCTAGAATGGGTGAAAGAGTAAAGCTTCTTATTTCTTGTTCAGGCAAATATTCACTGTTCACTTCGAACTGTCGGGTGTATTTTGTATGTGTTTTCAGGGAGGAGGAGGAGAAGGCTGTTTTAAAACAAATGTGGTGCCCAGCTTTGTTGAGATGTGGTGAACAGTTTTCTTTGAAGATGTCCTTACTAATAGCAGTACAAAGCCTAACAAAATTTGGTCATGTTACTAAATAAGGATATGTTTAAAGACATTAACTATTAGCTATTGTTCTTCTTTTTGCTTTCATTAATTTGAGTCAAGAGTTTTGTAAATAATTATATTTTTTTTTGGTGTTTGGCTATTCCATTTAGCCTGTTTTGGAAAAAACATGTTAACTTTGAAATGAGTCTCAGTAGCATGCAAAGCAATGGAAAAATAAGGAGCATGACTGTTTGCAGTGTTCATTTTAATTCTCTCATGGAGTGTATGAATACTCAATCCTTAATTAGCTAAATGGGTGTTGCTGCAATGGCTGGAGCCTGAGGGCATTTTGGATTTGTGAATTTTTAGACATGATTGTTGTTTTACTGCAACTTGGTTTTTACTAAACAAAAGGAAGAACCTCCCTAGAAAAGTTTGTTTGCCAAACCATGAACAGATTTGTGACTAGTCTTCATTCCGGTTAAAATGCTTTTATTCATAATGAAAGATACTTTATAATTTTTATTTTAATTGGGAAATTTTATATTAGTTGAAAAATTACCTTTTCTTTTTTCTCAAAGATACCTTTACTACTGCTAGTATTTTGGGTTATTAATTGCCCATGGTTGAAGAAAGAGGGTTTTCATTAAAAGTACATAGGAATTTGTTTAGCTGTATGTATTTGTTTATTTTTTATTTATTATATACATTAATCTCTTGACAAATGTGAAACTTTTTCTGTTTCCTATGGAATGGAAGATCAGTAAAGATCAGAATTCTTCTGTTGAAAAAAAAAATAGTGGTAACTGAGCCTATTGAAGTCAATGAGATTCTAGTTACATATTTCAGTGCTGTTAAGTTTTCACTCAGAGCAGTTTCTGTATTCTGATTGTTTCTTAGTCTTAGAAAAAAATCTGTGTGTATACATCTATGTATTCTCAAAGAGATTTGTACAAACTAGATGTCTTTTCTTTACTCTGACAGGCATTTATCTTATCTTATCCTTGGTATTTATGAGACAGCAAATCACCCTCATGTCTCGCTACAGAACTTTATTATATAAATGCAATAATTTTGTGTCTGTCAGTTGTATTCTAGGTGTGTGAGTCAGGTCATTCTACCTGAACTTTGGCCCCAGCTTCTTCATTGCAGGTGCAGAAGGTGTGCAAACAGTCTGAAAATGTAGCTGATGAACTGAACTTCAAAGCTTTTGATGTAGTCAGCCTAAAGACAACATTTACAATCATCAGTCACTGTCTTTTATAATCTTTGAGAGTAAAAATAGGTGACATACATAGCAATTTTCAACACTGCAGAGAGTGAGAAAAGGCAGAATGTATATTCCCACCTCAGCTTCATTTTGAATTGCTACAGTTGCTGGCAACAGAAGTAGATAATCACTGACTTCATACCAAAATAAGTAACACATAATCTAGATACAGTTTAATATCTGAAGCTAAGCTGACATCTTCAAAAAAGTAGCAAAAATCTGCTTTAAAGTGCTGAAGTCAATTATGAATTGCATTTTGTTGGATTGCACTTCTACAAACATTTATGTAAACATATTAAATTACTATTATTTGACTTGAAAATAGTTTTAAACAGGTTTTTGTGAATATTAGGACTTGCAGCACAGCATTCCTCTGGGAGGGTCTTGGTTTGTTTGGAAGTAGAAGCACTACCTGACTTAAAGATCTATTCAAAGGTCGTATGACCTAAAATTTGAATGTTAATATTTTACCATTGAATACTAAAATAGGAAGAAAACCAGTTTTTAATAAAGATGACATTCATATCAATTGCTCTGGGAAGTTTAGGAAAAATACAAGAGAACAGAAAAGAATACCAAATAAAAATTATCTAGTATCTATTTTTATACAGAGAGATATTTAATATACTGTAACATAACATAATTATTAGCATATTTATTTGCAGTTACAATTGGTTACTGCTTTAAAAACAAAACCAAAAAACCCACCTCCCTGTGCTGACCTACTTAACATCCATGAAATACCAGTTGTCATTTCTGTCTCTTGATTTCCTCAAGGAAAAGCTTTGATAGAACATGTCTGTTATCATAGGTAGTTCTACCAGCCGCACGGCCTGGAGCCGGTTTTGAGACACATCCCTGTCTTTTATGCTTCATGTTATTCTAGCAGTGGTTTTTAATGCAGATTTTCATATCACACACATGCACTTTTTCTGGGTATGGTGGCCAGAGCTCCGACTGAGCTGCATGAGGTGTAGATGCAAAGAAACTAATAAAAGAAGGCACTTGGCTGTTTCAGCAGGCATATGCTGGTTGCACAGCCATTCCCTTTTTCTGCCAAAGAAAGGGCAGTGGGAAGGATAGGATTGTCTTGAGTTTGAGTCATAAATTGGTGGCTGAAACATGATAATTTAGAAAGAATTCTACAACAGAGGGTACAATGCATAAATCTAGGAAAAAAACCTGTGACGTTATTAAAGTCAGTATCAAGCATCTTGGGAATGCTGTTTTGACAGCATTAAGCTATTTGTATACTTGTGCTCTAGTACCAAATATTAATACAATGGATTAGAAATAGTTAAGGAATGTCTGTTAATGTTCCACCTTTGTGCTAATTGCCCATTTCAAGAGGCCACATGGCAAAGAGCAACTTAAGTCGTGATGGAATGTCCCTGCATAGCACAAATGGCAGAGTCTTGCTCCTTCATTTTCCTTCAGTTTTGATCTTTGCTTTATGGACACTTCACCAGTGGGAATGTTTAGAGGTTTGTTTTCCAGAAGAGCTATGGTGGTGGTTTCACTGGTTTCCTACTTTCAGATCCTTTCAGATCATGTGTCTGGCCTGATCATGAGTTCTTCAGCCTGGCTTGGCGTTCTACCACACTGAGTGAAGTTAGCTAAACAGTTCATGTACTAGTTTTATTTTAAACCAGATTTTTTTACTTCAGTGAGCGAGCTTCTTGCTTGAACAGCTTTAGTCTTAGAAGGGAGTGAGAAAAATAGCTGAAATTTCTTTCAACAGCATATCTGGATGCAGATGAGGAAATCCGTCCACACCTTTAGACCATGGGCAGAGCATTTTACAAATAGCAGTGCCAGTAGAAGATATTACCACCCACCCTTATGTGCTTATTACTATTCTTCTGTTACATATTGCTACCCTCCCAGATCTCTCAACAGAGGAAATCACTCCCATCAATCCCATATCAACTTCAAGCAAACCGAGCCAGGGTAGCTTAAATAGTGATGAATGTCTCTTCAGCAGGAAAGCCTGTTTATTGTTGCCTGGTGTGGATTAGAGAACACCCTGACATCTCTGACTTTCTGTTGGAAACTGTGTGGTAACATCCAGCTGGTGGTTAGAGAAGAGCAGGTAGTGGCAGTAACATCTTCAGGTATTAAAGCTGAGTCTGGAAGGGAATGAGGTCCATAAGCTGAAAACAAAAAGGCCCTTACTGCAATAACTCTATCTTCAAAGGGTCTTGCACCAATTTAGGTAATGAGGTTATTAAAATAATTTAAGTTAGACTGGTGCACTTTTCTTGTTTAACTAATAATCAGAACCTCTTTGTTCATTTGGCAGATGACATATTTTTACCAGATGCACATGAAGATCAGTAATAAATGATATTTTTTCATTCTATATGGGAGCTATAATTTTGGATAGAAATTCTGTGTTAAATTCTAGGAAAATCAGTTTTTAAAAAAACAACAACAAAACACCACTGCAACTGAAAACTAGTTTGGGTAGATATTGCCATATGTCTTTGCTGGGTTTATTACATTAATAATATGATTCATTTTTTCCACACACAGTTCTAGCACCTTGAAATGCATAAAGTGATACATTTCAAACAAAGCTGAAAGCTTTGCTCTTCATAGCAGATCTTAAAGTCTATCCATAAGGGTTTATGAATGACTACTGTTTCCTAATGTGGCTGAAGCCTAAATCTTTATTTCTTGGAGCCATCAAAGCAGCACAGTACAGTCACATTCTTTGTGCAGTGTTTTACATCTGTTGTTCTGCCTCGTGCATGTGAGCTTTTCATGAGGATTCATTTTAGTTCTAAGAATATGGGTAGGGTCAAATGTAAACACTGAAGCAAGTTTTTAATGATTTAGGAATTTTGTTAGCTAGGATGATTTTGATTATGGCAGTTAGAGGCTTTAGGTCTGACTTACATTGTTTCTATACCCCATAGGAATTTCTACCTGTGTAAGTAATAACAGATCCTAACATTTTGATTGAATGAATTAAGTTGTGTTCAAGCCTTTTGGGTGGAAAGTGCTCTGAGATCGCCCTTACATTTTTGAATGCAGTTGAGTATTAAATCCTACCTGCATTAATTGTGTGTGTGGGGAAAGGATAAAGGTGAAAAGCTTTACACCTTTTGCAAATTGTTTTTATACTAGGTCCTGATCCAATGGTGAACTTGTTTTCAGTGTCATGCTACTGGAAGAATTTTTTACCAAGTCTCTACATTTTCATCTCTGCCTAGTTCTATGCTGTAGTTATTATTGAAATCTGTGGTTAGATTTCATGAATACATAACTACTTATCCACTGTATTTAACTTACCCACACAGGTACTCTGTATGGGGCTAACAAAATTTTTGAGAAATATAGATCCTTCAGCACTCATTTGTAAAATATTTATGAATGGTAGGTCATGCTTTTAAAAACTTATAAAACTACTTGAAATCTATTTGCTGTTTTCTCTTGGATTCCTTTACCAAACCAGATTTAGTTTTTATTCCATCTTTTATGCCATTTTAGTAATTCATCTTCCAGGAGATCTTTTTCTTAATTTGTAAAATTGCTTAATTTCTAAAGGCAGTGGCAGAAACTTTAATAAGAAGCTGTCATATATTTAATTGTTTTATAAATCAAGTGAACAATTTTACAATTGCAATGTTGCAAATCAATTTACCTTGAGGCTTGTAATGTATTTTCAGTATGTTATTAACAGATGGAGAAATACCTAGAACTTGAATTGCCATTCATTTTAAGAAAACATTATAAATGCTAAAAAAAAATCTGCTAGTAGTACTAGTTTTAGAATTGAACCTGTCAACCAAAAAAAGCCTGCAACTATTTGCAAGAGAGAGAAGAGCTCCTTCTCAGGGGCTAATTTTTTTTTCAGTTACATCTCGTGTTTAATTATTTCTCTATTTTTTAATTAGAATAAGTGAAGTCTATTTGTTTAAATATTTCAGTGTCTTGGAGTACCTTTTCTTTTGGTTTTGTAGGAAAGAGGGCTCTTATTTTGAAAACAACTGAAGTTGTATGTGAATCCTCCACAGATATCTTGAAAAAAGTTTGGGAAGTTTTATCTGGAGATGATCCTTCAGTATAAGCATCAGAAGGAAAATACCCTTTCTTTCTCTCTTGAAAGCAGTGTAACTTCTAGGAATGTATTTTAATACAAGCCAAGTGAGAATTCTGCCTTACTTACAGAGACAAGATACTATAGAAAGAAAGAATATGAGCTCTCTAGCTCTATTTAACTGCTGTTCACACCAAGACAAAACGAGTACTGTCAACTACTTTTACAAATGTGCCCTATGTTTCCTTGAGGACTGATAGGTTTAAATGTAGTGATTGTCTCCTTGACTGTCTGGCAAACTTTGATCTGATGTTGAAGTGTTCAAAAGCTGCATGTGTTGCGGGATTTCAGCAAACTTGATCTTACAGGTTTAACTTAAATATTGTTTCCATTTTGAAGTCTGTCATATGGGTATACCACAAAGAGTGTTTGGTTTTAGCCCTGCTGTCTTGGGTGGTGGTATGCAGCAAGTAACAGAATACTGGGAATAAAGAAAAATCCTGAAATGAATCCCTCCAGCTATGGGCCAGTTGAGAGCTAGAGAGACAGGATGTAAAGTAAAACCAGTATGTCAGTCTTTGATCAAAGGATAGATTCCCCACCACCACCCAGCAGGTGATCAACGCATAAGTACATTCTCTTCTAAATGGACTGATTAGACAAAATTAACTACCTGCTTAGCACCCACAAAGCAAACTTCAGTTGATAAACTGATGTTAAAAATATTTAGTTTGCTGTGTTTGTGCATTCAGATTTATGAAGTTATGTGATCTGATGCACTTAAGTGGCTATTGAATTGTCGTATAATATGAAATTGTCTAAAGGGAGAATTACTGAGCACCTAACAAAACTACATTTTTATTTTCAGAAAACAAGCTCTTGCCACAAGTAAATCAATGCGTGTTTTCAGTTGTGTGTGCTTTCTGTGTTTGAGAAATTCATTAGTAGTCAATTGCAGTACAAGCATTGAGTATGGTGAAACAACAGCACAGGGTGTGGTTGTGCCTGCTCTTATGCATGAAAGCTGTTCAGAAACAGAGTTGACCAGCTGGAAAATCTGTAAGCCACCAACTATTTTTACATCAAAAGTAATGGCAGTGGGTGTTTCACTTTGTTTCTGGAAGTGTATACTGGGTTTAGAAATCTTTGTTTTCTTCTGGATTCATCTAATGTTACTCACCGTGTGCCAAATACATGTTTGTTGAAGAGGAAGGATGTAGCACATGAAGCAACCATTGGCCCAAAGAATTTTCAGAGCAGTAACACACTAATCTCAGTAAAGTGTCATCTCACTGACTTCTTTAAGGACAATATTTCACACAAGAACTGTAAAAATTGAGAGTATGTCATCTATGCTGCTCTAATTTTCATTATTATTAGTTGCTTTCCAGTAAAAATCAGAGATACTGAAATCTAAATCTAAACCATCTCTTCTATATTTTGCTTTTAGTATGATATAAAAAAATCTCACCAGTGAATGTCTTTTTAACAAGTAGCCTCACTTGGGTTGTCTGATAGAACATAATCTTAAGAAAATTTTAATTCAAAATTCATAGTACAACCAATGTTCCTACCAAGAAGGATCTACCAAATATCATCAGTGAGAACAGTGCATTTCAGAATATGGAAATCAGTGAGCTAAGTACTATGCAAACTGCTTTTTTAATAACTTTATTATGTGAGATCAAATGTATCTTTACATATGACGCATATGGTTTTTACTAGGATCCTGCTAACAACAATTCATTAAAGCATTTATCCTGTTACCCAAGGACTCTTAATATCTTGATTGTATTTTTGAAGCAAGGATGCAGTGCCAGATTCTGAACCAATGTGAAATAAATCATAACCAAAAGAGATGTCAGCATTCCAGAAATAAAGTCTGGATGTAGTGTTTTAGAAAATACACACACACACAGCCCCCAGTCTAGAAAAGCTGTACTGGATATTGTCTTTGTACTGTTCTGTGAAAAGAATGCACTGTGATTGCTGCAAATTGAGTGCTACAGTATTGATATTATAATGCAATTTTAGCAAGCTCTGGTTTTCCTTATCTCAAGAAGCAGTAGTTGGAATATAAAATCTCCAGATTTGCATGAGACGTGTTTGACAAATTAATGTAATTTAATAAGATGGAATAGCACTGTTCTAAAATGTTATTTGCTTATTGTTTTTCTACATTCTTCCCACAAATGGTGAGTAGAGTGTGCAGAGTCTGCAAGAACCTAATATTCTCTTGGCAAATGTTTCAAAGATTAATGATCAGGTACTTCCAACACTGGTGTTTTTAAATGATGACAGATGAATAAAGGCTTTGTAGCAAGGAGAAAACAGGTGCTGAGATGCAGAAAGATTTATTCTGTGTATTTTGAGGCTTTTTTTAATAGCAGAAAAGCTGCTTCCTTCAGTGACAAGTTTTCTGTTCTGTGGTTGTAGCTGAAGACTATTTTTTGTGACATCCTGCTCAAAGTCCTGTCGTGATATAGCATAACAAAGCATCACCCTTTGTCCTGATGTGCAGTCCTGACTGCCAATCACTTGGTACCTAAGCAGATAGGCACTGTCCTGAATGTCCTCGGGGTGAATTCTTGTTTGCATTTCCTTTACAAAAAGCGTGCCGTTGTTATTACACCTGCTGGTGTTCAGTGTCACTGACCTCTCACCTAATGTACAATCAGGTGCTCTTTTTTAACAGCAATCTGGCATTCAGCCCACTTAAATTAGGTTCATTTGTCATGTACTCCTATCTGCCAGCAAGCAAACTGGGGAAAAAGAGGTCAGAGTAGGGATTTTTCAAATGTAAATGTTTCCTGGGAGCTGCTGTTGAAATTTAGACGTGCCATTCAAAATGCATGTTACTGCCTGCCCTCTTTCTTAGCAAACTAATTGTCTTTTCCAAGTGCTTGCTTTTCTGGGTGTCTTTGCAACAGTTCTGCATGAAGTCGTTGCCTGCATATTTTTATTGCCAAATATTGTTGCAAGCAATAAATAAATCACTGGGCTGTATTAAAAGCATATTTTACCCAGCTGCTGCTTTGAAATACTGGATTAAAATGGAAAAAAAAAATAATTTGTTTTAAACCACTTACAGGAAGTGGTATCATGCAAAAGGCTGGTTTAATTTCCAAGTATCTTGTTGCAGTCAGTGCTTTTGTATGTGGGATGTGTACAGATATTTATTACAATAAGATATTAAACCTGCCTTTGCAAAATTATTTCATTTTTTCCTCCTTTATAAGTATTTTTCTGGCTAACCTAATTACACAGGCCAACATATGAGTAACATGGTGAGATGTAGATTCTGGTAGCTGATGATGTTACTTCTTTTAAAACAGTGGTAATTCTTGAATAATTGTGTGGATTCTGTCAGCTTACTAAATGTTTCAATGCCTGTGACAACACTATGACTTGTATAAGATAGTGATCCTTGAATCAAAATGATCACAACAAGATGCGGCTTTCCTCAGTAGCAGAGACGGAGCATGAGGAGGTAGGGAGAAATCTGCTTTCTTCCTTGCAGAATAATAATTTATTGCTTGTTCTGCCATTTTCTTATAAAGGAACGGAAACTTCATCAACTAATTGTATACCATTGTGCTTGGATAAAGTAATATTAGCTAAATAATGTAATACCTTTTGCTTCTGCTTTGGCATTTCCGCTGTCAATAAGAAGTAGGGAAAAAAATTTCAGGTTGGTGATAAGTCAGTGAGAAGGAAGAGACTGGCTGTGAAATTGGGAATGGATTTTCTGAGACAGCAGATGGACAAAAAGAGGGTTTTTTTTCAAATCTATTAGTGTTTTATGTGGTTGAGAGAAAGACAGACTTGCTGACCACTGCAAATGTTTTCAGGCAGGTGACAGCAGGAAGCTGAAGAAACTGTCTAGTTTGAGCACCAGGATGGGGTGTAGTTTGTTTTGGTAAGATTGAACATCTGAGGTAAATGATGAAACAGGTTATATGGGTTATGTCCAGTGAAAGTGGTAGTCAAATTGTATGCTAAGATTTAGGTTTAGGGGTAAAATTAGGACTTGGGTAGAACAGCAAAGGACTGAGAAATATAAAAATAGTGATTATTTCTTTGCTCTCCAAGTTATTATTTGATGGGTCTTCTCCACCGCTTTTTTTTTTTTTGAGGTTTCTTTTGTTTTCATTTTTTCTTGTTTCCGTTTTCTTATGTATCTACAACTTAATCTTCAGGTAGTCCTACTTGGTAAATAAATTGTATTTGCATGTCTTTGCTGATAGTTCATAATCTGCATTCCTATCCCAGATCCAACTAATTTTCTGCAAGTTAAAATAATGGCTAGTGCAAGCTGAGGGCATCTAATTATTAGGCTGAGGAAATATATCTAAAATAGGTTCTCTAGCTTTTGTTTCTATTTTCTTGCTTTCCTCATCGTTTTATTGTAATGTGACTTTTCTAATATTATGTAAATTATTACTATTTTCTATTATTATTTACTTAATAATTTGCTTAGACTCTCAAAATAGTCGAACTGGCATGAGCTGTAGTTTACCTCTGCAAACACATAAAATGGTCAGCTAGCCGGTGAAATCTCAGAGCAAGAAGGTGGAGGGGGGTGAGGTTACTATCTACCAGGACTCCCAGATCCTTGGAGCTGCTTTCCAGGAGGTCCACCCCGAACCTATATCGGTGCATGGGGTTTGGAAATTTTTATTTCCCTAAATTACTGGGACTCAATACATTTACATTACTACATTTTTGTAAGTCTTGTCTTACAAAATGTTACTGACAACAGATCCATTAATCACATGCTTAGCGATAATAAAAAATAAGACACCCTTTTGATAGCTATGGGTTTTGCCACTTGAAATCTAGTAAATTCCCCTTTTCTTGGATTTTCTTTTGCATGACTGTGGTGTAAGGGATGTATCATGGTGAGGAATATGACCAAAGTGCCAGGACAGTGTGAAAGGATCCCCAATGCTAAAAAAATGTGAGAGGGGTTTGATTCACCAGATCTAAGGTTTTGTTTTTTTTAATGTTAGGGCAGAAATCAGGCCTATCAGGTTCCAGATCACATCTGTAGCGTTTTCCCAAGGGTTTGCCACTTAGTAAAAAGAAGGCCTGTTGCGCAGAAGTCTTAAAAGTATAAACTCAGCTATTTTGGTTTTGTGGTTAGGACAGTGCTGCTTATTGAGTTTCCAGGTAGGAATCTGTTAAGTTCTCTAGCACTCAATAAATTATTCTATGGGCATTGAGCTAAAAAAAAAAAAAAAAAAAGTCAAGATGCTAACAGTATCATCATTGGATATTAGTCAACTGGTCTATCTGCTTATTTAAAACTATTATAAAAATGCTGAGATGGCCTCTGGCATAACTTCCTCCTACTGTAAGGGCATCTTTTTACTTGCTAGTCTTATTTACAGCAGTTTCAAATAAAACTCATTTATTGCCTTGTCATACATGCTACATTTTGTTGGTTTATTTTTCTGTTTGCAAGCCTGAAAAAGTAAATACATTGTGCTGTTTAGATTAATGAATTCCTAATTGTTTTAGCTTCTGAATGCTTGAAAATTTGATGTGTATTGAAACATAAATATGCCAGAGTTTGGGAATGAAAGAATAAATTAAATGTCTTTTTGTTTGTAGGCGTATTTTTTTAATGTACTATTTTATCATCATGACATGTTCCAGGAAGTTTAAATCTAAATTCCTGTGGCAAATTGGCTTGACTTTCCTGCCAGGGTCAGGGGATTGAGTAGTTGTGCCAAAGTTTTTTATTCATCCCTATTTACACAGTGACTGGAAGCTTTGAGAGTCACTCATTCAAATTGCTCATACCTGAACTGAACCCACATGAATGTAAATCCATTTGGCATTTACCCATCCCATTTAATTTGCATACTTAGCTATATGGTTTGTATCTTTTTTTGTAGGCACAGTCAAATAGTGTTTATTATTTTCTGAGACTAGCTTGACTGGCAGCATCCTTTAGGAGTCAGTGAAAGAAGGAAGGGGATATAAAGGACACGCTCCAGAATAATGCCTCAGTTTGCTGTTCATCCACAGGTTAAGCAGAACATGTGTGTGCTGGCATGTATGGTAGTGAATGTCTAACTAGCTGTGTGGTGTGAGGGCCAACGTGACGAGGCACAGCATGCCAGTTTTCCTTCCCAAAGGATCTAGTTGTTCATATTGGCAGGAAGTTTTACTTACCAAAGTGGTTAGCAACTGGCAAAGTGAGCACATCCAGGTCTGAGGTATTCCTTACACGTTTCTTCAAGGGAATTTCTTATGTTTTAACAAAGGTACAGTATGCAGTGTTTTTAATATTCTGTTTTATTTATTAAGGCTAAGAAACAACTGTATGAGTAAGGTCAATATACAGTAAAAGTTATTTTAGGTTGAAGGTCAGTATGTTGGTCCTTGTGGTTTGCTGTTTAAATCTTTAGGGATTTTACATATTAGCAGCCATTTCCTGGAAGCAATAGGAATGATGTGAAATCCTCATAGGATTTTCACTTTTCATTTTCTCTGTCTTCCTTTTAGAGGAGAAAGGTACTCATCCTCCTAAAATTAGCTCATTTCTTAATTGTAATGTTTATGTAACTTTTGAAGACTTTTATATTTTGCATGTATTTAAGTGAATACTTGAATATGTTTTTAAAAGTACACAGATCTTATTCATATAAAAACTGAATACAATTAGATCAGTTGAAGTGTTATGTTTGGAAAACCTTTACTTTTTTCTCATCTGTTCCAAATATAAAGCTACAGAAGGTGCTTGTTTAAGTGTGCAAGTCCAGGGAATTCTCTCCTGACTCTCATGGACATGATGTCTCAGTGCACTGGTCTATACTTGAGGCTTTTCAATACTGCATTTGATTTAGGGCATTATTTTTCTTGACACATGTTTTAAATATTTTGCCTAAGGGAATATATTTCTCCACATAATTAATTGAATGATTAAATTAATTTCTACTCTTATGAAAGAAAAATCAAACCACAAAATGGTTGTAATCTTATCCCAAACAAAAGACCCTACAAACCCGCAAGCCAAACCCCTGCACAAAACAGCACTTTAAAGGTAGCAGACATTTTAAAAAATATTTTTATTAACATTGTTGTCAACATTAAGACACACCACACTTTGTTTTAAGGGGTTTTGATGGCACAGTGTCATATTTAATAATTTGTGATCATTACAACAGCCTGGCCATTGAAAGACTATCTGTGGTTATCTGGAGGAGATCAAGGTGAATCACCTGTAGAACAAGGCCTTGTTCTACAGCTGTCCTCCTGGAAAAGGAGCACAAGAATTTCAAAGAATGTTACTGCTAAATCCATCCTTTCACCTGAGTTAGAAGCTTTCCTGTACGTGAAGTTTTAAGTGCAGATGAATTATTTCCACAATAAGGCTCCTGTCTTGGCAGTTTTTAAGGCTTGCAATGTGTTCTGCTGTCACTGTTTTGTCAGTAGGATGACAACAGCTGGTCTTTGATTGGAACATGAAGAAAGATGTGTTGAAGTCAGATAAGCATCACTGCTAAAGCAGCTTTACCTCCCAATTTGCTGGCCTTTCTAATATGGGTAGTAATAAGGAATGCTGAAATTGAGCTTTGTACTTCATTTAAATTATAATCTTACAAGATATGTGTAAGTCTTGATAAATATTTTTTTTCATGTTGTATCTCTGCTTTTTGAGACAAAATGTGCCATGTCACCTGGCCCTTAGTAGAAGTTCAGAAGCATTATTTTCTTGTCATTCCTTAGGATCATGATTTGCCTTTTTGGTGACTTTTTTTTTTTTTTTTTTAACTTGAAGTAATGTGTGGTTGGACAGCAGTACTTTCTTTTATCTGAATTTCCAAAGCTGCACTTGTATGACCACATTCAGCAGCGGATTAATCCTCAAATACCTTGGTTCATTTTTCATAGTTGCTGCCAAACAGACCTCCGTTCACACACCGTTTTATTCTTTGTGATACTTGTAATTAACAATTACTTATAGCAAATCTGCTTCTGTATTCTGCACAATGAAAAGTAAGCCTTACTGATACAAAATAGTAATGAAGATAAACAGCTTGAAAATGTACATCATGAAACTTTCTCTCTCCTCTTTTTTAAATACCATGAAATGGAATGGGCAAGTAGTCTGTTGCTGAAATGATCCTAAGTGCCTTGGGAGACAGTGGAGATTTTCAGAATTTAAGTAGGGGTAAAGAAATGCTTAGATCTGGTTTCATCTGATCTTGTTTGATTTTGGTTGTGTACAATGATGAATGGCATTCTTTTAAAAACGGAGTATCAGCTCTAGTGTCTACTTAAGCCCACTGGATGCCATTTAAATTGCATTAGGAACAATTGGATCTGGGAAGGTGTATTTCCAAACAATAAATGTGATGAGTAACTAATCTTTCAGCTTTTTAGTGATTTTTAAAAATGTGTCATTGCTAAATTTTCTTGCCAGAAGATTGAACCAGTAAACTTTTCAATTAAACTGTAGAATGGAGTTGACTATGACTGAAATGGTATTCCAGTTTTAGTTCAATAAATGTCTAACATTTTCAAAATAACAAAACTTCATATTCAGTTGCAGTTGAAGTGAAAAAAAAAAAATAGGATTTAGCTGCTCTTCTTGATCTATTTCTAATCTTTCTATTGTATTCAAGATAAATATATTATTTTGGTATTTTAAATTTTCAGTACACTAAACTCAGCATTTTCTGACATTTGCAGAAGCTGTTTTTTGACTCTTCATGTACTGTCCAATGTCTATATTATAAAAATGAACTGTCACCTATTTGTGTCATATAGATACATTTGACCATTACCCCAAGTATATTTTTAGCCCTTGGAATCATTAGTTTATACATTTTTTGTAGTGTAGTTATCTGGAGGAGATTAAGGTGATCTGGACTAAAGCTTTGAACAAGACATATTTCTTTTTAAGATGGCAAACACCCAAATCATATCATATCTTACATGTGGTACCTCTTATGGAAAATTATCTTTTCAAATTTTATGCATTGCATAAAAGTGAATGGAAAATTGCCTTTTTAAAAACATGCTCATTTTATGCAACAGGAACTTAAATGGGGACTTCTTCATGGGCTTTGATCCAAATGGATATTAAATAGTGTATTTAGAAGATCTTTCAAAAAGAGGAGTTAATTTAATTACAGCTTCTTCTGAGACAAGAGAATTGTGCTTGACCACTGGTAGTACTTTTATGAGAAAAATACCAAAGATGAGAGTTTTTAGTAATTGTATATGGAGCTACCTATGTGAAGGTAGTGATTAACTACACAATAGGGAAAAAACTGCACAGAAAACTAACACGAACAATTCACCTTCCAGAAAATATTGCTAAATAACAAATTACTTTCCCTGTTTCCTCCTGCTGAGGAATAACGGGCCAGTGCCGTGTTGAAGAGACTTGGCTTGGTGTTTTGCACAAGGTAGATGTGATGACGCGTGATAACAATAGCAATAATTATAAAATTGCTACTACTACTAAAATGGATAGTAACAGTAGAGGCTTGTCTGCTCTGAATATGCTAATTTCTACTAAAATTTTAAATGACAGGGTTTTTGCATTGGTGTGTTAGAGCAATTTGTTTTTTGAGAATATACCCATTGTGACACTTTAAGTGAACATTGTGTACTTTATCTACTTGCAAGCTGCTATGTGACTAGCTGTCACAAAGCAAATGACAAATCTAAAGAAAGAAATCTAAGATAAGTTCTTAATTTTCTTCCTGTCTGAGACTCACAGACCCTATTACATTTAAAGAACTTTACAGTATTAATTGATTCTAGAAGAAATGAAAAGAAGGAGTAAATTAAAGCCCCGTTAGTAGGAAAATCTTGAAAAGGGTCTGCTGAAAAATTGTGAGATCATTCTAGGAAAACTGATTTACAGTAAATTTAATGTGCACCATGTTTTTTTTAAAAATCCTTAAAATTTTAATAAAACTTCATTTCTGAAAAGGTCCAGTATCAGTTCCAACTAATTAGCCCAATGAAAAGCAATTAAAATACCACTTTTTGCAATGAGAATTTTTAGAATTTTTTTCTTTTACATTGTTTTTAAGCAGATAGACTCAAAAGTATTTTAGCATCTGAATCCATTATTGCTCTCTTTTTTCTTACATATTAGTGAATGTAAACTAAGACATTTTTAGTCTCCCTGGTTTTCATTCAGTTTTTCAAACAAAGTGGTAGTGACTAAAACAATTCTATCAGCCTCTCAAGGAGGCAAATTTAAGCTTTGGCAACTTGCCATAAACATTTTATTTATTTATTTACCTATGGGAGGGGACTAAGATGGGCCAAGTGCCTCATTTTGTTTTGTTAAACAAAAGGAAAATTCTCTCCAGCTTGAATCTTCTTCAATAAGAAAGAATTTGTTTTCACATTTGTCATTTAATTATAAAATAGCAATAATTAATAGTATTGAAAGGAGATTGGTAAGTTGAATACACAAATATATTGTAAGGGAGAAAACAGGTCTCATGATATTTAACTACATTTAATTGTTTTCCAATTATTAAAACCCAAAACAAAAAACAACTTTGTTAATACTGTATTTTAGTATAAAAACCAATTTGCTTAATTATTGATTGTTAGCATTCAGACCCTGTCTGAATTGACCATTTTGTTTGCTATTTCCAAAGCTCAGCCAGTATTAGAATTTGAAGTTGAAATTCCATTCTGAAATGTTGTGTATGTAACTTTGACTCTACTACCCAGTTTCCATCTGTGCCCCTGTTTTGTTCCTAGGTGTGATGTAAGTCTTGAAAGTTCTGTTTTCAAGTCCTGGTTGCATTTGTAGCTGGGTAGCATTTTCTGGGGAGACATCAGTTCATGGGGATAATGTAATCAATCTCAGCTTCTGAAAACAGTTTGCAAAATTCCCACCTGATTTCTGAATCCAACCCATCAACTGCATATTTGGATTGAACCTTAGTAATCCTTTTGCCCTACTGTGAATTCAAAGACTGACACCTCAGCTCGTCTCTGGTTTTTATTTTCCATGCTGTAAATAATAATGGTGCTTTTAAAAAAACGTTTCTAAGTAGCATTGCTATCACTTTCATTTGCTTTCCCCCTATTTGCTTTTTCCCCAGTCAAAAATATTTGTGTCTTAAACTATGAAAATAAAAGTCAACGGAATCAAAAAGGCATATGTTCAAGTTAGTAGGATGGTCTATGATGTTCTTCTTTTTAGCATAATTTTTAAGCAGTATGGTGCTTCCTTTGAAACACAAATCAGGGACTTTTGATGATTTAGCAAAGTGCACAGTGTGGAAGACTGACTGGTAAAAGACTTAGAAGCAGATGTGAGTCAGAATACAAGAAACCTTATGTATCATGGATAAGTTATTACAGGGATCCTTTGAGGAAAGTGATACACTGTTGATTTTAAAGCTTAGAAATAGCATCCTGCTGTATTTTCTACTTTTAGGAATTGCTATAGCTGCACAGACTGTGCAGGCTGTGGACTGGTCCTTATTCTTATGGCTTAAGTAACACATCTTTAAGTATTACCCAGACCCTTATTTCCCAGGTGGCCTTTGCAATGGGTAACTGCACTGTTCTGATAGTATTAATCTTTATAAACAGAGCTGAAATTTCAGGATGTTTCTTGGAACAAGGAAAGGTGCTTTCTGAATGTTTTTTTTATACTGCCTAAAATAATGACCACTGTAAAATCACGCTAGGTGAAGTGAACTATAACAATTCATTCATTTAGCATGTTATTAATTTTTAGCTTCTTACTGAAACATAATAATTTTTGATGTTAATGCTCACAAATTGTGATTAATAGTCTTTCTTCTTAACCACTTATTCTGTCATACTGATTTTAGTTCTAGATGTAGGAGTGACATTGATTTAGATAATTTTCTTGCAAGATGACAGAACTATTCAGCATGTAACGCAGGATTTCAGACCTTATGGAGATGAAATTGCATGACACTGCAGAAATAATTTGTCCTGAGATGTTAATCAGGTTGCAAAGCTGTGCTGCTTCTGGTGGTGATGGTCAAACATTCAGGTGTAGCTTAATACTCCTGCAAGGTATTGCATTGTTACTGAGATATGCCTTTAGCCCAGGGCTGAAGCTGGGATAAGCTTTTTGAGCTGGAATTAGACAAATATGGTCTGTGGGAGATTGCAGCTTGTTCTATTGAACTTTTGTTGATTTTACTCAAAGTAAGGTGTGGCTTGAAGTGTCTTGATTCAATTATACATCGATTAAAGGGTGGATAGATACCCTTTCTGGAAGACAGATGTTACAAAGATAAACTGCTGTCATATACTCTAATATTGTTTTTGAAGATGATTTATCACCTGATTAGCAGAGCTGTCAGAATTAGCTTGTATTTATTTCCTAGTCAAGAAATCTTTTTTGAAGGCACTGACTTTTCTCTTTAATTTTAGAATAGTAATCTCTACTGGTTCCTGTAGGGAGAAAAGGCAGGGATCTCTGCTTCCCAGGAGGTAGTTTTTGAAGTATGAATGTTTTACCTTTAAAGAATAGTAATGAGAAAAATGTCAGTGGAAAAGTTTTTTCTGAAGTATTAAAAAAAATAAGAAAATCCATTATTCTATGTCATGTGACAATATTTTTGGTTACTTTGTCCTGTAGATATATTTTTCTTGGAAATACTTGCTTTTTAGTGATTGAAGATATGGTTGGCCACTTGATTAGTTTCTGTCGAGTTCTGTTTCATATTGAACCTTAACTAGCCTGCACTTAAAATAATTTATTAACTTGGTATCTGGATTCCTTATTTGAAGTCTGTCCTGGAAATAGAAAGTTTTCTATATTGCTGTCAATAATTACTTGGACACACAATCAGTATGAAGAATTAATGAAAATGACTGTTGTAGTTTCAGATCTGCATGTGTTGATTTAAAAGAAAAACTGGCACAATTAAATAAAATTCTCATAAATTGGAGCTCTTGGTATACGATTTGAGTGCAAGTAGATTTTTAGAAGCAAAGCTAAACAGGAATTTGTGATTAGATTTTTTTTTACTTTTTCAGCATATTTTCCAATATATTTTCTTGCTGAAGTTTCCATGCAGAGAGAGGAAAAGGTAAAAGAAAGATTTTAACTGGGAGTCTAAGAGAAGTTTGGGAAATGGAATGAATCACTCTTCCTTCTAGTGAGAGATTATGAAGATGGTTTAATCTTTCAGTATAAGTGAGTGTTCTACTGACAGGGTCTCATGTGAACAGATTAAACGTCTGAGACGTTTTTATCGCATTGATTCATTCCCTTGGAAGAATGCAGGCTTTTACTTATTTTAAAAGATGATTCCCAGTGGCTTGCTGAGATTACATCTTGCATGTGAATTTTTCCTGGAATTATGTTACATGGGAGTGACAATTTTTAACAGGCATGGTTTGGTTCAGGTGGTACTGCAGAAAATGAGTAGCTGAGTTTAATGGAAAAAGCTAACATATACACACGTGTAGCAAGCAGCTCTGGGGGAAATCTGTAGAAAATGTACTTGAATAGTGCATGTGTACTCAAAAAATAATATTAAAAAAAATACTGCTGACTTATATTCTTAGAGAACAGGCGGTTGCATGTAAACCATCCTCATGTCTGGGGTGCTTCACAACCAAGTGGCAGTTCAGATCATTTTTAAAAGCGTGTTCATTGATGGACAAAAGCGAATAAATACTTTCTGAGCCAAACCTGACGAATGCTCAGTGTTGCTATAACCCTTGGTCCCATTCTGACAGATGTTAGGTTTAAATAAAAATTTTAGTTAAAACTGAGAAATTAATAATATTTTAAATTTTCTGCTATGCCTTATCATGAATAGATTTTTATTTAAGATTACGTGCCTGCTTGAAGCAATGCTAACTTCAAAGTTAGATTAAGTTGCTCAGGCACTTGTTGGGTTTTGTTTGTTTGTTTGTTTTTGTTTTGTTTTGAGTTGTGGGTTTTTTCTTTAATCAAGAGCTCAGACTATATGGTCAGGGAAATATATAGAAACATATAAACAGGTAGTCCAGAAGTTAGGATAATTCGTGTACTTATCTGCTTTCATGCAAGCAAGGATGAAGCATTGATGTTGTAGAGATGATGATAAACTACCAGATGTAACCAAAAGGTCTTTGCTGGAATTACAAGTTCTTTGTAAATGATCCTTCTCAGCAGGAAGACTTGGACCTCGTATCAAGGAGACTAATTCAGCAGTAGTCAGAAACAGAGAAGTTAAGACTCAAACTTACCTGTGTATCTGGAGATCATTAAATGCCCTTTTTCTATAGGAGATTGAACTGCTGTGAAAGGAACAGAGCACATACCTTTCTGGGGACTCCACCAGTGTCAATACACTCCAGTATGTGAATATTTTAGAGCAGTCAGGAGAACCCTATGAATGGACCTCTTCACTATATTTGGAAACCCTGAATCTTCTCTGCCTTAATTTCTCCCTTTAGATTATTGGCCAGCTGTACAGTACTTTTAGCTGTCTTTTAGGAACTGAGATGATAGCAACTAATTTAATGTTAGCAACCACTAAACTTCCTTTATCGATAGCCCAGCTTGTCCATTTTCCTAGCTTCATAAAATACAAGTCAAATAAACTTTTAAAACTGTTCAATTTTAAAGATATTTCATAGGTGAGCAAGGCATTCTGACTAGTCTTAGTTTACTATTTTATAGTTGTATGGTACAGACAGCTAAAAAGTAAATCCCAGAAGGCATCAATGATACATGAAAAAGCAGAGATAGAACAATGTATATGGAAAATACAAAATATCCAAAAGACTTTTTTATTATCTCCAAAAGCTTATCCAAGGATGTTTGTTGGTGCTGCTGTGAAGGATGCTCCTGCCCTTTCCTTGACTCCTGGCTGCCTGCTCTTTTTGCCAATATTAGTACTCATGCTCAGCTTGCAGATCTGGCTGAACACTAACCCTTCCCAAACCAAAATAATAACAATTGTTTTGTGAATCAATGAGCTTATCTAGCTTGCCAGTTAGCCAAATGAGTAGTGATGCCAAAAAAGGCCAAAGATGAAAACTGCATGGCTGTGACTGGGAGGATCGGGGGGGGGTGAGGGGGTTGGCACAGGAAAGCAGGATGTCCCCTTTTAGCAGGAGAGCAGATAAATTGAAGGCAATTTTAAGATGACGCATTGGCATAAATTGTAACATTCATAGTTACAACATGTTTGTCCTTTATAAGGAATGTACTGCTAAAAGAAACAAACAAAAAATACATGGAGTTTGTAATAACTTTGTTCAGTCAATATGTTTTTTCTTTGCCTTAAACAGTTCACTTACATGAGGTCTTTGCATTTTACCTGCATTCCAATTCTTTAAAGGTCAAATAAAAATTCACCCTCTAATATCTTTACTGACTCAACATAACGAAAATGGAGTTTTCCCATCATTGCAGGCTATAAATCATACAGACTATTCTTTCTTTGGATAGATTTCAGTTGTCATTTCTTATATATAGCACTTGAAAAATTATTTCTAACCAGAAGTTGAACTTCTGTAACAAAGTGCCTATTCATTAGACATGATATTGCCTGGATATCAGAGGGGTACCTGCAATAGCCTTTTATCAAAAAAAAAAAGATAAGATTCCTCCTTTCTCTCTGACTGAGCCAACCTCAGCAAGGAGAAAATAGGACTTTTTGTATCCAGTTGCAGGTAGCTAACTCAATTGCTTTTCGTTTGGCATTAATAAAACATTTTTTTCAGTTGCAGATTAAGCTCTAGGAGCAGATATCTTTACCTAGAAATACATTCAATATTGTAATGTTTGAATTTATTAAATATGCTTACAAATGAATTAGCATTACTTTAAACATATAGAAAGTGAAATTGCTGGCGTTTTCCATTTTTCACAACTAGACAATCTTAGATATGTACAGCCTTTTCAGGGAAAGCTGAGCAGCAGAATGAGTGAAGTCAAAGTTGATGGAAATATAATTAGTTCTACATAATAGGCTATACCAATTGTAGAAAAAAAGGATTTCAAACTTAAACAAACCAGAAATATATAAATAAGCAGCAGTCCTTGGTCTGCTGTAATTTACATTCCAAAAGGTGACCTACACATTAAAGTCTCATTCCTCCAGTGCTCAATAAAAGTTAGAACAAACTCTCTGGCTTGGCATGACAATCCCCTGACATGGAAGAAAAAAGGCTTCTGAGATGATACAAACTGACACTAAATTTTGTAGGTCTTCCAAAGAACAAAAAGTCTTTTCAAATAAAGGCAGATTTCTTTATTCCTTGATTCTTTTTTATTATGACAAATAAAATTTAGTCAGATTGTAGATGTTTAAAAACAGTCTTGAAAATCGTAGTTAAATTGTTCTCCTTAGAAGTGCAAAATGAGCCCCACGCTTAACTCATGGTATCTGGCAAGTCTATAGGCATGGATTTTTCATCAGGTTATTCCATATATTCTTACAAGAGAAGAGCCAAATGTTTGTGTGTTTTGGTTGTGGGTTTCTTTTTTTTTTTTTTTTTTTTTTTTTTTGGGTGGGGGGTTATTTTATTTTATTTTCAAAGTGGTTTGATTTAGGTGTTGTTTGCCTAAATTGATTCTTTAACCAATGCTTATATTGAAATAATGTATATTGCATGTATGAATAGCTATTTTTAATGGGGAGTGTCTGAGAGGAATGTAAGAGAGATCTGATTTTGAGGAGGAGTGGGGTGGAGAGGGAGGAAAATCACAATAGAAAAGGTCAGCAGAAAGCAGTGTGCTTCATCCATAAAACCCTGGTGCCAGGAGCTTGAGAAGGCAGGATCTGTTAGCCAGGTGTCAGCTGCCAGAAAGACAAGCAGAGGATCGATGAGTATCTGTTGTAACTGGCTGTGGAGTGGAGTGTGTGCACAAAGCATGGCCTCTATCTTCTATCACACCACATATTTTTCAATTCTTTCTTTGCTATCTGTTTTGCTATTGCCTTCAAGCTATCTAAGGATTCTGTAGTATTTTCAGGATAAAAATAAATGTATATCTTCCCTGCAAATACCTTTTTCTGGATAGATTGTACTTGTCAGGATAGAGTTGTATCTGGGTTGACATGAGTCTCATTTCTTATCCTTAATATGTCCCTTATGCCAGTTTATACTTCTAGACGCATCTACTTTCACTTTTACTCAGTGTGTAAATAACACTCTTCATGGCCTCTGAATGTAGTAACAGTACAAAGATGTCTCAAGTATCCTAAGTGGGTTTAATCATAATATTGAGGGAAAGAAGAGGAAGCACTCCCAGGAACATGTGTGTTACAATGTGGGCAAAAGGAGTGTGTTTACTTGCGTTTCCTTTCATGTAGTTACTTGCAAGGTGCTGCCAGCCCAAATTCTACTTCACTGTGGCTGGGTGGTCAAAAATTAAATGCTTCTTCCTTTTCTCCTTATATTTTCCACAGCGTCTTCTAGAATCTGATATTCAACTCCAGTGTAATCACACTGGAGTTAATTTGGTATGCTATTCTAAGATTTGGAGGTGTGAGAAAAAGTGTAAATTTGAGTTAGTCTGCTATAGGTTCCAGATCATATAATCATAGTGGAAGGGACTTTCAAAGATCTTATTTTACCCCCTGCCATGGACAGGAACATCATCTCTGATCCACCAACATCCTTCTCTTCATTTACAGTGTGCTCATTTTACAAGCCCCATTTTGCATACCTGAGTTGGTGCCTGTGCATGTGCCTTCCACAGCTTCACTTTTCATGTCAGTTCTCCCCTGAGCAGTTGTTCCAAGTATAACATTATTTCAATCTCAAATGTTTTCATTTGTAATCCCTAGACAATTATGGTAAAAGTTTATGGTAAAAATATTTCTCACCAGTTTTATAGCTGGTAACTGCCAGAATATCAAACAAATCTGCAAATACCATGGCACTCATGTTTCCTCAGAGCACTCTTTCTTTAGGCCTAGGGAGCAATAATAATTCATGCATCTGTGATCTGCTGGCCCTTATTCAGCTGGACTATCACCAGCACCTAACTAAAATGTCTTTGTCCTGGCACTTGACCCTTAACTGCAAGACTTTTGTGGCCCTTGGCAGAGCTTCTTTCTACCAGGATGATGTTGAGTGAGGTTGTGGGTATCTATGCAGTACAGGTGTGTTTCTCTTCCATATGTATGATAGGAGTATTCTTCCTGGTGCCTCCATGGAAAGAATTACACTTTCTGCTTTTAGAATCTGTACATTCCCTGTATTAAATAACATTTTGGAAGATACTTGGACATTGCAGTAAACAAATAAGCTTGCACTTTATTTCATATTACTGTATTATTGTTAATTCCTATGTATTATTCCATATGCCATGTATATTAATTTGATTTTTTTGGTACTAATAGCAGTTGCCTGTCATTAATTTTGTTTTACCAGTTGCAAGCTGGTTAGAATAAATAGATAAATAAACAAATAAATGGGAAGGCGGATCACTGTCAGGGTAGGTCAAATTTTAGGCCTTCCAGTCTTGATCTGTCACTTTAAACCCCCCCCCCCCAAAAAAAACCCAAACAAAAACCAACCACCACCCTATAATTCTGTGAAGACATTACAGTCTATTAAGTTAACAGTGTAAACGTTTATTTAAAGAATAGTATTTTTAAAAACTTGTCTCTCACCCAGTGTGATAAATAATCAAGGCTGGATTAATTTAAAAACTATCCAGCCATGAAGCCATAGGTCATAAGAAGTTTATGTGAAGAATGCAAAGCTGCAGTCTCAGGCACTTGCACTGCAGAGCTTACTAGGTGCAGGATCCAGCTCTTACGAAGCTTTTGATTTTGTCATATACACAACTGGGGAGTGCTTCAAAAGCATTAACGTTAACACTTCAGTTGGGATTAAGTGTTGCATGTGCCAAACTGTCTTCCTGTTTTCAACATTTTTCCTCACTTAATTTGGCAGTAGGAGGACATACAGGGCACATTGTATACGTGTCGCTACCAGAAGAGATGAAATTAGGAGAAAGGAGTGGTTGGCCTTCCTTTAATGTTTGCATTGTAGCTGATAGGATTAAATTAAGTGTAAAACTATTGATACTAAAACAAGGAGGCACTCTGATGAGCAAGAATTTATCTGACTTGGTGTCTGCTGGCAGCACGACCATGTAAAGTGCCTGGAAGGGAATGGAGTGAGATGTTCTTTTTCTCCTGGAGGGCTTCTGAGATCTACCCTCTCTTACAGCAGTTAGGGCAGTGTCATTCCTGAGCTTTAGAAAACCCAGATACCTTTGGTCTTTAAAAAGAAAAGTGCACTGGTTTGGTATATCTCAATCCAAATTTCTCAAGCACAGAGGCTCTGCTGAAAAGTGCAGTATCCTCTCCTGGTGTAGATAACGTCAGCAATCTGAGTCCTGACCATGCTTAGTTATGCAGTTGTGTGTGTGTATAAAGACTCAGTCACATCCTTATGTGTGTGTGTATAAAGACACAGTCACATCCTATGGAGAAGCAGGATGACAGGAGCTTTTCACTAGCTGAGGAATACAGACACACAGTAGCATTTCAGCTCCTTCTAAAGAGAATGTAAACTTTTTTTTTTTTTCTTTCTGTAACAACAATTGTCTACTGAGTTCTTACAGATATTATTTTTCCTCAGTCATATTTGATGTGGAATTTGGAAGACAGCGTGCTAGGAATATGAATTTTTCAACATCCTCTCCTAGAAAGCAAATTGACAGAGACTATCTGCCCCTTTTTTCTCCGTCCACAAAGAGTGATTTATTCATGGGAAAACAAACATGCCTGTGTTCCACTGCGGACTGTATCACCACTTGATGTTTTATGTGCCTCAATTGTTGTGTTTTCAGATTGTAAGCCCCAAGGGGCAGGGACCATGTCTTCTTTTGTTTGTACAGCACTGAGCCTACTGTCAGCACTCTATAAATAAGAAGTAATTATAGTGTTATGCACCCATGTATTTTGAAAGCTTGGGTCTGCTCCTGTTGAAATCCAAGGAAATTTTTCCCTCTTCCTTCAGGGACAAAGGATAACATACTGTATTATCTGGAGGAATTTGTTTTACACTGGGGGTGTTTGTGAGGGGGTGTTTATGTGAGGAAAGTAGACTAAAAACTATAATGCATCCTTTTTAACCACGGTGCTTTATTATATGAAGCTGTTTTTTTATTGTGTTAAACAAATGTATAGGAGGTGTTATGAATTAAAAATACAGTTTCAAAAGATGATAATCAGTTTTCCAAAGCCAAAAACTTAGCTTATTAATGCGATAGTAAAATAAAAAATGAAACTGCTACCAACTATGGAAAATTGTAATTAGAATGGAAAATTCCATCATTCTACTCAGTTGGACACAAAGGTTTTTCTGAGTGCAAGGAGCACAGAGAATACTAGAATAAGAATGGGAAACCTGTTTTGAGCTACCATGTAATCGAAAGGCACACAATTTTTTTTAATATATGTGAAGCATACTTTAAAGCTGAGACCTTGCGTGCTAAGGTTCTGCCTGAAGTGAAGTTTTATGGCCAATTTATAAGGTCTTGCAAACAGGAGTTTACAGTGGAAACAGTGACTCTTACCTTAATTGTAGCAATGTCAATAGCATTGCTGTAATGAGCATCTGGCTACATTCCATCTGTTGACCACACCAACAGGTTCTGTGCATCATAAAAGACGTGTTTCCCCTCTATATTTGATTTTCCACATGTCAATCCCTCCTACGCACTCCAGCCCTTTCAGTTTATTGGAATCCCAACATGTGAACTGTGTAAGTGGTGGAGATGGGTGTTTGTTCACATGGCAGAGACATCCCGACACATGCAGGCCTCATAGTACACTTTTTCAATGGCATGACTTGCCCTTGTCACTTCCCCACTGCCATCTAAGTCACACTGGATAGACATGGTTGATTAGCCTCTCAGTTTCATGTGGCATATTAGGTTATGGAGAGGGGAAGCAGCACTATGCTGTAAATGCATGAGGTCTTGCAGCAGGAGAGCATGAGATGAGGCCAAAAGAATGAATTGTGTGTTTAGCACATGAGACTTGGCAGATATAGTTACTGGCATGTGTTTGGGGGAAGCTTATATTTGCATTTGTACAAGAGAAAGTTATGCATTTAAAAATGTTACCAAAACCAAACTGCATAATTTTAAATGAATGCTGGACAATTTCATTTCTAAATCACTTATTATTTTTTTTATTTAATCCAGTAATTGAATAAATGCATCTACTAAAGTAGGTAAAGAATTTGAAAAAAACTCTCTTTATCTATGAAATACAAATAAGTTAGAATTTTGTATGAGCAAATGTTGCGCAGATGTGTGTGTGCAGCAGTACATGCAGCTGCTCTTGTTCTGTGCAAGTCTGTTACTAAAACTTTTAATGGGTGATCTAATCTTTGCCAAAATCAAAGTCTCATCCATCTCCACCAAGGTGAGATGCTATGAGCATCCAAGCTACTCAGTGCAACGATGAACTTATTTTTAACTGGTCAATGCTTGAAGACCAGAGCATTTACTCCAGGAACAGAGACAATTGATAGTGAACTGTCTTTGCTACAGACCCGTGTCTGTGTTCTAATATACACAGCTTGTTTATTCCAGAGCAAGGAAGAAGTAGAAGTATGGTACCTGCTTGGTGTCCTATCCTGGTTTTGGCAGCATTCAGGCAATGCACCCGTCCAGGTCTCAGTATCAGAGCCTCTAGCTGTGCTTTAATTTCTCCTCCGTGTCAGTCCTGTGCTGCTTTTGCTGCTCCTCTATCATGTTTATGCAGCCAAACACCAGTCACTGAAATGTCTCTCCTTTTTTGCAATATACATGTTTGCATTTTTTGCTTTTTGGCGATTGTAGCCAAGGTTTCCTGGGTCCACCATCTGAAATATAAAACAATCTTCAGGGTCGCCAGCTTCGGTAGTATGTTGCCCAGGCACCTGCTATAAACTTGTGTGGCAGGTTTTCATAGGAAGCTCTTGAGCCCTTTAGAAAACTTAATGCGGACATGCCTGAAGAGATGTATTACAGTTGTGTTGTATATGTTGTGGTTGCTATTTTTATTCGATAAGCATATCAGTTTGCCCCTGAGTCTTTTAACCTCATTAGATTTCTATTTAGATATTGGATAGTTGCATAAACAGTTGTAATAGAAATCAATAATTCTGAATGAGCAGAGTGATTTTCAATCATTCAATGAGCAGTGTGATTTTGTATTTTTGCTTTCAGTAAATCACAGGAAACGTCACAAATCAGGAAATGTGTACTTAGAGAGATTTATTGAAAGCAACTATCTAAATTAGTAGGTTTTGGGCATTATTTTGCTGACCTTTTTGGGGGGCAGTATAATGTTTGCCCCACAATTTGTTAGAATTGTGACAGGCTTTGGAGAGCTGGGAAAGCTGCATGCTCACCCTTACAGCCATTGCATTCTCTTTCTCTGAAGTGGGTGATTTCCCACGTTCTTTGGAGTGTTTCTGTTACCATTGATTTTGGCTGCATGGGGCAAATAGATGTTTTATCTAAATATTACTTGACATACTCGACTTTCTGTTTGTAAGTGTAGAAAAAATACCCTTTTCAGTAGTTTCCAGTAAGAGGACAAGGAGCAATGGGCACAAGCTGGAACATAGGAAATTCCATTTAAAGATGAGAAAAACTTTACTATGAGTGTGACAGAGCACAGAACAGGCTGCCCAGGGAGGTTGTGGAGTCTCCTTCTCTGGAGATATTCAAGACCCATCCAGATGCAGTCCTGAGTAATGTGCTCCAAGGGATCCTGCTTTAGCAGGGGAGTTGGACTAGATGTCCTCTAGAGGTCCCTTACAGCTCTGACAGTTCTGTGAAATGAGATTATTTCTAAAAGTGTAAATTGCTGGGATTAAGATGCAGTTTTGCTGTTAAGGCTTTTTTCTCTGAAAGGTAGTTTCTTTGCTTTTCTTGTTCATAGTGAGAAGATCTGTAGTTTGTCGATACATTAAATGTTTGTTGCCTACAAAAGACCATCTTTATCTAATAAACCTTAGCGGGAGTACTAATTTTTGAAATGTCAGAGGAATACCATAATCATAGCTGGCATTGTTTATACAGACAAGAGTGAATAATTCCTTTCAGTGAGGGCAGATGCTCCATGAAAGAAGTGGTATTGGGAAATGACTACTGAAAGAGGAGTCTGAACTCAGTCAGCTGAGATCCACAACTTAACTTGCGTTCCTCGGCTTGGTTGCGTGCACTGCAACTACATGCTGTCTAGTTTTAGCAGAGCTATTTCTGTGTGGTTTACATTAATGAGCATTTTATTGAGTCCTGGATTATTTTGTGTCTCCTCCAGTGATGTCTTCCACGAAGTATTTGATGTGGGAAAAGCTTCCAGAACTTAGGAGTGGAAAATATTTTTTTGTTTCAATTTGTTACTGTGCCTACCTCATAACTGATGATAATGGCTCTGGGAATATAGTGAACTAACCAGGTGTGGCAGGAGTGTAAGTGTATGAGAAGGTTAGTGCCTAGGAGTGTTCCATAGATCTTACCTGATCATCTGCTTTGTAAACCTACCTGTGATTGTTGCTTTTCTTCTCACCTTAGACTTGGAAAAATAAAAAATATTCTAAGCTAACAATCAGAATGATAATATGGAAAAGGATGAAGACATACATCTAATGTGCATTATATTGATTTATAAGATGTTCTGTGTCTTTAGAGAGAATTAAAAAACATAATGTTGTGTGTAGTGGCTCTCATTTTCCTTGTTTTAAGCCTGTGACATAGTACTGTATATAGGATGTTTGGATCCTTATAATAAAAACCTCAGCCAAGTATTTTTGTTTGCTACTTTAAGGTTTTAGGCATAGCAGTTCAAAGTTGGGTTATTTATTTATTTGCTTGTTTTCCTTGATGTACTCAGAGAAGATAAGTATCCAAAGAATCAAAGACTAAAAGGTTTTGGATTCTTTGAGGATGGGGTTGATATATCTGTTGGAACAACAATAAACAAGTTCTATTTTATTAGAGCCTAAATATTTCTCAAATGTTGGTAATTAAATTGAGTCCATAAAGGAGCTAGGATATTAATATCAAGGGTAGATAATTCAATATTAGGAGATGCCAGATTGCAATATTCATAATTGGGAGTGTGTAAAGAAGATTGAACTTGCTCACCACCTGCATATTGCTGTTCTCCGAGGTCAAGATTTTCCTCTGAAAGCTCATGCATAAATACATACTCAATATTTAGTTTTTACACACCTTTTTATACTGCCTTGAATAGCAAATATAAGGGAGTTGTGATTGATTGTACAATTATGGCTAATTCTAATTTCATTTAGAATTAGTAGGTGATATGGAAAGATTTAGAGCACTATGTTTGAATGACTGCTGCAATCTCTTTTTTGCCTTAGAAGGTATAAACCTAAGAGGAAAACAGACTGTGTGTGTGGTACAGGAAAAAGAGGAGTGAGAAGAAAACAGAGTTGCTCCATTTGCAGCTCTGTCGTGGGAGGTAAATAAAGCAGTGTCTGATGTACTATCTTCCAAAAGTAAAAGGAGCAACCACATTCTGATCTGATCTCAGATACTTGGCATGTAAAAGAAGGTATCTGCACAGGCATGACAGTGAAGTGATTAAGTGCAGCCTTATTTTCTTCAAGTAGGCCTCTGTACAAATTTGGTGGCATAATTTCTGTCCCAGAATTTAAAAACAGTTGAATGCATTCCTAATCAGTAGGAGATCTGTTTGTGTCATGAAAGAGCTTTCATGCTGCAGTACTTCAGTTGGTCTCCGCTAGTGCTAAAGAGCTAATCATCACTCTCACTGTTTTCCAAGTTAACAACCAAGGCAATCAAAAAGGCCTTTTCTGTCTGAAAGCTAGTCCTTAACTAGCTTTCAGTGGAGTTGCATATAATGGTTCATTGCCCCTTGAATTTTTTTCAGGACCTAAAGAGACTGGTTTAGTCACTAGCAGTAATGTATCAGAGCAGATCAGCAGCAGATAATTTAGGCTGATCTTGTTTGATTTTATGGGTCTCCTAAAATCTTTGTTTCCACATACCTAGCAGCTTAAGGGACAGACATATGATTTCAAGCTGCTAAACTTCAAGGACTGTTGTAGAAGGGGCAAGAATGCATGGTGGAGGAAAAAAGGGTGGAATTAATGCTGAGAAAGTATTTGACTCTGGTTTATACTCCATTGCATTTATTTTTAGACATGTCTACACTGAATGTTATACATTTCTGCATCTGTTTGTGGTACAAAAAAGCAAAAATGAGATGACTGAATTTTAATAAATGTTTTCAGATGTATATAGTTCATCATGTTCCTCTAAGAGGAAAAGGGAATGTTCTTTATAATTCTAAATATAACTTAATATCTACAACTAAGGGATTTTTGAAGTTGTTGTTATTTTAAAATAACCTTTGTAGAAATAGAGTTGTACCTTTCAAATATTTAATTAATATAAAATTTCAGTGTGTCCTGAACTTAGCTCGGTTTTCAGGCTGTGTTGATTTTGAGGTGTAGATGAATGGATTAAAACGTGGTTTGGTCTTTCTACTTTCGGAATGAAAAAAAACCACAACAATTTAACTTAATTCATGTTTAAAAAAAACCAACGAACCTATATCTTGAGCTTACACTATTTACAAAAATAGAATTCTGATGTGGAAAATAATAGTCTAAAAGGTAAGAGAAACACAATAATCTAATGAAATTATCCACCATACACCACCATCCTTAGGAACCAATAATTTTGAATTTTATGTAAGACATTCATTTAATGAGGTTGAATTTTCATAGCATTCCCATAGCATAAAACATACAGTATCTTAGCAAAAGACGTGGCATTCTCAAGAGCCAAAGGAAGATAAAATGTGTTTGTATTCTTATCGGTGGTTCATTTTCCCTAGAAGAATAAGGAAATGCATGTGCTGAATGAACAGACAATGCAAACAACCTTTTTTTTTTCTCAGCAAATAAATCTGATTTTAAAATATCTTATATTTTTATGTTATAATTATATGTTAAATACTGATAAGTACTTATGTTTGAAATGGCTGTGATTGCTGTCATTTCTTCTACTAAGTTGTTGTTTCTCCTTTTATAGTTATCATTTGCATTCAATAAAGTAAATAATAGCAGGTGACAATTATTTTAATTTTAGACAGGATTAAGCTGAATCATATTTAATGATGGGATGAGTGTCAAAGAAGCCAAAATACCCAAACAGAGATCTGTCTGGTATCAGCTAGGGATCTCAAGGTCTCACTTTTTTGTCCTTAGAGCTTGATGTATTTATGGAGTGTAGAATAGTGGATAGTTTCCTTTTAGTTTTTTACAATTAGACAAGTTATTACTGGTATGAGCAGGTATTTCCTACATGAAGGACAGGAAATATTGCTAATACACTTAATAACCCAGCTAACAGAAGAAAAAAAAAATTAAAAGGAAATGCTTTAAAGGCCCTCCTGGTACACTCTTACTATTAAACACATGGCAGCCCTTAGAAATAATAAACAAACAAATAAATAAATAAAACCTTACAATTTGAGTGTGTTGTCTCTGGTCAATTATTTGACTGTGGTAGCAGTACTGATAGTGGTATCACACCTATGAAAAGTGTTATTCATCCAGCTAGATTTGAAGGTGTGATCTACAATCCATCAGTTACCTTTTATGTCAAACTATAAAAGCAAGTCTTAGCTTTGCTCCTGAAGCGGAAAGGTGGCGTTCAAGCAGCTTGTTCTTTTTAGGTATTATACACAGTTTATGCATTATGTTCCTCTGAGAGGCCTTTGATTGCATCTTTAATCATAATCAATATCTGATGTTAGTTACTACTATTATTGTGTGCTCTTTTTAGTCATTCTAAAATTAAAAAAATAATGTGTAAGTAGGAGCTATTATATTTTGAAAAACTGAAATGACCTGTTTGCAAATTTTTTTTCTTTATCTATTTGTATCAACCTGCTTTGTGACTAATTGAACCCCTAACTGCATTTTGAAAAGTAATATTTTACAAAATTTTAAAAGCAAAAAAATATTCTGGCTTTATGTGTTCTGATAACTTTAAATATATTTCATCAGCTCTAAATAGCAACATTCTCTCTGGCACTACTGTAGCTTAAAAGTGTTATACATCCTTTTTCCTTCTATTGAATATTTATGGATACAAACATTTTTTACTCCTGTTATGCTGGAGGGCTTTTTTTTTGTCCTTAGCAAACGTATCAACATATGAATATTTATATCAATATGTGAAATGGCTACAAGTATACCAATATGTACATGCCATTATACAATGCACAAAAATTATATCAATATAGATTATTTTCAAAGAACCTGCATGGTATTCAATTTGTTCTGCTGGTGCATTTACTATAGGGTTTTTCAGCTGTTTTAACAAATAGTTATCAACCAAGATTTTCTCTATCCTTTTTTTTTATCATTACAGCACTTCAGAATTCCCTTTCTGGTTCTGACAACAAAAAGAAACAAATTATATAGGTTACTACAGTGAAGCAGTCATATGGGTTTGTTTATCTGTATAATATATTCCCAGTTTATAAGCCTGCCTAGTATCCTTTCTTCTTCCCCATAAAGAAACTCTTTCTTTTAGCTGATAATTTTATAAAGTTACTTGGAACATTTGCCAAATGAAGTATCTGCCTCAAGAGTTTGTACTCTGCACAAATGGTTGCATGTGCTCAGCTCAAAGTAAACTAGTAAACAATATAAGTGGAAACTTCTTTGGAAAGTTTTACTTATCCCTTTGTTTCAAGTTGGTGTCCTGAGTTATACAAGTTGGATAGGGATAATTTCATGTATGTAATTTTTGTTGTCCAAGTACATGTTTGTTAACTTTGGTTAATATATTGGCTCTTACAAAAGTCCCTCTTTTCATAGCATCATTAGGTTTAGCAGGTAGGATATCATCTTCATGATTAGCCCTGGGACTGAGGGATATTTCCCTTATGTTCAGCTTGGATGTCTTCTGTTGTGCCAGGTCCAGAGCTGAAGCTGAGAGATTGTCCTGTTTTTTCTGGGTCATCTGCCAATCCATAGCTGGAATTTTTCTAAACAGGTTGATTTGAGGAGATAGAATGAGAACCAGAGAGAACTGAGACTGACAAAAAACTTGACACGGGAGGGAAAAGAGTTTGAGAATATATCTCACTACAAAAGGAAGTGTGAATCCACTGCAGAAGTAAAGGTAGAGCTGAGGCAGATGTGCAAACAGGTAAGAATGGTTGGTGGCTCAGGAGACACGGAGAAAACTTAGGGCTGCTAAACTGAGCTGTGAAGGAGGGGGTTGTGAGATGGGAGCTGGAGGACATGGTGGTATAAATAAAAAATGATTGAATAAGGAAGTTGGAGGGAAAACTGTAACTGGCTGAGCAAAATCCCTGGTGGTAGTAACAGAAGAGATTCCAGAGAGATGAGGATAACTACATGTCAGTAGTGGATGCTGAAGTTCAGGTAACTGAATGCAATAATGTCAGAAAAAGCCTGACATCCAGGTTCTAGAAAAGCCTGGATGAAACTAATCGTTTTGTTTTGACATAAGTGTTTGAATAACATTCAATTAACCAAGCTTGAAGATCAGATATATAAAAAACCTATTTGGTCATGGGCAAGTGTCTGATATCCATTCTCTGTCCTGATTGAGGCAGGAGTCCTGGGGAAAATCATAGCATGCAGAATTGAGGACTGTTTCATACCTAGTATCTAACAAGGTACAAAATTCAAGCTGAGCAGAAAATCTTGACTCTGGTACTTTTTAATTTTACTTGTTTGAATTTGAAAGCTGATAACGTTGTTACGCCATACAAGTTCCTTCTGTGTGTAATACACAGTAAGTAGATTGCAAGATAGTAAACAAAATTCTAGAAAGTCATTGTGTAAATCTAAAAAAACTTGTTGGTATGTGTCTAGGCTTTAATCACAGTATGTGGTTAACATTAGGCTACATGACAGAAGGAAGGAACAGATTCTCAAAATCTTTTTAATCAGTAAAATATTTGCTTGTTCATCACTGCAAGAGGTTGAATATGCAGCAAGAGATTTGCTTTCAGTATTTTATCTTCAGTATATATACCTGTATCAGTTATCTTGTAATTTTTTTAAACATTATTTTGAAATCAGTTCCATTATTTTGATAAAAGTTTCCTCAAGTGAGCTGCATAGACCAACAGCTTTTACTACAAGGCCTAAAGGTGTCAACATTGACAGGTAGTTGTCTTTTTCTTTAATCTACAGGAGAAAAACTTGAACTTGAAAAAGCTAAGTAATAAAATAAATAGACTTAAAGAGACATCTGTGTGCCCTTATGAAGAGTGAGAGTATCAAAGGATACATCAAAAAGCTGAGGATGATGTGTTTCAAATAAACCTTGGCACATATGACAGTTCTCTGTGTAGGTTTTTCTCATAAAGGTTCAAGGTAGAATAACTTAAAGGTGGAAAAGAGTACAGCCAGAATATTTGACTTGTCCTGTAAGCAATTTTTTGAGGTAATGAGAGTATAGCATGGACCTAATATGTAGAATTTATCGTCCAGGAAGGCAAGTTCCATGCATCAGCAGTGTTTACAAAATAATAGCTGTCAGAGTACATGATGAGGTTTTTATTTGACAGGATCTGCTCAGTAAGTTAGTGCTTCAAGTAAACATGAAATCTAATAAAATTCAATAATGCCATTTTGTGAGGCTGGTGAAGAAGTCTGAAGTCTATAGTAACCATCAACTACAGCTTGTGTTGCTAGAAACTTAGAAGGTATCTAGTTATTCTGAAAACTGATGCTGATATGCTTACTTTTGATGTGGGACATCTTCTGTGATAATTTTTTTCATGCCTTTGATATGTCCTAAACCAGTAAATAATTGTAATTGCAAGCTCTACTTCATAACAAATCTTCAAATATATGCAGTCCTGTTCTCTAGGCAGAGCCTCCCCTTCAGCTAGTTTGTTAATTGAAGTCCCCTGCCTAAGACTGTCATACCAACAGTTTCTGTTGTTTTCTGAATAAGGAGATTGGCATTCCATCTAGTGTAAAAACAAGCAAATTTGTCTCTCTTGATTTCAGCAGGTTGAGAAAATCTTAAACTGTGTTTTCCTCTTCAAATTGCTATTGACACAGGCTACAGAACACCTAGTATGAAGATGAAGCTTGGTAAATCTGTCTAAATCTTACATTGTTGAAGGCTGTGGTTGCTCTTGCCATTGTTTTTCTTTGCAAAGCTCTCTGCACAGATCAGATCCTGTTTAAGCAACATCTGACAGTTCACTGGGTGCACTGCCACCTGGAAATATTGTTAAGGACATGCAATGAGCAGGAAAAAAACAGTGATGCTGAGGTTGGATTCTGTAGAAAGAATTAAGTAATTGTTTATTAAGCTGATTTCTTAAAATGCGTGTGTTCAAGATGTTTTCATTTATTTTTTTTAAGTTTTCTTAATATTTTAAACATGAAGATCTGTTTATATAAAGCAGGATTTTAATGGAAGAATAAAAGAAATAATCTTATTTCACCTAAAAAAGCTTCAAAGTCAGTCTGTCAGCTTCTTTCTGGCAATGAAGCAGTTGCATTATCTTTTTAATGTTGAAATCAGTTCAAGTCAGTGAAATTTCTTTAATGAACTTTAGGGCACATCTTCAAAGAAACCTGCAATTGAACCTGTGGAAAGGCCGATGCCTTTGAACTGTGGAAAAGAAGTTTATCCTAGATTAGCTTGATCTTTCAGTTTACTCTGCCTTCTAATCTAGTAACAAAGATCTAAGCTTTAAGAATACCCCTGAACTGCAGTGACAACCTAGAAGTAGTGTATTGTTATGGTTAAATTCATTACTTCCCTTAGGTATTGGTATTTTAAATTTGGAAAGATAGCGAAGCTGTTTATTTTGTACTGTGAAAATGAACATTCTGTGTCTCCCTGAGCACTGTTTCGTTGGGTTTTTTTAGTTTTGTCACTGCCTTATAAATTGAAAATTTAATTTTGTTTTTTTTTTTAATTCTTTCTCTAACATCTCACTGTACTTCCATCCAGTTCAGCTTTTCATCACCCAAATGTGGAACAATGTGCCTTCAAATGTGAAAGAAATATCAAAATCTGGAAGAAATTATGAACTGATGGTGAAGGGAAATGCTGAACTGTATGGAAATAAGTACATTAATGTATAGGCTGAGATGCATGTAAGTCTGTTTTGAGGGACACTTCAATTTTAGTTTTAAGTTCTGCTTTTAAATTTCACAGAAATATCATATAATATTTGCTTTTGTGAGTACTTGAGGAACTTTTGGTTCTTTTCTATAGAAAAGTGTTCTTTTCAGTAGAAATTCCTTTGGATTTCAGATTTTCTACTCTTTCCAGTGCTTTGCTCGGTGCTTTGCAGCTGACAATCATAGGGCCTCTATGCTGCTTTTATTTTATTAAGTGGAACAGGTCGATTCAGTATCAGAGCTGGTTATGTTCCTTCTTTGGTCAAAGTGAAATACAGGTCTAGCTAAAAACTAAGTGACCACTAGCTTCTTCTCTTCAGTTATTCTGTGAAATGTCTTTGATTAACCATCTCATTTTGTGGAATCAAGTTGGACAGGAATAGTTATCACACAACTGACAAAAGAAAATACACCTTTTACCTGTAAACATTGACCTCCATAATTGATATTGTTTGATGGCTTCTTTTAATTATGGTCTACTAAGAAATAATCCAAAAAAGTGCAGAAAACTCGAGTTAGCTAGAAAATCTCATTCACAATTAGATGAAAAAATAGTATATAAAACTGGATTTTTGAAGGGGGAATTATAGAATAGAAGAATATAATCCGTGGTTGAAGGAGCAGAGAATAACTGGAAATTAAAATGATACAGATATCAAACATTAAAAATTAAAGGACACTATATTTTCCTGTATTGTATTTGATTTTGAGGTTAAATCCTTGCCCTGTTAAAGTCAGTGGGAGTTTCGTCACTGACTTGATTGGCACTCTTTCATCCCTCATCTGTGAGAAGCAGTTTCTGCTTCCTTCCTTTTCTTCTCTCACTCCAGTTTCCTAAGGATTTATAATCTTTTGCATCAAAAGGAAATTTTTTCTGGGTAGATACTGTAGTTGAAACCAAGTACCATGCAAAAAGCTGGTTGACCTAACGGGCTGATTGCAGCAGAGCAGACGTTTTGAATCTGGACTTTCTTGATTATTGAGGGTATAGGATCTTGAATGCTTTTATCCTTTTATTGGTCAATGCACTAAAGTGCATGCAGACAGAGAATGTTAAAGTGGCAGTCAGATAAACTTGTTAAAGCAGTGGGAGTTTTTCCTTTCTTTCTATGTGACTTTATCATCACAGTGGAGTTAAAAGGCAATTAGCCCTTCAGCTCTTTTCTGGCCAGTTTATTGGCATTTTACACACAACTGTTGAATAGACAGTGCCATATTAAAAATTCCAGTGAAGCTGGCCTGGGGATAACAGACTCTAAATTTCAGGTTAATGTAGATTTCCTTTAGAGGAACTATTGCCAAAAAGCTCAAGTAAAATTATCTAAATACAGTACCTATGCTGCTTGTACTCGTAGTTGATGGAAAATTGTAGTAGTCTTGCTACATGCTGTGTTACATTTCCAGGGAAATATTTTTATAAAGACTGTGTGATGAAAAAGTTTATTCCTTTAGTAATAACTGGCTACCCACTGTGTTACTTAAGGCAATGAACATAGTAAGTAGAAGTAGATGTTTTCATCATAATAACAACAATTATACTTGCTTTGCATTTCTGTAATTTTCATCTGAGGTCATTACAAGACTTTACAAACATGGATTATTTATTTCTTTCAGTATATGCAAAGGTGGAGGAGAGATTGTTATGTCGAAGTTTCAACTAAATGGAGTTCAAAATTTGTATTCTTTTTTTTCCTTTTTAGAATTTTAAAGGAAAAATTGTGGGGTTTTTGATAGACTTGACTAAGAGTATTATTTGGTCTTGATGTATTCATTGCTTCTATGAAGAAACTTAGTTAAAATTTGTAACTGATTCTAAGCTGATTCTAATTTTCTGATGTTAAGAACAGATAATGAGAAATCCATTGAGGTCTGTGTGATTGAAAACCAGATGGTAAAAACAAAGAGTAGATCTTACAGTTTTAACCTGGCCACATGCATTGCTTAGACTCCTCCAAGTTGAATGTCACCTAACTGAGACATCAACAAAAAGGCTTTTTATAAGTCCAGCTGAATTTTGGATCATATCCATTTCAATATAGGGAGGAAAAGCTGGTAAGATTAAAAGCCCTGTTTTCATTATTATTTAGTTAGCCACTCTAGAGAAGGCACTCAGATTTTGTTCAGAGGCTAAGTGGTGGATTTTTCCATGGTTGCTATCTCTTAGGACATTCTTGAGTGGCATATTGAATTGGACTGTTATAGTGAGAGAAAGAAATGATTATCCTATTGGTCAACTTAGCCCAGCGCATGCTGTCGCTACAGATTTCTTGTGTGCTAACAACTTGTGTAGACCAAAATATAGGAATTGTGTGAGCTTCTGTTTATGTCGGTCATTACCTGGCCCAGGTGTATAGAGCATTCACAGTACCTCAGAGCAATGAAAACACCGTGATTATGGCAGCCAAAGAATCTGGTCAGCAGGAGCAAAACCAGTGCTGAAGCACCAGGAGTGGTTCTGAGTTTTAGGCCATTTCTAGCAGCTGTCTGGACTATCTAGGCAAAAGTCATTTTTTACTATCTACAAAATGCACAATTTTATTTTATAGAGAAGTATCAAATATAACGTTAAAATCTATGCAACTGTTTAAAAAACGTTAAGGACTATAAAAATCTAGGAACTTTAAATCAGTCAGACTAACGCATTAGAGCAAGTGACCAAGACATCTGCAACAAACAAAGACTTCTGAAACTGTGCCCAGTGTCTGTGCACCATCTTTCCCCACACAGATGATATTGCTCTTTTCATATCAGAAGAAGATGAAGAAAACAGTTTTTTTGTGTCCTAGATATATCCAGTTCTGCTGATGGGCAGCACAGAAGCCAGGAAAGCAAACAGTAACACAATTTCAGGGAGGTGCTTAGCAAAGGCAGCCTTTTAAAAACTTTGGTAGTATTGAAAGGCAGCTTCACTCTGTAGGAAATCTTTAGCCTGTGAACAGAGTAACACTGAGATCCCAGACTGAAAAATGATCGTTAGTTAGAAATAACCATAATTTACAGACACCAGGGGGCAGAATTAAGGTTGCAAGGAGAGCTATAAACCTGGCGTTTCCAACCACTTAAAGGGCTATTTATGTTCAGATTCAAACACAGTTTTAAATTTAAATATTTGAATTATATAGAATTTGGTGCAAATAATGTTCTAAGTTTGTGGAAACAAAAGCATTTAAATACACTTGGAAGAGAAGTGTGGTTGCTTATGTTATGTATTAAAAAGGTGAATTTAACTAAACGCTAATTTTAATTAATTTCAACTAATGTCCAACACATTATTGTCTGTGAATAAATTAGTCCAGCTTTCTAAAGGAAAAACATCAAACAAATCCTTTCTTGAAAGTTAGACCTCTTATTCTTACTTTCTGAACTGTAGAAAAGTCTGCAGATAACTGCAGCTTTTTATATCCAACCTGACCTTCCATGTTCTGAAACTAATTTGCCATACTGCTTCTCAAAGTCTGCTCAAGGACTTCCTTTAGCAGAATAATGTGGTTCTTATTAAGTACATCCTATAAGGCCCAGGAGGATTGCATGCAAAGGAAATAAAACGGAGACACAAATGAATTTCCATCCTCCAGTCAGATATATGATATTGATGACCAGGATGTATATGAAGGATATTGTAAAGAAGACAAAGAAAAAGAATTAAAGCAAATGTCTGACAAATTGGTTGTCTTCATACACAAAGATGACAAGTAGAAGAGATTGAGGCATCAAGCCAAATAGTTATATAGTCAACAAGTCTCTTTGAATCACATGATTATTTGTAACCTCTCTTTTAAATAAGGCCTCACTTTAAATTACATCATCTTGAAAGACTTAAAAGCCATGAAGTTTTACATGAAAACTGATAGTTTCTCTTAACTCCAAGTCTTGTTTTTCACTGGTATAAATTTTATATTTTCACAAGAATACTGAGATATTCTATTAAAGTGGAACTCATTTGGGAGATTCCTTAGTTTTTTAATTAAATTCACCAAATATAAATAATTGTGAAAACAGCAGCTTTCATTTCAAAGTCTGTTTCTTCCTTTAGTTACAGTTTTTATATAAGGTGGCAAAATATTTTAATATTAGGCTAATTTGATGGAAAAATGCATTGAAATAGCTTGAATGTAGTATCCTCTCTATAATCCCTCGTGTTCTGGTTCTAGTGTGTCTTGCCTAATGTAGCTAAATATAGATTTCAGAGGCTTTACAAGGCACTTGGTTGTTGAGGAAGATTTACACTCTGTATATGACTCAGAGCACATGTAAATAAGTGAAAAGACTCTGGAACTATCACTATTTTTCATTTTATTCTTCCACAACATGCAGAATTTGGATAATCCTTATTCTAATATGATTTTCCTATTAATCTGTTTTAAACCATGAAATCTGATATTTTCACCGTGACTAATCCATGAAATTTGTCAACTTTGTCTGTGATTTACACAGGCTCTATTTATAAAGAGTAGTTGTTTGAATCCTAAGGCATGGAATATTATTTCCCAGCATGCTTTTAGTGTCTTTTTGCTAATAAGTATAAACAAAATGTGCTCATTGATTATATTATTATTTCAAGATCAGGAGGTAAAACATGAGGAATGCTCAAGAGTATATTCCCCATAGCAGTGTATATGATTCTTAAGCCATTAAGAAGAAAATAACCTATCATATCAGAGTTAGTACGAATGGTTGTGATCATAAAGTTTACCTAAAATAATTGGATAACTTGCTTGCAGATTAAAAACATATGTGATACTTGTATGTCTTTATGCTCTAGGCTTTAGAATTAATTGCTGTCAGCACAGAACAGACCAAACAAAAATAGATTTGCATCAATTCTTTGTAATGGGAAAAAAGCTTGAATGACAGTGAGGATAATTCTATTTTGCGTTTGGGGGGAAATGGCTATACAACAGTCACATACTGGAGTGCAATTTACTATATATGGGAAAGAATAAAGATCCTTTATGTAAATGTAATAGCATGCAAGTAGTACCTTCAAAAGGAAAGAAAAATGTCTCTTGTGTACAGAAAGTTAGTCTGCTCCAGCTGTCCTCTCTCACTTTGTGGGGGAAAGACATTTGGGGAAGGGCCAAAACACAGATATTCACAAAGCATCCAATTTTTGGTTCAGCATAATGTCTTAATCAGCTTTTACAGAGCTGCTCTGCTCTGTACTAGACATGCTATAAATGTGCAATACATCCCTACATGTAAATAAGTCACACTCCCTGTAGTGATGAGAACAAGATGACTACATATTTCAATAACTGCACAATGCTGCAGGTAATAGAAAACCAGCAGCATCGAGTTGTTTTTCAGCTGAGCAGGGTACCAGAGGTGGAAGTGCTGAATATTATGGCTTGTGTCTACATCATTGTAAATTTGTGGTCATACAGTTGTTTAAAAGATCTCCAGAAGTCACACACAATAACATCACAGATGGCCAGCTTGTGATAAGATCCATAGACTGGAGCCAGCTAGCAAGAACTTAGATCTATGATCTTGTCTTTCTCCAGAAGAAATGACCATAAATCTATTTCCTTGTCCATCAAATTATCAAAATAAAGACATAACCGGTCATGTTCCCTCGCTCAATCATGCAATATGAAATGCCTGTTTTGTGATCAGATAATGGGTGAATTTCTGGTTATGTGCTGAGTAAAGGGCTTAGGAAATAGAGTCTTCAGGTATATTCTGCAAATGTCATGATCTTCTTAGGGGGTTGCCCAATCCATGGCAGGGAAACTCTGTGCCTTTGTGATTCTGGTTGGCTTCATTCTGCCCTGTCTCTCTAAAAGGAGGAGTGTGGTGAAGAAATCCACCAGAGGCTATTAAGGGCTGAGATACTGTTTGCAACGCATAAATTCTGTGAAGGTTTCTTAAACTGGGAGACTATATCAGAAGCCACCACAGGAGAAAGGGTGCCGTGGTGAATGGACCTGTGATGTGCTCCAATGTTCTTTAGCTCACTACCAGGCCTCCTGTAGTTCCCCCACCACTCAGATGATTCTCGTATCAAAGTGTTCTAAGGGTCAAAGGCAAGTATGGCCTCTACTCCAGACTGGAATCTGTTCTTGACCTAAGAATTATAATTTCTTTCAAGCTTAGTAGAGTAGTCCAAAAGGTTATTTTGTGGTGGACAGGGAAGAATTTGGGGAAGGCAGCTGAATGTTTTACACTTAATGTTTTGCACTTCTCTAGCTAAAAATCAATTTAAAATTTTTGGGTTTTGTTTGTTTTTTTTGGTTACTCGTAGTGTAAGGTGGAAGGTAAGTGGAATCTGAGCCTTTAAACAGTATTTTGAAAATATTGTGAATGAAAAATAGAAGTTTAGCATGAAAGTGTGATTTTATAAAATACCAGAAAATTTAGAAATAAAAATGATCTGTTGATCCTAAGTGCATCTTATTTTTGTCTCTCAATATGTCTTTTCAAATGCCTTACAAATAAGGTTCCCGTCTGAACCTTAAATCTTCTCTACTACTACTGCTATAATATGGAATTTCTGAATAATCAATAGGCTTAAATAGATTTTTGTTACTTATTAATTCTAGATATCCTAGATATTTGCAGCTAATAATTTCATATATATTTAAACCAATATACATTGAATTGCTCAGGACAGAATTGAAACCATGTCAAACTAAAACAGTTTTTGGCTTTAGAAATTTACTGAATTGTTAAGCAAATACTCTTGTGTATTCTGCATTTAGGCTCTTAAAAATTATCTTTATGTTATAAAGTATTGTGTTTTACATGATTAATCTGACATGTTCATGTAAGACAAAATGCTCTTCAGTATAAATCAGGTCTACAGAATTTACCTAAAATTTGTGGAGTACGAAAGTTCTACAGCACAGTCTTTTCCTAATGTATATATTTATCAGCTAAAATCTTGATTGTTTTGCCTGTATTATGTCACTCATGTCTGGAAAGAACAGCATCCTGCTGTTTGTGAAGCTGGTCTCCTGCTGCTACTTAGCCACTTGTAGGATTCTGTCCCAATTGCTCTAATCCACTCTGTTTCAATAGCACCATATTTGGACTCTTTCACACATTCCTTTGCTGCTCTGTTTGGGATGCTCTAGGAGCTGAATTAGAATGTTAATGTTCCGTTCAAAACAGAAGGAACTTCTTTGTTAAATCATTGTATAAGGAATGACCTCTCTCATTCCCTTGGACAGAATTTCTACACATGCACTATATTATTTTCCTTCAAACTGCTGTCCAGAAGTTTGGGGCACTATTTCAATATATTGGTTTACTTCATACAAATCAGATCCAACATGAGGTTTAATGTTGCAGCAAGTCCTGCTACCATCTTAAATTATTTCTTTCCTGTTGTAACTCCTCATCCAGAGCTAAATGCTCCTTGTTACCATTATGTCAAAGGTTTACTGATATGTTTTTGAGCCCATTGTGCAAGTCAGGACTAATTAAAGCAGAGAACCAAAAGAACTCCAAAAATGGTGTTAGAAGTGATGCCAAAACACAAAGTGCAGTGTAGATATTTTTGCCTTACTTTCAAGAAGTTAGCAAAGATTTGCATTTGTATTTTGCCAGCAGGTAAAAAGATCCCTAGACAGAACAAGGTTCAGAGAAAACAACTTCAATCTTGGTTGGTATACATTGTTTGTCACTTTACTTCACACCTAAGCCTATTGGGTGTGGAACTATTTGTGGCTAAGAATGCAAATGAAAGGACACGTCAAACTCCTAGGCTTATACTTGTTCTTTAGGGAATTTGATTTAGTTTACTGAAAAATAAAAGCATGATTGAACAATTATGTGAATTTTACTCTATGGATAGAAAGACATTCCTTGGACACATGTAATAATGCAGGAATCTCTGCTGTAAAATCTCAAAATATTCAGTGCAGTCTATGTTGCTTATCTAGGTGTATGAAGGGAATTAAGGCACTATCCAGGTAAAACATATTTTAAGTAATTTCACGAAATGTCTTTCACTTGTACCACACTCCCTTCACTGAAAAGCTTAGTATATTTTTACCATGTTTGTTTCAGCTGTAGCTTTCTGCAGTCCAGAGTTTCCTCAGTGTGCTGAGATTACCATCAGCAGGAGCCAGGATCTGATGAGAAACATCATCCTGTAAATGGGGTTAGGACTGCACGTGGACACTGGAAAAGACAGCAGCTACAGCAATTTCATAATATTTAAATTGCAGTTTTGCAGTTAGCAGTGGAACAGATAATATAAGGGAAGAATAGGAGAAAGAAAAAGACTTCAGAAAGTGAAGGTGAAACAGGGAAAAAGAAGAGAAATATAGGAGGAAGCAGAGGAAACCATACTGAAGTTGTGGGACAAAGAAAAAAGTAATAGCCTCCTTTCTTGCTTGCATTTGGCAAGTAATGTGTATATGATTTGTTCACAAATGTGTTAACATGTCTAATGATAGAAACATACAAGAAAGAAAGACATTTAGAAGTTTTTATCAAGGGGTTTATTTTATGTAATACAAATTGAAGAGATTTGTAACTGATTCATCTATGCGATATTAGCTTGAAGAGTTGTGGTTCTGCTGCTCCTTCTCTGTTTGTACTTTAAAATTAATTGAAAGGCTCATTGTTTTGTTTAAACTGTGAAAGCTTCCAAGGTCAATGAGTGAGGTAATTGACCTGCCAGTTGTAGGACAAAAATATGTATGTTAAATTGCATAATTAGTTTTAATTGCATAATTATGGTGTTTAATGTGTAGAGGTCAAAGGTTACTATTACATTTAGAAGTCATGGCAAGAAATACAAAAATAAGCAACATGGTTTAATTCTGTATTTCTTTGGGTTTTAAAAAAGGGGTACACTGTGATCTATCTGTGACCTTGGATATTTGATGATTATAGCAAATAATATGTTGCTATTACACTTTTTGGAATCATAGAAACACCTTTGTAAATGACTAAGTGACTGTACCAAAGACTTCATTTAGGTTTAGAGTGCACGAAAGTTAATCAACAGTGGGAACTCAACTGACAGCAATTTAATCTGATTGGGTAAGGTAATTACATGATTACCAGGAGTGTTTATATATGGACAAGGATATTTTTATTGGAAAAAAACCTAATTGCTTTCTTACTGAGAAGAGAAAAAAACAAACAAATTTGTTGTCACAGGTTAAGAGGACATCCTTCGTTCCTTGAAATAGCTTCTTTTCATACTTTAGTAACAAAATGAACTCATAATTCTTTACAAATGTGCACTGGGTTTATGCTATGAGTTCCTCTATTTCTATGCTAGAAATAATGGTGTCATTAAGTTGTTTTGGTTAAGAAGGTCATTGCTTACACATTAATTGGGCGATAGCCCAAAGGTGTCATGGTGCTTGTAATTCATGTTCTCTTTTACCGTGCATAAACATAGTTGCTTAAAGACAGGTTGATTTTGCCAAACTTAAGCCTAAAGGTCCATTATACTAATGGATATTTCTGGGAAGGAGGGCATGATTAGCTTGTCTGTGGTGGTAAAAAAAAAAACACAACAAAACCCAAAAACAAACAACAACAAAAAAATCTGAAACAAAACAATGTAGAAGATAGGCAGATAAAAGATGATGTTCCTAAATGCTAGAAGAAACAGTCTCACTTTAGATGCTCTGAATGATCCTTTAGAAAATGCTCTTTCAGTCTACTGACAATGGAGGGAGCATTGGGAGGTGAATCTTCCTTAACAAACTTCAACCTCTATGAATACCTCCCTGAAGTGCACTACAGAGTAGAATCCCATTTGGCTAATAAATAGTGGCTTGCTACAAAGCCTGGTAAATTAATGGGCCAGTCCTGGCCTTGGCACTTGGAATGGTTGTGTTAGAGTCCAAAAAAAAAGAAATTGAAACTTATAAGAATAACTTCATATTTCATTGGTAGCTATTGAACACATTCTGCCAATGGAAATAGCAAACAGTCTAAGGGATAATTGTAAGGAATGAAAAAAACTAATTAACTAAATGATAAATAAGAAATAAATGAATTTTTAAAATGAGCTATATAATTATGGGAAGTTCTGTGATGCAATCCATGTTCTAAAAATATTTTTTTCTTCCTTTTGCTAATTTTTCCCTTAATACGTTATTTAGAAAATATTACAATTTTGAATTGTTTTTCTAAACCAGATGATCCAGTCACTGTTGGAGGCACATAGCCACGGCAAAATCTCATGATGTACATTGATCACCTGTCCAACCTTTGCCTAGAGTGTGATCCCCAGTTCCTTCAAGAGATCCATCTTTACCTGTCTATAAAGAAGAGGAGGAGGGAGTCATCTGGGATATTCAAGTATCAAAGTTTAACACCAGAGCAGGTTGAATCTCCATTTATATTATTTTCTATTATGTGTTTCTAATATGGACTTGATTATTTGGTTGAAGATTTTTTTTCAGTAATTATATAGTATGCTCTGAAGTTTTACCAGTGTTAAACCTTTTTTGTTTAGACTCCTCACTTATTAAAACTACATATGGATTTTTCATAGTTTCATGGTGTGAAATAGAACCCAAAGTCATTCTTCTATTATGAAAGTTAGGTAATACTGAGCATGCTGGCTGGCTGTATCTGTCATCTGAACATATGCTTATCACAGAGACCAAGATATCTTGTTTAAAACTGTGCTGTTTACTGTAGTGGTACCATTCTGGATTTAGCACATACAACCTGCCAGGTCCCTGGCAAATATCCTCATTTTCATTCACTTGTTTCAGGGAAGTTAAACTTGCTTCTTACTCTTCAATTTTCAAGAGGACTTTGATATCCACTAAGCAGACAAGGTTTCACTCACTGTGCTTAGGACTGCCCCTCTCAGAGTCTAGCACAGCCCACACACAATCCTGGAATATGTCCAACTTGTTCTTTGAGCAGAATGTGAACCTCTGACCTTCTGGGCCTCCGGCAAGAGTGCTGCCTACTGAGCCACCAATACCCAGGCCATCAATAAGTTTTAAATGCCAGTTGCAGACTTCACAGAGATAATGACTTCAGTGTGTAAAGGTTTTGTTGTGGAGGCTGCAGTCTCACATATGGCGTGACAGAGTAAATATGCTAAAACCATAGAGAGCTGTTGCATAACTCGCCTTGATATAACAGTTTTTGTAATATGTTTCAAGGCATGGAATATTATTTAAAGGGACCCTATTATGCAGGCTTAGGCCCAAAATGAAGCTATTATAAAAAGAATGTTTAGCAAAAACAGAAATATGTCCATGAAATTGTTGGAGTGGGAATTTCAAGATAAACTTACTTGGATTTAAACAGTTGCCTGCATTACATTGCACTGTTGCGCTAGGGAATGAGAAACAGCAAATGAAAATACTATTAAGTGAGAATCAGAAACTGAAACTGAGCAGAATTAAGATAAGAAAAGTCTATGACTGTTGTTATAGCTTCTTAAAAATCTTATCATATCCTGAAAAAGATGAGAAGAAAAAGTAAATTCCAACATAGTAATTCAAAGTAGCATTACTGAAACAGGTAAATAAATGTATTTGCATTTTTGTATTATTTTTAACCTGCTCTTAAGTAAGTTCTTGCATTTTATATACATATAAAGCAAAATTTATATGAAATTAGCTTTAGAGTTTTGACACATTTCCATTTTATTGATGTTCTCTATTTAAATTTAGCATTAAAAGCATACTAAAGACATGGTGATGCTTGTGAAATTAAAATTGGTAAATGCAATTACACAAAATGTTATTTATAAATTTTATCAAGAAGAAAAATGTAGCCAGATTCAAGCTAGGACTTACATTATGGGAAGGTTGTTAGATAAATCTTATGAACCTTCTATGGAGCAAAGGCCAGGAACCCAGGACCTCTTTTCCCAACTGAGTGCCCAAATCACTAGGCTACAGACTCTTGCTCCCTCTTGTGTTCTTTCTCTGGCCCGTTGAATCTTGAATTATTTTCTCTACAACGATACAGCTTTAACAGGAGAAGTTTAATATATTCCTATCTTTGTCCCAGCATTTAATGCAGCCTGTAGCCTCTTGAATAGAACATTCTGCTAAGAGACATTGCTTTGACTCCTAGACTGAAGAAGCTGTTGGACTTGGGGATTTTGCTTCTGGGATGAGCAGTGCTGCTGCTAGGCTAGGAATGACTGCTGTTCAGGTACCATTTTAGAAATAAATAGCACCTGAAGAATTTGTAGGGAACTCACCTAGCTGTTATTTATTAGGCTGGCTTTGAGAACGCCTGTTGGATCAGACTCCTTAGATCATGTCTGCAGGGGTGGGATTCATTTCTGGATCCAAGCCCAACTTAGCAGAAACTGTGCAGGGAGATGTTCAGACCTGGCAGGGAAGATAAGCTCTGGCCCTGCACAAAGATGCAGCTCCTGTGTCTGGCCTATCTTACCATGGAAAGCTGTACTATCTTCAGAGAACAGACATCTCCAGGCTGAGACAAGGGTCCTGAGACTCACCATTTTGGCTGGAGTTGCCTAAATTCTGCCAATGTCCCATTTAGAATTCCCATATTTTTAGGCTGTTAATATGTTTATTTTAATTTAACAGCTTCTTTGAACGTAGTACTGAGGGTATTTTGTGAATCTGTTTTTCAAACATAAGTTGACTTCAAAACAAGGGGATAAGAAGAATCTGTGGCTCAAAAGTGCATTAACAGTTATAGGCCATAAAAAAAACACAAAATACTGTACATTTTGAAGCTCTGAAAAGTCAAATCGCTTTAAATGTGTTAATGCTTTTCAGGCAGTTCTGTAGAGAACGGTGAGTATTAGATCTGAACTCAGGAACAGTAAACTAAATTTAACTGCACTGTCCTTCTTTCCTTATTCATGCAAATGCACTTATCTGACTCAGTGGAATTATTCTGGCAAGTCTATGTCTAAGATCAACTAGAATGAGTCTGGTTTCCTTTTAAATTGAAATGCTAATTTTGAAAATAACATTGTGAATTATTTTTAGTCTGAAAAGATAAAGATAGTATAAAATTAGAACTGTGGAACTTCTTGGCAGCTCTTTCATTACTGTTTCTACCTGTTTAAAACACTAGAGGAATAATGTGATTCATTTCACATTACTTTTCTGGCAGCAGACATATTGCCTAGTTTGGTATCCAAATGTGTTACATTGTGAACTATTGCTGCTTTGTAATATGGTAAACTGGGAATGGTTATGGTGGGAATAGAAACTTACATTTAAGACAGGCTGTTGGTTTTAAAGACAAGTCTTTTTCTGCCTTGCTAGTACCTATTTTCATAGCAGTGGAGCTTTTCATAAAGCAGGATGGCACTCAGTGCAAGTAGGGAGGGTGCAGTCCGTATCCTGGTTATTGACTGAGTAGATTTATGTGCAGTTCATTTGGCAGCATTTATGTTTCCCCACACAGGACTTTCACTAACTCATAACTGGTCTTTAGAAGGGCTATTGTTTGCATGATTTAGTGCTATCTCTCCTTTCACAGTGAACAGAAGTTAAATTGCTGAAGATTGTAAGTCAAGATCATAATAATGATTTTGTGTGCGTGGGGACTGACCAGTGCAGGGATCTGCTGAGCATGGGGTTGATTTAATTGCTCTAGAGAAGTGAGTGTTTGTTAGTGTGTGAAAGGGGGAAATTGGTGGGTGCTTAGATACCAGTGTTACAAATTTGGGATAAATCACTAAAAACTCATTGTAATAACACACATAATAACAGACAAGTACAGAGAGGCCTGAAAGAATGGAATCAGAAAATAGAGTAGAAGAGTAGAGAAAACACAAACATTTCTACAGAAATGAATTTTTAAAAAACTATGGCTTGATAAGAGTGGCAAACTTTAGAGGCGAATAGAGGTTTCCTAATTTTTGTATAACTTTGGATAAAACTATCCAAAGAGAGGTTTGTCAATGGATTATTAGTAGCAATGATTCCTCAGCCTGAAATAACTTCGTATCTTGAATAGCAAAAGATTGCATGGCCTGTTCTCACTGTCCCCTCTTCAATATTGCCACAAAGGAAAAACAGACTATTCACAAATGTCTGAAACTTATTTGCATTCACACTCAGAAATACAGAAGCTGCTACAGCATTTTTCAACTTAACAGATTTTTTGATAGAAATAGTTGCTTTATCAAACCTGAAACCTCTCTCATACCAAGAGTAGTTTAGAGAAATTTCCTTTAGGAAGCTTTAATTTCTAATAGCAAATAACTAATTTATTAAAAATGGAACCTCTCAACAAGAAACCACGAGAGAAATCTGCATTACAATACCCAGAGCCTAATCGTTAGGGCATTATCCTTTAAGACATGCGACTTTGGTTCCATTTCCTTTTCTGAATCCAGCTGAATAGAGACTTAAACCCAGCTGAATATCTAATGCATCCAAGGCAACTGTCATTACCACTGGACTATTGTCTGTAATAGGTTGGGTATCTCTGCTTTTGTGGAAATTGTGAAAGGATTTGTCCTAATAGTAACAAGACCTTTCTGAAATCTCCACAATTCCTATAGGCTAGGAAAGAATCTTTGTGCCTGGCTTTATTCTAACCCCCAGGCTCTGAAGAAATGACTCTAATAATAATTATTTTATGTATTCATACCAGGCAACATTTATTAATCTGGACCCTAAACTAAATCTCAATATCAGACTCCATGCAGAGCTGTCTTTTCCATGCCTCTGGTTATGCCTGTCAGCTATCTCAGGCTTTTCTCTGGTTTTCCTATATCCACACTTTAAACATTTCAACCAAATCTGCCTAGCAGTAGTACTTGGGATAGAACAGAAATCAGTTTAGTGGCATTTTTCAGTATAGTTTTCTGTCTCTGTTTTTGCACCTTATACTTTATTATGGCAAGATGAACTCAGTGGCAATCACATTTGAAGATGCTTCTAGTTGAAACGTGCACCTACTGGAAAAAAATATTCCTAAACCTGTCGTAAATAATTTGATTGTGGCTGGGACATTGTTTTAGAATATGTAGTCAGCGATGGATTCCATGAAGCTACAGGAATCAGGATTGTGCCCTGTCAGTGTGTAAGTATTCTTCTGAGATTACCAAAAGGGATCAGTTACCTTGGTAATGTGTCCACCAATATTTATTGTGTCTATTTCTTTACACAGGCTAAAAAACATTCATCATGTGGGAATGTTGGTCCTGATCAACTTGAGCTGAATTTAAATTGATGACCTAAAGGTTAAAGTCTCTGTATCCCATTACCTCTCCCTTGGGCTGTCCAGTTCCCCTACAAATGGATTGAACACCATTTTTAGTTTAGCAGTGGCATTGAAGGAAGAGCGGCCTTTAGAACTGTTGATCTGATGACATGATCAGTGTCCTGTTTAAGAAAAAGCAGATTTTACTATGACTTTTGCAGTTTGTCAATACTTGATGAAGAAAGTTCTGAACAAGTATTCAGAGGCTGGACTAATAAGTTAACCAGCCTGTTAGATAGCTTTAATCCAGTCATATGGGAACATAATGCAGTGTAGCAGCCCGGTGAAACTTGAGATTATGAGAACAGCTGAATAAATTTAAACACGTTTTTGAGCATTTTAGCCTTTGTCATAAAAATCTGATAATATAGAAGAAAAACTCGTAACACTTTCTTTTGGTTTTGTTATTCTGTACAGTAGTTGAGAAGACTTAACATTTCTTGTGTTTGCTGACTTTAAAGAAGTAGTGACAATTTCTAACACTACTTTTTGCCTCATATGTGGACTATTCTTTCTCACTCATTAAGGAATGAATCTGGTTTCTGTTTTATTCAATATTGTATATACATCTCACCCATAAATATTTAAACTAAGTAAATATAGAATCTTAAACATGGAATATGCTTTCATTCTAAACTGGTGGCAGTGGGGGAAGGTAAAAATATTTTATTCAAATACCAGTGTTCCCTTTGAAAGAGAAAAATAAAAGCATTTTGTCTACAAATTAGAAAGATTTTGCTTGCTGTAGAGTAGCAAACTTTTTACCAGATTAGACCTATATTGTTATATTTATATGTATAAAGGTCAGACTGTAAAGGATCTATAGGAAAGGGTTTGCAGACACTCACTTCAAAAACACGTGGCTAGTATTCAGCTCCTATATCTGGGGCTAATTTAATTCTTCTTCCCCATTCAAAGTGCCTCTCTCCTGCCTACAAATGCAGAACAGATTCCCTGGTAATTTTCTTTCTTGGAAGTACCGTTATTTTATTCCTAGCTGGGAATAGCATGAAATGGAAATACATTTATGACTCTGCTTAAAAACAAACACCAAACAAAATAAAAGTAAGGATAATCTGAAAGATAGTTCCATAACAAATTGATGCAGAAAAATGCAAAAATATGAAGCATATTGAAAAGTACACAACTGACATTTTCTCAAGGAAAATTTCCTTTAGTATACTCACTTTTTGAAGTAGAGTAATGTGGTATATCTGCAGTCCTTAATTAATTTTGGCTTTATTGCTAGTCAAAACTGGTAATGCAAATTCATGGTTTTAATTCGATCCATGCAAGTAAAGTTCAATGCATGTCTAGGTATGCAGTGGGTCTAGATCCTATTCTTACAATACAATTAAGAGAGTTGTAAAAATAAAGTTTTATTAAACTGAATACAATGAATAATGGGCATTTGTGCTTTACAATGGTATGACTGTGTGACTAAGTAACTCTCCTATGTATATTACTCACCTTCCTTCCATATATATTGTACAGTCTGAAAAGCTGAGGGATACTGAAGGTTACATCCTGAGACACAATCCTGCAGAGGCTTTCTTGAACAAGGATAAGGTCTTTTTTATGTTTTGGAGTCTGTGGTTCAAACTGTAGCTTGTGTAGGTAGCTAATGGGCTAGACCAGCCCCTTAGTAAAGTCTGGATCCTTTTATGATCCTTTTATTGTTGAAACATAAAGTAAGCTTTGATTATAAAAGGTGTCTTCTGTAAACAAAGACCATTATAAATAGAGTACTTTGTGTTTACCTGGCAAGATCAGACCAAACCTTGAAACAGAAATGGAAAGTAGGTAATATTTTAATATGCACTAGAGATGTGTAACTAACTGATCAGTATGAATCTCCTTTGTTGAATTTGATAAGGTCATCAAAATCATTTTCAAAGGCGGACAAAAATCCACTCTTTATTTCAGCTGTTTTTTCTTTCTAGACCAAGTGTCCAAACTGGACCAGTGGTAAAGAATGCTTTAGCTAAGTTTAGAATTGCTTCTCATTTTTATTTTGTCTTTCTATCAAATGGAAAAAGAATTTGCAAGATAGCATTAAATGGTGTAATCTCCATTCTTGTGGAGAACAGGAGGGTAGAAAAATATTTTCAAGGAGATTCAGTGGTTATTGTTGACTTTTTAGTATTGAACCTGTGTTTGTGGAAATCAATGGCAAAAGCTTTATTGATTTCAATCTCTGCTGGTTAAAGTGTTACAATAACGAATCCTAAATTCAAAGATGAATTCTTAAGAGTGTGGCTTTGTTCTCCCATGCACACTGACAGATACAGGAAGACCAAAACCTTTCTTTGGTGTTAGATCAATACTGTAATGAAAATGCAAATTCTTGTGTATGCTACCACAGCTCCCAGAGAAGCACCATTCACACACTGGTCCACAAATTTAGTCTGTGTTGGCACAGAGCCCTTAACATGGAAAGTCAAGACAGAAGGAAAGTGTCCTGTCATTTCTCCCTGAGCTTTTATTTCCCTTCTCTTCGAACTGTCCTCCTGAAATTTTCCACTTCAGCTACAGGGTTACTCTGAGTACTTCCTTTTGCTAAATTTGTTACATGAATCTAGACCTCTGGTCTGCAAGCACCATTTTCAGATGAACATAAACTTTTGTTCTTTTTGTGGGCTTCTTAACTCTGCTGTGCAGAATGAAGCACAGTCCCTTTGTCTGTAGTTGTAATATACTTCATTAGTTTCCAGAAGACAATAACTTGCTTTATTCCCATTTTAGAAGGATTAATTATACTCAGAAAAAGCTCTCAAATAGCAAGCAGAAAAGGAAACCAGATGTTGCGGAGTTATTTAACCAGTGTTATTTGCGGACAAATATTTAAGCTATGTGATTAATTTTGTCATGGAACCTTTGGAAGCTGGCTACTGAGGGAATAAAACATCCAAAGTGTAAATGAAAATGTATTTTCCCTGATAGTATCATTCTTTTACCTAACTACTGCAGGCAAATACTTTATCAGTTCCTGGCCAACAAATTTGCAAAAGTATTTGATTAGAACAGGAACAATCCCCAAGGCATATTGTGTATAGTCCTAAGTCATAAATAGGCTTTTGTTGCATAAGGCACAGTTGTGCATTTGCAAGAGTTTCAGTTTTCTGAGTGCTAATGAAATGGTATAGTGATAAACCTCTGTGCAAATTTGTTTTTCTTACAGATGCAGAATCTAAAATAATGAGTGTTTAGAGCAAGTAGATTAATTCATCATTTGGACACAAATATTTAAATGTGTTTCAATGAGAGCAAGCTTCACTTCTGGAAATAGCATTTGGCAAATCAGACATGCAGTTTCTCTTATAACAATGGTTTGTATAGTCAGTTAAAGTTAACATGTGTTCCAAAACCAGTTTCTATCTGTTTTAACTGATTTTCATGTTGTTTAGTACCTGTAAGATTTTTAAGATGTCTTTCTAAATTGTAGTAGCTGTATGTTCTAGGCATTGTAGGACAAACAAGAATATCAGTGTGTATTGTCCCTTTCATCATTTCTACATTCTTGACATCTCAGATATCTTGAACTGTGGTATCTCCCCAAATTTGTCTTCCAGCTGTCGTCTTGAGCACCTAGAGCTTGTCTTCTGCCAACCACTCCTGCCTCATGTCATTAATAGAAATTATCTAAATGACAAATGTTACAATATTCCAGTTACTAATATCTCAGCACGTGTAGAGATATATCTCATGTTCAGCTTTGGCTTCCTAATTCAAGGAAGCACCTCATCCTTCTTTTGCCAGATTTGTTCTTTTAACGTTTTTCATCCAGCATTTCAGTGTCTCCTTTCTTACAGCCTCTAGTGGCTCTTCATTCTCTTATGCAGTCTTTCTGCTGTGTTATCTTTTCCCTCTACAACCTTTTCCAGCTGCAATATTCCTTCCAAGCTTTCAGCTTAATTTGATTTATTTTTTAGTCTATCTCCAGCCTCTTTTCCCTTCTTTCCTCATTAGTAACCTGCAGGCTCTTAAACTCTGTTCTTCCAAACTAGAAACCCCACTGTCCCAGGTTATCTCATCTATCTCCTACCTTTTCAGCTTTTTCTTGCTGTTTTCCAATGTCACAGAAGTTTTGTAAGAGTTGTGTGACAGTGATTTCACTACTCTGTTCTGACCTTAAAAATTCCTGTTACTTGGGTTGTGCAAGTGCTGAAACCTGATGGATTTTGCACTGAGCATAGTCAGTGAAAAAAGAAAGTATGTAGTTTCTGTCATCAGAGATGATAATAATCTGTTCCTCTTTTTAGAATACCATTTCCTGTTTATGGGAACCCATTATTGCTGACAGTTTGTTGCCAAGAGACTTCGTTCTGAAATGTATATTCATCTTAAGGTGTTTGAGCTTTTTTTTTTTTTTACTATATGAAAGAATTGTTTGCTTTATGTAACTATTTCCCTTGTCTAAATGTAATTTGCAGAAAGTGGTGATAAATATTAAATCGTTCTTGTGAAACTGTTAAATTGTCAGTTTGAAAACTTAGTAAAACGTTGATGTTTTCATTAGATCCCAGTACTAAGGAATGTCCAGCTTTCATCATGGCAGAGTTGTTTAGTTCCATGTAAGTCTAACTACTCTGCCCTTGGGAGATATCTTAACATCACCTGCTCCTAAATTGAAAATTATTTGTTCAGTTATTTGTTATTATTTTTGGTGGGGTTTTTTGTTGTTGTTGTTTGCTTGTTTGTGGTTTTGTTTGTTTTGTTTGTTTTTTCTAGAAAGGATTTTTTTTTTTTCAACAGACATCTTTGATGTGGGACAGAATCCCTGCAATGTAAAATAAATCAGAGCCTGAGATGCTATTAAACAACCCTTTAGTTCAAATACATCCAGTTCTAGATAACCCAAAACTGTTCCTTCCTGCCCTTGTTCTCTCTTTCTTTATTAAACAGACGTGTAAATTTTGGACAAACTGTTCTTTTGGCTGCATCATGAGCTTCTAATCACTGGCACTTTGTTGGTGAATGAAAATACAGTGCTATGTAGAACACATTCTCAGTATCCTGAATAACAAAAGTTCAGGAATCAGACAGTACATTAATGTCATTCAGCATAAAATAGAATCAGAAAGCTGAATGTTTCTCCTCTCACCTAAACAATTAACAGCATCAATTTAACGAATAACCTCAGAACACCCTTTAAACTGTATAGAGTTTATCTATACAGCCTTGATGTAGTTGTGTGTAAATAAGAACTGCAGTCAGATTTACTAAGCTGTGTTTGGCTTATGCCTGAGCAACAGCTTTTCCTTTTTTTTTCTTTTTTTTTTTTTGTTTTTTGTTTTTAATAACACCCTGCTTATCTTTCAGAGGCATACAGATGTAGGGCCAAATCAGATTTTTCTTGAAAGGAATGAAGGAATGCATAGATAAATGCATTAGTACCTAGTTGAAGCTTAGTGTTTTGAATTCTGTAGGGCTTTTTAAAAGTAATGATTGAGAATATTAGCAAGTAAGTTCTTTCAGTAGATATGATTCTTTGGGATGGAAAGTGAGCGTGAGGCAAATATTACAGGACTATAAAAAAAAATAAACAAAAACTTTTAAAAGAACCACATACAGAAAGGAGGAAACAGATCTTAAGATGTTTTACATTTATTTTCCAAGTCCTTGTACATCCAAGAAGCCCCAAAACAAAAATCCTACAGAAACATCATGGAAGTGTGAGGTGTATTTAATCTCTGAAAACCTTACAGTATACATCTCAAAAGAGAAAAATACCATGTGCAGGTATTTTTCAATATTTAGGAATATTCTGTATAGGAAAGTGTGTAAGAACAAGAGTTGGTGTTTCACCCAAGTCATTCTTGTCAGCTGATGGCAAGGTACTACACAGCACTATACATTCATGTCCTCAACTCCATTGAAATAAAAAGCTTCTAGGCCCTGTCTACTAAAGCTTCCCTCGAAAATACTTTTCTGGTTTGTCACACATGACATTACATCTAGCTTTAAATCTCCTTGGTATCTCCTGTGTTTATGCATTCTGCCTCCTGATCTGCTTCCTTGTGGCAGCCTAGTTAAGATTGCCACATGTATGATATGACTGTTATAATTCCAGTCTCATAGACTGCACAGAGGGATTTCTTAAATGTACCCTTTACTTATAAAATACATGTGAAAATTACAGAAAAATGGAGAAAAACATTTCTGTGTTATTCCCTTCTTTGCTTTCATCAACATGTTTCAGAGTAGTTTGGTCTCTGAGTTTTTCCAGTGGTACAGTTCTCTTTTATTCTTGTCTTTCTATTCTGATGGTGTATGTCCACTTAGGAAACAGTTATCTTTTTAGAAAAAGCCTGTAAAACTTATTCTGCTTCTCTTCTTCCCCCAAAGTTTTTTCAGTTCTGACACTGTAGGTTCTTCATTGCTTAGTCTTTGTTTTTAAAACAAGAAATAATTCAATGGACAACCCACACTGTCCTACTGGAATGGGGCTGTGGCTTTATCCGTGGCCCTTTGATGCAGCATCAGACACCTAAACATTAGGCATCTCTTCCTGATGTTAGAAAAATACCAGTTAAAGAGATAATGATTGAGAAAGACCTAATTAACCGAGGTCTCAACACGGAACTAAGATTTATTATAGATTTATCTTTCTGCCTTCCGTCCTGTTCAGATTGCAGACACAGATATAAAACTTAAATTGTCACAAGATGCAAGGTGATCTACAGAGCAAGTTGTATGTCTAGGCTAAGAACACCTGTGAATTTGACAGCCACAGCATAAAATAATACTCTCTAGTTCTGGGCAGAGATAAATAGCATTCCTACTTGCTTCACAGCAGCTCTGAAACCACATCTTTTCACATGAAGTGTAAGGAAAGGTCCTAGTTAATCCCATAGTCTTGATCAATTATTTGCTCCAGTGCCACAGAGTTGAGGAAGCAGCAAAAAAGTATTTACTTTATCCCAAGTTCAAAATACTGATCAGATAATTAACAAGTAAGTATAACTTGCTTGTTTTGTTTTTGGTTTGTGTTTTTTTTTCTTTGTATATGATGAATTTATAAAATGGAGGAGAAGAAGTAGAAAAATAAATAACAAAACACGTACATGACATCTATTTCTGTCAGTCCAGTGGAATTGCTTAAAAAAATAACAGTTCTCAGATGATTATCTGCTAGGTTGCTTTTTATAAAATGTCCACTTATGGACCAGGAGGTCATTGCATTATATACTATATATATGCATGTGTGTATATATATATTTATGATCCTGATAGTGTAAAAGAATGGGTTTGAGTTTGTAAATAAGGTCTGTGTGTGTGAATGTGTACTAAGCAAGGATGATTTGTATTTGTGTGTGTGTGTGTACATACATGTTCGTTTCATGTAGATGTACCTACTAAGCAAGCTTAGACAACACTATGCAAAGAGCTGTCTAAACTTGTTTCTAGGTTCCAATCCTGTTTACAGCCTCTGGGCATTTTTTTACTGTAAATAATAAATAGGGGGGAAAAAAATTTCTACTAGAATTACTTATTTAGCAGCACTTCATAATCTAGTAAATGTATTTCTATACTGGACAGCACCAGACAGGAAATAGCTGTCATGTCTGCTATTGGGGTGACAGCTGTTAGTTAATTGAATCATACTTTCTAGAAGCCTAATCTGAAGCTTTTTTATAGTTCTCTCTTATACTTCTAGGAATTTCACTTTTTGAAAATGTTAGAAAAGGCTGACATATTGGTAACTAGACTAGTCATATTGGTAGTAGAAGTTATATATGCTAAATATTTACAAGTGCTGTAGGGCTACCAGTTTGTAAGAATGTTGAAGTTCCTTCTTTTTCAGTAATTGTTTTATATTGTGTCATTTTTAACAGCATTTTCAGAAATCAATATTCACAGAACTGTCTTGTCAATCAGGTCTAAGCCTTCTAACTTGCATGTCTTAAATGTAAGTAGGTAATAAAAAACAAATGCTAATTATTATCAAAAAAGGGTCTATTTTGTATGTTTTATTCCTCCATTTTATAGAAGGTTTTACATGAGTCTGTAGCAAGGATCCAGGGATTTGCATATCTTTTGATATAAAAAAATCAATGGAATTTTAAAGGGCTCTTCAGAATAGCTGCCTCATCAACCAGTTAGACTCTAATTGCAATGAAAACCTTGGTCGATAATTGCTAATGAATATTTTTAAGTGTATTTGATACAGAATGTCCATGCTTTAAATGCATATATTTGTGTCTAATATTAAGTTTATATTTAGCTTATGTGTATTTTAAGATTTGGGAATAATCTAGAGTTATTGTTTTTCATTTCAACTGGGAAAAAAAAAAAGATTGAGGTTGGCTGAGGCTGCCAAATTACCTAGTTACACCTAGTTAATCATTAAATCCTTTCACAACATGACTTAGAAATATACTAGTTAAAAACATCGTACATAATCAACCTTTAAGAAATAGTGTTTGGCAGCTTTAAATTTGTACTAAACAAGGAATGAATTATTGAAGCACTGAAACAATGACAATCACAAAGCCATCTAGATCCTTCCCTGCTTTTGTCTCGTTCACAAGAAAAGCACTTGTTATCTCTTTTCAATTTATATTCTGCATTTCTGATCTATACACTCAGTTTGGAAACAGAAGATCTGAAAATACCTAATGACAATCCTTGCTTCTTGAAGCTAAGAAAGTATTTTTTTTAGTTCATCATAAATCAATTAGTAATGATTAATATTATCTACATAGTATGAAACTAACCATTAAGAGAATATCTAAATTATGGAATACAGGAAATTAGCTGGTACATGGCTTGCATTCTTTCTAGCTGGGTAAAAGTGCATAGCATAAATATCAAAGTTCAGTCATGTATGACTTCCAATAAGCATGCTGTCAAATACAGTAATAGCTCTTCTGTGCTATGTAAATCCAAGCTACTGAACAGTTATCAAACAGTTAGCTAAATGACATTCTTTTGAAAGCTTTTAACTTAGCACTACCACAAGATATAGAGCTAATAACAAAAACAGCTGCATAGACATTCTAGGATGCCATAATTAAACTGATAAATCTGCAGTGACATATATGTGTGATGAAGAGATCTGCCATGAGTAGAGTTTTTTCTTTAGTGATTGTATGTTTATCTGTTGCTTCTTGTTGAAGAATAAAACTCCATGCTAAAAGCCACTTGATACTTTTAATGAAAGTAAAAAGGAACTACAATTTTGTTTAGAAGTTTCTTAGAAAAATATTTTTTAACAGAAAAATCGTTGGTTTTCCCTACTTTTTTGATAAACTGATTAGTATTACAGCAAAACCCGTGACCAGTATTCCTTTTATCATCACCAATCCATGCACTTGCAGCACATGGACAAACACAGAAAATTCTTTCAGAAAAAAAAAAAATGACTACTGTGTATACGATTTATTGAATCATTGCTGGAAAAATCACTGATTTCTTAGTATTATGGCTTGCATAGAAGTGTGATATCTTTTCTTTTAGCTCTACAATTGAGCTTTCATTTGAATAGATATAAAAATCTCTAATGCTGGACCTGGTTCTTCCTTCAAATATTCTTTGCATTCCATCTCATTTTCAGATATCAGCTATATTTCCTAGTCCCTGTATAATTGAGAATGAATGGGTTCAACTATGCCATTGCCTTCATGCTGTTTTCCTCTTCCCATTCTTATGTGTGTTGGTTTATCTTGTTTTAGGTTTGGAAATTTTTGGGGGTGGTTGTGGGGCAGAGAGGGTTGTATGCAGCATATGCAGGTTTCAGTTCCTGCTGAACACTCCAAAAGCCCTTCCCTTTAGAAGTATTGAACTGCTTCGTAGCAGATCAGAGGGTCAAGTTCATGTCTTGTGCCCTGGAAGCTGTCCATCTTCCTAGCAGAAACTCATAAGTTCAAGAAGTCTGTTCTGATTTTGAGACCAGTTGGAAGCTGCAGTAGTAAATGAGAGCTTGGACCAGTTCATGGTGAAATAAAGTGTGCAAAGAACAAATACAAAATTAATTTGAAATTAGAGTACCAAAACCTAATGGAAATGTTCCCTACTTATTTAGCATTGTCCACACTGATGATGATTTTTCCACACTAAGGATAACTGCTTTTGCTTATGGCTTCAACCAATGTTAACATCTGGTTATTTTTTTTGCTGTGAATTTTTCCCATTGCAAAGATAATTGGGAATTAATTATGATGTTGTAACAACTGTAGTAAATTACTATAGAAAGGTTAACAAAAGTTTATTTTAGCAGGTGTTTCTATCTAGATCATGGACCATGCTGATTAGTTCTTTTCCTTATTGCTGTATAAATCAGCTGGATGAATAGAGATGGACTTTCATTTAGTCTTTTTTCTGTTCTTTAATGATAAATCTGTGTTGCTTTTGGAGGTGTTTTTTGAGCAGTGAGTTTTGAGGGAGAACTAACAAATCTTCATAGGTGGTCATTACAAACTATTTTCACTTTCTCCTTGTTATGATATGTAACAAGCTAAAAAAGTAAATGCCTTGGGCTAGATAGAAATCTGTAATAAGTCATCATACATGCATAAATGCTATGATCGTGGTTCAGAAAGCCTGTGGAAATTTTGGCCTGAAGTATTTTGGAAAATGTTTCGACAATCTGCCAAGCTCTTTTCTTCTTCCAGATTAGTTAGTGGTTTCTCTGAGTGCAGGTTACCCTTCTGAATTTTTTTCCAGTTCTATGCAAAACTACTGATGTATTTCAAAATTCACTTTGCATGAAAGCAAAGCTTGTATTAATTATTTCTTTAAAAGATAACCTACCACTAAGGTATGTGACTGCAAATACAATAGTTTCATTTTTATTTTCAAAAACATTCACCCTTACCAAAGATGGCGTCATGCCAGTTTCAGGAACTCTAATGTGACTTGCAAATGACAGCCTCCAGGGGAGCAGGAATGCAGCACTCCTGATGCTGGCCCCAGGTTGCTGGGAGCCAAGGCAGTGCCCTGCTCAAAGTGTCCCACTTTGGCCACTTGTCAGAGCAGGAGCAGCCACTGCCCTGGGCACTGGTTCAGCTATTCAAGTGACAGTTCTGTGTCTCTTTCTAAGTATTATCAGCATTGCTGCAAGTGTAGGATCTTTTCAGGCTGTTGATTTCAGGAAAACCGGGATGGTTGCTGCAACTGGCTTTTGCCCATGGAGCAGAAGCAGGAAAATGCAAGTCCTGTTTCCTCTGCTGGGAAGGCCTGTGCAAGGCAGGTCAGGACAGCATGATGTTCTTCCTGGGATGATACCAGCCCCTGGGTCAAATATCCCACATGAATGGCAGGGAAATAACAGCAGTGAAATGACGGAAAGCAAATAATCTGGTTTGCCTGTACTTCTGAGAGATTGCTTTGTAAGCAGCGTGACATCTTGCTATGGGTGTTAAAATACTTGTGACATTCTGTAAGTGAAGAGTTATTTATGGGTAACACCATGACTAAGATCTTGTATCTAAGCACTGCCCCCTGATTACATATATAAGTGCCTGTCTGTGTGTGTGTGGCTTTCAGACTCTTGTAGAAAAGTGGCTGGGTATACAGATATGAGGGAGATATGCTTCCTTTTTTAGGATTCTGTATATGTCACTAGTTTGGGCTTTCGTGTCTTACAGTTTAGGAAAATGATCTCTATATGGGGATACTTAGGAACATTTTTGTTGAAAAATCTAAATTTGTCTCCAAAAAAATGTTTTGAAGGATGCAATACTGAGTACAAATTCAAGTTCAGATTTGTTAAGCAGATGGGCATTTTCTTTTGAGAAATGCTTTTGAAAAGTTTTAAACATTTGTTTGTTCTATATAGAAATCGAATTAGGATGAATTCATTGACAAGCACAGCAGGATTTCTACCACAATGTTGAACCTTCTTTGCACAAGACAGCATATACTTTTGCATTTTTTCTTTTATAATATGTCTAATTTTACTGCATATTTGTGTTAATTTACGTACATTTTATATACATATGGTCTGTCACTTAGTTCTCCGCTGCGTCATTACACAAGAATGCCAAAGCTGATTCTAATTGTTCAGCAAACTAAGGGAATTCAGGGAGGTTGCCCAGAAATTCAATGTTACTTAAATAAAATACACATGTATTTTAAACCTTTTAACAGACACATTCTGTGCCATATCCCCTTTACTAATATTAAAATAAGACTTATCAGCACAAGTTGCATAAGGTTGTGCTGCTGGAGCCAAATCCTGGGATCAGCATCTAGGCCACGAGCCTGCAATCAGTTACACTTATGTTGAACTTCATGCACATTTGTCATTCTTTTGAAATCAGCAGGATTATTCACCTCCATAAGACAAGTACGTGTGGAACTGTTTCCGTGAGCAGACCTTCCATTTTTATTGGCTTTTTTATGAATCTGAGAACAGGAAGAGAAAATCTGCATTAGGACCACAAAATTTAGCTCTTAAGGATCATATTGGAGACAAAATGTTGGTACTTGGGCTGCTGGAAGTCACTGAAGGAGAAAAGGATAATGCAGGCGACACGCATGGTCAGTGGCAGAAGGCGTGTTCGGGGGGATAAAAGAGATAATGGTGAACAAGAGAGTGGAAAGTGATTCCCTTGGTTCCCTAGTTGAGCTGAACCTTTTGAGGCCCTGTGAAAAATCACAAGCACATAATGAAATTATAGGAATGGCAGGAAAACGGTAGAATAATTGTAGAAGGCAAGATCAGAAGTTTTTTTTTTGTTTAAATTCTTAACATCTGGATCTTGTGAATACTTTCATGCCAGATTTTCACAAGCTGTTTAGTTGAACCTGCAGAAGGATGTTTTTTGGCTCATCCTAAATGGTAATGTTAATATCATCTAGGAAACATTTTGTCTTCCCTAGACACTGTTTTTTTTACATCACTCCTGGAAGTGCTGGATGCAGTTTGCACTGTCATGCACAGTAGTAGAATTTTTTTTCTGTCAGTGCCAGTGTTTAGCAACAGAATTTTAAATGTATGAGTAAGTCTGATATTAATGGTCATATTTCCTTTGGTTCTTCAGTTTTCAATTTTTGTTTGCATCTTCGGGATTGAATCTTTTAATAATAACATTCATGCCCTCCCTTCGCTGTCCAAATGAAAGACCAATAACAGGTATGAGAAGATTAAGACAGGCTAATTAAAATCTTGTTGTATTAGATGAATGTAACTTCTGCAGGTAACTAATGCCTTTCATTTTGAAAAATGATTTCAAGCACTTGAGGGAATTTGGAATGATATTTTATGTTTTATTCCAAGTAGTAATGTAGAAAGGAAATAAGACTGATTTTATTTTCCATTTTTGCTGTCTCTCTTCTCTCTCTGTTCTTTCTCTTGTTGAAAAACTATTGTCATTTATGTCATTAAAACACAGAATTATTGCCCCCAGACTTTCAGTGAACCACAGCTGTTGACCTTTTTTGTCAAAAGCTTTGAATACAAAGCTACATTGGGAACATTTGTAGCCTGTGGACCATGACAGTACTGTAGACTTCTCTCCTGTCCCGACAGAAGAGAGTGCCAGAGGGTGTGCTCACATAGTGACTGCATTATTTTCTGGCAATTGTGATAATGATTTTCTTGCTTTTGGTTTTTCTGCCTCCTCTCAAGTGTACGGTCATCCTTCAAACCTATTATACCACCTTCTGAATACTGTGGCTTTGTCCCTTAGGCTGCATAATCTATTGTTTGAAACGTTTACCAGGCTGTACAGATATTAAATTAAGTGTTGCAGTGTTATGTGGAATATGTAGATACTTGAAGCTGGATTTAAAAGACATCTTGATTTCCTTGCAATGTAATAGTATATTACATTGAACGGAAAAATTAAAAATTAACCTTTTCTAGTATAGGAAATGATAATTTTCATTGAAGACTTATAAATATTAAATTAAACACTGAATACTAAGCATGTGAAAAACTCAAGATGTCTTTGCTTGAAATATGCCATAAATGCTTTTATTTTTCCTGGAGATTAAATTAAGCACTTTTCAGTAGTGCACACCAGCTGCTGCATCTGTAAGTAAACCAAGTACTTTCCCACAGTACATGCAGTATGTTTCATTCTTAAAGCATTTTTTTTTGACAGGTAATCTTTATTCTTCTACATACAAAGTCAAAATTAAGAGGATAAGTAAAAATTATAGGCAAAATATGGTGTGTTTCACTTCTGTTGATTTAAATGGAACCATATTTTTATTGACAAATACCAGGACATGCAAAGCTCTGCTTCTGAATACATAGTCTACATGTAGCATGAAGTATCAAGTTTGGATCTAATTTCCTTCTTTTCTGTACAACTGACATTTCCCCAGTCTTTTTCTTGTGAATGTGCAGGGGAAGCAGGGTGGTAGTGGAAGGGAATTCTGCTTTTTTTTCTAAGGCTAATTTTCTCTGTGAAATTTGATCTCTCTTGGTTACTTTTATGAGATTTTGCAAACAGAGAAGGAGCAATGTGATGTGAATGCAAAAATCATACATTTTCAATACAATTCATTAGATTACACTGCAACTTACGTACAAAAAGAACCTAAACTGAGCTTTCCAAGCATTACCATAATTGCAAGCATACACTTATTCTAAATAGTTTTATTCCTTAGAGAATAAACAGATACATTTTTTGTTGTATCCACAGTCAAGCTCACTTAGAGGTGCAAGGAACAGAAATTGTGCTTGCAATTCAACTGGCATTTTGAAATTATGCTGGTAGAAGAGAGGCTGCTTTTCAGAAATATGATTTCTACACAAATCATAGGACATTATGCTTTTTTTTAGCAGGACAAAAACATTCCTGAATATCCTTAGAATCAAAATCAGGGTTAATGCTTGAAATGTATGCACTTACTGCAAAAAACCTCAATCTGTGAGCTAAATGTGATCTACAGCTCCAGCTTCTGCTCACTGCATGTCCCAGGAATCAACATTAGGCACACAGGGGCTGCTATGATTTAACAGGAGTGCTGTTTAGCTCCTCTGCTTTTAGGTAAAACCAAAGAACTATACTAATGTCCAAAAGACTATATAGCAAAAGGATGAACAGCAGCAGTAAGCACTGATGACAGGGGTTAACAACTTTTCACCCAGTAACGTCTTTTTCTAAATTAGCAGCAATATTACTTAGTGATGCAATGTCTTCAGCTATTTATAATCAGAATAACTGTTTTCAAATTATATTGTTATATTGTATACAGTTGTTAGTAGTATATGCAGTGTACATTTTCTTCCTTTTTTTTTTTTCATGCCAGTGTGCTTTGTAGTCTGAGCTGAATTAGCCAGGTTATAAAAGACTTTCTGTGTTGTCATTTTTTACTGCTGTCATTACTGGTAGGCCTGTATCTCACCATAAAATGTTGCCTGCTATTGTTGAATGCTCCACATGCAGACTGGAATGCTCCATAACTGCAGGCAGCAAGTTTAGACACCTTGCTGTACAAGTACTGCCTCCTTTCCTGGTTTTTTCATTCTGAAAATGTTCCTTGCTAGAACTAGTAATACATGTGACCATTCAGCTGCCTGGAAAAAGCATCCCAACACATCTTATTGTAGTTAAGAAGGTGACTGGCATACAATTACTGCAGGGTGTGTGATAGGAAACGGATCTGTTGGGCTGAGGATTCAGTTCAAAGCATGGGAATGAGCGATGCTGCTTCAGTCCTGAAGTGAGATGGAAAAGGAGAGTAGGAGAGTAATGGTAATGACTCCTTACACTAATTCTGGACAAAGCACTTCAGATTTATGGTGGGTTTTGAGTAAAACAATTATATTGTTTCTACTCAAAATCTATCTTGTTTTCCGGTTTAATAAACTGTTACACAAGAGAGGTACAAACATTTTCCTTTCTTTCAGTAGTTTACACAGTAAATCTATTTTGTTTTCATTGTAACTGTAAGGAGAACAGCACAAAAGGTGTTACCATAGGAATAAAATGCTGATTGAATCAATTTTTCTCTAAGTCCTTCATAATAGGAAACAGAAGGAACGTATATTCTGTTGTCAGTATTGTGTTCTTATTCCTCTTTGTCTTAGGAGACCTCCTAAAACTACAAAGCAATTATAATATATTAAAAGATAAAATGATAATTTGTTTTTGGAAAGCCCATCACTGGGGAAAAGTAGAGACTTAGAAAAGGTTAAAATAGTACACCAAGTAATGCAAGAGGAAACAAATTGGTGAGGACTGTAATTCTAAGCAACTAGGATCCAGTGAGGGGAGGCCAAATCCACCAAGGTGCTGGTGCAGAAGTTCTGATCTGTCAGTTTCATCTTTCATGTTGTTATTTCCTAAATAGAGTCGTGAAGTAGTTAATGTTAATATCTAGAAAATCAAAATAAGAAGGTCCTATCTGCTCACTTAGATGTTTTGATAATGAAAGGTTAAACACAACAATGACCCATTTTTGGTTGGTGTTTAGTGGGTTTCCCCACCCAAAAAAAAAACAAACACAACAAACAAACAAACAAAAAACCCCACACCTCTAAACAACCAACTTATTTAAGGCTGTTATTTGATTCTAACTCTTGGTAATCTGGAAGAGATATGTCTTCCTGAGCTAAACTGTAAGGGAAATAATATGCAGGGATCTCCAGTGTTTTGGGGACAAATGCAGAAGCCCAAGAATACTGGTCAGAAAAAAGGCTGAATTACTGAGTCCTGCAAAGGTGGGGTTTCCCATGCGGAATGGCATATGGCAAACATGGGAGAACTTGCAGAAATTATATGGGGAGAACAGGGAAAGGGTGAGAATAAGAAGAATCAAGAGATTAAGGTTTCCATGAATGCATGAGATGGGAGATTTCAGGCCCTGCTCATGTTACTTAAGTACACTGAGACAGATAATTCCTTTGATGTGCATTTAATTTCTTAGAATGAAATTAGAAGAGACTGCCTGCATAGTTCAGGAGAGTGGTTATTAATTAAGAAGGAAATTGCAATAACAAAAATAAGAAGTATCTTTGGAAGAAATAAGAATGAAGTCAGAACTTATTGGCAGTTTTTCTCCCCATGCAATATTCTTGGAAAACAAAAAACAATACTGAAAGCCAAGTAGTTATTTGTAATGTCATAAACTAGATTAATAGGCTGAGATGTTTTAAAATTCTTGACATAATTGAAATCAGTATCTATATGAATTGCCAAAATAAAATACAAGGATGACAGATTCATAATATGAGAAAAATAACATTTTTAAAGCACATTAGATGCAAAAACATTAGAAATTATTCATCTGATTTAATTGTAATCTTTTGCCAAAAACATTAATGCAATACCTTTGAAGAGTAATTGGTATAAAGAATATCCTCAAAGAGGAGCATTTCCACATGCCTAGGCTTTATTTTGCCCTCATTAAACTTTATTCTGAGTTGAATACTTCCTGCCTATAGCATAAGGATTAATCTTGTTCTGCAAACATCTTAACCTCTTAGTTTTGTCACATGCTCTCTGATGCCTTTTCCAGATGCAGATCAGTTAATGACAATCAAATATGATTTTTAAGCCTTTTAACATTTTCAGGTCTGCCTTTCTTATTGTTTAATCAGATAGGTTTGAAAGCTCATTCTGGTCAGCTTGTTCATCAGGTGAAATGGGCAAATTGATTAAGCCTTAATTGCTTTCAGGCTGCATAGGAAACAATATGTACAGTAAAACTATAGTTCAACACAACCATGAATTAAGGATTGAAAAATTATAAGAATGGAAGGAGCTTTAGGCAGGTTTGTCATCTACCTTACTTTTAGTCCCTGCGGGACTGTCATCTGCCTTACTCTTACTCCTGGTGTAAAACTTTGAAAGAACCACATAAGAAAACTCTATAATCATATTAATTTCTTTATGGCCTTGTTTTTTTTCTAATTTAAACTTTAAATCAATGCATTTTTTGAGTTAGGAATTGGCTATATGTGCATCACGATGAATCCCTGGTCGTTTGCTAGTCTAATTGGATAAAATTAAAGATTATTGGTTTTATTAGTTTCTATCATAATTAAATGAACTGATGCCATTGTCTAGGAGCTGGATTTATTTCCTCATGAGCTTAAGATCAACTAGATGCTTAGAAGTCAAGATGATGTCACAGAAAAGGAGATATATTCAAATTAAAGTCTAGACTTATCTCTCTCTCTTCCCACCCTCTCTTTCTCCCCCTCTCCCCCAACATCCTCTTTTCCCCACCCCCATTATCTCATGAACTTTGCTTCTCACCATAAATTTGTCTGACACTGACATTTTCAAGATAGTAAGTCTAGACTTTTGGAAACTCTGGAGACTAATGAAAAAGTCATTGAGGTGCTTCTTAAAGTGTCTTGGGCAGCGTTCCCAGGGCACCTTCGGCATCAATGTTACTTTAACATTTCCATTCAATGTTTAAAGGTCTCCTCCATTAACTTCTGCCTGAAGCTAACTCTATGGACAAAAAAAATGTTTATCATAGGGATTTGGTGGGTGTATGATCCAGTAGGATGTTTCATTAACTTCTCGTGGCCTCTACAGTCACAGTGAGTCTTAAGGATCTTTGCTTTTGCTGTGTCTTGTGAGTTGAAGGGTTCCTGCTCCTGGGGAGATAATACTGGCCACAGAAAGTGAAGGATACTGGCTATTTGGTTTTGCCTGGTATTAAGCAGTCATTAGCAGCAGATATCTTACACTCTCTGCATGTGCGATCTGACTTCTGCTGTGAAAACAACTTTACTAGTTGCCATCTGGGACACTTTAATTGATTTTAGAGATTTTTGTGCAGCCATAATTAAAGACTGCTGTCTAGCAGAATCTAGCAGAATCCTCTTGGTTTTTTTGTTTACTTGCTTACTTAGCACTCGTAATGTTGATAAAAAGCCAAAGGAAGAGAATCACACTTCAGAGGAAGTCTGTTTTGGTTAGACAGGAGCCCAAGGAGCATAAGAAGGAGTTAGGCTGCTAGTGGACACCCAGAGACCTCTTGTAAGCTCATTAAAATTATCTCCCTAGTTAATGTCTTTTATCACTTACTGCTAATGAGTCTGGAAGAGGTAGAGCTTTGAGGGATGTCATATCTTTTCTAAAAGGATAGTTTTATCTGAGAGTTATGGGAGAGGTTCTGAAAGCCTCAACTACATTCCCTGTTTTCACAAATATTATAATGATTAGTGGTGAAACAGTGTACAGAGGTGAAGATCCCAGGAGGGCAATTTTTCCAGGTGCCAGGCCCTTTTTGCAAACTAAAAAACGAATGCACTTTTTGGGACTTGAAGCAATACTACATGCCACAGGATTATCCTTTGTGGCAAACATTGTATTTCCATTAGTGAAATGGAATTGATTGTATAAAGAATAAGTATAATAATTATTATTTAGATCAGTCCTGAAAACTTCTAATTCCCAGTGACTACATGTTTAAGAGTATGGAATCAGGTAATGTAAAGATGCCTGATTTTCAAAACCTACCAGCTGAAATGATTTAACAAAATGTTCAACACTGCAATATGGTTGCTTCCCTGCTGCTAATGACATGAGTCTCCACCATGTAGTGCCTATATTATATGCAGTAGACTTAAGTGTATTTATAAAGATATTTTTGAGGCATATTTAAGTGTCATTCTGTAATCCAGTCATTGGTGCAGAGATTTGGTGAGAAAGATTTTAATTCTTTTGCAAATGAATAGCCTAGTTGTCACTTGCATTAAATTGCTATAGTTCCACTCAAATCAGCATAGCCATGCTCACGTTTTCCCTGCAGTCAGCCCTGTACTTTTGCCCAGCCAGCAGTAAGAAACCTGGGCAATAACTTTGGTGCATCTCTCTGTGTCTCAGTTTTCAACCAGTCTTTTCTGATACACCAGTTCCTTTTGTATATAACAAACCCACGTGTTTCTTTGACCTTTCTTGGGAGGTTGATGAATGTGTTTTTAAGCATCCGTAAGTGAATTGTAATATATGCTAAAATTATATTTTTGCAATATTTCTGCCAAAATGAGCTACAGTGGATGGCTTGTGTCCACATTACGTTGGAATGTGCATGCTCATAAAATTTTACACCGGACATTTGACATTTTGCCAACATTCATTTGCTATCACATCACAATCGTTTCCTACTTTAAACTTATTAGGACCAAGTGCATAAAGAAGCGTAGCTGTGTGCTGCTTAGAATATTAGATATTTAGAGGGGAAGAAAAGATGAAGTCAGAAAGACTGTATGAATGTCTACTTAAACAGCATAAGAACTCTTGAACTTTATTCCTCCTTCCTTAAACAACTGTATGAGATGGGTGTAAAAAAAACCTACAAGCAATCTTTCTGGTATTTCTGGTATCTACATTCTAAGAGCTTATCTCTAACTAAGTTGAGGAAAATTTGTACCAATAAAAAGTCAGAGCTATTATGTCTTCATTAATATGAACATAAGCTCTAGTGCAGGAAATTACAGGTCAGAGAGCCCTGTGCTGTCTAAAGAATACAATGAAAGGAGCTGTTTTCATGACCAAAAAATATTTAAAACAGTATTTCTTCCTTTAAATAAAATTATAACTAGAGAATGTAAAGGAATATTGTCAAGGTAAAGTATATAGCTCCTATTTTTTTTATTATTATCTTGGTTTTCTGCAGCAGAAGAGAGTACCAAAATTTGTATTGAATTTAAATTTTTGTTCATTTTCATATTTTTATTTCATTTATTTGTAGGGAGGAATTGAGACTATTTGCTATCACATTTGGCAATAATTAATTACCTGCTCTGGTCTTGATGTTTATAATATTGTTGTGTGGGGGATCACAAGGTTAGGGACTTGCGGGACAAATTAATTATTTATGTTATTTCTAAAATGTCAGTGCATTTCTATTCCAGTTGACTTTCCAAAATATATTTCACTCCTTTTTTTTTTTCTTCCCCCCCCCAATGTATACACCTGTATTCTGAGCCCTACTAAGCAATGCTGTATTTAAAATAAATTATTACTATTGGGCCTAGATATGCTGTGTGGGAAATCTGCCATACACCTCCACATTCATATTAGCAAAGCTCTATGCAAACACAGCTGCCTGTCCCTTCAGCTGGCAGGAGGATCAGATGGTCTTTTCTAGAAATGTGCACCTTTTTGGCCTTTGAAGAAGATGGACTGATAAACATGTGTTCTCAGGTATTCTCAATTGCCAGTGATATTTTGTAAAGGGAAAAATGGACTCTGAGAGGAAAGCTTATGAAATTAAAAGTAAGTTTTTATTAGTTGGAAATAAAAAGAAAAAAAAAGAGGAAGAGAAATACAAGAGGGAATATGAGAAATAGAAGAGGGAATAAAAGAGGAATGGACGGCCCCAAAAGCTTCCAGTTATTCTGTGTTACTCAAATTTTTGTACTTTACCTGAATTATCTAGATTTTTATACTAGTTTCCTATGTTACATCTATATGACCTCACACTATAAGAAACAGAAGTACTTGAAAGAAAAGGAACAAACAAGTCTGGTCTTTATTAGCAAAAGAAAACAAAGGACTAAAGCAAAATTTCTCCCCTTTGTAACCACATAAAGTTAAGAGGCGCAGCACAGAGCTAGGAGACAAACAGCAGAACAATTACTTCTGAAGTCTGCAGGAAGATTTACAGCATTATATTTTAAGGAGCTTAAAACCATATTTATGAATGTTTTGCATTTTATATGAATCTTGTGAAAAGATATTATTTTATTGGATTTCTCTACTTTAGGACTAAAACCCATAGAAAATTAGAACTGGCTGCACAGCAGGCTGTTCAAGATTTCCTTCTGACCCTGTTGTTGCTGGGCTTGGCTACTTAATTACATTTATTTTGTGTCAGTGTCTGCTTAAAATATAATTGTCAGAAGTTGTTTCATGAGAGAGTAAGGATTTCAGATGGAATGTTGTGCTTTTGACCTACCTCTGAAAATGGAAATGGTTCCTTATTGATCTTAGGTATTTGGAATCTTTGAGTAGCAGGTATGTGAGATAGAACCAGTTGAATCAATGAAAAAAAGGAATTATAAGAAGGAATTGAAAAAGTCTAGTGCTGCTGTTTCTTCTGAAACTCTTGATACTGAGGAGAAAATGAGAAAGTCTTTGTAGTGCCTTGTTTAGGCAGATGCCCCTCACAGCACCTTGCTGATGGAAGGCACTGACCCCACCCCTCTACAAGTTCTTCCCATGGCAAATGGGTCATGGGCAAACTATCAAATGCCATTTATTATCACAGAGTTCCAGGTGTTTTTGTTTTCCCTCTTTATTATTTTCTTTAAAAAATAAAACAAAACAAAGAAAACTGACAGTAGAATTCTGTCCATGATTGCTAATAACATGACTAAAATACAGAAATTGGTAGGATATGGTGGGTTCCAACATGAGGGAGGGTGTGAGTCCTCTAACACACATATAGCCTGAAGCAACCCCTATGTCTTGACTGGGAATTATGCAAGTGCACTGGATATCTTCTTTCTTCAGTGTCTTTTTTATAAATAAATAAAATCACTGTGGACTGTTCTGCAAATGAGATAAATTCAATTTAGGAATACCATCTGCATTATGTGTTTTTGGTATATGGGTGGGTAACAGTAAATATTATGTAACCGTTAAGATTTGGACAAAAAACAATGCCTTGCTATCCCCTTGATAGTCCCTCATCCCCTGACGTATTGAACACTCATTTTCCATAGTTAATCTCTTGGCCCATTATTTTCATCCAATGATTGCATCAGATAATACATTTTAGCTTGCATAGTCTAAACAAGTAATCCCAAGAGATTAATAAGATTGTAAATGTAACTAGAATTAATAAAGCTTAATCAAGAGAAAGGATTAACATGGTACTATTTTTATTCTTATTGTCAATCACTCAAAAGGATATGCAACGCAGAACTTACCACAGAGGGATGTAGCAACACTTCAGCATTTCAAAACTCCCCTATTTCCAAGAATTCCACACTGAAACCATGACTATTTAAAACAGAATTAAGAAGAAAGAAACTATGCCAATTACATTAATTCTCTGCCCATTGCATTTAAAAACAAGCTACAGTTAAAAATATAAAATAATATTGGATATAATGCATGAAAATCCAGATGTGTGGCATGAACAAATTTATTTGAACTGGTCACTTAACATATAATTAATCTACAAAGAATTCCTGATGGTGGAATTCCTGAACTTCCATTTTGAAAAAAGCAATGTTGATTAGAGGAGATCCAGGATGATTTTTTCTGACTTTTCACTTGCTGTTGTTTTGTTTTGTCAGAATAAATTTTCATACCTATCTTTGAAGTAAAGCATTGACTGTGTCTTCCAGAGATCTTCTTTAATCTTTTTCTAAACAGAAGGTTCATTGTACTCTGTTTAATCTTGCTAGGAATGCAGCTTTCAAGGTCAATTGTTGTCCACTTGGAGCCACGGACAATAGAAATTAAAAGAAATATATATATTACTTCACCCATTCCATCTTCCTATCCATGTGAACTACTCTCTAAACAGCATTTTCTGCTATTCTGCTCCTGAAGCTATTCATTTTGGATAATAACAAGCTTCAAAAACAGATTTTCAGTGTATGCAAGACTGAAATTAAATACAAAAAATAAGGAAGTTTGTTTTTCAGTTAGGCCTTAGTATCTAGCTGGAGTGTGTTCTGAGTGATTAACTTATGTTAATTTAAGGATTTACATTTTTTCGGGGTGGAATGTCATGGCAGGGAGTGAGGGCTATAGTCTAATAATTCTAGCAATGAGTAGACCATTATTCTACCACAGGAGATGGAACACTCTGCTCCACCTTGTTCTTTGCTGCCATTTTCAGTCTTTGTCTTATCTGCTTAGAATGTTTTTCAGTATGCTTGCACAGCCATTTCAAAGGCTACTTATTATACAAATTTGTGATAACTATAGACATAGTTACAGATCCGTCCTCCCATTGGAATAAATACTTCTCCCCATCTCATATCACTCTGAAGAGTGAAGATCTGGAGAGGCCCACATTAGCACTGTAGTGTATTGTGCTTTTAACTTTAAGATAAATAAAAACCAAACAAACATGTCTTTGTCTGACAAGTGTTTTTTTTCTTGGGCACACCCACTTATCCCTCATCAGCCAAGATAAATTGCTTCGGAGGGAGGACTTCCATGTTCACAGAAGGAATGCAGAAATTCTTTCTGTTTTGTACATTCTTGGCATCTTTCCTTTGTTATCAATTTCATGTCCTCTTTGTGTTTTGAAGCTCTGCTTGGGAAAGAGGTTATAAATATTAAAGCTCTGCACAAGTTCTTAAGAGTTATTTAGGATTTTTTTGTTTTGTCTTAAATATTCTTTGTTTCTGCTATTTTTACCTCAAAGCTATCCTTCCTCATCCAAGCAGTGTATTTTTAGCCAGTCCAGATAGTTTAAAAAAAGATTGTTATTAAATGGACAGAGATTGCTTTTTGCTTTCTTCATTTCCAATTCTGTTGTAATATTGCCAGAACTGAGAAACACATACTTGGAACAGATATTATATGGAAGATACAGAATTTATATTTTGAAAGTACTTAAATGAATCCCCTGCCATATACACAAAGAGTTCTTAAGTACTGGAATGTGTCTTGTGTTGGACTTCATGAAGAAACATCCAAAGACTTTGTTCATTATTGCATAGGACTTTGTAATTAAAATTCTAATGAGATCAGGCTGTGGTTGATACAGTTTCTGTATCACTGTAGACAATGCAAATGTGTTTCTGGCATGGCTTAAATTAGATGAGAATTTCCATTTTCCCTCTCATAAGCATTTACAGTAATTATTGATACATACTTTTAACATCAGGATTTTGACTTTTAACTAGAAGGAAATATATACATCATACAGAACCTGTAGCTGTAGACCCCATTTTTAAGTTCAGGTTCCCTTTCATCCTGTTCTAGAAAAATATAAATTACATGGAACTTTACCACAGTTCCCGGTATTTTGTTTGCCTAGTTTGTAAATTGTCTAAATAGACCCTTTCCCTTCATATGTGAGGGTGCAGATCCCTCTGTCCCTCCCCAAAGTCACCCAAAGTTCCATAGAGGAACAGTGGGAGAGGATATGGTGTAAGCAGTGAAACAAAAAGTCCAAGTGCAATGCAAAAGGAAAAAAATAATACTTGCTATAATTGGAAGGTCCATAAATTACTGTAGCCCTGGGGTCAAATGTTTATGTGTGGAATTGCTGGACCATTTAAGCAGCTACTCATTAAAACCATGTAAATGCTTGAACAATCAAGCTATCATTTTACACTGATACTTGTACCTACTCCCAAGAAGGGAAGGCAAATATGCACTGATAAGGATACATATACTTTTAAAGAAGGATAGATTCCCACATACATAGCTCTTCTCCACACAAACATTCCCTTTAAGGCATACTGCCAGGTGAATTCTGGAGACGTTTCAAGCCAAGCATCTGTATTCAGGGTTAGGAGATGCTAACTTATGGAAAAAAAACCCTACAAGAAATATTGAAAAATCCCTTGTAGGATCCATTTGTTTGTTTGTTTGTTTGTTGCCTGTAGTGCACAGGAACAGTGTGGGTTTCCCTTGTGGAGTGAGCCGTGAGATCTGCAGAGATCAGAGGGAATCCTCCAGGGCCACGAAGCCATCCTCGGGGGTGATCAGTGCTTCTGCATTACCACTGCACTGCAGTCTTCCCCCCTTTCAGTGTCTCAAACACAGAGGAGAAAAGGTTTTGCTCAGCAATGGTAGTTTGCTCATAGTTTAATTAATCCTCAACTGCATTCACTTTTTGGCAGCCTTCCAGTGGAGTTCGGCAAGGATGGTGGATATCACTCATGCCCGTACCTGCCTTCCTCCTCTTCCAGAACCAGGGAAGTTTCTCTGCAGGTTCAAAACAGCAGTGAAATCCATCAGTCCCCTCAATGTACTTCAGCGCAGAGGGGCCCTCAGGTACAAAATTTGCAGTCTGCATTTGTCTAACACATGGGGTTAAACCCTGTTTTTCTTCTAGTGCACTCTTCTCTCTTTAATTGCCCAGGGTGTTTTATCTCTTCTATCTTGGCCTTTCTCCATGTCTGTATTTAAATTCAGTTTTTCAGTTTTCCCAGTGCTTTTCCCTTCCAATTTTTGATTGCAACTGTTATGATCAGCTGCTACTTTGTTCTTCTCTGATCCTTTCACCACCCCACTGATATGAGGTCCCTCATTCTTCAGCCCCACGTGATTTGAGTGGGTGAGTAGTGAGCAGATGACAGAATTAATTTGCAGGTGTCTCCCTCCTTTGCTTTTGACATCCTGTCATTTACCATGTCCTTATATTTAGAGACTTATTTCTCAGAGTTGTGCAATCCTTTTCTAGGTTACCATTGAGCAATCTTAGTTATTTCAGAGACAATCTTTATATAAGGAGATATTTTTTTGAGGGAAGAGATTTTCAGATAATTTTCCTATAAAAGCAGTTGAATACAGTAAATTGGAAAAGTCATGGAAGTAGTGGCATTTTAAAGCATGTCTGCAGTGACTCTAAGCTGTGAGAATGGAGTAGTTTGCAATACAGCAAAAATGCCAAACTTAAAAAACTAAAAATAGTAATAGTAAGATTTGTTACTGCATGTTCCTTTTTCATCTTTAGAGATGACGTGTATTGAAGGTTTGGTCTGCTCTACCCACAGTTGCCTCCTGGTGAGGTGAGGTGAGGCATGTCTGTTTGCAGGAGTGTGGTGTGGTTGACTTGTACGTGAACTTCTTATTTACACTCTCATTTGTTTACAAAACCTAGGATGATTTACTACAAAGAGTGTTCAGAGTATTCCTCCTGTACATCCTGTGCATGTCTCATTGTACCTGGTGAACATCTCTCATCCACACCATTAATTTTGTTTTCAGAGGGAGAAGGGTAAAAGGAAAGGGTGTTTGTGCAATAATGGAATCAGGTATGAGTGAAGAATTCTAGACACGTATGAAGTGCACACCTAAATCTAATATTAATGTATTTAATTCCTGGTTAATTTCCCTCTCAACATTCTAGTGTGCTCTTTATTATTATTATTTTTTTTCTTTTCTGTTGCATGTCTCCTCAATACCATTCATTGTTCTTAATCATTGATATTCTGCCTCATTTTGGGAGTAGAATGTAAACAAAATTGTCCAAAACTGTAGGTCTTGTGAACAGTCCATTGTCTTTGAGCACTACAGATATTATTTCCCTGGAATACTTCACCTAGCCTTAAGGGAAATCATCTTTCTCTTTAAGAGATTTTATTTTCATTATTTTAAATATTTCTGAGAATGACAAGTGGGATTAGCTGAACACAGTACTCATTTGGGGAGAAGAAGGATGACTAAGAAATTTAAATTACATGAGAGCCAATATTCCTTTTTATGGGATTCATGATGTATGTTGTTGTATGATTACAGAGTTCAAGTATTACTATGAAGTCATTAAAGGAGATGCGATTTTCTTTATCTCTAACTGTGGCCTTCAAGGCACAGAACTCATAGTAAAACAAATGTGTGCACATCTGTGATGTAGTAGAAAAATAAGTAAATGCTGAAAAAAAAATTCTTTCACTAGTTCTTTGTTCCCACTGACTTAAATAAGAATTATTGGTATTAAAACCTTGAAAAACTAAGCCAAAAAACAGTGTTGTGCAACACTGTTCATGGAGTGATTTGCAGACAGATGTGCAGAATTCAGTTCTGACATTCAGTTTCTGACCAGAAACCACCAGGAAGTTCCATCATCTCACAGCATCTTTATGGAAAGAAGGGTTTATTTTCTAAAAACAAATTTATTTCCAAAATCCTAGATTGTTTAAATTGTATTTCAATGTGAAGCTTTAAAAACAAAGCTGGCATCCTTTTTGTGAAATTTAAAAAGCTCGTGTTGTTTGGTTTGCTTTTTAAACTAAGTCTCTGATACATCAGTCATTTTATATTAAACTAGAGATGGGCCAAACCATGCTGAACAAGCCTAGTTATCTTTAAGATGGGACAGAGCATTTGACCAACTGGGGAAGGTCACGGAGCGAAAGCTTAAGCCAGCCTGTCTAAGAAGGGAGTCTGCAACAGTTCTCCCTGTCACAGAAGGCTTTTTTACATGCTCTATTTATAATGTCTTGTTGCCATTTTATTGTGCCTTTAACAGCTATGCAAGGGTGATTAAAAACAGTCCCCAGGTTTCCTGTGTCACTTTTCACTCATCATCACTGCTCTGAATGGTGACAGTTTAAACCTTCCCATGCCTGTTAGCTAATGTTTGTTGAGAACATAATATTGGCCTTTTTCTTTTTATTGCAAACTAGATTAAGCTGTATTATTAATTTTTCATTTTCATGCTTATGGGAAGGATCCAAATCTGGAAATTTAAATAACAATTCATCTTCCTTGTTTTCTGGTCTCTGAATTCCTCTGTGCAAAACTCTACTTGACAAGGCATTACTCTAGAATTACTTTCATTGCCTTTGCCTAGCAACACAAATACTTTTTACACTTTCCAGGCTTCTCTTGTTAACTTCTCAAGCTGATTGTTGTCACCGATATATCTTTGTTTCCTATTTATTTGTTACTAGGTGTCATGGCTCTGGACAGGCTCCCCTGACTGGATGCTCCCCAAACTCTGTCTTTAGGTCCCACCATGCTGGAATTGTGTTCTTTCAATCTTCCTGACTTTGAGCAGAACCCAGGAGTTCCTTTGGCTCAGGCCTCTTACATGCCTTCTCAAGACATGCTCTCCTTATTTCTCAGACCTGCTCTCTGTTCCTTAGGCCTGTATTCATGCTGGATCTCCAAGAATATCCTCATGCTTTCCCAAACCTCAAATCTTTGCACAGTTCTTCTTCAGACCAAGATGGAAATTTTCACTTTGAACTTTTGACACTACACGTAATATACTGAATCCAAAAGACAAACATCTTTATGTCCTTGCATAATTTTCTTCCTGTGTCAGGAACACAACTTTTAAAGAGGGGCACAGTCCCTCTTTGGAAACTTGTAGCCTGTTTCTTGCTGCCAGTCAACTCCCCTTTACCTTTGCCATTACACAATAAGAAAAGCTTATTCTTTGGCCCAAAGCCTGTGCTTTTGTTCATCTCGCTCCTACTATTTGCCTCATCTATCTTCTTGACCCACCCTATCTTCACAGCTTTTAAAAACAATGTTTAATACTGTGCTCCCTTCAGATTGCCCCAGGAGGGTGGTTCTGCCTTCTCAGGCAATCCTTAGCAAACTTGCAGCCCAGCTCAGCACATTCTTGAAGTATTAGCAACATCTTTGCTTGTTTTTTAGTTTCTCTGAAACAGAAGGTGTCGGAGGACAGTGTCCTCATCAGCTTTACTTTGTGTGTGAAATGGAGAGGAAAGAGTGAGGACGTGGTTTGCAGACTGCTGGTAACAGGAGCTGATGTTTACTGTGGAGGTAAAGCACAGCAGGATCAGGCTGTTGGGCACAGCACAGGTTTGCCATCATTATCCTTCCTAGTGGCATCTGCCCTGTGTGCCCCTTCCTGAGTCACTGGGGTCTGGTGGGAGGCCTGGCGCTGTGTCCTGGCAGTGCATGGTGCTCAGGTGAGGGAGCAGCTCTTGAACTATCTGGCTGCATAGGGCCCTCGGCACCTCAGAAGGCACTGGAGACCTCAGGGATGGGCTAAGCTCCAGCATCTCACTGGATGTGTGGGCCAGCTGCTTCTGGCGGCACTTAAAAATTACTCAGAGAAGAAAAGTGGCAGCAGATCAGACTGTGCTGGAGTCAGTGCTGGTTGCTCAGCAGGGACTTGCACACTTACAGCCACACCTCAGATTTGTCATTTAAGAGCTACCGCCAACACATTCTGCACCCAACTGACGCCAGCAGTGGTGGGAGCCCCTGAGCTCCCATCTGATTTGCCCGGCTACATCTCCTCCTCTCGCTGCCTGCTCAGCCACAGCCCCAGAGGTTGTCACCCTTCCCACCCACTCACAGGTGATTTTCAAACACGGACTAAGTGGAACAAACCTGTGAGCAGAGCCTGCGCTCGGCTGTCTGCAAGAGGCTGGTGCTCATGTTGCTCCTCAGTGTGTATTTCCTTGAGACAGTCAATTCCATTCAGGACCATAAATGAAATACTCCTGTAGAATGTTGCAGGGCAGGTGGTTGCACGAGATACAAGTGATTTCAAGTTTTTGTTTATTTTTAACAACGTTATGTAAATTGCACAAACATGAGGTCGTTACCTACTTCTTCTTTCTGTGGAGAAAAGAAGGCTTTTGAGTGAGGATGGCTTTGTAGTGCATATGCCTCTGCTATGCACACCTTCATGAACCAGTTACAGTCTGTATTGGGAAATATATTGTTAATATAGCCGGCTTGGTGAAATTCAGCATTTAAAATGAATGATAGAAAGATAATAAAGAATTTCTATTAAAATTATCAAAAGCAGGAAAGGACACGACCTTCTTATGTCAGTGATGTTTTTGTTATTATAGGAATAAGAGGCTTAATTCCTGGAAGTGCTAGAGTGGTTTTAGTTCACTTAGTGTGTCCTTCATAGTAGTCTGTTTGTCATCTCAACCTTTTTTCTGAAAATGGAATTCAGAATTCTAGCCAAAAACATAATAGTTTTTACTTTGCATTGAGGGTATATAACAGATGGTGAGCTAAAACACGCTTGGTGTTTCAAAATGATTTGAAGACTCATAAAACTGAGTAACACTTTTTCCTCAGATCATGTTTTGATTCTGTCTAGGGAATTAGTAAAACTGTGGAATTACAGAAAACTCCATCTAAAATATTAAGTATATAAATTGTGAAAATCTGTTGGGATTTTTTTCTTGTTTCATGTACCTGTAGTATGAAGTACTCCTGAACTCACAGGAGAACAATGTGCAATTCCTGAAATGTTAAAGAATAGCTATAGTTTGGTGAACATTGAAGAACATTCATTGAGGAACATTCCATATAAGTGGAAGCCATAAGTTAAACCATATAAGTTCAACCATATATGTGGAGGCAACTTACCTCTTAAGAATGTCTCTTAAAAACTGTTTTCTCATATATTTGGAACCAGTGGGAGTCAAGTTCCTTCGGAAATACTTTAGAGGACCTATCAGGAAATTAGGTGTCTAGTTCATTGAACATCTGTCCCTAATATTGTGTGATGGAGAAACTTAAAAGGCACTGGCCCAGTTTTGGAAGTTTCATACCATGGACCTATTTGGTTTCTGCTGGTACCATACATCGTGTTCTTGGACATCCTTAGTAGGAGCCCTTAGCTGCTTCTTCACCTACATTGGCAGCAGGATAAAGTCACTGACCTGTTAATTAGGTCTTGGTAATGCACATTTGGTCCAAACACTCTAATCTGCTTGGAACAGATTAAATTTTCTTGGGTTAGGAAGGAAGAAGAACAGTGTTTGAGGTCTTAGCACACATTAAGGTATTTGTGAATTCTGGAGAAACACACAAGAGTATGGAGCTCAGTAGGTTTTGGTACTCAAAGGACTGTCTGAATCAAGGGGACAGAACAATTCTCTGATGGGGAGCTCAGAGGATCTGACAAAGGAGGTGGCCACAAACCAGCTTTTGAGTTCAGGTTAACGATTTTCACTCTATTTACTCAAGTCTAGCAGAAAAACTCCATTATTGTACCTCACTACTCAGCCGTTGATATAATTTTAAGTTAACATACACATTACAGAAGAAAGCAGGAAACTCAGAACACTTGTATCCAGCAAGTACACAAAAGTATATTATATCTACAAAGAATATACAATTTTGAAAGGGCTCTTAGGCCTGTTTGTGATGTTTACATAGAGAGTTAGTTTTGCCATTCCAGGTGTATCAGTAATATTTGCCTGAAAAAGAGATGCCATCCCTTGGATTTTCTTCTTCTTCTGTAAAGTTATATTTTCACTTTGTATATCTAGTAGCACAAAGCTTGTTTTTCTACAAGTTGCTCTATTTTCAAAGGTAATAGGTAGATATTAGAGTTCCAGCTTTTCTTCCTGGTATTACATGTATGGCTCTATTTGCATTCTCTCAGCTCATGTTTTCTCAGATGCAGAAAATTATGTAATTAGTTGTGGGGTCTCATACCATCATTTCAGAGATGTTTCCCATTTAAATTAAAGGCCTGTTCTTCTACCCAATCAGTAATTGTCTAGATCTTTTAAGATCTCCTTCAGCTTGATTTAATTGTTAAACATTAATTTAGTGGGGAAAAGGCTTCAAAGGGGAAAAAAAAAGAACTGCTGGAGGGGCAAAATATTAATAGGTGCTTAAAAGCAAAACAGTAATTCTTCCCTTTCTAAGCTTGCAGCCCTTCAGGCCTAGTAGAAAAGAAACAATTGACTGTATTACAGGATTATATAGGTTTCATTGACTTAAAATGAACTGAAAGCAGCTGTAGGGAGATTTACCTCAAGTCTTTATATATAGCCATATGAGGCAGAAAGAAAAACAATGTTTTGTTTGAATCAGAAAATACAATTTTCAATGGTGGTTTAGAAAAGGTTAGATAAAGAGAGCATTACTTTTCAACAGGGAAAAAGGTGAATAGAAAATTTCTGTTTTGCCAGCATTGTATGCCATATGATAGATTTCAGCCAGCAGGGTCTTTGTTTTCTTTCATTTCTGTTGGATAATCTTCAAGTTTAGTACACTTGATATCTCTTTTACTTACTAATGACAGTAATACTTCTCTCCTTGAATACTTCTACCATGCAAATTGAGATAAAGATCAAGAAGTGTTGCTTTTTTACAAAAAAAATCATTCATCTCATTGAAAAATACATTGGTACAGGTTTCCCTTAAAGATTTCTGCCCTCACTTGTTAAAAATCTTAATTAAGAAAGATCCAAGGGTTTTTTATAAAATATAAAGTTCAAGATGCAAAGTCAAAATGTATTTTAAAGACCCAGAGTATTTCCTTACTGTGAAATTTTAAAAATATTTGAGATTCATTTTCCTACCATAGACTTTTCTGGGCACCATGTATGTCCTTGAAATGCAGTTAATAGTAGTTGTTTTGTAAACTGTCTGTGCTCAATTACTTTTGTAAATAGGGATGTTTCTGTAATTCCAGTGATGTACTGAGAGTGGGAAGTGTTCGCTTTCATACTTAGATAAAAGTTCACTGTTGTGCTATGATGTTGGGTGATAAGGCATCTGTACATATGCACACCAACATGAATAAACCCTGATGCCTGATATCTGTAATAGAATTTTACTATTTCGGAAAATGCAAAACTTTCTGCTGTGTTAGGATTTCTCTATGAGCTTCTTATTTCCTGTAACTTACCTTTGTGCAAGGTGATCTGTACTAACACCTATTTTGTTAGGCTGTTACTGAATAGCTTCTCCAATACATAGTAGTCTTTTTTTTCCTCTGGGTTGTTCAGGTGAAGTGCTTTTGTGTAAATGTATCTACATCAGGCCCCATTGCGCTGCAGGACACAATTCTGAATGCTATATTAGTTGTATATTACTTTGGCATTGCAGCAGCAGCATTTAAGCAGAGCCAAACTGTGATTTAGAGATATGGAAAAAAAAATTCTGTGGGCATAGAAGGAAAACTGGAATGAAATTCTCACTGATATTTAAAAGTGTTTTCTTAACCTATAGACCAGCTGCCCCGTAGTCCATTTTGACTGGGGCAAAAATGAAACATTCTGGGCCAAGGAAGCACAACTTTGTGCACCTACAAGTGGCAGCTATACCTCTCACCCACTTACTCACAAAGTTCCTTCTTCAAAGGAGAGCCACAAAGAGAAATGTGGCTGATTCTGTCTACAGCAATGTAGCTTTGAAGTACATATCCCTGCATTCTGAATCTCTTCGTATGCAGTTTTCCTATGTTTAAGAGTTGTCTTACATTCCCATATTCAGTTTGTATTTTTATGCAACATACAATTTCTCAAACTTTTTCCAGTGGGACAGTGACTTCTAAAGATATTATAAGTGGTATCTTTTCGAACCTGAATGACTGTCACCTTAATTATCAATTTTGACTTTGATATATTTGTGGAAGAGACATTCTCAACTCACTGACATTCCTGGAATCAATGTTTTGTCTTCCTTTGTCTTTTCTTAAATCATTCACCAAAGGATTATCTTTCTACCTCAGCACAGCAGCTATTACAATACACAGCTTCAAATTGGTGGACCTCATTTTTTGATCCTAAGTTAGAGAACAGCTAAATACTGTGAAAGTAAAACATCTCCAGTTTTTCCACATTTGTCACCCAGAACCAGTGTTCACTCCTTTAAAGAGTTAGCCATGGCTCCTGATCAGCCTGAATTCAGATAATGCTCCATATGTTTTTCAACCTAAAAGTATTGAAAATGGTGTAGTAGCACAGGAGACAGCTTGGTATTTACATCCCACTTTGATCTGTAAGTTGTAAGGGACTTCAGCTTTAGTAGCTGCTTTTTTTAATTATTTTTTTAAATTTATTTTATTTTATTTTTACTGTTGAGAAAATCTTGATACAGAGAGATTAAGCAACTTGTCCTAGGGTCTTCAAAGGAGCCACTAACACTAACTGGAACTCAACACTGAATTCCTGTCCATTGTTCACAATACTTAGACCGAAGGCTAGGAAGGTGACAGTTGCTCTGGCATTCAGAGGAGTTGCTTCCTGGAATCTCAGTCCCAATTTGCTTCTCCAGCAATAAATCCTGATCGTCCTTATCTCCCATAATTTCCAGTAGTTTCCTCCTTCCTTGTGCTATCAGCAGGCCCTTCTTATTATCAATGTTGCCTTCCAGTAAGAGGCCCAGGTATCTGCTACTGTGTGTAGGAAGTGGATGCTTTTGTTCAGGTTGATGTGTTTCATGCTCAAAAGTATTCAGTTCTAAGTGAAACTTCCAAAAGATAAGAGTTCAAGAAGGGAATTTAATATATTTGCTGTAGACATGTTGTCAGACTTGCTAAACACCATCCCAACCATTAGTGGGGGTGGGAAGTGGAAAGTGGATACAAGTGACCTGAAGCACACCTGAACTGTTTGCACAACACATATAATTACTTCATACGTGCATGCACTGACAGTGCTGTAATTGCTTGTCTGATGTACTTTTAGTTATGCATTCATCTGTTTATTTGCTGAAGAGAACAGAAAGATTGACCAAAAATTAAGCATTTGTAATGAAAAATTTTATTTCATCCACATATTCACAAAAAGAAAACTAACTGGTATGTACTGTGAATTTAGGTTAGTGTTCCTGACGAAGTGGATGTGGCTTGTAGGACAGGAGTAATCTCCCTTCTCCGAAGAGACTTCCAATTATTTGTGTATAGGATGTACAGAATGTCCTGTTTCCTTGGCCATGTTCTCTGTTCAGAATTGTGAGGAGGTGTTAATTGTGTTGTTAGTGATCAAAAGGAGTTAGAATGACAGGAAGTTATCACACTTTCCAGGCATTTCGGGGCAGTAACATACAACAAGAAGAGGCATATTTTCCTAAATGAATATACTTTCATGCAGTGGGTTATTCACTTAGCCAGCATTAAATGTAATCCTCTTTGAATCTCAGTGGCCACCTCCTACTCTTCCCCTGTCAGTCTTCATCTCCTGCAAAAGCATGAATTCAGCCTTTAAAAGAACAGTAGTTTGGCTAAATCACTGTGTAGCTTTCTGTAAGAAATACAAGAGGGATTCTATAGAATTAGTGCAAAATAGCTCAAAGTCAGTAGCTCCTAATACTTTACATCATAATTAAAGTATTCTCATTTTGTTTGGTCTCTACTAACTCTTCTGTCTCCTCTCCTCTCCTCTCCTCTCCTCTCCTCTCCTCTCCTCTCCTCTCCTCTCCTCTCCTCTCCTCTCCTCTCCTCTCCTCTCCTCTCCTCTCCTCTCCTCTCCTCTCCTCTCCTCTTTTAATTTTCTTTCTCTCTCTTTCCCCTATTCTCTCTTCCTTTTTCCTGCTTTCTCTTTTTTATTTTTTTTCCTTTTTTTTTTTTTCTTCTCTTTTGTTCTTTTCTAAGACAGAAAGATATTTGTTTCAGTAACACAGCATCATCACCTCCTTTTATGCCAATTTTTATTTCCAGACAAGCCAGCTCACACTGCTGGCCATTGTGATTTACTGCACACCAGCTTTGCAGAATATAATGGAGCGGGACAGTATTCTTTTTGATGTGGTTAATCTCTGTTATACTTGTGCCTCTCCTGAAAACTGCACTGTGTCAGTGAGTCTTTTGTAGCCAATGGTGACAGAAAGATCAACAGAGAGAGGTTGCTCCATTAACCTCTGAAGTAATGAAGTTTCATTTCAAGCAGTCAACACTCACGCTGCCAATTTATTATCATTTAAGAGGAAGTGAAACTACTTCAAGCCACTCTAGTGTCCACATTTTGATAAATACACAGATTGCTAATGTTCTAAAGCTAACAATCAGGCTTGAGGGGACCTCTAATGGCGTAGGTTGCTGTGGCTGTGTCATCATGTTCTTGCAAGATGATCAGTTTTCAACCCCATGAAAACAGGCTAAGCCTATTCCCATGCTAAGTATGCAGATACAGTTTTGCTGATAATGCCAGTTTTATCTCTCCAGGTGAAAATCATGGAAGTACATATGATAAGCATTTTGTATAAACTTTCAAGGGAATTGAATCCAGATCTCCAGACTTGCTTCTATTTAATTCTGATTTCCCAAGGGATTCACATTTGCAAGGGGCTTTTACTTTCCATCTTAGAAATGGACATAACAAAAGTCTTGGGAACATGTTGAAACCCTCAATTTGTTAAAATCTCACAGGATTGTCTGACCTTGTAAGATTTTCATGACCAATAGTCAAATCCTGTGAGAACAGCTTTCTGAGGAAGCAATAACACTGGTCTCCCCCACCTCAGCAGTAAAACAGGCTTGTAAAAGAAAACACTGCAAAACTGGCATGACCATACCCCCATTCTTCCTGAGTTCTGCTCCTAGGCATGGTCTTTGGCACATATTTTTTCCTGCTAAAGGTAGCGTAATTTACATGTCTGGCTTTTCATAAGTAGTGAAAACACTTTTTATGTGTAAAAGTCCAGGTGGTTTCATAGCCATATCATACATTCCTTTTCTCCCAGGGTAACATAAATAGTTATTTATCCACAGTCTTTCAGAGACACAGAATCAAGGTGGTCAGTTAAGTGCAGTATGTTCCTGCTGGTGCTTTGCTGGATTTCTGATGTATTCGTATTTATGCTGTGGGCCAAGTTTTGTCTGCAGATGGGTCTGAGCCTTTGCTTCCTGGGAATATTTGGACATAGCTCCACTGAAATAATCTGAAAGATTTCCGTGGGCTTTTCATGGATCTTTTTAGTGTCTTTCATCTGTGAAGAGAAAGCACTCAGCAAAGCAGGGGGAATGTTACCTGCATTATATAAAAGGATATTGTTTATGAACAGAATACTCAGCCATGGCCTTGTGCCCATTGTGTGAGATGACTGTTTTCTAGCCTCTCCTGTCAATAGTCTGAACAGTCTTTCTCTCCCTCTGAGCTTGAACAATTCTTGCTGTAGAGCCGATTGTCTAGTTTGCTCTCTTTGTCTTGCCTCTAGATGAGGAAAGTGGCTGCATCTCCTTGCGTGGGCTTTTCTGTTATGAGCAATGTGTGCAGGGCTGTGGAACCAAACGCTGGTGGTACAAAAGCTCTACCAAGGGTGGGAGTAGTAGCTGTGACTGGTAAAATTTCTCACCACTAGCTCCATACTGGTAGGCAGCCTCCTGAGGTCTGTATTGGTGGGTTTAGAGCAGTGCATTGCTCTGCCAGGGCTTGTTATAGACCTGGTGCCAGAATGAGGACCACATGCACCTCCCATTTTGCCCCAAAGCTGCATCGAGAAATGCAGCCTGCAAAGCTTAATATTTTTCCTCCCACTCCCTCTCTCCCTACTCCCATGACACATTTTCTATGTACTGAGAAAACGGGTATCTCTAAACTGTCCCTTTTGTTTTCAGGCAGACGGGTCTGGAAAAGGCCCCCTACCAGGTCAGAGCACAAGGCTGCTGTTGGGGTACCTGACCTGACATGCAGTGCTTGGCTTTTTCAGCTGCTCTCAGCTGGGGGTGGATCAGAGCTCTGCTCCCAGCTGTGCCCAGCTGATGGGCTGGGAAGAGCACTGCTGCTGGGGAGCTCTGCTGGACAGCATAGCCAAGGCTATGGCACTCCATAGTGTGCCCAGGAAAATGTTTTGGATACTGGGGGAACAGGGTAAGGAATCTCCGCCACGTGCCCAGTGGCTGCAGAGTTCTCAGACTGCCCATGTGTCCTGGATGCTGCCCTCAGCATTCCTGCAAGGGCATGTCACAGAGGAATTGCAAAAGCTTTCAAGAAATCCACAGCAATGCTAAAACCAGAGAAACATGGGCAGTCCTCTGTGGGCCAGTGCTGTTCCAACCCTCAGTGCCCTCTCAACCCCTCACTTACTCACTATTACCAGCATTTATGCAGCGAATGAGACACACGGTGTGTGTGTGCAGAGGGGAAGAGAGCTGGGATACTTGTGGCGTGGTATTGCAGACAGATTTTCTTGGTATGATTATCAGATTTTCAGGTAGTGAAGATGTTTTCATTTAGCATAAAATTAGCTTGTATTTTGTATGTATTTTCAAAAAGGTGAGTGAGACAAGATTAGGCAATACTGAGTTACAGTTTTTAAATCTACAACTTGTTACTGGTTCATGTCTGTAGTCTTTTTATGTGATTTAAATATACAGTTCACTAATCTCAGCTTCTTCCCTTCTATGTTTAGCCAAAGTGAACTGTTAAAGAATGTGAAATATATTATTTTATTGGCACTGACTCACAACAGAGTCACTGAACTTTTTTGCACTTACAACTAAAATTGGATTCTAACTTTCAAAAATTTATGACAATTGCTCCTTCTTGTGGCTTGAATGTTGACATATAATTAATTTAGGATTTCTCCTTGAGATTTCCTGTCTAGGTTTGTACCTGTCACAAAAATATCCTTGGAAGTTTATCTAACAGCTGGAACACCACGAGAGTCCACTGAAATTTAGCAAAGAGATTTACTGGGGCCAACAGGAAGTTCTCAGAGCAGGATGGCATAAATATGCAAAAAAAGCCCTTTTATTTCAGCTGTTTTAAAGGGTCCCAGTACAGGCTGATAATGGCATAATCCTGAAGAATGCTGACACTGTGTCAGCCAGCAATACCAGCACAGAAAAGGATTCCACAAGCATGGATTGGCACTTTGTTGAATTATGCACAGAATGGAAATATATCTGTTGCCTTCCCTCAATCCCAGCTGCCCTGCAGGTTTCAGCTCATTCTTTTAAGAAACCAGATGTATTTAATGGGAATTTCCCACGAAATGGGTTTGAAATCTATTTTGTTCCTCTGCAGAATTGGAGGAATTCTGAAAATTCAAAATCAAGGTTGCAGTGACTTGAGGGAATGGCAGATAAAATTTCCATTAGATAAATGTAAAATGAAACATATGAGAGAAAAGCAACCCTAACACTACATACCAAATGTCAGGATGTAACTTACCCATCACCCTTCAGGATAGATTTGTTGGAATTATTGTGCATAGTCCTCCAAAAACTTAGCTTTATTTGCAGCAGTAATCAAAAAGGCAAAATGTATTATAAACAATTAGGCAAGAAATGGATACTTAAGCACAAAGCTATTTTTAACCCCTGTCCGTGATCAAGGTTTGACTGCATCTTTGCTATTCCAAACATTTCTGAAAGAGAATTAATAGAGAGCACAGGAGAGGCTAGAAGAAAGGATGATGGAGATGACAGAGGTTTCAAATTGTTTCCATGTAAAGACAGAGTATTGTAATATAATTCTTCAGTTTGGAAAAGAAGTAGAAATATGAGAAGTCTCTAAAATCATTAATAGTCTGAAGGGTGTGAATATGAAATTACTGATAAATTTTCCTACAATGTGGACACTTAGTGAAAAAAGCAGGCAGTGGATTCTAGGTATAATGCAAGCAATTCTTACTCAAATATCTTATGACTGTTGCCCAGGCTTTCCATGCCAACTGCAGAGACCACAAGTATACATGTAGTTGGAACAGTGCTAATCTTGGTCTATTGATGGTTATCAAAGGCAACGTTCCGGATTTAGCAGAGAGCCCTGAGCTCTCAGGGACACATGCATTGTGGGGAGCCTGGTGGATGCATTCCCTGGAGGGCAAAGGCAGGCCCTGCTTCCTTCTGCAGAGGGATAGTGAAAGGCGCAAGTTGTTCCTGATCCACACTTCAAAATTAGAAAATATTACTGGAACAAGCTGTATTTTCCATGAGCCTGCAAAACAATTTGGGGTCATTACTGTGGCAATGCCTAATGGTGCAAGGTACGTACCTTAGGGAATTAAAAAATAAGATTTCATTTCATTAAATGAAAGTAAAGATCCCAACATATTCTATTGGAAAAAAAATCTGCAAAAGGCACAGGTGGTCCTCCTCCTCCTCATTTTTAATGTCCTATGCTTGGGATCTCATAACTTGCATGAGAAATTTACTGGGGGTTTTGTTGGGTTTTAATTGTTAATTGTTGAGCTTTGTTAAAAAGCAATTCCTGGCTTCATCAATTGCTTTTGATGATAAAATGATTGATAAATTACAGTTAGGGTATATGCTGCAAATATTGGCTTGTCCAAAAGCACAAGTAGCTTAGACAAATTAATACAAAGTTAGTTTAGCTTGATCAATGCAAATGCTTATAAAAACAAGTTTGTCTCATTAAAATAATGCAGTGAAAACATGTTCTTTGATTTAATCCGTGCACTTTATATACTAGGCCTCACAACACAGTACACTAAATTCAAATATGAAATCATGGTCCAGCTGTGCTTTTTTGCTGAATCTTGATATAGGAGCGGGCACTGTTTCCTATCTATAGTGTATAAATAGGAATGTGTATGTAGCAGTGGTGACCTAAATTATATCTTTAAGTTCAGATAGAAAATTAGGCAAGACATGCAAGTATGTGGAAAAAAATAAATCTAGACTTTTAGAATTAAATGGGCTGGCTGATTTTATTTGTATTTAGAATACTTAATGAGAAATTAGGTTGTGTTTACAAATTTGGTTTTCTCATCTTGAATGAGGGAGTCCAGTAAGGACAAAGTTTTTTGGTAAGTAGTAGTCCTGAAACTCTTTTGTCTTTCAAGACAAATCTATCTCTTCTTTCAAGTTGTTTCCGTGGAAAAGATTTTTTTAAAATACCAGTTTTGTTCCTATTCACTCTAAAATTAATGGAGAAATGAACAAATTTTGTAGTGCTAACATTAGTCTTAGTTTCCAAGTTGCTTCTATGAGTTAAGATCCACTCTGGGCTTAACTTTTTCCTTAGTGGGGTTGACATATTTGTGCATGCACAGCAAGAGCGTCTTCTGGTTTTGTTTTGCTGTTTTTAATTAGCAAATTGTTGTCCTCAAAAATGCTTTTGTTAATGACTCTTCTTGTGTTTTATTTTGTTCTAACCAACAGAACTGAAGGTATAGTAGATGGTGATGTTCTCACACTATTTTCAGCTATAGTCCAATACCACCACTCAGCAATGAGTTGGTCAGAGATGGGCAACAATGACTGGCAGATTGGTAAGAGTACTGCTGCAGAGAATGCAGCAAAAAGGAGTGGGGAGAAATAAAGCTTAGGCAAGCAGAAAAATAGATTGAAAATAGAGGTCTCTGCACAGTTGAAATGGGAGATAGGGGAAAGAAAAAGGGCATAGGTGTTCTCTAGACAAAACACTATTTGGTGCAAGTTGTGTTTAATAATGGATTGCAGTGATTTATTTTTTTTTGCTCATAAATTTACTAGTCTTGTATTGCTAAACACAGTTTAATTGCAATGCATCAGTTTTTTATAAATGTATCAGGTAGAAATTGTTGCCCTTGTAATGTTACAGGATTTTGTAATGAAGTTCATATTTTTATATGTTTACCTGTATTTGACACTTGCATGGAAGGTCTGAGTATCTGCTTTAGAAATCTTGCAATCTAAGCCTCTGATCTTGCTAACTCTTACACACTTGCATGCTTTTGAGTTCATAAATGGTTAAAAAGATGGTGTTTGGAGATTGAGGGGAGCATGATTTTGCTTAAACAAGTTCCTTATTGCTATTTTAGTATTTCCCTTGATGCAATAATCGTTATTATTGATATGCTGATAACCAGGGCTTTGATCTGCATGGCGTATTATAGGCATGTCCTTAGTAGAAGAATAGACTGTAAGGTCCCTTTCAGGAAAGACTCAAGCATTCCCTTAATGTTAGGTGCACATTTAAGTCTCACTTAAAGTAAAAATGAAAACATACGCTTATATGCTCACCAGAACTGGTCCCTAAGTCTTCCCTATCATGCACTGAGAAATGCGTGGGCAAACCCCTAATTGTGGAGAAGCTCATAATATTGGGGCCTAAAGTATAAAAATTATTGCATAATTAGACCACACAAGTTAGATTTCAAAATGCTGTGTGTTGTTTGGAGGGGTATTTAAAAAATAAGTAGCTGTCGAGCGTGTATGGTCATGTTCACACTGCCACACACAGTCATTGCAATGCTTGAGCAGTTCAAGGAGTTTTAAGTGAATCCAGCATTGGTCTTCCTTCAAATAGACCAAACTTACTAACACTTTCTTTGGTTGTATCTTTTCCTTTTTCACATTAAAAGATGCAACTGTAAATATCACACTTTGCTTTCATAAGTAGGTTCATATCATGAACCACGTAAAATAAAAAAAATGGAGGCTCATGTGGAGGAGAAGAAGATGGAAGTATATCTTGTGTGCTGTAAAACAGGCTTTTGGTATATAACAAAACTCTCTTTTCTTCTATATTATTATTAGTACCTCAGAATGCCCTCCACAGCAGTAGTAGTATTTAAATATAACTGACTGGGTAACTTTAACAAGAACAGGGCTTTTCACTAGCCAAACAAACTCATGAAATGGCATGTTAATGGTTTACCTAAATTAGGAAGTATAGATAGAGACATATGCAGCTGTTGGTACAGATATTAAAATCAATACTCTGAAGCTCATTAGTTTATTTTCAACTCTAGAAGATAAGCAAGGTGATTGGAAAAGTAGACAAAAGCCATTAGGTGCGTCTTTATTAATTTTCTTATTATTATTTTGTGAAGAAAAAGATAAACCCAGCAAACTTTTGCCAAGTTACTGGAGTCATCTGCCCTAAGGACACCATGCTATGCCCAGCACTTCCAAGTAGACTTGTCCTCTCTAGCCAAGAATCCAGCATTTCCTAAGGGAAGAAATAGGCCCACACATGAAGTACCTCAAACCTGCACTCAGCCCTCACCACCTCTCTTCCTCCCCACTCCATTCAGCCTTTGGATACTTCAAAAGAAGGAGTACATCCCTTGTATGCCTGCTTGCTGGCTGAAATGCTTTTAGATTTAAGCTTCCTCACCACAACCACCAAAAGTATTAGTATTTACTCTGGTACAACATCTAGTAACCAATATGCTTCTAACAACTGAGAGTGGTGACAGCCACAGTAACTAGAATTATCCAAGCACAACAGCCAGTCAATTTTAGCTATTAAATATTGACTGACTCTGGTAGAATGCATGAGGTGAAAACCAAGTCATAATCCCTACAACCAGACAAATATGTTTGAGATTTTAAGAATTTCCTTCTAGTCCCAAACTATCAGCAAATCTAAAAAACATGACAGAAAAAAAAATTAAGTCCTACAAATTCTAGAAATTCCCCTCATCCAGACGAAAGCCACAGCTGTGACCTTGCTCAGTTCAGGCAAACTCCGAGGGACAGAAAAGAAACACTCCTTCATCATTGGTGGCCAGAGAAAGACTGTGCTTTGCCTTTGACATGTTTTTCGTCCCTCCAAAAGGAGCAGCCTTTCATTTCTGTGGAACTCCCTGGGCCCTCCTCAGTGCTGCCAGTGGCAGGGAGCTGGGTGCTCCCCAAGGGTGACCATGCCTCAGCAAAAACCCTCTTACCTGACACACAAAGAAACAGGGGAGGGCACCGGGGAAACAGGAACAAAAGATTTCCAACCCCTTCCCTACTTCAACTGTGACCTGTCTCTGTCATTCTCTGCACATTTAACCTCTTCAATAAGTCACAGTTCACTGGGGGATGAGGGCAGCAGCAATATCCAACAGGCTGGAGTGAGAGAGACAAATGCTTCAGAGGCACAAGTGTTCAGCCAACTTATCTGCTCCATATCTAGACTGGTTACTCCTGGCAGTGAGGAATCTGCAGGGATTTACAAAATGTGGGGCCACAAATGTAGTTTTGGAAGGCAAAGAGAAGCTTCAGAGCGCGGGGACCACAGGCATCCTCATCCATGTGCAGTAGAAACCTTGCACTGTTCCCAGAAAAAAAGGGTAGTCCTTAGGGAGACAGGAAGGAGCATTCTGATCTGTACCTCCTATTGTGGTTTATAATTGAAACCTATACCTCAGTTATATCAGTAATATCTCTTTTAATTGATTTAATTAATCTTTTTGTCCATTTCACAATGCAGTTTTAAAAATCCTAATTAAATATATGTTTTGTCTTAAGGAAATAAAAAAATAAGAACAGAGAAAGGAGTGTTGATTTAAACAAGTGGATGCTCAAAAGTGAAACCTATTGCAGCTGAGATTTTAGTGGGCTTATTTATTCTATTGCTTTTTCATTTTGAAATTAATTTCTAGCAACAAAGAGTTCTCTATCCAGTGAAAAAAATCTCTTTTAAGAGAAAACAGCACCTTGAGGTTTCCCTTTTTTTCAAAAAAAAAAAAGTTAAACAAAACATGCAGCAAGTTGCAATTAAATTTCAGTTAACAAAAGGCAAAAATACTCCCTACCTCCATCTGCCAAAAATAAATAGTTTGAAAAGTAATTTCACATCACTGACAATGATGACTGTGTTTATGACATATTTCTGGTGCCATATTCTGCTCCCCTATCACTGCCAGCTTGCATCCAGTATTTAGAAATAAAACAGAAACACATTGAACTTGCTGAACTAGATGTTGCCACACTGCAACTCTAATGGGCTTAGTGACCACAACCTACAGGGGCCAGAAAGTGTCAATAGCAAAAGGGCCAACCTCAATCACTGTCTGTACTTTTACAAAGTTGTTACATGTTTAATTCTTTGCAGCTTGGTTCTCCTGCTGTTTTGGCTGCTCAAAACCAAGGCTCATATATTGCAGCAGCCTTCTCTACCTCATATAATGCCACAAAGGTCCCAGCAGGAGACCTTTCAGTGGAGCAGACAAGCCACAGGCTAGGGCAAACAGGGCATCACAACTTCCTAATAAGATGACTTATTAGATTGGGGGCTTGACACAGCTTTTATTTAACCACTTCTTTTCCCAGTCACCAGAAACACAAACTGTCTGTCTGCTTAGAGCACAGCAAGTGGTATGTGGGTTTGCAGCAGGCACTGCCACATGCAGTCAGTCCAGGCTATAAGGAGACCATGGTTTCTGATGCCATCTTCATCATGACACCAATACAATAATTTTGCCCTTAATGTCAGTTTTCCAGCAGCACGATTTTTTTATTATAATAATTTCATGCTTTCCCACTGGGTTGGTCACTGCCTGTTCAGGACTTTGCATGGGCTTGTGGAGGGCTGGCAGTGAACGGGTTAAACGACTGCAAAGGCAGGATCAGTTTCCTGCCTGCACTTGCAATGGCCTAAGGCAGTGCCTGCTGTTCAGGAGTTAGAGAGAGCCTTGCCTTGTCCCAGGTGGCAGACAGGCAAACCATGTTATTAAGAAGCAGAGATCTCAAAACCTTGATCTTCAAAAAAGGCCCCTAATTAGTCCCTAGCATGAGAATATATGGCATTCCACATCAGCAAGGATGAAAAAGGCTCTTTCAAATTTCATTAAGTAATCTCTGCTATTGACAGTTTTTAGGATCGCATTGGGAACTCCTGTTGTTTGAACCACTTTACCCAAGAACTCATCTTTATTTGTCACTTATGTTTGATTTAACAAAAAAAATAAAGAAATAAATAAATTTTAATGTTCTCACATGCTGCATCTGAAGGAAGTCATAAATGTCTTGACAAAGAGCCCCAGACCTGGTGCTGCTTGAGTTGCTGCTGCCTCCATGAGCAGCGCTTGGGCTCGCTGGAGTCAATGGAAATTCTTCCATCATCTTCAGTATGCTCCAGCTCAGCCCCTCAAAGAGTGTTAGTCAGCTGAAGCCATCCATAGTATTTCCCATAATCCTCTTCTTAATTCAGTGTGAAAGTGACAGATTGAAGAATATGTGCTGAATTTTCTCATCTTTCTGAAGGGCTTTGATTTGAACTAGACTTGTTTTATGTAAATAAAAAGTTTATTAAAAAAAGGAAAAGAAGCTGTCTTTCAACTTATATACCACTTGTCTAGTTTTGATTTATAAATATTCCCGGGAGAGAAGGCATCCTTGTCCAAATAGTCTCAAGGTTCATAAACTTAATCTAATTTTATAATAGAATTTTACAGTAGTTTTCAAGGACTTTCACTCTCTAGAGGGCTTGAATCCATTTGATTTTATTCGTCCCAATGGTATCTGCTTCTGTCCCTAGCTCAGATTAACAATTCTGGCATTATAGCAATATGGAAAGTTCATCACACTCATGCAGTGATTCCACCACCAGCTGGAGATTCTTCTGAAGTTTACTGTATAATGAATTTAAAACACAAATAGCAACAAATGGGATAAATAATTTCTTTGCCAGAATTGGAACAAAGTTAATTTTGGCTTCATAAATAACTTTTTATACTGATTTTTTTGTGAACCTTTCAATATTTAATTAAACCACACAGTTTCTGGATCTTTATTTTAAAATATATTTTACTAATGTGTTCACCATTTCTAAGCTTCATTGTAACTACAAATCAGAAAAAATAAAAGGAAAAATTGTTCTACTTTTAGAATGTAGCTAGGAAGGTATTTTCTACCCTCAAAGAAATACACCTCAGAATTGCTTAATCAAAATGCAGTATTATCATTATCAGGGACATTTCCCATTATTACGGAAGAGGGGTTTTTTATTAGGATTTTGTAAACTAGGTTTGAGCTATTTATTTTTTGAAAGGATTAGTGCATTAAGAGTAGAGCAGGACGTTTTTGCCTTGGTATCCCTGACTGTTGTCAGACAGTTGCAGATCTCCCAGGTAACATTTCCTTAAGTGGAATTTTTAAGAATGACTAAAATTTGTTCTCCTCCAAGAAGGGTGTTTACTTTCTGTGTTCAGTGTTCTTCAGATAATGTGCAGTGCTGCACTTACCCTTCAAATCAAGAAACTTCCTTTAGCTTTACTTGAACCTGTGGGCTTTATTGATTTGAGATGTAAGAAATTGTCTGCCAAAACTTTGGTTATTTTAACTAGTTCTAAACAAAAAAGACTAACATCAGTTTTGACAACAAACAAAACCAGGTTTTGTTCTATCGGTTATGTTTAAAAGATTCCAATTTCAAACCAAACACAACTTGTGGTTATTCTGTCAGATATTTATACAGCCACTGGGGCGCCATAGTTATGCACCGCATACATCATTGTATTTTTAAAATGTACTTAATGAACATTTTTTCTTTTCTGGTAACTACTTCATTGCCTTAAATGAATGCATTCCAATAGAATTTGTAACAAATGAGCACTTTGTGTTTGCATTAATGCCAAACACGTTTAACAAATTTTTAACAAGGAACACTGGCAAAAAGCCAAACTCCTAGAGGGACACTGAAGGAATGCTATAAATTTAAACTAGATTTTACCTTTTCACTCAGTTCAACAAGTGTCTTAGGTGTCTTTGGCATCTTGGCATTGAAAGCTTTCTGTGTAGGTTGGATACAATTTTATGTCTTAATTATTTCTCTTCTTTCCCCTCCTCACTATAGATTTTCACGTCGATGTAACAGCGTTTCACAGGTTACTGTGTTCTTTAGAAAGTGAGAGGTGGGTTTTCATTCTTTCCCTGAAAGTTAAGCCAGGGGGAAGTAGCAAAAACAGTATTTACTGTTGGAATTGTAATGACAGAGAAGTTCAAATACTACATGTCATGTCATTTTCATATCCTGTGTTAAGGGAACTACATAGTGGCAAGCACTCCAGCAGATCTGTGCTACCTAATATTGTTTCTTGTGCTGAGTTGCAAGTATTTAGACTGTGATCATGTTTGCAACTGCACTTCAGGGGCAGGGGAAAACCAGCCCGCAGTGTTCCCACTGGTCTGAGCTCTGGGCTTGCACAGAAGCCACGAACAGATTTTTGGCTGAATCAAACATCTGGGGGGATTCTGCAGTTGCTAAGTTATGCCCACATGGTACATGTCATTACAGACCTTGGGAATCACCTAGGCTGTAATACATGTTCTTATTAAAAGTGTTACAAGTAGTTCTACAAACCACATGCTTGCTCTTTACTTGTAATTTAATATATTAATTTAATTTTTATTATGTTATTTCAGTTTTAATCAAATGCAGGAACTGAAAAATCAGAATACTTAGCACTCATCCAAGACTATTAAGGCACATTACAAACATTAAGCCTTGCAAATTCTTGTGAGGAGCCTGATGTTATCCCTGCTACAGCAAAGAGCAAGTTAGACACAGTAAAATGATACAACTTTCCTCAGTCACACAATAACCTAGTGGCAGGGTCAGAATGCAGAATAGTACTGTGCCAGGGCTTTGTCTTAGTTAATTGAGTCATTCTTTTCATGGTTTTGCACAGACAAAAGTAAAATTTGAGAATGCATTTTTTTTCTTCATGTCATTTAGATTTTGTTGTTGCAAGAGGCACAGATGAGTTCCAGGAGGTCATTTGAGAAAGACTTTGGGAGTTATAGCCTTACATTATAAATGCTGCTTTTCAGTCTAGTTACTTGTTTCCAGAAAATGAAATAATTTCCCATTGTTTGTTGGTACTCTGATCACAGTAATGATGAATGAGTCTAGAGAAGGAAACTAAGGAATTCGTCCTGACAGCTTTTTAAAAGATGTCTCATTATAATGCAGATGACTTGTCATAGATTAAGGAGCAGAAATAGCCCTAATGGCTTTTCATGAATTATATCCTTCTCTACTAACATTTGGTCAGATACCAATTCCCTGCAATAAAGTGGCCATTCCCTCTCTTTCTGACTCACTAATTACCATATCAGTTGTTGGTCTTTTATGTAGGTACCATGTGTAACAGGTTAGGAGAGGGCAATTTAAGCCTATGTGAATGGGTATCTGTTTTTGTATCTGGGTGCTTGTTGCAAACATTTGGAAAGCATATGGAGCATAATGGACATTAACCCAGATGTCAAAAATAGCCTGCATTTTACTACTGTTATTAAACAGTTTCCCCTTTAACCCCTTTGTGTTTACCCACCCTCTCCAGCTTGTTTCTGCAAATCACCTCTGAGAGGAAAGGATTGGAGGTAAAAAGTAGTAATCAGGCAGGTGTCTTTATCCAAAGGAAAAACAATCTGAACAAATATTTGTGGGCTACTACACTTTTATATCTTCACATCCTTCTGCTGCTTTCATTGACTGGTATCTAATGGACTGTCAGAGGTGCCAAACTCATAAGACATTTATTTCAGCTGCAGTACTGCTGGATCTCAGGCCCAATGTATGTTACCTAATTTTATTTCTGTTTTAGAGGTTCAGTGACCTGTACCAAGTACAGCATTGAAGAAACAAATATAAATTTAATTTACTCAATCTCAGTTGGTATTTGACAGCAATATCCTTTTATATATTTATTCGACTTACTTGAGAAATACTTTGCATTTCCTACCTATGGTGAACAAGTTTTTGTTACACTTCCAATAAATCTATGGTTTCCTGATTAATGGGTGGGTTGATTGAGTGGGTGGGGTTTATTCAGGGCTGTCATTCTGTAGTAAAACCCCCCTGAAAATTTGGGGAGCAAGCCAGAGAGAGATTGTATTTTGTGACTTGTTGCTGTTCCTCAGATTACACACTTTATTCTGGGTTCTTATTTTAAGTAGCATAAAAGAGTGTTAATTGCAAAGGAACTTCAACGTGTAAAATATCAAGTATATTGAAGATTTGCTGTGATTATGTTTTAGCAAATATGTTACATGTTTTAGTGCTATAGTTTCTGGAAGGTACTCTCCTTGGTAACTCATATGGGTGCTTCCTATGCCTACGTATATCTTTGAATGATGATTAAGAAATACTTGGCACACAAAAGAATGGGAACTATGTGCAGTTCACGAAACGTAACGCATGCTCTGACTTACAGTTTTCATAAAAAGTTTGCAAAGGTTTTATGTGCCAGAACTAGTAACATGATCTACTTTAGGAACTCCCTGGCTTTCCAGCTCTGCAGAAGTCATTTTTTTCTCCATTCAAAGGCCAGATCCAAAACCTGTTAAAATCAGTGGGAACCTTTCCACATTTCAGTGGGCTTTGGATTAGTCCCTCAGTGTTTTAACCAGAATAATTGTACCAGCCTCCCATTGGAAAAGCAGAACTATTCATCTAAGGTTGTAATATACAAACCCTTATATGTACTTGCCTCAAAGATGTGAACTTGAAAATAGGGATTTCAGATAATTGGTGAGTTTATTCTGTAAATAGTGTTTCATTTAACTCACAGAGTAATTACTCTGATAAATATTAGATTCTAGAACTTAAAGGGGCATTTTGTTCAACTAGATCTGTTTACAAAACAACAGCTTTTCAGCTGTATACAGCAGTGGAAGCATTCTATGGCAATTGCTTCTTCATAAACTTGATGTTTTGGAAACTTCTAAGGATACATAAATGCAAGGGCAGTAATGGAGAATCCCATAACACATTCCACTTTTCTAGAAATAAAGTCAGTGGATAAATGAACAACTGTCCTGTAAAGGAGTAATTTCATTCCTCCCACTGATCTGATATGCAGATAATATGAATAAGACTAGTTTACTTCTTTCTGTTCAATAATAACTTGGCATTTGCTTACAGCAGAACTAGTTTACAATCAAAATAATTCAGGCCTCACTCTTTCTTCACTGACAATCAGACACAGAGACTCATCCAGGGCCTCAGGATGGAAGGAAGACTCTTTCCACTGACTGACTCAGGCTTACACCAGTTACCCCTCCAGATTTTAGAAGTGCCAGCCAAGTCATGAAGAGCAACAGTCATTGATTAGTGATTGCATGGCTGAAAAAACTCATAGCAGATTGTTGTATATTTTAACTTTTATAAATCTGAGGTTTTGTATCCATAAAACCTTTCTTCACTGTTTTATAAATTAAAGTGGACTTTAGGTGCTTCAAATATAACAATTAAAAGTTGCTTTCTATACCTTCAGTTCTGGAGAGCTGCTAGAGGTACTACATATTCTCACCTGCCACGAAACTGAGTAGAAATAAATGGATTATTCCTTTTGTTTCCAAATAAAAATATTTAGTTTTATTAATAGCATTTCCACTTCAAAGCTACTGTGCTTACAGATAAGATCAGAAAACTTACCTTTTCCAGAATCACAAGCACAATAGAATTTCCTATCTCTGGAATTTAAAATCCTTCCCATTTAGGGGGAATCTTGTTGTATAAATCAGCTGTAAAAATAATTGCCACCCTATGAACATAATAAGTGGGTTCAAATTTAATTCAAAACCTTACTTAATCCTCAGTCCCTAGAAAAGCAATATATCCACTGCTATCTATGAGAAGCTTGATTAGGTGGCCACAAAAATGATCCAAGGGCTGGAGCACTTCTCTTAGGAGGACAGGCTGAGGGAGTTGGAGTTGTTCAGCCTGGAGAAGGCTCCAGGGGGACCTCATAGTGGCCTTCCAGTACCTGAAGGAGGCCTACAGGAAAGCTGGGGAGGGTCTTTTTACAGGAGCTTGCAGTGAGAAGACAAGGGGTAATGGTTTTAAGCTGAAAGAAGAGAGATTTAGATTAGAGATCAGGCATAAATTCTGCAGTGTAAGGGTGGTGAGACACTGGAACAGGCTGCCCAGAGATGTTGTGGGGGCTCCATCCCTGGAGGTGTTCATGGGCAGGTTGGATGGGGCTTGGAGCAACATGGTCTACTGGAAGGTGTCCCTGCCCATGCAGGGGAGTTGGAACTTGATGATCTTTAAGGTCCCTTCCAACTCCAAAAATTCTGTGATTCTGAGATTAGAACTAGGATGGGGTTTTTTTTTGCTTCAATCATGTTACTAATTGGAATATTTTGTTCCCTTGTTGCAGTTGTCAGAGGAACTAGTGAAAGAAGAAGGGAAGAAATGTAGCCCTGGAAGGTAACTGATAATCTATTGCATTGGATCTCCAAACATGACATGATATCCTGAGAAGATCACAGATGCAGAAAATGAATGCTAAGGTTGACATCTAATGAAATGCTGCATTAATTGGCATTTTCTCCATTATTTCTTGTAGTCTACTATGAAATTAGATACTTTGGAAAAAAATGAAGGAGACTTTAGCAGAAATTATAAGAGCTTCATTTCTGTCTTTAATGGGTCTTGCAAGTTATGCTTTTTTCACAAAGAAACCATCTGTTCAGAACATTATTGTTTAATGAAGTTCAGTTTAATAGGTTATTTAACTAATTTTCAGTAAATTTAGATTGATTTTAATAAGTAATTCAGATTCTCTTAGATGTGGTATCTGCATTTGCTGATTTTATCTAGTCTATTCTAAAGTATCACTTCTATTGCACTAGATTATCAAAGAGGTATTAGTAAAATGCTATATGAGGGTGTTGGCATTAATCTTACCCCCAGTCAGATGTGGGCTTTTCCAAAAACTCAAAACCAAGCCTTTACCCTCCTCTGTTTTCTTATATCTACTGCTAAAAAAATAATAATTAAAACAAAACCCCCCAAACATTGATAATATAACTGGCATTAAGCTCTGGGCCAGGTTGGAAATGAAATCAATTTTTGGTACTAATAACTGATGACAAAGATTAGCTTTATGAAAATATGGTGTGTGTCTCTGACAATGCATAGGACATCTAATTTGAACATAAATATAAGATTATATACAAAATGTATCTATTCCTGGATGGTAAAAGCTTGAGGCGTATATAAATACATGTGTATGTATATATATGGACATATACACAAGGATGTATCAAGCTTTTACCATCCAAATGCATACAGGTTTTCAACAGTAAAAGCTGGGACTCTTTTTAAAAAATAAATAAGATAAGATTGCTGTGAATACAGTATATGCACTAGGTCTTCTGTAAATGAGGAACTGTTTCTTACTGTTTTCTACATTGAAAAACAGTCTCCAACATTGACCCCAATGAATCTTAGGTGTTAAAAGAAAATACCAATGAACAAATAGCACTTAAAAGGCTGTTTGCATCAACAAAGTGTATCTGTAAAATAAATGTAAAGCACATGAAGGAACACTAAAAATACAAAGTTTTTACATTTGGTGAGAGAATATAACTGACAGTCAAATCTCTACCACTTCTCAAGGAGAGGTTCCTTATGACTCCATGAACATACTCAGTCGGTCTGGCAAACATGTGCAAATGGTTGGCTGTTTTATCGAGGCATCTTTTGGTCCAGGGAAGAAATGCTTCCATGCTGATGGGAGTGGGAATGGAATATCTGCATTTTTAAAGGACAAACAATAAATTTAAGCATGGGTGGCCTTAATCCTTAGTAGTTTTTCTTTGCTGCTGTAAAGAAGAGAAATCTAAATGGATACTCCTAAAGTCTTGCACTGAATTTAGAAAAATTATTTTTTCAACCTGTGGTGCAATTAACCCTAAACATCCTACATGAGCCATACATAGTAACCCCTTTAAAATTCTTGTCTAGAGATGATATTTTATTTATTTCTATTGTAATTCTTGGTGCAATCGAAGAGCAATTTATTCAAGCAGGAGTCCTGCTGGATGCTACTGTCTTCAGTAAATAGAGTAAAATGTATAGAATTAGTATAGCATAGATAATCCCAATTTCATTCATGTTTAAAAAGTTTGTCCTTTAACTATCAATGGCATTTTAGATCTTTGTTTTTGAAACAGCAAAGCTTTTGGGAGTATATTTAGCACATATGACAAATGTTGCACTTGGAAACTCAGACAACAAAACTAGTTTCTCGTGACAAAGTTGTTGTCGCAGTAGGGGACAATCGTCTGTGTCTCTTACAATCAGGTCTTTACCTTAACTCTGCAACTGAATACTTGAAGTAGGAAATAAACTAGGGGGAAAATAGGGTCACAGATACAAAGCTGTATAGTTAGATATTTATGTATGTGTGCCAATTTTGTCACAGATCTTACTTTAGGGGCATTTTTGCTCCACTCATGTTGGTGAGAGTGTTGATCTAAACTTTTATCAGGGCCTACAAGTTAGCCCCAAAGATGATAATTTTGTCTAACGTTTTTTTTCTTTGTTTTGGGTTGTTGTTTTGTTTTGTTTTTCTTTTTATTTCATGTGCTACTTTATGATGTTGGGAGAAAATCTTTTCATATACTAAAATAGAATCTCGGGATTTACAATAAACACTGTGATGTTGGGAAGTATTTTATTTGAGCAATGTTTGGTAGGTTTTTTCCCCCCCAAGTGTAAAGAAGTAAACCAACTTTTTGGTTAACATTTAAGATTATTATTATTATTATTATTATTATTATTATTATTATTATTATTATTATTATTATTATTATTATTATTATTATTATTATTTTAATGTGAGATCAGTCTTGTACTCCACATTCTTTCTTTCATTTAAATGTACAGTATGAATTTTGTATTTAATGAATTTTGTGTACCCAGTATGCCCGTACCTGCACATTGACTTTCATTTGAAAGTGGGTTTCAATTTACTTTTTAAACAGTGTTTATGAAAAGACCTCAGATGTGTTGAAACAAACTATATCTGCAATGTTTTATTTGTGTGTGTAGGGTGATGTTTGAATGTGATGTTCTGCAGTAATGGGTCCGTATTCCCTATTTACCTTAGACCCTCATTTGATAGTGCTTCTTGTAATAATTTTTTTCAAGTGAGTGGCATGTTCTGGATTGTGATATTGATATATGGTTAAGGACATTGATATGAAACTAAGGAATTCCTAGAAATTACCAGTGGGCATGTATTAGACAGTCATTGTAATTTAATGTCTAGTAGAAGTGTAAAGTACCAAGGTATTTAGAGTTCATAACATTGTTATCATGTGTATGGGAAGTATTTAGTGTTGATCAGCTTGTTTATATTCATCAAATAAACTTTGTTTCTTTCTGAAATCAGTGTTGTGTCATTAAAAGTGGGTTTAATGACTGCAAGAAAATGTGTGAGAGATGTTTTCCACATGGTAAATCTATCACACTCCTTATTTCTCTAATTGCTACCATTCAAAGTAATTTATCTTCCTGTTGTTACTATCACATAAACTGTTTAAGAAAGCATAAAAAGGAAAATGTCTCCTAGGCCCCACTCCCAGAAATCCTTACAAGCAACTTTAGTAAAGTGAGGAACCATTTTCTGGATTGGGCTCTTAGGGAGCAATATGCTTTTGAGTGGGTTTCTAAAACATAATATTCTTGTGTGACCCTCTGTAATTGCATAGAAAATTACATTTTGTTTATGTACTTTACTGACCAAAAGCCATAAGGTGTGAAATTCTCTGCACAGTCAGCTCCTTTTTCAGCTGCCTGGTAAGTGGTTCCCCGTTTCCATTATGTTCACTTTTTTTAGAAAGGGAACTTTTGTTGAACAGGAATTTCTTACCTCATAGAACTCCCTGGACCAGCTCAGGGCACACACAGCAGGAGAATAAAAGGTGGGTAAGTATGCATTTTACTGAGGTTATTTGAAAACACACAGTCTCTTAGTTTTAATCTGTTTCTTTACCTATAAATTAGTTTTCTTGGTACAAGACTACTATGTACTAACATAGGATATTAAGTTTCACTTTTAACTACGCCTAAATATGCATTTATTGTGTATTCTACTGATGCCTACTTAGCTTTGAGTTGCAATGCTATAAAGTGAGTTGCAGTTGCTTCTATCTTATTCCTAGACCTGCACAATTTTTCAGAATGGTCTTGTTCTGTACTCAGGCAGTGCCCATATTAGGGGACTCTCCCTCTCACTCCACTGAAAACACACATTTCTCATTCTGTTTGTAGTGTTAATCACTTCCTGCTTTAAAGGCTGCTCCTGCATCCCTGCGCGGTGCAGGGACAAGCCGTGCCAATGTGTCATACTGAGGACAGAGAGGAGGACAGCAGTGGATTTGGGGAAACTGTTCAAGGCTCTCAAGCCCCATTTTCTGTAAGATTGTTTTCAGCGTGGACTCTCCTCTTTCCTCTGTAGAAAGAGGCTGTGGGGACCCCAGGGGAAGGGGCAGAACCTGTGTGTTGGTGTCTGCTGGGCCCATCAGGGGAGGGAAGCTCCTCCAGCCCTATGAGAAAAAGCCTGGGTAAGGGTCAGCCTCTTCTGAGCTTGAGGTTTCTTCCCAAGAGAGCCTGTTTGTTCACTCCAAACTTACGACAAAGTAGCTTGATGTTTGAGCAAGCAAAAGTGTAAGCAGTGGGAGGCACTTGGGGAATGGAGCCATGCATTGGCTTGCATTACAAGCCAAAATCTCAGTTCAGACACACTCTGAGAGCCCCAAACAGCATGAGTTGGATCAAGCCAATTGCAGAACACCTACTGCATCTCCTGGTTGTTCTCTGGAACCTATCAGAAAGTACAAAATGGGGGGGTTGAGGAACCACATGGCTGTGCTTCACCTGTTAGTATTGCTTCTCCAAAACACAAAACTTTTAATAACAAATGTACTAAATCATTCTAAAGCCAAGTCAGCTCTCAGTAAGTAATGCATTTCCCATTACGAAGTCAGTGGGAGCTCTGCATGTCGCCAGGGCATGATTTGGCCCGTATACGACAAGGACAGCTGATGTGGGGCTGCTGTATAGATTTCCCTCCTCTGAGATTAGATTGATGTTACTTTGTGCTCCTAACTTTCCAAACAAGACGCCTCTTTTTCAAATGCACTTTTCCAAACAAGAGTCAACCTCTGCCTTCAGCAGGAGCAGCCCACGACACATCACTACAGATATTGCGTGGCTGGGAGACACTGATGCAGCAGTAGCCCTGATGAGAAGCCCACACTTGATGGATGCAATTGCAGAAACAAGAACTGATTTTGTTTGGTTTTACCTTCCTTCCACTCCTTCCTCTTCAAAATTACTCCTTCTTCAGAATTAGACTATTCTAAAATCAGATCACCACAGATGCAGGGGAAGAGCAGGCAATATGCCAGTGCATCCTAAAGACAACGCATGTTCCTTTGAAATGTGCATTGGAATTTGTGTTGCAGATAGTTATACCATATATTCCCACGGAGCTACAAGTCTCAGGACAAATCCAAGAACTTTGAACTCATCCAGTTTCTAATGGAGGCGCCTGTCCAACTTTAGAAAGGCCATGTTTTTGGTACTCACCCCAGCCAGGCCAGGAGACAGCAGATGTTCTGGCAGCTGCAGGCTGCCTTGTGCTCAGGGAGCTGGGGCTGGAGGAGAGCAGCCAGCTCCCTCCAGATGGAGCAGACAGCCAAGAGGTGAGTGGGAGGCTGCACAAGGAAGTTAGATAGCTCCTGATAGCAAAGAACTGATGATGTGTGGCTCCACATCACTAACCAACTTTTGAGAGGCTGCACAAGAGAAATAAGCATCAATCCACAGTTAACCTGAGTTCAGCAAGAAGCCTTCTTGTCGTGGGAAAATCGATAGAGAGGAAATATCAGTGCAGAATGCATGATAATGGAGCATGGTAGCTATTTTTTATTTGAATGCAATTTGGACAAATGCATTAGTCATAAGTGAGTTATCCAGGGCCTGCCAAATATGCAGCTAAACAGTTATTGTAGCAAATTACACCATCATCTAAACACCTCTGTTTTGGCTCCTAGTTGTCTTCTTTTGCAATAAGGTGTTTTTTTTTTTCTTTATTATTTTTGTCTAATATTACTGTATTTACTGCTCTGGTTACCATAGAAATAAATAATACCATGAACAACAACATGCATACAAGTGACTAAGACCATTTTCTGAGTTTCATGAGGAGAAAATACTTGTTAATGAAGACCTATATTGTTGGGTAGTTCTTAACATATTTCTCAAGTCTGCTGATTTGTATCCTCATATGCATTTTATTATGGGCTTTACGTTTCATTTTAAACTTCCAAAAATAAAGAAAAACAGCTGAAGTACTTTTTTTTTTTTTTTTTTTTTAATGGCCAGATTTTGGTTAGAGGTTAACACAGGCCAAAAGAGAACACAGATCTGCCCTGGAGCTCTTGCAGTTTTATTTTGTTTTGTTTTGCTTTAATAAAAAGATCCTTATTACAATCCACTAAGGTCACAGAAATGTGATCATTATGGACCAGCCATATTCCTTGTGCATAACTCTCCTGCCCTCTGCACCTTCTCCAGCCTTAGATCAATAAAATGTATGAAGGCAGGATTGCTGTCAGTCATGATAAGGGTATGCATTAAGGGACTAAGCCAAACTTCACTCAAGTGAACTGAAACACTGTTGATTAAAAAGTAAGTTTCAGATTGCACCCCATTTGCTGTTTTCTTGGGCAAATGTGTACAGTGACAGGAGCATGAGGCCAAACCATTTCCTCCATATATCAGAATCTGAGCTAAATGGAATTCAGATGAACAAACTGCCTGCCTTTTTGAATTATTTGTGATTAGAAAATATATCTTAGGTTCATTACTGAAGTTCATTGACAATGTATTTTGTTTATAGTTGTCCTGACTGTTTCTAGATCAGCACTCTACTCCTACCAACTCTTAGCACAGTCCCTGACTATAGAATCATAGAATCATAGAATGCCAGGTTGAAAGGGACCTCAAGGATCATCTGGTCCAGCCTTTCTAGGTACTACTATAGTTTATATGTGATGGCTCAGCAACCTGTCAAGCTGAGACTTAAAACTGTCCAATGTGGGGAAACCTACCACTTCCTTTGGGAGACTGTTTCAATGTTTGACTCATGGTGAAAAATGTACCTTTTGTGTCCAATCGGAATCTCCCCAGGAGCAACTTGTGCCCATCACTCCTTGTCTTTTCTATGTGACTTTTTGTAAATAGGGAATCTCCATCTTCTTTGTAGCCACCCTTTAAGTACTGGAACATGGTAATGAAGTCTCCCCTAAGCCTTCTTTTCTCAAGGATGAACAAACCTAGTTTTCTCAGCCTCTCATATGGCAGGTTCTCCAGTCCTCTGATCATCCTTGTGGCCCTTCTCTGGACCCTCTGCAGCCTGTCTACATCCTTTTTGTAGAGCAGAGACCAAAACTGAAGGCAATACTCCAGGTGTGGTCTGACAAACACCAAGTAGAGCAGGATGATGACTTTTTTATCTCTGCAGGTGATGCCCTTGTTGATGCAGCCCAGCATCCTGTTGGCTTGCTTTGCCACTGCAGCACACTGGTCACTCATGTTGAGCCTGTTATCCGCCAAGACCCCCAGGTCATAGTGTTTTTATGACTGAACAAATATCATTCAGTCCATAGGTTAGCTGGGTATTGCTATAGATAGATTTGCTATTGCCTCAGGGAGTAAAATGCATTATATTTAAGGAATCTGTTTTCTAAAACAAATTCTGACCAATCTTTCAGTTTGGGCTACTACAGGAAAAAGAGGCGGCAAAAACCCCCCACACTAACTAACTCCCAGAGCTGTCCCGGTAGCCAGTTTTGAGAGGATTTGTTCCAATTCAGAGCTGTTCACCTTGTCAGAGTTTTCTCACTGAAGTTAAACAACCAGTCTCCGTATCTGAAAGCTGAAGGTTGTAAATCTCCCTTGTGAATGTTGCCTATGACAGGGAAGGAAAGACTTGTATAATTACCACTTGTACTTCCTCAGAGAACATGAGCTCAAGTCTAAAGCAAGGAGTTTGGTCAATAAAACATCAAGGTCTGAAAACTACAAGAAAAGACCTGTCCAGCTCACAGGATAAGGATTTTTTTTCTTGGTTACAAGAACATGAATATTTCAGTGGAAGTCTCTTCTTCAGACCTGAGTGTTGTGCAGGTATTCTTAAATTTTCTTTCAGGACCCCCATAATTTATTGCAATTCACAGGTAAATTAACTGAAATATCTCACAATCTTCCTTCTCTGTGAAGCATAGTGCCCTGGATATAGTTATTGTGCTAAAACACAGAGAACTATTTCCTAACCTGACTATACATGTTGTTATATTCACCAGTGGTTTTGAAACAGGTTAAGAATTTAAAATCAGAGCAAGAGTAGCACCCTATTTCCATGAATAATGCGGCTGGTGAGGCAGAATGAATCACTCTCAGTCCTTCTCAGGTGAGTAAGGGATACCAGTGCTTGGCATCTGTGGCTATAATTGGCAGGATAGCTTATAGAAAATACAACTACTCATGTGACCAAATTTTTACAGGACATAGATCCTGAAATCAATTATAAATGCTTTTGGGGTACTGTGAATGCTCCTGGTCCTACTGAAACCTTTCCTTCACATCTGTTCTCTAAATACATCGCAAGGAATGATTTTGGTTAAAATGTTTATGCTTTGCTGCTACGCTGTTTGCTCTTCTCCATTGCAGCCATAGGGCCATACAGGACTGATTTTTCTCCTTTCTGCAGTGCTTTGCACATTTTTTTAGCTCTTAATTCCCTCGTGCAGCAGTGCCACATGCAGTCTTTGAAAACTTCTTTTTAAAGAAATCCTGTGATTCTTCGGCTGCTTTGCCATCTTCTCTGGGGCTGCACCGAGGACTTTGCATGAGGCTGGAGGCACCTAAGGTAAGACTATCTGAAATTTAACACATGCTTCAGACTTGGATTACCTGAGGGTCCAACTCTGTGGGTCTTTGTTGTGGGATTTGAATATAATGAGCATCTTACACAATAGAGACCAAAATGCAGACAACCTTATAAAATTTTCCTAGTATACATTAGGTTGCCATCATTAGTGTCCCAAAGAAATATGCAAATAGGAAATATTAAAATAGGTTGTTTAGAAATGCTGTTTTTTCAGAGTTCACTTGCATGATCACTTTGGCTCAATGATTATTTTTCCCTCTCACTTTTGAAATTCTAATTATAAATTGTGATGCAGGCACAATTGTTAAACTCTGACCTTGACACCATAAGAAGATTTGAGAAGAGTTTATATTACTTAGCAAAACAGACATTAAACTGCTGTCTGAAAATAAAGTAAATGAGATAGTTTAATTGAGTAATTCATGTGAAACGAATGGTGCCTTGATGTGTGACAGCCTAGTACTTTTGGGAAGGTCAAACACCAGGGAATGAGATTATTTTTTTTTAAAAATAAGATGTTTTTATTTTGCTAAATTTCTTCCTATTTGCATGCTAAAAGTATTTCAGTCTCTGCCTTAAACCATGTTACAAAAAAAATGGCAATTGAACAGATAGTTTGATGTTATGCACATCCTACTTGCACCACAGGAATGAAGATGAAAAGGACATTTCTTTTGAGTGCCACATCTTAGTAAAGTTTTGTAATTATGCTACAGAGACCATATTAACAATTCTTACTAAATACAGGATATCATCTTAAAATTAATACCAGATTTTTAGGAAGGGCTTTTTAACAAATATTTTTTAAATATGATTTCACTTTGAATGAGCTTTCAAAATCCAGTCCAGATATATGTAAAGAATATAAAATGTAAATATATTTTCTAAAGTACTACAGTATGTGAAATATAAATTGTTACATGCTTTTTTAATGCAGCTGAGTGGAGCTCTGTCTCAGATCAGATAGAATCTTTCAGATAAATCATTTATGACTAGATGACTTCTTATCCAAAAGTCAAATATGTGATCATTTACAGAGGTCACTGGCTGTATTCTGCTCTGTGTTCCATAATCAGCTGAAATAAACCCCAGGAGTCCCTCCTGATTGTATACTCACAGGGTCACAGTATAATAAAATACTGCTCAAATTGTATTTCAGACAAGGAATGCTTTCCCCAAAACTATTCTAGTCTCAGGGACAGGACTGTCAATGTTCATTCCAGTGCAAATGGCAGGTATAAAGTCCAGCATTTTGAAGGAGAGCACCCTGCCTACTTAGCAGCAAAAGGCCCTGCTGTGACACACACTTAACTATTGAAGTGACTTTTATAAGGTATATTCTGTACTGCTTTTTTTACAGAGTCAAGCTGGGACTTACAACTAAGGCACCTTTTTGATAAAGCAGAGAGGCACAAAGAAAATACTGAAAAACCTGGGAATATTTTCCTAAGGAGCACAAGCTAGTGTTGTGGGATAGTGAAGAAATACTATCAACTTCTATGGAAACAGAAAATATCCTTGTGATATCCTACTTAAGATAACGCAGCCCTCATAATAACTTCATACCATAGTGTCAAAAAAAACCCCAAACAAGTCACATGATACTAGCTTCTGGAATTTCCATCATTCCACAGAAATACATGTAACTGATCACAAAAATGCAGTAAATGTTCTGCATAAAACCTTACATAAATGAATGAGATTTTGTTTTCCTGTGGAGGTCACTCCAGCAGTAGATGAGTACGTCCACCTCTATGCTGGGTAAGCTACCCTGGAAGCCTCAGAGGTTCTGGAAGGAAATGTTTTATGAAAATATTAGCAAAACAACTGATTAAAGAAAGAAAAGTTCCTAAATTGGCAACCTGTAATAAAGACGATTAGATAAACTGAAGTGCAATTACTATTATCAAGCAATTAAGTGGCTAGTTCTGTAGCTGTGCCTTTGCTTGGCTGCGTTGTTAAAAGTGATATCATGGAGTCACCACTATGCTTTGAATTATAGGTTATTACTGACTGGGTGGAAGAAACACTGTGACCAGGACAGATGCCAGCAAGGCAGGGCTAGGCAATTACTATGGCAGCTCAAAGCAGCACACTAGGCAGTAATGAGTACCTGCCACACTCTCCCATAAGCAAAAATACAGCTACTTGACAAAAAAATGTAGTGTTCTGTAATGATTTAAACAAGACAAGATCATCTCCCATATTTGTGAGACTGTCAGCTCCAGTAGCTCAGTGAGCTGCTCGCATGTTTTTTCTCTGCCTTTGAATGAAGAATTAGAACACAAGGATCACATGTACACAGGCTGTGGGCTTTGGTGCCAGAACTCAGGTAGGTTGGAGTGCAGCAGAGGCTTCACTGCAGAAGTCCTCATCCATTGAATTGCCAGGTCCTGCCTGGAAGCACAATACACTGCACCACGATGGTCTCTTGTGTCTTCCAAGATTATACTATAAGCATTTTTTGGTCAGGTCACCCCTCAAAAAGTGACAGTCTGCAGATTCTGAACAGCAGAGAAGAATGAGAAACAGTCCGTGATAAATCAATTTCCAACTTCTCAAGGCTAGGTTAGTGATTTTAGCCCCAAGTGCCAGGTTTACACACATGGCCATTATACCTCTTTTGTATAGAATATTAATACATTCTACTCAGCCTGGTCCCATGGCTATGCTATCAGTGTACCCTTGTGTTATTCACCCTGGGCAAACATTTGTACTGTGTCATTTTCAAAAGTTTTCTTAATTTTCATTTAAATTGAGGAAATGAATATTAAGCTAAAATTGTACCTTAATCATTGGGCAACATGTCACAAGGTTTGCCTAATCAAATACTTAAGATGAAGAGTTCAAAATTAGTATAAAGCTTAAATATCTTTGTAAAATGAGTTGTCAAACAATGCTGTATTCTAAACAATCTGCTAAGTATCAAGGTCAATGTACAGACTATTATGAAGCTTGAAAGATAGGGTTAAGTTTATCAGATGTATTGCTCATGGTGCATAGATAGATGGCTATGTTCAGAATTATATTTGCTTTCAGCAGTCATGGACAAATATACATTGGCTTAGCTGTTATGACATATCTTTAGTCCTAAGGAAATGATGAATTAGCTAAGTCATCTTTAAGATAAGTGTCATATAAGGGCTAAACAAGCACCCTCCTCTCACTCTTAAATACACTTTACTGATGATATGTGTGTGTACATATTTTAAAGAAATGCTTAGTGGTATTTCAGGTGAGAGCTTCAGCCAGCATCCACCTACATTCCTCCTTGACCTATGCAGATTTTGAGGATCAAATATTGCTACAATTATAAACTCAAGCCTAATCTTCTAATCTTCTTGGAGGTAAGTGGTGCTATTCAGGAGCAGATGTGGCCCCAGGCAACCATACATGGTTGTGACCATGTCAGGAGTAGGAGTCAGACTGGTCCATGCTCATGGTAAGTCTGTGGTGCCCTTTCCTCTCTTCCCCTTCCTGCTTATTCATGGTCATCGGTAAAACCTCCTGGGAGTCCTAATTAGTAATGAGTCATATCATTAGTAAGGCACAGGAATGACACCACCACCATGAGAAGGTGCCAGGCAGAAAATGGGGTTAAATTTCCTAACGTAGGAGTACCATTTTATATGGTTCAAGGAGGATGGTGAAACAAGTGTGGAGATGTACCACCCAGCAGCACCACATGTGCAGCCCCAAAGGTTGCTTCTGCTCTCTCTCTGCTGCTGTAGCTGGGAGCCTGAAGCTCTGCCAGAAAGCAGAGACCCGCATGTGAGAACGGGGCTGCTAAAGGGCTGTTACACGTGAGGGATTCAAGTGGGCTGTGGAGATGAGCCTTGTCCTGTCATTTCTCCATTATCTCCTGGGCAGACCCCCTCTGCAGCTGTGGCCTTCCCTGCCTCAGTCATTCTGTAGCTCTCCGAGGAAGAACAAGGACACTGTGCTTGTCTACAGTCAGTGTGACAAAGCTCCTTGCCTGGTCATCTCTGGAAAATGAGCTCTCTGTGTGTCTTTGTGTGTGTGTATTGGGGAGAGTTATGTTCAGGCCACTCAGAAAAAACATATAAGAGCCCTCCAGAGTTTATGGGAGGTGCCTTTAGCCTCAGTGTTAGAATGAACTGGTAGCATTAGGAGAGGGAAAGTACTCTGTTGTTAAGGAGTGGTGGTGGGATTGTTTATTTTTCCTCCCATAAACTTTTTTTTTTTTTTTTAAGGTCCTAATGGGAACAAAGCAAAGTATTATTCCTCTAAAAGCACTATGCTTTAAGTAAACCAGACTCACTACTTGAAACATTCCAATGACATATGGTGGCAGCAGGGGGATGGCCGATACGAAGACTGGAGAGGTATCACCGAGATAAAGACCCACAGCTTGTAGGCAAAGGCAGAAGGTGGGAGGAGACAGACACCTGCCCTGGAGAGAGGCAGGACAGAGGAGAAAACAGCAAATGCTTCTGCAGCATAGAGTGAACCCTTTGATAATTACCTTCAAAACCCTTGCTATTCCAGAGAGAAAGCTAAAAAATGTCAGAAACTCCATTTTCACGGTCTCCATTACTACAGAAAGCAGAGGTCTACGCAGCTTTCCCAGGCCCTGTTGGCTGCAGGGGATTCATGTCCTCCTTGAACACCTCCTTCAGACACCTGCATTAGCAGTAGCACCTGCCCCTTCAGCTCACTGAACTCAGTGTGCCAGAGCCAGGGCTGGGCACCAGCCTCCCAGAACAGTAAAATAACCATCACTGTGGGGCACCAAATAGCAGCCTTCCCTGCTCCTGTGATAGGGCATTTTTTGACCATCTGCCACCTGGCTGAGTTCACAGCAGTAGAGCCTCATGCTGCAATAGATGTGGCACCCAGTTGGCATCCTGGTTCAACTCCTCTTAGAGTTTCTTATTTTTGTAAAGAATCTTCTCATATCTTTATTTTCCTCCATGCCCAGCACACATGGGTGTTGTACCTGGCCTGAGATTTCTGCAGTGGCAGCAAGGAGGGAATGAAATTAGCGCAGCTGTGTTCTGCACATTAAGAGTAAAAAAAAAGAGTCCACAACTGTCTTTCTTCAGCTGATAATGTAGATGACTCCTGAGTGTTTTGAGGGAGCCATTTGTCATGCAGTTCATTACTAATAATAACAAATTGGTATAGTTATCATCAATTCAAATAAGAAGTGGTTTTGATTTGTTTTGTTCTTTTTCTACAGACTTTGCAGGTTTGTAGATTGGTGTGTTTACCAAAAGCTGTGGCACCCAGTAAAATTCCCTCTGTTGCCTGCTGCTTAGTATTTGCATGCCACTGCATCTAAAATCTGTCTTCACCTGATAAAGACAATTGCTAACCTAGACTCTTTTTTTTCTCTAGTGTTTATTGCTGCTCCCAAATATCCTGGCTTCTTTCAACATCATGAGTTTGGGATTTGAGGGAGGGGAAGGGACAAAGCAGGGGGACATGATGGACATCCATACTATTTTCTTTGTCTTCTAGTCTTTTAACTTGTCAAAGTTTCTTCAGCAATCAGGCAAGCTAGAAATACATAATGATTATATAAAAAGAGAGTTTCCCATGCCTTTTTTTTTGCCTCTGGTGGCTAAGGATATAGGAAAATAAGAATTACTGCAAGATTTGGTATAAAATCATAAACTCTGGCATTTCTTTTGTAGTCTAGCCCTTTTTGGATGTCAGAGGAAAGCAACAGTAGGTTTTAGGAAAGGAAACAGCCTTAGGAAAGTGCATATATGTTTTCAAGGCAGTTACATCTTAGTCCCTTGGAGCTTAAAATTAAAAGTTATCCCTGGAGTAGATGTGCTGGTGGGCAGAGCACAGATGACATATTCAAAATAACATGACATATTTGCTCTAATAGTCATTATGGTGCTAAGTATGGCCTCACTTAAAAAAGCATATATGCAGATACCCTGTGCATAGCAATACCAAAGCAGCTGCAGATGGGCTATGCCTTCACAAGGGTCTAGTGCAGTATGTGTGATAATTCCTGTATTATATATGCAAATGCCATGATGAACTAAAAAGACATATAGAAAAATGCCTTCTTCCCTTGAAAGTTCTGCTTCCTAAACATGTTCTTCGTGATGGAAAACTGTGTCTATCGGCACAAATGTGCCTGACTGCACATTTGCCATTGGCAAAGTGTAAAGATATAAATCACACAGCACTACACCTTAAAATGTGACGTTTTGATGTGACTGCTCTTGCTAAAATGCGTTAGTCTGCAGAAAAATGGCAGAAACACTTCTAAAAGACCAGAAATAATCTCTATCTTAAGAAAGAATTGCAGGACTAGAGCAGACTCTCCAGTCGTGCAGTGTTGCTGTTTGGGGTTCTGCTGTTTGGACATTTAACAATATCTATGCAGTTCCTATTACGTTACTCTGAGCGTTATTTTTTTCCTCCAGAAAACACTTGGATGTCGGCAGATAAACTGTCCTGGTAACTTAAGAGCACCATCGCCAGCAAACCTGGAAAAAGAAAAGCTCGGGCAGAATGAATGCCTGTAACATTGTCAATACTTCTCCCTCCTGCCCCCTCTAGCTTCACCCAGCTGTTTTAAATAGCAAGGAGAAATTAAAATTCTTAAAGCCTTGCAGGATGTTTGGATTTCTGCCCTTTATTTCCACTTCTATGCGCCATAGCTTGAAAATTTGCCCATGATTTATAAATTCCCTGTTCAGCTTTCTTTTTAAAAGCAATCACTAGGAATCACGGCAACAAAAATGATCTGGTGTTGGCTTCGCCTATTGCCAAGCTGCTGCTCACACAGCCCTGCCTGCCTGACCGTCCCGGCCAGGCGTTTGCCTGTGCCCGATCACATTATGCAATTACACGATGATAAACATCATTCGGGAATACAAATGCGAGAGGTAAACAGCTCGGAGCTCTTTATTAGTTTATTTCAGGCCATCTTTCTTGTTTTACTGCGCGGCTCCGCCCCTTTTTACAGTTTTTTGCTATTCTTTACTAATTCTAGTGATTTGAGAAATGACCTTTAACCCACGCAGTTTGCAGACTCCTAAAGGGGATAACTGAAATGCCACAGTAAACCAAAGGCAATAAAATATTATTTACTAGGCATAAAACTAAGGTTGGTCTTCCTAAAAGGAACGAACAACTTCTTTATTCCTCCCCGGACCTAGTGCTACACCTAATTTATAAATTCCTTACTAGCCGTCCCAAGGAATGAACCACAGCCCGGGCTGTGAGGATGCCTAATGAAAAGGCTCCTCGGATAGCATGGAGTAAAGAAATCTGATGGGAGCGATGCTGAGGCCTCGGGCCCCGTCCGGGCAGGCAGGTGTCGGGGGCGCGCAGGGTCCCTGCCCGCCTGCCCCGAGGACGGGGGGGAGTCCGCGCTGCCTTTCACGCCTCCACCGCCCCGTTTGGCAGCCCCCTGCTTTCCCGCCGTCCCGTGCCATGCCTCCTGTTTCCCCGCCATCCCGTCCCATGCCCGCGCACCCGCGGCCCGAGCTGCCCGCTCATCGGCTTCCAGAGCCGGGTACCCCCTCCTCGGGGTGCCCCTTGGGCGTGTCTGCCCCCGGAGAAGCGTCGGACGCCGCGGGCTCGGCAGGGAGAGGCCTCCTGAGCGGAGGGGGCGGCGGAGGGGGCTCTGGGCAGAAGAGCGAGCGTAGCCGTAGGGGCTCGGGGAGGGGATTTTGCCTTGGTCAGTGGCGGGGGCGAGAGTGCGCAGCAGGCGGGGTGCCGGGGCAGTGCTGCGCGTACCTGGCGGTCAGCGCCGGTCGGTGCGGACGAGCTGCGGGCCCGGAGGCGTGTGTGCGGCGGCAGCGGGGCTCAGACCGGCCAAGATGTGCTCTTTCCCCCGTTGGGCTCCTGAAAGGATTTTATTTGCACTGGAATGGCTTTGAAGGAGTGAATGCATTTATTGATAGAGGAGCTGCTCTGGCAGCCTGTTTGGATTTCCCAAGGCTGCTTTGATAATATGTCCCCTCCCTTCCCCCACCCTCCATACCCAACCCGCTGTGGACCAGCAGTCGCAGGCGAATACAGGGGAAATAATGCGGAGTGATGGCAGTGCTGGGAGAACGCTCCCATTTCCTGCCCTTGGGTGCATGTGAGATGTGAAAGGCGCAATAAAAAACCTTTGGCTGAGGGCTGCAGAGCGGGGAAAGCACTCTGAAGTACAAAGCGTCCGCGAAGCCCTCCTCGCCTATAGCTCTCATTGGGTCTCACATGATTTAACCCAGTTTTGTCAACAACTTGCCAAATTTACAGCGGAAAAAAAGACGCTGAAGAAGGAAGACCCCAAACCGTCGAGCCCGCTCCGTCCCCCAACGCCTGGCGAGCGGCACGGGCGGTCGCCTCTCGTGTCTCGGAGCATGCGATAAACAAGACTTGTCAAATGAGCCACCCATCAGGAATGCTGGTGCAGCCCCCTCCGGCTTGGCCATGTGCGCTGCACATTGCGCGCACATGTATGCGAGGGGGAGCCCCCGCGGGGCCGGGCGGACAGATCCGTGTGCGTGTGCCTACGTGTGCGTGTCCCGCCACAGGATAACCAGCCCACGGTGCTGGGGGGCACAGGGCGGGCTGCGCACCCCATCGGACGGGGTAGGCGCGGGGGGCACCGCTTTGCGGGAAGAATTTGTGCTGACGGGGACTCACGCCGAGCTTGGCCATCGAGAAGGGCTCGGTCGGGCGCGCTGCGGGGAAACTCCTCGTGGAGCCCCAGCACCCCCCACCCACCCCAGGACTGCACAGGGGTCCCGTTCGCTGCCGTACAGCTTTAAAATCCAGCCCAGGCTGCAATAGGTTGGCTCCGGGCGCATGCGCTGCGGAGAAAGTTTTTCAGCCGCCGTTGGCTCTTCAACTTTTTTTTCTTTTTTCCTTTTTTTTTTTTTTTTTTTTTTAAAACAGTTTAAAGCAGCGGGGTGAAGAGGAGCGAGGGAGAGACAAGGGGGTAGCCGGGCCGGGTTCAGGAGGCAGGGGGCTGAGCCCCGAGGAGGAAGGGTCGGTTGCAGCGCGACGCCGTCTGCTCTGGCTCGCCCTCCCGCGCGTAACTTGCTCCCCGGCGCTGGGTGCCTTTGCCAGCGATGGATTGGGGGAGCAGCAGCTCCTGAAGCCCCGGACTTCTCCCCTCCCCCTCCCCCTACTCGTCTTGCAGGATCAGTCGCCCCGTAAGACAGACACACGCGCGCACGAGCCCCCCCGCCCCGTCCCCCCTTGTTCCGAAACTTCTTTTTCTGTTGGTGTTTTTGGTTTTTTTGGCTTTTTCTTCTCTGTGTAAAATGGAGGGAGCCAGCCCCAGGATGGCTCTTCAGCCGCGGACGCCCGGCTCCGCACCGCCTAGCCTTTAAGCAAGTGAAGGGGAGCACGCAGGGGGGAGCCGTGTGCCCGCTCGGCTCCATTCGTTCCCCCCTTGCCCGGTCCGCGCCGAGCCGCGGAAAGGGCCGCGCCGGCGGCCCGAGTGCTGCCGGGGGCCGGGTGGGAGCGCGGGGAGCCCGCGGCGGCACCACCTGGGCTGGTGGGACGGATCGTCGCCCGCGGCGCTTTCGCTGCCGCTTGTGAAGATTTTTATTTGCTTCCGCACAATCACGCCCACGGGCGCTGTGTGCGTGTGTTGGGTTGGCTTTTTTTTTTTCCCCCTTTTTTTTTTTTTTTTTTTTGCCTCCTTCTTCTTCTGGTGGTGGAAAGCCCTAATTGCTGCGATTGCTGATGGACCTTGGAAAGAAGGCTGCACTGGTGCCCCACTCCGCAGTCGGACACGATCAGCCCGCGCCGGACAGAGCGGCTGCTCGCCCGCCGCCCCCCGCCAGCTCCGCGGGCCCCCGCGCTCCCCCGGCAGCCGCCGTCGTCCGCTGCTTGCGAGGATACCGCCCGGCTGCCGCGATCCAGGATTTTACTTTCGCCTCGCCCTTTCCCCTCCTGCTCTGCTTGGATTACTTGGCTGCTCTCGCTCGGTGATCCCGCGGCAATGGAGGTGAGTCGGTACGGGGGGCTCCGCACCGCGGGGGGCTGCCGCCGTGGGCGCGCAGGGTGGGCACCTCCTTGGCGGGGGGCGGCCCTGCGCGGGCGCGGGTCTCGGCCAGGGGGGCGGCCCTCTTCTGCCCTGGCTGTCGCCGTGCGCTCCCACATCTCCGCTCTCATACTCTGCGGAGAGCGCTACTCCCCGCTTGGAAAAAGCGCCTTTATTTTATTTTTTTTTCCTTCTATTTTTAAATTTCCCCCCCGAAGAAAAGCAGCCAGCCGCGGGGACACTTGCTGGGCTCGCTCTGCCCGCCGCGTCCCCAGTGCATCTTTCTGGCAGCGGCTCCTAACGCGAGTTTAAAGACATCTTTCCAAACTTCCCAAACTTTCCCGAGAAGGATCGCTATGGAGGAGCTCTACGTCGGCGCTAATGGTGGCCTGTACCTTTAAGGAGAGCTGGCTGGGGGCCAGCGGAGGACCCGGAGTCAGCCCCCCCCGCCTCTCCTTTTTAATTTTATTCAGTTTCTGGAGATTATCACTCTGCATCTCCAGAGGGTCCCGCCTGGGTCAGAATGGAGGACCGCAGCTCCTTGGGGTCCCCTTGGCGCGGCGAGGACTCCATGTTGGAAAGGCTGTTGGCTTTTTGTTGTTTGTTTGTTTTTAATTGTCAATTGTATGCTAAATCGGTTGCACTCGGAGGGTCACGGAGAGTTCAGTTGGGCCGAGAAACGAGAGTCTTCCCCGGCCGGAGCGGGCGCGGAGGGAAGGACGGAGGTGCGCCCGAAACCCCTCTGCAAAACCCCCCCTCCGCCCCTACGGTAGGAGGGAGCTGGGCTGGGGACCCAGTGAGAGCCTTCCCCTGCAAACGTGAAACCTGGTCTCGCCCGCCCCAGATGGATGTGAAACCGCAGCGAGGAGTAGGGGGCGGCCGGGGGGTTCCCCGCGGAGCCGCTGCGCCTCCCGCGGAGACCGCCGCGGTTTACAACTCCCCCGGAGCCGGAGCTCTGGATGCCGCCTTGCCGCAGGTAGTGCTCCCAGAAAACCAGATGCCTTCGCATGCTTTCCAGACACCCCGTGTAAAACAGGATCACAGGCCATCCCGCGGCTGCAGGATCTGTAAAAGTCTCCCTTTTCATCTCGGCAAAGAGCGCGGGCTCCGCATGGGGTGCATTAAATACCAAAAACCAATCTCCGCGGCCCTACAAAGTTGAGAATGGTGCCTCACACTCCTGATAGGCAATGCTGGCGGCGAGTCTTTTTTTTTTTTTTTGTGGGCTTTTTTCTGTTTTGTTTTGTTTTTGATAGCAGCTTGTCAGCTGCTGCGTGCAGAAGGGACGGGCTGGAGAAGCTGGGCCCCCGCCCGCACCCCCGGGCGCAGGTGCCTCCTCCCGCCTCGCCACGCAGCGCCGTGTCAGGACTAGGAGGGCGATAACAGCGATGTTGAGGACCTGGAGGTGCCGTCGCGGGGCAGCAGCCGCCTGTCCCCGTCGCCTCCCGGGTCTGCGGCGGCCGAGGCCGCCCCCTGTCGGGAGCGACGCGGCGGAGCGCCCGGGGGCCGCGCCGGGACTCGGGGGCTCTGGCCCGATGCTCCGGCGCGGTGACGGCCCGGCCAGGCCCTTTGAACGGGGCAGAGGGGCTTTGGCTCCGCCGTCTGGGTCTTGCGGCGGGGGTGTCGCCCGTCTCCCCTCCGTGCTCCAGCTCACTCCGCGCCTGGCGGGCCCCGGCCGCCCGCCCCGCCAAGGCAGCTCGGTGTGCAGCGGGCTGGCTGCTGGGCCGGGCAGCTGCACGTCTGCTGAGGTCCCTCTTGGGCACCGGCGTCTTCAAACTCTTCAGGGCTCGGGCAGTTCCGTGACACATTATTTATGATTATGATTATGGTTATGATTATTATAGTTGTTATTAATTTAAGCACTAGCTGATGAAAGAGAAAACCTCAAGACGCTGGCTTTTGGTTGTCGCAGCGACCTCCTCGCACACCTTGTTTCGCCTCGTCCCTTGCTTGATATGCTCACGGCTTTCGCATCTTTCCCGGGATTTATCCCATCTAAAAGAGACGAGCTCTTTCTGCTGCGGGAGGCCGGCCCCCATTCACCCATCCCCAGCAGGGAGGAAATGGGGGGGCTCCCCCCGGGCGGGGGAGGTATTTACCCCGCAGCAGGAGGCCGGGGGCGAGGGGAGGCTGCAGCCCCGGCGCGGTGGCGGGGAGCGGCGCGTCCCCCCGCACGCCCACGCTGCCGCGGTCCCCGCCTGTGTCTGGGCAGGTTTCGTGTCAGCCCGACTTCCCGCCGCCGCGCTGCGATCCGTCCTCTACTCCCGACCCTTCGCAAACAGAAATAAATTAGAATTAAGAGCACCTTCAATTCAGCATTAAGGGCTTTTTGAGAATGAGTAGGGAGCCCCCAAGTGTCGGAATGTCTTTTTTTTTCTTTTTTTTTCCTCCCCTTCCGAGGGGAGGGGAAATAGAAAACCGTGAATGGCACTGGATAGCGAGTTAAAGAGTCCCGTGTGAGGACGCAGATGGTGATCGCGGGACCTGTCGGGGGGAGCGTTTGACTTGCAAGACGGCAGCCTGGTTGTTGCAGGGGCCGTGTCGGGACGCGGAGCCGCTCCTTGTCGCTCCTGATACCTCCCCAGGCCGGTACCGACCCCGGCGGGGCCCGGGGGCTGCTGTCGGGGCTGTCACCGCGGTGCCGGCGCAGAACTCGGGGCTGCTGCGGCGATCGCGGAGAGCGGGCGGCGGCGCAGCACGGAGGCTGCGGGAGATGGTTTAGGGGGCAGCGGGGAGCGTCTTCCCTGACCGGCCGGGAAAGGCGAGAACCGGCTGCATCGTCCCCGGGTGGGAGCCGCCGGGCCCCCCTCCGGCACCGACCCCCTCGTGGCACCGGCCTCCAACCCCTTCCCGCTCGCTGTGCAAACCTGAAGGCGCCTTTAGGCAGCCGGGAGCGTTTCGTGTCCACGATGCTGGCTCTGGAGTGGGAAGCGATGCGGTAATGCCCGGCCCAGGGCCCGCGGGTCGCCTGTAGCCCCAGGGCAGCGGAGATGGCCGGGCGGGGTGTGGGGGTGGAGTCCCCCGTGTCCGGAGCAGCGGTGCCGTGCGGTCCTGCCCCGTCCCGGTGGGGAGCGGCGCGGCCGGGGCAGACGGGCCGGGCGGGCGCGGGTGGGTGCTGCGGCCGCCCCGGGAAGGCGGTGTCCGGGGAGGGGTTGGGGTGGGGGGTGCGTGGGTGGGTTCTGCCCGGTGGAGCGGGAGCCGCGACGTGCCTGCGTCTGGCACCAAAGCCTCGGCGGGGAGAAGGGCAGACGAGTCAGAGTCAAGTTAAAAGGGGCCCGGGTACTTCCGTTTTTTAAACCTGAATGCTCGAAAACGGTCTGAGAAGCAATAAACAATCTGATCCTTTTTCTCCCCCCTCTAGAAATCCACTACAGTATTAATCCAAGGAGGTGCTTTGGGGACAGTTGGCAGTACAATGGCTTCTCAGTACCTCATAGTGGCTCTCGCCGTTTTCTCCTCTTTTACCCAGGTTGTAATAGAAGCCAGCTCGTGGTGGTAAGCATCTTGTATGACTTGATTTTAAAAGGGGGTGTCAAGATTTGCCTGATTAAATGTCTCTTTACTTCATATGTACTTTGTTTCTGAGGGAGTGCCGCATGGACGAGACAGCAGGGGAATAATGGTTTAGTTGTAATAGGTTATGTTGTACAACGAACGGGTCTCTCAAAGTGTGTGCACCATCTCGTGTTGTAAAATTCAGGTTTTAGAATGCTGTAAAGTAGATTATCCGTGGATTTGATCATCCTTAAATTACTAGAATTGCCTTTTTTAAAAGAGTCTTTTCAACTCCCTGCCTTAGAAATTTTGCATATATGAGAGAAAACTGATTTACAAGTAAAAACTTTCCTTAAACTTTTCTTCAACTTAAATGTTTATAATTTTTATGAAGAAGTACATTTAACTTTCTCTGGCAAATTACCTGTGTCTGTATAGTGTGCAATGTTGGGAGTTCTTGAAATAGGTGTATCTCTGCTGTTTCAAGTGATCTTTTTTCAGATTAATGTCCATTTTAATTGAAATGTAACATGTGAAGAGCACTTTAAGAATGAAGAAAACAAAGTTGATTTTGTTTACAGTGAATATACTTGTCTCTGTGTTTTTGCATGTAGTTTGGGACAAGCTAGAAGTAGTCTGTAGCAAGTTTCTAACCTCTGTCTTCTTAAAGGTTTCCCTATTTGTTTAGGTTAGAACAGATTGAAAAATCCAGACTTAAATTTCAAATGTGTGTTAAAATAAATCGGGGTTTGGGAGGCTTTTTTGTTGGTGGTGGGGTTTTTGTGTGGTTTTTTGTGTTTTTTTTTTCCCTGGCCTTTCAGTTGTTTGGAGCTTCTGTTATTTTTACTATGTCCATTTCAGTTGGTAAAGGACTGCCTAGATGCAAGTCTTCAAGTCTGTGTCTGGCTTCAGTCTCTATTGTATCGTGATAACCACATGGATGGGAACTAATAACGTTCAGTGGTGTCTTTTAAATATTTAAGTGGTTTTTTCTCACCTGATAGCAAAACCAGGAGTTGTATACTCATGTATATAAGATACAGTTCTGTTTGGAATGTACAGAATTATTTTTTTTTTGTGCGTGTGTGTGTTAAATGGTGTCTTGCTTTATTAATCTGAATCTTTCTTTATGCAGGTCTTTAGGGATGAACCCTATGAACCCCATGAACCCTGTTCAGATGTCAGAGGTGTATATAATAGGAGCCCAGCCACTATGTAGCCAGCTAGCAGGGCTTTCCCAAGGACAGAAGAAACTCTGCCAATTGTATCAGGACCATATGCAGTTCATTGGAGAGGGTGCAAAGACGGGCATTAAGGAGTGCCAGTATCAGTTCAGACATAGAAGATGGAATTGCAGCACTGTGGACAACAACTCTGTTTTTGGCAGAGTCATGCAGATAGGTAGGAAGCAACATCTTTGTGATTAAAGTGTTGTCTAAGGATATGTATGGCACATACTGTTCTGCACTTGAAACTCTTGCCAGGTTCTTACTGAGTACTGTATACAATCGAGTGTTTTTAAAAGTTGGCAAAGGAGTTGAATTATTTTTAGCTGGAGGTGATTTCCCACCACTGTCCAGCCATGTGTCTTGGAAAACAAATTAGGAATATATATTTGCATATGGGACCAGAGGAGAAAGGATTATACGACCATGAAATTTTAGAAAACCTGAGACAAAAAATGAAAGCAACCTAAGAGAATTAAAACCAGCAGCATCATGTAAAATTACAGATGTCCACGTCTAGTTCCAAAGTTAGCGGCTGCATAATAAATTGCTTTTGGTCTGGAGGTTAACTGAAAATTGCTGCTCTATTAGTGTTTAAAGGCAACTCCTTCTTGCTTATTTTCAAATATGGTGACTTTTTTCTCTTTTTGAGAAAGGTGGATTTATATTAAAGATAATGTAGCCGGGTAATTTGTATAAAATGAGTTCTATCATCAGGACACAATGTGTGTTTGTAACTCACCTTTAATGTAATCACATCACTGGTAAGAGAGACAGAATCCTGTTTAACATCGTATCACAATTGGGTGGGCACCCAACCCTTTGCCTATCAGATCCTCTTTGAAATGTCCTTCTCTAGTGCTCACATGCTATCTGCTTTTCCTGTCATTTAAAGACCTCGTTGTATTTTAAAGTCCTTGGCAAAATTTTAACCAATGCTGCAGCATGTTATAAACCTTCCTCTGACTTTCCCAAGCTAGATTGCTGATTCTGTGTGAGCAGCTGAAAAATGCCTCTTTTTCTGGATGACATTTGTGATCTTTTATGTAGTGATCAGTACACTGATGATCTCAGCAGTGCTTTTTAGTTGGTGATGTAAAGCTGTTGCCTAAGTGTTTTTCTGTCCTGCTTTAAAAAAAAGGCAACTTTAAAATCAGACTCAAGCTAGGTTTATCTGTAAATGGGCTAGCTCTAGTTAAGGTAGAAGGAATAAATCAATTCACTTTTGGTCTCAATTTTGATAAAAGAAGTTTTTATTTGGACATTGCCAGACAGATAGAAAAAAAATCTATTGCATAGAAGTACCTAATTGGAACAGCTGATTTCAGATAAACAACCTTCCCTAGGCTTTTTTCAATCACAGTATTAACCCCCCATAGAGTTTGTTTTCTTTACCCTGCCTGAGCAAAAGTCTGAAAGCACATGGAACATGAAAGAAAACTTTTTCTGTACACCTTTCTGTTCTATTAATCTAGTAAATGTCAGAAAAATAATCTGTGTAAAATTTGGGCCTTCATCCTTCAGCCCTTATTTATTACCTAAGCAAGTGAAAATTAGCTCAAGAGGACTGTTGGTGTGAAGGATTGGGCCCCTGAACTGTGGTGTCTGTCTCTGGAATAGATGGTTCTGCCCTCCCCAAGTATGACAGGTCTATTTAAAGGTAGTTTCTTTCAAGTTTATAAAATAACTTTGCCGCACCCTTCTGCTGAATATGACTGCATTAGTTGATGTCTACACAGCAATTCATCATGTAATTAAGCCACTTATTCTAATTGCAGATGGAAGCAAGGTTAATAGCCATATTCAAGAGTTAAAGAGCCTAACGAGTGTATTCACTGAGGACGAGAAAGGTGTTGTGGGGAGCAGTTGTATTAGTTCATGCTGACCTTTGGTAATGACCAGTTCCTCTGAGGGAAAGAAAAAATGGGTACTTTTAGAGCTCAGTTCTGTTTTACTTAATTTTGCTATACCCTGGCTTGTTGGGGTCTGTTGGATACTCCTTACTGTCACTGACAGGAGAAGATGGTAGTCAGAGTCAGAATGCACCTAGTTTGGGAGGATTTTGTCATCTGCGCTCAGAGGAGAGCCCAGGCCAAACGCTGACTGGCAGCACACTAATTACCCCAGTGTATAAATGGACAGGATTTATCTTGCAAAGTTAGCTAAAGCTGTACAAATAAACCTAGCATTGGGTTTGGAAACTTGCTCTGTGGCTTATATTTTAGGGCTTTTGTTCTTTGCTGCTCTTGGTTGCTGCTGGTTGCTGGGTCAGGCCATGGTCCTTGCGGCCTTCACCGCCTTGCGCCATCTCCTGGCTTTGTGGCCAGCCTGGGGCTAACTGGTCTTGGGCTTTCCAACAGCCAAAAGTGCTAACATAAAATAAAATAACTGGATCCTCCCCCAAAAGCTCAGTGTAGTTGGGATCCAGTTTATTCATGCCTGCTGTTGAATACTTTAAAAATACAAGACAAAGAACATTTTGTATCTTATGGTCAGGTATAAAAAAAATTGTTCTGTTCTTGCAGACTTTTTCATATCAAGTGTAAGGCTCAGCTCCTTACTATGTGGGTGGCTTCCTACAGTGTATGTATATTGAACAGTTCCATTTCTGTGTTTTATATATATGGGCGAGAGGGGACTCGAACGTGTTTGGAATGTGTGTTTCCTTGCCATGGCTACAATAGAGGGAAGGCTGGACTGTGGGAAAAGACAGATATGTTTGACAGTGAAGGAAACCAAAGTTGTGCCTAAAGACTTAAAAAAAAAATAATTCAGAGTAACTCATCCATGTGGAACCATCACTCTTAATGTGTTCCTGGGGTCGATGACTTGAGGCAGTGTTGGCTTGCAACCTGCAAGGACTTGAAATCAGCTTCAGCAGCTGATGCTACTTTATTATTTGCCTAAATGTTCAACAAGGAGGGAACCTGAGAGGCCACTCTCCTTTCTGTACCCCAGCTTTTCCTTCTCCTTCCCACTAAGAGCAAGTTCTTTAAAATATGCTCCAGGATAATAATGAAAGCTAGTAAAAAAAAGGCAACTTTATGAGTTTAAATCCTGCAATAAACGGTATAGTTAACCATGTAAAAGCATGAGCTAACTAAACACAAAAAAGAATAAAATGGAACGGAAGAGGCGAGTCCTGTGGTCCGAAGCAGACCACGTTTCTTTCCTCTCAATCTAGTGGAAATTTTACTTAAGGAATTAATCCAAAAATGTATGTTACAGATCAAATGGGAACATTAAAATCTCTGTTAGGCTCCCCCACTATAGTTTTCAGTAAACGCAAAGAGTAAGTGAGCACATAAAGCCAAATCTTTTTTAACTGAGAAGCCTACTCCTGTAACCCTTTATGCCCGTAATTCTTGTAAGTATTTCCATGAGCAGGTGTCTGTGAAAACAGACCATTTTAACTAAGAGAGCAAAGTGCTTCTTGTCCTCCTTAGATGTGGTCTTTCCCAACATAGGAGTTTTGATTTTTCCCATTGAAAGCCAGCATCTCTTACTAAATTAATCCCGTGGGTGACAGCTGTTATACTAACAAAGCTACTCTGAGCATGGTGTCATCTTGATGTTAAATATGGACCAGACTGCAAAATATTTATGTTCCAGAAGTGCTCAAAAGCTCCTATTAGATTTGACCTGTTAAGGTAGGTCTTGTACAAAGAGTTTCTGCATCAAAAATTTGCTGCATGAACACATATGACGTGTCCAAATGCAGCCTTTTAAAACCGTGATTTTACAAAGGCCCGTGCTGTTTCCTAACTTCATCAATTGGTTGGACTGAAGATGAGGAATTAAGCTTAACTCATATAAATTGAAAATAATAATAATAAATACAGTCATTCAGGGATTCTTTCTTGGAAAAGACCCAGTGAGATCCTGTTTCTTAAGATGAAAAAGCAAACTTCTGTCAGGCTCTCTGGTACAAGTTTTTTTTGTTTGTTTGCTTCGCTTTTGTGTTCTTTGTTTCAAAGCTTTTCTAGTTGTAGTCAGGACTTGTAGCATCCTTGGAAAAGCAATAGGGGAAGTCAGGGTCTAAGTAAAGGTGCGATTAGATACTGACAAGAGGAGGGTATGTGGCCATATTTTGTGTTGTGGGTACTGTAAGTTTTCTTCCAAAAGTTTGAAACTCGAGGTTTTCAATTTCCTTTTAAGGGCACCAGATGTAGGAGAAAACCTTCAAGGCCTCCTTGTGCCAAGGGTTTTTTCTTCCCTGTAATTTGTAAAGATGATTGTCCATGGACTCACTTGCCATATTCACATGAACTGAAGTGGTGGATTCTAAACAGCACAGGTTGTTGTTAGTTTTAAATAGCCTCCTGCAGAAGTGCCTGCCTTATTCTTAGGGTGAAAAGTTGTGTGCAATTCTGCTGCACATTTCTTTTGGTAACAGGAGGCTTTGTAAAAAACTATGACTTTAAATAAATTGGAACAAGTGGATGAAGTGCATAAATCATGTTTGAGAAGTAGTAATTTAAGAACCAGACTATAAAAAGTTGTGTTTAAGATCTCTTTTTTTTTTTTTTCTGAAAGACAGGGATTCTCTTTCCTTTTCTGCCCCTCCCACACAAGCATGATCGCTTCGGCCTTGCTGGCATCATGCTCTGGCCCCGAGTCACCTCCTCCCCACTCCCTCGACCAAGTTTTCACCATCATGAATGCGAAGCGACTCCTGCTTTTCACAAACACCACGTGTGCACTGGTTGGATTGGTTATGCTCGGGTTTTCTTGGAGTGAAACATTTAGAGAATCATGGTTCAGGGTTGCTCTACCTTTTAATAGGCTGATTAATTTTGGTGGCTCCTGGCAAGCCTTTGCCTCCCCCGGCTCATTGGTGGGCAGGGAGTGGTGTGGGTGGGCTCTCCCCTAACACGCGTTATCTTTCCGTGCAGGCAGCCGGGAGACGGCGTTCACCTACGCGGTGAGTGCGGCCGGGGTGGTCAACGCCATGAGCCGTGCCTGCCGGGAGGGCGAACTCTCCTCCTGCGGCTGCAGCCGGGCGGCACGGCCCAAGGACTTACCCCGGGACTGGCTTTGGGGTGGCTGTGGGGATAACATCGATTATGGATATCGCTTCGCCAAGGAATTTGTTGATGCACGGGAGCGTGAGAGAGTTTACCAGAGAGGCTCCTACGAGAGCGCCCGCATCTTGATGAACCTGCACAACAACGAGGCTGGGAGGAGAGTAAGTAGTCCCCATCCTTCCTTTTGGGGGAAGGACATGCCTCAGTGGGGCATGGGGCAGCGCTGGGTGGTGACCAGCCACTAAGGCTTGGCTCTGTTTTGTTGTCCAAAGCAATAAAATAGCAAATACAGGGTGTAGGTGGGGAAAGAGGATATGAAATTTGTCTTGCTCCTGGTTGTCAGACAGCCTTACCATTTTCCCCTCTCGGGACCAAAGTGTGTTGTGTCATCCTCCATATTGTTTTGTTAAAAGTACTCAGCTTGCTGTGGATTTTCTGCAGGACAGAATTTTACTAGTTTGTATTTTCAACCAGAACAGTGTGTATTGGAGGGGAAAGGGAAGTGCTGGGCTTCCCAGTCTGGAATTGTGCTGCAGGATTGTTCTGACTCTTTTTTTCCCTACTTCAAGAGGATGTGAAAAGCTCCTCCATATTATTAGCAAACATGGTCTTCTGTGGTTAAATACGTCTTTATGGTTTCTTTAATCTTGAAAATGCCTTAAATGAATGGGTGTAAACTTTTTGGTTTTTTTAATAGTCTGAATACGAAGAGCCAAAATCATTATTTTCCTAGAGCTTGAAGTGCCAGAAATAGTCGGCTGGAGACTTTACACTTGTGTTCTAAGGTGAAGAAGGATGAAAGATAATTGAAAATTAATAGTATTTAAATGTGAGAGGAGGGTGTCTGAAAGCAATGGACAGGCCAATTTACTATTAGCAAGAAGAAAAATGACATTTTCACAGTTGCTTATGGAGATTGGAGCAGTTTTTTCCTTCCTCAGCCTCATCTTTGCAATGCCATTTGGCAGCATTAAGACTTTCTGTAACTGCTGGTTGGAAGTTGTCTACAGTATCATCTAATGTGTCAGACCCCAGGATTTTTGGGACAGTGTCAACATGGACTCTCATTTCTATTTGTACAGGGCAATTGACTGGTATTTCCCTGCCAAAGCTTTGTAAAGAGGATATTGCTATGTAGCTCTGTCTCCCACCCATAGGTGTTTGGGGGTTTCTTCTTGGATGAAGTCTCTCTTGCAGAGCAGGGTTTAGGATAGGAGGAGGATGCAAAGCCAAGACCAGACAATCAGCTGCAGCTGAGCCAGGAGCAAGAGGAATCTTAACTCTTTCCCTAATTGCAGCCTCAAGCAGAGATCAATAGAGAGAGTAACTCAGATAGAAAATAAAGGGATGTTTTACATTTCTCAATGAAACAGCAAAATCCTTTCCTGGCTCGAGAGTGAATTCCTCAAATCTGAATGCAGCCTGACTGATGCTGCTGTCTGGGCTGTGTGTGAGCCATCATGGCTGTCTCTGCGGTGGGGAGAGGCTGTGCTCCCTTCTCCTCTGGAAAACGGGGGTGCTGGGGATGCACGCGTGTCTGCTTGCTCTTCTTTCCCAGTGTGTTGCAGGAGGGAGCAGGATGCTAAGGCAAATACCATGGAGGGGCAAGTGGGAATGTGACAGAGGGCAGGAACTGAGGGGAAGAAATGCTTTCACAACCATGCTAATCTTTCATCATCCTTTTTGCTTGCTCTCCCTGGCTTCTCCAGACTGTGTACAACCTGGCTGATGTGGCTTGCAAGTGCCATGGCGTCTCTGGTTCCTGTAGCCTGAAGACCTGTTGGCTGCAGCTTGCCGATTTCCGCAAGGTGGGCGATGCCCTGAAGGAGAAATACGATAGCGCTGCCGCCATGAAACTCAACAGCCGGGGCAAGCTGGTGCAAGTGAACAGCCGCTTCAATCCACCCACCAACCACGACCTGGTCTACATCGATCCCAGCCCTGACTACTGCGTGCGCAACGAGAGCACCGGGTCCCTGGGCACCCAGGGCCGCCTTTGCAATAAGACCTCGGAGGGCATGGATGGCTGTGAACTCATGTGCTGTGGCCGGGGCTACGACCAGTTCAAGACGGTGCAGCGGGAGCGCTGCCACTGCAAGTTCCACTGGTGCTGCTACGTGAAATGCAAGTTGTGCACAGAGATTGTGGACCAATTTGTGTGCAAGTAGGGGACGGATGAGGTGGGAGGAACTGCAGCTGCCTGCCAGCAAGGGGTGCAGGGCCCCTCTCCCTTTCCATAGGACTATCTTCACTTTATTTATAGAGTCCAACGAGTTGTCGTCTTCTTAAACGGGGAAAAAAAAAAAAAAAGGGGGGGTAGGGAAAGGAAAAAGAAAAAAAAAAAAGAAAAAAAAAAGAAAAATATAAAGGTTGCAAAGAGAAGTGCCTGGAAACCCTCTCTGCGTCCATCCCAGAACTGTGTGCGGCCTGTATTTTTGGCAATAATGGAGGAGAACCTGAGAATATTTATTTTACAAAGTAAAAAAATAAAAAAAATTGAATTTTCTTAAAAACAATAGAGTAGTTTGAGGGGAAAATCCGACATATCCTAATTTAGACCCGTGGGACCTAATACATGTGCAGTAGGCAGAGCAACCATGTAATGTGCTTGGGATGTTAGAACAATCCTTATGTATGTCAGGAACACACAGGCTTGTCCATGACTTTTAGTTTCAGACACTAGAAGTTACCAGAATAGGGTATCTAAAGCTGTTCAGAACATGTAGGGCTCTGTAAATAAGGGGTGGTATATTCATCACAAGGTGCAGTGTCAGTTGCATATCTGAACGTGCTTGTTTAAGTACGTGATGCCATTGGAGGGTAAAGAGCAAAGGATCGTAAAGGCTTTAACCACGCTATTCCTGAGCGTCTGCCTCCAGAAACTAACAAGACCCTAAAAAAGATTTTAAAAAACCCTGCCTTTACAAATAGTAAGTATGTTATTCAAAGCAGAATTTGGCCTTATCAGCTAATTGTGATGTTCAAGTGTCTCATCTTACTGAGCAGTACTTCACTACTGCTGAGTGTGGAGAGCAGCTGAGGGGCAGGTTGTGGGGAGCCCTGTGCTGGGTGGAGAGGAGCTGCCTGCGTGCAAACAGTTTCAGTCTCCCAGCCTGGAAAGCCCAGAGAAAATACAATTCCCCAAATTTGAAAATGCCTTAAAAATGGTGTAATAGCTGGCTGTCTTTCAAAACACAGCTTGACAAATAAGTCCTCTAATTTTATGTGAGAAAATAAATCATTAGATATCCGCTCTTGGAATGATTGTTTTTTATTTTTTTCACAGATTTTGGGAACGCTTTCACTCAAGGAGACAATAGTTTCTTATTTTAATAATGTTGACTGGCTATTATAGTTCAATGAAATGTTGCAGCAATACCAAATTTATCATCCTATGTCTTTAATACACATGCTTTAGATAATATATTGCAGATATACACTACAACTGTTCAGACTATACTCGAGCAGTTACATATATATGAGAGAACTGTGGTCTGCTGGTGTCTGGTATTTCAGAGCTTTTTGTACATATATATTTTAATGATTTAAGGAATCATAAAGCTTCTAAATTACAGGAGCAGTTCATTCCCCATTTTCTTTTTCACATCTCTTCAGGTTTTTAGATTGATTCTAACCTTTTGATTTTTTTAAAAAATTATTTTTTAAAAAGCTTTTATAATTCAAAAGTTTTAAGGAAAATTACAAAGAAATAAGCCTCTTCCCAGCTTTAGGACTTTTTTGGGAGGTTGTTAGAGGCAGCACCATGCACTTGAATTGATACTGTTCTGGAGATCACTTCTATTCCACTCTCTCATTAAGGGCATTATTGATTATTGCTGAAAAGAGATACCTTCTGACTCTAAAATGTGCTGCATGTAGCCCTTGTGTTTCAGTTTCTGAAATGGATATTGCTATTTGTTGAACAATCTGTGTTCCCCCCAGTGCTGTGCATTTACAGTGGTTCAGATGCCTCTTTCCAACACAGTTCCATCCACCAAGTTCAAGAAAATGGTTTTGCAAACACCACGTGAGGAAAAAAAAGTAAATCACTTCAGCCTAGTTGTACTAAAGCCTTAATCTTTCACAAGCCTTTAAGCTGTATCATTAAGTTCATCTTGATCATGTATCAGCTTCTTGAATGGCGCTTTATTGCTCTTAATTTATTGTACAAGGACATATTTACCCCTCATCTTCAGATGTTTGCAAAGAATATCTTTAAAGTAAGATAAATAAACAAAGCACTAATTAATTGGTTATGTCACTTTGGTTTTTATTGTACAAAAACCGTGATAATTTTTTTCATTTGCTAAATCACCTCTTGTTCCTTTTTAGTGACTTGTCTGAGCAGAACTGAATCTCACGATCCTAGCTATTAAAACAGTATTTAATGTAAAATATTTTACTTGTCATTCAGATATGTAAATCTTCTATGTCCTTTCCTCTATTCTGTACATTTAATGTACATATTTCTGTCTTGTGTGATTTGTATATTTCACTGGTTTAAAAAAAAAAAAAGGATTATGCCATAATGGAAGATAGACTGTAAAAATAAAACTTTGGTTGTATATTGGGAAGTGGTTTTAATTATCTTTCAGAGGAGGGTTTGTTAAAACAATGAACAGAGTTGATTTTTAAATTTACTACGTGGTAAAGCAGGGAAGTGATTGTTTGCCAAACATACAAAGTACATCTTGAAGTTTTATTTCTATATTAAGAAGGCGTACAGATGCAACTACTTCTTAAATAGAAGGGGAAAAAAAAAAAACGACAAATCCCATCTTGAATCCCTGTGACTGTGAACTAGAAGGCATTTCAGATGGACAATGGATATGGACCTGGGTTAATCTTATTTGTACGCATACGACTTCCAGGGCTGCTCGTAGTGATTCTGGGACAGTGGGGCCTGATCCTGTGAACAGCTTCCTCCAGTAATCCCAGTGATGGCAGCAGGATTCTCATGTGAGTAAAGGTTTTGTTTGGGGGGTATGTGAGGGCACTGGTGTGGTTCCTTCACTCATCACTCTGGGCACACGTGGGCTGTGCAGTGAAGTCTCACCAGTTCTTAGACTCCTCGCCCAGAAACAGAGCATGTGTGAAGGGAAGAATCCTTAAAAAAAAAAAAAAAAAAAAGACGAAGTACAGTGAAGTGTTAGAAGCAAGGAAATAAAGTACAATATTAAAATTAATGTAAAAAATGGGCTTTCTGTTTAGAGCCTGGCTTTTCTTTTAATTGATTTCCTGAGTAAGTAACGTTTTTTTTCTTTCTGCTATTGAGAACTTGATGAATGAGCAGCCTTTCTCTACCTCTTTTCTGCTGCTTTTCTTCTGTTTTTCTTTATTTTATTTTTTTTTTCTCAAGGATAACCTTCTAACATATCGAAACTCCTTCTGGCTGCCAAGAATGTATTATCCCACAATCCAGTAGACCAACATCGTGTGTTTAAAATAGCGATTCTGGGCAAATGCAACGTTCTGTGGTCCTATTACTGACATCTGGTTCAGTTTTCCTTCACTTGTATATTGACCAGTATTCTTTATTGCAAAAACACAGCCCCTATTTAGGAAAGTCAGCATTTTTTTTTTGACTGGATTGTATTCAAGCTCTTCCCAATAACAGAAAAGTTACCAAAAAATTTCTTTATTGGCAGCAGTAAATATCTGAATTCAAAATAGTCATTATGGGCTCAGATACAAAAGAATTGTTTTTAATTTGCAACAAAGTCTATCTGTTTAATTTTGTTAAAAATGCTGTTGTCCCTTGGTTCAGAATCTTGTATTTTTAGTAATCACATTTTTTTGTGTTTGGTTCTGGCTTTGCCAGTACCTATTTTCACCCTGCTTTTCCAAAAAAAATGAAGCCCCAGGTGTTAGCAGGGAGTGTACCAGGAACAGGGAAACTCAAAAAAGTGAATGGCAGCTTCAAGTCAGGCAGAGCATGCAGAAAACAAGCTAAACCCTTTCCTTTCTTAAGGAAGCATTTGGTAGAATGAACTTCCAAAGATGGTACAAAACTTGTGCAAATTGGTACCGAAGCTGAGACAAAGCCTGCTTTACTTTGGGTAAGGATGAAATCATATCTAAACCGTTGGGATATTAATTGTAAAAGGGTTGTGCTTCTGAATGGGAAAGACATGTTGTTTCTTCCGGAGGAAGAGGAAACTACGAAAAATCAAGTGCTCTTAAAAAAAAGAGGTAAATATGTTAATGTATATTATGCATGTACTTGCTGACTGTGGTAGTCTTCAAATTGCTTTTCTATTATTGAAGTCAGTTTGGAAGGCAAGCCAGTTATGTTCTTTTGCTCTTTGAACTGTATTTTAAATCCTCAACAGGAAAAAAAAAAAAAAAAAGAAGAAAAAAAGAACTTTCTTCCCTACTGCAGGCTCTGGTAGGTCAATGTTGCAGCGGGATAAAGGTAGGAGTGCAGGGAGAGGTTCTTACATTAAATCTTGTTTTTTAAAAAGGTGTGATTAAAAAAAAAATCCAATCTGTCTCATGCTCTGCTCTTACATGAAGTTGCATGTGTACGTTTGTATATACTTTGCTGGTATTTTCCAATTGTGTTGGCCAAATTCTGCTTTTAGTTATGGTTAGGCATCTCTCCTGACTTTGGTGGTGTCATATGAGCCTGACATTTTTCGACCAGACGTGAAGGCCCCTCTGCTCAAAGAGAATGCATATGAAATATATCAGCCTTTCTTCTACTGGCTGGTTATTTAAACATGGGTAACTGAATTATTGTGAAACAAATTCTGGGACTGCAGCTGCAAAAGCAGTAATACAGTATATTCGTAGTGATGTTTCTACACCATACCTCCTAATTTCCCAGTTGATTTCCAGTGCAGACAGAAAGTCTAGAATGCATGTGGTATGTTCCTCATCATGTATTTTATAAATGCAAAGGAAAGATTTGTCAATTACTGTTTCTGTTATAGAGATAAAAGTAGGTATTTTGGGCTCTCCTGATTTCTTGAAGACCCCATACCTCTGACTGTGTGCAACGTTGCTGCGTAGGAGCGTCGTTGAGCGGCATGACGTGAAGTTGGTTTTCATAATGGCTCTGAAATCCGGGCTGTGCAGTGTGAATATTAGTACACTGTGTGCTTTTATAGCCAGTGTTGGTTTACGCTGTGTTGTCTTTCCCAGCAGTCTTGCTTTCTCAAATGATAATTGAACAGCAGCAGTCAAAATTCAGCCGACGGAGAGCCCCTGGACACTCCATGGGCAGTTATTCAAACACTTTCTGAACCGGTTTGACCCATTGCTGATTTATTCCAGATCGGTTGTGAGGAATTTAAAAAATGCAAACTATAGTGTAGAGAGTTCATAGCATGGCTCACTTTTTTTTTGTTGTTTTGTTTTGTTTTTGTAAAGCAGCCCTTTCCAAAGTTAACTTCTTTTAAACTTTTTTTTTTTTTTTTTTTTTTAAGTCCTTTCTAGGAGGCACAGCCTGAGCAAAGGGAACAGTCCATGCAATAGAAAATTATAATCTTTGTGCAGTTCCTCCAGCGACTCCCAGGTCCCCAGGGACAGGTTACACTGCAGGGAAGATGTTCAGCAGGGGTGTCCTCCTGCTTCTGCCCTGGCAGCACATTAGCAGAGTGTAGCAGCTGCAGTTTCCCAGTCATTTTACAGTTGGCTGCTGCTTTTTACCTCTTCTTTCTATCAGGGAAACAAGACCATCCCCTGGTATATTTTCCTGCTATTTTCCATAAAGAAAATTACATCTTTACCATCTTCTCTCAAGTATGGGCTAGGATTTACTTTCCATGACTTTTGATTTCAGAAGAGCTAATGCCTAGAAGGACTTCTCAAGTATGTCATTGCATTGTAAATAGGCAACTTTGGAGGGTAAAGGGTAATCCCTGAGCAAACTTGAACTGGCCATTTCTTGGAGCAGGGAGATTGAGGTCATTAATGCTGTAAAATACTGTTCAGCTGTGGTTTTGTGCTTTCCTTTGGGTGATAGGATTCACAGCATGAAAATGGAAGTTGTTACTCAGCAAGACATGAACTAGCAAATATCTGAAGAAAATGGGGAAAAGACCAAGTTATAGTGGTGGGCAAATACATTCACTTTTCTAGCAGTCTTCATTGGTGTTGACTGACATTTATATAAAATCGAAGATCTGCGTATTTCTGCATTTATGCTTTCAGGACTAAAGTATTCCCTTGATGATACTTTCATCTTACATATTACATTTGTGGTTAAGGAGCCTGTAAGAAAATCAAGTTTGAGGACTTAATGAACTAGAAGTAAAACCATAATCAAAGAAACAGCTCCAAAAAATCCCACTATAAAGAAAATGAATGGTGCAAGAAGTGTCAAACAAATACCATTTTTTTAAGAGTTAGTGCTGCTATAGTGCTTGAGCAGGCAAATGGTTACTTCTTTCAAAGACAGTATGTCCATTTGAAGCCACAATGCCCTGTGATTTACAGACATACAACTAGGGAAATGCCAAAGATAGCAGTCTGAGAGCAATTTCTTGGTAGTTATATGCATTATATGGAATGCTTGTTAGTTACGACCTCTGACAATCCTGTGTATGCATGATGACATGCATCTACCTGAAAATAGATGATAAGATTCTTCTTTTTAAGCCTTGTAAAAGTATCATGATCCGTATTGCATTATACATAATAATTTTCTTTTTTTTTCTGTGTTTTGTTTTGTTTTGGTTTTGGTTTTGGTTTTCTGCAGCCTTCCAATATGTCTAGGAAAGTGAATAACTGGTAACAATTGTGGGAGGGGATGCAACACCTTGGCATAAGCAGCAGCTGTACACAGCCTAGGGAATGTGACGTGGAAGTTTCTTCATCCTGATGGTGTCTCCTGTAACAGGGCAAAATGTACAGATCCTGCATAACAGATGCTTTGGAAAAGAATGACAGGAGAACTTCATGAACAGAGGACATAATTCATTCGTAGTAACTACAAGGTCTGATGTACTAGTGTTGCCTTTGCCATGTCATTTGCATGGAATATATATTTCTATACAAACATGTCAAATTCTAAGATCTTTACTCAAGCGTAAGGTCTTTATTATAGCAGATTAAAAGCAGAACAAGCTCTAATGAAGCCAGATGTAATAGGAACTGAATATGTTCCTTGTTCTTAAATTCTAGTGGATTTTATTGTTACCTTGTTAAGATTCAAACTGTCTTCAGGATTTGGCTGACTGAAATGGTAGATTACTCATTGTAGAGGATTTTATAGATAATACATCTCACTTTTTTTTTCCTTTTTTTTTCCTTTTTTTTTTTTTTTTTGGAAGAAATGATATATGCCTTTTCTGGAGGGCATTTTTATCATAGAATCTGATTTAATTTGTAATGTAGTTTCTGATCCTGTCTGTGGTTAGAGAATATGTGGAAACATCCATGCCTTGTGTAGACTCTGTCATCTCTCATGTCGTACTGTCCTCCTTGGTGGCTTATGTTTTCAATACTAAGTTACTATGGCTTTACTATTTTAAAGCCTGGCTCTTGAAAGTGTAGGTAAGACCCCTGGCTTGTGGAGGTTTAGTGGAACTACTTGGCATAAATAAGAGTGGCACAATTTAAACATTTACAGGAGTAGCCAGCTTGACTCTACATTTTAAAAATCTAGGTGAGCAGGAGTAGAAAAAGATGTTTTCTTCTTTGCTTTATTCTCATGGAGAACTGAAGACACCTGTGCTCCATGTCTAGGTGAACTTCGGGAAGGAATAAAAGATCAGTGTCAAATGGTAGCCAACTCTTTCCCTCTATGTCATGATCCTAATGTACTTTTATTATCCTTTGAGATCCTAAGGCAATGTTGATCTGCTATGTGATTATATAATGCTCCAGGACACCTGTGTAAATAACAAACAGAGAGGCTTTTTATAGATACTAGATCTTAGATAAGTGGCTCTAAGAAGTAATATAGAATCCCAGCTGTAAACCCCTGCTACACATACCATGTATTTTTTGTCATTTGTTTATTATGACACGTACAGAAGCTGTTCCTCTTCACATAATTTTTGTAAGGCTTGCATGTGTAAATATTAAATTTGCAAATATTAAATGGAGAAGCATTAAGGAAACCACTAAATGAATAGCTTCACATTCCTCATTCCTGATTCTGAAGCCGATTTTCTTAAGTGTTGCTCTGCTAACACTCAAATCTGTGTGCTTTTTAATCCTCAGAGAGGAACTATGCAATCCCTCAGCCCTGGCCCTCACTGGGTGTAGATCTCAACCAGTGATCTTTAATGGTAACAGATGTTTGCTGGAATCCTCCTCAGGGCACTGATGTTCTGGGTCAGGAACTTGTGGTGTTACTCAAAGCACCCTGTCTGTCAGGGCCCACTGAGGATCTGGCCCTCTGCAGGAACTGCTTTGTTCAGAGAGGTGATTCAAGTGTAGGATTCCTTTGGGATAAAACCAGTAGGAACTCTCCCATCTCAGCTTCATCCCATAGCAGAAATATGGTACTACTAACTTGGCTTGTGTTAATGAGAATAGACTAGAATCTGGAGGGGGGATGCTTGCTTTTTTTTTTTTTTTTTCTCCCCCCATTTATTTTATCTTCTTTTTGTTTGTTTGCTTATTTTTTGTTTGTGTTTTTGTTGTTGTTGTTTTTTTGTTTTGTTTTTTTTTTACAAATTAGCTAACTTGTGAGATGCAAACTTGTTCCAGTGATCCTTGATAGGTACACTTCTGTGCTGCTGAAGCATTGCAGTCCTCAAATTCCTGAAAAAAAATCCCTGAAATCTACAGGATTGAATAGTTCCCCTTCTGTACTTCACTTACTTCACTGGGAAGGTAAGGAACTACAGTGGTGAGTAAACTTTTGTTTACCAGTATTTATAGAGGAAGGTGGTTTTTCATTATTGCTTTTTAAGTACTTAATAGGACACCTATTAAGAATGAATCATGTTTTTTCTTCCAAAAATGTAGTGAGGAAAATTGAGGCGAGAATATAAAAATGTGAATGTGGCAATACTGGCATGATACTGTTCCTGTTTGTAGAGTGTTAGCAGAGGATCCTGCAACCACAGAGCTGTAATTAATAGTCTGTGTGGGGCTTCCCGCTGACTGACCCATAACTTCCCATGGAGTCAAGGTTTCCTTATCCAGCCATTACTTTCAATACAGTGAAGTATAAATGAGTCATACGGGACACTTTAGTCAAGCACCTCAATTAACAAGAAAGTGCAGGGTAAATTCAGTGGCACTGATGAAACTTCTGTTATAAAGAAGCTATGTACAAAGAAGTAATTTAGATTCCAAACGCTTTGAATTTCTGTGCACATTTCTTAAATGTAAATGCTCTATAAGTAAACTAGTTATTCATGATCTCATTATTACCCAACCTGAACTTTATTCAGTGGTGATCATGCATCTTTTATTTTGTAGGGGCAAATGGGCAAGATTATCAAATGCACTTAGTTAGGACTAAAACACATTACGCAGCGTGGCTTACAGGACTTGAAGTGCCAGACCCATCAATGTATTAGAGTAAGTAACAATATGCCACAATTAATTAATCCAATATGATTTCCTAGTGATTGTTAATTTTTCCCCCAGTACTCAGACCTATTTGTCATGTTGGTGTTTATTAATTTAACATTTGATCTGAAAAAAATTCCCCAAACTTCAAAGTTCAGCCTGTTCTTTAAGAGTCATCCAAAAATATGTTTCTTCAGGCCCCAGGCATTTCTGAAGTAGCTGAAGTTAAACAAAAACCATTTCTCTCAAACTCTGCAAATGTTCTAAAAGCTTTAAAGTGGCTCCTCACAGGGAGCTGGAGCAGAGAAGGAACCCCTGGGTTATTTTTGTTGCTGTGCAGTGGCACATGGTTTCCTGGAGGAAAGCTCCAGCATTATCGCTTTTCTGTATGTTTGTGTATGTTTTTCCTTCCTCTTTTCACCTCTGTCACTGAGCTCCTCTTTACCCTGTGCCTGGATTCCCTGTTGAGAAAGTCTGGAGAAGGTGGGGGTTAGATCATCCTTCCAACAAGGATAAACTGAATTAATGTCTGAATGAGAAGATGACTCACTTCCGATGTGATTTTTTTCCTAAGCTTCATGTTGAAAGGGATGAAGACGGACTTTCTTTCCTTGAGGAACTGCACCATCATGCTGGGGGCTGAGGGAAGTATTTCCTTGGTGTGTTTCAGAAACCATGTTTGTGCTCTGCAGTAAAACAACACTGGTAAACCAGTCTGTTGTTTGCTGGCCCCTTTTGCTGTTAAGACGACATCCCTGAGGTTACGAGCGCCGTTGAGAAGTCTTCACCGGAGTAATTTTGGTGTGGTCTTAATTCATTTTCCCAAGCAAAGACTGGTATTCACATAAGATGACAACATGGTTAATCTGCCTTAAGTGTAGGCTCTGAACATATAGAGGCAGTTCTAAGGGAATTGCTTCATTACTCTGAGGATGCCCAACCCAAACTAGTAATTCTGCATACAGTTTGGTTAATATTTGTGTTTGTTTAAAGATTTTCCATTTACTTCTGGAAATTTCTGCCTAGTGCATCCTGCCTTGTGAGAAGCCCTTTCAGTGCTGTTTTAAGTGGACTAGAGCACTTTTCAGTTCTCGGTCGTCACAGAATGTGCTTTGCAGTGGGGGAGTTGAATTAACTTCTCCCAGACAATTGTATTATATGTTATAATACGTGCTGTTGCACTTACATCATACGATAGCTAGTTGTGCCACATCACAGACAAGAGTTTGACATATGTTGCAAAATACAAGTTGCCAGTCATGGACACTTTTTTTTTTGGGTGTTTTCATCTCCAGCAGTGCTGTCATGGTCTCTACCAGCAAACCGTCTCCCACTGAGACCATAACACAAATACCACCAACACCCTGCTTCCAGATGTGTTATGTGGCATGGAACCAGGGACAGATGATGCTATTTCGGTCTTGCATGATAGCTGACAGCAAAGAGGGCACCTTGATATCCTCAAATATTAATGTGCTATTAAGCTGTTTGCAGGAGAGGTCAGTGGCATTGAGGGATGGGGTTCGTTTTCTGTTGCTAGTCAACTGCTTTTTGCCAGATGTGACCTTGGTGAAACCAATCCTGCCTGGGATCCCTGGCATGACCCGAGCTCTCACTCACCCATCTCTTGAACCCCTGATTTTGTGTGTTCAGCAGCTTTGGTCTGCATAGGTGCTTTTCCTGGAGAGCAGGAGGAGATCGACAGCCCCCCTCCAGCCACGCTGCCCTCCTGAGCTGCCACAGAGACGTCGTGTGTTCCCAGGAGGCAGGTCAGGAGGGTGGAGGTGAAGCAATGGGTGAGTTGAGCGATGGGATGCAGAGTGGGGCATCATGCTGGTGTCATGCTAATAACATTGGTATGTTTTATACCACAAGCATTTAGCGTCCTGCTGCTGTTATGGTGCTGATATAACACCCAAAGCTATGTGGACCCACAGAGCTCTAAAAGCCTCTACTGCTGCATGCATAGTTCTCCCCAAATATGCTCTCTGGCACACAAACTCTCTCATTTAAACCTGTCAATTAAACAAGGAAATACTAACATTTTTGCATTTATACAGTGAAACTCAGGTCATGTAGAATGTGAAGAGCTGTGCATTAGCTGTAAATTGTCCTAAAAAAGAGATGTTCTGCTCAGGGAAATTAATATTTGTCCTTGGAAAGTAGTGAACAACGAGGCATACCCTGGATGCTATTTACTGGTGCACTCTGGAGCTACTCACTCTCTTTTGGAGATCATTCTCATAATGGTGAACAAGCTGTTAGTGTGTCATAGCCCTCCTTATGATTCCAATGGGTTGTGCTTCCACTGAAATGGAGTTTAAAAAATTGGAGGCAGTAGGAGGGACTGCAGGTTTGGGCATTCAGTCTCCTTGTTCATGTGTTACTGTAGCACAACACTGCTGTGGTGGTAATACCTTTGTCTTATACTCACAAGAGAAGTAAATGAGCTTTATTTGGATTTTCTATGGAAGAAACAGCAGGGCTGTTTTACTTGTGGCATTTGAATTAGCTTTTCAGAGCTTATTTGACTGCCTGCTGCTTTTGAGAAAGGCAACAGAGCCAATCTGGTTTTGTATGTTGAATATTTTACAGTAGTAAGAAATATGTAATTAGAAGGGAAAATATTTAAAATAGCTGTATGTCTTAGTGTCAGCTCAGGTTGGCATTTGTGCATGCAGTCTCCCTTTTCTTTTTCTTAGTCATTAATCATTATTAGTGGAGGTATGTCAGAATTTATATTTAGATTCAGCTCTTACTGTGTTTCTCATTTCTTGACAAGTTTTGTGTTCTGGAGCTCTATAAAAAAAATCAATCCGCTTTCAGTTTTGTTTTTAAGGTGTAACAAAGTGACTTGTGGCAATAGATGATTGAATTTCCAGTCTGTTTTCCAATGGGAAGCTGAAATAACACATTGGTTAATGTATTAGTGATTATGCTTTATCTGCTGTAGCCACCAGTGTGAAAAAACTGGACAAGGGTTTCTTATATGAAAAATCTCTCCTGTTGCATGAGACAACGTTGCTGTGAACCAACCATCCATTTCTAACATGACTCCCCTTTAGGCTCAGGAGCTGAAACTGTTAAAAACAAAAGCAGCAAAACAAAACAGCTGAAAATAGATGAAGAACGTTGCAGGTTACAAGAAGCTTAATCAGGAAAACACACTGTGAAGCCTTTTCCCCTTTTCCTACTGTTGGTGTCAGAGGGGCAGAACATACTATAGTGGGGAGGGAGGTTCACTATAGGAGGGCAAATACTTTTGAGAAAGCTCAAGGAAAGTCACCTCTCAATCTTCCCTTTCTTGGTTATTTTAACTTGAAAAGACTGCCATCCTTGTGTAAACCATATGAAAGCTGGACTGCAGCTGGGGAGGTTATAATAGTCATCCAGGCTCTTGCTCCTAGGTTGGTGTCCCCTCAGCTGCACATTGTATGGCAGGTCTGCTAAAGCCAATACCCTGTTCATCACACATGATAGTTCTGGCACCAAGGATGGAGAGACAAGCAAATCCACAAGATTATGAAGACATGGCTTTGTAGCTAATACAAAATCTTGCCAGCTGTCTGGAGAAAAATGTCACAGTGGGTAAGCTGTAAAGGCAACTCTATTTTTACCTACTTCTCTGATATTTGAGAAATGTGATTTCAAAACAAAGTATTTAGTAGGACTCAGGCTGACTTCATGGCTACGTCTTCTTTTCTTCCTCTCTGCGTGATATTCCATCCATGGTTTACTAAGTTGTGCAATTTTGATTTTTCTCCTCATCACCAGTCTAATGGGTGAATGGTGATAAGTTTGTAGCTTTGGAGAGACTTTCTTGGCAGTTTCAGTCTATATTTCTGACAGGAAATAATTTTCTCCCTTGAATTATGATTGCTGGGTTACATGAGTGCAGTCTAACCACCGCTCAACTGCTGTTTGTTTGCTGTCTTTCTGGTGTTACGAGAAGGCCAAACTGCCCCATACGAAACATAAAATTAGATGAATTCTGCAGGAAGGGAATAACAACATCATTTTCTGTGTTCTCTTGCAATTTTATTTTACCACTTCTTATCTGAAAAGCATCTTCAATCCCACTTGGAGTCAAGAATTAAATTTGTTTAGAGACAGTTCTTCCCATATATGGAAAACAAATGGAACTGACATTTGTGTGTTGTTTTTTTTAGTGGAAGATCAGTGTGTTCTGCTACAGATGTTTGCAAGTGAGCAAACTAGCAGAATATGTGGACCTTGTCTTAAATCTACAGAAATCTGCCCCATTATGTGGCCTGTATCATTTGGCCAAATCTTGTGTAGTCCACATCAAGTGTGTAGTACTGACCTTTCCAGGATATAAACCTTGTATTTGGATATTTTGGTGTGTGTTCATCTACAAATTGCTGTGGGTCTTACTGTCCTCCTTTCTGCTGAAAATGGATAGATAAACTTAACTCTTGGTAATGGAGGCGCATGAGGTAAACGATTAATGTAAAATATTGTTGCAGTGGGCATGCAGCAAAAACATCTATTATTGCAGAGTTATATCCACAGTTTTGCTGTCAGCACCCTGGGCCAACTGCTCAGTCTCCAGGCATTGCTGCTGGCAGCGTGCAGGCAGTGATGCAGCTGCACCTTCTCTCTAGACATAGGAGTTTGCAAAGTTGGTGAGACAGCCAACTGAAGAGGAGCAAATGGAGGACGTCTCACCTAAGCAACGCCAAACAGAGAAGGTCTATTATTTTATTTTTCTATTTTTATATTTCTTTTTTTTTTTTTCTATTTTTTTATTTTTTTCCCCCAATGCTGTTTGATGAAAATCTTCATAGCACTTGTGTGAGTAACGGTTGAGGAATGGGAGGAGAGGGGCTCAGCCCAGAGAAGCTCTGTCACCGCCTTCTGCGGGCTCCTCGCTGCAGAAAGCCACAGCCGTCATCTTTGATGCTCTATTGAACTTTCTAACGTAAGTGTAAAGATCATCTTGAAGTAATTTGATTTTTGTCTTCATAAAGTCACGCAAGTGTTGCTGATTTGTGTACTTGCTGTGTTTATTTTTGTTGCAAGTTCAGTTCTAGTCCATTTAATCAGTAGGCCAGAGGGTCATCTCCCCTCTATCTGTGCCAAGCCATCAGGAACTCCCTCACGCAAAGTCCAGTTGGCCTCAGCAGTGCGGAGTGAGCAGGGCCCTCTCAGAGGGTGCTGGAGGTGATGGGTGGGGATCAGAACTCTTGGGCACCAGAGCTGGGGTCCCTGTCCAGCCCCTCTGGGTGCTGGTGACAGTGGCCACAGCAGAGCATAAATCCCCATTGCATGGTCCCTGCTGTCACCTGGGAGATGTAAGACCATGTTAATGCAAACAAATCTTGTTAATTCCCATTAAATGCATGCAGCTATAACCCTGTTAACAGCACAGTATTAATTACCTGAGTGGTACTTGGATTAGGTACCTATTTAATTTTCCTAACATGCGTTCATAACCCATGGCAACTCAGAATAAGTTGTGCTCCAGAAACACAGCAAATGAAAACACAATCAGGAGTCCTGCAGATTTTCTTAACAAAAACGAATCTTCACTCTGACTAGGCCAGTGGTGTCTAGTCCATGTCCTGAATAATTCTGAAGTCCTGCCCAGCAGTGCATCCTGAGTTTTTTCCCCAAGGAGAGGAAAGGTCTGAGGGAATATAACACCTGAAATCTGGAACATACCTCTAGTTCTTTCAGCGAACATGCTTCTTACAGGCTGCCAGTCTCAGGTTTCTCTGTGAACAGGGCAGATAGATAGTACAAAGTGGCATACAGGAAAAGAAACTCATGGAAGGCTGAGTCAACTTAGTAGTAAAGATATATGTTAATAAGCATCTTATAACTAATTGCTTCTGGCTCAAATGCAAGCAGTACTCCTATTTGCTGTTTTTGAATTAGACTTGCCTTTACTGGGGAACATTTTACTTTTAAAAGTATGTTGATTTTTATCAAATAGAAATGGCTTTTGTAAAACACCATTCTGACATAAAACAATTGTTGTAAAGGCTGGAATTTTTCTGTAATGACAAAAAGTTTTATTTCAGTGGGATACAGTATGTTAATGTGGGTTTTACAAGCATTTCAAGATTCCTAAAATCCATAGGAGAGCACCAGGTCATGCCGTCTGTGTTTTCCAAGCTGTTAAGAGTAGTTTGCTCAGTACAACTCAGAGAATGAGTGAAGTTCTCAGTACAATACAGCTGTAGTGGGGAGGTGCTCTACACAAGCTGATTAGGCGAAACTGGGAAATTAAACTGCACATAGAGAATAGGAAACCCCCAGTGCTGCCCTCTGCAAGACTTTGTTGGTAGCTGTGAGGTGCTGCAGTTTGTTTTGCTCAGCTGGATGCAGTGGCTGAGTGTCCCGCAGCACAGAAGAAGATGAAGCTCTCCCAGCCCTACCAGCCTGGTCTGGGGAAAGGATTCCTGGTAACCCAAGAGAGAATTATTTGTACTGCCTCAAAAAGCATCCCTGACTTCTCTGGTTTTTGGGTTTTGGCTATTAAGCAGGGGTAGGGAGGCAGAAAGGAATTATTTACCTGTGTGATGTCTGGCTAAATCCCTAATGCCTGATATTAATGTAAGTGTGGTCCTGCAGAGGTTTGGGGTAGACTGTGGGCAGTCCTCTTCTAATTATCTCATTTTTTTTTTAGAAAAGAGAATAAACGGGAGTGGGAAAGTCATTCTGGGGCTGCAAGGGGGAGGATGTGTTGGCTGTGGAGAGAGGACAGTGCTGTACAGAAGACAGCCCTGCACCAAGAGGCTCCAAGTCTTGAAAGCAAACCTTCAAAGCTGCTCTGGGCTGAGGGGGATGAGCAGAAAAGTGTGTGTGTGTATCTGTCTGTCTCTTTCTTTACATTTTGTTTTAGACTATGTAGTAGCAAGGCTGGAAAGTCACCACCAAGACATTATTTTTTCCCACGTGTTTGTACCTACAATCATCCAAGACACCTCTCAGCTGCTTCCTAAATCCCATGCTAACTAGTGAGTGACTGGCTTAGCTTGGTAAGTAGCCGGTGAGATCAAACATGCAGAGTCCATCGCATTGTCTTAAATGATGTCTATGAGCAAGTGCCAGAATTTGCAGTACAAATGCAAAGACTTTGAGGAGTGCTGCTGAAATGTTTGCCTGTGGACAATGAATAACTTGGTAGAAAGCAGAGAATGGTAAAATATGAGCCTCTGAGTGTAATCAAAATTCTTTCTTAAGCTGTTGTCCTCAAGGAGTCTTGGTTTCTGAGTTGAATCAATACCACCTTGTTTTGTGATAGTGACCATTCATTCAGTGTGGAAGTTTTACTTCAGCTCTTCCATGTTTAGTGGCATTCTAAGCACAATGAATAGACTATAAAACCAATACCTTCAAGTAATACCAAGAGATAACAAACATTTTTTCTAAACTGGAGTGTGTTCACCAAACACCTTGCTGGTACCTTTCTGATTTCTTGTCAGTGGTAGCCTTCTTGCACCCTTCAATATAAAGAACTATTACTACAAATTTATTTATTTATTTAAATTAAAAAAAAATAGTTTTAGAAAACAGTTGTTTGATTTGGGATTGGCTTTAGGATCCAGCAGGATGCTGTTGCAAACTGTGTCATTATGGTGAGCTCGAGCCTGCGGTTGGCACATGTGCTCACGTTAGCAGAGTTACATGTGAAAAGACAGAAATCTGGTCTTTCTCAAAAGATGGTTACCTATGAACGATGTGGATGTTGTTAAATATTTCTGTGCTGCTACATATCAGGTTTAAAAGAAAACCTTTGCAAACATTTTTTTAATTTTAATCACAGAATTTGAACAAGATACAATTTACAGACTAAGTAGCATGAATAGTAGTACCCTGCCTACTTGTATATGCTTTTAAAAAGCACAAAGGCTCTTACCAGTGCGGATAAGAATTATTTTATGCACAATGCCTTTTCAGTCTGACTTCTGTTATACAGAGGTATTTGAACTCGCATGGTACTAAGAGAAAACACATGGTCAGCTGAAACATGAGAGAGCCTTTTAAGCAGTGTGTCTTTCAAGTCTGCAGCCATTCCCCATTGGTCTGGGAGCCGTCAGCTCGCAGGCGAGGGCGAGGCCTCTGCAGTTGTCTGGAAAGCCACCAAAGCCCGACACATTGGGGAGCTGGTGGGTTACCAGCCAGTAGAGCCCTTCCAAGTCAGGGGTAAATTCATGCTTAATGTAGTGGTGGATTTCCAAAGGTACCATCTTTGTGCAGAGATGGACTGGATCGCTGCTGATTTCAGTGGCGTTTCTGTAAAAGCGATGTCCTGGCTGAACTCCAGCTTAATTCAGATGGAATGAGAAGAGCTGATGGCTCTGTGTCTCCCACCTACTTTCTGCTTTCCATGGTACAAATAGCCAGTGAAGGGAACATGTTTTCTTTCCCCATGCAGAAGTCTCAGTTTAGGGTGGAGGTGCTTTTCTTTGACTTCACAGGAGACTTTGATGATGTGCCAAGCTTAAAAAAGAGGAGACACTATTTTCCTACTATATTGTACGTCTTAGATCTGATGAGAAAAAATTATTTTCTTAAATTGCATGGGATGTTTGTGGGATTTGATCCCTGGGTAATAGCATGTGGTTTTAGGGCTCTGCATGTCTCATTAGTTTTACATAACCTCTTGCTCTTTCCTGATACCACATTCCCCAGACTTTTCATCCTTCTCCCACTTGCGTTCCTATGCCTTGTGCTGTCACCACCCACCCCCTCTGTTTGCAAGAACATCTTTCCATTTTTGTAGTAAACAGACACCTACTTTTTCTTTCTTCAGGAACTGTCTTTATAGTGAATCCTTCCTTTTAAGACTTTTCTTGGTAAGTCACTTGGATCTGTACAAATTTGATGCTAGACTTTCAAGAATCTGGTGGTTATCTGTTATGTACTGTGCTGTCAGCATATTTAAAGATCTAAAAATATTTTATTAATGTAGGGCTATAACACAATTCAGTAACAGTGTCTGCACAGCGAAGAACAGAGCGTGTTATAACATCTCTGGGACACAATGTCCCAGTCACAGCACATTTCATGGTGTGGTCAATCTATACTTTCCTTGGGGAAGGAAATAAATGTGAACTATGTACTGTACGGAGCTGAGAATTTTGCTGGTACTGGATAAATTGCAAAACAATACAACTGCTTCTCCAGCACTAATGATCAGAGCCATCCTGAATTATGCTAGTGCCTTGGGCAAAGAATTTTTATAGTGTTGCTACTCTAATTTGGAAAGACCACAGTATCCACATCCTAACACAGCCATGGTGTCAGGCAAGCACCAAGCGCCTGCTTCTTGTGGGGCATCACAGTACCAGCACATCTCACCTGAGGCTGCTGAAAGCACTTACAGGTAAAGAGGTTTCTGTCAGGGGCAGAAAGATGTATCAGGCCTAATTTTCAAGTGATTACAACTGAGCATGAGAAATCTTTTTGTTTCCACTTCACTTAGCAAAATGCAATCAATTCCATATTTTCTGTGAAACAATAATGTAGATGACATCACAAAACCAGCCTTAGTGCCTGCAGTCCCAGGCTGATTCGGTTGGAGACAGATTTTCCATGTAGGCATTTTGAACAGCCTCAGGACACAACCAAAAATCCCAGTTCTTTTGAAAGCAGAGAATAAATAACTTTAAATTTCTCCGACTGAATTTTGACATGTTCTTTTTATTGCAAAACTTGGATTTTTCATGCCCTTGTTTGAATTGTACATTAGAATCTCTTACTTGCCAGCATCCCACCCACATATAGTACTACGTCTCATGGAAGTCATCACTTAGTTGGAAATGTGTGCACCATATGCATGTGCTCAACTCCAAAAGTAGCACCCAAGGGTTTTTTAAACTCAGCCCATAATCTACAGACACTGTAAGTAAAATATAAAAGATAAAAGAGAATATTTTAAGATGCTATAAAATGTTTTAGAAACCATTTTAAACCTCTCTCTGCTACAAGGAATCTGAGCAACATTTATTTTTCTCCTTCAACAGGAGAAAAGATAGGAGACTGTCCAAAAACTTTTGCAAGCTTTTTTATTGCATTGCAGGGATAGGAAATGGGAGGTTTGGAGGGAGTAGGGAGGCGTTGTTTGTTTTCCCAGCTAGAGATATCTAAAAGTTTGGGATCCTTATGAATAATATGTACATTGACATATTTCTGGTTGGACGATATTAAGATAACAAACAGACTGTGGAAGTTCCTAAATATGTATCAACATTATAATGCCACTGTCTCCTGTGCTCAAGAGAGGTGTAACCAGCAGGTCAAGGAAGGTGATTCTCCCTCTCTGCTCTACCCTGGTGAGACCCCGCCTGTGGCACTGTGTCCAGCTCTGGGGGCTTCAGTACAGAAAAGCCATGGACCTGTTGGAGCGGGTCCAGAGGAGGGCCACAAAAACTACCACAGGGCTGAAGTACCTCTTCTATGAATACAGGCTGAGAGAGTTGGGGTTGTTCAGCCTGGAGGAGAGATATCTCCAAGGAGGCCTTCCAGTGCTTAAGGAAGGTTATATGAAAGATGGGGACAAAGTTTTTTATCAGGGGCTGTTGTGATAGAACAAGGGGTAATGGTTTTAAACTAAAAAAAGGTAGATTGAGACTAGATGTAAGGAAGAAACTTCTTACAATGAAGGTGATGAAATACTGGTGCAGGTTTCCCAAGGAGCTGGCAGATGCCCCATCCCTGGAAACCTCCATGGTCAGGTTGGATGGGGCTCTGAGCAACCTGATCTGGTTGAAGATGTTGCTGCTCACTGCAGCAGGGTTGGACTAAATGAACGATTAAAGGTCCCTCCCAACCCCAAACCATTCTATGATAACTATGCCATTCAAAAGAATGCTGCACACAATGCTGCTACTGGTGCCTTTGTAGCAGCTGCAGTTATTTTGCTTAACTGAGAAGGGGCTCCTAGTTGTACATAACATTTCTGCAGATCAGTCACCTGCTTTGGGACCATGGTAGCCACCTGCTCTTTGACAGAGAGGAAGCAAATCTCCCCTGGGAAAATGACATCCCCTTTCAGATGCTGTGCATTAGATGGGAGTTTGTTATTCTTTTGAAATTTACTTAAATATTACAAAGAGGACAAGGTAAAAAGGACATTTATAAAAGGACTTCAGAAACAAGAAGAGGCAACGTGTGTATCAAATACTTGCTTTGTGCATAGTTCTGGTTGGGTGACATTTTATATCCTGTTGGCTCAGATCTGTATGACTATGCAAGGTAACAGGCAATGGAAAGTCAGGCAAGTAACACTGAACAATCTTCATTTTATTTGGATAGCTGGGCGTGCGTCTTTTGTTTGAAGCAAGAGATCAAAATCTAATGCCATCACTGTATCAACCTGTTCCGCCCTTTTACTTTGTGTTGCTACTTAAAAAACACCAAAAAAAACCCCACATGAAAACAAAACCACAGCATAAAGAAAAATGAAGAGAGTTGGAAGGAGCTGGGGTCAGTGCTAAAAAAAAAAAATTCAACAAGTCTTGGTAACTAATGGCCATGGTAGTAACTGGTGCCAACCACACTGCTGACGTGGGCTCTGCTTACTGCTCACAGCTGATCCTCTGGAGAGGCTCTTGGTTTTTACTCAAACTGTTTTCCTCTCCTCATTTTAGCTCTCACAGTCACTGTATTTATTTCTGTGTTTTTGCTGTTCCAGGCAATAGGTCATTATTTACTCAGGAAACCTTTTATTTTTTTAAAAAAATTCTTGTTGTTGTTGTTGTTGTCACTGTTTTTCCTTTGTTTATTTGTTCAAGGGCACACTCACGTGGCATTTATCGACTTGAAGTGGAGAAGGGGCAGTTTTTTCTTTTTTTCAAGTTCCATAAATGATTTTGGTGACTCTCTAGCAAGCTTGCTGCTGACAGTCACCTGCCTGCTCATTATCTTTGTCAGTTTTCCAGTAGGAATTTCCAAGGAGTTGTTAATTACATCCCCAAATGACCAGGCTCTGTCTGAAACTTATTTATGCAAAAAAGTCCATCTCCTAGAAAGATCTTCAAATTAAATTATTACATATTTTAAAATACAGCCAAATGCACTTTAAACCTCAGAACAGATATAAGTGTAGACATTCAGATCCTAAACTAAGGGTTTGAAAGAATTAGGCCTTATATGACAATTGCTCCATAGCTGCTTGCTACAGCTCTTCTGCATCTCCTCCTGCCACACTGGTGCCCATTACTGGCAGATGTAGTGCAGGAAGAAATAATCTCTGGATGGGAAAGGTTCTGTGTTGTCAAAACTGTTATATGCATGAATTGGTTTAAATTCCTGTCGCTCATGATAGGTGGAGAGCTCCTGGAATGATGTGTGCCTGCAGCAGGGGAAGGAGGTGCTGCTGTATCCACAGTGGCCCTCAGCAGGTTTGCTGCCCTCAGCCCCCTGCCCTCCTTGGCAGCCATCCCTGGCTGTGCTCAGGGGGATGCTTGGGGCATCATGAAGGGGACGTGTCCTTTCCTCTTTGCTATTCATCCTGCTGCAAAGCTCAGTGGGGCTTGTGCAATGCTTTGGTGTCTCCAGACATCCCAAGGACCCCAAAGCACTGGATAAAGCTTCTCCATTGACTGCTTAAACTACTTCTTTGGCAACTTTATAACAGAGGAGCATCACAAAATACAATTCCAATAGTTCTCAGGAGTGGATAAATTACTTTGAAGTTAAAAAAATCCCCAATTGGTTTTCCTTAGTAAGCAGATAGATGCTTTATATGATCTCTTTGTTGGAATGCTGATTTTTAAAAATTCCTGTTATCGGAATTACTGGCTCCTTCATTTAATAGTCTTATGCTTAGTAACACCACAAGAATTTTGTGGATAGTGTCCATTTTATGCCTGAAATTGTAGCTGATTTGTATCTGGAAAGGCAGACAGAAACCAGCAGTTCCCTGGCCTAGTGCTGGCTTTAGTGTATTATAAAAATAATGGTTGTGTTTTTCCAAATTAAATTAAAATTAGGTCAAATTCTGAGGCCTTCACATGAGGACAAGAGAGCGGCGTGCAGCAGGGGCGGCTATGCAAGAGCAGGAGCCACCACATGCCCCATGGAGACCTCCTGGAGACCCTGGAGCCTTGTACAGCTCTTGCAGCAGGTAAAGAGAGCTGTGTTTTCTCAGTTGTCAACATCTAGGCTCCTGTTTCTGCTGATTAAAGAAACACTAAGTAATAGGATGACAGGTATTAGAGGTCATTTAAATATATACCGTTAACACTATATATTACAAAAATTAGGATGTGTCTTTCTTATGCAAACAAATTCTAAAACTGTGTGTTTTGATGTCCCTTGAAGTTGTTTTTCTCATTGAGAAGGTAAATCACTGAAATACGATTTGCACTCAGTTTGTGTAGTTTGTTTAAGCATTTCTAAACTGAAATGTACTCGGGCTTCTAAGCAATGTGTAGAGGATTCCTTGCCATGATGTTATTACCAGCTGTCTACATTTTATGGGCATTTTGTTCTGTCTCAGTAGTAGATATCCTGAGGGTGCTCTCTGCTGAATTTTGTGTATTGACCCAAATGTGGGGTTTTTTGTTGTTTTTTCCGGTTTATGGTGAACATTCAATTCATTTGTGTAATTAATGTGGACTTGGACTATCTAAACAGTTGATATTGGTCAGAGAAATCTGTGAAGTTTGAAGCATGCTCATCTTCCTGCTGGTTGCCATGATGTGTCCCATAACGTTCAGTGCAGCTCCTGGGGAGCTGCAGGCTCAGTTACAGGCAAGCTGCACTTGGAAGAACCATCACTTCAGGTGCACAAACAGCACAGACATGGGTTTCTCTGCTCATAACTTCTTGGGGGTCTGGACTGTTTTTTTAGCTGCTCCAATCTATGGCCAGTAGCCCTGGGGACTGTTTTAGCAGATTGGAACCCCTTTAGACAAAGAGATGGCCTTGTTCTTGGAAGAAAGCAAGTGCAGGGGCCCAACAGGGTTGTATCAGGACATCTGGTACCAACACAACACACCACTCAGCACCTGGATATACAGTGTCTTAGATACATCAGGTCTTAAGAGACATGAAAGATAAATCCTGGCTATTGTGCTCAGCACTGAACACATCCCACATTCTGAGCAGCAGAGAATGCAGAAATATTGCAACAACTCCATGGGCACAGAGCTCATGCTTTGTCCAGGGCTGTAGTGTGGCCATTACACTGTGGGCTCCAGTGAGGTGGCTGTCTTGCTCTTTTGTAGATCTGGGACATCAGGGGATGAATTGGAAGCAAGTTTGGTTCTTGGTTATTTCTGTAAGAAAATAGCACTGTCACAGATGAGTGAAAGATGTGATGTCTGTTAAAGCTCCTGTTGAGAAATAGTGTATTACAACTGACTTAATTTGAGTATAGGAATTTGGAGGAAATGTACAAGGAAATACATATAGTATATCAAATTAGGTATGCCATCCATGGGGAAAAATTCTTAAGCATTGAAGTCTGTGTATTTACTGCATTGCTTTCTTTTAAGAAAAAAAGTTACACATTCCTTGTCACCTGGGGTGCAGTATTTGGATTGCTTGTGTTCTTTTTGACATACCCTGATCTGCACACACTTTTTTTCAGCAGAGAATTATCCTGATTAAGAAGCAGAGTTCATACCCTTGTATGTTCCTCTTCCATTGTAACTATGTTTTTCATATGTTATTTGTTTCTGCCTGATTTACATAATTGGAATTTTTCTGCAATATTTTTATTGCAGAAAGGAAGTGAGAAATTGAGTGTGTTAGCCAAATTAGCCTACTTCATATTAGTTTGGCTAGCATGTTCATTTTCTCAGTTTGATCTGAAATAGCAATTACATCATGATGAAAGTCAAGCACAGGTTTTGTCTATACATTGCTTGTGTTTATTAGCGAGTTTGGTGTGTGGGGGTTAAATATTATTTTCACTTGATTTATTATTATTATTAATGGCACAGGTTTTTTTTACTGTGTGTGCATATATGTATATGCATATAAACACACATATGTTATATAAAAGATGGCAGTGTGTGGTAGTAAATACATTTCTTGGCATGAACTTGGAATGTCAGCAATACTCATGAGTAGCAAATTTAATTCTTGCCAAGCTAACATAAGAAGATACACAAATATTAAACGTTATATATAGTTGTTTTATGGGCCTCAATCTGCACACATGTTCTCTTTATACTGCTTTTGTTGGGAGAGAGATAACTTTTCTTCAACTAAAAAAATCTGAATTAAAATTCTGTGTAGCTAGGGGAAGGTGCCATCCAGTGACTGGTCTTTTTCCTGAAGAAATCCTTCCTGTTAGTGGTGGGAATTACCTCAGCTGAGGACAAAGAAAAATAGGGACAGAGTTTCTCTGCTGCTTCCTCACGTCATATCTAAGCCCAAACCTGTAAATACTTATGCGTGTATTTAACTTTGGTACTTTGAGTACCCTTAATGATTAAAATGAGATTCCTGATGGCAGAGTAGTCAATCATGGGGAAAAAAATGTTTGCATGTTTGGGTCCCAAGGCTGTTTTTCCTCTTCAGCTGCACCTTTCAGCTTGTGTTCTCTTATAGCCCTCATGTGTGGGAATAGTACGTAATGATCAGGTTATACCATGTCTTACAAAACAACAGCAAAATATTTTCATATGTAGGAGTAATTATTTTTCTTCTGGGTGTCTATTGATCTAAATATTTCTTTTAATTTACCTGCTTTAAAACATTGACTAAATATATGGGAGAATGGTAGGAATGCTAAATGAAAATTGCAGGACTGGGACACTCATTGGAGGAGAATGAAATATGTTATCATGATGAAGGGGCTGGTTTGAATCTTTATTTTTAAACCCTCATTTAACTCTACTGCCGTGTCCTATGTTCTTTAGGAAAAATGTTAATGCTGATTTAATATGCATGTGGTAATCAGAATCTTGCAAGCTATTTGTGATGTTTGGGTTGATAGGACCCAGCTGTTCAATGGCATTTATAGGTACTCCTAGTGCAAATATTTAATCCTGGCTCATCTAAAGATGGTCTATTAAAAACAAAATGAAACATACGGGACAAAATAGCAACATTTCCTCCCTTAAATGTATCAGACAATGTACTCTTAATTTAGATAGTTGCATTTCAAAATGTTGTTTTTTTTAAAACGTAAATAGTGCTCTAAGGTAAATGCAGTGCTTATATTCTCCTGCATGTTGCACTGTGAGTGGTTCTGTGTGTCGTGGTAGATAGCAGAGTGCAGGAGCAAAGGGACTGCCAGTTCAAATCAACTTCTAAGTGCTTTTTAATATCTCTTGGAGATGAAGGGAAAAATGGGGATTTTGTGATTTTCATCTTGATTAACAGGACTGTATTTGAGTAGAATTTACAAAATCCTTCCGTTCAATACCGAGTTTGCTTCATCAGCTATTTATTTGGAGAATACTTGAGAAATGTTGCATATGCCTTTTGGGTTATTTTAAATGGACAGATTTGCTTTAAAAGAGGTTTTAATCTTTATCACATCTGTGGCGGATTTACTACACTTCCTGTAAAAGATTTTCTAAGGTAATGAATATAACATTAACAAAGCCTACGTTTTTATGTGTCAGTCAACATGACTTGATTTTCCCCCCTCTTATTCCATTAGCATTGTTTTTGTTTGTTTGTTTGTTTTTTCCTAAAATATTTCTACTTGAATGCATTTAAAAAACTAAACTGGATGAGAAACATTTCAAAGTGAGCCATCAAAGGTAGTTAGATAGTAAAATAAATAGTAACACTTACTTTGATGCAAGCACACATTTGTTTCTAGAGAAGTTCTTACGATTAAATGAAAGAAAGATGGGCATATGCATTTATTACCTGTAATTTAGAATAGCCTGTGCTGTGTATTCTGCCTATGTTTGTATCTTTTACAAGAATATTGGTAATTTCTGTATCTCTATTTTATAAATGCAAATAAGAAGGATAATGTATATGGAAGTAATGTTACATGGCACATCCTTTCTTAAATATTCTTATCATCCATCTAGATATTTTTAAGGGTCGGTGTGAGTGCATATTCTCTATATGCAGCTCTTCACACTCAAGTGAAATATTGCTCTTTCTCATTTGTCCAGAGTTGTGGTGGGTTGAGTTTTCTGCCTTTACTTTCCCATCTGGAAATCCAATACACCTTCCCATGGGCTGCTTCTTCCCCCACTGAGCAGCTCTGAAAGGTGCTGGTGGGGGCAACTGGCTGCTTTCTTGTTGTTGCAGAATGGCCTGCTGTGATTGAAAGAATCCATATTTGAAACTCGGACCTTTCCTTTTTGGTAATAGATTATTCCTAAATGAACCCTAATCAGAGTGCTGGCAGGTAGTTAACAGCAGCAATCTTTCTGAGTTTATGTCAGAGCCATAAACTTAGGAAAGTAAAATGTAATGACGTTTTTTGTCTTATCTGCAAGGTGAGAATGATAGGAATAGGAATGAATGACTTTGAGGACCTCATGCTCTACTGTTTATTTATTTGAGCAACGTTACAGCTTGTGCCACATGCCAGTGGAGCAGTAATTTTTCCCAGATAGTTAAGCAGCTATTTCATCTGGCCCATAAGCCTGAGCCCAGATGTAGCCATCCCAGCTAAACCTGGTGCCTCCTCCAGTTCCAGCATTTACCGAGTGCTGTGAATCCAGTTCAAGGAACTATTCCCATTTCCTCTTGTGTATTTTTTTCCCTTGTGTCAAGTGCAACCATCACCTCTGCTCACCCCTGTTAAGGCTGAAAAATGTCATCATGAGAGTAACCCCCTCGCCTTTGGTGGGACTTGCCACATCTGCCTGGGATCAGCAGGCAGGGCCAGGCAGGCACCTTCCCCAAGGCTGTGGGCAAGTGAGGCCCAGGGCTAGCCCAGAGTCCTGGCTTGTGACCACTGGCATCTCAAGTCGCAAGGGCTAATCTTCCTTTTTTCCTGCCAGAGTAGCAGCTCTGAGTCTCCCATTTCTAGGCTTGAATTTTCCAGATTGTACCCTAACCCAGGCACCTGACAAATGCTCCAAAACCTGCACTATCAACCCAAATTTTTGGCAAGTTGAACTGCAACTGTGGTAAAGTGAGCTCTCTGTAAGTAGTGTAAAGCTCTGCGTGGAGCTTGGCTCAGTTTTGTACTTGTTAAGGCTTTCTCAAAGGGTGTTTTGGGTTGAATTCTTCTTGGGACTTGGACTAATACAGGAGTGAAGACAAGATGCCTCAAACCGGGCAGTGACAAATGCAAAAAGAAACAGTGAAAAATGAGGAGACAAGGATCTTAAGGAAAAATCATAATAAACATCACATACAGGCTACCCACTTATGCCAGCTCAGCTTTCGGGGTGTTTTTCTAGCCTCTTTTAATATATAGCACAGGCTTCCCCTCAGTTAGGAAAAACATTAAAAATATATTAATCATCCTTAAACAAAAAAACCATGTGTTTGAATGACAGGGGGAAAGTGTGCAACATCAAAGTCAATGTTTCTGAATTTTGAATATCCCCTCCATACCCTTCTCCTAAAATTTACAAACCATCTCTGTGATACCCAAGCCAGGCACTGGTGGGTGTGAGCCACTGCGTGGCAGTGGGGTGGGTGGGCTCCAGCCAGCCTGCAGGGACAAGTGGTCTCTGGACATGGGTGTTTGCAAGATGATGCCCCCACTTCTTACCCTCTGTATCTAGGCCTAAATAATTTAGCAAAGAGCTCGTATGAAGACGACTGTGTTTTCTCTTGTAGCAAACGAAATGGTGTAGCTGTGCTTTAGGAATGAAGAGGCAGGATGACCTTTTAGCTTTCCTTTTATGTGGGGAGTTGTTTGTCATCCACTGCAACAGCATTCAGTGACAGAAGGGACAGGAATGCAGCAGGGTAATGGGAACAAATGTATTCGCATGCAACTTGTGGGTGTCTAAACACAATGAATTTGAGCTGTAGATATAGAGCAGTTCCTGTGTGCACCAAAACTGTTCTTGTTCAGCAGGCACCAAAAGGTCGTCTTTTATGCAACATCAGAATAAATCAGTATTAGAGATCCAATGTTTTTAGCACTGGAGAAAAGGTGAGCGGTCCCTTTTGCACCAAGCTGACTAGCTAGGGCTTTGTAGAGTGGCCAGTGATATCATGATTTAGAAAGATTTAGTCATGCTCTTTATCATCTGGTCTCTCTTCAGAAACCATGTGGACATTTTAAACAGCTGCTTTACTGGTGTTCTTGAGCAGGAGATGCTGTAGATGCTTTCAGAGCTAGCTCTTGATCATACTGTCAGGGGAAGAGAGAGGAAGAAACAGCAAACTGGCAGGAAAAAAAAATGATTTGGGGATAGAAATTTGTGCACACTTACTCTCACGTGCAAATCAAGGGAGTTCATCTCATGTCAGAATAATTACCTCAAATTTGAAATTACTGTACTCAATAGATATTGCACTTGGGAAATTTGAGCAGGCTGATGTCAGAGGAACATGCTATTGATTTGATTGCAAAAGAAAACAGATTTTTGAGAAATTCTGCTTATTTTGGTTGTTATCATCTGGATAATATAATATCAGAGAGAGAAACATTTTGAAAAAAGGACCTCTGGGCTAGTTTAAGGTGAATATTTGATGTGACTGGAACAAAACACGTGTGAAACAAAAGTCTAGATGCTGTGTGTAGCAGGAAGGAGAGTCAGATTAATAAGACACTAGAGCTAGTTAATGAGGCTATGGAGATCACTTGTCACTTCATGGGTGCTTGTCACACATGCATGAATCACAGCAGCCTCTGGAGAGTCTCTGTCACCCCATACCAAGAGGTTGCACTATGGCAGCCTTGTGGAATTTATGTGCAATTGTCAAAAAACAAGGTTATAAAGCTGTATTTTACCCTGGAAGCAGAAGTGGTTAGCTAATGGGGGAGTTAATTCCCAGCTCCGAGCCACCTTTGAGATATCTCAGTTTCTGGGAGCTTCCCATGGGTGTGGAAGGGTCCCCTGTACTGGGGAGCAGACTCTGCAGAATATATTGCTTTTTCCGTGATGCTTCCCAGCAGAGATCAAAGCAGTCAGCACCCAAGTCCTCCCCCAGTACTGCAGATCCTCAAGCCACTGTCCAGAGAAAACATCCCCTTTCCCTGTTTCAGTTTTTCCCAGACGTGCAGAACTGATCTTAGAATTCACATTTCTGGCCTCATTATCTACTTTGTCTATCTTGTATTGTAGCACTTTATTTTCCTTTAGCAACATATTAAGCATGCCAACATATCCAGCACAGCTAATTTGCAGACCAGCAAACTTGTTTTCAGCACCTTCTAATCTCTTAGAAAAAGACTCCACTTTATTTTCAATAGAGACAGTCTGTGAGGAGTCTAGTCTTTCATGTATCAAATCCTGCTTTGCAGCACTACTTGTTTCATGCCTAATGTACTGATCTCCCACACAGGACTTGCAAGAGTGGATACAATTCCCTGTACTGTAGGCTGCTGGACTGCTTGGGTGGTGTTGGAAGTCTGTTTTTAAACATGATGAAAACAGAAGCCCTGCTTACCCTTTTCTCAAATGTCACCTCAGCAATCATAAGAAATTTCTGAAAGAGGCACAGCCAAGTGAGCAGAGAGCAGTGGCTGCATGTTCTGTCTCTCCCTCATGAGCTGATTGGGAGGAACAAGGGAACCTTGGACCTCTGTTTTTGAAAGTATAAGAAGTGAAAAAATGTACTAGATATGTTAATGGAGGCTGAGTCCTTCTGGGGCTGTCAACATCTATGGTCCAGGTGCAGCTGCCAGCTCTGGATGTCCTTACACCACCTTATGATTAGAAGGGAGGAGGGCAGATGTTGGAGGGAGTACCACTGCACACTCATCTCTAAGTGCATCTTCAGATGATCCTTACTGACCTCACCCTGTGTGCTAGGGGCTGCTGCCAGAGACAGGATATGGAGCTGGATGGATCTTTGATCTGCTCCCATACTGACAGTCTTACATTAAAAGCTTGGGGCTTCTTAAGGCTGTAAGCAAATTTCTGTCAAAAAGCCTAGAGAGGCCACTCACAGTATTTGAAATACAAATCCCTGTTTTCCATCCTCCAAGGCAGCAGGAACTCAAAACCTGTGCTGCAGGGCATAGTGCATTGAACTATGGGTGAAAAATTCCCGTAATGCATCCAGTATTATCTGCCAGTCCTATCACCCTGTTCAGCCCCTGAAGAGGACTAAGATAAATGCTCTTTTCTTTCTATGCTAATTGCAGTGACGAAGGAGATAGCTTCTAAAACCTACTGATAAGATTTAAACAGAGGTGCCAACTATTCCCAAGAAGATGTGGAACATAAAATGTAAAGCTTTTCCCAGAAGAGCAATTTCTAGCCATGCTGCTAATTCTGCAAGACCAATGTAAGAGAAGCACTTACTGTTTACTCTAGAAAAAACTTCAAACCTTGCAGCCCCCCTTTACTTACTGGGCATGGGCCCGCACATTGTTGTGATGTCAAATTTGTTCATCACTGCTATAGCATGTTTCACTTTCTAATTTATAGGTTGTTATTTGTTATGCAGTTTGCCTGTTCCCTAATGAGCTCATTTTCCCTGAGTATAGGTACTGATAAATGCTGGGCAGGCAGCGGGTTGCCCTCTGTAGTGAAACTTCCTCCCAATAAAAGCTGTAATGGCAAAACTTCTTTGAAGGAGAGGTATTGTAGAATCAGATGGGATCAATATGTTCTTCTTAGTCTGAAGACAGAGTTACACTGAGTGAAGCAGAGGTGAATTCCAAAAAAAGATGTTCCAGGTCTCGTATAATGGGGATTATGAGACCACTGAGCCATATAAGATATTTTAAAGCCTATTCAGCAAGCTTGCTGGCAAGCCTGCTGCATAATCAGGCATCAAATGGCCAGTGGTGTGGAGTCCATCCTGATAATGTCCTTGTTTACTGTCATACTGAATGCAGGAGTATCCCCAAGAGCTTTGGGGACTGCTACACAAACAGTCCTCTGCCCACTCCATCTATGTGTGAATCTCCTTTTCCCGTGGTGTTCCCATCAAAATCAGAGCCTGCCACTAGTGGCTCATTTTCCCTGAATGATGAGGCTTTGAAAGGAAGATATAAAAAGAATTAATGGAAGCAGGGGGACGTTTCTGAGTCAGTTGGCCATGTAAATTTTGAGTGGGGCTTCCCAAACATAACTTCAATATTTGAGTTGAGTGAATTAACAAGGAGCTATTGAAGCAATGAGCAATGAGCCCTGGATATTTGGCTGCTACATTGTGGTTTTGATCATAAGCATGTTGGAAAAACTGTACCAATTTCCTTTCTATATTAAAAAAACCCTAAAAATACCTTTTTTTAAAAAAAAAAAAAAAAAAGCTTGTGAGATAACTGTAACTGGGGTTTTTTGTTTGTTTGTTTTGTTTTGTTTTTTTTTAATTAGCACTCCTCTCCTGTGACACCATCTAATTTTATCTGCTTTTCTGATGGTAAATGAAAATATCTTGAGAATGCAGTATGGGCACAGGCACAGACTTTAAAAGCAAGGAATGATCAAAGAGAGCACTGGCTAACCACCGAACAATTTCTAATTAGCTCTCAGCTGTCTTTATAGAGTGCAAACTGAATGATAAAGAGTAATTATTCATACAGAGGCCACATAATTTAGACAAATAACTTGTAAAACATAGTAACCAGGCTGCATTGCACTCTTTTTTTATTTAAAATTCATATTTGGGATTGGGTGTGGGGGGGAATTCCTCTGGTTTGAAAAGGGAGGAGTTGTAAGCTATGGAAATCAGAGAGGAGAAAGCATAATCATTCATCTGGCTATCTAGATAAATCCTAGCCAAATGTGGCATTCTTCCCTTGGCATGTCACTGGGAAGAGCCAGCCTTGCCACAATGAAATCCAAATATCTTTCCCTGTCTAAAAGGAGGCACTCAAAATATTCTAGATGGTTTTGCCTTCTGTAGCATTTTTGAAGCGAGTGTTGCACAGTTAATTTGCTTTCAGCATATATTGCAAGAGCCACTAGACCTCCAAGTTCAGAGCAGAATTTAAGCATCTCTTTCCCCAAGATATCAGTATATATTTGTCTGGGTGGTGCTTCATTTGGTTTTTCCTCTCTGGGGTTTTGAACTGCTCTAGTTCCTTTCTGATGTTTGTAGCACTTGCTAATTAATGTGCTGTGTGTATTTAGTGAATGTGCTGTGTGCTCCCTCTTAGACATTAGTAATGAAGATGTTAAATAAAATTGGTTCTAGCATTTATCCAGCAATCACTCACTCTTTGCTCTTACAAAGACATTTGACAACATGCTATATCAATTGCATTTTTTCTCTCACCTAAAATCCTGCTGCTGTATCAGTCTTTGCTCTTTCTAATGGAATCTTTTCCAAATTGCAATTAAGAGCCTGATATTAAAAATCCGGATGTTTGCATATAATTGCATTTTTAAAAAATCAAATTGAACTAACATAATATGGTTTTATTAGCTTGTACAAAGCAGTGTAAGTATTTTCCCCGTTAATAGATTTGGTTGCTGCTTATTATTGTGTGTCACCATGGCAAGGCTTTTCATTTTCTTTTTTGGCTGTTTGTTTCATTGTTTTCTAAAGGTAGATTTATTGCACATATTTGCATGCATCTTTTCCCTTCCTTTCAATCTCTACCAGTACCTTTGGCTCTGCTTTATCTTTGGAAAATACTCAGTTACTGTCTTCAACTGATACTGAAATATGTTTTCTGTTAGAGTAAATATTAATTCTCAAAATTAATAAATTATGCTTGGAAAAGAATACTACAATATTTAAAAAATATTCATGTAGTATTGTGAAATGAATCTCAGAAAGGAATAATTCATGTTGAATTTTAATGAGATCAGTTAATTTTGTTTCTGAAAATGTTCAGATGTAGTTTAGCATTCAATTATACATACAGAGTAAATCTTCTATTTATGATGTTCCTGAGATCATGCACTACAAGTAAACTTTTTCTAATTTTTCTGTCACTGCCCTCTAACCTTTTAAAGACTCTTCATGAATGCAACACGATGAAAAATCATGGGAAAACAGAGTGGTGTTTGAGGATGCAGGTATGGTTTAGATGAACAGTGAAAATACTTATAGCTAGGCTGGATTTTCACTATGTTAAGGGAACCAGGGACTTTACATAAACTCCAGCTAGCACAGAATGTGGCTGCCAGGTTTCTTATGAAAAGGAGACGACAGGAGCACATTTGATTTATTTTGAAAATGTATTGGCTGCCAGTCAAATACCATACTGGTTTTGAAATTGCTCTCCTTGTTTGTAAGGTGTTACATAGTCCAGCCTATGTCTTTGACAGTCTTTGTCCTCACATTCCTGGTCAATCTTTGTGATTTACTCAGTTCCAAGAGTCCTCTAAAGACCAAGGACTTTAATATCTACTGACAGTTTCTTAAACAGAAGATATTAAGATTGTCCCTGATTTTTGTTGCAGCCATGACTTGGAGAACTTCCCTGACCTGAGAAGTCACTTTGATTTGAAGTTAGACACACAGTTAAGTAACTTGTTGAATTAATTTCTCAATGTCACATTGTCTTCAGTAGCTTCACAATGCACAGAATGAGAGAAGAATCAGGCTTTTCCTTCTTTGAAAATTAAATCCAATGCGCTAACTGCTTTTTCAGTTTAGCTTTTCTGAAGCATTGACTATACATTTATAAAAAAATAACCACACAACCAAAAAGGACCAGAAACCCCCTAAAAACACTGAGGGTTAGATTTTTGTGCCAGTCATTGTGCAAAATTTTCATAACAGCTGGTAGAAACACTATTTTTTGTGTGTGTCATGTGAAAGACTTAATATGACTTTCAATTTTTTATTTTTTTTTTTTCAGTTACCATGCAGGAAATCTTTATAATTCACAACAGTGTTTTAGGTTTTTGGGTTTTTTTTAATGAATGTCAGGTACACTTGTGAATTGTTTCCCTACCATATTTTTTTTCTCCTTTTGTTGTTTTCTTTTTTTTTCTCCTTTGCAATCCTTTTTTTGCCTGCACTTTCTATAAAGTTCTCCAATCATTATTTTACATGTAAAAAATGCCTCTTTCTGTCTTCTGTCTCACACATATTAGGAAACATTCCAACCTTTTGATAAATTAGAGTGGTAATGTTGTAATACTTCACATTCTATCATGTTTCTTCAGCTTTATAAAAACATGTAAACTCTTTAGATTTTGCAGCTCTTAGTATGACAGAGGAGGCAGTGGGAGACAAGAAAAAGAAAGAGAGAAAGGAGGTGTTATTTCTTTTTTAAGAACCTGCATCTATTTATCAGCTTTTCTGTTTCTTGAAGAAACATTTCTCTAAAAAGGCAAACTCACCTTGCTGTCTCCACTCCACTCCAAAGGTGATGGCTGGGATTGGAAACTCCTGATTTATTTTTAAAACCAGTTTATTTTTAGTTTTTCCACGTCACTAAGGCACTTGATTTACTCTTCCCTCCCCCCCCCAAGTATATAATCTTTCATACTGTTGTTTAATGTTTTACAGTTTAATTAAGTTCATTCCATAATTTGAAAACCAGGACCAGGCATTTTTTCAAACTCAAATAAGATGGTAGCTTAGGATCAAATAAACCACTGCTTGTGCCACCCACTACCACCCACTACTGTGACCTAAAAGGGACTTGCAACCTGTACACCTGCAGTGCCCCAGCTGCTGAAGGATGCCTCCATTAACTCTTGAGTTCCAGATTTTTGAACTTGTGAGATGATTTTCTGAGGAGATGGATTTTCAACACTACTCACTTTAAAAAAAAAAGCAAAACTTAAAAAAGGATCTGATGACTTGGCAACCCTTTTATAGGCAGGTACTATGCAGAAAGAGAATGAGTTATTTAAAGCTGTGCTGCTGATTAAGTACTCAGTAAAATTAAAAGAAGTGCCCTCTGCATAGTCCTGCCTTTTGCATGTAGAATGTAGTTCTGCAACAGTAATAATGAATCCCTGCTTTCCTTTTTGCCTGACCACCAAAAATGCTTTCTCTCTCTGGGGAGACAGAGCGAGATACTTAGCCAAGGGTGTGTTTTATTTCTCTCAGTACTTCTGCTGCTCTTTTTTCTTAAACCAATGTGGTGTATACTCATAATTTTATATAAAGTACAAAATACGTACAAACATAGCTGTGCATAGTTACAGTTTTGTGAAGCCAGGTTTCTATCCAACAGCTTCTGTTCCCTTCTCTCCAGCTCTTTTTTTATTTTATTTTTAAATTTTTGTTGGACAGATTGTCTTTGCTTTATTCTTCTTTCATCACTACGTACTAAAGCTTCTGTCCAATTCTATCTTTTAAGATGTGTCATGAATTTCATACTTATACTGAAGAGAGAATTAATGGTGCTGACTTCTTTACACAAACCATGTCAATACCTCTTATTTCATACTGGCAACATCCCTTCCTTGCTTGTTCCTTCACTGAGTAGCTGTAATTTTGCTGATTTACTAAGCTTGGTGATGTATACAAATGAAGGGAAAGATAAAGCACTGCAGAATATTTCTACTTGTGGTCAAACTGGAATATTCAGATCTCTTCTGGGCAAAATTTGAGAGCTTTGGGGGCACAACAAACAAACAGAATTTTTGTTGTAGTTTTTGTTTTTCTGGATCAAAATTAGGAGTGGTTTGCCTTTGGGTCACGTCTCATGTGAACTTGCAAAAAGTGGGGTGGAGTAAGGAGAATTATATGAAAGAAGCCTAGTTTGGGCCAATTTCTAGATTAAAAGCAAGTGAACTAACTAATGTTCTGCATCAAACTCTAAGTTTGGCAAGTGCTTACATTTCTCAAATTTTCTCTTTGAATCCAGTATTGTCTCCATCTCACCTCAACAATGACGTGCCTGGCAGTATCCCCAAGACAGCAGCAGTTTCTCCCGTGATGAGATGCCAGGGTAAGGGGAAAAAAAAAAAATTAGAAAGAAAATCCAAACATACAAAGCAAGTATTACTGTCTTTCTTAATGCATTATTTTTGAAAGAAAGTAACAAGTATTAACTAACAGTAAAAGAAGCCTTATAAAATACTGTCTAGATGCTAATACTTTTGCTCTCTTTTTTGGATTGCTTAATACATAATAATGACCTTCTGCACAAGCTCCCTTTGATATTCAAAGTCCATTGCAATGAACTGCTCTTTTCTCAGAGAGAAAAGCTGTAGTACCAGATGGGAATGAAAAAAACCCAATATGTACAACAAAGGCAGTCCTGAGCTTGATGTAACTTTATTAGCAATATGTAGGAAGAACATGACATAACAATATACTATAAATCAGTATGACTATAGAAACACCATTAGAGGGAGCTCTGTTACTTAGTCCAATAGTTTATCTGACAGACTCATAACCAAGCTGCAGATTTCTGATTTGAAATTGGAAAAAATATAGGATTAAAAAAAAAAAAAATAGCCAGCTTTGATTCTAAGCATAGACCTCAAGAGAGCACTCTGAATGTGGAGATCTCTTTTGCTGAAGGGGCACATTGGTTTCAGCCTATTTGTTTCAGGCTGCACTATATTAATAGTATCTGTAAAACACAGAAGCTGTGACTCCGTTCTTTTCATCTTCCCTGTTCTGCCCTCTCTACATCTCCCTCAAAGTATTGAAAGTACTTAAAGTAATGATTTCTTTATTATTTTAAACACATGCACTCTTTTTAGTGCACAATGTGCATGCATATTAACTTTGAGCACAGGAGAACATGAGGCCTATGATTTGAAGATTTATTTTACAATTTATTACAGAATGCAGAGCTGAAAGGAAATAATGTATCTTAAATAGTTTAGTAGTCAGCTAAACACTAATCATGTGGTCCTGGAAAAATTCTTCCAGTTGTTTCTTACTTGCAACAAAACTAAAGTGCCCAGCCTTTTCTCTGCACAGTATTTAATGCTCTTTCTTGAAAGGGATTTTGGTTTTTGACTGTCAGTTTTATTCCTTTCTCATCCAATGATGCTTAAACCAAACTTTGCAGAATGGGGGAGTTCAAAAATAGCTTCTGTTTTTATTTGGTTTATAAAAATAATCCAGCAGAGGAAAGAGACCTAACCTGTGTCCCTATCAAAGGACAGGTTATAGTGAACCTTAATCTTTTTACAGATAGCGCGTCCATGCAGCAGTTTGGTATCAGGCACAAATTCTTAGGAAAGCAGCTTTACTGGCTCTGCTGTTAACAGACCAACTGTTATCTCTCAGGGAGTTTGCCTATGAAGACACCCCAAGATGGGATCTTTATCAACATTTTAAATTCTTGATCCTAGGATGCCAATACATTTGATCTGTCTAAAAGTAAGAAGACATGAGGAATAAGAAAACACAGGAGAGGAAAACCGAGGTCTGCTTCCTCTGTCCAAATCCAAAGAGAGGGGCTAGCTTGTTTCTGTGCAGAGCCAAAGCACCAGTGCTGGGGCTCGGTGAGGGAAGGAGGCTGTGCCTAGCACAGATCATTACACAGCCCAGTATTTATGTAGCAGCCAATGATTGCTAAGTGCTGAGTGCTGGAGAGAGGGAGAGTGCTCATTGCCTTCCTCAGTGACTCTGCACGTTGGTGTCATACATCCCAAACCAGGACATTTATTGGCTTTGAGCACTTGATATGAATAAGTGAACCAATTTATAAAATGGAGTAGCCCCTGACTAGCTGCCACAATTGTAATATTCCTTGAGTTCCTAAATAAATACAGGCTGAGTGAAGAGTATCAGCTGTATTCGAGCAAACAGCCATTAGCACCGGTTTTCTTTTCCTCCTCTTGTGTGGCCTCTCTCCTTACACTTGTGGTAGCTTGTCAGCACTTTCTTTAAAGGTAACACAAAGCCCTCTGAATCTCCCCAACAATGAAAAATGAATTACTATAATGTATAATAAATAAGAATCGCCTCTTAAATCAGTCAGTGGCTATGTTAAAGGGTCCCACAGCTTTTTGCATTTCCAGAGCTGATGTGTGAGTGAGGTCACACTATCCCCAGGAAAGGTGGGCAGGGCAGAGGTGAAGGGGGATTTCTTAATATTATTTTTAATTGCAAGGGGACAGAGCTGGACCATTCAGAGGAATGAATCACAAAGACTGACTCAAGAGCTTAGGAATAACAGACAAAGCTGTGAAATAAATTTTAATAATAAGCAGTAGTGTTTCAAGTTAATTAGTCTAGACAACCTGGTGGCAATGCACTAACAGCTTGGCGCACACCAAGGAGTGGCTAAGCTGGGAATGTGCACTGCCACTGAAGTGAAGCCCTTCTCAACCACTGCTTTTTGTTGATTTTTCAACAGTGGCAGTGGTAAGATAGCCAAAGTCTGGCCCTTACGAGAAACTGCAATATTTCTTCCTGAAAGACAAAGGAGACATGAAATCTGAGTGCTGGCAACTGTGGACAATGGTGCGTGTGTGGGGGGGAATTGTTGGACCAGAAAAAGAAATTAGTTAATAACACTGTTATTTACTTTGCCTGAATTTCCTCACCCTCCCTGGCAAACCTCTTTTGTGAAAGCAGCCGGAAGAGAAGCTGGGTAATTCGAGAGTTCAGTCACTAATGGCAAATACAGCAGAATATTAGTGGCAGCACCTTCCTGCATTTATTGTGCAGAAGCACTGATTGCAGGCAATTGTATTGATCCATTCAGCCACTCATTTCACTTCATTGGAAAATGAATTAATTCTGACAGGCTTTGGCAAGAACTCATTAGTTTGTAGCTTAATGCTTAATAAACTATAATCTCTCTTTTAACAGTGTAAGACTAATTTTCAGCCAGCCTGGGGATGCAGGGAAAACCTGAAGACTTAATTTTTCTCAGAAATTAGTTTAATAATAGACAGGATCGTATGCAAGAATATGAAAAGAAATACATATATAAAATAGGTGAGCAAAGCAGCTACTAGCAAATATGAAAGAAAAACTATCATAAAAATAGGGAGGGGGATTGGAATTTAAGCCCATATCAGAAATTACCTATTTCACTGTGGCAAAAAGCATGAACTACTGGCCTTGGGGCACCACCTCCAACGTTTTGTAAAGTGAGGCTATTTCTGATGGCTTCAATGATATAATTTCCTGTGCTCTAGACAAATAATGTTCAAATGTTCTTAGCATGTTAATTTTATGAATGGGAGGAAAAATCCATTAAAAAATCCAACCTGCACAGAAAAAGCCATATATACAACACTCTACTTCACTAAACGATTGACTGGCCTCTTTAGCTCCAGCTCTCTGCTTTCAGATGCTAAGATCAACAAGTGCTTTGAGCAAGAAAAAGAATTTTCTCAGACTCTGGTAAGTGCTTTGAATACAGCATGATCTTTTTAATTTTTTTTGTTGTGTTTTCACATGTGATTGTATTATATTACATATGTTCTCCCAGCAAAGTTCTTGACATTATCTCGAAGTGCCATCTACAAAAAAGGAATGCATTTATTTTGTTTTCTGTGCTAGATTGATAATCCCACTCTTGCAGCTATGCCATTTACTGTGCCAGATGTTCTGGCCTTTCTGTGTCTGCTCTTAGTTTGTAAAGTATGTAACTCTTTGAAGGACTGTAGCCATCATTGCTTTGACTGGGTTAAAGTATCGGAAAGAGCCACAGATGGCACATGAAAAGGTCCTGTACAAACCTGTAGGAAACCCTATGTAATAATTAGTGTTGCTATACCAGGTGATTTTTTTTTTTTTTCCTACTGTAATAACATGCTCTTATTCCAACTCATTGTAAAGCTGTTGGCCAGTCCTCTTGCTTGCCAACAAAATCCATTTCCTTCACGTTTTATGATAGCAGACAGCCTGATTAATTCAATTGAGGATCCTAGTGACTACTCCAGCTAAGTGAAACTAAATGCTAGTCCCCTTTCTTTTCTAATGCAGCAATGCCATGTACATGGCAGCAGCTATGCCCTCGTGCATCTGTCCTGTTGCAGCCTCCAAAGGCTTCCTCCCTCCCTACCTTCCCGAAAAGAGTTTAAGCCTCCTGAAACTGCAGGCTTCAGACAGATGATGGAAAAAAGAAGTCGTTTCTATCAGTGGTGTCAGCTCCTATGTGCAGTATGGTGAGACTAGTGAGAGTTAATGTCTGAGGCAACATTTATCTGCGGCATTGCATGGATTCTCTATGCTAGAAAAGATCTGGCAGTTTGCTATTCTGGCAAACTTTCCTAGTGTAGCCACAGCTTATACTGGCAAGCTAGTGTTTTGTCTGTATGTAGTTTATACCAGTTCCCTGAATGAAATGTGCTATACTGGCAGGCTCCTTTCCCCTCCCACCCACGTACAGCAGCATCTACTTTGGCATTCAGTATACAGGAGAAGTTTTGACTATAGATCTGTTAGTGTAGGAAAAACCATGCTCCTCAGTAAAAAGGGGGCTGAAAGGAGGTCATGTAAGACTTAGACAGAAAGGTCTCTTTGCATTGCAACTATATGGGAAAACTGAAAGCTCGTATGTTTGGTAAGATGATTTACCAATGCCACTGGTGCCAGGACAAGAATTGTACCTGTGCTGGTTTGCTGTTACATTTTTCCAGGTGGGGAGCCCAGAGGCATTTCTTCTCCTGTGTTGCATAAGATTGGTAGGTGAGAAACTACTGCTCTTGATCAGCGTACTCTCACAAATAATCCTTTTTTCCCTTACAAAAAAAAAAAAAACAAAACAAAACAAAAAAACAAACCCACAACAAAACAACAACCCTCTTTTCCTGAGGGGATGTGGAGTTTGAAATGCTGATGACACAGAAGTCCCTGTCTCTGTTATCTCTTTTTATGGTTCTCTTTGAAGGGGAGAATTTCCCTGCCTGTGGCTGAGATAACAGAGAGATGCTAAGTGGTGGGATTTTTCACAGCACTTGACCATAAGCAATAAAAGGTCAATTTGGACACACATCCCAGTGAACTTGGAAACATTAGAGTTTTGCTGGTTTAATGTGGAAATCAGTGCTTCAATAGCACACCGAAGAGAGCTAATACCTCTTAATTGCCTCTTTCTTCATTTGCCCCCCACCTCTTAAAAGCACATTGCCTTGTTACTTTTAAGTTTAGTAACTTGTGAATATGTAGACAGGGGTTGATTCTTGCCTGTCTCTAACAGGAGAACAAGGGCTCACAGGTGAGGGCTGGGGGGGCCAGGTCCAAACTCCCAAGTTCTTTATGAGATGAGCAGAAGAACCTCTGGATCAAGGACATTTTGGGAGTTAGACATTCACATGGGCTCCAGACAGGACTGGAGAAATACTCATAAGAGATTAGACTGGGGTTGGGAATCACAGAAGCTGAAAAATAGTTGGAGACTGGGAGAATGCTCCCAGTATTGGGAATATACAACACCTTTTCTTTTTTTCTTTTTTTAATTTTCTCATGTGCCAGCCAAGAGACTGCTGCACGCTGAACAGGGGTTAGATGTACCCCAGTACAGCTGTACCTATTTTGTTGTGTATAGGGGGTTAAACCAGCACAGAATTCAAACTTATAGAGCCAGAATATATCTTTCTTGTAATGTTCCTACCATCAAGCAGTAGTTTATTCTTTGCAGAAACACTCAGAAATTAAGGGTCCTATCTGGGTACTTCCTTGATAAAGAATGCTTGGCACAGTTAAAATTTTCAGGGTTTGAGTAATATATTGTGAGGAACTGGAGATAGCAGCACACAATAAATATTTTTTGGTTTTGGCTTGGCACCTAAAGCCAGCTAACTGAGGCTCAGTAAACGGAAATTTGGCATTGCTGCTGTTTGGGAGACTGGTTAATGCAAGGATTTGGAATATAAAAACCAAATCAGAAGAAATATTTCATCTTCATAAGGTGGTCCCTAGGCTCAGTGCTGCAGCTTTTGCTCATGCAAAACAAATTTCTCATACAGCTTATTCATATTAGATAAAAATATCCTGACCGGGCCATTTGCTTGTCAGGTTTATGAACATTTCTCTAGTAGTAAGGAACCCCAGTGCATCCTTCCTCACTTGCCTCCTTTCTCTGTGATGTCTGTGCTGGTTGAAGTCACAACAAATTCGTTGGCATGGAGGCACAGGAGGGAGGGCTGCTCAGGAAACCTCAGGGGAAGCACAGCCAGGGCTCTCCCAAAATATGTCTGAGCCCTTGCGCACATAGTCTGTGTCCCAGTGCCAGGCTGGCTGTCAGCAGGCAAAGCATTTGTCAGATTCTACCCCCAGTTTCTGTTGCTTCCTAGTTTTATTTCTATTTATTTAAACCTTTGTCTCTTTTCTTTGTCCTGCCTTTTCCCTCCCCTGCCCCTGGCTCCGCCTCCCGCCTTTATTTTGTCTGGTGGTGTGTTTTTCTCGGTCTCAGACTGGGGACGGGGCTGTGTCGGGAAGGCTGTGCAGGGCCAGGCATGGTGCTGGGCAGGAGCTGGAGGGCTCACCAGCGAGGGCAGCTGCATTTTGGCTCTCTGCTTGCTGCTTCCCAGCTGCAGGGAAGGGAATGGAGTCGGGCCCTTCCCTGCTGCGAGGGTCTTTGTGGCCAGGGAATGCCTTGGAGACAGCACAGCCTTTGGTGGCTGCTGGTTGTGGCCAACCTCAGGGGGTGAAGAAGGGGCAGGACCTTTGAAAGCCCTTTCAAATGGCGATCAGGACAGCTGTGGGGAGATGACCTGTTCACAAATGGCCACGATATTTCTGCATCTTTGCACTTGCTGGCCAGGGAGGCAAGAGTTAGGGCTGAAGGGCAGGCCTCACCCCGGCTGGGCGGCCATGTCAGGGCCTTGTGGCGAGGGAGCGGTGCGGCTGCAGGGGCTGTGGGGAAGCAAGCAGAGTTTCCATTTTGTCAGCACAAATTATATCACGTCTTTCTTTCTGTGCCTCTAAAACTGTGGTTTGCCTTGGTTTTGGAGTCTACCTTGCCCTCAGCAAGCAAATAAATGCCAACTAAAATAAAAAGGAAGCACAAAACAATAATGAGGCCTGCCACGCGTAAGCAAAGCTTCTTGAGGCTGGACGGGAAAGCAGAGCCTGAAGGGCCAAATCCTGCGCCCTGGGTGCTGGGCCACTGTGGGGCCTCACCCCACCATGGCTGTGTTTGCCCACTGTGGGGGGTGGCCCCTGGCCAGAGGGTCCCACAGGGCACATCCAGGGAGGGGAGATTGCTGAGTCCAGAAAGGGAGAGAAGGCAGTGATGGTAGACATGCAGCTGGAAGAAAAGGCTGCTGAACTGCATTGCTAACACACAGAGAGGGCAGGCAGACCAAAGGGAGAATCAGTAAGAATCTAAGATTTTACTTACTGAAAATCAGTAAGTAAATAAGTAAAACCCACATATTCAGTGGCAGTCTCAATTAGATCCCTTCAAGTTTGCAGATTGCATATGAATTTTCCTAATTGACACACGTAAAAGCAGAGTGATAGTTTCATTTCTTACCTACCATTTCCTGAAGAATGTTTAAGCCTCTTTCCATTTTGCTTGTGAATTTGTAAATGAATGGACATATCATAAAAAGAAGTGTGCCTTACCATTGAAGGGTAGGGCAATTTATTGGCAGAAATTTCTCACAGTTATGTTTTGTTTCTAAATATTATATTGCTGCTAGAATAAGCTACAGAAAATAAGAATTGCATACCTTTTTTAAGTGCACAGATAAATACTTAAGTCCTAAGAAAATTGAAGGAGATTCCCTTTTAAATGGAAAGGGCCTGAAAACAACTTTAAATGAACTTTACATGTGAAGGAGATATATTTTGCATCAGACACCTCAACTACACACTTGTTATAAGAAAAAAAAGTTATGTAATGCATTACTTACCTCTGCTTGAATAATTTCCTATATATGCTTTCCCATCAAGGTGGTGGCAGGTTAAACACTTTATTTTTGCTGTATACTCTTGCTCTTTCTGATGTTTCATGCCAAATTACTGTGGTAGAAAGAAGTCAAATATACTAAAGATGTATATTTTAATTATAAATATTAGAAGAAATGTATTAGTGTTCCTTTTTTATTAATAGCAGATTGTTGGCCAACTAGGCAGCAAAGTTATTTATTCGGAAGACATATGTTATGCTGTGGGGTAATACTACAAGTAGGACATTGCACGTGATAAGTGCTTCTGCTGGCAAACTGCTTCACTTCACTTCTGCTGCCTTATGGGAGCAAATCTCCTGGTGCAAAGTGGCATTTGCCTTCCAACACAGACGGATCAGGGCTAATGTACCCCAAGCGGGTGTCCAGGTCCTAAAATCAAAGCTATCAATGTGACCACATTTGGTGTGAACAGAAATAAACCACTTTTGTGATGAAATAATTTAGGGCTGTTATCTGTGAAGCGGTCAGAAGAAAATAAGTTAATGACACATTGCACGTGCCAGGTTTTTTCTAGGGTTGAACTAAGAGCTTAATTCCATAAAAAGTTATTTTGCTTTTAACTTTTTAATAGCTTAAGTGACTAAACCAGGCAAAAGAAGTTTGGTCACAATAATATCAGAGAGAATTACAATGAAAGAGGTGTTACCGATACAATCTTGGCTATTTTTATAATTTTCTTTCCTTCTTCCTCATCTTTATCAGTGTGTTTTACATAAACCTGACACATTTATATATGTGAAACAGATGCAAAATGAAGCAGTTTTGTCTTCAGTTATGACCATGTTTTTTCAATCATGGAAATGATTTATAGAAATGTTCTTTGCTGTAAAAAATTTCTTTTAAAATCCAAACCACATTAATTATAAATCTAACATTCAATTTATTTTGATACTTTTGGGAATGTGGGGAAGTAAATTTATAATGCAAATAAACAATTTCTTTAAAAAAAAAAAATCATTATTAATAAATGTTGAGATGAAACCAGCACAAGACTTCTCAGTGAAACTACTAGAGAATTCAATTAGATGTTGAGAAAATTAGCTCTCTTTTTAGAAAAATATGTCTCAGATTTCGATCTGCTGTGGTATATTTGGCACTCCTGGGGCCAACCAAACTGTGAAATGCTATTGATGTTGGCTCCTTGGCTGATCAGGCTGTTCAGAGTTGAGCTCAGTTTACTGTGGAATAAACTCTATAAACATTTTGAAGTTTGGAAGAGCTGTGCAGAGGTGTAGGAATGGCCTGAGACTGAGCAGTATGACCAGTAGAGACCAGGAGAATTGGCAAGGTCAGCAGCTGTGTCCTGGACAAGACCATACTACATCATATCCACAGCACTGCCAACTGTGACAACTTTATCACACTTCTTACAAGGCTTAGGGCTTTTCTTCACACCTCAGCCCTTGAAGCATGTGCAAATCTCAGTTTCCATTTCTTAAAGAGTGTGTTTCTAGTCCTTGTGATTGCAAACAGAAGCTTGGAAACGTTAACCCTGGAGGCTGAACACCCAGAAAGCAAATAAAACAGTAAAGTTTTTCTTAAATCTCACTTTAAAGCCAATCTCATTATTTTGGGGGTCTCATTCATATTTTCTGGGTGTGTAGACCCGACTGTAGTGAATGCCAGGAAGCTAGTTCAGCTTTACAGAATTAATCACTCCTGACAGATGTCTCTGTGGTCTGTGGTGCTCTGGTGGTCTGTGGTGAACTGCTACTTCTCCACTCCCTGTATTTCCACCTGCTATTTCTCATTAAAAGGCAGCTAAAAGTACTCTATGGGCTTTCCCTGTATTCCTATTGCATATAAGCGATTAGAGTGCATTAAGCATTATTGAGCAACATTGTGGGAGTTGAATTCACACATTCGTCTTCCCCCTACTCCTTCAGTTGTCTGTGGGGTATTCTCTCAACTTGTGTTTCACTCAATGAAGTATTTTTATGGTATCTTTCTCAAAATCACTTCAGATGTCAGTATTGCAATGTTAAAGTTGTTCATAAAATGCAAAAGGAAGTGACTTTTGCCCTTTTTAAAGTAGACAGTGACATGAGTCCTTTTGACCTGAGCTGGGAGAATAGCTTGTGCTTGAATTAGCTGGTTATGAAAGTTATTTCCCTACCTAGCTGAGCTGCATTGAAGACTGGATCTCTGTTTTCATTACAGCTTCTGTGTAGCTGCAAGCTCTGATAGCCACAGAAAGGAGGCTGGTTTCTGTGGAAGGAAGGAAGGAAAGAATGCATGAGTTCTGGTATCTGTGTAAAACAAAAGCAGTATCATGGAGTCTACAGTTGATCCTCCAATAAACCAATTTTGAAAGCCCTGACTTCCCCTACCCCCTCCTCACTGTCTTCCTTTGATAGGGACAGGAGGTAGGAGCTTCCTAGGAGTGTAAAGATGTCTGGTCTGGCAAACATGAAAGAAGAAAGCTTGTGTGTTTATTTTGCACGCCACAGACTTCAGGGCCAGAAAGCCTTTTTTTTTTTTTTTTTTCTAATTAGAAGATATTATCTTGTTAGAAAGTATATGTTTTGAAGCTTCAAAGAGGGAAGAACAAAACAAATCCTCCTCTTGACCTATAAATACAGTTAGAAAAGCTACAACAATTCACTGAAGTTTACTGTGATAACTTGATTTTGGCCTCAGTCTAGAAGACTTGGGTACTTTGGGAATTGTTGGAATCTTGAATCTCACTGGTAAACTGTGAGAAGAGAAGTCTGAAAGGCTGGTGCAATGCTGACAGGGCGGTATGCAGCATTCCTGCGCATCAGCAGTGTCAAAGTGTGGAGTTTATGACTGCTGTTTCTTTCTCCTCCATCAGTAAACACAATCTCCCTACTCCCTGAAGTTAAATCAAACCACTGTAAAACAGCTCGTGAGTAACCAGGGTAAAATTTCCACTGAATTAATGATATATCTGGTCCAAAATATTTAAGATATAAACAAAAGAGGATAGAATAAGACCGGCCAGGCATGTAAATATTTCCAAAGTGGTTGTTTTCCAGATAGTTTTTGAGCCACCACTGGTGAAAGACAGGGTGGTTGCTCAAAGTTACCTTTGAAAGAAATGGATTGTCATCAGCTTACACCAGCTGAGGATATAATCCCGTATATTTCATGACTGACTGTTTAAAACATATCCAAATGTCCTTGGAAAATATTTTTCCATTGGAGAAAAAAAAAAAAACAACAACAAAAATGTATCTATGAAAAAGTTGGGCAAACTTTAGTAGATGTTCTAATGAAAATAATCATGCTATTTTTAAATAAAAGAAGCTTAAAATCCACATCCAATATGTTTATCTGGCTTTCCAGTATATATATGAGAACAATAATTTGTAAGACAGTTTTCATTTTCTTCCTTAAAAGTGTAGTAAAAATAATGATGAGTAGTAATAAATCAGAAGTAAACCAGAGCTCTTGAAGAAGCTAAAGGCACAGTGATTTGGGAGACAGTGAAATTCCAGACATTTCAGGTGCAATCCAAAATCTTTACAGGTGGACATAGCAGAAAAGGTGGGAAGGCAGCAGTTCCCACAAGAAAAGGTAAAATAGATGACAAGATACAGTAAAGTAGATCAAGACTGGAATATTCTAAATCCAAACCTGGGATGTGTGAACAAAGTATGAAATGTTGAAAATTATCCCTTGATATCTAAAATCCAGTATGCAGGTTTTCTCTGGGAAGTTTGAACTGTATTTGTGCACAGCTCCTTTTTCTGGTGTTGTGTGAAATGAACCCAGACTGAAGTTCCTGATGTCTTCCCTGCTTTACACATGGCCACCTGAGATCTATTCAGATAATAAGCTTCAGAGCAGAGGCTGGGAATGTCATTGATTGCTCTCCTATGGTACTTAGAGGAAGGAGGTCATTTTAATATGTTAGACTTTGAGGTTCTTCCTCAAGGCACATGTTAAATACTGGTACTATGCAAACTGTATTCATATATATACAGATCTTTGTGAAAGTGGCTAGAATCTCTAGCTCCTGTAAAGTCTTTGCGTGACATGAGGGCTGAGAGTCTTTCTGATTAATGTCACTAATAAACTAACCTCCAGGTGAAGGGAAGATGTTGAATGGTATAGAGTTATGTTTCATGTAATTGACTTTGAAGTATTTGGAAGATACGATGTTAGAATGCATTATTCCCAACTGTGTTTTCCTTACCAGTTTATAAGCCTTTTTTTTGTTTGTTTTATTCCATTCATTCTTCCCATGGTCCTGCAGGCCAGTTAGGGACTGATTCTTGTGAAGCATGATTTGTCATCAAAGCAAAGTCTTATCAACAGGATCTTTTGGACTCAGCACATTTTGAAAGGGTTTAGCCAGTTGCAAATGACAAGTTATCAATTGTTACTGCAGCCTAGAAAGTTCAGATGAGATGTTAGGGCTGAACTGATTGGAAAAGCATCTCAAAATTCATTATCTGCCCTGGGTAGCCTCATTCCCAGGTTTTTTGAAGGGACACATCTTACACTGATTAGCTCTGAAAAATTCCCGAATAAGTAATTTTCCACAGTGTTTCTTTAGCCTAGTAAATTATTTGGAGAATACAAGTGCTCCTATGACCTCTGTAACATGCTGGTATGGCTGGTGGATACCAAAACTGAGTCCTTGCTTGGCCTTGGTTCAGAGCCAGGACCTACAAGGCGGTCTTCTACATGTCTGGCAAGCATCCTTAGCTACCAGACTATTTGTTATTTCTGGATGTGTCCCTGATTTTAATTTTGTAGCTGTCCTGCTTTGTATTAACTAACTCTTCATTAAGCAGGGAGGGAAGCAACAAGAGTTGGACGCTCCAACCCTTGGTTTTGTCACTCCCTTGGCACAATTAGCTAGAGAAACTCCTAATACTGGTGTACAAAGTTCCAGATAGCAAAGTTGTAAAGGTCTAGTTGCCAAGATCAGGAATTTGTCTTCTCTTTGTTAACTTCAAAACAGTCTCCTTCAGGAGACAGAACAGCTTTGTTTAGTTTAGCCCCCAGCTGTTTCCTCTTGGCAAAGTGATGGTATTGCTCACTTCCTGCTGGAGGTTGTCCATATTATATAAACATATATGTTGGGGAGCAAGTCCTTAAATGGCACTATCAGAAGTTAGTCCAGATTGATCGTTCACTTCCTTATGGCTATGGGAGGGGGTGGCAACTGATTTTTAGGCCAGTCTTGGAGCCTGGTCTGGGACCTGACTCCAAGTGGTTGGACAGTTATCTGGAGCTGGTTTTGCCAGCTTTGTACTTCGAAAGGTAGCATTCTGTCGTTTCATTAATTCTTGTTGCATAAGATCATGCCTCATTAGTGCATGCTTAATTAGTTCCAGCTCTGTAAGCTGATGCTTTGAACACTTAAAAGCTCATGCTTGCTTTTTTTTTTTTTTATGACAACTAGCAAGTCTAAGTGATATTGTACATTTTGTCGGTTTCCATGGGGTAACAGTTAGTGAAGCCTGCAATTTTCCATGATCTTTTAAAATTTTCCTTCTGATTAGTTCTCTATTAATGTCCTTTGGGCAAAACAAAGCCCTTCAGTGCGGTAAATAGTGAGCATTTGAGTACAAGCAATGTGCTTGAGGGAGCTGATGCAGTTTTCTATGATGGCATGAAAGATATCTATGCCAAATCATACACAGTTCAACGGAACTAGTTAGTTGTCTCTAGAGATAAGGACTGAAATACAGGAGTGGCTGCCTCTAGGGTGGAACGCCCTTTTGCCACAGAGCACTGAATGTGCCAGTTGGAGTCCTTCAACACGTCTGCTCAGCCAGGAGGGCTGCCCAGGAATAGGATGTTCTATACAGCCCTTGTCCTCAGTCTGAGTAGAGCAGAAGGCACCAGTCACAAATCACTCCCCTCATATTTATTTTCACAAAAGATGCAGTCTAGAGTGCTCATATAAATACTGATACAAAAGGTGAATGCTTTAAATGACTGGTGCAGAGTAGTTATATATAGTATGATTAACTTTTTTTAGAGGAGCCAAGGCCTGTCCTTAAGTTTACGAGAGACCTCAAGAGCAGGTGGGAGCAGACAGCAGGTGAAGATTCATATCTCCTTGCAGAGGCCAAGGGCTGTCAGCAGAGCTTTCTGAACAGTTGCATTAAATGAGTATTCTATGCAAATAGTGCTATTCCATCCACCAAAACTGAAGTCATATATCTGGCACACTACCTGCAGATGACAATTACTTGTTTATTTTATTAGATCATGTGCTACTCTCCTGAACTCAAAGTATTCATTTCTAAAGAATGTCTACAGCTAATGAGAGCTCAAACGGTTCACAAAAGCTCAGTGCTCTCTAGAAGGTTGGATCTGTTATTACTACAAACTGGTACATTTAATTAGATATATAACATTTACAAATTAGGGCTATTTCTGCATCTTTCACTTCTGCAGTGCTTTTCCTTTGAGCTGCCTATGGTAAAGTATATACCAGTTAGCATAATCAGTGATAAACTTAGTTGTATACACTGCAAAATTGTTTGCTGTATTTTTCAAGGAAGAGGAGTCTTTAAAGCCCCAACTTGGCTTGCAGTTTGGATGGCAAGATTTCTTCAAGCCTCTGGCTACAAATCTAGAGTATGATTGCTTTGTTCCCTTCTAAAATTTGAGTAATGGATGAATTAGAATAAATCAGACAAAAATGCTCAAGAAAGACTCTAGGTACTGTTTAGTTTTGCATTTTCTCTTAGTCTCATGTACACTAATTGGGACTGTGAGTGTTATTTCACCAGATTGCTTCTAATTCTATTTGTTTAGATAAAAAATTATCTTTCTGTAGAAAATATTTGCTTTTATGTTTTGAAACATGGCTCATTTGAACTGTAAAAGCTATGCATGGAGGTTTTTTGTTCCCAGTAATAGGGTGAATTTGCTGTGTCTGCAAAGTGATTAAAATTACCTAATAAGGAGATGAGAACAGAGATAGTATTTTTAAAGTTATGAAGCAATTGTCAGAAAAGAGAAATCATCACAAGTTTTTCAGCAGTTCTTATAGAAAAGCCACACAGAAGTTGAGGTTTTCCTTTCTTAAAGGCAGACTAGTTATGTATGTCTATATTTATTTCTAGTCAGTTCCCAAAGATCCAAAAGCAAGCATCTGTGCCTTGTTTTTCTTACCTGGGGAGCAGGAAAGCCTAAGTCAAAGTAGAAGACTTGGAACTTGTCAGCAGCTTGCTGTGAAGTTACCAGAGCTAGAAGAGATCAGCAGGATTTATATTTCTTGTATATATTTCATATTGTATGATGAAGCCAAGCAGTATCAAGCTGTACACACCTGTTTCAGCAGTGTGTTCTCACAAAGAACTCAAGTGCCAACTGAAGTATGAAACAGGAGCCTCTGATGTTTTTTTCTTTTCCTTCTAAAGATGTGAGGTTTGTGCAAAAGCAATGGATTTATGTTGCTTGACTTCACAAGTGGAACAGTCAAAAGACAGCTCAGTGGCAGTTTCTCACAGAGATGTGATTTGTCATTGATTTTACATCTCCATTACCAAAGCCACAGGTGATGGAATAATACATTTTTCTACACATTTCTCTATAATGTCCCTCTACCAAGCTGTAGGAAGGGTCTGGGTCCATGTATCTCACAACAAAGACAATCCTCCAGGTGCGGTAAGGCATGTTTGCTTACATTCCCTGATCTGAGCACGTTTTTTTACCACTACATTAGCAAAAACAATGGTGCCATGTTCCAAGATTTAACTTTAATTTAAGGCAAAATAGAGACCTCCATCTCTTAATCACTAATAACATGTATCTAAGCATAGAAAATGTTTGTAAACTGAGCAAATTTCTTTAATGTCCATTGTGAAGACAGAAATCACTAAGGGACACTGGTGCTACCTCATATGTGCCTTTAATAGCCTTGTAGAGTTATTCTTTTGATCAATTATTTTTATTAAAATTGTCAAAAGATCTTTCTTATATTACACAAAAATTCTGTTTTTTCAAGATAAATTATTGATAATCTTTATATGCTCTTCCATGCACAAAATGCTTGTTTGAAGCCCTTAGAAAACAAGAACAACAAGCCCCAAAAAGGAAAGGAATGCTAAGAAAATACATGCTTCTCTAACAAAACAACTTACTGTCAGCTTATGTTCTTGAATATTCAAGAACTGTATCCATTAAATACCATTTCAATGGTATTTTCCTCTCGGTAGAAAATCACTTTTCCAGCATATATATAAAGGAAAGCAAATTTTTAAGGTGTGCCTGTTCTCCTTAACCAGGATCTCTCATAGATGAGATACTGGATCTCTCATAGACGAGATACTGGTGTCACTAAAGGCTCACCAATAAATGGGTTTTGGTAAGAAACCTGGGAAATATTCCAAACTGAGAAAAGTCACAAATGTGAGTGTAGACAAACACTGAAGTTTTCATGAATTTTTATCTGCTATTTGTTCAAGGCTGGATTACATAAGTTTTCCCTTAAACATCTTTCCTTGAAAAGCACTTTTAAGACAAGTACAGGTAAATTGGATAGTCTCATAGTTTTGTCAAGGATGTCTTCATCAGTTGTTTCAGCAAATGTTATGTATATTGTATGTAATATTGAACAAGAAATACTCTGATTGCAGACACTCGGGTATTTTCTCTGCTATTACAGAAAGAGTTGTGTAGCAATGAAAAACATCCAAACTAGTACACAAGCAGTAGAGCATGAGCAGAGTGTTACTGATGGACAAAAGTTCAAACCAAAGATAGCCTTATATCTCCTTTTTTCAGCTGCAAAATTTATGTTGATGAAATTTCTTTCTCAGAGCCTAAGCTCGTGTCCAGCTTCATTTATGTGAGCAATGGAGCCCTGGTTTAACTGAGCTCTGCATTCCACCTACTGCTTGAGCTCTGCATTACTGACATCAGTAACAAATTTTGAGTTCTGTTAGTGCTGAAGAAGGTGGGATATCTAAATATTAAGTGGCTGCTTGAGACACTACCGGAATTAAGAATTTGTTTAGAAAGAACAGATGGCCCAAAAAGAAAAATGTGTCTCAACTGAGGTGTTAAGAGGATTAAGGATTAAATAAGCACAAGATCAGAGGCTAGACTAGGGCCAGAATAAACAAATCTATTTAGTCAGGTATAAGAAGAGGACATCAGAAGAAATGAGAGGAATTAGAAGACAGCGATGATGAAGTTGATTCACAGAGCCTATTCAAGATACAGAGGTCACAGATGAGTTTCTAAACCACACACTAGAATTGTTAAATCAAAAACAGATGACATGCAGAAAAACAGACTATGATGGCCAGATGGCAAAATTCTGTGATGAACTGTCCGAGGAAAAAACCCTCTGTTCGATAATATTGTTTCGACAGGTGACACAGAACCATGACATAAAAAATTGAAACAAAGTTTGCAGTCAAAAAGTCAAGAACATAAAAGCTCTAAGTACTGGGCAAGATACTACGAGATGCTCCCAGGTTTAATGTCAGTACTAGGGATGACTTGTACCAAGTAGGAACATGGAAGACTTTGTATAAATAGTCATTCCATTACCGAACAAAAATAATAGAAAGACTTGTATAAACAACATAAAACTTTCTGTTATTCCATGGGATCAAAATTAACACTGGCAGCTTTTAGAGAAGGTTGTCAGAGACATAAGTGCTCCCCAAAATGTGTTTTTTTTCCTCACAGAAAAATGAATAGCTTGATACAGCCTGTGTGAACTGGCCTCAGAGACAGTGCCTAACATTTCACACAAATTTATGATATTTGCCCACCTCTTCACACCCAGTGGATTGTCCACTATCACCTACAAGATGCAAAGTTACACCTACTAACTTCCATCATCATAAAAACAGAATTATACATTATATGCACCCAAAAGCTGCATCTGTCACAAAGGAAATTCTGCTCCTGCCACTACCCAGTGGAACATCCATGTTCCAGCAAACTTTGTTTTTCCATACTTGTTGCTAAAACAGTCACTGGTGTGTAAAGCTCTCTTAAGGGATTCTGGTCTCTTTAAATTGTAAGTCCTGAGAAATTCCCCTGCAGCTTGTACCTCAGATTGACTGAGCTTCTACAAGAGTACGTTTTTAACTGTAAATATCCCTAAACACCTAAATCCCTACTTCTGAACATGGCCAGATCTCGCAGGCCCTGACAGCCAATGCACTGTACACGTGGTTGTTCAGAACAGCCTGCAAGGACACACGGGTGCGTGGCCTCAGCTCATGGAGAAGGGCCTCACATAGAGTGGGGCAGAAGAGCGCTGCTGAAACCTCTGTGAAGGGAGGCAAGGAGAGAGGTCCTTTTGCCATTTGCCCAAAATTCAGATAACTGAGTTTAACTTCCTTTAAAGTGTCAGAGAACACAGGTCTGCGTGGCCCATGTTGCAGAGGAGCCTGTGCTGGAGGATCTGTGGGGCTCTGCCATTCCCTCCTTCCTCACAGATGCCTGATGGTGACAGCTGGGCCATGGGCCGAGGAGTCACGCTGCAAAGGGGGAAGGTGGGTGGTCCAGGCACCAAAGAGCAGGAATCACTACAGACATCCTAAGATAACTATCTGGCCTGTGAGTCAGAACCCAAAGATACCAGGATTAACAAATTTAAAAGCAAAAGACTTAGCCAGACAGAGATTGTGTATAATCCAGTGTATACATAAACTGCTCTTACACTGCCCAGCCAGTGAGCCTAAGTGCTGCTTGGAGGGGACTTCCTAGTGGGAAGTCACTATTTCTGATGGTCCTGTGAGATGAGTTAGAAAGCGCAGTGTCTAGGTTCTAGCCGTTTTGAACACATATTTTTAGCTTAAGTAAAAAGAATTTCAGTGAAACACAGAGTAAAGGCCTTGTTCCCCTCCACTATACGGTTGTACAGCAGAGTGGCACAGACTAAGGAAGTATGTCCAGAAAGTAGTGGAGCTGATATGAAATATCTGTGCAATGCTACATAAGAAAGAGATGCTTACATAGATAATAAAATAAATACTTACATATAAACGAATTATAAATAAAAATACTCACACAATTATGAATTATGCATGCACTCATTGTGTAATCCCAGGCATCCTGTGGTGTCCAGTGGCAGCAGGTAGTGCAGGACCATAGCTTCACACGAGTAATATCCAGCCTTCACCAGCACATTTCTTAGCATCCCTGTTCAGAAATACATTCTTGTTAATAATTCAGCATGTTAGATGATTTGGCTGATTCTAATATGTAGTTTAAAAAGACAGATCTACTTTGTGAGTTTGTGAGAAAGAAAAACCTGTCTCTTTATCAAAGGGAGAAGTGAAACAACAATGAAGGATGTACTCAATGGTGGCTTTTTTTTTTTTTTCCCCTCAGAGAATTATTGTTTGGATTCAACTTCTTTTCTAAGATAAAAGATGATTTAATTTTTCAGCTGCCAACAAGCACTACTTTGTTAACTAGAGCCATTTTGCAGGTACTTGTGTCTTCTTCATTTCCCATGGAGACATGTCTGGGGGAATCAAGAGACTTATCTAATGATACCTGTGACTTTTGGCTGTTTTATACATAATCTCTGCACTGATGACCTTTGGTAAGGAATAGCACCACAACTACTGAACATTTTATTACCTACAGCAAGACAATGTCTATAAGATGATATTGCACAAAACAAGAAGACAATCCTAGAATCAGCATATCTGATATGTAGCAACCCCAAGGTGTAACTAATGTTAGCACAATGTTATGGTTCAAGCAGGGCGGGGAGAAAATAAATTCAGAGTTGGACATCTCTAGGGGGAAAAAATTACAATTTAATATATCACCCACAAGGAAGCCAGAAGCCGTTGTTAAAAAAAACAACAAATAAAATACGCAATACAAACTCACCCTTTTTGTCACTGCAGATCAGAGCCAAGGGATAACATCATATTGTCACACTCTGAGTGAGTGAAATCGTGTTAGCAAGTGCTTTTATCTGAGTGTTGGTGACACCTAGCAGATACTCCCCAGGGCACTGGCAGGTCACAGATTTGTCAAGTGGTTGCTTTCCCGTAAAACTGTGATTCTTAAGGATCTGTAGAAAAATTAGTTGTCCCAATATTTTTCCTGGTGTTAGGTCACATATACACCACCATACCTGATCGGCCATTCAGACACTGGGTTGTGTGATTGCAGGTATAACTCATAAATTGCAATGTAGGAGTAAAACATTGCAGACCATAAGAGAAGCAAAGAGAGAGGGGGGCAGGAACCAAGACGTTCTGTCTATAGGAAGCCAAATAGGCAAAATAACAGTAGGAGAAGAAAGGCAGTCAGATAAGGAGGAAGAGAAGAAGAGAAAGGAAAGAAAAAGAGTATTAGTGAAGAAAATGTTGATCTTGAGACAGAGTCTGTGTTGTCTTCCTCTAATTTCTGTCCTTTGGAAGGGTAATTACAGTTTTCAGATAAAGTTATGACTCCATGGTGCATCCTGAAGCTCAGCTGTGGTCTCAGGCCATTTCTAAGAAACTGCATAAACCCCTAAGTAGTCTTGCAGTATTGCTTATTGGCAGAGGAGAGGATCAGTAATGGTATTTCTGTGAAAAAAAAATATATGGAGGCCTTACACTGCATTTGACAGCTGTGCTGGGGATGGCAGCTGTGGTCCTGCTATCCCAGACACAGACCAAGCAGGAATGGAGAGGGAAAGGAAAAGCTTGGGAAGTTGCTCTCTGGCAGGTAAATAAATCCTTGATGGAGGCGTTTTTTGTAAAGAGCTATATTGAAACTTTCCTTTACTACACTTTGATGCACTCTCACGTCATGTGTGTACAAGTCCTTGTCCCTGCTAAGATGTAATCTCTTGGGCACAGCTTTTAAAATTAGTCTCTCTTTGAACTTAATGGAGCTGCTTCCATGCGTCAGACTTAGCTGGCAGGATTGGAGGCCTGATGGAATAAAGGACCCCTAAAGGGCTTGGGGAGGCCAGATTCCAGCTCTCATCAGAGGGCACCACATTTTGCTGCACAGAAACAGGGCTGGGTTTGCACTAATTCTGTCATTTCTCCAGGACACAGCTCATGTCTCCTGCCATCCCCCAAAATATATAATAATAATAATATTTTTTTTAAAAAAAGAGCAGAAAACAATAGCAAAACATGTCTCTTACTGTGTTTGGGAAGTGCCAAGTAGTTTGTGGAGGCTGCTGCTGCAAAAAAACTATCAAATGACAGGGATGTGAAGTTAATGAGGATCAGGACACTTGGCGATGGAGGTTTCTGGGCTGCAGGAAGGAGGGGAGCTCTCGGGAGGTCCCGATAAGCATTAGCAGTTTTGGATGCTCAGCCAAAACTTTTGTGGTTTGACTGTTAGTACTGAGTCTCTTTTTTGTTCAGCCGTTACTTTATACTGTGCGGTCTGGCTAGCAGTTGTACAACAGCATTTAAAATATACAACATGCTGTGAGACAGAATGCAGCTACCTTGTCAAAGATGCCAGCATGAAATTACAAAGAGGCTAGTATACTTCACGTGGAGGATATAGCCATTTTTCCTGTAAAAGTCCAGATAGCCAACTTCTGTTATCATTGAGTTCAGGACGCAGCAACTGCCTTGAATAACATCAAGGGTGGGAGAGGGAAGGGAGATGAGTGGGAGAGGGTAAGTTGATGGTCCATATGGGTCCATAAACAGTTTGGCCTGAGAATAAGAAAGGAAGAGTTTGGTGATCTTTTTTTTTTTGGAATTATTACAGTGCAAAGAAAAGTAAACTAGAAAAGGGAAGATTTAGATGAAGGTGGTGGATCACTGGAGAGGTGGTGGAGGCCCCATCCCTGGAGATATTAAAGGTCAGGCTTGATGCGGCTCTGAGCAATCTGTTCTAGTTGTAGATGTCCCTGCTTATTGTAGGGGGGTTAGACTAGATGACCTTTAGAGGTCCCTTCCATCCCAATACATTCTATGATTCTGTGATTTCTTCTCCCAAATGATTGGCTTTGAGAGAAGATAGATAGAGTAGGGCATTTGAACAACAACATTGCTATGACACATCGTGATCCTTTGTACTCTGCAACGAATTCTTCTTTACTTAGTAGTTAACTTTGTATTAGTGAAAATAAATTCCATATTCTTAAAGGAGGTGGAATTAAAGATGTAGCTACCCTAGAAGCTGTGTAAGAATTACCGAGGAAAACTTAAAAAGGTCTCATAAGAAAAAAACAAAGACACTAGATTAGCTTTGAACCTGGGATTTTCCCACACTGCAAATCAAGTGCATTGTCAGAAAAAGCACAGGTGTACACCACATGTACAGGTTAAAATGTAGTCCTGAGAAGCGTGATGACAGTTCTGTGTTCATAATGTATACATCCCAAAGAGTACTTACGCATCTGTTGTAAATTCAGGTAGGATAGAAATCGGGGAATTTCTGAGTTACAATATTGTAAATACAGCTTTAATCTATTGGTACCGATGAAATTATTCATATGTGAATTTGGCCCAGAGGTTTTTCTTTTCCTTGTAATAATAGTTTTCTAGACACCAATATTTAAATACTTATGATCTCCCCTACTTTAAGACATGCAGAAGGATTATCTTGAGACTTTGCTGTGGTCTGATAAGAGCAGTGAGGAATTCTCTGCAGGAGCAGGTCTGATACATACTGTGGGAAGGATGAAAAAGGGCTGAAAAACCCCTGGAGTTTTCACATCTTTCTAAAAGACACAATGCAGCATAAATGGAGAAGATGGGTTAAAAACAGACCATGACTTTGAAGAACAAGAACAACATAAAGCTGTTTATGTGACTTTGTCAAAATAAAAATGTTTTTGCATCAGAAACAGGCAGAAACTTATTTTCCCCACCTCATACTACAGCAGGGGTTTCAGCAAATTTTTGTATGCAGCACAGAATTTAAAGTGGCACATGATTTTGATAATTATGAAAAATCAGGGAGTTTTTCATTTGTAATTTTGCATGAAAAAGCAGTTTGGGTTCTGTGGCCCAGTTTTAGCAGGGTCCACATTAAAGCTTGGCACATAATCAAGCTGTAAGGGCTGAAACCTTTTGGAGATGTGGGGCGTAGGGGATTGAACCCTTCCAAAGAAAAAAAAAGAAAATTTAAAGGAGAAGAGTTGTTGTGCCAACTCCATAAATGAATCTCTTTGTTGTTTTTATCCATAACGTGCACCTAGAAGCCCTGAGTCAGCTTCAGGCCAGTTACACTAGGCACTATAATCCACACATAAGAAATAAGGTGATTGCTGTCATCAGGCTCGTCCTGGCCAAAGAAAGGTTTGCCAAATTGTTCTCCCATAAGGATGCGTTTGTTGGCCAGGCTGGAAATGAGAGAATTTGATGAAGAACTGAACATAGGTTTTGCATCAGGTCTGGTTAGTCCAAGCAACAATAATATTGGGAAAAAAAAAAAAAAAGAAGAAAAAAAGTGACCACTAAGCATCTTTAGGAATTAAATACGTGAGAGAGCTGGCAATAAACTATGTGAACTTTGCTAAAAATCTGATTGATATTTACATAATTCATGCATCCCACAGAGTGCAAACCTGGCAGTCAGAATAGCATTGCTTCTACATAGTACTACTGCAACAGGAAAAGGAAAATATTTTCTACATCCTGAATCAGTTATTTAAGCCCTTTTTACCTCCTTGGGAGTATGACAGAATCGATCAGCCAGGCTGAACAACACTGGCATTGCAAACATTTATTCATACCATCTGGTACAGAGTCAAATCCAAGTAACAAAAGCTTTTATTTTCCCACAAAGGCTGAAGGTTACATAAATGTTACCCACATACTTGTGGCATCCCAACATGTTATTCTCACGTGCTGTAGAGAGATTGACAATTCCCAGACCAGAACAAGACAGCCAGCCACGAAGATTCCTGCAGCACAATTGCTTACTAATACCACTAAATGTACATTTTAGAGCCCTTGAAGAGCATTAAGTTCCCCTTGCTCCTTATTGCACAGATAATATACACGGTCCAACATGACAGGCAACATCTCCAGTGGTTAAACATGAGGCTAGTAGCATTGGGGGTGTTTTTCTTATCTGGGATGACCACTTTCTTGAACTCACTTATGGCTCTATATCATTCAGCTGCTCATAAATTAAGTTGGCATCCTGAACTCATGAAAGTAAATACATATTTGATGCTTCACCAGTGCATTGTCAGTCTCACTGTTGTTTTTTTTCATATTCAGATGCTCACATGAAATTCATTATCCTTTATCATATGAGTTATAAGACAATTATTTTGTAAGGACTTGTGTAAAAACAAAAGTTTGAGAAATACAGACAGCCCTCCAGAAAGTGTAATGATGTGGGGTAACCTGTTAGAAAAATAAATAAAAAATCATTCCTAACTTCAGTTTCAGAATCTGGTGCGCCTTACTTACAGCCTTACAATTAGGACTTTTATATGAAACTGCATCAGACTTTTAAGGGACAAACTGAGATCTGAATCTTGGTACATTTGCTCACCTGCTGCTGGTCTCTCCTGTTTGCGAGATGCTATAATGGGCCAGATCCTTCAGCAACTCCCATTCCATGCAAGGGGCCACATCCTGTAGGAGCAAAGCTGCCAAAGAAGTTTTACATTTGAGCATTCAGGAAAACAGACTTGGTCAGAATTGCTCTTTTTCTGAAGGAAACATTAAAATAAAATAAAAGCAGGAGGGGAGGGAATTAACTTTTTTTTTTTTTTTTTGGGGGGGAAAGAAAACACAAATAGAAAACTTTTAATTCTTTCAACTAAAACTTGATGTGTTTGACATGAAAAATGGAAGGTTTGTTTCTCCAGTGTGCAGATCATGCTTCTATTTTAATGATGTTTTATTCAGACTCTATTTTCCATGAAAAAACAGCACAAGTTCATTGCTTCCTGAGATATGTGAGACATCCAGAATCTCTCCAAATGAAGAGAATCAAATAAAATGTTATTAGGGAACACTAGCTGCTCTGCTTTGATGGGAACTGGACTTTAACCATAAGTAAACAGAGTAACAGAAAATGCAAGAATCAGGATGAGATGGTAAAAACTTTCCAATAATCCTTTAAAGCCGAGCTGTGGCCACACACAGGAACCTTCTGTGCAAACCTGTTGTTAAGAAGCTGCTATGGAAATTTCCATCCTTAAAGATCAGGCCAAGCTCAACTTTTGCCACATTCAGATGAAGCAGGATCTGTCTCTTTTGGAAAAACTATTAATGTTTCTATTACATGCCATTATTGTTATCTCTTAGAAAACAACTTAGGAAGTCTCAAAGCTTGATACTGTCTGAAGTTGCAAGGGCTTCTTGAGGAAGAAATCACTGTATAGCTACTCTGCTTATTAATTTATTTTCCTTAGCCAGGCAAAGCACTATGTGAGGCATATGTCTCACCCACAACCAGGAGCATGTTTAAGAGTTTGGCTTTCATAATGGCTCACAGCTTTCTAGGACAGGTAACATTTAGATGGAACTGGGCACTTCATGGGCACTTACCAGGGCAAGGGCAAATGAGACTTTAACTTTTCCCTCTTAACACCTTTATCTCAATAGAAAACCTTCTACTGTCTTTTAAACATTTTGTTATTTAGGCAGTTAAATAATGCAGCTAGACAAAAAACAAAACAAAATAAAATAAAGTAAAATAAAATAAAATAAAATAAAATAAAATAAAATAAAATAAAATAAAAAAGACCTAATTTATCCTTGTCTGACTAATTCCCAGTCACCTCAGAAAAGAAGCTGTCAAATAAATAGCCAAATCCTATGGCACCTACACAACAGAAGAAAGCAATGGGAATGTTCCCTGGGAGATCAAATAAGGACTCGAGTGTTTGATTTCTATAGCAAGAATAGTGCACAATTTCCAGATGTTTATGACTTTGACAAAAAACTGGTTTACAGATAAGGATCTCAGAAGAGCTCACAGCAAGTGCCGAACTCTGTGAGCATGAGACGAGCAATGCTACCACGTCTGAGCTGTACAGTAAAGGACACAACATTCATTTAAGGCACCAGACAAGACTGTCTGTTGGTCATATAATCAAAAGTGTCTCAATGGCATCATTTCAGACTTCTGAAAAGTCAAGAAAGGAAAAGTCAAGAAAATAAAGAAAAGAAAAAATAAAAAGAAAAAAGAAAAAAGTCAAGAAAAAAGAAAAAAGAAAAGAAAAAAAGAAAAAAGAAAAGAAGAGAAAGAAAATAAAGTAAAAAAGAAAAGAAAAGAAAAGAAAAGAAAAGAAAAGAAAAGAGAAAAAAAGAAAAGAAAAGAAAAGAAAATGAAAGAAAAGAAAAGAAAAAAGAAAAAAGAGAAAAGAAAATGAAAAGAAAAAAGAAAAAAGAAAAAAGAAAAAAGAAAAGTCAAGAAAAAAGAAAAGAAAAAAGAAAAGAAGAGAAAAGAAAAGAAGAAAAAGAAAATAATGAAAGTGAAAAGAAAAGAAAAGAAAAGAAAAGAAAAGAAAAGAAAAGAGAAAAAAGAAAAGAAAGAAAATTAAAAAAATAAAATAAAAGAGAAGAAAAGAAAAGAGAAGAAAAGAAAAGAAAAGAAAAGAAAAGAAAAGAAAAGAAAAGAAAAGAAAAGAAAAGAGCCCTTCTTGACCATATTCCCAGTTTACAATTCAGGACAGTGTCTGGGTCCTACAAGACATGTTTCAGAAAACAGTAGATCTGATTCATAATCATTTACTGAAGGAACTGAAAAAACCCACTGATAATTTCACATATTTTCTTAAAACGCTGTAAGTAGACAAATTAAGGTTCAGGTATAAGAGAAGACAGCATTGAAGAGAGTATCATTATTACTTTCAGTGTTGATATTGCCATAAAAAGAGAAGTATGAGGAGTATTGTGGGATTGGGATAAGAATGATAAAGAAAAAAAATTCACAACAAAATCAACCCCTTTTGTGTAAACAGAAATAATTTTGCTGGAACAGTCAAAAGCAGGAAATTTGTACCTTATCCTTTAGAGTCTTGGAGCTGACTTTTTCAGTTCTCATTTGCCATATAGATTGAAGGTAGGGATGTCATATTTCCTTGGCACCTGGCCTCTAAAACAGAGATGTGTCCATTCCTAGGTGGAGAGTTCAGAGTCAGCACTGCACAACTGAACTGGAGGACCTGATTTTTCAGAATGTTTGACTTTTAGGTTTTGAGTTTCATAACATCAGTTAATTATGAAGGAATCTTTTATCATTTCTCAGTCTAGTTGACCCAAAATCATGCAGTTAGGCAAGAAAGGAGCAGTTCTCATAGTCTGAAATTAGAAAGAAAACTAGTGAGGAGATAGAGATTACTATCAGAGAGCAACATTTGGATTTAAACTAAACTACTTCATATACTTGTGTTCATGTACTACAAAATGTAGCACATGCTTAAGTGTATCAGTTATTAATCAGGCCCTTGAAATAGGCTTACATGTATTAATGAATCAGTCCTTTAAATCAGGCCCTCAAAATAGACTTTAAGGGATCTAATTGGGCTCTCCAGTTCAAGTGGAACAGGGATTTACTTGAGAAAGTCCAATGGAGGGCTACAAGGATGAGAGACCTGGGGCTGCTCAGTCTGGAGAAGAGAAGACTAAGGGGGAATCTTATTAATGTTTAAAAATATCTGAAGCATGGGTGTCAAGAAGAAGAGGACAATCTATTTTCAGTTGTGCCCTGTGATAGGACAAAGGGCAAAGGACGCAAACTGGAACACAGGAAGTTCCACCTCAACATGAGGAAAAACTTCTTCACTATAATGGTGATTGAGCACTGGAACAGGCTGCCCAGAGAGGCTGTGGAGTGTCCTTCTCTGGAGACTTTCAAGACCAATCTGGGTACATTTCTGTGTGACCTGCCCTAGGTGGTCTTGCTCTGGCAGGTTGGACTCAATCATCTCCAGAGGTCCCTTCCAACTCCTAACATTCTATGATTCTATGATCTTTTCTTCTTCTAGCATTGTTAAGCATATTATTACACTATTACAAGACCAGCCTCACTGAAATATGTGGTGGCTTATATACTAGTTCACTAGGTTTGCAAGGGCCATGGACCAAGAAGCTTGTATAGGACAGGATGTGGCTTGTTGAATTTTTAATCTGATTTTAACACTTTTAACAGACTATAAGATCATATTTTAAAATACTTTGCTCTTTCTCTTTCTGTAAATCTACAGTTAAAACAGGCATGTCCTTATTCAAAGCTTCCGTAAGAAAGAGACTCTTGTGTTAAACATTTATGTCTCACCACTATTTTAAAAAATTACTCATATTTAATAAAGTTACGACAAACTGCACAATTTGGTTTTGCACAACAGGAGTCTCTCTTTTTTTCCCTTTCTAGAAAATATACCAAAACAGGTGGCTAGATTTCCTGAAAAAAAGTGCATTTTTAAATGTTGACTTGTTTTAAGTTATACTTAGGAATTTTAAAGGCTCTTAAGAAAAACTTTTTACTAAATCAAGTTTCAGCAACATATACTTTTTCCTTTTCACCTGTAGTTTTAAAAGTTCTCTACATCTTTTTCAATTTTATGTCTGTGGTGCTTATATATTATTTTCAGATTAGAAAAAAAATCTTCAAATACCAGTTGAGAAATGCAGCATGCAATAATGTTTTTCAAGTAGTTTGTTCAGTGGTTACAGTTCATAAGGAATGCCTAAATACATGGTTATGTGGCTTATTTTAATTTCATAATTACTGTAAACAATTGATACTCTAAACACAGTGCAACATCTGAAAGAACTCCGGTGGGGATTGTAGAAAAATGCCATTCAGCCTCTTCTAGAAGTGTGAAAAATGAAAGTCTAATACATTTCTAAGGTATTTTTTGGGGGTTGTTTTTTTGCTTGATTTGGGGTTTGGGGGCAGGTTTTTTTTATTTCATTTAAAGATTTTGGATTATAACATCTGGATAAGTTGAAGGGAGATTTGGCTAATAAAGCAGTAAAACTTTTAAATCCATATTCCTAGATGATATCATATTTTTACAGAGGCCTTTTTACCAGTGAAGTTCACAAATTAGATTTTGTTACTGGTTATGTTGCCATTTTTGGCAAACTAGGGTTTTATGAGCTTTTTTGGCTGAGCCTCCCTGTAAATCTGAAATAGCTTTGCCTTCCCCTTTCACCTCCTTGCACACAGCCATGAAATGACACAGCATGTGGACAGAAGTGAACCCCTTTTCCGTGACAGCAGCCCAGCAGGTGGATGGCACTGCGGCCCGGTTGCAGTTCCCAGGCAGCCCCAGAGGAAACAAGATGCTGAACAGTTTCTGCAAGTGCTGAGAGCTCCCAGCTCTGCCGATTTTGTTGGGATTTGAAGGCATTTAACACCGTGCAGTCATATCAGGCACTGTGGGCTCAGATCACTCTGCTCACAGGCATTCCAGGCTCTTGCTTCCCATCTGAGCCTCAGCAGTACTGCTACTACCCAAAAGAGCCACTAGTACCTCTTGAGCATCTTTCTGGTTTATGGATTTAGACACACTTGTGACAGGCCTCAGAATGGAAGGACGTTAATGAACCATCCAACTGCAATGCCAGGGTTTGCTCTCTGTTCCTCTGACTGTTCAAAACCCCACTCTCTGTTCCTTCATTTGTTGTTATGAGTGCACCACATGGCACTACTACCAGGGGATTCTTCCTTCATCACATTCCTATTGCAAATAATAAACTATTGAATAGCTGGGAGTATTTTGATTCCTTTTATTCTCATGAAGAAACAAATGATCGGGTCTAAATCAGGAAATTCCAGATAGGGTTTGCAGAACTGAAGAGGCTGTGGATGGGCTGGGAGAAGAAGAAGGCAAAAGAGAGATGAAAATTTATTTCATCTTCTTTTTCTGGAAAGATGCCATGAATGTGGGCTGCATTTCTACGTAACAAATTTGAAAGAGTGTTGTGTAACTTGTGTTCAAAATAGTAATTGAAATGTATAGTGTTTATTACATTCCCATATGTTTGTAATCGAGGTACAAGTCTGGTGGATGGGAAGCAAAAAGCTATAATTTGCTGCTTAGCATCAGAGCTGTTGCACATTCATTTAAATAGCTTTATTTATCTTCCTCCCCATGAAGAACCTTCCATACTGTAAATTTATTGAATGGTTAATGGCCCAAAAGTATGGGGTTCATTACAAAATGAAGTATTTATTGCAGTGTTAATTAAATAAAAGCATTGTAATCTTTCCAAATTGAACAATTATGTTCATTTGAACATTTTAAACAGAAAATCTTTTATATACTAATTGAGTTGCATAATGAAAAGCACGTGTAATGGAAATTTTAATCAAAACAAATACTGAAATAATTTGAACACTTTTTACAATATAAAATGTCTACCTCAGTTTTTATTAGAAATATTATAACAGCCAGATTAGTTTCAGAACTCATGACCTTTGAGTGCGGTATATTATTTCTGAGCCGATAGGCCACCCTCACATACCAGTTGGCTAACCCCTGAAACATCAAAGTTACTGCTTGGCTACCAGCCTCAAACCATGACAGACTGGCTGCAAGCCCAAAACCTGACAGCCTGGCGCTAGGCCTGTAGCCTTAGCTGACAGCCTTTTCTGCAAGGGGCTGATGAATGATTTCTGGCAACGGGGGCAGCGCTCTGACTGACTGGGAGAACGGCATGAGAGCAGAAAAATGTGCACAGAACCTCCGCAGGTCTGGAGGAGATGGCGCTTTGCCGAGTGCCCAGATCAACCTCGTGTTCACACCCAGCTTTATATTTATTTATTTATTAAATTTCACCCAGCAACCATCGAATGCTTGCAACTGCAATTATATTTCGAATAGCTCAGCCACCTAACATCTAAACTTTACTCATAATTCAGGACTGTGCTTTTGCTTCTCTCTGTTCCTGTTCTGAACCCTGGTAGGCATGGTTGGCTTTGTTTTGTCATTTGTGAACAACAGCTGAATAATGCATATTCATTTGTGAGTTTGAATAAAATTCCTAAAAGATAAAATTGCATGCCACAGACTTGCATCTGAATTTTTTTTTTTTTTTCTGTTGAGAGGAAGACATGTAAACCAGTCTCTTTTACTGGGAGTTTTCTTGGTTGTGGACCGACATTTCCTAAATTCTGTTCCCATTTTATATTATTAAAGTGAGGCAAAAGGAAAGGAACCATTTTGATCCTTTTCTTTGCTTGGTGTAATTGCACTGTAAGGGGAGTGGTCCATTAGCTGACATCAAGATTTTGCTGGGATTATCAGGAGCTTTAAGGATAAATCTCCAGAAAAAAAGCCCATGAAATTAAAAGGTATCAGCAGTAAGCTGACAGTATCTTGATGAAAGCACTTTGGAAGCAAATTCCTACTCACTTTATCCTTAAAGTGGACAATTATTTATAGGAATATGTAATAGTAATCCCTTGCAATGACTGAACATAGAGCTTTCTATAATAAAATGGGCCTAATTGAATACAAGTGAAAAAAAAGGGTTGTTATTAGACAAAGGAGTTATATTTTCTATCTGAACTGCAATGAACAATATGGCCATGAAATACATGTACAGCAAAGGATTTTAATGGAGCTAAAATAATATCTAAAGTCTATCATTTTGAGATGGGGTGATGGTGTAGATGGTGACTTTTTTTTGGTCTGGTGTACACTGACATAGGTACCAGTCTCTACAGGATAAAGCATGTTAGTCCATTACTGGTATTGGTAACATGAAAGTCTACGTGCGTTAGCGATTTCTCCCTGTTACACAACGTCTTTGTAGCTGGTTGAGCGACAGGCTGCACGTTAACATCAGTAGGGATTCATTTGATACTATCAAAGAGGAGTGATTGTCAACACATAATGACACTGATATTTCTACATCGCTGCTAATGAGATATGCCAAACCCTAGTGAAAAGTCAGCTACAGCAGTTTTTTATATTTCAAAAAACATTTTCATCCCTTCTCTCAGAAAGTCTGAGTGAATTAGGGGAGGAATCTCTTGCAGTGAAAACCTGTTCTTATTTTCCATATATTAGTGTGGAATAGATGTCCTGCTGTTCAGAGCAGAGAGTCAGTGCAAACAGGAGGAAATCTAGCTGTAGTCCTCCTGAAATTATCACATCATGTAAGCTAGATGGAAAAAAAACAACTATAAATGTTAATATGCAGAAGAATACACAAACAGATCAGAAAGCCTGCTACTTTTTGTGCATAGGAATGATTATAGCAATGACGAAGGATAGTGTTGAAAATATTACTGTGTTATTATTCATTATATATACCCTTTTTCACCTAAGACACAGCAGGAAAGATTCTTCTTTCCTGGGTTTCAGAGGGAATTTTTCCATCTCAAAGAGATTTGACTATTCAAAATCCAAGTGAGCAAAAGTAAAACTACTTCAGTGAACAGCTGAACATAATATCCAGAGTATACTTCCTAATGAAGCTATCTAATTTTTGCTTAAGAAACCAAAAAGTAGAGGAGGGGTTTTTGTTGCTTTTTTAAAAAAAGCAGAGAAACCACTTGCAGTCATATTGCAGCCATCTGTGAGAAGCACCAAGACAAATGAACTCGAGTTAGAAAGAGCAGCAGACAAAACATCACTGTGTGCACCCACCAAAAAGCACGTTTGATAGTTCAAGAGCTCACAGTTCAATCCAGGGCACAGGGAGGAGGCAGGATCTCGGCTGGGCTGTGGGCAGTTCCAGGAAGGGAAGAGGGGGGGAAGCACAACCATGGAGAATTTTAGTTTTTGCTGCTGAGGCATGAAGATGAGGACATTGCTCCTGAAAGAAGCAGCTCTTCCTTCTCTGATTAAAAGCTGGCACTCCACAGGCTCTGACCTGCTGTGGGGCAGCACCCACCTGGCTTGCCAGGACTGGCATGGTGCAGATGTCCTTCCTTCTCCAAGGTCTTGGTCAGGAAAATAACTGTTGCACCCTGGCCGAAAGTACTATCCAGATGAGTATACTACTGATGAGTTTTCAATAGTGCTCTTCATGCAGAACAGCAAAAGAATGGTTTTTGCCTGTAAGAATGAAAATATTAATTATTATACTGCTAATAATCACTACAATAAAGCATGGGAGCTGTGTTTTCGTGGACTGTCAATGAACCGTGGCAGCAGCTCCCACAGGTGAGACCTCTGCAGGGTTTGCTGCCTTCTCCCCTTGCTCACACCCCACTGAGACAGGGTTGATCCATCAGCTCACTCTCCTGCCTGACCACTGGGGCTGGCAGCAGATTTAGACTTGTGAAGAGTTTTCTCCTGTCTTGCCGGGAGAATGCCACTTGTCAGTGGCATTTTATTGAGAATTAAGAGGTGGCCCAGGTATTGCTAGGACTGACAATGACTGTAAGCAGAACTATATTCAATTAGAGAAACAGCTACAAAAATCCCTGCCTCAAAAACAAGTCCAACAAGATACATGAAGGAGCAATAAGGGCTATAACATACATCTCAAATACATTAGCAGATGTTGAAGGAAAATGAAATTTGCCTTCTTCCAGGGCTTATTTCAAGATTATGAAAAAGTAACAAAAAGAAGGGCTGTTTCTCTTGTGATTGCCTCAAATTAATAATTTTAATCTTATTCTTATATGATGTCTCATGTTACTTCAGATCAGGAGGTAAATCTCCCAGTTGTTCCCACTAGCCAGCATGTTTTCAGAGCACAAATTCTTGGGAGGTGTGCTCTGAAACACCTCCTGGGCTGCTGCCATCTCTACAAGCCCAGGCCATGGGACTGGCCCAGAGCTAATCCCAGTTCCCCCAGCAATGCACCCAGTGTTGATTTTGCGTCCTTTGTGGACCCAAATTAGACCCACCATGACTGCACTGCTCAGTTGCTGCCATAGATACAGTCAGAACATGCCAATACAGAGAGGGCAGGAGAAAACCTTTTGCAAGCATTTCTATTTCAAATATGAAATTAACAACAAAAATGGAAAGTGGTGTCTTTCCAGTGGTGTCGCTACAATTTCTAGGTTTTACCATTTATTTCAATTAAATTAATCCAGTTCAGTAATTTCCAGTCTCAGCCAGGATTAAGAACTTCACTGTTGAGCTCTGTAAAGACCAGGTCATATCTTAGAGATCCCTTTTTTAAAGTACATTAAATGAAGTGAGTTGAAGAGGAAGGAGAATAGTGTTCTCAGCAGAAGTCAAGTGTAGGGGCCCGAGTACAGTTTGGCATACAGGTGGCAAAATAAATCTGCTTATAAAAGCTGTCTAATGTGATTTTTTTTTTCATCAGACACTTTGGTATGACTCTTTAAAGACATTTAGGACTTAATTCTTACTGATTTTTGTTGAGAGATAGGCACTCGGATTCTCTTGAAAATCCCATGATTTGTAGGTATGCAGATACAGCTACAAAAAAGTAATATTTCTCTGTTAAAAGGAGAAAATATCTTCATCACAGATAAACTGGAGGTTAAAAAGGCTAGAATAAACTAAGATTTTTGCTTATCCCAAGAATGTGAATCAGCTTTAAATACCTAAAATGGACTTGAGGGACAGGGGTCCCTTGCTGGACTGTAAATCACTGGTGTGGTCAAAATGGGCCAAATTCTACAGTCATTACTCATGCAAAACTGCTGTGAAAAATCAGTGTAAGGTTTGCCAGGGTAAAGATTTAGACTTACAGTGGGTGATGGCTTAGCCTTTTATCATTTGTTAGATCAGCAAACTCTTCTCAGCATGCAACATGCACGGAGGATATAATTTAGACCACCTACAGAACAGCTTGTCTGATTCCTAACTGCAAGCCATTAAAAACTAGAATGTAAATATGACATTTGAGCCAATAATGCCATCAACATAGAATGGATTTCTGCTTCAAAATCAGAAGCATATCTTGCCTGACTGGATTTCACAAGCACCACTTGTCTGTGAATTGTCTTCTCCAGGTTCTGAAGTTAAAAAGACCCTGAGTTGGTAACATGCTGCTGATTTAAGGAATATAGTTGGATCAGAATATAACTTGGCTTTGGTGCCATGGAGCGAAGCTTTTCTTACCTGGATGCTGTTGTAGATCAGGAGCAAGTTGGCATACAGCAGCTCCTTGGTGCTGCAGAAGACTGTGAAGCTTGGTCCACAATGCCCTGTGTGAAAGGTTAATTTTAGTTAGTGCTAGAATAGAGCTTCAGAAGCTAAATAATGTTTAAGACCCTGCTCTCTCAGGAGTTAGGCACATGTATGCTAGGCCTTCAGAGCTGAATAACCAGAATGTCAGATGTATAACAACAAACACTTCAGGAGCTGGAGAGAGCTGAACGGCCAGAGATCTGAAGCAAACTGTGTGTGAGGGCACAGGGGGAGTTGATTAACACAGGAGCAGAGGCCTGGATGGAAATTAATGCCCCACAGCAACTGCACCCTGGTGCCAGTGCTGCCTTGGCTGTTCTCATCCTTCAATGGATATTGTGTACACTATTCTTATGGTACTTCTGGTAATTTTAAGCACTGTAGAGTCATAGCCACTTATAGTGTATGGAATTTCAGTGGTGTTTATATTTCCATGTGAAAGCCACTGATATGATGACTTAGTCATTTATGTAACATTAGGGGATAGATGAAGATGGGGATCTTGGCCTCTTTCCATCCTAAAACACATCTTATGTTTGTAACATTAAACCACGTTTGCCTGGATGTATTTTTGCTGCATTGATGAATTTGTGATTAATGAGGTTTTATCATAAAAATTCGGTACACAACTATAAATTACATGCAATTATATGTGCAGAAACAAAGTAAAAAATATTTGGGTTGGAGTGCATAGCTTTGATTTGGCCACATTTACTGGTTATACACAACTGAAACTGGTAGTTTTTCTTACAAAAACAAAGTAATTAAATAACAGTAATGATACTTTTGCATGCAGACTGAGTGACATAATGTGACTTATTGATGAGAACAACAAAGAACAGTGGGATTCAATGTATCCCTTGTGTAACACAGTTCCTAAAATTCAACATTACCACTAGGACTAATTTGGTCTAAAATGGATTGTTTCCCAAAGCGTGTTACTATGTGAAATCTTCTTATCTTTGAGGGGAGGAAAAAGAACAATTAGCTCACTTTACATTTGCTTTCTTTTTCCCTGGCCTATCTCCACTGGTTTTAGTGTGATTGTACGGGTGAAAATGTGGGCACAATTTGATCCTGCCACATAAATAGATACAATACTTAACATCCTGCTGGGGAGACAGAACGCTTAGAATCTGCTGCTTTCAGAGAGTTTGCAAACAACACAGCTATAACATAGTACCTAACTTAAATATTTCCAGAGGTTGTGTTAAACTGTTGAGCCTTAGACAGGAAAAAGTGTTATCTGAAGAAAAAATAGTTCCTAGAAGCTTCAATTGTACCTGGCAGGATGAAATTACTACACATAGTTTTAAAAATAGCTCTTCTTTCAGATTTCAGAGATGACAGATGGGTCCAGATGGCCTAGTGTTACCCTGGTCATGGTCAAGAATCAAATTCTGTAGGTACAGGGTAACTGAACAATGAAAATTGCCCCTGTGTTTGGAGCATTACCTGATGATGCACAGAGTTAAATTGATTGTGAAATACTCACTGAATAGACTGTTGTTAATGATTATCAATGATAAACTTATTAAATGCAAACTGTTTTGCTTGCAAAACTGTTGCTGTAAATAAGAGCTAATCCTGCAGTCACTGTCCCAATATAAATAATTTAATTCAGTTCTGGACAGAAGAGCAATTCCAGTGGTTCAGAATTTATGCAAGTTCTCTGTGTTGATAAATCTTTATGCATGTGTGATACAGGAAAAAATAAATATAGAAATAGGAAACCTATTTCAGCTTTAAATTTCTGAGAACTACTTATAGGCAACAGTGAATAAAAATAATTTAAATTTTGAAGTACAGGTTGATAGTTTCCACTTAACAAGTTTAAAAATAAATTTATGCATCAGAGGATTAATATAGAACAATAACACTGCACCATCCTGAAGGCTGGAAATTGAAAAAGAATAATACATCAATGTTATACTATGATATAATACTCTATACCCGATTTTTTTTTGTACAGAATAACATGCTTTTCTTGGATGGAAGAATCTTGTGTCAGCTCTTAACTATGTTACAGTTTCTTCTGGCATCCGGACTTGGAAGCTAACATTTATCTAGTTGGACAATTAGCACCTTGCAGCCCGATCTGAAACTTTCTCTAGTCCTTCTACTAGATAAACTTAACAAGGAGTCTCAGAATCATAGTTTTCTCTTTACAGATGCCCTTTAACCTCATGACTGTTCCGAGCTATATATTTATTTACATGAAACCCAGTACTTCTGTGAAACACTAGACTGCCTGCCTCTAGTTATTTCCTAAGGGGGTGGCAGGGAGCAAGCTTGTTGATAAGCTTCGGTTTTCATTTGCCTCAGTGTAATAATATTTTGTGAGTTAAAAGCTGGAAATACATTGATCTTCATTGCACCTCTGTTTGAAAGGAATGATAACATACACATCACCAGCTTTTGATGCACAGTTTGGAATGATGTTAATTTTGATCTAAAAGGAATCTTGTGCCCACTGAAGAACTTGATCTACAACGTATCTTAGCTGTGGATGCTGACAGTAGTTCGGATGGTGTTTTAGAGAGTCTAAAACTACAGCCAGCTTGGCTGACTATTGAGCTATGTTACTGTTTTCTTAAGTGTAAAACTTAGTTGGAAAGTGTCTTGTACAGGTTCTGGACACAGCAGGACTTTTAATGGATGCCCCTGCATCCCCCTCCCCAATCCAGGTAAGAGGAGATTCATCAGACACCAGCATCCATTTCTATCAGACCTGTCATTAGGTGATCTTATTTATAAGATCACTCAGGTATTAAAAAAAAACTTTGAAATACTAATCAGATTTTTTAAAATGTAACAAACCACATACAACTTGGTGTCCTTCTTGTTTTGACTTCATCTTACTTGGTTTGAGTCTCCTCTCACCCCAATGTAAGATATTGCACTGGTGCATGGAAGTCACCATGGCTGAAGGGCTCCAGGAACAGCAGTGACCATCCAGTCCTCCTCTGCTGCAGCCATCACTGTCTCCTGAGGGGGTGTCCTTGGAGAAGGAACAATTATCCCATCCAGGGAAGGACAGCAAGTGGCAGTATTACAGTGCCTGCTTGCACTGGGCTGACACACCACGCAGCACCCAAGCGCCGTTCAGCACCGTGGCTGTAGTTGGGACAGTATGTTGTGAATTCCGGAATGCCTTTATTTTCATTTAAGGAAACACAATCCCATAGATAATTATTTCACTGCTGAAGGATGGCTTTCCAGGCATGGTACCTTTGCTTTTACAAAATCTGCCTGTTTTATCTAAACCACCAGAAATCATAATAACAACCCTTCCCCCCCTCTTTTTTTTACATGTAAATTTGCTATCATTCCTTCTCATACTTGAATGTTCTCCCACCTGTCCTCAATTTAATCAGTGAATGTAAGCACATAAATCTTCATGACATTTTGGCAGAAAATACCTATTTGCAGATTACTCCTTTAGGAAACTCTGAATCCAGGTGTTCTTTTCTTGCATAAAGTGTTGCAAAAGGGAAATTTAATGTGACCATATAACCCAAAAAACTGGTTGCATTTGAAATTCTCTAAAGGGGTGGGCTAGCATCTGTGCAAACTTTGCATATCTTTTCCACACCCTGAGTTACATCCAGAGAGCTAAACTGTAATTACTGTAATATCTGAAAAGGGAAGAAATATGGGATTTTACTGCTACAAGCATGTGATTATACAAACTTTTGTTATATATAATGAACATGAACTTGATATTTAAAAGTCCTTTATCACATTTGACAAAAAGGGATGAAAAGTAGAATGTTAATCTCAAAATATATTTTTGGGATGGGGTGAAAAAGGAAAAAAAAAAAAAACCAAACCAAAACATAAAACAGTTGGCTATTTTTCTTCAGCCAGATGGTTTCTAAACAAAGATCAGAGTCTATTTGAAAGTCTGATCATAAGGTCTGCACTAAATAGTTTTGGCATAAGGACTGCACGATCTGAAATTTGAAAAGCCTTTTACCTTTAGTTACTATGGGGCCTGTAAGAACCCTAGCTTTATTTCATACTGAGTTACAACAGAGGTGCTCACTGTTTTCTCTCTACCAACTTTTAGATACTGTATATGCAACATCTTTCTAAGTAAGTGCTATTCTACAATGGTTGGGAAAAAAAAAAAATAAATCTTGCTCTTTTAAAATTACTCTAATTTTTCATCAAACTGAAAACACCTCCCAAATAATCGATCATTAAAAAACCCCAAAAAAACATGTGCCTAAGCAAATGTTTATAGCGACCGTATTAAAAAGCAAACCAAAAAAAAACAACCAACCAACAGCAACCAAAAAAGTTCTTTGTTCCTAAAGTGGTAAGGAGAGCACTGTATTTACAGCCCAGTCTTTAACTTTTCTCCCAAAGGTGAGAAGAGCTGGAGGGTACTTTGTCTATTAATGGGAAAAATAATTGTTTGGGAGAAACTCGGAAGGAAAAGAAAAGGCTGCAAAAAACCACAAAAAAACCCACACAAACTCTAACAAGGAATTAGTAGGCTTTTTCTGTGATAGAAAAACTTAACACAGCCCTCTTCCTCCCCTAAAAAAGTCCTATAGCAAAGCAGATCCACATTCCACACACACCTTTTTCTCTTGAGAGAGGATGGAGAAATGGACCACACAGGACAGTAGTCAAGCTATGTCTCTTAGCTGACACTCCTGGCAGACAGTCAGATGTGATGGAGATAAGGGCAGTACAAGGACTTAGGCAGAGGATAAGAGTGCATTGTTCCAACGTTGATATTCCCCACTATAGACAGATGACATTTTTTTCTTTAAATCCCATAATCACTTATATTTTGCAGAGCAACAAAAAAACCTTTCTCCTTTTGCTACTAACAGACTAATCCTGCAGAAAGACTTTCCTCAGAATTCATACTTTTCTATAGGGCCACAATCTCTTTTCTAGTGAAAAGGTTAATTCAAAGGTCTTTTGACCAGGCGGGAGCGCTCCCGAGGTGGCGGGACAATTGCCGGCACAGGAGGGGAGTGGCAGCTGCGGAGCCCTCGTCTCACACCCGCTCCACGGCGCCCTTACAGCTTCTGGAGCTGACGACGACTCTGGGAGCCAAGATAAGACACTGATGTAAGGAAGATTGATGCACTGATTGTGCTGCGTGAGACCATAGTGTTCAGCTGCTGCTGCTACCTCCTTGCACGGCTTTAAACACCAGCCCCAGTCTCTCAGGGCTTGCTAAGAAGAAGGGGAGGGAGCAGCTGCTGTTGGGGGTCTCAAGTGAGATGCCTGATGTACCTGCTCTCACCTTTGCGGTCCACTCTTGTGTAGCACCCTGCAAGGTGAGCAAAACCAGCCCCTTGCACTGTCTCCTCCATGTACCTTTACCGAGACAGAAAACAAGAAATTTGGATGGGCCCGTGGAGCTGGCTGTTGTTACTGCTGCTTTTTTGGCATCATCAGAACAATCCCTTTAAAATCCCAACTTCCCATGAACTTACCCATTCTGCTCTGAATTTCGGGTGCAGGGATTCCCGCTGGCCACTCTAATCTCCTTCCTGGGCAAAGGATTCTTTTCATACTGATGGCACAAAGGACTTTGTGGCGAGTTTTACACAGCATGCGCAAATGAACCAATCTTCTGTTCACAAACAGGAGGAGAGTTTTCTTTCTTTCTTTCGTTCATTTTTAAGTATTCAGTTCATAGTGGTTTCTTCCTTTTACTCATGCACGCTATCCCAGGGTAGAGAACAAGTTTCTTGCCAAAAATAGAAGCATATTCTACTCCTGGGGGGAAATAGCTCTACTGTTCAGAAATAACACTTTTGGTCTAGCAAACCAGAACAGTTTATAGAGAAACATTATGCTGCTGATAAAAACAATTTATAAGGTGAAATTCTGCCCTCAGTTCAATGAGACTTCTCCGTGAACATCTGAGGGCAGAGTTTGTTTTCTGAAGGCTCATGTTTTGCAGTTCTTGGCTGCTGAATACTAATACCAGCTATAGCAGATATTCTCAAATGGAAAAGGAGGTAGTTGTTGCTATCTAAGGTAAAGATAAACTGGAAAAGAGGCATTAAAATTAATCTCAAAAAAAATAACAAGAAACTAAAAAAAAAAGTGTTCCTCTAAAGGAACAGTAGAGATATTTCTGATGTCGAAATAGGATTGTGTCTCCTAGGGGAGCTGATCTGGTGTCTCCTTTGATACTAGCGCAATGACATTTTCCCATCTTCCATCACATAGTCCCCTTCCCATGCAATGGAGCCAAGTTAGCCTTGGGAGTAGAAGAACCAGATGTGCATTGCACAGCTCCAATGAGCCTGCACAGTGCCCTGGGCTCAGCCCCTACCCCATCTCAGCAGGCTCTTGTTCTCAGTCCCTCCATGCAAGCCTCTGATCCTCGGGCATGAGTGCAATGACCTTCCCTGGACACAAGCCCCTTGGGGCTGTCACCAGGCTGGCAGGGAGCCATCACCTGGCTGTACATACCCATGGTATGGTCAGCAAGCACAAGTGATATTTGTTTTATTTTAATCAGTGCTTTTGCAGTCATTGTAGAGTGCAAAGTAAAAATAATTGCCACTGAAGTCAGTTGATGATCATTCTCCATGGGGTTTGGGTGGGGTTTAGGTAGGGTTTGGTGCAGGAGAAAGGGAGAAGAGACTCAGCTTCTGACAACATTGCTACATGACTTTGGGCAACCTCTTTAATTCGTTCCCACTTCTTTCTTGTCTTGTTTGTCACACGTTGTTTCCTAAGTGATGACATATTTGAGAGTAAATTCAGCTGAACAGTTACCCCACTTCTGAGCTGGACAATATAGGGTTTAGGCACTTCTCTTCTTCATTGAGCTGGTGAGTTCATCTGTTATTAAACCTTTTCCCCCAGAACCAGTACTGGATGTGAGTGAGCAGGTTTTGCAGTATGTCATTTAGCTGGGACCAGCAACAGGTATCTGCAGACATGGCTGCTGGCTGCTCACTCCTTGCTCAGAGCTGACTTGGGCCCTGAGTGAATGAGAAAGCCTTGTCAGCCCGATTCCTTCTGCTTAGAGATGGAGCTTGATACACACTTGGTCTTGTGTATCCCCTGGATACTCAGTGGACTTCAGCCAGCTCTTAATTTTAAGTCCACAGGGGCTTTTCAAGATGATTATAAAAATACCACTGTTGAAAACAGCAGCAGTAAAAGCATATCTTACTTTCTTTGTATGTTGCAATTTTCTCGTCCTTACTAATCAAAATTCTTTCCTGTCTTTAATAACAGCATTAACAGGGGAATGGCTTTATTGCAGGAGTATGGACTCTTTCTGCACGTCTCTTGATTTTGCATTATTCATTACAACAGTGACCAAATAGGACTACATTATCTGGTGAAAAAGACAGAATTCTGTATTTAGAATTTGTCATATGTACAATTCTCATAGTGGTTTTCTTAGGAAAAACATATTGGGCTAGATCTTCCTTTACTCAACTTGATGATGCAGTCTCATACATTCACTAAATCAATAAATGTCAGAGAAGATAGTGTTCTTAATTAAGCATACTAGTGAGAAAGGAGTGGTACAGCATCTTAAAAAATAAGCAAACAAATCCCTAGCTCTGTATATCAGTCCCAGATTCTCTCTGGATTAAAGTTTCTTAATCTAAACCACTGAAAGCAATGTATTAGTCCTAAAATAGATTTCTAAATCCTTCCTGTTTCCATTTACATACTCATGTAACTACTGCTATTCATTTACTCTTCTATTTAATCTAGCTATTTTTTTATCTGAGCTCAGGGCAAGTGGCACTCCATTTCATGACTGAAAAAACAAGTGAATGGGCAGGTGGGGATTCCCAGCCCTTCCAGCCACCCTGCAGGTCCCTGTGCTCTTGTGTGTTCAGACTCACACGGAGGTGCTGGGGTGATTTCTGTCCTGTTGCATGGCAGGGTCCACTGTTTCTCCTGCACTGGTGGGGAGAAATCATGATGAACTTCCAGTGCTCTGCAATTAGCAGTTCCATGTAGAAGTGATGTCTATGGCTGAGGTTGACAAAAAACTGGTCAGAAATCATGTCATGCAAAAAAAAAGAAACCAAACCCTGAACACTTCAGTTGGAATGAAATACTTGTCTGGCCCCAAAGAAAGAGCTTCACCCCAGTTAATTCTTGCTTGTTCTGGAGTAGCTGAAATTCAGTCCTAAGGTCTGGTAATTCTCATCATTCTCCTTTTCTTGCCAGCAAACTCTCTGCCCAGTTCTGCTTTATAAATTCTTCTCCTTCTTTAGAGATGTAAAAAAGCAAACAACCACCCACCACCACCACCAAATCACCAGGGTTAATTCCCTAGTTGTTGAGTCCTTCACCTCAAACACCCACGGAAAGCAGGTGTTATCACCTACAGACCTCACCTGTAGTCTGGGCTGCTACAGCCAATGTGTGTTGGGCTACAAATTTAGGATTGAGCACGTAGTTATTTAAGAGCTAATTATAGTACATGTGCTCAGATTGCAGGTATGCTGCAGCATGGGGAGGTGTGTAGTCCCATCTCTGCTTCCAAAATGACCAATGCAGATATGAAAAGCAGCTGATGAATATCACTGAGAAGCAAAATTCCAGTGTCAGATAAGTCAGTGCAAACTGGAATGACTCAGCTGAAACCACTTCAGGTTTGGTTTTTTTTCAGATTCATATCTACCAGAGGGATGAAATTTGACCTCTTAGCTATTGATAATTTTTATATCATTTTAGAAAAATCTCATTTATCTCACTTCTGTGACAGCCAAGCTTCACTTTAGGAGGGGAAAAAGCTTGGAATTTCTAAGTTGCTGTTTGGGAATTAAAACTCCAACAGAATGATAATCACTGTTAAGCCCATTTGTGCTGTGTAAATAAATATCCCAAAATGTTTTTTTAGATTCTGCCTTGTCTGTCACTGAAACCAAATGTATTGGTGCTTCCAAAATGATCCTCAGAGAGTTGTTTTGCATTTACAGAGATTTTCAGATTGGCAGGGAGCCACTGGACAACTTATTGAAAGTCACCAAAGCCTGCAAGTGATGCAAGGGTTAGACATGGAAGCAAAATTTCACAGATGTTACAGGGCCAATTCAGATTTCACTTACAGAGGAGAATGAGGATAACTATAAAACACACTTTGTTAGAAAATAAATATATGGTTCCAAAAAGATCCCTATTATCACTTCTACATAATTCTTCCAGATGAAAATAATTCTTACAAGGAAAAAAAAAAAAAATCAACTATTCTGCTAACTGTTGAGTAAAGCTGCTGTGAGGACAGTGTCAGTGCAAATACCTGGCTATGTGGTTCTTTTTGGCAGAAGTTAAGGCTGAAATTATGAACTACAATCAACAAGGAGGAGTTCTTTTTTGTTCACACTTCTTTTTTGTTGTCGTTGTTATCCAGTCTATTTTTTCAAAATTACTTGCTGTTTCTTCAAAACATTGTTTTGCTTTTTGAATAGTACACAAGGGACTCACTGTAAGGGTTCACTATTCAAACCTCAGAGGCCTGGTTAGCTTCTGAAGTGATGTGGGATGATTTCTGGTCACTGATTGGATATTTAGGTGAATTGCAATGAATTGCAAATTGCAAACATAACAATGAAGAATTAGCACTATCTTTGTAAGCCTGACTCCTCACCCCTGTGCCTCAAGTTCTCCATCTGCAAGCAGTGATAGAGTGGGCAGCACACAAAGGATAAATAAGGATAAATGCTTTTCTGCTGAGATGCTGTTGGCACTATGGAGTGAGATGGTGTCTTTGGTGCAAGCCATGAGGAGGAGCTCTTTTTGTGGGCCAGTGGTTGGGCACAATGTAAGGAAGCAGATGTAGAGGGAAAAGTGCCACCGATTAGACTGGATTATTGGCAATTTTACCTTTAGTTCTTAGAGAAGAAAGGTGTCCATGTCAATAAAGGAAGTGAACCAAACTTGACTCTGTATCAACATGCTGAAATGCATAGGATCACATAAGGCACAAACAGTACAAAGAATGTACTTGAAAAATAATTCTATTACAGCTGATGAAGGAGGTTCAGTATTAGTGTAACTGGACAGAGGATTTGGTGGTCTTAAGCAGGGAACAAATGCTTTTTAAGGACAAAGCAATCTGCATCTCTGACTCTCATATATTACATGTAACAGATCCCAGGAGTGTGCACACAACACCTGCCTAAAGGCTGCAGTGACACGGGCAGCAGATGCATGGCAGCTTTCCTCACAAGCATTGGCTTGGACTCCTCTGGTTTGGCTGTATGGTGGGAGTTGCTGTTTCAGCACTACACTAAATACACTAGATCTGCTTTGTCTCCAGCATTTTGTGCAGGGAAGACTGTATGCTAAGCTGATTTTTGGCAGGCTGTGAGGGAGAACAGCTGTACAGCCAATGATTAATTCCATAATTGCTTTAAACTAGACCAAAACTGAGACAAAATCTTAGATAGAAACACAGTGCTGCAAATGCTGTGATCAGCTGTGTAGCCAGGAAATGCTAATGAAATAGGTTCAGCAGCTTCAGTAAAGAGCTCAACAGACCTGAATCCCATCATTAGCAGTACAAGAAGGCCTTTTAAAAGTACTATTTCCAAAACAGAGGTATGACTAATTTCCCTCCAAAAGTGAGCACATTTTCCACACGGATTGAAGGTGCCATGAAAGGCAGAGATGCATGTTCACAGCTGTGTCCCTCCTGGGAGAAGCTATTGCCCATTCTTTGCATCTGGAAGCCTAGTGGAGAAAACAAACATCCTCTTTCAATAGTTTCTTCCCTTCCTAGATGTTCCACTCATACAGACTGCTTGAATGTTGCCAGACCCTCAACTGAGGCAGAACTTCCTCTAGACCAGAGACACACCAAGAAACAGATGTACTTTTTTCAGAATTTCTTCTTTTTTTTAGGTATTTCTGCCAAAGTTGCTTTCAAACAGACCAGCACCGGAGGGTGGTTTGTGCATGGTTTCTGATCCAGCCATGCCAGTCCTTCTCATTGCTGTAAAAAGCATATCCCAGTAATGACAGCCAGAGACTTGCATAGGCTTGAAGCTCAAGGTCTCTCATTTAGAGGCGCATTGGTGGGGTCATACCTTCCCTCTTTCAGACCTGCAAGGATACTCTTGTGCTGCAGCTTCCTAGGGATGCTGGCAGATCACTCCCATGGGGCAGCTCTTGCTGACTAGCTCTGGGAATACAGGGAGGGCTTCAGGCACAGGCAACTGGCACTAGTATCCTCTCACACCACCTGCTCACAGTGGGATACTTTCAAAGCTTTGAGTGGGATTTTTAGACTGTGTGTTTAATCAGCACAGTGCAAAGAAAACATATGGCAAATGCTCCATGCAATGAGCTGAATACACAGCTCATGATGACCGTGAGGAGAGCGAACAGAGGCAGTGGCGGGTGCTCTGCCTCAACAGCAAACGTCACCGACTCAGCAGCTGGGCTCCACAGGAGCGGCGCGAGCAGGGCGCGTGGCAGAGAGCGAGAGGAGGCCTTGGGGAGGGCTCAGCAGGCAGGGCAGGGTGGAAGATGGTCTCCACTTGTTTGAAAGCCTCAGTTAAAAGCCGTGTTGGAAACCAGGCTTATCTGGCTCAGAGGCATGCAGCTGTCCAGGTGACAGGCTGCATGGAGTGTCTGAGTCTGTCACTCTTACAGGATGACAGTAAAGACAACACCTGTGCGTGCTGCGACCAGGTAAATGATTTGCTCAGCCTGGTTGCTGAGCTTAAGCAGGAAGTGGAGAGGTTAAGGACAATATGGAAATATGAAAGGGAAATAGACTGGTCAAGCTGCACCCTGCCATCCTTAGGGAAAAGGCAGCAGATGGTAGCTTCACAAGGGGTAGATCCCCAGCCCTCTGGTCACCAGGAGGAAGGAAGGGAACTAGGAAGGAAGGAGAGGACGGGGGGGGGAACAGAAGCAGGTCCCTGCTAGGGATAGCAGAAGAGTTCTCACCGAACCCTCCCCGCATTTCCAGGTGCCCTTACAGAACAGATACAGGGCTCTGGAGATAGGGGACCAGTCAAGCAATGATGCTGAAGAAGCCCCGTCCAAGGAGCTGCCAAAGAAGCCAGCTCAATGCAATAGGACTGCTCCTAAGAAGTTGCCAAAGCAACCAGCTCCTCAGATTAGAACTGCTTCTGAGAATAGGATGATAGTGATAGGGCAATACCATTCTGAGGGGAACTGAAGGTCCCATATGCCAGCCAGACCCTTCCCACAGGGAAGTATGCTGCCTCCCTGAAGCCAGGGTAAGGGATATAACCAGGAGACTTCCTGGTCTGATATGGCCCTCAGTCTGTTATTCTCTTTTGATCTTCCAGGTAGGTAGTGATGAGGTGGAGAAAAGAGGCTTAAGAGTGATAAAGAAAGATTTTAGGGCATTGGGATGCCTGGTCAAGGGCTTGGGTGTAAAAGTTGTGTTTTCTGTCCCTCCAGTCTTAGGAAATGATGAGTGGGTTAACAAGAAGAATTCACAGATCAATGCCTGGCTCCAAAACTGGTGCTACCAGCAGGACTTCGGCTTTTTGTTCATGGTTTGGTTTGCAGGACACCAGGCCTGCTGACATTGGATGGGAAGACCCTGTCCCACAGGGGAAAAAGGGTACTCCTCCTGAAGGAAATGGGCAAGGTAGCAACACAGGATATTGAGAACGCTGAGGTCCTCAATGACTTCTTTGCTTCAGTCTTCTCTGGTGAGTGCTCCAACCTAAACACAAAGGCCACAGAAGATGAAAGCAGGGACTGGGAGAATGTATTACACCCCACTGTAGGTGTAGGGCAGGTTCGTGACTATCTAAAGAACCTGAAGGTGCATAAATCTATGGGACCTGATGGGATTCACCCACAGGTCCTGAGGGAACTGGGGGATGAAATTGCTAAGCCTCTGTCCATCATATTTGAGAGGTCATGGCAGCCTGGTGAGGTTCCCACTGATTGGAAAAAAGGGAACATAGCCCCTGTTTTTTAAAAGGGGAAAAAAGAGGACCCAGGAAACTGCAGGCTGGTCAGTCTTACCTCTGTGCCTGGCAAGGTCATGGAGCAGGTCCTCCTGGAAAGTCTGCTAAGGCACATGGAAAATAAAGAGGTGATTGGTGACAGCCAACATGGTTTCACTAAGGGCAAGTCATGCCTGACCAATATGGTGGCCTTCTACAACAAGGCTACAGAGATGGTGAATGGTGGCAGGGCAACTGATGTCATCTACCTGGATTTGTGCAAGGCGTTTGACACTGTCCCACATGACATCCTCGTCTCCAAACTGACAAGGCATGGATTTGACAGATGAACCACTTGGTGGATAAGAGATTGGCTGGATGGCCACACCCAGAGAGTTGTGGTTCATGGCTCAATGTCCAAATGGAGGCAGATGACGAGTAGTGTCCCTCAGGGGTCAGTACTGGGACCAGTGCTGTTTAACATCTTTGTTGGAGACATGGACAGTGGGATTGAGTGTATCTTCAACAAGTTTGCTGATGATACCAAGCTGTGTGGTGTGGTTGACACCCAAGAGGGAAGGGATGCCATCCAGATGGACCTTGACAGGCTGGAGAGGTGGGCCCATGCCAAACTCATGAAGTTCAACAAGGCCAAATGCAAGGTCCTGCCCCTGGGTCAGCACAACCCCAGGCACAAATACAGGCTGGGGGGAGAATGGCTGGAGAGCAGTCCTGAGGAGAAGGACTTGGGGGTGGTAGTTGATGAGAAGCTGGACATGAGCCTCCAGTGTGCACTGGAGCCCAGAGAGCCAACTGCATCCTGGGCTGTATCAAAAGAAGTGTGGCCAGCAGGGCCAGAGAGGTGATTCTGCCCCTTTACTCTGCGCTGGTGAGACTCCACCTGAAGTACTGTGAGCAGTTCTGGTGCCTTCAGCATAAGAAAGATATAGACCTGTTGGAGAGGGTCCAGAGAAGGGCCTCCAAGATGATGAAAGGCCTGGAGCACATCTGCTATGAAGACAGGCTGAGAAAGTTGGGGCTGTTCAGCCTAGAGAAGAGAAGGCTCTGGGGAGACCTTATAGCACCTTCCAGTACTTGAAAGGGGCCTACATGAAAGCTGGGGAGGGGCTTTTCATCAGAGAAGACAGTGATAGGACAAGGGATAATGGTTTTAAACTGAGAGAAGAAAGATTTAGGTTAGATATTAGGAAGAAATTCTTCACTATATGGGTGGTGAGGAACTGGAATGGGTTGCCCAGGGAGGTTGTTGATGTCCCATCCCTGGAGGTTTTTACGGCCAGGTTGGACGAGGTTTTGTGCAACCTGATCTAGTGGTAGGGTTCTCTGCTCATGGCAGGGGGGTTGGAACTAGATGATCTTTAAGGTCCTTTCCAACCTTAATGATTCTATTATTCTATGATGAGCTGAAGATCTTGAGCTCAGCTATCCTGTCCAAATGAATACTGTTGGCTCAGCTAGGCCAGTCTTCTTATGGCATTCTTTAAAAAACTGCATAAATAAAGTAGCTAATATATTTTCTTGATGCCTTTGGGTATCCACCTTGCATTTTCATTTTCTGCCTCATAGAGAATGACGTTACTATATTAGAGTGGTGAAACATTGTCAAAATATCTTTACATGATACATGAGAAGGAAACCATAGAACAGAGCAAACTGTCAGTAACCACGGTACCAACTAAGAGCCCTTCAGTGCAGCGCTGCTTGCCAGCAATGATGCCTTGCACAGATAATCACTAGCTTCTAAATGTATTACTGGCTTTCAGGGGGAATTACTACAGAAATGATCCACAACAGTTTTCCTGTGTTTCATTTGTCGAAGTCTGCAAGCTTTGCCTGTTCTCTTTGCTGTGGAATTGGAGGGAACTGCTGGTTTCCCAGTGAAAAAATGAAGGCATTCACACCCTGGGTCATTCTGATGTTTGTAATGACACCTTCAACAGGCTCATTAAAGTGCTGTTCCTAAGCATGTGCATGGCCTGAAAAAACTTGTGTGTGTATATATATATATATATATATATATATATATATATATAAATTATAGAAAATATTTTCATATGTTATATATATAAAAAATAAAAATTACCCACAAGTATTTATATGTAGGTATTTACAGTCCCTCACCATTACTCACTGGCAGCTGGGTGCACAAGGCTGCCATTTAAGTGGCTGCTGGCTACTGTGGAAAGGGTAGAGGCGAAAGTGGAACTATGATTGTATGAAGAGATGATGAAAAATTTCTGCCTACAATGAGAAGGTGGCATATTTGCTATGGCAGTCTGCCCTGTAAGTCAGTCTGTTCTTGCCAAGAAACAAGAAAGCTTAGTAAACATCCATTGCCTTTTAATTTAAAGTCTATTTAGTGCACTTCAAATACGAAAGCTTATGAAACCAAGGGTTTGGTTTTGGCTTCTTTTGGCCAGTTAAACAGAAATTATTTACACATTTAAAGGAATTTAAAATACTGTAAACAAAGAGGTGGTTCCTTCTCCAACAGTATTGTCTTAAATGGGTAGTAATTTCAGTTTCATTAATGCTTCTCCCCCTTGTCAATAGTATACATGAGCACAGATTCCATCTTTATATGCTGTGACCCATGAATTTTCTTAATTCATTATCTAATAGACTAATGAACAACAGACACATAGTTCTTGTTATGCTACTTCATAGCTATACTATGTTTCCCAGAAGTAAAACACGTTATTCTAAACTAGAGTTCTGGAATTTATTAGTTTTTCTTCTTTTTTTTTCTGATGACCGCAACTATTTTTCATAAGCGGCCCCATTCCTTTGGTTTGTGCCAGTTATGGAGAAAGGATAATGGGGAGGAAATAAATCAAAAAAATGTCAATGGTAATAGGGGCACGAATGCCCTTTTCTCATGTTCTGCATTTAGCTCTTCAATTTTTTGCAAAGTGCAGATGTAATTCTTCGGTGGAACAGGTCACAGGAAAATTGACTATCTAGTAAGAGATGAGAGGCACCACAAAACACATGGGTTAGTAGCACAATGGTTACTACTGCTGCTGAAATACAGTGGTGGCAACCATTTGTGCTATTGTCCATGCTTTGTAGCATTACATCAGCAACTGAAATCCCTATGCCCTGGGAACTGCTCATCAAAAGTTTTGGTCCCTAACTTCTATTCCTGTCATATTATTGAAATAGAAAATATTTTACAAACAAAAATACAACCACTTTAAATTCTGCATGGGCTAACCACGTGAGGGGCAAACATCACCCCCCTTCACTTTCGCCAGGTGTGGCACACTTACCTGTGAGCAACAAGACTCAGCTGAGCTGAGCTCCCGGGGTGCCCCCTGGGACAGACAGCGGGATTAGACACACACTTCCACCACCTACCACCAGGGCTGCACTGCAAAGGCCAGACAAGGCTTCCCTGTGCTGCCCTGCTGTCACCACTGAATGGGTTAAATATCGCCAACCACCTTCTCCAGAACACCTCTATTAATAGCCTTCATTGAGTATAAAAGAGTTAATAACATGGTCACTCACTACAAGAAAGCTTAAAATTCAGTGTTGGAAATTTGTTACCGCACCTAATTTTGTTGGCATAGTTCTCTAAGATACAGTATGACTAACATGTTTATAGTGCAGAGTTTTATGTGTTCTACTGTGCTTAAAACTTGCTTTTTATCCAGATGTATGATCTGGGCTGAATAAATATTTGTATTTATGTTGCTCTTCCTATTAACTGCTTTTAGAGTAGCTCATGTAAAATACATTAGTCAAAATGAAAACTCACTAACAAAATAGAGAGAATAGGACACATTTATACTGATATTCACATGTGCTCTCATCAAAAAGAAAAAAATCTTGTTATAGTTTTGCACCAACTGAAATCCCGAGAGATTGCAGCTTCAGTTTTAACTCACCTCAGAGATAGTGGCACAAAAGGCAGTGTCCAAATCCTTGTGCCTCCCATGAAACATCTGGGTTTCACCAGTTCAAAGGGTGAGAATAAAATGAGGGTCTGATTCTGCAGGCTTTTCACCAGGGAGATTCCCAGCACATCTGTGATAGAATTAAGCCAAACAAGTTAGCTACATGGTTAACATTTTTATTGATTATTTTTTTTTCTAAGGAAAGCAGTAGGCAGATGTTTATAACATGTCTAGGCTTAATCTTGTTGGCCACTGGATGTCACTGATGGCCTCAGAAATACAATGGTAGTATGTAAAAAACCCTATTAACACGTATTAAAAGTAAACATTATACATCACCTGTATATTTGAAGGGGAGAATAAGTGTCTCATTAGCTTTGAAAGAAGTTACCACAAGACTTTTTAAATCCTCAGTGCAAAAGTGTGCAAAACTTTCTCACTGGTAAATAAAAATGATTTCTTCATATAGTAACAGAACAAAATACCAACCATTTCCATAAGCTGATGCAGAACCTTGTTATGATCACAGATGGCCAAACAGGTGAGGGATGAATTGTTTCTGCAATCTGTCAGAAAAAAAGATCACATTTGAGCAATTCCTGAACCAACCTGGAGCAGGAGGTACCAAAGCTCTGGTTTTGTTGGCTTGGGAGTTTGGGTAAATTAGAAAATCCTCTGGCATTTTGGGTGCTCACCCATGCTGAAAGGAACTCCTGCATTTGAGATTTTCTAGGTGTCACTACCTTCAGATAATGTATCCTAAGTAAACTGCCTTTGCTTTGGTACGTGAGAATATGTTAGTGTCTAATGCCTTAGTCTTCTGGTGAGGGAGGAGAAACTCCCCACTAAATCAAGCTCAGACTTGTGCTCTACAGAGTTGTTTCACCATAGTTAAACATCTGCTGGGTCTGTTAGTAACTAAAACACATTTCTAGAAAGAGCAAATATGATTATTATTTCCCTGCATTTTCTTGGGATAAAAATTGAATGAGGCTGCATGAGACAGAGCTGAGTTCCTGCTACTGGAGTGTCAGCAAAAAAAAAATCTGCAACTGCTAATGGTGAATATGTGAAATATATCTTCGTTAAACATTTGAATACTTCCAGTATTGGCCAACTTATTTCCAGAAGAAAAAGCAACCGTAGGCTGAGCTGAGTTCCTAGCAATATTACGAAGACAAAGGTCCTGAATGCATGCTGAAGAGCTAGAAAGCTGCTGAAGCCAAAAATTCAGGGGTTAATTTTTATTCTAAGCTCACATTATCAAAACATGAAACAGATGTTCATATCAAAATCTGGTATTTTTCCATAAGAGCCAAACATGAAAAAGAAGTGAAGTTAAAGCATGCATGTTAATAGCTCCTTTCAAATAGTTTAGTCTTTTTCAAATGCATAGATGTTCAGAAACTCTCAGTCTAAGCAAATCTGGGTAACGTAAAAAAAAAAAAGTCTATGCTGGCTTAAGCTAACAGAGTTGCTGCTTTATCTCAACAAGAAAGAACTTTCCTCGTGGGAACCTCTGTCTCACCATCAAATTCTTGTGCTAAATTAACTTATTAATCGGCATGTACATATGTCTGTATATATAAGGATGACATGTGGCAAACATGCAACCTGTGCAGGGAGATACTGACCACACCGAGGCTGCTCGCAGAAAGAACGATGCAAAGCATAGTTGGAATGGTCCTTTGCCAGGTCCCTCTATGATCAAAGCCATAATCGTAGTCAGACATGACACCATAAATGAGAAATGTAGCACAAATAATACAGAACCAGTGTTGTATTGTACTGAGCATTTTTCCAGCAATTTACTGTATTACTACTCTGGTCATCTGACACCTGGGGCAGCCCCTGGATCACTGTAGGCTGTGCAGCTGCTGTGTTTGCTGTAGCTCACCAGACTTTGAATGCAGCTCCAGTGGCTGCATGTGTGAATCCCTGTCTGTATGTCCAGATGACTTCCAAAGAGATGCTGCAGAAGACTGGAACTGCTTCTGCTGCTCCAGTGGGTTTTTCCTACTGAAGAAAAAAGAAAATTCTAGCTGATGCTCTCTCATACCAGCTAATACTCTTTTAAGAGACAGATTAGTTTTATAGCAGAATGCAATATTGCCCAAAGCTAGCTGAGCTTGCTGTGAAAGAGTAAAGCTGAGTGCCAGGAACACCCTAGGTCTGACCAGAGAACCTCTGGATATCCCTGTGGTTTCTTCCATATGCACATTGCTATTCCTAATCTCTTGAATCATGTATCCAGCCAGTGCCTTAATCTAAGTAAGATTGCTATTAATAATAATAATTAGAAGAAGAAGAAGCAGCAAGTTATAGATCCTGGTCCTGAACTTGGGTCAGGCTTCCACTGCAAACTACAACATCAGTCAGAGTATTATTCCTTGTTGTGTCAGCAAAAGTCACTGCTGTGGATTTAGTTATGGCAAAACTGTGTATCCACCAGGGTAGTTTATTTCACCCATATTATGCAGCAAAAGTGAAGTTTTGCCAGAATAAACATGTCCAGGACAACTCTCTGAAAACAGCTACACCGGGAAAGCATTCTGCTGTGGCCCAGGTTTAGGCATGGGGAGATTGGGAGATCCTGCCCTCACACAGATAAGACTTGCAAGGCATAAGGTCAGACAGTGAGAGACCAGGAAATGTCCCAGTTTCTAGCGTTACTGTCTCCTTGACTTGGTTGCAATGAGGTATTGGCAACTGGAGACAAGCTGCCTCATGGAGAGGAGCTACAGGCCAAGGGAAGCTAACTATTTCTGTCTTGTTTAATTTGACCACTTAAACAGTTAATCCCTTTGCAATGTCATTTTTTGGCATAGATACCACATCTGTCTATTTCTGAAAAGATCTTTTTACTAATACAGCTTTTTAATATATGAAACAGTTGGCATCAGATTACAGTGCCGTAGCAGTAGCAGACCACTATCTGTAGGCGTGCACATAGCCTGACACACAGACATAGATGCATGCACACATGCACATTACCTCTAAAAACCTCTGCCCTTTCCTGTCTCCTAGTTCTTCTCTATGACACCCAGTTTCCCTTCCCATCAGAAACACAGCAGAACACACCCCAGACAAGTTGTATTCTTGTGTGCTAAGGCTTTATGTACAAAGTCCAGGGTGTAGCAGATTATCTTTGATAGTTTTTATTTGCTCAGCTTTTTATCTTCTGTTTCACTGATTGTGTTGCTGCTTTATTCAAGCATGTTTAACCTAGGTTCTGATTTGCTTTCAACCCACCCTTACTTGCAAATACTGGATGTGCTGGAGAGATATCAGCAAATGGCCATGAAGAGGATGAAGGGACAGGAGCACTTCTCATATGAGAAAAAGCTGAGGCAGCTGGGACTCTTTGGTCTAGAGAAGAGAAAGCTCAGGAGAGATCTCATCAATGTATATAAATACCTGAAGGAAGGACACTAAAGAAGATGGAACCAGGCTCTTTTCAGTGATACCCAATTACAGGAAAAGAGGCAATGGGCACAACCTGAAATGCAGGAGGTTCCTTCTCAGGATTAGGAAACATTTTACACTGTGAGGGTGACCAAACACTGGAAAAGGTTGACCAGAGCAGTTGTAAAATCTCCATCCTTGGGGGAGTTCAAAAGCCATCTGGACACGATCTGGGGCAACTGGCTCTAGGTTGCTTTGTTCAAGCACAGGGATTGGACCAGATGACCTCCAGAGCTCCTTTCCAACCTCAACCATTCTGTGAAATACTACACGAGATTAGTATTTGTATTAGGTACAGCAGGACATTAGTCCAGGAAATGAGTTTTTATTCTCATTTTGCAAGAAGTTTGGGACAACAGCAGGCTACACTGAAATAATTTAAACTTCTGCAGTAACAGTCACTGGAGTAGACAGTATATAAGAAAATTACTTTCATAATTAATATAAACATGCACAATCTTGATGCTGAAGAAGCAGCATCTATAACTAGAAAACCAGACAAGAACAGCAGTGGATTTCTCTTCTACGATTCTTCTGCTTATCCCTGCATGAAAAGGATGAAATATCAGCTGTTTTTTGCATGTGTGAAAAGATCTTGCTCAGAGGACTCATGTCTAAGAATGTGCACATGGTGTTTTTACAGCAACAATAATGTTGGTTTGCAGTGCCTGGGTATATAGTATTTTTACTAGAGCAGTGAGAATTTTAAAAAAAGCAGCTGAGAGGACATGCATTATGTGTGCCTTTTTTCTCCTTTCCTTTCTAGAGGAATTTATTTAATTTTAATCCATTCAGAAATAAGAACAGAAAAAGAGAGGGAAAGTGAGAAGAATGTAGACAAAGAGGGGATTGAAAACAGAGAATAATTTAAATTTAAAAACTGTGTTTCACCTGCATCTTGGAGTTATTGTGAAAAGATTTTTCTTTCAAACAAACTGATTATTTCTTTTAAGTACATGCAAATAATGGGCCACAGGAAGGTTATGGAGTAACAGAGTAGCTAGAGTTGGCTGAAAAGACATTTAATTTGGAGCTTGCCAGATACCCTTCTGGCAACTTAATATTAAGGACTTTATATACTGCGGGATGTATCTTGTTCCCTGGGTCAAATTTGGGTGCATTCTTTTGGTGGAATGCATTCTGTGGCAGCTGAGACACATTATTCTCTGGCTATAAGCAAAAGAATTGGGCAAGAAAGATGTCTTGGGATAAACCTTGAATGGGGATTTTGGGTTTTAGACAGTGAATACAGAAACATACTTCCAAGGGTTGGAGAAGACAACTTAAAACAACAACTAATCTACACAGCAGAAAAAAGAAAACTGTTATCAAATTGTTATTAAACTGTTATTATAACAGAAAAGTGTTCTTAAATTGACAGTAGTCAATTTACTTTCTAAGAGAACATATATGAAGATCTCCTGTTCCCAGTTCCAAAGTCATGCTATTTAAGAATGTACCTTATAAACAAGGTATATTTGATATGTCATTCACTAGTCTATGTTGATTGATTGTTTGGGGTCTGACAATTAAAAGATAAATTATTTACAGATTGACTTCAGTTATTCTATTCTGATCTTGTTAATATTTTAGCTGTGTATTCTGATACCAATGACCTAATGGTTTCTATTAAACAATGAATAAAACCCTGTTAGGGAAGCCAGCTAGAAATGTATGACTTATTCAGTGTGAGGTATCTGCAGATGATTGATTAAAAAAAAACTTAGCAGTTCTGGATAGAGGAAGAATTTTTAAATAGTTTCATCTCTGAACATACAGTGACAAAACCATTGGATTGTTTTAGATGGCAGTGAAAATGTTTTTACGTAAAGCTAACTTTGTCTTTATTATAAATTTGTTTAATAAATTAGAAAAAAAGATCTAAGGTAAGTGTTCAGCTCATCTGGTTTGTAACAGAAACCATGGCTAGGGTGGATAGGTTATAAAGATGAGCTCATGCAAGAATTCTTCTGAAACAGTAATTTATCATCTAGGCAATTTTAAAGGTTCTTCATGTCACTGCAAGGGTGGCAGAAGCAGGCTTTTTAAAAAAATATTTTGTGCAGTACCTTAGTAAGCTGATGCCTAAAATGGAATTTCACTAATGACAGACTTCCCATCCTGTAAATATCAGGTAAAAAATTTCTGTATAAAAATCTTTACTGAAATGGATCACAGAAAATTGTCTCTTCTTCCACTAAACAAGGATCACTTCCAGTATCATTAGCAATTGTTCGCAAGAAGATTCTGTTTTGGATTATATTATATACACAATGGGAATTTATTTGAGGTTTCCCAAGTTTACTAGTTCCATTCCCATGAGCTAACAGACAGTAGATCAAGTGCTTAACAGTCAAGTATTCCCATGGCAAATGTCCACCAGCGTCCCTTTCATCTGATGCAATGGCATCGTGCCCATTCTTCTGCTTCATCATTCTCTTTCAGTGCGCACTCTGTTCCAGGAAAGGGCCGTATCATGTATTAGACTATGCAGGAGACATTGAGCCTCATCTTTAAAACCTTATGGTTCTGTTTCGGTTTTTGCTGACCACTGGAAATAATTACAGCACAGACAACACATGAGGATGTCTGACAGCTTCTTCAGTCTCTTTGCACTCAACCGCTTGGTTCGTCTTTAGGTTTATGCTTATTATAATCACAGTCCAAAGTCTATGTTTGCATCAGTATCCTGAAAATGAGAAAGAACCAGGCAACTGGGGGTCAAGGTGACTGTCATTAGGTAACTACCAAATAGGTAAAATATACTTTTAAACAGGCATTAACTTTTCTCTGTCATTATGCCAGGCATTATATTAAGAGCCACTGATACCCATTTATCCACATTTTTTGTGCTTGCCATTGCTGAAAGCTCACAGCCTTCATGCTGATTATAGTTATCACTTTATAAGCATAACTAGTAGAGTTTACTTGCTACTAGGAAACTTTTTAACAATACTGGCTTTCTTCTAACAGTTTTCAAAACAAGATTTAGGCATCCATAGAAAGTAGGAAAATAGATGCAGTACTTACAGCAAGCACCATACCTTTCATTCTAGAGCAGTAGAGGCTCCATCAAAGGTGCCTTCACCAGAAGGTAAGAGTTAGACTCAGGAATGTACAAACGCCATAAGGAAGCCTGATCTGTTCAGAGAATTCAGGAACTTCTGAAGGACAGTTTGAAGATGAAAGTCTAGTGGCTGTGGAATTGAAAGGGATGAGAACTGAACAAGTATAAAAAGATGATTAAAAAAATAATCTAGTCAGGAAACCAAAGCTGATGAAGAGAGGACAAATTTGCAGGCAATTTCTTGCAGGAAAAGGGAAAAATGGTAAATTAGGAGGACAGCATTTACTTTCCACAATAGTCCCAAATCCTGAGTAGAAACTAGATATTACTGGAGATTGTCCCACCTACATACTACTGAAACTGTGACTAAGAAGTGTGCTGGTGTCAGCAGAGCTCAGGAACAAAGCTTGTGAGGCCATGGTAATTTTGATATATGCCATTAGCTGGATAAATTCTTGTCAATGGAAATGAGAACAATCCCAAACTTTCAGATTTTCAGAGACAGGTTTCTTCATTTTTCTGAATTAAAAAATGATAAGAAACAAAAGTAACATGTTGGTTGTTGCCTAAAGCATCAAAACTAATGAAGGCGTAAGGATGGAACTAAATTTTTAGAGTTGAAAATACAGTAAGTGGATAGAAAAATTGTACCTAAAATAAGATATAGACAAGACTCATGTCTAACTGCTTCTAAAAGTTACAATTTGTATGTGCTCCTAAACTTTCCCATAATGTTTGTCATTTTCTGGAGGCTGGGGATGCTTTACATCTTGTGACACTGGCAGGATGGCATCATGTGACACCAGCCATGTGATAGCTAAGCAGGACAAATGTTGAAGTGTCCAAATTTATTAAGAGGATAATTGCAAATGGACTTGTAAATGTCCTTTTTAAAGGTCTGATCTCTGTTTATTTATTAATAAGCAGCCTAAAATTATGCTACTTTCTGAGACTTTTGCAAATATCTTTGTTCTAAAGTGGCGTGAAATTCAAAGAAAACTCAGATGTTCTGCAGACATTATTATTGATGGCTCTACTTTAGGCTTTGACTTTATGTATATTTCATGCAAGGCTTCTGTCCCACTCTGACATATAAAAAGGCAAAAGCAAAGAAACATTAAAACTCCTGAATTTCTTAAATTATAAAAAAAAAATATAGGATTTCATCAGAACTTTTTGTTCAAAGGTAGTTTGGTTTTCATGTTCGCTGAATCAAAGAAAATTTCTTTAGATGCATTTTTTAAAAATTAGTTTAATCAGACTCTATTCTGTACCTTTGATCTGGTGTGCCTGTGTCTGCTCTCTTGAAATACCTCATATATAGAGGCCTTTTGATACTTTGAGAATTTTACTTGAAATAACAAACATATACAGCTAAATTAATGTGAAATCCTGTTCTCTGTTACCATGGACATTGTATAAGACAAAGAAAAGGTCTAGTATCTTTCTAAATAGTATTTCCAGAAGGATTCAGAAAATCAGTACCTTACTATAGCTTGCCTAACACTGTCCTTATATTATTTCTTTATGCAAACAGTGGATTCTTGCAAAAATAAGCAGCAATGTTCACCCAGTCTCTTAGGACTCCTTTCCATGTAAGGTTCCAGGCAGTCTTGTTACACTCAGCAGAGGAACTCATTTCATGTGTAACTCTGCACAAAAGTGAAGGGAATAAAATAAGAATAGGCAAACTTTTAGGACTAATTTAATGTTCCTTTTGCATATCCATTATCCATTCTTGGCTCAAGAATAATATAAATACACATTTCTCAGAGCAGAGATGAAGGATTGACGTGGATTTTTCAAAGATTTTTTTTTAAAGAAGACATGTTGTTGAAAATGACTGAAATAAATTTCAGTGAGTAGGTGTGTATTCCATTTCTATCATTCCAATGACTGAACAGCAACTGCTGTTAGTAGGAAAAAAAAGATAGCAGTTACTCAGGCACTGAATTTTATGCTGTTAATAATTACTTATATACTGTAGTTCTTTAAGTATAAATTATGACAGCAGAGGCTACCATCATGCAAAAATAAATGCATACTAAGCACCACACATACAGCTATCGTTATTTTGGAAAAACTGATCTTACTACAGATTAAGAAGGACTCAAGTCTCTCATTGATCTTCAAGAAATCACAGATTGTTCATGCTGAACTCCATAGTGCCAGGAACAGTGCCACAGGCTTACTACGGTGTTTGGGCTGTACGTTCATACTCTGTTAGGATCCCTGGCAAAAGTGCAGGCATGGATAAATTGGCTTGTCTGTATATCCAACTCAATTGGTTGGCCTGCCAAAAGGACGCTGACTGAAAGATGATGTAGGCATTGTAAATTAAAAGGTGTAAACCAAAAACTGGGCTGTATAATGGTAGCTGACTAGGAGACTGATCTTGCCTCAACTGTAATAATAACCCATACATTAAATTAATTAATTTTCTGCTCAGCTTAAATCAGAGATGTAGTTTCCACCTGGGTCTTGAACCACCTGATAGACTTGCTGGTAGACCCCTTTTCTCTTGAGTTTACCCTGATCCAAGCTGGCTCCAGCACTGCCCCTTCCCCAGACCCTGGCACTCTGCATCTCTCTGTTCTAGAAACAGGGTCTCTGAGTCCTACTGCTGAAGGCTTTGAACCAGTGCTCTTACAGATTGCCCAATAGCTTTGGCATGAGATTTTTTTCCATAGCTCCAGGCTGTTCAGTCTGATTACGGCACAATTATTTAATAATTAAAATACTGCAAGAAATGTAATTAGCACTGCAAAGTCAGATGTCACTTGAATGCATTTTATTCCTGTGACTTCTGCACTTCTCTTGGAAACTCCTTGGGTACAGGAAGCCAAGATGCTTCCTCTCTTCTGTTCCTTGCAGGGCTTCTACTTCAGAGCCTGGCATCAACCCTTGCTTTGAGACTTTGCCTCCTGCTTCACATTTGTCTCCTGTCATACTGCTCTCTGTTTATCTTCCTTTTTAATTTTTTTCCTTTAAAAGGTGGTGAGAGATTCTTTCACTTTTAACTGCCTCAGCCCCTCAGGGAAAGCATCAAAGCTTCCCACTGTGTTCCATCTCCTTTACTCCTTTGCCTCCCCACACTTTCTTTCCACCTTTCTGCTCTTTTGGAATTCAGAGATGAAATAAATGGTTTTATCCTAAGTGGAGCAATCTCTTTGCATAAGGAAATGATCTGCAAATGGATAATTAGCAAAGTTGAATGGCCCTCAAGTACTAATCCAATGCCAAGCATCAGAATTTCTTCTGTGACCCCTTTTAGGCTTTAATTCAAAGTAAAGACAAATATAAATGAGACACTAATAAAGTCGTAGCTGCTGAGTGGAACATTTGACCTGACATAAATATAATATGAAACAGAATGCTTAAATTATACATGGAAACACACACTGAATCATCAGCCATATGACTTTTTTAAGCCCTGTGAATCTTTTCACCTGCATCTTTCCTGCATGTTTGTACATAATTTACTGCCTTTTTCTTTTTTTTCCCTGGAGTATGGAAGTGGGATAGCATATTTTACCAAAGAGGGATGGATCTTAACAGAAACCATAACTGCATTTACATGGGATTTCCAGTAAGTATTCAGACATTCCTTGGCTAATAAACTTATTTACCACAAGTGGTAATGTGCAGGTGTGCATTCTTAAACAAGCAAACATCAGCTTAAGATGGGTTACACAAAACCTGTGAATACAAGATGAATCTTGCATGCTGTGAACTTTAATATTGCTTTCTTTTCTTGTTTTGTGTATCTCCATGAGTGGAAAGAAATTTAATTAAAATAAAGAAGCATTGCAATACAAGAAACTCTCATACCAATGGCTCTCTTCCCACCTTATTGTGCTTGAGATAAACTGTTCTCCAGGAAGATGATCTGATACGCATCCAGCCTGGTTGTTTTTCTACTGCATTTTCCATTTGTTCTTTCTTCGGTTTGACTTTTTTAAATGGTGGGTTCTTTTTGATACCTATTTTTAGATGCCATCTGACTGGGGACCAAAGCCAAGACCTATGTTAACCTGCCCCAAAGATGAGAAACCCAGTGACAGCAGTTAATGTACAGAAGAGACCACACTGCAACAAAGATGTTGTTCAGAGGGTAACAGGTTTCCACAACTCTACCTTCCTTCTTTTGACGACTCAATATTTCTGTCCTAGACATATCAAGCGCAAGGCCATACATCAGTAATGATTTGCCCTATCACTCCCTCCACCAGGTAACTCAGGTTTATAAAGCCTTAGCAGACTATTCTCCAAATCAAGCCAAACTAGGGTTCTTTTGGGTGAGACTAGTCTGAGCCACATGGCTCTGTACTCCAGTTACCCTCCTTGAATCCATGAAAAGCTGTGCTAGAGGAAGCATGGTGCTTGTGTGCTCTCTTTTATAGCTAACGTATTTCTCCTATGTAGAGCACCTACCACCACTCTAATGTCCCAATCTCAGCAAAACCTGTGTGGACACAGATGTGAGGTCAGGAGGGACCCAGCTTACTCTGCAGTAAGTTGCAGCTCCCCACAGATCCCAGCAGGCACTCACTCCCAAGGCAATTCTCCAATGGGCAGCACAGAGGCAGACCTTCCAGCACAGGTGGCAGCATCTTCCACTTTTTATTCCATTTTCTGTTTGAGAACATATAATATCCTAGGTTAACAGCATGCATGAATGTCAAGAGAAAATAAACTAATGGATACATTTATCACAGAGGGTAGTGAACAATCACAAAGGTAGGTCTGCTTTCAGTCCCCCTCCTGTATCACAGCTTGGCATTCTTTGATCACCAGTGGGAGAGCTGACAAATGCTAAAGGAAAAAAAAGGGTAGGTTTTAAATGCTTATGAGAGATTTCAGTTCTCTGGAACCTGTTTATCTAAACCAAAGCAATTATCTTCAGTGACTTGTGCTTTTGACATATTTCCCAAACACAGCATAGATTAGTAAAGCATGTTTTCAGATTTGTTGACATTTAATAAAAGCTAAACACTCCACAGGAAAATAAATCGTCTTGATTCTGTAGCCATAGCTGAATTTCCTTTGGGTTGGAATCTTAGCTGGGTGCTCCTGCGTTTATATTCAATTAGAATCAAATAGAGTCAAGACAAATTAAATCAAGAAGCAGGTTTGTATCTTTAGATGGAGACCATCATTCTATCATATTCTCACGTACATCAGGAGAAGAAAATATATTCCTATTAATTTTACTTGTGTTAAAGTCTTAGGGAAACCTGGCAAAAATACATATTTGCATGAGTAATCAGAACAGTCATTTGGAGGTTTAGAAACTGAATCATTGACTTAATCCATATGTTTTAGCTTGGATCTCTAAAATGTACCATGCTTGTTCTGGATGAAACTAGGGCAGTTTTAAGAAAGTCAGCTGGAAAAAATATAGCTATGTTAAACTTCAAACTAGCTTACAATAAAATATCAAACAAAAATACATTATGTTTATTAGCAACATTTGAAAGACAAGGTATTTATTGAGAGGTTATGATAATGCTATTCTCTTGGAATTTTATTTTGTACTTCATAACTTGTAACATAACCCATTTGGGCTAATTGTACAAAATTATTGATGGGAGAGTACCTACATGCTGGCATCACCACTCTCCGTGTATTTGTATTCAACATTCCAAGGGTTAAAATAAATGACACCTATGAAAGCTGTAATACTCATTAGCAAGTCTTTCCACAGCTTTCAGGTCTGGCCAAACAGAAGTGTTAAAACACATTTTCACCTAAGATCATTCAAGTTGATGACTTAAATGGCATCAGGAGGCATCAGACAGGGAATGAAAGTATTGTAAAAATGCTTACAAATGTAAGCATTTTATGAGTATTTAATACAGGAATCTATATATACATGCACACACATATATAAACTTTATATATTTAGTGTTAATTTTGGAAATACCAAGTAGAAAACGTTGTCACCTTTAAGTAGTTTATAAGGTTCATGTGCCAAGTAATCTTTAAAGTATACATATCGAACTGAAAATGGAGCTTACAATTTATGTTAACTAAGGAGTTCCTAGTGTTACTTTTTGCTTTACCATAACTGGGGAACATATCTCAGATTTGTGTTCTATTTTAATAATGTTTTTTTCCTTTCCATTATCCTGTGATCTGCTGCAAACAACCAGCTCCACTTTTTGCTACTAAAATAGGCTTGCTGTTACATGAAAGGACAGTGCGGGGCAGTGAACTGGATAGGAAAGGTTTGTTCTAGTAATAAGAAAACCTTTTTCTCAGGACCACTTTTTCTTACTGTCTCATATTGATGGAAAGATCAAACACTGTCTTAAACACAGTAGTTCTATATTTCAGCAACAAAATGCTACTTTATAAAGCTGAACCAAAAAGAAAAAAGTCTGTTGTTCAACAGTCTCTCTGAAAACTATTTGGCTTCTTCTCTCATCTCTGTGTATAATGAACTCCAAATCTGTGCCTATTTGTAACTGCACATGCAGCCTCCCCCACACATCTTCCCACCATCAGACATGTAAGTTCTAGGCTAACAGCAGATCCACAGTGCAAGTACATGTTTCCCTGGGATTTGGAAAAAGCCTTTAAATAGATTTTTATTGTTTTTTAAGAACAAGGTTATTTTGTGCTATTAATGGGCATACATTAGGCTTTAGATAATTGCTTTATGTAACTTAAAGTTTTGCCTTTCAGTTAAATAAACACTGTATGTGTTCACAGGTGTATTGTCCTCAAGGGCACTCTGCTGTTCAGGGTGGCAGCTGCTGCCAAGGTGTTGCTGATACAGCTCTGTGTATAATTTATTGGAAACAGGTGCTGGCTTATGATGAAGATAGACAGGAAACTAAAGCAGACAACATGTTTAACCACCATTTTAAAGTTCAGGTTCAGAAAGACAATGTGCCTGAGATATTTGGTTGATGTTGCCAGTGTCTCAGCAAGAGTTTACAAGCTCCCAGAAATCACCATAAGGAACAGATTGTCCACGAACTGCAGGAATTGCATTCTAACAAGCACTGCATGCCATGGCCCCAGTGCTTATGCATGACACAAATCCTCTCATTTGCAACTAACAAAAATTATAGAATGTGGTCCTGGGCTGATGTTAAGAATGACTTTGATATGAGGTTAGTATGTAGAGCTCTCAGGCAGAGGGATGCTGTGTGGTACATAACACTGTTATGTCCACAGGCACACTGGGACAATTCTGCCTTCTCAGAATTTCCCTCCCATGTTTTACTCTGCAAGGACTGTAACTTGTAAGCACTGCCATGTCACAGCAAAGGTAGAAATCTGATTGAACTGTAGAGAGGAAGGAAGGGCACCCCCAGAGAAGAGTTCCTCTGCCACCAGTAACTTACCCCAAGCCTATGTAATGCATAGGTCAGCTAAGGGGGACACTGTTATGTGGGCTGCTGCTGCAGCTCAGTAGCAGAGTACAGTGAAGAAGCAACAGAGCAGAGTGAATCCAGAGCACATGGAAATAGGTGGAAAGCCTTCTTTTGACCTCAGTGGGCTTTGGATTAGATCCCAGGAGAAAAAAACTAACTTCTTTATTTTCTGTGGCCAAGTTAAACCATTAAAATTACTCAAACATTGCTTTTTCCTCCCCCCATCTTACTTCCCCTGGCTTTTATTGTAGTTTTAAACAACTTTTTTTTTTTTTAAATAAGAAACTTTCAATAGGAGTTCATGAGGATGTTTATTCATGGACAGCAGTTTGCATATTTTAGCAAGTAATCTCCAGTTTAATCTCTAGTCTCTATAAGATACATATGTAGTAAATATGCATACTAAATATTTTTAAAAGAGGTTGTTAAAGAGTATGCACAGTTCTTAAACTTCAAACCTTAAATATCTCAATGATTTACATTTAAAAAAATACCCAAAGGCATCAGACCACATTATGGATTAATAGCCTGCCAAATCTCATTTTTTTAAAAATGTTTGAGTTACAATATATGAGTGTAAAAAGGCAACTGAAACAACAAAATTTGGTCAAGAAAATATTGACCCCAGGCTGAGACCTTGTGTGCCAAAAATGTTGACAAAACTCTATACCAACCCTAGCAGGCATGTCATGTTTAATATTGGCAGTATGTGGAAAAATCTTTGGCAATTTAATGCTTGTATTAATTTAAAAAGCTTTTATGCAGTGGGTATAAGCTTTTACATTACCATTCCTAACTTATACCAGCCTTTCTTGTCTTTCTTAAAGGATAAATGATCTACAGTAATGTGGAGAGAAGAGCATGGAGAGAAGTCCCCCAAAAATATAAACCAATGAAGCCATTTGCTGTACCCCACCCAAACTCACATACCTGACTTGGAGTGATCACCCTTTCCTTCTGATGGATAATTTCATTTTCATGCCATTTACACTTCTGGATTATTTTTTTCACATAAATTTTTCATAGGAAAGCAAATAGTTGAAATACAAATAAATCTTTTTAAAGAAATAGATGTAGAAAATCTTTATTTATATTTAAACCTCTTCAAATAAATATTCCGTTAACAAACTTGTGTAAAGAATGATAATGTTTCATACCTTCCCAAGTGATGAAATACAATGCCACAAAACAAGTGGAGAAATTTGATGATTGATTTTTAGAGTCCTTAAGCAAATAAATGTGCACTAGTTAATGATAGTTCTTTGTGACGGGAGTTTCACTGCATCAGTTCTCCATAAGGAAATAAAAGGAATGGCAGGAATCAACCACCTCTCGAACATAAAGCTTTGCATTTGAGAAGTCTACTCTCTATCAACAGATTATTCTGAGAAACATGGTGGTTCAGGCTCACACAATGATTAACTGCAGTGATCTAAGTGTGTGTGCAGCATGAAACAAGGGATGAACATGCTCTCCTAGGTTAGACTGTGGTCACATCTTTCACAGTCAGTAGGAAGGATTGTGATGGAGCTGTGTGTCATGACCACATGTGAACAAGTTATGCCCTGATGATTAAAGAATGACTAAAAAGCCCCTGCTTGCTTACTAAACAAACAAAACCAAACAAGCCCCACAGGATCAACAACGTGGCAGCTGAGAAGTGGCAGGAGAGCCCTTTTCCCAGCCTTGGCTTCAATCATGTCAAAACATGTATTCTTAGTTACACACCCAGGTTGTGCTCTAGATAATGCAACCATTAAATGTTTCATTATGGCCAATGGCTGTTTTAGGATATATAAAACCCACCTGTATGGTCTGGGCACACCTGCTGATCTCAGTCCTGCTGCTTCCAAGTAAAGGCTAATTCACAGGAGTAACTTCCAAGGTTACAGAAACCCAACCTGACGTTCATCCTAATTCAAGTAATGAAAGAAACTTGTCTACCAGGGCTGTTCCTCCTTCAGCTAAAACTGTTTGTGACCTGAAGCAGTGGGTGACTGCACTAGAGCAGTACACTTAGCCTATGTTGTGATAACCCACACAATCTGCAAGGGCTTCCCCAGGTGCTGCTGGGACCACACTCAGACAGCATTCGCGGGGAGGGCTGGGTGTATGTCAGGTGGCCTCTCTGCTTCTTGGTGTTATTATGATAGGTGACTCATTGAACATGCTTGAATAAATGTTTATAAACAATTCTAAACAAATTAATAAATTACTAAAATTCACTTCTCAACAGTCTCAGTAGACATCTGTGGAGATTTTGGTAACTCTACTTTGAAAATGGTATCCCCAGCAGATGTCATTTTTCAGTATGGTTGGACTTTTATTTTGCATCAGGTTAGATTCATCATATCAAAAATATAAAGTAATTGAAGTGAAAATAGAACACTTCAGTTTTCAGAAAGTAAAATGATCCAACCAATCCAGGGTGAATTATTTTTCTCTGACATATTTCTTTATCAAACATTTGGAAATTTTGAAGCTTTGGAACAAAGCCATATCTCAACACCTTGCATGAGAAGGATCTCCTGTGTTTGACAGAGCTCTAATTTGCATCTTTTTCTATTCATGGAAAAAAACCCAAAGGATTTGTTCATATGCTTCACACACTAAGCCTTGTTGAAAGTGAGCTCCACTTGAGCAATAACTGCAGCAAAATTGTACTTTATATCCATCATTCATATTTTCATATTGAAGACATGCAATCTGCATGCTCCCTGCACACTTCTCATGCCACTGCTATGTAAAATGCAAAGCTTACCCATCTTTAGTCCCAGCAGAATGACTGAAGACAGTTTTTTTTCCTTCTTCCACCTCCTTTGTTAAACAGGAAGACAGTACATGTAAAAAGAGAAAAAAAAATAAAAATCAGTAATAGTGAATCTATTAAGGTATCAGAGAGGCTATATAAAATCAGGTGCAAAAGGTCAAGTTTTCTGATGAGACAGGGACAGTGGAGTGTGGCAGGAAGAGGACAAGAGTGAGCTGAGTTTCCTCTGTGAAAATGTGCAGTATCTTCCTCCTCTTCAGACCAGCGTAAATCATGCCAACAGTCACAAAGCTTGACTGTGACAGGCATCTGAAGGCATTGCTGAAGAGTGAGAAAACAGTTATGCCCAGAAATGAATGGAAAAGTTAGTCACTCCCAGTCGTATATTGAAAATTTGACAGCAGACAAAGAGCAGGCTTTGGGCAACACAAAGCAAGAGGTATGGACTACAGACTTCCTGGAATTTAAATAAGGTTACTGAATAATACATGTTTATCTTAGAGATCATTCTTAATTTCCCTGATTTGACCTCTTTTGTTCCATTCCCTCCCCTGAATTGCTACAAAAGCCAGGAGCATCTCTCACAAGCATGGGTGGCTTTTCATGATGTGTCAAGCGCATGGGGAGAACTGGAAGGGCACTTTGCTTCACATAGTGGCTAATGCTATGCAGAAGATAAATGGGAATGAACAAATGAGCAGTAGACAAAGAATAACAACCAGCATCTTGGCTCCCGGCACAGGCACTGAAGACACAAAAGGGATTTTTAATAAAGTTAACAGAGCCCTAAATAAAAAATGTCATCCACCTCTCTGGTAAATGTTCACATTGTCATTTTTCTTGATTTGGGTCAGGTATCTTAGAGGTGATGACTTCTCTTTTGTTGTTGAGATTTGCAATTGAACTGCTTCAAAAACCTCCACTATATTTGTGACTGAATTCAGAAAAGGGCTCTTGGATTCTAAAAAATGAAAGCAGAGAAAATTAATTAGAAGATGCATATATAATTAAAATTCTAATCCCTGATAAGATTTACGTGATTTATCAATCATGGAAAGCAAAATGTTGTGATTCTCCATCGTGACAGAAACATGGAAATTCACCTATTCGCCCTCATATCTCTTCATGGCCCTGGAAATCATAAAATGTTGCCTCTATATTTCAATAGTAAAAAGGCATTTTGCACTGCACAGTAAGGTATGAGCAATATTTACTTCTGGATTTATATGTACACAGTAACTAGCTACATGTTTGTAATAGTTCATTTGCCTTAACATGTCTGCAATGTGAAACTCGTGAATTATGCATATCACTGGTGTCAGCAGTCTTAAAAAGTTATTACAAACCTGAAGTTTATGTCTCTAGAAACATATCCGTCTCCAGAAGACCTGCAGAAAAGGCTTAAAACTAAAGATGATTTCAGGACATCAGATTTACTGGATTAAATGATTCTGCACCAAATTCAGTGACAGAATAAACAATGCAAATCTTTTTTGAAAGCAACAGGCTTTACCTGCTTATTCCATGCCTCAGTTTACTTCTCAGTGCTTAAGATGCCTGAAGAGCAACTCGCATTTACATGAACACTGATTTTTCTTGTAATTTCAATGTCTTACTTTCACAAATCCAAACACACGCCAGACATCTTGATACCTAACTGTAATAATTTACTCTTTTGCATAATGACCAAAACACACCAAGGTATCTGTATCTCTTCAGGACAGGGTTAAAAATGCCTGTACTTTCCAAGAATGTCTTATATGTTAGACATAATCCTCATAGAGATTTTCCTAGTTCTCCCTTGTTGGCATTCTAGATCATAAATACAAAAATAGCTTAAAGATTTTACATTCTACCTAAAGCTACTTAAAGAAGAACAACTTGCAATATTTAAAGAGTAATAATGATTTTGTACATACCAACTCAGTTTTGTGCTAAGAAGGATGATACCATTCTGTAGGTTCCAGTCCATCTTGTCTTAGAGAAGTTAAGTGCTTATTTATCTAGAAGTCAAAAAACACCAGACTTTTCAAAGGAACAATGCAAATAAAACAAGTACAATTTTAGCACTTATTAGACTTACTCTATGAATCAGAATGTGTTAGAAACTTGACAAAGTTGCCTTTGTCATGCTGCCTAGCTATGCAGCTACATGAGAGAAAATGGAAAATTCTGTATCACCCTCTCTGAGTGATAAGTAAGAGTTTATCTTCTGTTATCTTTTTATCTTATTTTCACCAAAAAAAGAGGGCAGCAGAGAGCAGGAGAAGGTGACTAATTCATGATCCACCCACCTTTCAGGCAGATTTACCTCTGAGCCTTTCTCATGATGGATGTGTGAATGATTTACTCTGCTGTTTTGTTCAGCTAGGAACAGTAAGGTCTATATTTTGTAGCAAATCAAGCACAAATCCATGCAATCAAGTCTTTGATGTTTTGAATCCATGAACAGCAGAGCACAAGGTGGTACAAGGGTCCAGAAAGGTAGTGCTGATGGTTGGAGCTTCAGAATTTCTGACATAAAGAAACATCCCCAGCACAGCAAGCACTTACAACTGTCTCACACTGAGGACATGCCCAGGGAAGTTGGGAGCCATACCAACTGTCTTGTGCTCTCAATGGCTTAATACAATCCCTAGCTCTTGATTCATGCCAACTCTAAAAGGAACACACTTCTTGTCCTTAGTAGTGGCTAAGCTATTTACTGGAAAAACTTACATTCAGTGTTCAGAACAGGTCCCTCCTGTCTGTAAATGTACTTTTTGGGCAGAGTCCACCGAGGCAGAAAAAGCTGCTTTAAAATACCTCTCTGATGCCTCGTCTGGAGATGCACTAGGTCTTTTCTGGTTGATCCAGAAAAAGCAAAGAGAGAACCAACCTGAAATTACACCAGTGGGAATAAAAGTCTCCAAGGACTATTTGGTTGACAGATCTATTTTGAAATACTGCAAATTCTGGCTATGTCCCATCACTCTCCAAAAGCTAAAATGAGCAGATGTCCTAAAGTGGCTAAACAGCACGATGACTCCCCTATACCACAGGATCACCAGATGTCCTCTGCAGGAAGCTTAAAGATTGCTTCTCAGTGCTGGGCCAGAGAAAAGAGCTGAAGATCTGGCATGGCTTTAGAAATTATTTTCCTCATAAGTGTATCCTGTGGTTTTTCTCTCCTCCAAAAACAGAGTCCTGTTTGAAAATAAAACCTTTAAAATATACAGCCAGACATGAGTATGTAGCCTCCCCTTATTTCAACAATTTCCAGGGCTGGTCCTTCTGCAAAGCCAACAAAGTTGGTCCCTAAACTGGAAGGATCCAGTTTTCTCTTGGCTGTCTGACCCAAATGTCATTAATTCTAGCTGAAAGTGCAAAGACTTTGGAGTAAGAAAGACAACAATACCTCTAAACAACATAGTATTGGAAAAAGAAAAGAGGGTGGGGAACAGGCCTCAAAGGGATTACAAAACAAAGTAGAGTTGAGACAATGAGACCATAAGACACTACCCTTGTGGGACAGTGAGAAATGGAGGAGAAACTTAGTTCATTCTCAGGAGATATTACCCTAGCAAAGCCAAGAAACCTTGTTGTACCTGGACTGCTGGGCCTGGAGGTTTCCGTCAGGGAGGCAGCGGTTGCGCCGCTCCCGCAGCCCTGCAGCCTGGGCCAGCACCTGCCGCACACACCATGAGGAAACCGCCCTGCAGGCTGCTCTGCTGACACCGTCCTGCCATGTCCATCTTCCCCACATGTCAAACATTATGCTCATTGAACAAAATCAACCCGTGAAAATAATGAAATCCATTAAGATGTGACTGATAAGACAAAAATGCAGCATTAGCTCTGATTGTCCACAATTAAGTTTTCACAGGCCTGACTGCTGACTGAAAATATTACCCACTCTTCTTCTCCCAGTTTTGTTTGGAATGGATTTGACAATTAGGGGCGATATTCCTTTGTCAAAACAAGCCTTTTGTTCAGTATTTAACAAATGCTCAAGGGATTCTGGCAAAGTGCTAACTTTTTGTACACTTTATCTGGAGAAGAAACCTACATTTTATAAGAGCATGCTATAAACTGAGAGGAGAAAACCGTTTACTCTTGATTTTTCTTTTGGTCTCCTGATCCAAGAAAATAGAGCATCTGCACATGGGATAAAGTGAATCTAAACAGAGAAAAATGCTTGAAAATTTAGATCAATGCTAGAAAAGGTTTTAAATATACATAGTTAAATACGTGTCTATACACATACCAGTTGTGGGGTTTTTATTGCATACAAATCTTACAACATTTACATACATTTCTACATGCAAGACTCATATGAGTCTTACATTAAAGTTCAAAGACACATGGGACAGCATCCCCTGCTGACTGCTGAAGGAGGCTAAAAGCTCCCCACAGTTCCCCGGGAAGCCCACCATACCACAGCATATTTAAAGCATACTGTGCACACAAACCCAACACACACAGACTTATAACTTTGGAGAGGAAATCTATTTATGTTAGAGAAGAGCACAGACAGCATGATCCAAGTCACCTCACCTGGTACCTTCTGGATCCTCAAATGCATGCTGTGCTTTTGCAGTATCATGTGGCATTGCTTTAAAGTTACTATTTTTTCACAAGGTCCATTTCCTCAGAAACACTGAAAAATGGCTACTGCTCTGGAGCACAACAACCCCAAAGGAAAAACAACAACAACAACAACAACAAAATCCCAAACCACCCGGGTATTTCATACAAGCAGGAAATACTAGTTGGCTTGACACAACAGATCCAGTGACACCAAAAGGACCTTATAAGTGGTGCAGCAATTAAGTAGCTGGTCCTGTCAGAAGAGGAAAATGAGTAGGTCTGAAATCTTTATGGTGGATCAGAGTAACCTATTTTTCAATAAATCAATTTCAAGACCTGTAATTATAGATTTATTTTGCTTTTAGTTAAAGTAAAAGGTACTTGTAAATACAGTTCTGATACACAAGATCATCACACAAACAGTATGACTGTTAATTATTTTCTTTTTTTTAAAGACAGCAGACAGGTTCTTGTTGTAATAGCAGGGCAACATGTATAAATACCCCCTAACTTAATTTCTGCATAAGATTTCAAGTAGGTCAAAGTAATATTTTTTCCTCTTTGTGAATGAAGTTTGGATAGGCATCTGAATGGAAGAAAAACTTCCCAGCAATCAAAGATGTTCTTCTTTCTTTTAATTTACTTGATCCACCCAAGAAGGAATACAGTAAGGTTTGAAAGCGGTTCTGACTTTGAAATTTTCCAGTGTTTTAATTACATTCCAGTGTCTGGCAAAAATTTGTCAGTTTTCCCTTTGAAAATAAGGCAGGCTTAACCTTCAAGGCAGTTTCTCTAGGTTATTAATACAGCTGTAACCCAAAGTTGTGTTTAGTAGCAAGGTAAGACTAGGCGTGCTTCTCATCCTTTTGAAGCTGGTGGAAAGACTCATGGTCTTCAGTGAGTTTTGACTCAAACTCGTAATTCTAAATTTACCCTCATTTATAATTGTCCCTTTCCCTCCACCAAATGCTCCATAATTAGCTTTTTTTTTTTTTTTTCCGTCTCCAATCAGGAGACACAAAGAGAAGTATTATATCCTTCTTATTCATGCTTAGGCCAGAAAAAAACCCTTTTTACCACCTTTTGAATAAGACTATGTATTTTCATTAGAAGAATGAGCAAAAGATTGGAGGCAAATAAAAGCTGAAACAAAGCTGCAGAGGGGACTCTAGCTGATGCAAAAGGACAGGATGCAGACTGAGACAAAACTGATAAGGTGAAAGAAAACAGAAATGGCTGCATAACAGAAAATAGGTCAAGATTCAGCATTTCATTTCCTTGGTTGGAACATTATTGAATTCAACAGTCTTGCACTAGATTTAAATCAGCATAAACAAGGGCAGAATCTGCCTAAGATTGAGACAGGCACACTAAATGGTTAGTCTAGCCCTAAACTATAAATTCTGTGGGGTTTTAAGAACTTCTTTAAGAAACACCCCTTGATTTTGTCTGTCATAAGAGCTGAGCCAAGAGGTGGGGAACTGGTGGACTCTGCAGAACCTAGTGGGAACTTTTTTTGTGGGAATGGCTGCTATTCCTGGAGCTTTGGCTTCTTAACAAAGGTTTTCTTTTAAGAATAATTCTTGAAAAGGACTTGATGTCCTAAGAGAAATTACCATTAAAAAGCCAATCGTGTTTTTCTTTCAGCAACTTTAAAGCTAAGATCAGCATTCCACAATGTGAGGACAATATTCCAGTCCAGGTTGGGAAGGTGATTCCGCAGGGCAAAGCTGCATATCAAGACTTCATTTCTTGGCTGTACAAGCATTATTACACCCAGTGCTCTTTATTGGAATACAGCTGAAATGGGTTTGGCATATAAGAAGAAAGCGCAAGTGACTGGAGATTCCATAGATAAACCTACTTTGTCTACAAAGGGAAAGCCTTTGGCATGCTAGATAATATTTGCAATTAATTAACAGTTTGTTTAACAAAGCTGCAGCCAGACGTCTTTAATCCAAACACCTTTGTAAAGCACATTTATATGCAGACCTGTAGGCAATTACCAAAAACATTATTCTATAAGAAAACTAAACTCTATTATGAAACAATATACATGTGTTAATACATGAAAAAAAAAAAAAGGAGAGGAAAAAAAAAAGAATAATATACACTTACATAAAACATAAAAATAACTGCACATGCCAGGCACTTCTGACAATATCTCCTGGACATTTAAAAAGCCCAACAAACATGTGTTTTATATCTGAATGCCAAGCCTTAAAAAAGTACTCCCTTGTTAAAAGTCCAGCTCCTTATTTTAACTAAATTACCAGGTGTTTATAAAAGATTATTCTCTTGTGAAGCTACAGTAAACAGGAGAGATACAAAAACCAGTAAATGAGAATGCAGGTTTCAGCTGTCAGGATGACATTGGTAAGCTTCAAGCTGCTGTATGGGCATGCACTGCTGCAGTGACATAAGGATACTGACCGTCTGAAGGAAAAATGAATGAGTTTAAGAAAATGAGTAGGATTTCCACACAACTCAAATTTAAACAAAGGAAAAAAAGGACAATGGAAAAAGGAACAAAGTGGACCTTGAAGCTGAGGGTGTCATATGATCTTCACTATAATGTAATAGAGTAAATGCTTTGGACTGTAAAACAACACCATTCAGCACAGAATGGATTAAATTAAATCAGAACATCTTTTCTGATAATTTGATTACATATGAGCCATGTTTGTTATTATGTCTCCCTTTTTTGGCTGAAAGATCCAAAACATAACACAACATTGCTGTATAATGTGAAAAAACCTCTTGCTTGTATATATGGACATACACATATACTACATTAGACAGCAGTCAGTATAAATGAACAATTAAAAAATGTAGAAATATTATAAAGAAAACTAAGGAAATATATGTTACTAAAAACAATAAGAAGGTTTTTCAGGACTGTATTGTCTACCCTGCAATTGCTTAAAATAATAATATATATTGTATATAGGCTCACACAGGCACATATTCTACTGTTTAGTATTTGAAGAGAAAAAAGATGATACATTCATATGACACAATGATTATAAACTCCCTTGTATAACACTGTCCAGGAAGTCACTTGAAATCCTTTTACCAGAGATGAATATTTCTATATCAGAGAACCCATGCACTAGAAAACCAAAGGTTGCTAGATAACAGTAGAAATATAAAACATTGCCAAAAGCCAAAGAGAAGAAACAATGATCACAGTAATTACAGGCCAGTTAGTCTGGCATCAGTCCCAAGCAAAGTAATGGAAAAGCTGATAAAGGATTCAGTTAGTATAAAATTGAAGGATGACAGTATAACTGGTGCCAGTCAAGACAGCTTTATGGAAAAATAAAGTCTTGTCAAACAATTTGATGAAGGTAACTACACAGATATAAGACTTGTAGAAGATGTTTGACTTAGTACCTTACTATAGCCTGTTTAAAGCATTATTAGCACTGTGTAAATAGTTTATGGGAAGAGTGGAGAACGGGGGTAATACCTGCATGTGGTAGCACATGCCTCTTTCCTGCCTGATACAGGTCTTGCTAACTGTGGAGTCAGGCTAGCAAACATCAGGTGAAACAACCAGGGAAGGAGACCAGAAGCAGTCTATCACCAGAGGGACCACAGCAAGAAAACAGCAAGAAACAGGAATGAAATCCTGAAGGCGGTGGCAGTTAGTCCCACTAACTTCAATGGGGATAGATTTTCATATTAGGTTTGTAAAGAAACCAACACCTAGGAAATTTCTGCAGAGTTTGTCTTCAAGTATAACAGGTATTATGAGACATTATGAGACATCTCCCTCTGGATGGAGATCAAAGTGTGCTGAAATCTGAAGTTCAGTCCAGAGTAATGGACAGGTTCAAGTCCATTAGAGACACAGTGTTTGGAGGATTTGTGGCAAATTATAAAGACTGATGCCTTAAAATTACAACAGGAGATTTGAATTATAGTACATTCCAAGTTCTACTGAACAAGTCTAGTCCCAACATATTTTGTGCATGTACATCACAACACAGATACTTTCATGTCTCAAGTCTCTTGGGAACACTGTATGTTTTGTCTGCTTTGTTTCTTAATGATTTGCAAATTTTTAAAACTTGGCTATGTTGCTACTCTGCTTGTGGGTTCAAGAAAAGACAAGAAACCGTAAGCCTTTGATCCACATGGTACAAATGTACTAGGGAAAAAGAAAAGAAAACACAGTACTGTCAACAGGAAGATATACTGGTTGGTTTGTATGAATGGGGATAATTAGCTCCAAGAAATGTGATATGGGAATTGTTTTGGTCGGTTTTATTTTTTCTTTCTGGAAAATGTTTTCTTTTCAAAAGCAATTTTTTTTAATTTTTTTTAATTTTTTTTTGTGAAATAATTTAGAGAACATTTTATATCAGATTAAACCCCAAAGATACATTTTCTGGTCTCACCACAAAAGGTATTGAGTTTCATGGCTAGCTGCAGGAAAGAAATTTTTTTAAATGTCACTAATGTTTTTATTAGCCATAAGTTTAATAATCTAAAATATTATTAGATCTCTTAACAACTAATCTCACTATAAGGAACTCAGCCTGCCAACAGAGAAACAGAAAAATTGCACTCACCAGCATCTCTATTTTAACAGAGAAGTTTACGCAGAAGAACATGCTACTGTGCAACAGGCAGCTGCTTACCTGGCTGGTCCAGCTGAAGGGCAGTAAGTGACTATTAGAGGATTGCAATTTTCCTTCACCTCATCTAGCTGGCTTCAAATTTAATCCTAAATAAAAGCTGGAGTTCTGGTTCAAGCCAGTTGTCTTGACTCCCTCTATAGTTGAAGGAAAGAGGTTCTTCTGCATGGCAACTGATCTCATTAATATTAGCCATCTATCTTTGGTGGAGTGACATGTCTTGATCCCTTATGACTATAGAGGGAACCTCAATGAGCAGCTTAGACTAGAACTCAAACCTTTGACAGTGTCTTGATTTAACAGTGGGCTGGCAATTAAATGAATGACAGATTGCTGTCTGTTAACCCTCCTCCCTCCCCTAATAGGGAAAAGAGAGGGAATATAGGACAGATACTCTTACAGGTTGGAAACTAAACTACATGGCTTTAATGGGACAGTAGTGATAAAAAGGAAAAGTAATTAAGTATATACAAATATTCACAAAAGCACTATCATGCTCTCCTCCTACCCCCAATGATGCTCACATCACAACTGAGGCTGCAGGGCAGGACCTGGAAAAGTCCTGGACTAGACTCCTGGAGTCAGTGGTAGATGGGAGCTGGGATGCAGGGGCACAGGGATTGGGATCGAAGGCAGATGAATGGATGGAATCCTCCCAGGATGCTGGCTATGGATGAAAAGAATGAGTCCCTTGTGATCCCTCAAATTTATATCCAGTATGACATGGATGGGATGGGATACTTCGTTTGATTAACCGTGGTCACCTGTCTGGTCTCCTCCTCCCCAGCGCAGGGTCTCAGGTGTGAGCCCTTTACTCCCTTCTGGTTCCAGAACATGAGATGTTTTTTAGGTCCAAGCAGTGGCCTTGGTTCTGCATACCATTCTCTCTCCATAATTAGTCCTTGAGGCAGACACTGACTGAAAAACATGCTGTTAATTTCAGGAACTGCAGCTAGAAAAGACTTAACTGAAAAAATTAGTTCTATCCTGGCTCAAACCAGAACAGACAGTCAACAGCAGGTGAGATGAATTATAACAACTGGTACAACTGATACATATATTCAAAGCCAAAGTACAACTGTGCCCATTAATTTATTCACATGGGTCAGGTTTCAAAAATCCAGATAAGCACTTGAGATTTGACTAAAGCTTTATAAATATCCATTTCATATTTGAGTCAAATGTAGCTATAAACTGAAATGTGAGAACCCTATAGGTATATTAGAGAGCAGTGTTATGAAAATCGCTAGCTGAGAGGGCAAAACAAGGGGGTTGTTTTATAGCTTTCCCTTGACTCAAGGGAGGCATGGAGCAAGTTTGCAGTTTGCATTTTGCCTACAGCCCTTGCCAGGAAAATGGGAGGATGGTTGTTCTCAGCTGTTCAACTTTGGTGCAGGGTCTGTGCAAACTATAATTTGAAAGTGATTGTGGTAATCGCTGTAACTACAAAAGTTTACACACACACAACCTTAATTTTGTTCACATAAAGCTGTGCCAGTAATGGCACCATTCATCATTTTCTGTTAAAACAGAACAGGTGTTAATCTCCAGCCAGCAATGGGTGTGATCTGAGTGAGCAATGAGCAAAGTGACAAAAAAGAAAAATCACCATCAAAGCTCTCTGTCACAGAAAAACAATTTATAGTAATATCTCTGTAACTGGACTCATCTGAAGAGTGAAGAATTGTTTGACTTTTCAGTGATGAGGATTTTTAATGAACCCAATTTTTCTCTTCCACCTTGATTAGCTTTCTGTGGGAAGATCCCTTTCAGCCCTGTGCAGTGCAGTTTGGAGTAACAGACACCCAGCTGCTGTAATCTTGTCAGTCCTCCCACTTACAGAAAAGTAATTTATTTTTTTTCTTTTCTCTTTTTTGATACGATGCTAAACCATTATGTTTTCAAACATAATGGAAAACAGCACAGAGTAGAATTTAAATTCAAGACTTTAACTCCACTTGATATTTTTCTAGTTTTAACAGCTACCTTGCAAAATGTTTAAATGCTTTGCACATCCTGTTCTCCCAGGCACACAATCTGTCCTCCCAGGGTTCTGGATGTTACATGGGAGATACCCCTGGCACTGTATTGTTGGGTCTTCTGCTCACTGCCATACAATGTTTCCAGAGCAAGATAGGCAAAATCTCCCGTGTGTTTTGATTGTGTAAACTAGTTCATTCAGCAGTACTCTCTCTACAGGGCTCATTTTAACCATGTAGCAAAGCATTTCCAAGTAAGTGTATGCACAGCTAGTGTACTGAATGGTTAGTTCACACTATATATTTGAGAGTTCAAAAGGTGATGCCAGGTGCATCTGCATGGTTTTGCCTACATAAATGAGTGTGTGTGTGTTGCCCAATGGCCACATGGTTGTTACCAAACACATCTATGTATGGCCAACAGCCATTTTGATTCAAAATGCAGCCCACGATCCTGATCTTGCCTGTCATATGGCACATGCTGCAACAGCATTTGGGAAAGAACAACCTCTGCTGCATGCTCTGCCTCTTGCTCCAGACAATGAAGGTACTTACAGCCCTGTCTGGAGAAGCTGAGTCAAGTGAATCCAAGCACAATACATGCTCAGTCAGAAAGATGAGAAGAAATGGTGGAGAGAGTTTTACTGGCAGAAAAAAGCCTCAAGACACATCAGACGAGTCAGCTTCTGAGAAGCTTCATGCTTCTAAGAAAGAATCTAGTCCTAGAGGGCTTGGTGAAAAAAAAAAACACAAAACAACAGAAGAGCCTGATAAGAAAGACCAAAATGATTTTTCATACACAATTTGTCATAAGTCAATCTCGATGTATTTTGCAATAGAAGATCTATGTTTCTTCCTCTTACAAAAGGAGAAAATGAGTCACAGTGAAGGGACATGAATTTTCTCCTAATATTATGTGCTTTCTAAACACGATCAGAAATCAGAACTTCCAACTCAATAGCTATTCTGGAATCAAAAACAAATTATGGCATAAAAATTAGCTGAAACTTTAATACTGACATGAGATCGAAACCTGCAAACATTGTACCTTACAGCCACTGAAATATTCTATTCGGAGTGCTCTTCAACTTTGTGTTATGTGTTAGATATAATTAGTAAGATGGTATAAAAATTAAATAAGATTAATTTAAAAGATGAAACATTTCTCATTGCAACATATTTCTTATAAATAAAATTAAATTAACAGTGTAGTTTTTTCTCCATTGAATTTTTTCTTTATAATAGCACATTTCTGCAAAATACTTCAACTGTGAAATGGTAATTTTTTTCATAGAAGAAGGCTCAGTTTAAACTTCATCTTACGTTTGGTGTGTGTTGATATAATATTGGGTGAGTTTTATGCTGTGGAATTACTGTCATGTTCAGTGACATCAGCATAGACCATGCCATTAATCTAGGGGCTCACCGCTCAACCACATGTTTAGCTTTCTGGGTTGAAGGGTTGGAGAAATGTATTCATGTTGCTAACATAGGATGAATGGAGACCGAGGCTGCTGAAGCATAAGTGCTGTTTGGAAAAGATGTGTTATTTACATTATACACAAATACTGACTGATATACAGAGATATGAATGAATTACTGATATTCATCTGATATAAATATACAATGTTTAAATATTGCGAGCTCTTTATGTGCCTGAAAAATTGAGATTCTGTAAGACAAAATTTTGAGTCATGATTGTACACGAATGCTGTAGCCAAGCAGAGTGCTTTGAAAACAGATTTTGTCCTAAATGGCAAAAGGAAGATGGCTATTAACAGAGGAGCTATAATTTACCTCAAACACAGAGCTCCTGGTGCTGGAGAGAACAGGGAATACAGGGCTAAAAGTTGGCAGCTTTTTTTATCAGCAAATGAGTTAGGGACATAAGACATCTAAGCATATAATTACATTACCTTAATTCCCAAACTACAGGCTGCTGGTGCAGGCAAATATCTTAGGGACTCAGGAAGGAATTGTGTGGATTTTCCAACTGCAGGATAAAAAAGCTGACATAGAATGGTGGCATTTGAAAAAAATTAAAACTATGGCATTTAGTTTGGGGAGACTGGCAGAAAATGCAAAAAAGAAAAAAGAAAGCATTAAGGTGGAAACAAATTTTTGGAGCATAGGTGAGTTAATAAATAAATCCAGTTCTATCAATTTGTAGTAATGCACAACTCCTAGTCGTAGCTAGGGAGTGTCTTCAACACACCGAGGGATAAAATTTGACATATTACTAGCAATTAAGCTAGTAATACACAATACGTGTCCTACATGTTTCAAATACTGAGACTTCACTGTATTGAAAAACAGAGGCAGTTTTCAAATATCAGTTAAACCCAGCCTCTGGACTGGGTTGCTTCTGGGGTGAAGAGCTGAGGCTCCTTCGGTTTCAGTCATGCCTGCGTGGAGCAGCTGGTGTGTCTGATCTTCATGCATGGTCTCCCCTTGATTTTACTGGATTTGGGATCAGCTGCAGAGAGCACACATTTAAATAATGGACCTGCCTCATTTGAAATTTCTGGGTTTGAGAAAGACCAGCAGCTAAGCAGCGCACCCAGAAACTTGAGCAGGAAATGAAACTTTGCAGCACAGAGAAAAGAATGTGCATGGGTTCTGTTTTTCATATGAATATGATTAGATATTGTAGATATTTTTTCACCTCTCTGGCTAATACTTACAGATTAATCAATGAATGAAGACTTTGCCAAATGAGTCACTTGTTGGTTTCTCGTTGTTGGGTTTTTTAAAATTCATGTATACATATTGAATAGGAACTCTGAACTTTAAAATCAAACCACATCTTTCTTTAATCATAGATCTTATTTAAAACCTGTTATCAATACCTTAAAAGAAGAACCAAAAAAGAGAGTTTCTTACTCTGTCTGTGAAAATAATTAAATGCAAATAACAGAAATCACAGTGCTGGCAAAATCTGGGAAATTTAAATGTAAATTCCACATTCCTTGTCAAGAAAAGAAACAAGAACAACAAAAAAGATAGTAAGAAAGGGTAATTTCTCATATTTTCTGAATACTTTATTAATATAAATAGTCAGGTAGGGAAAGGGTGCATTTAGTTTGGAAACATAATAAGATATGCACTCAACTTTTAGCTACATAATTATTTTTATTAAAGGACCTTTAAGATACCTGTAATTTTAACTGTTTATTTCACAATTTGCATATTTTTTCTTGTGCCTTTTACCTACTGAATTTATTCTGCCAATTATTTTTGTTAATAATAGGTTTCTATGCACAGGTACATGAAATAAATTATGTTTTGAATGTGAGCTCTCATTATACAAAAGGTTTTGATCTCTTTGGCTTTAGAGATAACTTTCCAAACATAAATTGTTTCAGTAATTAGTTTTCCTGAATATATTACCTATTATTGCAGAAATATGTGGGAAGCACTTATTGTCTGAAACACAGAAAACATATACAGAGTTCTAGGATAAACAGAACTGTTTAGTTCAACAACAACAACAAAAAACCACAACAAAACAAAACAAACAAGACTAGAGTGACATTTTAAAGTTATGAAGTTTTTGTACTTACTCATGTTTTAATGCTGTCCTTGTTTTGTATGGTTCTTTAAGTCATCTTTAAATTAAAAAGAATTAAACACATTTCTTCATGCTATTGTGGCTTAGCTCCTCAAATTGGGTAGTTCTAATTCAACCACAACAGTACTGACTGTCCTTTTTTTGTCTTAGGACATAAATTTAATTTTACTTCATTTCTCATTTTATCATTTGCAGCTCTTCAGAGGATCTGAAAGTAATAAAATCAAACATAAAATTATCTGCATTATACTCTGATTAATTTTCAAATTATTAATTACCAAATGTACATGCCCTAGATATGGAACCTAATTTTTCCTTTCACTTCACCATTGTTTTTGACTGAGTGAATTTTAAAGCTGAGCTAGAAGCAGCCATGTGCACATGGCTGGTTGCAGCAGCACGGGACAGTGTGGCTGCCCATAGGGCAGTAAAAAGTTGCAGAGCCCCACATGGAAACTTTGCTGTATCTCAGTGTTGTAAAAAAAAATAATCAATAAACTGAGATAGAGTTACAGGGAATTTGGTGATATAAAGAATGAGGAGTTCACTAGAGTAAGAAATTTGGGATGAAATATGGAGTAATGCTGAGGTCCCTTGCTGAGCCTTTTTGAATTGAAAAATGACCCCACAGAAATCCATGGTAACCCTTCCACAGCCTTGTGTGGATTTCATCTTCTACAGGCACAAATATCCTACAAATATTTGTGTCTGTGAGGAGAGAAAAGAAAAAAGAAATACAAGTATTTCTAGCATACATAGTGAATGAATTAATAGTATTAAATCCTTCAGAATATAATAAAATCCAGTCTTTTTATTTTTTTTTAAATAATGCAATTGTGTTGATATGTACACTAAGCCATTTCTTACTTTTTTTTTTTTTTTTTTTTTTTTATCCTGCATGATGACATCACCTAATGATGCATCACTCTCAGGGATTTTGTGCAGAAACTTAATGTTTACACTAACAGTGTAATTTAAGAAAGCATCTTATGTAAATCCTTGAATCTCCTAGGGTCTAGGAATGAAACGTAATGCTAATTTGATTTAGTAATTTGTTCTTTCTCCCCAGAAACACACAATTACTGCTTTTGAAAGACTTTTTTTCTTTTTCCATCACGCTAGGACTTAATTGAAAGTTGAGTCGGCAGCAAAGCCCAGGCTGGGAACATAGCAGATCTCTGCTACTCAGCCTGTTACCAGCCAGAACAGACAGTGCTGGGAGATTTATTTCTCAAAATGGAATGTTCATGATCTCTTCCCCCCCCACACCCCCCTTACAAAAAATTGAAACAAAATAAGTCTTCTTGAAATTCTGTAATAATCTAAATGTGAAATGTGAGCTGAAAATAACCTGTCTCTCTGTGCATCTGGAAGAGAGAGGACTTGTAGCTGTGTGCAGGTCTGTTAGTGGGAGAGAAGCAGGGACACTGTGTGTGTGTTTGTCTGTATACACAATAGTGTAGAAATAGTTCATCAAATTAGTGGTTTCCTGTCCTGACCTGTAGATTTTCTTTCTTTCATGAAAGGAAATGCAAATAATTGATCTGACCTCCATCAGCACATAAAAGAGATTGTCAGCAATTTGTTTTCTGCAGGGCTACTTAAATATTTGGCAATGTAGAAAGCAGAAAAGATCACCCACAAATTCTGCAGCAATCACAAGTACAAGGTAGGCACACCCAGGGAACTGATACACTCCATCATTTGCAAAGTATGACTTCCTTTTCTTTCTCTCTCTCTCCCTCTTTCTTCTCCTTTAAGGATACACTATGTCCCTCCAGGTTCTGCAGTCTGGCTTTGATTAAATAATTATAAACTTCAAGCAGCAGATCTATCATTTGCATTCCTGAACATGCCAACATGTGCCTTTTGTGGGGATGCCAGCCAATACCAAAGCTTCTCTCATGATTGTCATTGAAAATACAGTGGTTCAATGTTTGTGCTATTTCCTGGATTTTGGTGATATAATGTTGCCCAGCAATTTGCTGTCAGTGCCAACAACACTAAAGAACTTCATAATAAATCCTTTCTATATTTACTCAGTCCACCACTCTGTCACTGAAATTAGCATTTTATGATCTTATGCTCCAAAGCACCTATTTTCTCTTTTAACTCCATGCTATTATGAATCCTAGCAGAAAATCCATCAAAGCATGGTTTGCTCCAGCTTTTCTGTGTAACGATTGCTGTCAGTCATGTTTGTTTTCCAAAAGGATGTGGCACTTGTAGCTTCATGGTAGACGATGGTAAAGATAAACCAAAATAACAACTAAGACAGGGTGTTTAGAGATGTTACAAAGAGACTGGTTTAAAATGTCAGATGTCACCACTTTATGCAGGCTAAAGTACAGAAGACAAAATTTACAAAGATGCCACAAAGTAACAGGACCAGATCCTGCTCTGAAGTCCAGATGGGCCAACTCTATTCATCTGAGTGACAGGCAGAGTGAAGAGAAAAGGCTTGTCTCCACTGAATGAAAATATCACGCTAATGGAAGAAAATAATAAGCAGTGCAGGGACTTCAGCAAAGAGCTGTTCTCAGGGATACTCCAGCCAAATCATAATGGAAACTGTGGGACCATTGGGACTCAAATGTGCTTGTATCTGGGTAACCTAGCCCTTTGCTTTAAATGGTGTGGAAGAGAATAAAACGGTACCTTTTGCATTGAAATCCTCACAGGGGCACTCCTGTGAACCCTGAGATTGAGGTCCTGTCCAGGTGGTCAGTATGGGGCCAAGTTCCCCTCATTTGTGGTGTTACCAATGGATGGTGACACTGCAGGCTCTACCTGCTGGGAAAAGGAATAGGTATGGTCTGAGTAGGAGAGTGGCTGGTATTAAAAAGATTGAGGGGAGAAGCAAGGATTTTCTAGGAAAAAGAAGAATAGGTTTGTTATAAAGCAGAGAGAGCAGAGGGAGATAGTTTTTGCTTTTGCAGCTGGGAAAGAGAAAGCAATGCTTTCTGGAAAGAGGATGATGACTGGAGAAGAAATTTGTGAAGAGACACAGTTTTATTTGTTGTTTGTTGAAATAAGCAGAGGTTGGAATTTTCCAACTAATAGGAAATGCATCATTGCTATCCTCTGATAACCCCCAAAAAACTCAAAGATTTTGTTGAACATCTGGAGATAGAGCAAGTCTGCAAAAAACCTGTCATGCCCCAGAAAGGAGTATTTTGGAAATGTGCATGTGTGCACGCGTGGAGTCACAAGGCTGGGAAGGAAACTGCTCTGTAATCTTAGCCCTCATGGCAAAAGCAACTCCCACAGCACTGTGATGTGGGTGCACATAAGCTGAGTTACAAGCCTCCACAGACACAACCTATCGTTACAAAAATCTCACAGCAGAAGGCAGTTCACCCGTCCTGCCATGCCCCCTTGCAGCGGTTCCAGTGCCACGGCTGCACCAGCGTGAGCCTCAGGGCCACCGCAGGGGCTCACATGGCCACGATGAGCTTCGTAGGATCCGTTTGAGCATTGTCATTAACCACAGGACATTTTCAATAACAAGGGTACTTGCAAAGAAAATAAAATGCTGCACGGCCAAAAAAATCCTATCTGATTTATTGGAATAAAATTCAGGGTTATTTGGCTCCGCAGCTCACAGCGCCTACAGACCTCCCCCTTCTCTTGGTGTGAGACCCACGGGATTTGCAGCAGGATATCTGCCACCAGAGGACACTCTTATTTCTCCAGGAAAACTGCTCTGGGCAGCAGAGAAACGTGAACAGGCAAGTAAGCCGAGAGGCTCATAAAGCTGAAAACCAACCCTATCTTCAGGTCAGACCAAGAGCAATTTTGTAAACAACTTCCAGAGCATAATCTACATTTTGCTTTTCATGAGACAGGCTACAAAGCAGGATTTTCTTATATTGGGCTATACACCCCTGGACTAAGCCACCTATTGAGCGATTTGCTTAAGCATGATAATGAGACAGGCACATTTGGTTACATGGAGAAAATGTTTCAGTTGGTTGAATTGTTAGGGCAGTAACCTAACTTTTTCTGTTCTGGAGTTTTATCCTATACATGCAGCAGTAATGCTTTCCACAACCTTGTTTTAATCCCCCACAGGTGACAGAAGGATGTAGAAAACATTAATAAACACAGAAAACTAAAATGTTCATGCAATGCAGCTTGCATAGCTGGCTGTGTAGCTGTGCAAGTAGTTAGCTAGATGTCGAATATCATACCTGCATTACATAAAAACATGGGGCCAGGTACACAAGTGTCCAGTTTATGCCTCTACTGAGGCCTCTTCCCCCCATAGAGGCATTCAAACTTCAAGAAACTCTGGGAACTCAGCATACAAAACAACAAAATGTAACAAAAAAAAAAATCCAAACAACAAAAAACACCTTTTTTTCTGTTTCTTATTTTTCTGTTCTAGATGTATCATTCCAGTTCTTTCCTGGTTTTAATCTGTTGAGTCTGTGCCTCAGTGCTAGAATTTGCACAGAAACACACTCTGGTGGCTGTGCTCTGCTTCAGCTCCTTTCTGTCAGCGCTGAGGACACAGGTACAGAAAGGAAGAACATGGGCTCCTACATCTGCTTAGAAGCAACCTGGGTGAATGGGCTGGCACAGCTTCCAGCTCATCAGAGCAATGCCACTGAACTGAGCAATGAGCCCACACATTTTATGAGTTTAAGCAGTAAGCAGAGACTGAGCCCTAATTCTCTAGACTTGTGGTGTGACCAGAAACCGCCTCTTTTTCTGCTTCTGATTTTCCTCAGTAGTAAGGAAAACTGAGCTACAAGAACAATATTTCACTAACAATTTCTTCTAAAAGTATTCTAATAAAAACATCCTGAAACTAGCATTCAGCTACTTCCTTCTGTAAGTTCTTTTTTGTTCTGAGTTTTAAGATGGTGGTTTGAAACAGTGGCTTTAATCTTAAAGAGCATAAAGCAGAGTAAAAGTTATTTTTGAAAATAAAAAAAGGTTTTGCCATCCGAATTACAATTAAATTACTGGCTCAATTAGTTACTGAATTTGTAGTCATCCTTCCCCCAATTTGTCATTAAAAAAATGACAAGGAAAACATCTATTCTAGGCTTTAAAAAATCTTAATATAAGGAATTGGAAAAAAAAAATGTAGGCAACTTTTCAGAGCCTCTGAGATACTGGGACAAATATCAATACTGTTTTAATTTATTTTGTCGGCTTCCATCTGTGCATGCTGCACTGTTGGTTTGTTGCAGTGCTTGATTTGTTATTTTATATCTCTATGTATGAAGGTCACTTACTCTACTTATGTTTTCACTTATGGGACCTCATTCGTTTCACAAACCACTACTGCTAGGATGATAGAAAAGTCTGTTGAAAGATATGAAATCCCTATGATACAATGGTGGCTGTGATTATCCTCATGCTGTGACCACTGGGAGGAAATTTCCCCAGGTTGATTTTGCACACTGTGCTCCTGGATTGACATCTTTGGTAGATTAGCAGCAATACAGCTTGCATTCCAATTGTCAACAGTGTGCAAATACACTTTTAAGTTATGGGATTTCTCACTCCATCACCTTTGATGACACTCAAGCATTCCTATGTACTTCTATGCCTAGCAAAGCACTTTAGGTGTGCTAAAAAAAGGAAGCAATGACACCAATAGACATTAGCTTCAGCCCATTTCAGGCTTTGGGAATTTGATCTTTCTCATGCAAGTCTCTGCCACATAACAGCCAGATGCCACGTTGCTACCACACGCTGCCCCTAGCTTAGCACAGTACAATCCGGTATGAGTCCACTTACATGTCTCACTTATGTGACACGAGGACAAATGGGAGGAGGAGAGGAGTATTGCCTGTTTCTTAACTATAATCACTGTACCCAACTTCACTAATCTATCCATAGAGCCAATTACTATATCCCCCTTTTCCACTTCTACAGCCTCCTGAATGCCCATGTTCATACTGCCCTATTGAACATGGTATGACTTTCTAGTCTGATCCTTCAAGTATCTTCTTCCAAATTGCTCCTAGCATAATAACTAGACTCCAAGAAGCCAATTAGGCAACTGTTATTGCAAAAATGTAGTCATCCTCCTAAGACTGTATCTTACCTTGTGCATTCATGGGCAGAAAGTGATGCTTGTTCTTTTCCACTTACATCCTGGTCCTTAGCCATGTCAGTCAGCTCACATCTTAAAGTGGAGCAGAGATGCATTTAAGGCCCTGAACTTTGCTTTTTCAGTTGTTCTCTTGAGGACTTAGTGCTCCACTGATGCTTTTCAAAAAAGGGTTTAAACTAAATGCAAGATCAGACAGGATTTTTTTTCCTAGTGTCACGCAAGAGTCTGCTTGACATAAGGAATTACTTCTGCCATGATCATCATTAAATAATATTGCTGCAAGCAAAAAATTACATTGTGCAAACCAAATAAAAACAAAACAAGTCCTTTCAATCCCTTAGAGCTCTTCCCACAATGTTTTCTCCAAATTCATATACTCACGCTTCAGGAAAGGACTGTAAAAAATCTGGTTTGCTGGGTGGGGTCTTCACTGGAACTGTGCCAGGCCATACATATGGGATTATGCCATGCTTGCTGGTTTTTTAATCAGGTAAAGAGAGGAGAAAGTATGTGCAAGGCAAGAGAAAATGGCATCCTACAAAATAATCAAACTCCTTTCCATCATTACCCTTCCTAAGACAGATAACTGGCTGTAAAAACAAGGCAGCAGTAAATGAAATAGAGCACAAAGTATAAAGTCAGTAAAAACACCACATGCAGGAATGAACACAACCTCAGAGCTACCTCAGTCTTCTTCTGGATGCAGTACAAAGTATTTGAAGGAGTAAGTGGAGAAAAATGCAAGTTATGTTGCAATTCATCAATTTATGGGAAAACATCTGGTTTATCACTTTGTGCTAGATTTCCATTGATTTACCTAAAATATTAGTTTCATACCTTTATCTTTCAACTATGCCAATGAGTACAATGGGATAGGTTACAGATGTGTCACTGTGTAGCCTCGACTCTGTTCAAGAGACACAGGGCTGCAATAAAGTGATAGGTGTGGATTCCCTCACCATGTGGCCCTGGAAAATGCTTTCTCTAAACCCACCTAATGCAATAGAAGAGTCTTCTGTCTTCAAGTACTCATGGTCACTTGGTTGTTAGTGCTTGCTGTACACTTTAACCAGAGCTTTCTAACCTGTTTTTGCCTGGTTGAGATGAATTTTCAAAGACCTACTACATAAACTATTTCAAAGGACATGGCTTATTTTAGGACTATAAGGCTGAAACAATACATTAGCTCTTGAAGTCCAGTCACTTGAGACTGCAGCAATGAGTGTCTTGCACAGAAGAACCTGGAGAGCATTTATCTACATAGCCCATCCACCATGGCCTGCAGTGGTTTCTTAACATCCACTAGAAACCCCAAGTAAGATTAAAGACCAAAATTACAATGAACTTCATTAAGATAGGATGAGACCAGTGAAGACCTATCACTGAAGACTTATGTCCCCATGATAGCAGAGAGTTTAATGCATATCCAGGATGTTTTCAGAAATGGCTTGCATACCATATCATGGAAGAGCTCCCAAATGCACAGCCTAGCCAGTCTGAAACAGAAGGAAAAAGTTCCCCCTAACCCCAAATGGGCTGGTTTATGCCCCAGCTGAGGGCACCAGTCAAGTACTGGGGAGTCTCATGTGCCTGACTCGCTTGTTGGCAGTGACCAATCTTCCGAGTACTACTGGTTACAGCCAGCAAACCCCAAAACATTTCTGAGAAACCACAACTCATGAAGACCCTAAGTGACCATTGTAAGCATTGCTTGCCCATGAGCTTGGAGACAAGCAGGGTGCCATGCAAGCACATGACCCTGCACCGTCCTGGCTGCTGAGGAGGAGGCACCTCTCTCCAACAGGCAGGCATGTAGGTAGGCCAGGGCTGAAACACAGCTTGTTAGTAATTTGGGATGACAGGGGAGACATTGCAGGTTATTCCCTCCAGCACACATTGGAGCTTTGTTTTGTCTAACTCATGCAATATTCTGGGGCTCAGTGCTCTCTCCCCAAACTCTGGGAGGAAGCATGGGGGGAGAAGTAAAGGTAGCAAGAAGGAACAAAACCACTACTATACTCACACTGGCCCAAAGCAGAGACCAGGCCACATTTGGGACTGATTTAGAAAACTATTTGGCAGCATTTGTGGAAAAATGGAAGATCAAATGACACCTTTCTCTAATCTACGTGATTTCTACAAGTTAAATGTGAAGCACCCCAATCAGCCACAGTGATAACCCTTCTGCTGCTGGGCTCATATTGTCTACTTTTGATGCTTACCCATGTGGTTGTACACATCCATATCTCGTGCTTGTCATTTGGTAGGGCCTCAAAACTCTCGCAGTGGGTATGAAAATCCTGTCTGGAAAATGTGAGCCTTTAGCAATAAGTGTGCCATTTCAGTTACTTCAGGAGGTCCGTTAGTAGTAGTCAATGGCACCATTCCCTCGCCATAGGCACCTGAAAAATAATTGGGCTAGAAAACAGACATCAGGCTTGGCACCTGAGTTAGAGTTAAAGCATCGCTAAGCTCTTTGGTAGGACTGAGCAGAAGAACATCAATGGAAGTGAGACAGTTCCTTGAGACCACTCCTTGAAGATCATTCCTTCAGTCCTGTTGTGATAACTTCAAGTGAGTGAATATTATCAGAAACAAGTGTTCTGATATTGAAAAAACACAGGACAGAGAGGTGTTACTGTCCCAATACAGGACAGTGCTTTAGCCTGCGTGTTTGAATTAAAGCTGAAAAAGTTTAAGAAAAGAGTCCTGTAATGTGCATGTCCCCCTGGTGAGTTTATGCATGCTCTAACAGCTCTAATAAAAACATACGATGAAGGTAAATTAGGGCAGATGACTGCTTCTGTCAACACTGAGCAAACAGCATCTTTAAGGTTTATGTGTGACTTAGAATTCAAGAATGCAGACTTTGTTTTTCATTGATGGGCTTGTTAAAGAAAAGACTTTGATAGTTCCAGAGGAAAAAGAAATTATATAGAAATGTGAAAAGATTAAAGCAAAGAAAGAAACTTGACATCAGACGGGAGCTTGTTTGATTAGGTCACCCCATAGACTAGAAATAATTAAAAATAAAGAAGACAGATGGAGGATGTCAGGTGCTTAAAACAACATCTCGAGACTACCAGCGCTTGTGTTCGTGTGAGCCAAGACTTCAGGCTTCACAGATGTCGAACGTGTCTTTTGGCTGAGGATCTCGGGAGGATGAGGAGAGGCACCAGAATGTAGTGTGAGCAAAATGGAGATTATGCAAGTCTGACAGCAATAAGGAACATTTGCTGCTATTAACAAGCAGCAAAGGAGCTTTCCCATCTCTGTCCTGGGGCAGGCAGGCAAGCTTGTCTCTAGTCTGGTTCCCTGTCTTTTGCTCCTCACCTGCTGCTGCTGGCTCAGTCTGCTTCTGAATTCACGCAGTGGCTGCTGGCCTTAAGGAGCAACTTGTTGGAGTCCCAGGGGAACTGCTCATGCCTGCCCGGTGGCTGCAGCAGCAATGCCAGCAGCCTGGCAGGTGGTGGCAGATCAAAAAGAAAAACTCCCACAGGGCTTCTGGGGATTTCCTCACTAATATGCTGATACATACATTAGTTGACTGACTGACACTGCCTAAATATTTGTCCTTTACTGCTATGTTTGGCCATGATTTTATAGCAACTTTGGTGGTTTGTGACTTAGCCCATTTTATGCATGAGCTCCTTTGACTTTTGCTTGCTACCCATTTGCTAATCACCACTGCAGGATTAGAAAGGTTGACATCAGGCCATTTCACCTGAGTTTTCTCCTTCTCAGTGAGAAACTAATGAGTTTTCACCTCCCAGCTAAGCAGTGCAGTCAATAACAGAACATTAACGGACTTTGAAAGAAACTAAGGAAATCTATGCTCATATATTTCGTTTGCACAACACTATTTTAGTCCAGAAGCAAGAAGGAGTTCTCAGCATCTGGATATTTCTCCAGAAGGTATATGCATGTTTGCTAAATTTCCACTGAACAAGGAAGCCTAGAAAAGGCACAGATAAGCTACTGTTTCCCAGCCAGCACCAGATTCAGCTGCAGCCAGAGCCAAGAGTTGCTCCTGAAAAGACTAAGACGGACCAAGAGTGTTAGAGGGCAACAAACCAGAACTAGCTGTCTTCTCACTGTAGTCACTTAGAACCTTGATTCTTAGCCAGGAGAGACAAACAGGTAGCATGACTGTTCAGGTGATCCTGGAAACACACATTATGTAAGTATCTTCTCCAATCTCACATTATTCAGACCAGATATTACTTGTTCTACCATATAAAATTAAGTAGGTAACTTCCCTTTTTTTAAAGTCACCTGGATAGAATAATGCATTTTATTTAACTGCAGTGATAAATACATATGGTTTAAGAATTCAATTACATTAAAGTTCTTCTCTAAAATAAAGCTAGAACAGCTGGCTGCCAGATTCTCAGAGTGCTTCAACTTGGTCAGGAGCATCCAGCATATTTTAAAACCATCTCTTGACCCTACAGAGAAGGTCAATGTTTCTCCTGGCAGCCCACTAGTTATTTTTAAGTGTCTTGATTTTTTTCTGTGGCGTAACGCAATTTTACTCATTATCACTACAGATGTCAGACCAAGACTAGCAAGATTACAGCAGTAGCTGGAGCATATGGTTGAGTCATATGAATAATAATCATAAATCCTTTTTGACAGTGGCCCATTATTACATCCTGATCATGTCCCCTTGGAATCCCTTGTTTAGTGTAATGTTTAAGTCATTATAAGGTATCTCTGGAGGTCTAGATTTATAGAGATCTCTACTGGTAAAACAGTATTAGCAGTATGTTTATACAAACATAAAACATGTGAATATTATATACCAATGTATCTACAGGTAATCTTTATGGATACATACAGGAGAAGCAATTCATGATTGACAGTCACTAAAAGAAATGCTTCTGATGACATTTTAAAATCACAAAGTCAGGATAACAGAGACATTGTCTGAACTGATGCTGCTGAAAAAAAGAAATCAAAGTGTATGGGTATAAAGAAAAGTGAAAAGAAACTGTCTTTATAGTTTTAAATTGTAACATTTTCTAGCTTTTACATTTAATTTTGATAGGAAGATGAGTGGAACAGGCTGTGAAGATAGCAATAAGAGTAAGTTTCCTCACATCTCAATGAACAATGTGTGCACTTTTCAAAAGACTTTACTATTAGAGGCTGCCAGATTCTAGACCATTTGCAGCAGGCAGTAGAGATGGGGTCACAAAATCCCTGGGTATGAGAAGTCTGAATTATGGGGAGGTTTGGGTTTCAGATTTGAATACTGATGCTCACTCACTGTATCCACAAGGACCTGACACAATATGCTAAATCAAGACCCTCAGGGTTTTTAAAAAACACTCAATCTAAGTATCACAATTACCAAACTCAAGTCACAGCAATGTGGCAAATCCTGAGCAGCTTTCCCAGGGCTGAATTTTTGTGGCAGGAGTCCATGCCACAACTACAGTGAAGAGAGTCTTCTCTACAAGAAAGACCAGCGGCTAAAACCTCAGCTGCCCCCCAGCACAGGCATGTGCTGCCTGTGCTCAGCACCCACCTGCACCAGTCCCACATGGCCCAGGGGGAAGGACTGCACAGACAGGTTTGGTCCACCCTACAGATGAAGCCTGGTGAGATGGTGGCCTTACCAGAGAGCTAGCCTACATCTTGATTCAAAAGGGTTTTATTTGGAAAGGATCTCCTTTTTGTTCTCAGTACGAAAGTGATAAACAGAATAAAATTAATCTAAACACTAAAATATAATAAAAGTCTGTCTCCAGGCTTGACCAGCTGTCCTGACTGTAACTGGAAGATAAATCAACTTGCTACAGCTGTGATCACTAAACACATCAAGGCAGAGACCTGGATGCTTGAAATGATGCAATATATTTGTGTTGCAAAAACCAGAACTGCTTTTGAACTAAATAGAAAAGTGTTGTGGGCTTTTTCATTTCTGGGGGATTTGTTGTTGTTTTTTTCTTTTTAATGGAATAATTAATATTATTTGGAACTGATTCCCAAGAGTCAGCATGCTTCGTTTTTTGTTTCTTGCAAATAAATGAAATATTCTGGTATTTTCCAATTAAGAGGGCTTTTGAAACTGCTTCCTATTTGAGGAAATGAAGCAGATTGTGATACACAGAAGTTATCCAAGAGGATACTTTAGACAGATGCACCAGAGATGACATCTCTCGTCATCAGCAAAAATGATACAGAGCATATTGCTGAGTTATTCAGCAATTTCCAAAGAATCCTCTTTAATGCACAATAAGAAACAGATCCTGGTTGTCTTTTTATGGATGTCAGACTTAAACAAAAACACAGAATGCACTTGCAACCATTGGTGTGAAAGGGTACTTTCAAGTACAGGCCTATTAACTGAAACATTCTGCTATAAGATATCAAAAGCCTGTCTAGTTGCCACAAACTGCACAAAGTTATACTCATTTTTCTTAGTGGCAGTAAGTGGTTTTAATGCAAGTAATGGAATTTAAAACCAGAAAGTCCTTATTATAATTCAGAGTGCCCCTTGTCCTTTGATAATGAACACCATATTAGTGTCTAGAAGAAAAACCAAAACCTTAAAACAAGAGATGTTCTTTCAACATTTTGAAGTAAGTGACCCAAACTTTACTACTGGAAGTTGATTGCATTTAATTGCATATAGAAAAAAATCTAAACACAAGTTCCAAACACTCAGTCATGCCAGAATTAAGAATAAAATTAAGATGAACAAACACGTTACAAATTAGAAGAAAGAAGACAGTGAAAACACACAAACCTGAATTCTACTAGTCTCTTCTGAAGGCTTTGGATTACTTTTAAGGGGACCACAAAATATGATAAAGTGGAGCAAACTCATTACCTGGTGCTGCATTTGCCACCCTTCAACTTTTTCAGCACAGCTCTATTGAGTTTAGGACCCTTGTCAACCTCTCAGCATCATTCTGCTCTGGACCACAGAGACACTCCAGTCACTGGGAGATGGTCCCGGGAAAGTGCTGTCAGGGGTGGCTAAGATGTGCCCACTGCAAATGAAAAGAAGACATTTTTAGTCAGATGAGCACTTCTGCTTTATTTAAAATGAACAAACCATACTGTTTACTGTATTATCAGATTAGTACTGTTACTGATGTCACTAGGAACAAAATTGCTGCAAAATTATAAATTTGTCCAAAGATTGAGAACACATTTTATAATTCTGGAATAAAAATGTAGGGAAATGTTTTTAATTTTTTTTTTTTCCAGAATTTTTATTCTGTATATAATTTAAAAAATGCTGTGTTTTTATTTCAGGTCAAAATGAGTTAACATTTGTTAAGAACTAGGCATTTTGAATACTAAGCATGTTTTTAAAAATTGGAAACTGTGAATACTGATTAGCTTAAGAAATGGAAAATGTGAATAGTGACCAACTCAAACTAGTTTCAGATGAAAAGTCTGAGGTAGGATTATTCTTGAAAGTATATTCTCCTTTATTTTGTCTACTTTGCTTATAAATCAGTCAAGAAAAAGTCTATTCAGTCCATCTATTTCCAGATTATTGCAGTATTGCATCATCTCACCAAATGCAAAAACTTCCCCTCACTTTTTTTCTTACTGCGCTCTGGATTTACTTCATCCCCAAAACATTCATCTCCCAGAAAGCTGTCAACCAAAGGCTGCAGAGGTGCCCAGAAGGACTGGGGTGAAGCTGAAATCCCACTGCAGCAAAACCTCCTCACAGGGAGTGTTGCCATGGTCTTTGCCACTGTTTTCTAAAGGACTAAAGTTGCTAAGGAGAAACAGTGATTTTGGGAACCAAATTCCATCTGGTTGTGATGAAATCTCATCTGAATGTTCCCCGGATCATGTTTAAGTTTCCCCAAAGCAATACCCTGCTGTGGAGGATGACAGAGTTACAGGGAATAAATGTCAGTTGCCTCAGGTTATCTGTGTGGCATCACCAGCGTGACTGCCAGGAGTTAAATCAACGAGGCTAGTGAAGCACGAACCAAATGAACACACACCCCAAAAAAAGAGGAAAAGAAAAAAAAAAAAGAAAAAGGAAAAAAAGGGAAAAAATCCCACCAAAACCAAGAATTTTAAGGGTCCAAGGTAATAAGGAAGTGAAAGTCCACCTGGTGCCCTGAGGATCGCTCTGGTTCACCCATCAAAGGGCAAAAACTTTGCATCAGAGGAGACTGAAAACTTACACATTTGGCTCCAACGGAGCAGAGTGTTGGCAGAGGTGCAAGCAAGGTGAAGGAGATCCTAGGGAAGTGCAGGCAAGAGGTGCAGGCAGCAAGGCAGCTCTCCTCAGCCAAAGATGATGGCAGGACCACCTGCCTGCACCAAGTGTGGTCAAGACCAAATTAAATCAGAAGACAGGATTCCTTTTCCTGTAATGCTCCTCCTGCCCCTGGCAGGCAGATACTGCTACAGTTTGAGGACACTCTTTAAGTCACTTTAACCAGTTGTTACCTCGGTCAGAAGAAATAGTACCTGGAGGTGAACCTATTGTACAAATGTGAGTAGTAGATTATGGGTGACAATCTGGAAAAAATGGTCATAAGAAAGATGCCAAGCTATTGCATCAGCTATAGCCCCAGCAGTGAAAAGAGAATTGGACACAGCTTGCCAGGTAATAGCCAAAGCTGTTATATATTTAATGAAACTATGTTTACTGGAAGATAACATTCTTCTATCACCATCTGGATTAACAAAAATAATGAAAGTCTCTGAAGATTTAAAATTAAACAATAAAGCATTGTTTTTCTATGAATTAAAGAGTGTCTTTGATTCTTCTAGCAATATGATGCTACCTTACCCTGACAAGATTTTTAAGTGCTCATATAATTTCGTTTTTATTCTCAACAGAGAATGTGTACCAGCTCTCTGAGAAGAGCATAGTGCGCATAAGCATTGGGCAATACTATTGCCTATAAGAAGTAATATTTCTTTAATAGCAGTTGAAATATTTATTGCTAATCAGCTATATGTGGCTTTATACTAACTTGAAAGACGAGCCAACCTTGTACAGACACCACTAAAGGTACGAGACAGCTTACTTGTCATCAGCAAAATGATATACAGCAAACTTTTGAATAATTCAACTAGCAATGCTCAGGGATCACCTTTACAAAATATGAAACAGAACCCTGAGTCATTCTTTGATGTTAATATTTTAAAGAGGAAAAATAATGCACTCTGGATAAAGAAGGACATTGCTTTGATAAAATATATGATATTCAGTCCTACATACTTTTTTGGCAATGTAACACTGCTTTCTCTTCACAAGATTATTTTTTTTAGTACTACAGGCACTTCAGAAGAGTAAAAATGTGATGTGTAATTAAGTTGTGACACACAGAAGAGTAGTAAAAGACCAGCCTATATTTCCTGGCCCCAGCCAACTGACAGGGTTAAAAAGGTTAATACCCTGACACAAGACACCAGTGGCTACTGTTATATGGGAACATCTTTTAATTTTTATGTTACTTGTCATAAGAAAAGGCAAAGAATATCTTAAACTGGTTTAAAAATTGGGCCAAGCATCCTTAAATAAACAGCTCAGAAAAAAATCCAGATCTAATGGAATTATTCTTTTTCTGTGTAGTTTGGAGCTCAGTGCTGGTTGAAAATAATCTTCTAAAACTACTATATTATTGCACATTACACACAATGGTAACATGTTAGATTTCTGACTTTCTTTTCGTGGAGTGGCAGATACTAGATTTGTTTTCATGCACACACTGTTTGAGGAATAGGATTGCTTGTACATTCACTTTTTTACTTTTTAAGTAAAGAAAAAATTGAATAAATTTTAATCATTAAGAAGCTCAGATTTAAATTAATAATAAATGATAAAAATTTACACTTCTTTACATTTATTGTCCCAAGTTCCATTTAATTCCATGGGATTTAGATACATGAATATAAAAAATCTTGAAGCGACATATCTTCTTAAGCACAAAAACTGCAATTTTTTTACACAGAAAGTAACTTTCTCTTTTTTTATCATTATGTAACATTAATTTTCTATAAAGTTTGAAAGATGCTAGTCACTACGATTTGTTCTTTGTATGGAATATTCAGTGAAATTTTCACTGGAAGTTATGAACATTCGGCTTCAGAGACACGGCATTTACAAGGATTCCATTTCAAAGAGAAATTCCAGCCATTGGCCTGGTAACGATATAGCCTTTATCTCAAAAAAACAGTCTAAGAATATTTATGCTTGAGGAAAAGACCTGCCTGTGTAAAGGAATGTTCAGGTTTTCTGTATTCACATTTATAGGATCTCTTGCAAGATACTCTGGAATATATTACTGAAGCTGGAAATAGAACCATCAGAGCTGAACGTGCTTAAACCCTCCTTGCTGCAGAAACATCATCTAAAATTGAATCTATCCACAGAGTTCTAGAAAAGATTTTTATGTGGGGTTTTTAAATTATTTTTTTAATAATTTCTGACTTTCACATTATCTGAAGAGAAACATTTACATTTGGACAGTACTTTATGGAAGGTATTTTAAACGGCCAAGCCAGGCTTCTATTTACAAGGGGAAATCTTCGCTACCACGCTAAGCTGGTACAAACTTCCAGTACACGTTCTTGCACATATTTAAGCACAAGCCTTCATGCTGTGACTGGCAACACTGCTAACAACAAGCTGGGCCCTACACAAGCCTGGCACAATGCCTCCCGGGGGGCTGCGGGGCTGTCTGTACATCAGGGGAATGGGATCCTCTAACCCTGGTGTGGCACCATCACCCTGGCCAAGAGACACTCCTGACAACGAAGGTAGCTACCTCTCTGGTAATTTACTATTCATGAGTGACATTGTTTCTTTCTCCAATAATAAATTCTCCAATATTTGCCAATCATTATGTTACCCATAAGTGGGTTTCCTTCAGGGCTTGGGAGAAAATCTCTAAGGAGCAAAATTACAAAGAATCCAATCCAAAATTGCCAAGAGCTGCAAAGAAAGTGTCCCAGCCCAGAACCAGGGCTAACTTGACCTGGCTGTACCAACATCTACAAATCCGGCTCGTGAGGGTTAAGCTCAAAAGCCTGCTGAGCAGTGGGGGCGATGCAGGGAACCACAGGCCGCCCTCGGGAACCCGCTGAAGGGGCGGCAGCTTCCCGCGCTGCTGGAGGCCCCGCCGGGGCAGCAGGCCCTGGGTGCCAGGGCGCACAGCCAGGCTGCCCCACACCAGGGCAGCAGCTTCAGGGGCTGGGGGGGAGGCGAAGGGGACAGCAGGGGTGGTGGGGCTGCCGGCCCCGTTTGCATAATACTTATCTCGGTTACGAAATCTGCCAGCTTCAAGTGCTTGGGATCTGTGGCAAAGAAAATTCTTTGACCACATAAACAATCATGGCTAATTGAGATTTGACAATGCAGTGTTATACACGTTGAGAATAAATTATAAACATTGTATATTTATTCTGACTTGCACCTTCAGCATAGTTTGAGATATTGAGATCCTGGGAGCAGCTTCTGTGTGACTAAGCTAACTATACTACGGGCCTTGCTAATGATGCATAAACCAACCCAAAAAAAACCCCAAAAAAACCAAAAACCACACACACAAAAAAACCCCAAGAACTGCTTAAACCTTAAACTGACTCTCCAGCCAAGCCAAATATTTTCTGGTATATGTAGCTACATCGTTGCTCTGATATATATTTTTTTAATTTTAGTTTATTTTTTTTTCTGTGCTGTATCTTTCTATTTCGCCTAGTCACTTAGCTCTAAGGCCAGTTTCCATTTTATGAGTTGAGGTGAAGCAACAGGTTAGGTAGGAAAGCATCTGTTACGCTCTTTGCCAGACCCTTTGTTTCTTTTGTTGCTGTTCTTAGCATTTGGTTCTTCATTACCTGTCTCTCTGCAATGTAATTTTAAAGTCACAGACAGTATAAATCTAAGGTTGGATACTTTTAGTACGGAAAAATACAGATTTTCATATTTTTTTTTAGTTCACTTTTGATGGTAGTCATTCAGTCATTCAAGAAAAATATATTTCAAGTAATAGTCTATTATTATCAAATACTATTTTGTCGGTTTTAACTAGATGCAATCAGCAAGGAACATAATGCATGTAAAGCACATTTGCTTAAATGGAAGTAGCAGTAAATGCTAACCAAAACTATATCTAGCAACAATTACTCACAAGTTCATCCAATACCATAAATTCATGGGGATCTTATTTCCCAGGTCAATACATTTTGCATCTCTTGGGCATGGCAGATGCTATTTTGTAAATATGTTGTGGGTGTGAGAGGAAATGGTGCTTCTGCAGCCTTGCAAGCACTGACCTGCTTTGTGGAGAGAGAAAAATAAACCCCTCTCCCCAAGACATAAGTTTTTTGATTTTCCAGCTACCTGTTTTTGGCCAGTCTCTTTAAATTACCAAAGTAGAGAAGGACTAGTGGAATACTCCAGGCCTGGTGTAAACGGCAGAAGTTCTGCATTAGTAGAAGAGGAGATCCTAAAGTAGGAAACTTTTAAAAGGGTTAAAAAGCCAGATGCCCTGTGCTTACTGGAGTTTGGCACAGCAAAGCAGGAGTGATAGGCAGAGCTCCTTTTAAAACTATTTTTCTTTTTATAACAGTTAAAAATAATCCTTGTAAATTGTATAGTAATTGTTATTCAGGTGAAAATCTCTAGCTCCTAACTGATGTCTTTGGAATCAGTCACTGTCAGATCAAACTAGCAAGGGAAGGGGAGATGGTGACTTACCCCACGCAGCACGCGGGAGCAGGAGCAGCACAAGGAGCTCTAGGGTTTGTAGACTAAGGAGCCAATTCCAGAAACCAAATTTTACTATGTTGAAGTGACCCTGCGTATATGTCTTTAACAGTCAGGAAAGCCAAAGCAAGCAAATTGAAGAGAATGCGAAGCCAGACATAAAGCAAGCAGCAATGTACCATTACAGCTACACAGGCTCCCTGCAGATTATCGTCACACAGTGAAACTATGTCTTGTGGTTTCCTGACATGTTCTTTAGTGCATGATCGGGCTCCAAATGACTCCTGCTGCATGATGCCAAAAGCAAACCTTCTCGAATACACTGTGACCTCCAAAAGGCTCTCGGTGCCTAAGGAACCCACCACACACACACTTTAATGCACACAGGAAAACAACAGCCTTTAAATGGTCTGCAGATTCAGAGGCTCCCTCAGCTTTCCACCACAGACTGTCCCTCCCCAGGTTTCCTCAGATTGAAAGACCCAAGCCTCTGTAGAGGCTGGTGTGAGCCCAGCTCATCCTGCCTCCGGTGGAGGAGAAGAAAGATTGCACAGGGTAACACATGCATTCTCTCCCAGTATTTCTGGAATATAATGCAGTGGGGAAGAAAATTTTCAAAATTTTTATCCCACCAGGAAAGTTTCATATTGGTCTTTCTTGTTTTGTAGGATACTTGCAATAAACTACAATGGAGGAAGACATAATGGCAACATAATGTAGGCAGAGCCTTTGCCTTTGTAGCAGGGAGGAACTATGAGCCTCTTCTGTGGCTGCTGGCAGGTGTGGCCTCCCACCCTCCTTCCAAATACTTACTCAGAAGCTTGCAAGGAATGCCCTTGCCAGCTGCCCAGCAACACCATCCAGGGGCTGCAGATCAGATCATTCTGTGAAGGTAAACACAGAGATTTCTCTAGCAGAAGGTGATGTTGCAACTGCTCTCCAGAGTGCCCACTGGCACACCACAGCTTCTGGCCATCGTGTCTGCCCATCCCCTTGAAACTGAGAATCACTAAATCCCCACTGATTTCCTTGACTTGGCAATAATTAAGTATATGGTTACAGATGGCTTCTATTATCTGATCATTTGTTTCATTAGAACTGAAATTAATGGATTTGAGTGGTTTCTGTTCCTCCTTTTTGTTAAAGATGTTCTCTTAGGGGGATATTGTGACTACACCCACCCTGGGGGAATATGAGAATGTGGGTCAAGAAAAAAAGAGAATGACAAAGAGGACAGGACATCCTTGGCTCTTTCTGGCAGGAGTACTGCTCCATCACCTCAACATGTTCCTCTGCAGAAGGTCCTTGGTTCTGACTATGCACTCTGGGGTTATAGTTATTTAAAGCAAAATTGTGTTTTTTATCCGTCTCCCAGTACTGAGACCATTCTGCAAATCCACTCATTCAAAGGAGTAGAAGAAAAATAAAACAAAACAAAAAAAACATTTGGTTTCAGAGTTTCACAGCCTCCCTGAGGCTCCATGCTTATCTGCAGAATGCTAAAGGATTCTCGCAGATCTTTAACAAAATGCAAATTACACGTGAAAGTGGTAGATTCTTTGGTGCTCAGAACCACATCTGCAGGCAGGGTCATGCTGTCTGGGAGGAGAGTGGGAGCCTGGACTGTACTAGCCTTGCTGAGGCATAACATGAGAAAGGGATGAGGAAAGACAGATTCCATACATATATAACCTCTAATTTGCCAGGGCAGTTAGAAGAAATCCCATAGAAAATTAAGAAATCAACATACTGTTCTGAAACAGTTCTGGATGCAGTACTCATGGCCTTCACTCAATCCTGTCCAGTTTAAAAGAGAAGAAAATGGTTTCTGCAAAATTAAGATGTAAAATAAAGTTTTATGGATTCAGTTGTATTAATGTTACTACAAAAACTAACCAAAGCCAAAGACTCCTGACTTGTCACCCATGGAACTCCTAGCATAGAGGAAAAAATTCATCCTAGAATGAAGTTATATGGCCTGCCAGCTGTACAGACTACGTTCTGTTGGCTACTACTATTCAAATGTGTTTTTTTTTTTTAATTATCAGGCCAAGGATAATATTTAATCCATTAGATAACATTCTCTTGCCCAGGGAAGGAAGAACTCTTTGTAACACATTTACTTTCTCACACGTACTGAAGACGTTCAAGCTCAGCAAAATTCCTAGGAAAGTGCTTATGAGGACATGCACGAAATGCATGAAATCTGTGGTTTGCTTCATGGCTTTTACTGGGGAGGGACACACATCAGTGAGAGAATAAAACATGTTATAAAGGCGCTACCTGAAAAATATAAATAGACAGTCATTGTTTGGAAATCAAAGGGGGAAGTTTAAAGAGGATTATGTGCAAGTTCCTCTGCAGAAATGAAGCTTGTGTGTATCAGAACTTAAAAAACATCTAAGCTAGGTCTTGGCTGGGTATCCACATCTGATATTTTGTATGACAGTCACAGCCCCTCGTTTTTTTAGCAAACCATTTCCAAATCAACTTTAGCATTTTTTAAAAACTCATTTACTCAGAAATCTCCTGTTAGTGCAATGAAACTACAACTCACCTTTGGGACTGATGAAAAGCCATAGGCAATGGGCAGTATTTCAGACTAATTGCATGTCATAATTACTGTCCACCTGAGCCCCACGCTTTCACTCCCTTCCAAGACTACCTAATTCATATACAGTATCCAAGATAAGCAAACATAGAATTGCAGTGTAAATATTGTATTTATGCATATTTACAGACTTTATTCTTCCTACCGCTATGCCCACAAATAATTATAATTACTATAACAATCATATTATTATAATAAAAAATATTAATTGTATAAATTAGATAAAGTATAATAGGTTTTATTGATTATAACATTATACTAATAAATTATTAATAATGTTGTTATTATTATTATTTAAAATCCCTTTTATGAAAGTTAGGTGGTTACTAATACCAAAATAAACCAACAGAATTATTCAACCCCTTTCTCAAGAGGTATTCACTCTGCTTCATTCAAAGAGTGTACAAAAAGGAGAATGCACCTTGACCAAAGTAAGCCATACCAGAAATTAGAGAATAGGCCATCCACTGAGGCTTAAAAATGACTGAAAACAATTACTGTAGAACAGCAGGAAAAAAAGATAAAAGGTGACTGACGCTGAAGGATGGCTCCTACCTTTTCTGATGAGTAGGGACCATGGTAGCATGGCCTGGACAGTCTCAGATCTGCCTGGCTTCTGGGCTGGGTCTAGTGGCAATATCACTGGTGTACTGAGATGCCCCTTAGTGTACTATAATGGTTTGGAGGAACCCATTGCTATTTAAAAGGGAAGATTTTAAACAGCATGTTAAGAGGTATCATGTATTTCAACTCAGATTTCATTGGTGAAGCTGCTGGGGGCACAGCTGTGGCCTCATCAGGCAGGATCCAGAGGCACCCCATGTCCCAATGCAGCTGCAATTCTGCCCAGCCCAGAGAAAGCAGACACAAGTTTGTCATCAGCTTTGGAGACATCCTCCTTGCAGATGGGAAGGTAAGTGCAAGGAGTGACCTGCTGACAATGCAATGTTACTGCAGTGTGGCTTTGCAGAACAGTGTCTTCAGTATCTAGCTGTGCTTGTGGGTATCACTTGCTGTCAGGTGATGTAGAAGAATCTCCATGAGTTGTCCTACTGTTGGAGAGCACAGGGAGGCAGAGGCAGAAATGGAGCCAGGTACACCATCCAAGGACATTTACAGGTACAGAAGAAGCAGTGTCTAAGGCAGCTCCTGCAGTGCCAGTGTTAGCTGGAGTTGGAGAGCCACAGTGTTCCCCCTGAGTATTTCTAAGGACTCCTGCTGCTCCATGTGGGACATGTGGGATGATAACAAAGTGCTGGGTTACTTTTGCACAGCTGAATACTCCTCTACACTAATTTCTGTCTGTCACATGTCCTCCTCCTAGGAGTAACTAATGGCTCTGAAAGTTATTGTCATTTTAATACTTACAAAAACATACAGTTTTAAGTAATCTCTGGTTTTGTTTGTTCTTTGGGTTTCTTTTTCCAGGATCATTCAGGAGACTCTGAAATAGGTAGGACTGAAACCTTTTTGATCCTAGTAAGATTCAAAAACAGAACAACTTCCAATGTATCCATAAAAGTAAGCAGAAATTAGAAGGGTTTTAGCATTCTTTAAAGATACGATTTCTTTTCATAACCTTATACATTTCGGCCGTGATCCAAGGGACTAGAAAAAACAAGTGGCAACATAATACTACAATGTAAAATAAAAACATAGATTAATACCAGGAAACTACAGACAATTCCATCTGAGATTGTGTGGGGAAGTCTTTGAAACTATTTTAAGTGACTCCAGCTTTTTTTATTTATGGGAAGTACTTGGATGTTGACATTGAAAACAAGTTTTGCAAATTCTCAAATACAGAATCTACAAGAGCAGTAAATAAAGAAAAATGTTGTGAGATTAGAATCAACAACAAATCCCTCAAACTTTTGATCTTTAACACACATTGACTAATGGATGAGAAAGTGACTTTCAGTTTAGATAACAAGAGCCAGCTCTTTGGATCAAATACATGCACAAAAGGAAAACCAGAGCCCTGTCACAAGCCTGTGAGAGACAATAAAACTCTACTGACTGCAAAGGAGAAGGAATGAAACCTTGAAGTAGACAACAGCAGAAAAACAAAGGCCTCTCAGACAATGAAAAACAACAGTAATTTGAATCCTAGGTTGCACTGCTGTTCAAATGCAGAATAGAGAGAAAAATGGGAACTGACAATATTGCCTGCAGAAAAATTACAATTGTTTTAATGGGGCTTAAGTAGCAACAACAGAGTCACTTCCTAAATTGGCAAAAAGACATCCGGTATAAAAAATTCAATCACTCAAAAATTCAGTCAATCTACTCTGCAATTTTAAAATTTAACAGGGAATAAAAAGACTGGCCCACTTGAGCAGCCTGCTGAAATTATTCACATGGATAGGAATATGCACCTTCATTACTCAAAACAATTTTTTGCCCCAAGAAAATAATCCTTAGTTGTCTTCTGCCTTTGTTCATGATATCTTTCTGTCCAAAAAAACCACCATGGACTCATGCATTTTTAAGACCAAAAAGAGCCATTACAACAATTTCCTTTATACTTCTATAACACAGGCCATACATTTCATGCAGTGGTTCATGCCTGTAGGACAACGTCTTCCAGACTGGACCCAAACTTGTCTCATACAGAGTTATCCAAATTCAACAGTAAAAGTCATAGTGGTAGAAAAACTACCACATCCTTTGGTAGTCTGTTCCAAATGGCAGTTGCTACTCTTCCATGTACATTATCCCTAAATTTGCAAATATTTATAAATTATATAAAAATAATTCTATGGTTATATTCTTGCATCTAAGACCGAATAAGTCATGTTCATTGGCAGTAAGAACGCTTCTTATTAGCATACTAAGCTTGAGGTTACAGGTCTGAGAAACTTCTTCGCAGAGATAAATGAACACCTGAGAAAACACGGGCTTGTTACAAAATGAAGGTATATGTCTCTACTATGTGGCTCTGTGCCAACCATATGAAAAACCAACTCCAGCACCTGCACGTGCATGGACAAGTTTTGATTTTAGCAGATAAGTGAGGGTGCATGCCACCTATTAAAGTGCTGGAGAAAAGCTTTGATCCTATTGACATCTTATATATACGTGTGTGCATGTGTACCCTAGTGTGTGTGTGTATATATATATGTATATTCAAAGCTATTTAAATCATTCATGTAGGAGCTTTTTTTTAAGATGCCATTTTTTTTCATCAAGATTTTTGTGTTTATCACTTAGTGATACCTAGGATGACTGAGAAGTTGAGAAAGAGGAAAGGCCTATCTATGGTTTGTAATTTTATATGCTTTATTGAGCAAAGCACCTGGAATGAAATGTTTGCTCTATCAAAATCAGTGCCAAAACTTCCACCCATTTCAGCAGGGCCAGAATTTCAAACCCAAGTCAAAAGGTCATCTTAGGTGCTGAAAGTTAAACATCTGCTCAAGCAGAAAAGAAAGTTCCCTCATTGTTGGCTCAGATGCGTAGACAAGACAAGACACAGCAGATGAGGCTAAATAGCAGGGTGAAGGCTTACTTGTCACTGTTAGAAATATAATTAACAACATGTATGGCCTGAATATATGGTTTTAAGAGATACTAGAATCCCTAAATAACTCTTCTGGAAATATAGAGATTTATGCTAATTATACCAATTAATATGAAGATCTTCACTGCCCCTGAGAGCTTCTGCTTGCCTCCTTCTCCTATCAGTTCCTGCCTGGAGCCTGTTAGTCAGGTGTCAGTCTTCTACACTACATCTCTAAAAAACTTCAGTCATTTAATTTTTAAGTGTCTCAAGCAGGAAGGCTTCCACAGTGAGTTTTCATACTTTCAGCTCCTCTTATTCCTTGTTCCAGAAGTGCTAATGCAGCTCCTCAATTTCAGACAATCTGCTGGAACAGCAGAAAACAAGAAAGTCTTGCCAGGAAAGCCTTAACACTTAGAGTGAGAAGGAGAAATATTTTCTTCCTAGGGGTATGACCCTTTTTCTCTTCTCTGCAGTTAAATGTGGAGATTAACAAACTTTATCTAAAAGTAGATTTAAAAAAAAAAGGTGAGAAAGAGTCAGTTTTTCCTGCATATCCTACTGCTTCAGTCACTTAGGCTCTGATTCAGCCAGTGAAGCAAATAAGCATGTCCAATAAACTCAGAATTGTTAAAGTGAGAATATTCCTGATGAGTCCTTTGCCTTTCTGCACGGTGCTTTCTCCCCGGATATCTGTGGCAAATCACACCAAACTTCCTCCACACCAACCAATGTCTTTATTTGATCACATACTTAAAAGAAATCTCAAGTCCAAGATACCAGCAGTTTTTCCAGCCTTCTGAACTCATCTTAAATTTCTTAAAATTCTCAGTATTTCAGACGATATTTTCCTCCTGAATACAGAACAGAGGCAGAACTGTCATCTGAAAGTAGACAGAACTACTGTTCTCTTCCAATTGAAAGTTGACTTTTTTCCACAAAAGGACCATATAAGGCTCATTCAGGATGCATTCAAGGTCAGCATATAATAGGAGCAAGACGGTCCATTTCAGAATTTTGATGTTAAACTTGGAATATCCCAGTATATAATTTCCTGCTTCTGTGCTTTGCAGCTAGCATCTTTTTTTAAAATCAGAAAATCAAGGTATGTGAAAACCAAAGGAATTATTTTGCCTTTTTGTCCTTTGAAAGATACTACTTTTTCTTACGCCCTTCAATCATTTCTATCTACAATTTTTTTAACTACTTCTTGAACGAATTGATTTTGCCACTCTTAGTGGACTTTTCTCATAATGGGTTCAATATGTGTACTTCCCTTTGGATGAAATATAGTAGTTTCATGCTAAGTTCCTATCTGCTCCTCATTTCCTAGGATGGGCATTATGTCATCTTGTTTTTGTGTTTTTGCCAGTGGGAAAAGTTTGTCTAGCTCAATTTTATCAGTCTTCTGCTTATGAGGAAAAGCATCAATTAGATCACCGCAATGTCTCCCCTTCCCTAGTGAGAACAACCTTACTTTCCTCAGCCACAGCTATTTACATAAATCCTTCTGTTTTGCTAGTGCCATGGGTTTTAACATTTGATACAGAGATTTCAATCTCATCACAAAGTCGCATGGAAAATTTGGATTTGTAGATAGCAAGAACATCAAAACTCAATTAAGCAGCACATAATTCTTTGGCAACAACTGGTAACTTTGCTCCAAACAGAATTCACTGATTTTCACTATGTTGAATTTCTTTAGGTAAACACAAACTATATTGTAGTTTGAAAAGTAACACATTAAGCGACAACAGAGGTTGCCATGTTTATTTCCTCTCTGTGGCTTCCAGATTAAATCTGGGCCATCAATGAGACTTACAGCAAGCTTCCTAACCATGTTCACTGCAGTTTTTCTCTGTGAAACTAAGGCTATAGCTTTTAATAAAATTCTAATCATTACCATTACATATAAAACTTAAAAAAAAAAAAATAGCAAATATGCCGAAGGAAAAAGGACAGTTCAGTGATCTGCACTTGCAATAAGCACCACACATTCAGAACCAATTTGAGAAATACAATATTAGAAGAAAGAGACCCTGAAGAACTGGAAAAGGGAAATAGAGGATGAATCTTTCTGCTTAGAAAAAATATTTTCTTCTTCAGCTGGAAAACTGAAAAGAGAAGAGAAATCATATGTTTGGCATCCTTTTCCATCATTAATTATGATGTTTGCTTCAGTGTCTTGGCCCTGTTTAAGAACATCTTACATGAAGGAGTGCATTCTCCTTTGCTGCTTTTCGAGCTTGTAGGATACGAGCTGGCTGGTATAAAAGCTGTGGAGCTGCATTAACCTGGCACTGATCCCAGGCTCGTCAACCCTGATGTTTGCACTTCCCAACTGTGTTAAATTTCTACTAATATTCTACAGAAAGAGCCTGGTAACAGGAATATTTGCTGATATAGCTTTCAGAAATGACCACTGTGGTACTGAACATTAATGATGTACTCATAAGTATCCCAAAAGCACTTGCATACCAAATACCATGCTCATGTACCCCACCAAAATAGACAGACTGTGTAACCTCTGTACCATGGACTGTACAAGATTAACTATGACCAAACTGAGAATTTTTATTTTAATTAACAAATATATTTTACCCGATAAGTTAATGATGTAGTTAATGTTTCTGATGAGATGAGGTATTTCATCTGGAGTAACAACAACAAGAAGAGAAAGAGGCTAGAAAATGTGAGAAGAACTATGAAAATGCTCTTATTTACTGACAATAGCCAAAATTGCACTGTTCAGGATTCACTCTGTATCTAGCCTGCAGCTGAATTCTTTCTGGAGATCAATACCATTATCATTTTCTTACATGGGATTCACTCACTATTGACACGTTCCTTTGTCTTTGACAGGTACACATGTACTACCATGTATATTGTATCTACCACAGGTATTGTTTTTACACCTACGATGATACTATCCACAAGCTGAAGTCAGATGATTTATTGCCTCTTTTCTAACTTTCTTTGACTACAGTTAGAGGATTTTCACTTGTCTGAATGTTTCCTTACTTTCCTTAGACTCTCCACTGTATTTGTGAAAAGTTCTGGTTTGTAATGTCCGTGTGATCTCAGATGGGCTTTAAAAACACGATAGCGATAGACACTTTGCAGACCACATGTACTTTCCTCAAGATAAGCAACAGTGAGTGTAGAATTACAATTCTTTTAAAGCTTCCATAGCGTACAAATAGAGCACTGGGGGAACACAAAGCTCCCCATTCACATTTATTGCCTTCTCTGTATCATTTCCCACTTGCCCAGGGCACTTCTTGGTGCATTTTGACAAGCTCTGTGGATTTACGCATTTTTAAAAATATATTCATCTGCAAACCAGTAGTTTATCTCTTGTTTCCATTCTCTCAAATTGAATTTTCATTAATCACTCTCATTTTTCTAGGTTAATGCTCATATTCAGAGGCACAAATGCCAGGGTTTGTTTGATGAGTTAAATAGTCTCACTGCATGACAGATCTGTTTGATGAAAGTCACCTTCCTTCCTGCCCATACAATACTTTTCCATATTCAGGAAGCATTTTTAAGAGAAGACAGCACTGAGGTAATTCTGCCCCTACTTAAATCCCATGACACCCGTATCCGAAACTTAATACACGTGGCACTGAAAATAAGAGCTCTTTAAAAGCCTTGGAGTTAAGAATTATACACAGGCAGCATTTAGCCATTTTGCTTGCATTTTTGTCCTTCTCCTACCAGATGCAGCAGACAAGTCTCTCTTTGCTCTGAGCAATGAAGTGAATGATACAGCCCTGGAAGTACACACAACACTTTTCCATTTTCTTAAAAAAAAAAAAAAATAGTGAGAAAACAGACACATCTGAACAGAAAGCTGTAATTTTGACCTGTACAGACAATAGCCTGACAGACAGTGGTGAGACAAGTATCAAGGAAGAATGAAAAAAGACAGATACACATGAAATCCTGGCTCCATTGAAGCAGATGGGAATTTTGCCATAGATTTGAATGGAGCCAGGATTTCACTGTGAAAGCATCATTCAGCTGTAAAAGTTGTCACTTTTAAGTCTGTGCACCCTCATGCAATCAGTCCCAAACTCCTGATGAAAGGATTTGTAATTTTTCATATTGCCCAAATATTTTTTTTAACAGCTGACCCTTCCTTTTACTTAAACACAACCTCCCTCTCTAAGACATGGATTTAATGTTTTTGTTGATTTTAATATGACTTTTAGCAACTTTCCCACATTCCAGCGAAGCCTACTTGAGTTATTTCCTTCTGCTCAATTCCTCTTCTTATTCTTTTAATTTTGTTAAAATCACTGTGAACAGAACCAACTAAAATAATACAGGACCCAGTTGGACTGTGGCACTCTCTGGCTTCCTGATAGCAGTAATGCTGTATCATTTGGTCTGCTTTTGTTCTTGGCAATACATTTAGATAAACTACTTATCTACTGCTGTTATCTTTATTATGCCAAACAGTTAAATTGCAAATACAGGGGTGGATGTTTGGGGAACTTTTATGTGGTTGTTTCATTGGGGAAGCTTCTTGCTCACTATTTATATGGTCAGAACATCTGTCTGCCCTCATGCTTGACTTTTGAAGGGGTAACAGTGTGATTCAAAGAGGAGAAAGGAGAAACTAGGGGGCAAGTATTTTATACTATGCTTAGGCAAGTATTTTATACTATGCTTAAGATAAAATGTTCAGATGTAACTTGCAATAATTTAATATCATGAGGCTTACACAAACCATTATAATGTGTTCACAGAAGAAAATGCTATTACATTATTTAGGACTGTATATTATCTGATAAAAATAAATATGTCACCCAAACCAAGCAATAATAACCTTATACAACAAAGCAAAGGTGCAAGCAATGTATTAGCAGTACAGGGGCAGTGAAGAGAGCCTGTCCCTGGGAAGATGTTGCTCAGGACCCTGAGCATGCAGGGCCCTCCACACAGCCATTGCTCTCCCTATGGCCAGAGTGACCTGGGAGGGCTCCTCTTCAGATGCCATGATCAAGGAAGATTCTCCTCCACAGAAAGATTTACACGAGACTGATAATAATATGCCCTACTCTGCCACTGAGCCAGCATATAGTGGAGAAGCAAAGTGACTACCTGAAACAAGGAAGAAAGCAAAGGTTTGTGCTGTTTCCTACAGGCAGAATGGATGTGGTGGCTTTTAAACAGCTGCAGCAACCAGGACCAAGGTGACAGCTGGCTTCTGTCTAATGCACTGAAGGGAGTTTTCTGGACCTTCTCCACCACAGCATCTTTAATGAAACCCAACAGCAGCAGTCAGCTTTTAGGCTTACCTGAATTCCTAGGATCTGCACCACATTTTGCTGTACCTTAACACCGTGACAAGGTTCAACCACACAAAGCCTTGCAGAACCTCAGCTCCTAATGAGCACTGAGAAGCCCCCTTGCACAGATGTCAGAAAGTTGGTAGCACCAGCAGGTCCCATTTACTCCACCAGGTGAGGAGAAATAGAGGAGTTATGGGCTTCTCCTTTCATTGCACTGGCAGCAGTCCTGGGCTGCAGCCTCAGGGCTCTGCCCTCCAACCATGAGCTCCTCTGAGATGAGCGAATGCAGCTATTTACCACTCTGTTACTGTGGCCAAAAGCTGAAGGCAGTTTTGCCCATGACACAATCAAAGGGAAACCTGTGAAAATACGTTTCCTAACTATAACCAAGAGAAACCTGTGCAGAAAACAAGTCACGTGAGTTCAATAAACACATCCTCAAAACAGTTAACACTTTTATGGAAAATCTGCCAGTGAGCCCAGCCCCTGATGGAAGTCTTCTTGTGGCTACACCTACAGCTGTCAGACTTGACATATAAAATCAAGGTGATCTGCTTCAAATTAAATTTGAGGAGAAAGAGGGTAAAAATTAAACACAATTGGTTTAGAATGAAATGGCTACTTTGTAGTTCTTGACCCTTTTATTTATAGTAAATATTTGGCTTGCCTTGCAGTAATTTTTATTTTGAATATCTGTAATTAATGACATGCTTCATTAGTTGCAGGGAAGCTAATGTAGCTCTGCTATACAGTAGTTCACATAATTATAGGAGGTAACTCATTCCACATGCTCAAACATTGTAATTTCAAAATATTTTCCTAATACTTCTCAAATAGAAATATTTCTAAGTGTACATCAAAAACTGCCTATATCCAAGTAACATTAACAGAACATAGTTGAAGCATAACATTCCAAGAAGTATTATTTTTGGCTGTTACATAATTGATATCACATGCTGTTGCTATTTTATATACTCTTTTCCTTTTGGCTTAACTTTTATTATTGTATATGAGCACAAGTATTACCTGAGGGTGACTTTGCATAACAAGCTGTAGGTGTACACTAGGTACTGGAATTCTAGCCATTTCGTTTTCTTGTTTCAAGCTGCAACAAATATATGAAGCAGTTAAAGAAACTAATCTAGCAAATATTTTCCTTTACATTTGGCAGAATAAACATATTTTTAACATGGCATTTAAAAAATCAACTTAGATAGGAAAGTGAAGCACAAGATCTAGATTGAATCTGGGAAAAAAGCACAGTGAATTCTACAAATCTCATTTCTCTGTAGAGGTTTTTTTCCTTCAGTATTTCAGCTCTTTTGTCCCACTTACCTGTAAGATCTTTAGAATCCTGATAAATTGCAATTTGTATCCCAATGTCCTTACCTAGTCTTTAGGATGAATCAGACACTTATCTTCCATCCTATAAAGCTCTTCATATGTCTACCCACGTAAGATTTATCCTCGTCAATCATTTGGGTCAGGATACTTTCAAGCTGATGGCAGAGTGTGTTGGGTGAGTGCTGCCCTCAGGTGTGTTCCTGGCTGTGTCCTGACTCCAGAGGTAGGGACAACCTGGTCTCCCTGGGACAGAGCTGGGGTACATAGGCCAGGCAGGGATCTGAGATTTCATGGTCTGGGCAAGTGCGGGACCAAGACAGACATTGGTACCTCAGGGGTTGCCTGTCCTGCCATGTGTAAGTGGCCTCTGGAAGTAAAAGTCAAGTTAAGATGAGAAAAAGTACCAGTGTGTTAAAATACTTTAAATACACACTTTATATACACATCTGGAGATTGGTTTCATTCTGGAAAACTTAAGGCAAAAGTGCTAAGTGTGGCTTATTATGACAAGCAGGTGTATTACATAAGCAATGCCATTTTTCAGGAAATGGGAATGGGATAAAACCTATGAAGAAGTGAAAAGTGTCCACTTCAGGAAAAAAACATTCCATTATTTCATTAGTTTCAGGTTTAAGATACATGTCAATAAGACTAAATTGTCTTACTTAACACTGAAAATCTGTAGTGATCTTTCCTGTGCAGCTGTTTCTACTTACTTGTTTATACATCCATATTATATTCTACTTAAAATGCTCTGGCATGTTTTTCATGTTGGGGTTTGATTTCAGTAAGTATTCATAGACTAATTAAATTCTGCAAAAGAGACTTTATATATTTTAAATTGCTATTTGCAATTAAAATATTATTAATTAGAAAGTTAGCTAAAATTATTTTCTTTTGACAAAATCAAAACTGTTACATATCAAAATCTCTTTTAACACTGGTGTAAAAATGTATTCCTAAGGGCATTTTAAGGCAAATGTAACTAACAAGAAAAATTCTAAAATTAAATATCAAGTTTTATAGTAGCAAATGTGATATTTAAATTAGAAAATAACACAGAAATGTCAATTATTGAAATGGTCATTGCTCTCCAAAAAGCCACCTCTCCAAAAGCTTGTTTTCAAGATCAGTTGTCTGATAAAAATTACTATTATTACTTCTTTCTGCAAACATTTCTATTGTACAAACAAAACAAAAAGGCAGTCCCCAGCCAAAAGCTTATCTGATACTATGTTCTACCAGAGAATTTAAAAAAAAAATAAGTACTGAAAGCTGCACATATTGCCTGGGTTTTGCCATCATCTGTCATACCACAGGGAGGGGGTTAATTGCATATCCTGGGAAACATCCCCAAATTTTACCCCTGCATCAGGAAAGTAATGAAAAGCGTAATTCACATGATTTATTCAGGTAGTTCTAAAATGTCACTTTGGCTATTTGTTACACTTTTTGAGTACCCAGAATGGCATCCAACATCAACATAACATGAAAAATCCAGTCTGAGATGCAGTTATGTGACTAGTTCTAGTCAACATTAGTAATTCTGGCAGGTTTGAAGCAAAACAATTCTATCAGTTGAAACAATACAATATATTAGTTATGAAATCTTACGTATAAAATCCATGTTGATTTAGTATGGACCTCCTACACAGCTTGTAAACCACAGTCTTTTTTTTTCCTTTTTCACATATTTTCAGTGTAATCCATCTATCTCTTATTTTAAGTAATAACACTGTACTTCAAACAGAGATAGGGCAACTAATTCACAAAGAACTTTGGGCAAGTAATATCCACAAATATATTTTACATCATGGCTTTGTCAGCAGAAGCTATTTTAGAATGTCTAACTGCAACATCAACAGCAAAAAAAGCTATTTTGTGTGCACTTGTATCAGCATTTTTGTGGGATCAGATAATACCTGTTGAAGTCCTTGAGCTGTTCATGGGTGATCTGCCCAAGGAACAGGGCTAAACCTTGCCTGGTTGAAGTAGGATAAACTCCTGGCTTTATCTCAGGATGTTGGGATGTCAGATCCTCTGCACCAGCTCTCATGTTACAGGCTTTCTCCTGCTGAGCACATGGCTTCCTAATGTAGATGCAGTGTATGTTTCTCAAACATAAATGATATAGTTTTACTAATTTGCCAGTGATCTGTTTCCAGAAAGTCACGTTTTCATCTTCTACAATGCAATGGAGTACTTGCTTCAGTAGGACACCTAGTTTTTGTGATTACAATTGACTATTTTTCCTGTGTTTGCCAGAAAACATTTTTAGATATTCTAAATACTAGTATTTACCAAAAAATAACTTACAACCCCAAAAACTCCCTAAAAAACAGTGATGGAAAGATAGCGTTTACAATAAAGGAAAGAGAAGCATAGCTAGATTATGCTTAATTCACCATGATTTGCAGTTGCAACCAAAACCCTTTGATATCAGAAACGCAAGTTGTTCTACTTATGTCAGTTTGTTTTGGATTGGAACTTTTATTACTTAGAATGGGAGTGCTAAACCATGGTGTTTCCTAACTCATTTAAATCAAAGGGGCTTTACTACTTCTCATGTTTGATTCGGCAGTGCTGAAGTTAGTGGAACTTTATCCTTGGATTCCATGTAAGCAGACTCAATGGTTACCATTAAACATGTCAATATAAACCCACAGATACTTCATAAGTAGTAACAGGGATTTGGGACTTCTATCCTGAGTCATATAAAATATCATATCTGAAATTCAGAGATAGCATTGTTTAACTGCTGGGAAAAGATTATTTTGGGGTTTTTTTCCCCTAATGTAAGTCACTGTATAGGACATCCAAAAAGTTGTCATCTTCTTATCCATATTTATGAAGGAAATTCTCTATTTTAAAGTTCCTGGTAGAATCCAACCATTTGAGCTAATTTTGATTTCAGAATGGATTAGGCCTGAAAACTCAGCTGGCTAAAGCAAGAGAACAGACTTCCTTGTACTTACCTCACATCCCCCCCCCCACTAGTTTTGGACGTATTAAACATAAAGCAAGACAGGCAGACAGTCGTATTTACTTATAGCAGAGACATTGCCAAGTTTACAGAAACAACCTTTATCAAAAGTTTTTTTGTCCCTTATATTTCTCCTCCAGATATATTTTGAATTTTCATTTCTTTTCATATTCCCTTAGATACTTTGTTGATTTTTCTGTCTTGGCAACATAGTCTATCATTATATCTTGTTTTAAAATGTGTTGAGTGATTAGAGAGGAGTCAGCATAAAAATAGCAACGGCCGTGACTGCCTGTGCCTGGCCGAAAATACCCAACCCTGGGCTCTTTCAGACACATGGAGCTGGTGAGGCCACCCTATGGCAAGGTCCATTCGGCAGTACGCTCACCAAAAAGCTGTATAACAATTATAACAGATCGTTAGCCAAATTAGCTTTTCTGTCTCTCATTTGTTTCCTTGGGGACAAAAAAATGTCTATTTACTTGCCCTGGGTAAACTTCAGCTCAGATCTTTCTTCTGTTCTCTTCCTCTAATCCTCTATTCCCAATTTAAAAATAAATAAAAGAGCTTTTGTAGCTAACCTTGTATCATATATATTTCCTAATAGCATATGTATTCACCACCTTTCTTCTGGTCTTGTTTTTGATTTTGTCTGTTAGAGCAGAGATGATGCATTTCAGTTTTCACAGAATGACCCCACATCTAGAGACTTACGCACACTCTTAAACCTCATCAAATCATTAATAAACAGCTAACAATCCACACACTGGTGATGCTTTCACAGTTTGGACTGGCTGAAAGCCTTTCTCTTAAAAAAAATAAATTTAAAAAAATCACAACTGGGTTTTTCCTACCAAAGCCACTGTGTTATGGGGGCATTAACTTCACAAACAGATAAGCTATCAGTCACAACTTCATTCCCACCCTCACAGCTCCAATCTACTAACTTTTCTGCCTTTCAATGTATTAACTGTTTGATTTATTCATAATTTTCTGTCCCTTTCTCAGAATGGAATTCCTGTCATGGTCTTTCTACACATTTTCAGGATAAAAGCAAAACAACTACCATATTTTCTTATGGACGAAGCTTTGTGTCTTGGCCAAGAGCCATTTATAGAAGGAACACATCAGTTGGAGGCCTTCCTCTCCAGTCTAAATGAGAAATTGCTCCTTATGTTGTCTTTCATCTTCTAAATATGTTCCGATTTGATCTTAGCAGCTGTCTGTGTTAGATTTATTCCTTTCCTTGTTCACTGATGTTCTCATCTATGCTAATCAGTCTTCCTTTGTACATCTTGAGCATTATCTTCTTAATCAAGTTTATTTCCAGACCCCATTTCTTGGCTTTTATGGTCCAGTTCCTCCATTAATTTTTGTAGATTGAGTTTTTAGAGCAGCAAGATACCTGGCAGTCTGATTTCGGGGTTTTTTTTTTAAATGCTGGGTGTTCATTTACCTTGTTCTAGACATTTCTTTTACAAAATTGCCATAGAATACCTGCAGACAGCTTTAAAACAGTAATATCACATCATTTTATTTCTCTCTCTCTCTCCCCATATACACACACACACATATGTAAATAATCCTACACAATGTGGTGGACACTTCACATCACTGTATGCTTCCTGGAGGCATAAAACAGTGTAACATTTTTATGTACTTAAGCTTTTCAGAGCTCTAACTTTGGAGTTTTTCCTCCTGCTGAACAGCTACGTCCAAGCAGTTCATGAATGCCATGCACAACAATAGTTAGGTCTATACTTATTCTCCAGTAACTCATTAATCATTTGAGTATTATCTGTTACAAAGCACCCAGAACAAAAGCCCATCTGTTTTCATTGTTTAACCAGTCACTACTGTGTGGCAATTTCTGCAGGAAGTAACTTTACATATTTCATTTCTGAAAGGACTCAACCCCACCAAGCTTAACAGCTTCTGGCCCGAGACATTACTGAAATGGTTTGGAGTCCACCACAACTTATAGCATTAGGGGTTCTTTCTGACACCTGATTCATTGCTAATTCTGCATCTTTGGGATTACAGAAAATGCCTGTAATGATCATTCAAGGAAAGTCACAAAGAGACACTAAAGGGACTCCTCAAAGCAGCAGGCAACTATTTAATTCACCCAGCTGCAGGGCTGTGTGGCTACATAATCATTCCTCCTTATGTCTCATGCAAAGCTGAAAGAACTTCAACTAAAGAATCAGGGTGTTGGCTTGTCTTGCTTCATCCTCTTTCCAGCATCATTTTTGCCAGGAGAAATACCCTCCCTTTTGTCTACCTGCTCTCTCTCTCAGGCAAAACATCTGTAAGATTTATAGGCAGGGGGGATGACTGGGAGGTGCCAGAGCAGCCAACTCTGCCTTCCCCTGTGCCTCAGCTCCACATCCAGGTTACCCCTTCTTGCAGTGCCATCAAAGATTTTCCTACTAAGGGGATGAAGATAGTAGCATGGTATGTGTACACCTTCTTCCTGCAGCACGGGAATCCTTGTTGCCAAAGTTTCCAGATTCTGAGGACAGGCTTTACTTGCTGAGTAGCCTGTTGCAGAACAATGTGACATTACAGGCTCACTGAGCAATTCCTCCCAGGCCACCATCTACTGCTGTCTTGATATTTCTATCTTCATTCAGGCACTATGCTGCTTTCCCCAGATGCAATAATTCAATGGAAATTGTGAGCGAAATTTGTATCTGTGCCCAGGACCCACAAAGGTCCCATAAACCATTTCAATTTTATTACCTAATCCTGATTATTGAGTGTTTTGCCACTTACCTATAGTTTGCCAGGGTTTTGGTCCAAACACAAGGCTTAAACAGTGCATCAGGCTTTGGAATGGAAATGAGCTTCTCCTTTTCTTTACTGAAAGGAAAGTCTTGACTTCTGCCACTAATGCTTGTCACTCGCCTGGCATAAAAGTGAGTTTCATCAAAAATTCCCATCTTATAGCACAGAGCATGCAACTCATTGCTTTTATAAGAGTAGGGAACTACACGACACTGTAAGAGAGACCTCCAAAGTATCTTAAAAAAAAAAAAAAAAAGAAAAAAGAAATGAACAGGCTTTGTAAAATCCAAGTAGCAGCTACAAGCCAAACGCAGTGGGTGGCTTTCACCCATCCTGCTGTAATGCAGCAACAGGATTTATGGCAGATTCCCTTAACAGTTGCAGCTCAAGGTGCTGTTCTTCGTTTTCACAGTATGGGAGCTGTGTGCTCTGACAGTAGCAGCCTGCATTTTTCTTTGATCTGCAATTCAAGATCAGAGAGGGCATACAAATCATTGGGGGTCTGTCTGACTGAATTAGCTAAAAGCACACCCAGCACTAGCACTTGGTTTCTTACCTGAATCAACAGCACCATACCCAGCGATGCCTGCTCCATGCCCAGCAATGCCTGCTCCAGGCCCAGCAATGCCTGCTCCAGGCCCATTTGCTTCCCTTATGGGGAAAGGAGAGTGTAAGTGAGATTGATTTTAAAGGGGCCTTTGCCTCTAGTGGACAGCACAGGGCAAACAGATGTTAATGTTGAAGTTCCATTGTATTTCATTGTGGGCTTGCTTTGATTGTGTTGAAGTACACGCATGTGAAAAATAAATAAAACAATACAAGCACATGCCTGTTACAGCTCAGGCAAGCTTGTGTCAGGTCCCTTGCTTGTTTTTTTCAGTTGAGGATGCTTAGCCATTTAATAGTTTGAGACAGAAAGAGGTCTTTCTCTTGGCTTGTGCTCAGGCTCATTTGTATTCAAATGCATATTTTGGAAGAAAAAAACCAAAACGAGCACATATTGAAGTCAAATGATGCATCTGTCACTGAGAGTGGCTCTGGAATATATTGTGCATATAATCTTACAGAATTGGGTTTGTGAAGCACTGTGCTTCAAGGGGATAAAGTCCCTTGGTAAATTAGGATCCAGCAGGCATTTGTGCATGTGCTTAATTTCTAGCAAAAAAGTTGCTCTAGCAAAAAGTTGCTCTACCAAAGCTGATGGAGCTGCACATGAATCTGAACAAACCTTTGAGTTCAGTGCATGTTGGATCAGGGCCACTGACTGTTATACTGCAATATGAAAGGGAAAACTTATTGAACAGAGACAGTATTTTCTTTAAGGAAACTGTCTCATTCTTTATCTGTTTTTCCCAGAGTTAGCAGTCAGACAGATCTGAATCATATTTCCTTATTCAAACATGCTACTATTTATATAAACACAAAATTGTATGTAGTTTTACAGCTCCCAAATTAAAAAAAAAAAATATTAAAAATCAGGTAGTCAACAAAAATATAACCTTTGCCATTCTAATAAACATTTTGACATGAAATTAAAAATTACACACTTTAGGTGGAACAGAAACTGTTCATTTTTTTCATAATGTCAGTTCAAAGTAAACATTTTCAGACTTTACTTTTTTTTTAAGAAATAAAATGTTGTGTTTTTTTTCTCCCAAGGAAAAAAAATGTTTTCCATGGAAAGAAGAAGGTTACAAAATCACACTAAAACTTTTTTGCAGAAATGTTGGCCACAACTTAATACAACTTAGCAGCTCCCCATATTGTTACACAACTGCCATCACTTCTTTCTGTGGCGTGCAGTGTTTCCTCAAAATCTATTGTGTCTTTTATCTGTAATGTGCATAAATTATTTTTAAGAAGTAATGCATCGCGACAATCACAAAAATAGAAGCATATTTAATGTGCTGTGACATTTTAAAAAACTACAGCTGTTTCTTAGAGAGGTACTTTAATTATTTTTCAGAATTAAACAGGAAATAAAAAGCCAAAGTGTACAGTGTATTACACATAATTGGCCAATCATCAAAATGACCAAATAAGTTCAGGACTCAGCCTGTGTGTTAAACACAGCTAAGGAAGTGGCATAAATTAACTAAGCTTCTGTATTTTATTTTCATTTCAAACCATATTACTAGAGCTGTGAGAGCTTGGGAAAAAAACAGCCTGGCAGCACACGCTTCTCTAAGAAGCATTTCAAGCTCTAGAGCCTCAGGAGAGCTTCATTAAAGCAACTGGCTATTGCTTTTACATATGCCTCCAACTTTGGTTCAAGAAGTTTTGCCTCTCTGTGCCAAAAACTTAAGCAGGCATTTTTAAATGAACAGTTTAAAACACAGTAATTGGAAGTTATATAGCACATCTCATCCCAAAGGGTCCTGAAGCACTTTACAAAGCTATCAGACTAACTCCACAATTTTCTCACATCAGCCAATTTTCTCCTACCTTCAGCTTCAGATTTCACTGTGCAGATTCCATCCCCACAATCGAGTAAGGAAAGATGGAGGTATGAGAATGTAACTAAACTTGTAGCTAGAGAAGGCAACATTGCATTGCTCCCTGCAGAACACCACTGGGTGTCACACAACAAGCACTGGGAAGTTCCTCACTGTGGGAATGATACACAAATACTGATCATCAGCCACCAGACATTTCTCATTTTGAGTGCTATTGAGAAAAGCAACTGAGAGTTGAATTAAAGCATTAGCATCTGTCTAATTCATCAACTGTGCACTTCTCCTTTCTGAATCAGCAGATGTGTCCCTGAGTTACCAGCTCTAAATTTTATCTACAAAAGTTCCTACAGTTTTTATCTGATTTCCCCAATTTGATACTTAAGTGTCTGCAGCACTAGCTGAAATGTGATTAGAACTCCTTCTCTCCTGAATATGTTCAACAGTTTAGAGCATTTATTCTTTTTTTTTTTTTTTTTTTTTTTTTTTTTGTCTCGCTTTTGGAGAGCTGCAAAGCTCTATTGATATTTTACACAATTTTCAGTGGCCAAAATCTAATATTAGAAAAGCAGGGTAAGAGTTCCAAAAATATATAAGTCCTTTAACATTTTTTCCATGCTTAGCACAATGCTTGTTCCTGAAGACAAATTGATTTGTTACTATGAAAAAAAAAAAAAAAAAAAAAAAGGAAAGCGTGTTTCCCATAACAGCTAGCTCTCTAAGTGTATATAATTTCTATATACAGTTTATTAAACTATTTTACCTACATCTAAAATATAAGCAGTTCTGAGTCAAAGGTTATCTGTGCATCTGACAGCAAATGATTAAATATTTATAGAAATTGTCAGAAAGAATGAACACTTCCCCAAAATTTTTCTGTACCTTTTACCCGACCCAGACAAGATTTGAATATTCACATACTTCCTTAACATACACTGGGATTAAACCTGTGTAGAAGTCCCCCACCTTCTATCCCTTACATAGCTCCAACTTCCATCACAACACATAGCTCCAAAATTCATAGAAAAGGATGTATTTAGCAAAATGTACTGAAGAATGATCAGCACACGGAGGCTTTTCTACTAAGGGATGACATTAATAAATTATTTATAGACACATGACTCCTCTTTCAGAGTGCAAGGGGTTGCCTTTGCTCTTTTTAACTAAGAAAGCATGGTGCTGGAAAGTCATTCTCTCATATGGGATAGTCCAAAGCTATTTTGACTGTTCTAAATCAAAACTAGTGTCTTAAATTCAGTCTAGGAGCTATGACCTGTAGATGACAAAGCAGTGGGGACCTCATGCTGGCACAACATTATCTATTAAGTGGGCAACATTTTTCTCTATCAGTCTAGTTGCCTGGAGTTATGGTCTAATCAAAGGTGCACTGCAGCAACCTCATATGGAAGTAGCAAAAGCTTCTGGTCCATATCAGAACAAAACAGTTAAGCCCTTTGCCAGGCACAAACGTGACCCAAAGAAGTATCATGACCGAGCATCCTTTGAAAAGGTGGGAAACACCAGGCTGGCCATATCATCTCTTTCCACCAACCCCACCCCTATTCTGCAGCTATACTTTCAGTTATATTAGAAACAGGTTTCAGCCCACAAAGGTCCCCCTCTGACCTCAGACTTACCCCACACTGAACTAAGCACAAAACGCTGCTGGCTGAATTGGACACGGTGTTGTTTCAAAGCTGGGTGGCATTAGCCAGCTGAAAACCTTTCAGACTCTACCTCCTAATTAAGAGCTTCTCTACACTGGGAAATTTACCTAGCATAGTTATAGTGGCTTAAGTATAACTGTTATAATTGGGATATAAATATAACTCTCTATATTTGGACATTCATGTAAGGACTATGGGTGCTTATCTCTGGTTTAGCTTATGTCACTTTGAAAGCTGTTTAAGGAGAAAAAGATATCTTTATTCCAAACTAAATATATCCAAAGGAGGAGTTATCCTGGCCAGACTGGTGTAATTACAGCTGGTATAATTATACCAACATAACCAAGCCAACAAATGTTCCCCTGCACACAGTCCTGCCTAGCAGACTCATGTATATGTTAAGATGATGAGAAGGCAGCCTGTGGAGTCCCACCTGACAGTTCTCCTTAGGAAGGAAGGACCCTTCAGCACTTACTGCAGGGCTGAAAACTGACAATTGAGATAATATTTAAAATTACATTGGGTGCTATAGGTTGCAACAGCTACAAATACTTTGATTTAGCAATTGGACTTGTGCAAAATACCAGCATCCAATAATCAGAATTGATCAAGATCTCTGCTAGTTGTGAAATGGGAGCAGTTGTAATAACTGACCAACAGTGGCTCAGAGCAGGGAAGCATATCAGTGGCTCAGTGCTCCCTGAGAGATCCTCATGCAAAAATACAAGCTTAAATGGTGCACTTAGGAAGCAGCCCTAATATTCTACTTCCTCTAATTTGGAAGCATCTACAGTGTGAACCTGGCATCTCTACTATTTGATTCTTTCACTAATAAGTTCCTGACATGTCAGATTCTTATGTACAGACATGGTCTTCCCTATGCAATTAATGTTGCTCTTCATATTGGCAGAAGTGCACAGAAACTGGAATATTTTTGCATCAATACAATATTGAAAAACTTAGGAGAATTTTCTCTTGAATTTTTAAATAAATATGCTTAAACTAACATAACATTATCCATGATGGTTTTTAACAGAAAAATTGTCATAAATAATTGCAGTAATAGTTTTAAGTAAATTCTGAAGAATATGTATTTGTCTTTATAACAAACAGATAAACACTTGCAATGTGCAATACCTTGTAAGCCTTTCACAAGGAAGAAAAGAGAATAGGATATAATTTGCTGTCAATTAGACAGCTTTAGCTCTTTGAATGTTTCTTTTTAAGAGATTTCACCTGGTAGAGACCTGTCTTCTACACACATAAAATTAGCTTGACTATACTTTCCACAGCAGTAGCCTTTATGAACCATTTTAACAGTTCTTTTCAAAAGCCATTTGCTTACATTTGCATGATCTCAGTTGCTTTTGATTACTAAAATTAAGAACTCCAACTCAAAGCAAATTAATTTCAACCAGGCAGAAACCAGTTCCACCTGGAACAGGAATACAGAGCCCAGGGCATGGGTGAAGATACAATGACATATTGCTAACTTTGGAAATCCAGGAAATCATCTCCTGAAAACTCAGGAAGATTTACGCCTTTCTAATCCAATCATAATTCACTTCCACAAAACATGGAATGAAATCCACAGAGAATCATCCAAGGAAATTCTTTGAGCAGACATATGGGGAAATTCCTCAGTAAAGGTAAAAGGTCATATATTAACTTGAGACAACTGAATAATTAAAAAAAAAAAATCAGAAAAATGGTCATTTTCTGACAACAGTAGAGATTGAAAGAAAAGGGGAAAAACAAAGCAGCACTAAAGACATAAAAAGCATGTTTTCTTGCAATTGTATTAATCAACAGGTTAAGCTCACTGAAGGAGTTAGCACAGGAGTGATCTTGAACCTGCAAAACTTAAGAGCCTGGAGGCTAACATATTATTTAAAACTCTAAGAAAAACTCTTAAGCTGCAGAAGTCCAGAAAAAAAGTGAGGTTCCCGTCACCAGTGGCCACCTCAAACACACACTGCTTGAAGTAGAACACAGAATCAGGCCTATTTGTACTTTTTTTTTTTTTTTTTCCCCCTGCTGAATTTGCTCTAAGTACATATCATGGGACCTTTCTGATACAGCTTCCAGCAAACTCTGTGGGAACAGAAGGAAAAATAGCATTTTGTTACAATCAAGCCTCAAGATAAAGCAAATGTCTTTTCTTTCACTGAAACTAAAGGAAAGATGAATTGACAGGTAAATCTTAAAGCACTAGACTCTATATTACACTTCAGAAAATAATTTTAAAGTGAACCATGGAATTCAATTACTTTTGAATGGTCCTGCCAAGCCACTTCAAGTAGGGCACAGGTGCAAAAAACACATTATGTGAACATATAAATAGGAACTGATGCTAATTGTCTCCAACAAATCTTTGAAAAATGTCAAGTGAAAGCAAATGGGACTGAAAAAAATACTGTCACTGAGGCTTCCAATCAATGTTCTTTCCTAATTCTCACCCCCCCCCCCCAGCCCATACATTAAAGACTTTAGATGCTGTCCATGTAGGGAGGACAGATGGAATGAAGTGTAGGGAGCCTTGTTGTGCGGTGCATGGATAGAGGGAATGTTGCTAGACTCCTGAAATTCACTGGGGAGGGAAAGGAGACAAGGATTTACATTCTCTGTTGAAGACTGGACCAGGAGATTGTGAAAGAGTTATGCTGTCACTTGAGAAGCCAGCTTGAAATACACATGGCCCATAATAGTCCATGAATTATAGCACTCCAGTGCATAGGTATAGACTAGGTTAAGAGGGTGTAATAAGAACCAGAAAGTAAGGATGTTCTAGGATGACATGTTGCTTATCGGGACCTGCATAAGCAAAATAACACTCTTTACAGCATAACTCTTTTTCCAGAACTGCAGTATATACAAATATACATTCATAGATAGACATGTGCACAAACACACATATCCCCTCCAGTACTGTGAAACTGATTTCTCTGGTTCTAATGGTAGCACAATGTATGTAAACCTCCAAAGAGATTCACTGAGCTCTTTATCTTCTTTGATTTGATGCTAAGGTTTGGTGGTTTGTTGGGTGTTTTAGGATTCTTTTTCAGCACTCACGGAAAAAAAAGTCAGAATAGAAACACAAAATGGAAGAATTTAAAAGGACCTAGAGCTCTATAAGCTACAGCAGAAAAGATCCATCATGATAAAACTATGGAGAAGAAACAGATGTGGAGAACAGCAGTCTCTAAAAACTGGAACAAAGAATGACAGGTCAATTTTATATCCATTTACTTTCTCTTTTCTTCTTTATGAATGCTGTGCTTGTTTCTTCAGTGATTATTCAGCTATTAAAAAAAAATAAGCAAAACTTGATCTACTGATACGTTAAAGCACCTGTTTTTTTTATTTATATGAGATGCAAATCTCTTTCAGAATACAGTGCAGGTAACAGAAATTCATGTTTCTAGAAGTTCAGTAACAAATGGGCCAAGAGGCTTCTTGGGAGTATTTTGCAGTATTAACACAGTTACTTAGCTATGTAAAAGCTTTAAGAATAGTTTAATACTCTCTTCTTCCAGAAAGAAGACTTCCTAGGATACTACACTTCAAGTCTTACAAGCATCATTTGAGATTTCCTGCTTTGAAAGAAAATGGGAGTTCTGATAAGCATCATAAACATGACATACTTTATGAAATATGTTACAAATCAACTTCTTTATTTATAGCACTGATCTTAAGATAACAGATATTTTAGATGAAGGACTACATGCTCCAAGCTAAAGTTCACTAATGATATGGAAAAGATAGCTGCACCTATATCCCTGTTATTTCTACTAAAAAAAATGGGTAAGGCTGTAGTATCATTTGCAGCAGATATGAGATTTTTCACTTGATTTCATATCCTGTGTCCATTTAAATCATCAGCCCACCTTGTCTCAGGACACTGTAGTTTAATAGGCTGAACAAGAAGCTGATATGTAAAATTCCTTGGAGCCATATCTTTACATCACTTCTGCACAACTGACTGAATGACTAGGCTCCTCAATTTTAGTTCTTCATTTGATCAATGTAGCATTTCTGGGGCAAAGTATTTACAGCCCAGTCAGGTCAAATGCCAGACTACTTTTATTTCCTGATTGAAATTCAAGTGAAAAATCTGAAGGGATTCACATCACAGAATCAGAGAATCTTAGGGGTTGCAAGGGACCTCAAAAGATCATCCAGTCCAACCCCCCTGCCAGAGCAGGAGCACCCAGAGCACATCACACAGGAACGTGTCCAGGCGGGTTTTGAACATCTCCAGCAAAGGAGACTCCACAGCCTCCGTGGGCAGCCTGTCCCAGTGATCTGTCACTCTCACAGTAAAGAAGTTTTTTCTGATGTTTATGTGGAACCTCTTATGTTCCAGTTTGCACCCATTGCCCCTTGTCCTATCACTAGACATCACTGAAAAAAGCCTGGCTCCGTCCTCCTGACACTTGCCCTTAACATATTTGTAAACATAGATGAGGTCGCCCCTCAGTCTCCTCTGTTCCAAACTAAAGAGACCCAGCTCCCTCACTTCACATTCTGAGCTCTCTGCTTTTCCACCTCCCTAACTATGAAATGAGGGCAGCATGGGAGAAGAATTCAAGAGGAACCCTCTGCTGAACCATGACCAAACCTAGCTCAGCGGATAGCTTGTCTTTTTGTTACTCTATTTTTCAGAATTTACTCAGAGCCAACTTCCCTTCCCTGTTCCCTTGTCTTCAACTGCTTCAGCTTTGAGTCTGTGCTGTCTTTGTTTCTGCTCACTCCTGGATAGCAAAGAAGCTTCTCATAAGATGCCTTTCCTGTCACAAATACAAGCATGCACCAAGCTGCCTTTTCTTCAAGTTGGTACTGAGACTCTGTCTTTAATAACATATAGTTATGTCCTTCCACATAAAAACTGCTTTATATGAAAGCCATGGAAATGCTGTCTGAACAACATTTTATTTTGCTCTCTAACACCTAAAAAGGCTGAATGTTATATGCCCTACCTGTTCCTGAGTAGTTTTACCAGCAGGTCTACATGAAAGCAAGAATATTTCCAAGAACATGGCATGGATATTTCTATTGACTGTTACAAGAGGCCAGAAGACAAAATGTGTTATTCCTCCCTTTCAAGAGACCATAATCTTTCCTCTCTACGCCTGCCACATTACAAGGGATTTTTCTTCTATGTAAGACTGAGGCAAAAGCTGGACAGGCAGGGAAACCAGTATAAAGCATAGAGGGCTTTTTTTCCTGATTATTTTTCTCATAGAGGATTATATTTTTTTTTACATTAGGGTATCCTCCACTAACCTTAAATCTGTCAGATGCTAATGAAGATAGGGTTGCTATATTTGGAAAGGAATGGGCAGGACAAATTTCCAGGTTTTCTGCCATGAATATCAGAAGGATAAAGCCTTGCTCTCCCAAGTGAAACAGTTAAGAAATTCATGGTTTGTCCTAATCTGAAACAGCACTGCCTAGAGGTCCCAAATGCAGGGCTGAAAATATGCAGCAATCTTTGGTGCATTAGGAGTTGTAGATCATTTACATGCTTGGCAAGGCAGTTTGAGATCATTGTTTACTGTTAAGAAGTTCTCAAGTGTTTATTGAAAAATATGTTAAATGTGAAACTTCTAAGTATCTTCTATTAGAAAAAATCTTTCGAGACAGCAGATGCAAATACCTAATGACTGCCATATGTCAAAAAGATTTCATGGTTAAGAAACGGACTTAAACAATGCCTCTCTAAGTTCTCATAAAAACAAGTTTTTAAAGTTTTTTTTCTTTTAAATAAAACCTGAAGGTTTTCTGCCAAGAAAAGTTTTATCAGTGGAAAATAATAATTCTTCAGCTTCCTATATCTCCCAGAATATTTATCTTCCTACAGAGATCTCTGCTTATATCATTACTAGTGGACTGAAAGGATACTAAGTAGATATCCCTTACTGAGTCCATACTTGTATGAATTTAAGTGTATCACATTAACTTCAGGTTTTAAGCTGAATTCAGAATACTCCTTGCTCACCATTTCTCCAGAGGATAGATTTCCTAGGAGTTCTTGAAATTATTTGGGTTTGAACTTTGAAGAAAAAGCAGTGAGAATGTTCTCTTTAAAACAAAATGCCTTTCTGAAACCCACAAAGGTCTGATGATGGGAAAATCACAAATCTCCATTACAGTCTTTATCACTAGGGTTTTGTGTCCTGCTTTGTAAAGTCTGTTGGAGATGATGAAATTAAAAATTAATTGTGGCTCTGTTTTGGTTTTGATGCTTAGAAAATAACAATGTAAGTAGATTTATCTTTTTTTTCCCCTATTTTGCTCACCTCTGTAGACGTCTAACAGATACATCTAAACAACTTCATTAACCATAATAGATAATAAAAGATTGACAAGGAACTCAGGATTCTTAACTTTTGCACATATCACAGTAATGTCTCAGAGGCAGTATTAGAAGATCCAGAAATGCAGCTGGATGCTTACATATTAATTCCGATATTTTTTTCTCCACAAACACCATGGGCAAATGAAAAATAATCTTTCATTTTCCAGCTAAACCCAGTCGACCAGTGCCAAAACACTACCAAAGAAATAAAACAAAACAATTCTTTATTTCCTGTCTCAGGAGCCATCTGCACATTTGCATGTCTGCCAAAAGCATTCTTGATTAGTTCAGCTCTCCCAACTAGTCCCAACTAGCTTTCTCTATTAAACATTTAGCACTCTTCCTAAGACATTTAAATAGCTGATTCAAAACACTTCTTGCTATGAACTGAAATCTGAGCTTCCCTTTCTCCTGGAAGTGAAATACCCAGCATGTGAAAGCTGCAAACTAAATCCTAACATCGTCAAACAAACCCAGCATTAACCACTTGAACTTCTGGTGTTAAGGTTCAAATTTGACTCAGGATTGTCAACTGCAACCTTTTCTTACAAGGCTGCTTTAAACACATATAAGTGCAGTTCAAGACCGCATCTGGAACAAAAGAAGACAGCTTTTGAGTTTGATCTTACAGAGGCCCTACTAGCTGTCAACTCCTTATAACCTTTTGCTAAAAGAATTTGAGTAAGAGATAACCAAACTGCACTACTTGAATGAACTAGAGCTCAGCTCTTCAACAAGCATCTTAGATTCTGCAGGACTCTGTCACGATAAACTCAAAATCCATTTAACACAAAGATAACAGAGAACTCTCAATTAATAATGAAAATATCACAGGAGGTACAGTAGCTTTTGTGCCACTTATATTGATAATACAGTGATTTATTTTTTTACCATACTTTGTTGTCAATTTTCAGTGAATTACTTGCAATTCTCTGCATAGACAAGGCACCCCATATGCTGCCAGAAACTGTTAACAGAAGAGCAGAGAAAAAATGTGAGCTTTTGACACCTAGTGAGGTGTTAGATGGTAGCTTGACATAAACACAATTACCTGGTTATTTCTGCCACAATGATGAGCAATCAAATCTGTTAAAACTGTTGAAATTTAAATTGTCTTCTTAATGTTTCAGCCTCTCACTTGGATGGCTGGATCAATTCACAACTCTTCTGGCTACTCTTAATAAGGTCACCTTCAGACTTAATAAAAAAACCTGTATTTAACTCAACCATAATGCAAAAGTGCTTCTTGTTCCAGCTCTAATTCAGTGATAGTCAGTAGGTTTGCTCTTCATAAATTAACAATATGTTTTGAAATCCTTCAAAGCATCTGCTAGGCAGTACTGTGGACTTTTAAAATAATTTGAACTGGAATTGCAAGCAATAAAATAACATTTTCTTAGATGACCACAGTTACTATGGGAAAAGAAGAAAAATAAGTCTGAAAGAGTTGGAAACATATCCTCCCACTCAAAACATCACAGGAATACACTGGACTTGGTATATCTAACTTACAGCATCCATCTCCAAAGTATTCTTGGGAAGAAACATAGGACTGACTCTTGAAGATGAGGTAAATCCTCCCACAGAGCGATTGCAAGAATATTATTATAATGGAAGAAATATGATCAGAGCCTCATGGCCAAAGAGCAAAGAGGAGAGAGAATAAAATTGCCTTCAGACTGCATCGTGATAAACTCCAGTGCTATCTTCGGAAGATGCTGTCTGTGGGAACCATACCTCTCTCAGTAGATACATGGGAGTTGGACCTGTCAGAGAGAGTACATTGTTGTAAAATATAAATACTGGTAAATACATACTTGAAACCTTCAGAACCATGGAAAAGAACTTAGACAAGAAAGAAACACACATTCTTGGACAAGAAAAAAAAAAAGTTATATTGGACAGCTCAGGGAAAAAAATAATGAAATAGGAAAATTAAATAGTATTTTCCACAGCTGCAAGATTTTGATGCACTCTTCTGCAGATAACTCTCCAGTTGTGAATGTCAATTGGCATTAAAAGTTGCATAAACTGGAATTTCTGAGACACAGAAAGTCCCAAGATGTGAAAGTCCTTGGGGGCCGCAAAGGGTTCAGGAGACAAGTAGAAATAACTGGTGTCTTTTAGCTGCAAACCTTCAGAGACAAACTTCTATCTTGCCTTCTGAACCCAAAGAGCTAAACAGGCCACTGACTTGTTCTGGGGTTTTTGCTATCAGAAGAAAACTGAAACAGTCTCTTGAAGCCATTTAGGCAATGAAACAATCACTGCTGCTTTTAATATCTTCTTGCCCCAGGCAACCACCTGTTTCGCCTAGCATATATATTGCAGAATTGGCCCTGGCAGCAAAATGCAGTGGGTCAGGCAGTCTCAGTGTCACAAAAACAATGAGAGGAGATTGCACAGCTGCAGAAACCTGCCTGAGGCACTCTGGCTTAGAGGATTTTAAAGGAGTGTTTGCAGCATTGACAGTTACGGGCAGACAGTTTTCCCACACAAAGCCATTAGAAAATGGTGTGTCCATGGCCAGTCCTGAGCCCCTAATAGCTTTTGCTCTATCAAGATTAAAAGAATATGAGGCAGCTGGGGCTAATAAGTTGAAAATCAATGCCATTAACAAAGAGAGTAAAAAAGAAATAAAAATCCAAGCCCTGCAGAAGCTGAAACTTTCAGCTTTGCATTGGGTTGTGCATAAACAGATTGTATACATGTCCTGGTTCTCCTTGAATTTGACCTCAGATTTAGGGAGATAAAAATATAGATGATGTCTGAATATCCTGTTTATTAAAAATGTATATAATTTACGTTTATGCAGCTGTATATATGCATATACATACATCTGTGTTTTTCTATTAGCTGCATTATGCTTTGGATCAGACCCTGTGTGATATTTTTAGGATTTGATAGGAGTAGCACCTATGATTAGTGATTTTATGAAATATCATTACACCTATAACCTGCCACAAGTTATATTATGACAGCACAGACCCATTTCACTGTATCTTCACACCTTCTCAGTGTTTCAGAGCTAATGATGACATACGGACTGGTAAACTTAGCAACAGTCAGAAACATTCCTATGCATTAGAATGAGATCAGCTTTTCTGTAAAATGGTTTCAAATAGTCCTTGGCATGCTTTCAGCCTGTGTCAGCTAGCTCTGTCCTCTAAAACTCATAATCATCATTCCTGTTTGGACATAGGCTGTTGTATTGCAGCTACTCTATTTGGAGACAAGAATCTTACTAGCATGTACACACACCACTCTGAGCCAGCTGACCTCAGTGCCAAGAAACGTTTCCAGACACACTCACTTTACTAGCGTAGGTGCAGCCAGCTAGCTCAAATAGGGATCTCCTGGTTTTATCACTTACCTACCATTGATCTGTTTCATGCACTCAGGATTGACGTTTGAAATTCAGAAGAAACAAGATGAACATACTCACTTGAATATGAGGACCTGCACAAGCAAAGATCCATAAATGCAAACTCATGGTGAAATTGCTCCTAAACTTCTGGGTTTATAAAGCTGAAGTCATACTGCATCAGAAAGTTGTAAACGAATAAACACAAAATTAAGAAGACATCTTCATTAGCAAAGAAATGGCAACTCAAAAAATGTTTTTATGCTTCGCAGCTTATTTGTTCTGTTTTGCATGGTCACTTTTTGTGTACACCAGTACATTCTGCTCTGTAATTTTGTCTTAATGCATGTGAAAATGAACTGTCACATTTCTCTAAGCAATATTCATTTACATACCCATATTTTAATCTCTTTCACAACATTAATTTATACTGTCATTTTTTAATCTCTCTCTGGCTCCTTTCTAATTACAAAACTGTCCACCTCTTTCCAAAATTAACAATGAATTACTATTAGGCATTTTCATCTTAGTTCAGTAGCAAGAAATTTAATGTATTTCTTTTCTGTGTAATGATTTACACATCAGACAGGATAACCATTTGTATGCAGAGCTTTTCATTGACTCTAATGAGAAAGATTTTTTCTTTTCACTTTATACTAACAAGGAAAAATCACCTGGACTCTGTTGGTTTATAAACATTTCCCATTTAAGTTGCACTGAGAAGAAACAAGCATCAGACATCCAAAAGCATTTCGAGGCTGCAGTGTTGTGCATTCTGGAAACTTATAAGGAAAATCAGAAACTAACATACTTTATAAATAAAGTATTGAGAAGAATTCTGGAGACAATGATGGAGGGTAAGGGGGAACGGTGCTCAGAGAAAAAAACATGCAAAGAGCTGCAGGATATCTGTGTCAGTCCAAGTGTAGAATATGCCTTGAATTTCCAATTAGCTTAATGAACAGAGCATGTCACTAAGACAATAGATTGACTGAATGTCAGCTGGAAAATTATTCCCATAGTGAGTGATTTTGAGACCAACAAGGAAGGACAGAGAAGTCTGCTGGAAAACACTCCTCATCAAAAAAGATGAGGAAAAGAAAATAGTGAGTCCAGACAAAGATTTGTAGAGTTTCAGAACCAGAGGGTTTGCCAGTGCACTTGAACCCATTAAAGCATTGAAGTGGAAATTTTATTTTACCAGTTCTTCCTCTTACAAGATGGATAGTATTCCTTAAAACAAAGCCTCTCTCAGTGCCTTACCTCCCTACTCTCACCTAGGATATATAGTAGATCTGCTTAGTGTGTATCTAATGCTAAAAGCATACTTGCTCCCAATCAGGAAAGTACAATCTTCAAGTATCAGATTTAGAACAGTGGCATTTTATTTTGCAACCAATGTATTTATGTTATTAGGAGGTCAGGTTATTCTCTTGATAGCATTTGACTTCATATAAAACTACAAGGATAAGCTGAGAGATTAGCATACTTCAAAGATCAAGATCTTCAGCAAACATATCCACAACAGGGACTTCACTAATCAACTGCAAGAAGAATGTACTCATTATACTAGGGGGTTAGGATAAATACTACTCTTTGTAAAGGGTTTTAAAAACTAAAAAAAAAGAATCTTATTTTATCTTCGTTTCCCTTACAGAGAAGAACATGAGGCCCAGAATAAAAAGAAAAATGGTCTTGATCTTTGCCCACCGCAAGTGAGCCTCTATAAATTCTCAGTGAAAACCATCATGAGCTCTGCTGATGCAGATGTAAGTCAAACATTCTCTGCTTATGTATTTCCTCATAACAAGCTCTCCCTAGCTGACTAAATGTCTATAGGGCAGAACACTAACAAAAGACTATAATCCTTTTATATAGGTTATTTTACATATCTTCCCAGAAACAGTAACAGATTAAAAATATTTAATTTTGCCATCTGCAACCAAATCAACCAATTTGATCTAAAGTCTGTCCAAGTTATGGAGAAGGCTTTAATCAGGCTTTGTCTCACTTTCTAAATGTGGCTGGGATGTTTTATAGTTATTTCCAGGAACCAAACCTTCAGTATAAATCAGCACAGCATATTACCTGCTCAGCTTCATACACGCACATGTGTTTCCTTGACTTGTTATTAAAAATTATTCTGCATTATTTTAAAAGCTAACTCCACATTTTTACCTCTGAGTTGTTTCAGAAATAGGATAAAAGCATAAGAAAATATATTCCACTTACTTTATTCTCTTCACATCATTAATCAATGGAACAAATATATTATCATACTTAAAATACCCTCTGAAACTGTGATTTTAATACACTTTATTGAAAAAGTACACAGTTTTAAATTTTTTTTCAATGGGACAAAGCAATGGTCACCTCTATCTACCAAGTCCTTTTGTTGATGAATCATGACTGCCATATGCCAAACTCACATCTGCATGACTTGCAAAGTAAAAAGATAAACCTTTTTTTCAACATATCTTTAAGAAATTATATCACCGACATTTTAAAATCATGAAATGCTGATGCTCTGAATATATTTCATGTCCTCTGTGTTGCACCATTTCCCAGATCACAGTTTATCCATGTATTAGCATGCCAGTTGAACCCATCAGTCTATGTCACCTTGAGAAAATCGTCAATAGCAGAGGAAGAACAACAAGAGGAGGTTTAGCACTAAGGCCTGAGACACCACCACATTCTCTTGCATTTTCCTAAAGAAAAAAAAAAGCCAAAGGAAAATAATTACAAGCTATTACACTCAATTATGATACGAGATTATTTACAAAACTGCATAAGCAGAAGAGGATTGCTGCAAACAACAAAACACATGAACTAAATACCCTCTGGAAGCAATACAGGTACACAACTTCATTGAAGCAAGCGATTGTAGCCTGAAAGTGAGCATGAACTACAAGCATCACACAGTCCTCTCCATGCCATAATTTAGGTCTCATTCTACATTGTATTACACCATCAAATGTATCTTACTCCAGAGTAAAACAGATTTCTGTGAATATATGCTCTACAAGCCACTGTAATCATGTCCCAGTCTCTACAAGATCTCCTTGGTACTACACACATAAGAGTATTATGTAGAACACAGAGTAGTAAATAGGTGTAGTGATCCTTCCCAAGCAACACTATGTGTAAACATAATGACTATAGCATGACAGTTGAGGTACTGAAGCCAGGTACAGAAAAAAAAATGAACAGCAAAAGGTCCAAACCATCTCTAATGAGGAATCTTGTGGTCAGTCCTTGACACAGCATAAATTCTCAGATATTCCTGGCTGCCAGTCTGTGCTCACATCCTAACATGTCCTCTTGTATGATACAAAGTCTACAAAAGCAGCAAGTCAAGACATTGTCTAAGGGAGTACTAAAAAGATATGAGGCATTTAAAATGTAATACACTTCCCCTACTACTGTGTTCTTAGTGTTCAGAGTATTTCCTTTAAAAAAAAAAATAATTAAAAAAAAAAACTACCAGAGTCTAAAAGAAAGGAAAAATAAGTAGAAACTTACTTCAGGGTGAAATCCATGACAAGATTCTGGGCGTCTTCTTATCTTCTGAGATTTTAAACGCTCACATTTAAGGGATTCATTATGTACAAAGTAGTTAAGGAGAGGTCTGAGCATTGCATTTTAATATCCTGAGTTTATGTGAGTTTTGAAATGAATATAGCGAAAATCTTTCAGCCCCTTCCTTCCTCTCTATCAGAAACCCCAGGGGATATGTATAGTCAACACAAGAAAAAGAAGGTAATTCTAGTGCTTTCTCCTCAGTGATCCAAAGTTTAGACAGTACCATTTGCACTTGCCCTGCTGTCTGTCTTTCCGTAATAAGTCTGCAATAAAAGCACACTGCAGGCTTCTTTTGATAAATTCAAACTCATGTGAGAAAACAAATCCTGAACTACAGGACAGCACAAAAAAAAAAAAAGTGGGGTAACTAAAAATCATGTGTTATATCTACTTTGCTACATATTAATATTTTTGGAAAGCAGGATTCTGAAACATTTTCAATACCCCAGTCTAACCCTAAAATAAAAAAAGATAACTGTAAGTTCTAATATCAGCAGATCCATTCTCGTAAGAAAATTACATACTAATCTGAAAGATGTTCAGCTATCTACGTGTGCCCATACGTGTTCTTTTAATTTGCATTGGCTGTTAAAAAAAAAAAAAAAAAGTGAATTCTCCTTCCAAATAAGAAAGTATTCTCAGCTGCTTTAATTTCAAACAGCCTCAGCACTCTAAAATGGATAATGTATTCTTAAAGCATGTAATGCAAGTTTTAAATAATAAGAATCTTTTCAATATTTGCATCTTGAATCTCTTTCTGACTAGTTTGCAAATAAAAGGATATACCTTATTTCTATAGGTGCCATAGTAATCGGTGGGATAGAATCACAGAAGCATTCATTATCTACTACCACCATGAAGAGATTGCTGCTTGGGATTTGCTGGATAACAAAAGACCTGCACATTAAAAAGAAATCAAATAATGGTGATGTTATCTGTATTTCTGAGCAGGAGGGGTTTTTAGGGGGTTTTGAACTTGTCAACAATACCTGTATTATAGTCACAAATACAACTGACTTTATATATCATACGATATCTCAACAAGCCATAGAAGCAGGGGGCCTTGGGCAATGCTTCCCTCAGTTCACAGAATACAGTTTTCCAGTTTGAGATATACATGATGCTGGCAGGTACACAGGTGAAAAAGAACAGGCTTATACTGCTGCTACTTTAGTGAGGAGACTGGGATACAAGTGATTTACTAAAGAGTTTATCAGATTTTTCTTTTTCAGGTTTCAATACTGAAGCTCTGCTCTGTCATTAATACCTTTCTATGTATTTATGATCTGGAATTTTTCAGTACACATGAAACTGATCTGCAAGAATAATGAAGGTTCTTTTGCAGCCACATAGCAACAAGTCACAGTCTCAAACTTTAGGCTCTACAATCACATTAGAGCCTTTATTCACTCTGGGTCTTGCTTGAAGCAACATGAACTACTGAGAAAGATCTCAGCTTTCATCAGTCCTCTTGAGAGTAATTTTATTACTGAGCCAACAAAACAGAGATTAAGCCTCAAAATCTTCCTAAGCAAGGAGATTTATTTTAGAATAATGACGACTATATGGTACAAATATGGTGATAACTCAGCACCACATTCAAATTAAGACAAAGTAGGCAACTCAAAAGGAGAGAGAGAAATAAAGACATTGCTTGTGAGAAGGAAAGCACCCAGGGGAGATCACGAAAGGATCCTGTGGGTACTATTCAATAATCCACATAGTTAGAATGAGCTGAACTCTTAAGCACATACCAAAGAGAAAAGGGAGAGAAGGCAGAGCCAAATAGGCACTGTTTAGCCTTTTATTTTAAATTCAGGACACTATACAAAGAAAGGCTTTAAGGCTCAAACCAAATTCTTGGTAAATTTTTAAAACAATCTGTCAGCATTTATACATCATATCAACAGAATTTCTGTCATATCAAGTATCCCTGGAATCCAGCAGCTCCAGGAATTAGGTGTTTTTAGTGTGGTAGGCTGGTAAGTGCACAGAACACTAAGGGTTTGAGCACCAAGATGATGTGGAGAGAAACGTATTTCTCCTCAGCCATCTTTCTTTAAAATACATATTGTCTTACTAAAATAACTCCCTGCTTTTTCCAAAGATCACAGAATATGAATGAGCAGAGGGGGCGGAGAATGTTCAAACCTTGCTTCAGAAAAAAAAGTTTGGAGAACTTACTACAAAACTGTAGCCAAAGGAAAGATTAAACACATTTCAGTATTTTTTAAACTTACTGAACCTCCCTTAAAATTACACTTAGAGTGATCTGCAATATGTTAGCTTTATGTTTATACATGAAATACACATTTATGGCATAATGTAAAAGGCTGAACTTTATAAATGTACCTACCAAACAGCTGGAGCATGTAGCAAGACTGACATCATTGTAATGGAGCATCTGTGGCTTTGTGGGTTTGTGTGTGGGAGAAATGGGGCCAATAAAAGGAAAGGAGGGAAAATCTTTAACAGACAGTAACAGCAAAATTGTACTGCATGAATTTCTCAAAAGAGTTATGAATAAATCAAACCCTAAAGGACAGAAAAAGAATCTTAATTTTATTCCCAGAAATTGGCACAACTTTGCTTTCGTGCAGCCTGAAATTTATATTCATTTTATCTCTAAAACCAGCTCAGAAAAGGACCCAAAGGGCATGAAGTCATGTAACAATTAACTGGATGCTAAATGATTAATTTCTTTTTTTTGAAGAGAAAGGAGTAATGACTCTCTTTTTGTACCTACAGTGTGCCTGACACCAAATCCTTTGGTGACAGCCCCTTTCTGTGGCCCTGAGGTGAATACCAAAGCCTGTGAGAACACATGTAACATATAGTCAGGCTCAAAGGTGCTATTTCAGGAAAGGCAGGAATATTTCCCATTTTGGTCCTTCATCCACCTACTTCTCTGGGATGGCTAAGGGCTCTACAGTATAGGCTATTGCCTTCCCAAAGAATAGGGGGGGGAAGGAGAAAAAAAAAAGGAGAGCTTTTTGTATCACTTCACCTAGCTGGAATGACAAAATAAAGCACTTCAACCCAGAAGAAAGTTTTCACTACAGAACTATGATGCTGATTAAGTTACTATATTGCTACCCTGACAAAACAGTCAAAAGCTACAAAGATCTGTAGAAATTAGATGATACAAAAAAATTTGCTAGACCTGGCAATTTGGGGAATGCAAACAGCAAATATTCTCATTATTCTACAGCCTGTTTATCTAATACAGATGTTTCTGAAGTGTCTAGCCTTAAGGTGACTGCCACAGAACATGAGACTGTCATCTAAAGAGCCATAAAAAGATGAAAGTTCTGGTTCACTGCAGCATTCTTTTCCATGGTGCATTATAATTAATAACTTGCAAAGTGAAAAAAATGAGCTTCTCATCCACCATACTAGAGGTATATTCAAAAGAAAATATTATCTTCCACAAGCAGTAAATGAATGTTTTCACAATTCTCAAACATAATCTTGAAATGAAGCTGTAGAGCCAAGTGTGTCCTCACCAGTCATTGACTTGTGAGGTCACAGGCAAAGGATTAACATATCAATAAGTGAAGACAGAGGATTGAAGACAGAGCTTGAGTCAAGCAAATAATTAAGGGTAAAAAAAATTAATAGTATCCAATTTAGCTTTCTTTTCTATTAATAAAATGTGCACAAGCAAATTATGCTTCTTTCAGCTGCTGTAATTTAAGATCATTTCACAGCCATGAGGTATTCTTACCCTCACTGGATCAATGGCAAAGAAGTTTCTGCCAGTCGCAACCACTGCACTGCTCTGTGACTATTCAGATAATTCACATAGCACTGCTACCCTGCCCAGACTGGACAAAGCACACAATCATCCCAGCTGCAGGTCTTTCTGTTTGAGTTCAGCTTCCAGTCTCCATAGTGATATGCACATGCATCTTTGAAATTCATTTTCAGTGAATGATTGTGCCAGTAAGTCTCAACAATTGAACATTCACAGAAAACAAAAGGCACATAAACACAGTCAGAACAAAGTCTTTCAACTACTGAAATATTCCACTAAAATGTTTCATTACATAAGCCAAGATTCAGTCCTAATAGAGGAAAAACCTCTAGCAAAGCAGCTTCCATGACTGCAGTGGGAAATAAAGTAAGTTGCTGACAAAGTAATGAAAATGGTCTTGTCTCTCAAGTGAGCTCCACTGCAAGTCTCTCAAGTTTATATTTCAATAAGCATTTCTGAACACCTGCTGGCTTGGGCTGTCATTTGGGTCACTGGCCATAAGGGAGCCAACTCTCAGGGACAGAGTAAGGGTTTTTATTGAACTGGTTTAACAATCAAAATAAAGTCTATGTTTAATAGCCTATGTCTAATATTAATGCAAATGCTTTATGTTTAAAGTGTAAAGCTATTATTGTGTTACTATAAATCTTTTAATTTGAACCTTTTTCTTTTACACCAGTATCATTCACTGTAGTTCGATAGTGACAGAACAGAAAAAGCCTTGCATGTGGCTTCATACATAAAATGGAATGAACTCTTTGGGTTCCTGTTATGTTGAAGCTACACTGAGTCACTAAGAACTTGAGTAATAATTTCCCACAGCTTCATGTTTTACTTGGAAATAGTAAATATTTGCTTAAAGATGCAAGTATTTATTAATCTGTTTCTTGAAAATAGATTTTTCATTATGAAATGGAAGAGGAAAAGACTTGGAATTAAAGTACTGCTGCATTCAGAATCCTAATTGCTAAAGCCATGGTTTTGAAGGCATGATAAGAAAGAACACTTTTAATGCATGTCTGGTGGCTAAATAACTCCTGTCACAGAGAACCAGTGCTTTCTAATTTCTTAAAACAGCCTAGAATATGGAAAGCATCATAATAGAACTATAATACAAACAAATCTTGAAGGGCAGTCACACCAGCTGCCTTCTTGCATGTGACTCAGGTTTCTGCATTAGAAGGATAATCATCTCCAACACCAAACAGAGTATAAACAGAAACTCAGATTATTCAAGGATAATTCAGAGCAGGAGCTTGGCTTCAGTGATCTGAATCATCCTCTGCAGGAGGGTTTTTCTCTCTCTTTCATGGCTGGACAGTGATCCTGCAGAGAAATACACCCTGAACAGGGTGAAATATGATGCCTACAGCTAAGAGCAGACTACACCACCTGTTCTAAAAGATACCTTCACACCTGTTTTTTTTTTTCCCCAACATTAATCTCTTCCCTTTTGCTTGTGTATGTAAAAGTTTTCATACAGTGATGATATATATTATATTGTTATAATAATAATTTATTCCACAGATTTTTTCTTTTTAAACACAACAGCTTAATTTAAAAAATGTTAGCTCTTTCTGTTATTACAAGAATTACTTTCTCCTGTAGGGAGGAATAATTAGAAGATATACTCCAGGCAGTAAAGGACTAAGGGAGAACTAGAAACCCATGTGGGAAAGGGACAGAGGGAAGAAGGTTATTAGTGAGTGCAGCAGGTGGCTTTGTTGTGGGGCCTCTGCAGCCTGTCCCCTTAGGGATTTCTAGCATCTCCCACGTGATGAGAACAGGCACAGCAGCAGCAAGGCAGAGCTAGACCCTTTTTTTCTTCCTGGCTGCTGCATTCATGAGGCTGCTATATCTCCTGAAGAAAGAAGACCAGCTTACTGGCCAAACTGAAGCTCCCATCCCTCTGCAAGTCACTTATTTCCTTGCTTAATGCAGGTCATTGCTTCACTACAACTACGTGAATCAGAAGGTGCAAAATCTGTATGTGAAAGGCTTAGCATCTTGTCTCTGAAATGCTGCTGGCTTCACCTTTCCTTCCTTAACACAGCTGGATCCATGACAGCCAAAGCTAAGCTAATTCAGTAGCAGACATGCAAGAGATGTGTCTTGACCAGCTAAGCAAATGCAACCTTTCAGTTTTTTACTCTCTACTATTTGACTATAACAGCTGCTATTAAAGGAAATCTATATTACTGTTAAACAGCTTAGTCTCTATATTTATATGCAGAAGGGAGGATCCATTTCATTGTCCTCTGATGTTAAGTCTGGGACAGGATATTTGAACACAGACCTGAGGTTTCCCTACTAATCAGCAGCCACTTACATAGTCCCAGAAACACCTTATCTTAATGTGTTAAATGCAGCATTATTTTGTGTGGCACTGAGAGTGGGCCAGACAACTGGAAAGAGGACACAGTCATATTGGAGTGTTCAGACTGAGGATCCCAAATGCCAGCATTTATAGGTATTGCACTGAACTATTTTTCTTTTCCTGACTTACAACCATGCTGCCATTAGCTGGGGGCCAGTGACACCACTACATGACTTGCTTCAACAAAAAAGCATGGTAGTAAGCCTCTTGACAGCAATCAGAAATCACTGATTTTCAGATCCATTTCCTCCTTCTTATTGCAGATGGTCACAAAGGCTGCAAAGTGTTTGCTGGAACAAAATGAATGAGAAGCAGCACGTACCCCTGAAGATACTTTTACAGGATAATACTACACTTGAGGAACCAAAAAAAATTTAGAGAAAATCTCTACCCTTTTTTCTATGAGATGTAGTATATTTATTTGTAACTTGAGGATGATTTGAGCACAGCACCAACATTAAAAGCAATTAAACTTGTTTAAAAACAAAATGCTGTGCTTCTAGATAGAACTTAATTCTTCTTTTCTCATAGAAACATTGCATTATTGTGTTTTGTTTTAAAACACACTTGTTCATAAGTAAAAATTACTGATCTACATGGTGTATTTTACAAACAATATGCACTTTTTTAATTTTACAAAAATATGCTTCTGTTATATCTGTGCTTGTCACAACAGATGCTATCCTGTAGAGTATGTGGTCATGATAACATGGCTTAGGCAAGTTTTTAAACCTAAAAACAATTAAGTGGCTGTTCAGATTCATCTTTAATTTCATGGTCAGGAGCTCATGCAGCCTGACTCAAGGAGGGAAAAAAAAAACCATGGGTATTTTTAATTTGTTTCTGTAATGACCATAGGAACACTTTCATTCTATTGTTTAATGTTAGAGTGATGAAGCGATGACTGTAGGACTTCAGATTCAAATTATGACTAGAATAATATCTCATTTTTGTGTTAGCATATGTCAGTCCTGCACATACATAATAATATCAATCATTTTTAGGAGGCAATAGAATAGATCTTTTAGGTACCAGTTGGTTTGCCCATGCAGATGAATCCTACAAAGCATTAAAGAATTTCACTGAGTGGTTTGAATTGAAATAAACTGAGGGCAATATTTTCAAATTGGCAACCAAAACACATGCACAAAGATATGAAAAAGTAGTCTCAATTTCCATAGTACTCAACTCAAATAGTCCCCAATGAACACTCTGATGCTTGAGCATCTCTGTAAATTCAGTCGTTTCCCTTCAGGCCTTTCAGTGTATTTTTTTGAGTGTGAACCTGCATTAAAGAAGTCTGAATATTTTGGACTAAGATTAGTTGTTGCTTTGGGATTACATGTCATATCTGTCAAATTTGATCTTTCCTATTTTTTAGAGAAAGAAAAATCATACCAGCACCAGGGTACAGTAAATGGAAAATATTGTGCAGTCTGCACTCAAATATGTGTTACTCCCATAACTGTTGGTTGCAAACACTGAGCCCTAATGGTCTGGAACAAACTTGAAGCATTCAGCTGAAGTGCAGATATCTGCTGTGCTGTTTCCCAGCTCCCATCATGTGCTTTCCAAGCTGCTGGCTACATTTCCAACCCACATTTCTCTCACTTATCACTTTTTTTTTTTCTTCAATTAATGAATGAAATGTTTATATCACAATGAAATTGGGCTACTTGGTTGTTGTTTTTTTCAAATAAATGATGATAGAGAATGGAATATCTTTAATGCAGTTTATAAAAATAACATATATGCCAATAACAACATTTCTGAGAGCTGGAGCAGTTAAAGTAGATGAAAAAAAGTAGCTAGTAGTGCTCTCATATGAAGAAAAACAGATAAACTCTCAGCCTTAGGCCTGTAACCTGACCCCATGCTAGCAAAATATTGCTACCACGTATAGCCTGACTGAAGCACCATTTGGTGTTGGTATAAACATACCTACTCAAAGAAAAGTTTAAGATAAAGGATTTAAAATAACAATATCATCCTTATTGTTCCTGTGTCTGCTGAAGGTTTGCAACCCTGGAGAGCCGTGGCGTGGCTGGCAACCACTTTGTTTCAGAGAGGAAACTCCAGAAGTGTCTTTCTTCTTTCGTTATCTACCAGGGGATGCTTTCTGAAATAACTGGTGCTCAGATAAAAGTACCTTGACAGCTGCATATTAGAAATGTTACAAACATCCAAAAGCTGTGAGTATACAGGATTTAGGATGAAGAAAATGTACTTTGTGTAATGAGGAATGTGACAACACTCCTAAGCCTTCTAGTCCAGCCATCCACATTTATGAGGATGTAAGTTAATGGAAAGTTTCAGATCACTAGTTTTAAAATGGACTGCAACATTTTTCCAAATAAACAAAGCTCAGGAATTCCACAAACTTTAAATACAAGTCAAAGTTCATACCCCTAAACAAATCTGAGCTCACTTCTGAGAGTGTGGCATAACTGGGTCTCCACAGGCAGAGTGGGTGCCTGATTCTATGATAAACTGTTCACAAGGAGCAAAAGAGGAGATACAGTAATCAGCACAAAGCAAATCATATCAGAGGTCTCTTAACGCTTGGACTTTCCTTTTGACAGTGGCATCTGGTCAGCAGGAAGATGATAAAGAGGTCAAAGAAGTTATCCAGATTGGAAAATGTAGTTGTACTACAGCATGTTAACCAATGTGTTTTTAGCAGTTTTTTTAGCACTACTTATGTAGCTGTGGTTTGTATTCAGAGACATCTCAGATCATGTTTTTAAAATATTACATTATATCTAAGCTAGAGAGCTAGATTCTAAATGTAATTTAAAGATTAACATGCCAGTTATTTCCTCTGATTTAGGAAGACTCACAAATATCATGTGACATTGTAAAAGCAACTTTTTAATTGTATTAAATGGTAACCACTCTTTCCACAGATTTAGCTCTAGTCTGCTCTGCAAAGATGATATGGCTCAAGCGAAGAACTACAAACTGAAGTATAAAAACTAGGGATGACCAGGAGATTTCCAACAAAATTATAATAAATCCTAGAATGGAAGTGCTCATCGGATGTGCCCACAATGTGCTTTTCAAGGATGTTGTTAATTTATTTCTGTAAATATAGACTTCAGCAATGATTGAGAAGGCCACACCTTCAGAATTAAGTATGCTGCATGTCAGCTTCTCCATAGCTAGTGAAAAGTCTATAATATTTTAGGTAATATGTAAGTGCTCCCTGCATGGCACTCAAAACCTAAAACTCATAATTGTTTTTCCAAGTTAAGGCTACTAAATATCTGTTAAGCTCTCAAATCCTTTAAACAAAGTAGTGCTAAATGTGCAGATGCCCAATGTTTGCATTGTTCTTCATCAGACTATAATATGAACACATTATAAACTGAAATTAATTTCTTAGTTTTAGCAATTCTTCACAAATGTGTCTAACTTTAAAAATTCACTGCAATGTTTTCCAATTTATATAATGTTCCCATTCCAAGCCTTCTTTTATTTATATATTACTACTCAGCTCAATGTATTATGGCATTCACACAACTTTTAAAATCTCCTGTCATTACAAAGCATCCTTTCATTTTGTCAGCTTCTATCAATCAATCAATCAATCAATCAATCAATCAATCAATCTTTATTGCTGCTTATTTAAAATCTAAAATTATATAAACTCTTAAGTAGTTGTAATATTTACACTTCATAGCACTACAAACAGCAAATGGGTGGAGACCACCACCCTCCCACATAGAAGTTTCACGTGCAAACTTCTCAAGCAGTTCAGCTCCAGACTGATGTGGAAGTCATAAGCAGGGAAGTGGGGAGTTAAGAGAGTGAGCTCATCTCACCCTACTAGTTCAGGAAAAAACCTACTGTGAAAATAATGACATTAATAGAATTGCTGGGAAGCTGGCACATGTATCTCTAAGATTTTACACTACTTACAGACAGACCACGTGGTCAGTGTTATTTAGACTCCTGCCGAAAAATTTGCACACATCTGCAAGAAAAGATCACTGTACAATTCCTTGTCTTTCTCTTCATTCTGTAGAGGCCCCCTCATTGAATCTGTATTGCTTGCCATTAAAAATGGCCTTTGATAAAGATGACTGTGGTCAGCATTTTTTTTTACATTCAATACACTTTTTCTCTTTGATTGCTAGTGATTCTTTCATTCTCTAGCTTCTTTTATGATGATTACAACGCAAAGCAAATTGAGAGACAGAAGCTGAATACAGATTTGCATGGTTTTGTCAACTAAACAAAAAATGCCAAGGTTTTTACTTTGGGGGGAACACTGACATAGAAACAGAATAATGATGAAAGGCTGTTTTCAATCTAAGGTGGTGTTCTGTGTATAAGCAGCTACGATACTTCTGAATTCAACAAGCACACTAAAAAAAGTTCTGAAACCAAAAGAAATATTTGTCTATTTAAAAACAAAATCCAAAAAAAACAAACCCCAAGGAAAAAACAAAACAAAACAAAACCCAAAAAACCAAAACCCCTTTGAAAACTGACCAAAGGATTGTTAAACTAATGACTGACAGGCACAGACGTGCCTAGTAACTTATAGATGTCTTGCCCTACTATTTCATATACCTATTTTCTTAAATGAAAGTAGTAATTTACAGTGTTTCCTGAACTCTCCATTCAAAATATACATTAAAGGGTAGAGTTAAATTACCCATATAGTGACTTTAAATTGCACCTGTATGACAAACATTATAATCACGGTTGCCTTTGGAGTGAAGAGGAAGTTACTCAGCACACAATTGGAGATGTGTGGCTAACACACAATATAGTATTTTAAGCTAAGTATAAAGGCCTTTAATAAACAATTCTAGCAGTTTAAATTGCATAATTTGATATTTTTTACAAGGGAAGAACAGGAAAAAAAAAACCTTTTGGGATCTTCTAGAGTTCTGGGGGTTTGTCTACCAATGCTGCTGTTGCTGCAAATACAGACTTTTTAATGCTAGTAAGTATTCCGCAAGTCTACAATCTCTGATTTTCAAAACAGAGAATTTAGATTGAAATAGATTTGAATTCTTGAGACTTCACAGTTAACTACTGGGGCATGCAAAATACTGAGTTTCCCTTGAAGTTACTCCTTGACTTTTATGCACATTTAAGCAAGCTCTCTGAGATTAAGACCTGTTCAACACTGGCAAGATCAGCAGTGAGCAGTTTGGCTCTGGCACACCTATGGCTCAACATGCACACTGGTCTAAACCACTTGTGCACATGGTGTATGTGTACTTGGCATGGCTGCTGAAAAAGCAAATGTAAAAACGTTCACTCTAAACAGAGTATCATGAAATATAGAGAATATTTGGTTTTCTTCAGGGACCTGTAAGATGGAAACAGTAAAATGAATACAACCCAAAATGTCTTCTAGAAGACTGACTATAATTTACTGCCTAAACTAGTCCAGGAAATCTAGGGATATTCTGATGTATGTAGCTGGAGCTCCAAATGAGAAGAAATTGGCCCTTGATGCTTCACTTGTTTTATGTGGCAAGCTGATTTGTTTAGCAGTAAACTAACTACATCTGAAAAGGCAAATGATTATTTATTTCATGGGAAATTGAACTGTGTATTTATTTACACATTTTAAACATGATCAAGTACAGCAGTTTGGCAAGCTTCTGCTGGGAAGGAAATGCAGAAATATTTTAGTAAATGATGGTGCGTCTCAAGATTAAGTGTTTTTTGAAAACCATTACCATTTTAATGTCTGTGGATTGCACTAGTCCTGACACTAATATACTCATGCCCAGAACAATCTGAATCTAATTTGTATTGTTATTTATCTATTACTGCCAAATAAGCACGTTCAGTGGACGAGTCTGAAATTTGCCATTATGACTCCACATGAAGGGTTCAATGTCATCCTGAACTATAACTCCATCACCATTTACCTCTTTTTATTGGCAATGATCAGCACTTAACGCCCAGTCTATAAGAAAGCCAGAGAAGGCATTTGCTAAATTGATGACTTTCCCTGTTGCAAAATTGTCTGCTTATGAACACTCCAATGGGTCAAATATATAATACATGGGAGAGTGTTTAATCAAATAAGTAGTTTCTATCAATTTAACAGGCAATTTACATGTGATACACAACAAAGGCAACACATTCATCTTGTCTAATTAAAACACACACACAAGTCTTACTCAGCGTTAGGATGATTGCAGTTACTTACTTCCTTGCTTCCCTAGTGAAAATATAGCTTTCTCATATTTACTTTTCTATTTATTATGTGTCTTAAGACTGTGCTCAAAGAATCAACTGGGAACAAAACAGTTTCTTTGGGTTTTTGGAATTGACCTTGTGGACCTCTGAGTGCTGCAATTAAAAGAGAAGGGGGTTTTGCTCCTTGGGTCACTGGAAGTAAGGCCAGATTTTTGATCTGCATCCAAGTCCAGTATGTCATCACACATGAACAGGAGAGGTTAAAAGGGCAGATTTTTAAGCATTTGTCTGTGTGACTGCTGCCTGATTTGTATACCCATCGTTTCTACAGTTGAACATGCAAATAGGGCAACTATAGTTCCTTGGTATGTTTCCTTGTGACTGAAATTTTAAGTTATATACTTCATGTATAAATAGTCAGATGATAAGTTGCTGTGCCTTACGGAAGATCTATACCCACACTCATAGCAGCCTGAGTTAATACTGGAAATAACTGAATTTTCCTAAATGAAGCTAAACAAAACATCTGAATTTTCACGCAAAACCAAGATTTGCAATTAGAGAAAACTTTTTTTTGTTCTGCAAACAGACGAGTGGATATACTAAAAAGATCAGGTAACTCTCTGGTCAAATGTCGTAACGGCCATCATCCTTTCTAATTTAACAGCTTGGTCTTTCTAAGAATGTCTTCCCTAGACATTTTTAGTGCTTTTTAAGTATCAACAATTAAATTTTGCAATGCTGAGATCACCAGAAAGCAAAAACTGGTAATGTAACCAGTGAGGATCGCTGAAGAACTTTGGTTGACATGCTCACTTGTATTAAGAATTGGCTAACAGATCAGGGCAATACCTCATAAAACTGCAAGCAGCATCGAGATGCTTATTTAGCTAAAGACTTTGAATTTAATGTCTAATCAAAAACATATCTGCAAGGAGCACAATGCCTTTAAAACCCATACCAAGTGCATTTGGCGTTAGTGTAGCTCTGACGCAACAGCAAGAGTGCCAGTCAGCATTGAGAAAGAAAAAACATTGCTCTTCAGCAATTAACTATTTCCAACACTAAAGCTGCCACAGAACATCCAACAGTCTATAATCTGATTTTTCAGAAGTAATGCTTTTTTCTTTTTCTTTTTCTTTTTTTTAAATTAAAAAAAAAAAAAAAAAGGAGTGGGGGTTTGTTTGCTATATAGGCAAAAGCTTACTGGAAAATATGGAAGCATTTCAAATCTTAAAAAAAATCCTAGTTTTTCTGACTTATTGACAGTGCTTAGAAAATGCGGCTTGACTTGTTTGTGATTGCTGTTTAAATAACAGATTAATTTAATAATCACTAGGATATTGAATAACAATAAATTATGGGTTGGGACAGCCAAACCCTGACCCTAATGACATTCTCATGTTAATTCTTATTTTCTTTCAGGCTCCTGCTTTCTTAATAAAACCTATATTTTTGAAAATTATTTTTAAACATTGCAAATTATCTCAAAGTAGCATTTTTTTTTTGCTAGTAAGAGATAAGTTTACATCTAGAGAGTGTATTTTCTATGTCTGTATACTCTTATTGCCTGACTCAAAGGCTGCTTAAGTGTATAGATGCTCTTCCATTAAGTTTTCAGAGATGGCTGAAAAGTTGAGCCAGCTATTTGTGAAGTAATTAGCATGTAGTCCTTTCTACTGTGTGATTTATTTGTGAAGAAAACTCAATTTAGTACCCATGATTAAAAATAATGATTGAAAGCATTTATAAGAATAAGGCTTAGTTTATAGCTACAGTTGGTAACTGTTCCCCTTGGTAACCATGAAATGCAGAGTATTCCTAGTAGATCAGTAGCAGCACACCCAGGATGGAATAAGACTGAGCCTCTGGCTCTTACTATGTGATTTTGTAGTCTATGACTGTGACTTTGTTAGCAATAATACAGTGTTTGTGCTCCAAAATGTCTTATCTAAGTAACATTATGCAGCTTTGATTAATATCAGTCATCATTTTTACTTCTACTAAGAGACTGCTTTTAGTCTCCTTTTTCATACAAGGGCTTTACAGTAGTGCCTGACACTGTAGGAATAAAAGACAGTGACTTGAATGAGTAACTCCTGACACTAACTTTCTTGCAGCACGCTATCTGCACGGCTTCTGTTTGCACATCTGTTCTCAACATACTGACTTTTCCTGTGTCTTTCAAATAGGTTTGCAACACTAGAGGGGGTGTATATTTAGCTAAATATCTAAAAATACATTTTTCTATTAGTAATCAAGATTCCCAAGTATATATCACAAACAGATTAATCTGTAACATGATCCAAGGACACAAAATAATCCCACAGACTCAAAGAGATCTGAATCAAGAGCCCAGTATGCAACAATGTGGTGCAGATTAACCATTGAACACAGGATCAGTTCAAACTCACTGCAGATGAGGTTGAACTTTAATTTTGACTGATTGAGCCCATCATTCTTAAATTACAAGTATTTAGCAATACACTTGCTTGTAAAAATATTTATTGCTACTGAGGCCATGAAACAGAAAACTGGGTCAGAAGATGTAGGTCTACAAAGGACTTTGGGTCAAATTCCTTAGCTGTTCTGCGGGAAAGTGTCCTGGGTTATAACAAAAATATTTGGAATCCAATGCAGCCTGCAATCTTAGATGCAATTTGTAGATTGTTAATGACAGTGGGTAAATGCTATAATGAAGAACTTTCCCATGAGAATCTAATAGTTCTTCTGGATTATTTCTTTAGGTTTTGCCATTGCTTGTGGAGAAAAATAATGGGTGCCTTGAGATCAGTTTGTAACTTACAGGGTTTTCTTTTATTTTTTTGTTCCACTGTGGAACACAAAATGTTTTTCTATGAAAAAGATCTTAGTGCATTATTTTTGAAATACTATAATTTTCACTAAACTCAGTTTCCAACTTAGTGCTGTCCAAGTATTGCAGAATTGTGTTATTTTTGAAAGTTATTTCCTTTGACCTGAAGTTACCTAAGAAGACAGGCTGAAATCTGCATTCCTTTGAGAAAACCAGGTCCTGTTAAATTAATCTTCTTTTCATGGAATCATGTCTGTTTGCAATATTTAAACATACAAGATGTATGATAACCTGTACAAATTCTCAGTAATCTTCTGCTAAATGAACACACAGTAAGGCTGCATGAATTCTACAATGCTGGCATGAAGCACTCACAGCATTTTAACTTATATTGTATTTGATATGTCAAGTGGAAAAGTTATGGCTTGATTTTGTTGAGTTTGTACTTTTCAGGCAGTGGCGCTTATTGTTACACTTAAAGGGTTCCCTAGATCAATTTGCAAAGTACTTTTGTGCTTCTGTCCCACAAGGCCATATAAAAACAATTGTTCATACTAGACACTCATTTCCTTATAATTAGAAGTTGGTCAGCAGCAAATTAAAAGGGAATATTAGCACTTAAAATACACCCCCAGTGTACCTACTCCTATTTCCTGTTTTTAAACAATGAAGATATCACAGAGAAAATTTAGGAGCAATTCCAAAAGCACAGCTACTAACTTGAAAGAGTTTTCACCTCTAGATTAATTTAGTCTGAAAAGGGAGGGCTTTAACCATTTTTGTTTGATTTATATATTCTTCTTGACATTTTATATTGATAGATAAATTATTAAATCCTTTGCAATGATTACCTCTCAGCATAAAGGAAATCAAATTAAGAGACTTAGCGAAGCACAGAATTTTGCATAAACAATGCCTGTGCAATTCTTCAATTACAATGTAACAGAACCACAGTAAAACCATCCCTGGACATAAGCACAGAATGCAGAGAAAAGACATTTTCAGTATGAAGGAGGAAAGTTAGACTGAAGTTTTGTCTTTTAACCCTAGGAGGGACAACTTTACAGTAGCAATGGTAGAACTGACAAGGTTGCAGCACTGACATGTGAGATTTGTTACTACTAACTCAGCTTCCCAGCACTGACAGTTTGGAGGATAGGTTTAATCCTGTCCCACTCTTCCAGCCTAACAATTCTAAGGAAACACTGTTCGGCATGCAAGTAAAACAACCAGATCTCACTGTACCACAAGGGAACTTCTAACCTATCCAGTCATTCCTGTATAGGAGAGCTAACAGCACTAACCCTTTTGTAACTAAGCCTTTATAGAATATGCTTTTAGAATGCTGCCTGTGTTCAGGAAAAGTATTAAAGCCTTCACTATTCTTTGAAAGTAGCATCAGCTTCTACTGGTTTTACTTTTTTTGGTAGAAAAGAATAGGCATTGCCTTAAGTTAAGAGTATCAAACTTTAAAATGACCCTTGTAATAAGATAAATGACACCCTAACAGAGGTCAATATAGAAGAGAAAACATAACAGACCTGTGCATTCTTCAACATAACCCTTAATAATTCAGTTTTACTGCTTTGTCACAAACAGTTGTATAAAAAAAAAACACTGAAAGGGCTTACTTGAAACAGTCATCGCAAGCAATATTCCCCGTGGTCTCCTTTATAGTGCGTTCAGAAACAAAAGCTGGATATTCAGTATCACAGGGCTCTAGGGTTTGTTTCAATCTCTGAGCTATAGGCACAGGAAAAAATATCTTGATGTTAACATGGGAAGAGCAGCACATAAAATTCTGAATAACATGATATGCTGTATTACAGAGTTCACCGAGAATGGAAATGTTACTCAGCTTCTGCCACCCTGTGAGATTTCCTAGGCAGTGCATAACACTATTTTTTCAATTAAAAAAAGTTTATCCATGGAAAGTAATTTTGTAAGACATAACTGCTAGAGTAGTTATTAATGTTTTAGCCACTGCCAACTTACTGTACATTTATGCACAATTTTTATTCTTTCTCCATAGGTTAAAGGTGGACTTACTGTTGTTCTTATTTCAATGATGCTGTGCATCACTAACTGTTATGTAGGGAGTTTACTTTTATTTTATATCTAAAATATGGTACGTTTTACTGAAGCCCAAACCCATTTTGGGCTTACAGCTTGGGAATCTTTGCAGAGTTTAGGCACTTAGAATAACTCTGTGGGTGGGGGGCAGAAGTTTTAGTTTGCCCAGAACCAATGCTTGTTATCTACTTCCCAAAATAGTAATAATTAAGACTCTGTAACACTAAATCTGAAGCCCTTGCAGTGCAAAGGAAAAGAAAGTGTCACTATTTACATTGTAAAGATTGGGAATTTGAGGTACCACGAAGCAGTGAGATTGATTCAAGGTCAAACTACAGGACAGCAGCAAAGCTGGGAACCTAAGGCAGCTCTTCTGACTCTCACACCGATGTATCTGATGGAACGGTGACTCACCCTCATTCCCTTTCTTTTTCCTCTCCACCCCTTCATTCTTCCTTAGCACAGAGATACACTTGCACATCAGCACAAATGTTAAGCCTATCTTAAACTAATTGCTAAGTGAGAAAACAAGACGAGGTATGACAAAAATAGATTACACTGAGCAGGCTCTTGGACTCGACAGATCCTCCATTCAAGATAATCCGTTTCAGAGCCAGTGGTCTATCTACTGCACAGTGCCAGGGGAAGGACCAAAACTGCATTTGCAATCCTGCACTAGGGCATGCAATGCCGAACTGTTAATTTGTATATAATTTTAAAAGTATTTCTGCAGATGCACAGATCTCAACGGAGTTGCTCAGAAAAGTTTTGTTATTGCTGATATTTTCTCTGTGGTTGTGACATATTTAACAATTTAGCTTCTTTTTTTTTTTTTTTTTTTTTTTTTTAAATGGTCTCATGAGTTCTACTGCACCTCTCCCTTTCTCTTCAGTTCCCCTTATCTGTTACCAAGAATGACTGAAATTTATCACCTGTATTTTGGTTCTACCCTCACTTGTATCATCAACATATGGCTTGTGTAACAAGAAGACTGCCAAAGGTCCGTGGGTTTCATTTCCAGCACCTCGTCAGAGTCCAGAAACAATTGGGTTGCCCAATGTTTAGCCATAATTTTGCCTTCTCTCATTTACAAATGTGATGGAGATTACAGGATCTTGTGTGGAAGTATTTGTCATACTAGGGTTTACTAAATTGGCAGGTGTGTGGGGACCCTCTAGGCTCATGGTAATATGTGATGCTCTATTAATTGATGTCACAATTTGAGCAGGAAGCAATTTCCCCATTAGAGGAACTGATAATTTTATTTTTTTTTCTCTGAGCATTGTTATGCATTGTTAAGGAAAAAAAAAAAAGTGGGAATTCATTAGTTTTAATTTCATAAAGTGCAGTCATAGTTATTACAATTCTTAGTGGTTACATAGCATCTACAGAAGAACATACTTAAGCACATGCTTTTCTCTCCTGCTGATTTCTTTCTTGTGAAATCTCTCCTGCTTTTGCTTTACCAGCAGATTTTGGTTTCCAAACAACTATCACTTACTACCTACCCAAATTGGAGCTGGGCAAGCAATACGATAAAAATTATGACATTGCAATGAGCATGATGAGGAGGTGTTTACAATACTCTTACTCACTGAAGAAATGGAGCAAGTAAATTATGTAGTTAAAACTTCACTTTCAGCTAAAACACGAATGAAAATCCAGTCCCATTTTTCTGTCCAAGTGCTGTAATGATAATTTTTTATTTAAGAAAAGAAGGGGTGGAAGTTATGAATGCCTGTCTTCTGCAGTTAGTACATGCTTAAAGTACAAAACAGACATTCATTTTCATGAGATGAAGAAGGATGCTGTCTTTAATAAATGTTTTCCCTACATCCAATGCAACTGTCATTGGACGTTTAATATCAGGATATATAGAGGCATATTTGTACAGTACACTTGAAAAAACATCCATAAGTGACTCGTTTCCTTCACTGGCTGCTTTGCACTGTTCTGCAAACATCAAGGACTAAGACTGGCTTACCTGCCTTCCTCTTCAAACATAGGGAAGTTTTGCATTTTCTGGGTCTAGCACAGCAAACCTTACTGTCCTTCACAGTCATCAGTGTGAAAGATATTTTTCATCATGGGTAGGGAAACAGCTGAAAAATTAGTCTTGATTTTAGAGGACCTGTGTAGGCTCTGCTGTTTACAAAGCAGCCCCAAAAGCAAACAGCGTCTGGCTGGTTCTCATGAAGTTCTATTTGTTTGTGTCCATCCACTCTACTTCAAGCTCATTGTTCAAGTAACAGGCTTGGCTTCAGTACCACAATGCATACTGCAGTGTGCAGCACCATGGGAAAGGCTATGCCAGTTTCATGCACCTTCACTTCCAGAAGGCTCTTATCAAATCTTCACACATCTCAGCCTCCCTTTCTCCCCTTTACACCAGGTTAGGCAGCCTGATGTGCTTTGCCATTTCCTGCCATACTTTCCAGTTGCTCCAGGATAGATCTTTTCGCTAGAAGAGCTCGAGCACCTTATTACTACAGGGGATGCTGGAATATTCCAGGGCATCAGTATGTTCCATTTTCTCCAATACCTTAACTTCAGACAGAATATTATTTTGGCATAAAGACAGCCCAGTATCCAGGCAATGCAAATACAAACTGAAGCCTCAAGTAGCAATTTTATCCTCCGCTTTGCTAAGAAATAGGCAAATCTGCAAGCACGAGGCTGAATATGGCCTATGAAATAGCCAGTTGAAGAGTTCCCCTCTTGTAAATTAACTCTTTACTTTTGAGCAATGCTTCTGAAATGCCAGAAGTCTGCTAAACTGTGAGACAGCTGACACTGAACATTTCCAATTCTTATGGGAGCAGCTGAAGTTTCATTATTATTTCAAATGAAGCCTCCCTATTTAAAAAAAATATTTTTAATAAACTAAATTTTAATTAAACTAGATTTCATTACTCTAAAATGTCTGTTTTGAATGGAATGATAAAACTAAAGAAAAAAGTTTTAACCATACTTGTTTAAAAAGTAACTGTTAGTCCTTAAAAATTATTTTCATATGAAATTATATTGAGATGACCATGTTCCTGTGCACATTTGTTGAAATGGCATTTTTCAGCACAATAACCCCCTACATATTACAGAAGCTCTAGAAAAAGTGTAGCATAAACAGAAAAAGTCTAGTATAATTCCTTTATTCACAAAGACTGGCTTGGAACTAAGGGAAACATTTTTTTAAAAAAACCCATATTTACTAATTATCTACTATTTTTAACTTTTCCATTATGGTGTTGTACTGTGTTCCTAGAGTACACACAACCACTTTGTGGTTTTTCATAGAAGATCTTAATTATCTTGTGTTTTGGGAAGCATTAACAAAGAAGAGGATGCTGACGTGGGAGACATACCAATGTTATCAGATGTGTATTATTTTAAAACATTTTACAAACATCTGAATTTCAAAAATCCAATTCAATCTAGCCATTTCTGTCATTATGGCCGGGGGGGGGGGAAAAAAACAAATCACACTTACCTTTTGCTGTTAGATCAGAGTGCCACCAACTGCATAGATTAAATTCCACAAGGAACCTAAAGAAATCATTAGAGTTTCCATATTATCCTACTGAATGTTTTCAAAACTGGCAGTAGTTCAACACCATTAATCCTATTTTAAATAAAAGCTGACACAGAACTGAAATTTGTGTTACCAGGATAACTCTGGGATTATCAACTACTGCAATTCTCTTATTTTCATCTTATCACAGAGAATTGATTGTGACTTTAACCCCATCACTATATAATAGATTCACCTATTATTAATTTAAAATATTGATCTAATGTGAAGGGTCCAATTCCAATGCATGGCAGCATACAGTATTTTGACTGTTGAACTTTAGTGAACATTATCTCTTCATATTTTGACTCTCAAGTAAAATACCGTAAGATTATAACTGTCCTGGCTACAGCAAAAGAACATACATAAAATCCTTGCTTATAATAATTCTGGAACTACAATAGTAAAACTGATTTATTTCTAGGAGCAGAGAAGATTGATTAACCAGTGTCTAAATAGCTCTAACTAGATGTGTAGCGAATTTTTCCACTAAAATATATTGCAGTTCAGTTATTGTAAGTGTAAAGAATGTGGAAACAACATCCAGTTTATCATATGCACATGCAAGAACAATACTTATAAACACATATATTTTGTGCTATAGCTAGCATCAAAGTCTCGTTTCAACATGATTTCTTTCCCTGATATTTACTTGGAAAGCTGTATTTAAGCTCACCCTCTGCCCTCTGGCAATAACCATTCGGTTAATTCCCTTTAACTCTTATTCCAAACTTTGACTGAAGCTCATATGATTCACAATTAAAGCAAAATTACAAGAAAAAAAAAAATTCTATATCAATAACAATAAAATTAATTTTTATCTGCAACTGTGCTCTCTTACAATAAAAATAAATGTATAGGTTAATAATACATGATACATGTTAAGGCTTCCTCTTCTTCATCAGATATTACTCTGTGATTTCTTAGGCAATCTCTCTTAAAGGCAATGCTCATTTTGTATTAACTTGAAATCTTAGAAGGATTAGGCCAGGTCAAAAAATTCAGCAACATCCAGAATACACTTCATCTGGCATATACTGTAAAAGGTCCATCTTACAGAAATTTGGAAGTGACAAGCAATACAGTGAGTCACTGTAACAGTGCTATATTGGCAGCAGCCCACCCAGGCAGCACTATAAGCAGCAATACTGTAAAATTTAACAGTAACCACAATAATAAATTTGGTTTGCACACTGTGATCTGCCAGGCTTACTAAGCAAACATATACAGGTATCAGCAAAGACCATGAAAAACATGATAAGTACACCCAATTTTTTCTGATTCTAACAATGCAAAATTGGAAAGAAAAAAAAAATAACAAATATTACTATATTTAAAATCATATAATAGAAGCAGCACCAATGTATTTAAATGGCAAAAAGCACAAGTATTCATTCAGTATTCAAAAGTACAAATGGTCATTATTTCACACAATTATTAAGTTCTTGATAAAATTTACTTACAAGACAAGCTCAGTCATAATCCATTTTACTGCAGCAAAGAAGGCATTATAAGGCTGAAGAGAAGCAACTCGTTTATTAAAAAGGCAGAACATGCAGTATTTATATCTTAACTGAATTCTTTGTGTAAAGACAATGTTATGGATATTAAAATGCATGGGTAGCATGAGAAAAAGAACTTCCTTATAAAGAAGCAAATATTAGTATACTGAATATTAAAATATAAAGTAATGAAATTTCCTTTTAATGTTGTTGATCATATACATACAATATCAGTTGGAAAAGGAAAGTTTTGCAAATGATTCTTAAATATTTAACCTCTAGGGGTTCCTATTTCCCAGGCTATTGCTGGAGGAACAGCTCTGGTAGATAACATGAGATTTTCTTAGGCTGCAATTCACAGACTTGCTGCTCTATAATATAAATATTCATTATCTCAGTCTAATTAGGCTAGAGAAAACTTCTGAAGCTGGAATTTACCTAAATGAAGATATGTGTGCCATATTGAAGGCCCAGTTGTTAGCACTTTAAGTAGTTTTTCAGATTCTTCCCTTCTCCCTCTGTTTTTTTCGATCATAACAAATACAGCAAATACTTTGGAAATCTTGTGTTTTCAGCACTTCTACTACATTTTGAATGTTGATTTTCTGAAAAGAATATCAATAGGATTATTCTTTTATGTAATAATCTTAGGCAGAAAAGTAAAGTTTCCAGAAATTTGGAAAGGAATCTATCTTTGTCTCACATATTTGTGTCAGGGCCTCCTAGTTGCATAATTTTTTTTGGACTTTTTAAATTCCATATCAAGAGAGTATTTTAGTATATCTAAGAGGTCATATTGACTTCAAGAAAACTACTCAGGTATCTAAAATCATGCTTAACCATCCTGAATCAGTATTCCTGCACAAGGCTGATAACTCTCAGAGCCAACGAACTAGTATCAGTCAGTGGCACGAGAGGCTGAAATAGCAAGGCAGCAGAATATGTAATGCCCAAGACAGTAGAGATTTGCACTTCATTAAGGACTGTCGTATAGGAAAAGATAAAAAGCTACAAGTCTTTCCTAGAGATGAAAAGAAAACAGAAGTTCAGCCCTGTGGGAAATCTTATTTATTTTCATTCCAAATCAGAAAACCTGAAAGGTTTTAGTGGATACCAGACTGGTAAGTGCAGCAAATCCAAATTTGCAGGTTCTTGGAAAACACAGAATCTACTTTTTTCTTGATAGATCCAGGTACATTTGAAAATACTATCAGATAAATTTTCCAGACTGTTAAAATCTGTGTTTTGCTGGTGTCTTTATATAAGAATTTTTCATGTTAATACAGTCCTATCTTTGTTCCTTTTTTAATATGTAGAAACTGTACTTTATCTAACACCTTACCAGTTCTGATAGATTGTTATAGCAATCAGTAAAACACACACATGTTGATAAAATACCTTTGGGTTTATTAGCTAGAGATATGATTTAGTAACAGGGAAATGTTGCCCTTGCAAGACCCAGCTTGACTATAATTAGGTCTTGCAGAGAGACAAGGTCTCAGATCTGACTGCAAGACAAGGGTTTCAATGCAATGAAATTCTACTTTAAAATGGATCTTCTTTAAACCCTAAGAAAAAAACCCCAAACCAAACCCAATAGAATCGCTGGCTTGTATGCCTTGGCAATGAACCAAGCCATTCACATGAAAAAAAATCTCAAGTTTTAATCTAAATTACATTTCTGCCTGCATGCGTTTACATACAGAAAAGGCATATGTGATTTCAGTCCCCCAAACAAAGCACAATCAATTGCCAAAATTACAGTCCTAGGAAGGAGGATTCATATGTTGCAAAGGAAATTCCAACACAACCTTAGAAATGGTGACCCAGCATTAAAAATGATTGTGTAAGTATTTGAACCTTCAAAGTGCTTAACACTTTGTGTTTGTTTAGAACGAACCATTTCCTTGTATGCAGTAGGATAAACACAAGAGCTGTGAGCATTCCAAATCAAAATAATGGGCTTGCAATGGCCATGAGATATTTGCAACAATTTTCTTTGATGATTGCATGGAAGGGTGCTCAGAAAATTGACTGTACTTACGTCCAGTAAGCTATGGGCACTGTCGCTACTCTCTTTGTTTGTTCTACACATGGCCTGGTAGTCATAAAGTGTAATTCTACAGAGAAGAACAGAAAACTGCTTGACTAAAAGAAGAAAACACAGTGGAATAAAATTGATGATATGGAATAGTCTGCTTACAAAGTAGACAGGAAAATAAAAATTGTAAAACAGCAGCAGGGAAAAGAGAGGAAGGGATAATTAAAATTCAGGTTACACAATGGAGAATAAAGGTAAGAAACACTGAAAACTTCATAAAGGCATTTTATCAGACTAAGGAACAAAGCAAAAGCTTAACTGGGAGAAATCAGGGAAATACACATACAGTGTAACACACAATGGTATAAACAATGCAAGAAGGGGAGGATACACATTCAACATGATGTTTAAACAATTGGTTCTGGACTAGGATCAGCACATTTAGCCCCAGAAAGTGAAAGAAGCTATGCATTTGAGGGGCTTCTCACAACAGGCCACTCCTGAACCCCAGTAAAGGCAAAAAGATGCTACTATAGTTCTTTGTGCACAACTAATTTGTAAAAACATGATGTTTCTTCCAAAGAAAAGAGAAGTGAAATTTCAGAGTATTCACAGTGCAGGTAGCTGAAGTAGGATGGGTTCACTTTTGTTTCTTTTCACTTCAGGTACCTGCTGTAATCAGCATATGCTAGTAGCCTCCTCAGATGCATAGTAACCAAGGAAATTTCTTTTTGCTCATGATTTTACTCATTGCAGATACACTTCAGAGATCTAAATGTAAAATCCAGAACTCAGAGATAGTATATGGAATTATGATTATTTATCTAAATCTGTCTGTCCATAGAACAATTAATTAACTTTATCCATCCACATAAAAAGCATTTAACATCTATAGCAGATGTAAAGAATCTTTAGCTGATAAGTTGCAACAAGCATAAATATATAAAAGTTACTAGTGTTATTTGTACATATCCATTTGACTTTTGCATCATCAGAGGGATAAAGAAACACAATTGGACATAGATGGCTTATAGAAGTAAGAGATGGGACTTCAATGTTTTGTAATGTGTGCCTTGCTCCTGAGCAAAGAGGAAAGGCGAGCACACAAATTCAGCTGTGCAAAGGATGTCTCAGAAGCTGCCAAAAACAGGTCATGAAATGCATTCAGCATCACCATGAGGCATTCTGCACTGCATGCCATGAAACGTTGCAACCCGTACCAACAAGATGTCATAATCCATTGTGGTGGAAACTGCATAGAATTTTTCTGATCTAATTTTGTGACAGCAACCATGACTAAAAGCATCTTTATTATATCTGTATTTTCTTTTTGGCTTACAGGCAAAATATCTAATATATTGGATCTTGCAGCTTCAACTCAACATTTAGTGCATGGTCATACTGTTTACATTAGTAATTGTATCTTATATTCAGAATAGAAATGGCTAGGAAGCCATTGTTTTGTGGACTGGCAGAGAGAGGCACATGGTAGACAAACGCATAACTAGAGACCTAAACATGGGTGTAAGTTGAACACTGACCATATTTGGCAGAATGACGCCCACAGCCAGATCCGCGCACACAGATCTGCCAAGACAAACAGAGCAGTACATGGTGTAAGCTGTGCTGCCTCTGTGGCATGCAGTAATACACCACTTCCCCTAGCTGGCTTTTTGTTGGGTTTTTTTTGTTCTCCTTTATTCTCCCTCCTTCAACCATGGTCAGAATCCAGCCCCTGTAAGGTAATCTCTACAGCTCAGCATTTCCTGTTGTGGTTGGCTTGACTATTTTACTCCTCTAGATCCAAGGACCACGTTGCATGTCCTCTTGGACCTTCTACTGATGGCGGCAAGTGGTAAGTGCAGGAAAGGCAGCTTACAGATGTTAAAAAGCTCTCTGCAGCATAGTCTAGGAATTATATATGGATGAATTGGTACCATCCTGCTTCATTCAACACCTAGTGTTACAAGTAGATTAGCATTCAGTTTTGTCTTTATTCTTTGTGAATCTGAGATTTTCTTCTCACTCAGACAGGCCTACCCTTTTGAAGTGCTTGTATTTCAGTTTCAAACAACTCTTTGCAGCTAATGGTATCCTCTTCAGCTGACTATATTTAGTGAACATAACTGTCTGCTTTCCAGGATCTAATTTCAAGTCTATCTAGATGCCCAAGTCCATGCTATGTATAACAGCTATGCATTTTGCTGTAAATCTGTAAAAATGCAATAGATGCTATTGGTACAATGTGCTTGAGACTTTCTGACATCACTGTGCTTTTAACTCCATATTTCCACACCTGGTCACTGAAGTTTGCAGAGCAGTTGTTTGCAACATCATGGGAAAAACATGGACTATGTGCAATCATCATTAACTACTGGAAAGAAACAACAAAATCTAAATGTGCACCTCCTTTGCATATAACTTCAGGGGCCAAATACATTTTGGTGAAAACCTTTTATTGTCAGTTTCCTCATACAGTAAATTCCAGCCTTGCACTTTGTGCTGTACTTACAATTGAGTACGACTCTAGTTCAAGAAAATTAAACTCTAAGACCTATCAGCAGCACAGGCTATAAGAACAAATGTGCTCTATTGCTTTCAGCTACATTTTCAGCACACTTATGGACTTCTGTTTGGTAGTGTATAATACCAATACTGACAATTATAACATCTGAAAGGTTTTCAATATGTAACATTTCAAATTGTCATCAGTTCACCATTCGGGAGTTGTCATATAACATGTAGGAATAATAAGCTTCTTACCATGGAAGTAAATGTCAAGTCCATAAAAAAAAAAAAAAAAAACAAAAACCCTCAAAAAAAAGAAAAGCATAGGAAGCCAGTAATACAGGAAGCCCTAATTACTGACACTAAGATTTATTCAGTAGTCTGTTAGTCTGTGTAAAAGCTAATGGTGACTATAGCTCACTTCTGGTGGAAAGATGTTCATTAACTCAGACACAAGATATGCAGCCTGCCTGGCGTTCTAACCGAGAGGGGAAGGACAGACAGTGTTGAATGGTATGAAGGGTAAACTAGTTTCTAAAGACTAGAGAGGGTCCTTGTGGGACACTGTAAGAAACCCTGTACTGTTCCTGCTCTGACTCTCCCATCTTCATTGACAGACAGAATATTAGTGCCCAGAAGCTGTCAGACTAATACCTTTCGCCACCAAGAAAATCAACAAAAAGCATAAAAATAAATTACAGCATTTTGACAAAACAAATTTGTCATCACGTATCTTTACCTTTATTGTTCAGCTATTCCCAATTGCCAAGGTACTCCAAAGCATTTCATATATAAAAACTACAACTCAACCTGAATTTTCAGTATACAGAATGAAAACTCGTTTACATAGCACACATGCCTGGGTTTCTCCTTAAGTGGGTAAAACGACTCCCATGTAATAACCCACTGCATTAAATTAGTGGTAATATTTACAGAAATATAAACTCTATGCTCAAACTCAGTTTTAAGACACTAATTCTAGATGTCCCATGGACAAAATTTGAGCAGAAAACACACCACACAGCAGTGTGGGAGTTTCAGAGCACAGATACCAGATGCACATCTGGTATATGAAAAAAAAGGAACAGGGCTTTTCTTGTTGGTAATGACAGATGTTATTTGGCTTTTTTGTACTTGCTTGTAAACCTGCATTAGACAGTCTACTACATTGTTGCCTTTCTGACAGCTATTTCTTTCTTGAGAATGGAACAGCATTCTTCAGGGCAGTACAATTACACAATATTCATTTAGAAATGGAGGATTAAGGAAGGGTGCAGGCCTCATACATGCTCTGCAGTGCACATGACAGCTAATATAGAAGATGATTATTGGAAATAGTTTCCTTACTTTCCAGCGCCTTCTGCCTGCCCATACAAAACCCACTCATTTACCCACCTGGCTATTTTTTGTCATATTTATGCTAGAAACATGGGATATTTTGATCTTACTTTTTTTCTTTTACTAAAAAAATCATCACTAAAGATTTTTTAGAAGAACTGCTACTTTTCAGAACTTCTGCATCACAGTTGCATGTTGGACAAACAGTAACAAATCCACTACTCCAATATGAATTGGTCCTTCACTCCAATTTGAATTGTTCCTTCACTCTATCACTGAGAATTTTAAAATGTGTCCACACCTTAACTGAAGCTTCAAGAAAATCTTATTAAAATGAATCCTTAAATAAGAAAGAGTGGCCTAAAGTAAAGAGAAAAATATCCTTCATTTGGAGGCTGTCCTTCCTCAGTGGAAATCAGTATCCTCTTGGTGAGCGACTAGTTACGGTTTTCATTATTTGGCTTAAGAATGTTCTGCTTTTTGCAAGGAGCTTAGTAAAGACTTCTGATTTTTTTTTATAATCTTATAACCTGAAGGCAAAACACTTGTTATGTTTTGCTTATAAAACAAATCAAGAGAGAGAGAGATGAAAGCCTGACTATGTGCATGCATTTGGAGTTCAGAAGCAAAGGATTTGGACTGTTCGGTGCCGCAAGGGCACAGCCAGGACGTGTTAGTCACCAGGCGGCATCTGGGTGCAGATAAAATAACAGAGCAAGAGAAAGAGAAACAAGAGATGCTCTTGAAGCAGCAAGAACTTATTAGAGGGAGTGTTAGGATCTGAAAAAGATGCAATTCAGGAGGGCACCGTTTCAGGCACATATCCTGAGAGCACAATTAAACACCAAAGCATAGACCATTCCTCAGAAGCCAAGAGGACACCTGGTGAAAAGAGAACGTTTATGAGGAAATTATGTTGATTCCACATTTGACTTATAGAATTACTTAGGTTTCCTCCTGCTGGAAAGGACGAAATAGTTTTGAAGTCAAGAGATATGTAATTTTCTCTTATAGATTTACTGTTAATTTCTATGGGGAATTCATTGCTTCGATAGCCCTTAATTTTTCTGATGTTAATGTGGGGTTTGTTAGATTTTCATGCTTTGAGCAACTGAATCTATTTTTGCGCTGTTTTTATACAAACAAGTGCTGTGGAAATTATAAATAAACTTTTTTCTAGATTATGTGAAGCAGATACTTTTCCATAAGCACGTCCTAATTTATTTTATAATAAATTTAAATTATATTTAAATTATTTAACTGTGTGCAATATTCAGGATATAAGATAAACTTCATTTTGCTAAATGAAATCATAGAACATGTCACGTTGCTGTGGAGGCACTGATATAATTTTTCTCCCTAAATATAAAACTCATTAACTAAGAAAATATACATACATACATACACTTTATTCAAAAGCAGTACTGAGTTTAAAGAAATTGAGGAGGGAAGGAGGTATTTAAGTTCACTTTAAAAAATAAACAGCGAACATAAAAATTGAATTTCATCCTGCTGCAAGTTGAAAAGAAATATAGTCAGCAGCAAACAACCCTCTTTTGTTTAACACTTCCAGCTCAATCCTAAAAAGAACTTCTATATCCCTCCAAATCAGTGGTAGTTGAGAGAACACACAAAAGGTTATTTCATTCCTTTTGTGGATGGAGAGCCTGAAAGCTGGCATGAATCAGCGAGGTGGTAGCACATATCTGTGCTGCCACTCAGATGATTGGTGCAGAAGGAAGCAAAGACTCCCAACCCCACAGTCACCAGGGATGTTAGCAAATTCTTCTGCAATGAAGATCAGGCACTGCAGAACCTTTTACTTCTAAACTAAACAAAACCAAGCAGGACTAGATCCAAAAGGGAAAAGCCATGTAATTCACCTGCCAGACAGTAAATGCCATATATGAAACAAATTACAGAAAAGGATGGCTTGGGATATTATCAGAATAAAAGGCTAAAGAACAGTTCTTGCTCTCTATCTTGTTTGTAAAAGCAGCAATGATAAGTAAAACATGCAATATTGATATTGTTGTGCTTTCAGGGAAAGGGTACTGGTAATACATTTTGCCATGCTGTTAGTCAATGCTTGTTTTCTTTACTTCTTATTCTATGCAAAATAAATTTTGGATAGGCAAAACACAACCCCACCCAAACAAATCTGTACTCTTCAAAATATGGTAAACATGTTTAGTGTTTTTCAAGAGAGCTAGCAAAAATTATTCTTCATATTGCTGGAATAATTTCTTCTAAAGGCCTCATCTAGCAAGACTCAAAGACAGTTTTGGGTATTTCTGTTGCCTCACAGAGCTATCTACTGTACAGCAGGAAAGCAGATGGCTCTTTTAGTGCAATTACATCACTTTGACTCTCTCTCATTTTTAATTGATTGGCAATGGCCAGTGTATTGTGTCAAAATAATCAACTTGTGCTCACATTTTTTTTAAGATTTTCTTCAGCATGCAGCTCAGTTGTCCTGAGCTAGTGGGTTCATTATCCATAACTCCCCTGGCGCTCAAGACCAGGCAAAATCTTCACCCAAAGACCTGCCCCAAACTGGTGCCCACTGCAGATGAGATGGAATGCTCAAGGCATGCAGTCTTTGTTTTCTCAATGGTGGTATCTACTGCTATCTATTGCTCCACACATAGTTGGTTTGAAATGCTTTGTCAGGCAGGACAAAACAAATTTGGACAAAGTAAAGCATTATCCCTTGATTTTGACTGCATGTTTTTGTCTGCGTTAAATAAAATGCTTCAACTCTTATGTAAACAGACCTTTTCATCATAGAACTGAGTCTATAAATACATATTACTTCACTTCCTTTTACAGCACATGTTAAGAATGTAATGCTAAATACAAAAAGGTTGCCACCCTCAGAAAACTGCAATTTGGGAGGATTCAGTGAGTGCTACATCTTTCCATTTCAGGTCATTCACTTACTGGGAGCGGTATTCAGCTAGAATGCTCAGAGGCAGCAGGGAAAGCTTTCTGCCTTTAAGAGAGCTGGTTGACCAAGGAAGCACACAAACCATCTGTTTTGAGAGCCTCTGCACACACTCTCACATGTAGTAACTAAATTCAGTGGTCGATGGGATCTGTGATGTGTCTTTGTTTAGTACTAGAAGTGCACAGGAAAATAAAAGACACAAGTGTAAAATATATGGTCAGCACTTCTCTCCTGCTGTAAAAGGACAAAGGGTAAGGAACCGTTCTTGGGCCATGTGAAAGCCATGAAGATTCCAGTGTTGAGTTACACGTTAAAGGAAATGTTCTTGCTTCTCCAGGATGTATAATTTATTTGAAAGGACAACACATAAAATCACTATTAGTTTTTATTGTCATCATGATAGCAAAACCAGCTCAATGCTCACAACAATGTTCAAAGGTGAGTTAGCATGTGAATAAAAATGAATGACTGGCAGCACACACTTTCCCTTTAACAGCAGGGCACTGTGCACAGCCTTGTTTGAGCAATCTCTTGCTTTTTACAGGTCAAAATATTTAATGTCACATCAATTATTTTCTTTAGAGCCATTTGAAACTGTTTAGTAGTAGATATGGCCCAATCCCTTTTCCACCAGAGCACAGTGGGAACAGGAGAGGCACACAGTTTTAGTAACATAGTCAAATAAACTGTCCTTTTAACAAGAAATTCACTGTAGGCTGTCTCCAAGACTTTAACATTCAATGTGCATGATACTGAGTTACACTCGGATCATATGGAAAAGGGGTATAAATGAGAATCCAGCCACACTGCCCACGTTGGCCTTCTTTTATATGACTTCAGCTTTGTTATATTTCATTTTGTTGTTACAACATTTTTTTAATAGAATGAATTCTTACCTCTTAAAGGAGCCCATTGCTAGTAACTTGTTCATCACAGCCCCTTCAACCTCCCCAAAAAAGAAACCCGTCTGTAAGGAGAAAAGACAAGGAATTAACAGAAGTGCAGATAAACACAAAACAACACTGAATGCAATTTAAACTGGCATATCCTAGGATCTGACAAGAGTGGCTTTGACAGTTACATAGATAGCTTTTCAGGCTACTGCTACATAAAAACTCAAGAGGACTTCACAGTCATGGCAAGTTATAGGGATTACATTATTGCCCCTGAGCAGATGTGGGAGCTTAAACAGTATATTGAGGTATATTATATAACATCTAATATCAGAAATAAATGCCGTCCCAACCTAAAGCTTGTAAAGAAAACACACTAATCTGATCACAAACCCTTGTGATTAAAATGTTACTCAAAAATATATATAAACAGGTTGTGAGAGGATTTCATAAGCAGTCACTAAAAATCATTGTTTATAATTCCTGCATGACCTGTTTAAGGAGCTGGAACAGTACATTTCATCAATCCTATAAATTTTTACTCTATTCAGAGTAATTTCATACTTAAAACCACTCAGCCTGATGAATTACTCATTTTGTCCTTGTTCGGTAGATGTGGACTAATAAAAATAAATCTCTGTTAAGAAAACAAACATTCGTGTTATGAATTTGGTATGTAATGTGGAAGTGACTCTATCATCCACAGCCATTCATATGACAGTGGAAAATCTTGCATGTATAGCATTTTTCTAGTTTGCGAAGACATTTTTTATTTTAGAGCCTCAACTCCCAGAAGGATTGGTCATGTTCCCTGCATTGTTTAAAGGGAGAAATCCCACAATTTATGGGGGGGAAAGGGCACTACACTCTCAAATTGCATGGATTCCATAGGTTTTGTATGAACGAAACCCCAATTCCATTACAAGGAACTTAGCTGACCTCAAGTATGCACCTGGGAGTCTGCAGGCAGAAAAGTTACAGCCCTAGCCAAAAAAAGGCATTCCTCCACCTAAAAAGTAAGTATTGCCTTTTTTTTTTTTTTTTTTTTACTCAGGGGAAACTTGGAACATTTTCCAAAACATGCGGGTGGGTAAAGTCTCCTAGAAACAAGAGGAACATTTGTAGCTTATATGACTAAAAATGCTAGCTTCAATAGCCCTAGATGACTGATGAAGAAAGATTACCCTAACTATTGGAGAGGCAGTCAATGTCAAAATGCCCAAACCATAAGTGACAAGTATAACCTTAGATAGTAATAAAACTGATTTATCAAGCTGTGCTTCAGTCTTATAAAGACATTTCAGTGACAGTCCTCTCCACAAAAGCTCCATTTTAAAATGCCATTTCTCCCCTAATGAAGTAACACATAGATTATAATGATTTTTTAACACATTAGGATTTAGTTGCAATTCAGATAAAGAATTACACTGCATCCAAACAAGACTCTCAGAGCAATTCTGGTCATTTTTGGAAAACCCATAGGAAAAAAGTGCTGAAGCAACCCCAGAGAGGTGAGTAACTAATAATACATCAACCCACTTCCCTACCCCTTCTCTATCCACAATAAACATAGAGTGCTCACATACATACATGTCAAGCCAAACACGTACTATTGTAATTATAATAATCTTACTGTAGTGTTATATAAATAGACAACTTTACTGTCCATCTTAGGCTGAGATCCATCATAATTAAAAAACTAGGTCATAACTCATTTCTAGCCTAGTTCTGATCCAACAGTTGTCCACACTGTATTCTTCATGGGAATGCCTAATGGCTAACATCAAATAACATTCCAAAGGAATAATCTCTTCCTAATCATACTTATTGGTTGCAGCGAACTATCAACTAGCAAATCAGTTACAGAAATCACAATTAAGTACCTGTGAGTAACAGCAAAAACAACAGAGAGAATAATGAGACAAAAATCTTTTAAATGCATTAAAGTTATTTGAAAATGAGTGTTTTTCTTAGATCATTGCTCAACTAAGTAGCAAATACAGATTTATGGTGATGGTTCCTTCATAAGGTTTGTAGGATTGAGGGATTATACTTCTTTCAATACTTTCCCATGAAGACAAATCAAATTAATGTTTTGAATGATCTTCTCATTAATCATGACCCTTGTCCTCTCTGTTGTGATGCTGTGTGCTTAGTTTTAATCCTTCAATGGCTGTAATCCAGCTCACAAAACAAACTCCTCAGCTAATAGCTCTGTAAAATTTCATTATCTCAAGTTTGAATGTAAAAGCTGTGTGTCCCCAGTGTCCTCCCTCCCCAGATTTTCCATGTGGCAAAAATGTCACAGAGAATCTTTTTTTTTTTTTCTTTTTCTGGGGGTAAAAATGTCTTCTAGAAGACAGGCACGTCTGCAGCAGAACAGCCCTTTACGAGAACATTTATGAGTTTACGAGCAGACCTTGTCCCAATGGGAGACAGAAACAGCTCCTGTGAGAAAAAAACTTACATTCTTTGTCGAATTTCCTTTTTCTTTTTTTTCCCTACTTTTATGTTTCTAATTCCTGAACATTTTAAGATACTGGCCTATTTAAAAAAAAAAAAAAAAGCAACAAGTAATTTTATATTGATGTGTTACAGAAGACTGAACAAAAATCACTTACCTGTCTATAGTCTTCAGACACTAAAATAAATCCATTGTTATCTATTAGGTAACAGTTGATTGCCTGAAAAATAATACAATATTTTAGTGTCTTTTTATTTTAGGATACAACAATAAGTTAATTGCTTTAATTCCAGGTGAATTCTAAATAGGTTAAGACTTCAGAGCATTATAATGGCTTACATAACTTTACAGTGAATGCAGTCTCAACCTATGGGATGTTACCTGATTTGATGTTTACACCCTCATTTCATGCAAAGCAAAATGAAGTTGTGTACAGAGAGGATATAAGATAATTATAAACAAACATGCAAAGAACAAGGCCAGTGTTTTTATAATCCATTCTTTAAAGTTTCTCTTATAAAGAAGTTTGCAAAGGCATAGAACTTTGCTGCTCCTGATGGCTTCTCCTGTGCTGGGAGAAAAACATCAGCACAATGTCATTACTCTAATGATGTATTAATGAAAACACAGTGTCAGCCTGGAGGACCAACAAGGGACCAGGTAATATTTTTTAATTTGTTCATTGGGGGATGGGACCAGAAACTTCTGTAAAAGAGGCCCCACAGGTCTCCTAAAGCTTTTCAAATTGTGTTTTTAATTGGGAACTGGATTTAGAGGTAGGACTGTTAGCTTTTCGTAGGTCAGACGTATAAATTGTATAAAACAAGCTAAACCCAAATCAGTGCTTCCCTCCATACATGCCTCAAGTGAATTACTTGCTACGGGCAAAGTTTTAATTATTGGGCTTCAGACTTTAAACATAAGTTTCAACTCAAAACTTGATATAACTTTCTTTTCAATACTGCTAAATACCTACCTCAGCGTTAAATCTTTAACATATTTCTATTGTTGGTCTAAATCAGCAAACATTTTATCATTTCTTGAATTTTCTGTGACATTTTTGTAAAAAATAAATAAATTTTAAAATAGGATGGCTTCCAATATAGCAATCATCATGGCTTTGCTTTTAATTCAAAGCTTTTCCTACTGCAAATGAGCTGCACAGTGACATGATAAAATACCCTTTCCGCTAGAATCTGCACATCCAGCAAAATCTCTGTGCTGTTCTAGAGAGGAAAGCAGTTCCATGCAGTAGCAGTTGTGCAAGACATTGTGAAAACACAGTCTGATTATTTAAGAGATGCTTAAATGTGTGTGATTCTCATTTTGACCACATATTTATTCTTTTCCATGAGGCTGAAGGAGAGATTTGCAGAAATGCTGGCTTGAAGTTTAGTTTTTTTAAAAAACCAAAGAAGCCAGAATCAGGCAAAAGTTTGGAATGAACCTAATTCCCTAATGTAAATGCAGGATACTCATTCTAATAGGAGAACCAAAGCTTCAGACACCCCAAGTGACAGAAAACCTGTCAAAAAGGAAGTCAAAACAACTCATTTCCAATCTCTGATCTGCTACAAAGCCAAAAACTGGCAGATGTAATGTGAAAAGCTGATGATGCTGGCAAAGGATCGAGTAGAGCTAATGCATTCAGAGAGGCAGCTACTTAACCTCAATGGCGTACGAAGGGTGGGATTTCAGAAGTAGATTGTAACACCAGAACACTGCTCTCCAACATCAACCATAAACCTCCCACTGACTTTATTAGGAGAGGAGCTAAGTCCACAAAGGAGCTCTTTTGAGGATACACATTTGCAGTTCTCATGCATGAAAGATTAATATAAAGATAATACTTTATAAACAATATTTCTCCACCATATAGAAAATAAGAGGTAGTTATGAAGGACAAGTGTAGTCTTAATTTCCTAGTTTGTGGATTACATGCAGTTGGAAAACATTGGCTCAATTCAAGAATTAGTGGCTATGTCTCTCAAATTGCTAAGCCATAGTCATTCACTAGCACTGTTCAGAATTTAAGAAAATACTAATGTTGTAGCATTGTTATTACTGGAAACAGGCATAAGGCAATAAGTGGAATCTGTATCTTTTTGGAGGAATGTGAAGCAAGAGAGTTTCTATTTCAATCCATTTCAGAAACATTAACAGGAGGAAAACATTCATTCAGGACCATTCATTCACCTGCTTGCCAGCAAGATAAATAACTTTCAATATTCAGTACTGCATTTAAGAAACAGTGTGTAACTTAGATTTAGCATTGACAAAGGACAGTGGGGTGCATTTTGTTGTCCAATCTATTATCAAATCTCAAACAGAAGATTTCAGATACAAGATTAATGCAAGGGATAAAGCAATTGCATGGACTGGAGTTGTACAAAAGAGGCTTAATTCACAAAGCTTCACAGGTATAGGAAGTGAACTATGCACAGGTTTGCTCAAAGGTTCAAGTTCAGTGAACTTTAGATTTCAAGGGGAATGTTCCATAGGTGGAGAGTCCCTGAGCTTGTAAAACAGAGTAGGCATGAAGTCCAGAATAAACACAGCAAGAATGTCGACTGAGGTCTGAGAACACATCTGAATTACAGTAACTTTGATCAAGTTCAAGTCCTCTATGTACTTTTCAGAGCTCCAATATACAATAACAGTAATGGAATGTAATATGATTTAAGAAACCAAAAACAAAAAAGAAAGAAAACAGACTATTAAAGAAAATCTGAGGCATCAGGAAAGCAAGAAGAAATTAGCAAATTCAAAGCTCTCAAAAAAAAAAAATTCTAATCAATTGGATGTATGTATTTTATAATTTAATTATGCCATTCTATTTGCATTAAAGTCTTAATACTTTTAAATGTTTTAATGTATGCCATAACTGTTCAGTAGGTATTTTATTGCCATTGAGAAAAGACAGATGTGAAAGGTAGCAGGCTCAACAGAACTATGATATTTGATTGAGTCCTATCAACAGTGTATTTTGTCATTAACAAAAAAAAAAGTTTGCAAGCTCTAAACTACCAATGTTCACACTATTACTACATTTCTCCATATGCTTGCATGGCTCCTGCTGGTGTCAAGTGAAAATAGCTGAAAGTACTTTAAACTGTTTGTGTTTCTTTTCTTACAAAGAGAATAATAGCAAAAGACATTCTGCATTAATATTTAGCAAAGTATATGACTATTCGTATTAACTGCAGTCAATATAGAAGAAGAGAGTAGATTCTTTCCGGTTGTGCCCTCTTGGAATTTTTATCAGTGTGTACTTGCTGTATAAATACACTTGCCATGTATTACTGTAAAAAAATATTGATATCCTTCTTAAAAAAAAAAATAATTACAAAACCACTGAATTACTGAGCCAAACAGCCTCTTGCCTGCCGTTCATGTATGTTTTGCCATAGCTCTTTTGGCCACTGTATGAAAAGTATCAGACAAATACAGCCTACAGTTCTTACTTCCAGATGTATGATTTTACATTTTATCTTACTTAAATTCATATAGCTTGTTCAAGCACAGTTTATGAGGTGATCCACATCTCTTCACACTATTCACTCAGTTTAGACATAACACACAGATGTTATCAGTATTTGCTTTGTTTTCTTCCAAATCACTAACTTTACATGCTATCACATCTCAAACCCAACTCTTTTTTTTTAATCCCCTGTGCATAATTCCCACCATAGATCACTACAGGATGTGCTTTGTTAAACACTTTTTAATTAATTTAATCAAAGAGACATTGGTTCTTAACCAAAACAACACATGTATGACATCAAATGCTTTGCAAAAATCTGTGCATAAGACTAAAAATTCCATTTTTAGTTATTGAATTCCATTATATAAAAAACTAGTTTAGTGAGGCCATTAAGCCAAACTGACTAAGGTTACTTCTTTTTTTAATTTCTGAAGTGCTATTAATATATTAGTTCTGCCTGTATTCAACCCCAAATTCATGTCTAGTTCCAGTGTGAACATCAGAGATTAGCTTGTAAAATGAACAATAAAGTAGGGAAAAAAATGTGTTAGAAGAGCTTCAAGTTCAAAAACCAAATACACAAAGAACAAGTTATTACAACACATTGTTCAGGAATCTGTGTCAACCCCGTAATTAAATGGATGTTTGTCTCTAACAAAATCTCACTATCTAAACAGTATAATATTTAGAAGGCAATTCCTAATTACACCAGGAGATTATAAAGCCCAACAAGATGTTCAAACTAAATCAATCAACTTTATGCTCTACTGCAGTAGAGGTATAAATAGGAAAAAAAATCTGTTATATACTTACTTCATCATCACAACTTATAGCACATCTGCCATCGAGAGATGCACACTAGAGATGATACAAAAAAACCCAAAAACAATAAAATGTTTTCATTTCTCATTAGGTTATTACAATATATTATATTTTAAACATCCATATTAGCATAATTATAAAGAAAAGTATATTGATTATATTTTTATCTTACAGCAATTGCTCTAAAAACTGCTAAGAACATTTTCAGTCTCTTCACCAATCCTGTTCTGCTTCTGTCTGCAGAGAAAGGGAATCTTCACACTGTAACAATTGCAGCTGTTTTAAACATAATCTATCAAACATCCTCTCCATGTGTTATAAGCTCAGAAACAGTTCATACACAAGGACACATCATTTTCCTATAGGAGTGGGGTAGGATCTGCATTTTAGGGGTCATTTTCTGAAACATTAGAGTTCCAATCTGTTCTCAAAGAGGGATTGCATCACCCAATTGTTAGAAATTAAATTATTATCCTCTTCAATGAGTAAAAATTCTATATCCTGAACATTTTAAGTACAGTTCATGAAAGACTACGAATGTCAATTCAGTAATCTAGTTCAGTTAATTAGTCTCTGTCATTTTATGTTAGAAGATAGGTCCTAAGTAATTAAGAAGGCATAATTCTGCTGTCACTGAAAAGGAACAAATTTCACAATTTGATTCACAGTTCCCACTTTTTCTGAGGGAGAAAATCAACATGTTTCAGACCACCAAAGTAACTCCTTATATATAGGGGCATAAAATTTATAATCTTTCTACTTGTCTCCATAAATATAGGATTAAGAAACTGATTTTGACCACTGAGTTTTCTTTTTTGTAATGATGAACATGAATGTAACTCGGAAGAGGCAGCCATTATATATTTCAAATGCACTGTTTATTTACAATATTTTTGCTTGTGACAAAAAAAAAAAATGCAGCTCATCATCTGCACAGATAGAGAACTGGTGTATATTCAATAACAAAGAAAATTTCCATTTTAAATGTACCTGTCTGCTTGCAGTCCAAAATTTCCGCTGGAAAAACTCAAGTTTCATCTGGATACCTACAGCTGGGAAAGACATACATTTTAACAAAATCATTAAAATAAACCCAGCATGTTTAATTCTTTCAAAATGAGTATTTAAAATTAATCAGAAGGAAAAAAAGTCTGGGAAAGTAAGTCCTGAAATAAAAAAAAACAACAACTAATTAAATTGAAGAGATCACACAGTCATATTTTAAACCATTTACAGTTTGACCAAACATTGTTAAGGTGAAGAATATGCAAGGCAAACATAATTGAAATTGCAGAAGTCTCCATAATTAACATTAAAGTACCACAAGCTGAACACATTCACATCTACCTCAAATGTATATTTTACTGATAAAACAGCTGTAGGAACATGTGTTTTGTGCTGAAACACATGAAGATGTGCTGAAACAACAAGAAAATGTTGGTTAACATTTCAAGTCACCATTTGTTTTTAGGCCACTTGATACACCAATTATCTGTGGAACACAAGAAGTCCACTTCAAACATTAAGAACTTCTCTAAAAATTGAAATTAAGAACATTATGTACAATTCTGACAACAGCTAGTAATTTTGTAATAATTATTCAAAATACTACTGGTTTAAATTAACTACTTCTCATAACCTCAGGTAGGATTATAGTTTTTCTAAGACCAGTGAACCTGTCTTCCTGCCTATTCTCATGCTGCTATCAGACCCAGCACTCCACTGTTTCTATTGAACAACAATATAATGCATCGTGCTTTGCATAAGCTCCAAAGTCAGTTGATTCTTCTGGTTTCACCTGCTTAAACTAAGAGAATGATAACATACCATCTATCTGTGCTGAAAAATTCTGAATTAGATTCCTTTTATTTAAAAGAAGTTAATATGAAGATATGGTAGGAAGACAGGGACAGGGGGATAAATACGTCTGCTTTGACTGCTCTTGCCAGCTACTGCTGCATCCCTGGACCTTATCTTTTATGCTATCATTACATTCAGAAGAATTAACAGAGTTAATGTATGGGTAAATAATTTCCTTTTTAACCCCTGAGGTGATAATAAAGCCTTCTGGCAGGCTTTTTGAGAACCTTGTAGCTGGCACAGGATACAATTTGGGGGGTTCTTAATGCCTCAAGAACTATTCAAATATAATTCCAAAGGTTTTTAGAGCCCAGGGGATTCTGAACATTCCCTAGTCCTTTAATGCTTCAAACTCCTTTATACTTAAATCTGTGTTTTACAGACTGCCTACACGTGGGGAAAAAGGGAAGCTTTAGAATTGTATCTCCCATGTCAGCAATGCCTTGTTTAGCCTCCTGGGTGTAACAGCTACCACAGAAGTTAGAGAAAGAAAAGCAATTGCACTGAAATTTTCCTAAACAATGTTAAGCAAGGTATCCAGATAACAGCCACATTTTTAGTTAAAAGAAAAACAACCCAAAAAACCCCCCAAACCAACACACAACAATAAAATAAACAAACAGAAAAAAACACAAAAAACCCCCAATAAACCAACAACAAAACTCCACAAACAACAAAAATATAATCTTTATTTACAGGGAATATACATTGTAAAGCATACAATAAATTATTCTTCAATGTTTGTAGGTTTAGTTCAATCAAAATGGCCAAAGGATACAAGTTATTTATCTTTTGCCAGGAAAAAAAAATGTGTAAAAGGAGAAAATGTTTTGTCTTCACTGCTGCCTGCCTTTTGTAATGTCATTGGGGTGTGGGCTGGAACTAGAGGTACACAAGAGATCAATTCACATGAGCTCATGGAGGTGTAAGAAGTCACTCCACACAACACAAAAATGTGTCATTTCCAATGAATATTGCAAATCCAATGTTTTGTTTCACTCATATTAGCAAATTTATTTAGGTGATTCCACTAAATACCTTTAAAGCTGTTTATGGAAAACAGTTGCTAACTCCCTGAGATTTCTTTCTTTACTTACTACAGTGGCTGCTCTTTTGCAGTGCATACCCTAGGAAATAACAGATGGTTGAGAATGACAAAGTTAAATTCTTGGCCCAGAGATAATTATTGTTTCATAAGTAATTTCCTATGCATTGATTCCATGGCTGAGGGTAATATTTCACCCTTTTAGTGGGATGCTTTGAGGATAGAGGTATTGGGAAGTGTTCGACCACTACAGAGCTCAGGACTGCTTAGTTTCAAGGCAAACATGAAGGAAAACAAATAGCTACTCAGAACAGATCAGGATTGCTTGTGTTCATTTAAAGATCTCCATGGTTAAGCAAATTGACAGAAATACAAGAAAAAACATCCTCAACAAATTACTTCTGTGCACAGAACTACAAGAGCTCTTAGGCTCTAAGTAAAAAGAATAATCTTCTACTTAAAATAAGAGAGGAAACCAGATTACACTGATTTATTTCAGGCAAGTTAGGAGCTGAATCTCCCTATAAGCCTGGCAGACAGATTCCAAATATATAATTAAGGGAAAAGTAGTAAAAGCTAAGGGATTCCATTCTATAAAATATCTATAGAATGTCACACTATATAAAAGTACTAGTTCAGCAAGTTTAGAAAAATATCTTAAGGTCTCCATCCCCTTTTCCCACAGAATACAGGATAGACTAAGATAGACACCCAGCATTTCAAAGATATTTGGGCCTCCTAATTCTGATAGAATAATCTTAAATGAGGTTTAACTTGGCTTCAAAATGAGAAATCTTGGATAAAGATTTGTAGCAGGATTTTTTTAATGTATATTGTCCTTGTGTATTAAGCTTATAATCCTTAAGATTCCATTCTTTCTGCCTAATCATATTACCTCTTATTGTATTTTAAAATATCAGATAAAGAGATGTGAAACATTTCAGAACACCTTTACTTAAAAAAAAAAGTTGATTACACTTATTTCATTTATACTTTAAAATCTGTTTTCAGTTTTTATCTTAGCCAAATAATTAGATGTAGAGTATTACAACCCAACATACAATACTGAGAAACAAACAACTGCCAAAAAGTACCTCTAGTACCAATTAATGGAAGACTCCCACCAAAGATCATATCCTTAAAAATACTTATAAAACATGTGTTATGCAATGTAATTAAAATGAAATTCTACACATATTTTTCCCTCAATTTTAAGATGTTTTAGCTAATAAATTAGAGGTGTTCCAAAACACATGTTCTGAACAGTAATAGTAATGCTCCAGAATCATCCAACATAGCTATATTCCCAGAGATAGTCACTCTTTCTTCACATGCAGGACATATAAAAAATATGAACAAACATTTGTTAAATGTGCACTTCCTAGACTGCTTCTAATCCCAGTTTCAGTTTACTTGCACAATAAAATGCAGTTTCACGTTTCAACGTTCACACTTCATGCAGTTTCCTTCTTGATCTCATTGATCTTTTCCATTCTAGCCATACCTTCCTCTTCTCAGCCCAGTCCCCATTCTGGCAACCCAGAAGATCTGCAAAATTTTCTTTTTACATGAGCAAATATTCATTTTACTATCCAGAATGTCTGAACCTGATTGAGACACCCAACAAAAAAAGCTTCAGCCCATCTGAAATCCATGTAAATGTGCACCTATCTTTTCCACCTTATCTTGAGCTGCTAACATTTGAGCCTCACTAACATTTACAGATCAATTTTTTATTTTTTTTTCTAAAATGAGTATTTTATTAACCTAGATACAATGTAAAATACAAAAAAATCTCAAAGTGCAAATTAGCACTTAATTTTGGATTCCAAACAATTTTCAGAAAAAAAAAGATACTGTATTATTACTGGTATCTTACCTTTATCTTTTAATCACCAAATAAGTGGAATGATTGCTCATGCAGACACATTTTTAAGTCCTATATAATTATCAGTTTGTTACAGGAGACAGCTTTCACATGTCATAATATGTTATAAGATTTTAGCAACACAGAGTATTTCCTTCATCAGAACTATCAGGAAGCAACATATAAATGAGTGAATTCTTCTCCAATGAAGAATGGAAAGTTGAAGTGCTGCCTCTTTACTCATGGACTTCAAACCTGCTATTTTCTTCCAGAATATTTTTAGAATTAGTGGTGGAAGCAGTTGTATGAATAGAAACTCCCAAGATACAGGGAAGGCAAGGGCAACTGGTATTTCCTGGAGATCAAGCTCAAGCAGAGAGGGAGGAGACATTGGGAACTTGATGTGAGGCCAAGCTGAAAGGAGAGCTAGATGATGATTGCTGGAAGGCCGAAGTTCATCCAAACTCAAACCACCAGGGAAAGCTGAAGGGCTTGGTTTGCAGCCAACCTCTAACAAACTGAACTGCGGAGGGCAGTCTGTGAACATCATCATAAACCAGACTCCCTTTGACTCTCTGACATGTATCTTCCTTCTGGAGGACTAATGAAGTAGCATTAGGAGCAGGAGGAAACACAAAAAGGATATAAATTGAGTGAAAAATTTTAAAAATATAGATGCTGTTGACTGAAAGTCCATTGCCTTTCCAGGAGGTTTCGGTGAGGGGCTTAGAGGGAAAAAGGTTATCTGTAAATTATCATTCAGACAGTTACACTGTATTTCAAACTTCACAAAATAATAGTTGATGTGCTGCCAACATTCTAATAAAGGGCTCCTACAGAAATCTGCTCTTTTACCCTGTGATAAATTTTGTGTACCAGAAGCACACCTCAAAGGAGCTACCTGGGAATCCATTTGTAACTTAAAAACAACAAAACAAACAAACAAAAAACTACAAAAAAACCCCAAGAAAACAAATATCCTCCCATAAGGCTGGAGAAAGCTAACCACTTGGTATGCAAAATTACACCAAGTGCACATTGCTGGGAAGATAAATTCTTTGTTCCTGAGAAATACAAGGGGTACATTGATAGTATAAAATAGTGGCTTGGACTGTACCGTTTGAAGGGGGTGAGGCAGGGCACTGTCAAGTCCTGTCTGCTGTCTAAAGTACCCTCCCTGTGACTTTTAGAAAGCAACCGAAAGCTACTGACACCTGGTTTACTCCAGTACCAAAAAAGAGAGAATGAAGGAGGGGAAGAAAAAAAAAAAAGGAAAAAAAAAAACACCACAAACAAAAAAACACCTAGGGTAGTATTTTTGTTAGGCTCAGTAGCCTGCAGAGAGAAGGCAAACACCATCAGAAAACTGTGCTGGAGGCAGAACTTTTATAAGGAGTTCTTATAAACTTCAGTTTTCTTCCAACTTCCCCCTGCACGGCCACTAGTCTGACAGGTTTTTCTGAATTCTAATGGTACAGGAAGCATGTGAAGACTAAAATCCAACCACAGTAACAGTAAAATAATGAAGGAGTGATGGTATTTTAATAACTCCCTAACCATTTTATGATTTTATAGAGTATTCTTGCTCTTTTTTTGTCATTGTTTTTCAATACTCAAGTACATTTCATGACTGATACAAAACAAACAAACAAACAAACAAAAACCCAAAACACAAGAACAGTATGTATTTGTAAGAACATTTATAAATCTTAAGGGAGGATCCATGACTTGTCAAGCTCTCAAAAAAAACTTTACTTCTTACAGCTGAGGTCCTAGTTTAGAGTAGCTCAGCCAGTGTTCCTTTCACATTTCAGCCAAAAGGCTGTGGTTTCAAGTTTGCAATTAATGAACCCTAAGAGGCTCAAAGTTCAGACAAACATCCAGAAATTAGGATACTTATCTGAACTCTTGGAGGCCATGACCAGACTCCCTTAGGAGATGTCAGGCTTTCTGCTTCCACTTGTAACTAAAATATAACATGTTCAAACCTTGATAGTTTGTAACCAAAATATAACACATTCAAAACTCGACAGTATTTTTTTTAAGACTTGATCCTGGCTACTACCTAATTCTGTTGACAAAAAAGTCTGTATCTACATACCCCAGCATTATGAGAAAGGCTGATTTCAGAAATGGGCAAAACTTCTATTGCTCTTATTCCTAAACGGAAATCCTCTCATAGCAGAGTGGCTGAAGAATACTTTGCATGAGACATTAAAGAAAAAATTATGGCATCCACTGCAAAATCATGAATGGTTAAAGTTGGAAGGGACCTTAAAGCTCCTCAGGTTCCAACCTCCCTGCTGTGAGCAGGACACCTCTCACTAGACCAGGTTGCTCCAAGCCTCATCCAACCTGGCCTTGCTTCAACAAGTAGTATAATATAATTTACATCTTACAGATTAGTAGGATTTAATTGTCAATAGAGCAGTAAAGCACATTTTAGTAGTATTAATTAATAATTTTTGAGAGAAATCAATATAATGGATATGAGGTGTCATCCTTTTTAATGGATAATGGATTTGAAATAAATCAGGAAGGTTTGCTGAAAGGTTGTTGTCTTTGATATTCTATGAAACCAAGGATTTCTCATACTAAATAACTTCTTTTACTACTAAGTTGCAAGATAGGTGCAAATTCAACTGGGACTTCTGCCTGAAAGGTGCGAGCACCACTAGAGCTCAATGAAGTTTGTGAGAGTTAAGGGATGCCCAGCACATGTTAAGACTACTTAGCACCTTCCAGAATGGAGCTCTGGAGAATGCAAAAAGTCCTCAGATCTCCACTCAAATGAGGACTTTTGTTAAAAAATGTTTCAGAAATGATGCTGGCACATAAAGGTAAACTTATTCCTGACTTACAAAGAAAGCTAGCCTTTCAAGAGCCAGGTTCTTGTAGCTGTTGAAGCATGTATCAAAGGTAGATTGATACTGATGGGATTTCCAGAAACACTCACTAACACTGCAATCAGTAAACATAAGGTCATTGTTCTGAAGCCTCCAATATATTCCTAGGCATTAAAATAACTTTGAAATACTACTTTTCAAAATCTAGACATCGCTAAATGACAAAGGTTCTATTCGAAATATTACTGTAACACATTTTATATAATATATTTGGTTTTCTAATTGGGTCAATTCAATCAACTGCATTTTACTGCTATTTCAAAAACAAGGATGCCAGAATCTTTTTCAGAATTAATGTATCTTCTCAGCATGTCTATAAAGGAAGCAAATATTATGTTCTGCAGTCTTTCAGAATGCAGAGTTGACATGCCCTACCCTAAGGGAAAAACCCATCTCCCTTTCATTAATAAAAGGAAATCAAACACACACATAAGAGATGCAGTAAGCTATTACAAACTTCAATAAAGTATATTTAAACAGATTTATTTTAAATTCTGATCTCAATTTTTTAATTAAAAATGGTAACAGTGACCATAGAAGGAAAAATAGAACCATGCCACACAAATTTCCCTGCTTTTATGTGCAGTTAGAAAGCATCTATAAGGATGGAAGACTAACTTCTGCATGTGTAGAGATACTTTTAATTTGTGCTGACCTCATGTCTAAGACCCTTTTTAATTTAATTCAATCAGATTAGATTATGGTATTGATTATGATCATACCCATAAATCAGTATTTTAACTGAGTTTCCATGGAAATACTATACGTCCCTGTTTTCTTTTTAGACAAGGCTATGCCTGTTTAATAAGTTTGCCGAGGACAACATGTTTTGTTTAAGTTACATTAACTGAAGCCAATACTTCCTAATTACATTACCAGATGCAACATTTACAGCAGTACTTTTACCATGGGAAACCCTCCACCATTTAGCCTATCTTAATCTCTGAAAAACAGGAAACATCAGCATTGTCATTGCTTAAAATGTGTTAACTGGTCTTATATCTATAAAAATAATCTCTTTTATTAAATCACAACATTGGTCTTGTTTTACAATCTTTATATATAAAGGACATCATCCCATGGCATCTGGATTTCTGTGAAACTGCCATCAGAGAACATCTGCCCATGAAGACAACCTGATCCACTGGCTAAAGAAAAGTGATTGGATTTCTATTATAAGAAACCAGTAAAACCTAAGTATTCTTGCAATCATACGTGACTGATGAGGATGTAATCCAGAAACAGGCATCCCAACTTGCATGAAGCAATCTTGGGTGAGAAAAATATGGCAGGATTTGATCTTTACAACTGTAAGACAGAATGGGAAACTCTTTATCCTGAAGCAAACATCACTGTTCCAAAAACAATATTCCTACTGCTTTATAAAAAGTTAGAAGATAAGAATCTTTACAAAGCACAACCTTATCAATTTCAGTCTACAACTACAAAGAGCAGAAATAGCCTGTAGGTTTTTTTTTTATTATTTCCCAAATAGAGTATTTTCTGAAATCATAGGTTGGCATATAATAACTCTAATAGAAGGTGATCACAATCAAAAGGAGGTGGTTTCTTATTTGCGGTTAAAGATAAATGCTTGAAAGTCTGAAAATAAAGAAAACACAACAAACACTTATGACTAAGTTTCAATTTCCAGATTTTACACCTTTGCTCACGACACTGGTAGAAATAAAGGAAGCCCACTCATTAATGTTTGTCTTCTTCTAAAGACTAATATTGCCTTCTTGAGTCTTTTCTCTTGTCTCTTATCTTCAGTGCAGAAGCAGCATATTGATTACACATTTATTTTTGTCTGCCACACTTTTTTTTGGTACTAGTTTACCCTAATTATCAATCTTAAAGATAATACATGAATAGCAATAAAATCAAACAGCTACTCTCTTTCACAAGTGACTTTTTTTGTTCACATTTAGCCTCATAAGAACTCTAGAAATCTAGGTCTGACAGGTGCCATAATCTGTTTAAAAAAGTAAAAAAAAAAAATATTTGAATCTGAGTGGTCAGGTTTTTTTACCATTTCATACTATTTTATTCAGAAAACCAGAAAATTCGCACCATGCTCACACTTGCAATTCAAATGGTATGTTAATTTAAGTGTGCAAATTAAACTTCATCTTTTCTGCTGAGTTCAATGAAAGATTTGCTTAAGGTTTTAGGAGAAGGACCAGGCCCAGCATCTTAATGAGGAATATTTCAGGTTTCACAATGTGTCTTAGCAAAACTGCTGTGACACTACAATGAAGAGGATTGGAGAGAAACAGTTTTCAGACTTCTGTAATGTGAATCTGCAGTTACTGTGATGCAACTGAAAGGTTGTTCTCCATGATTAATTTCAGCCAAGGTCCTTTCAGACAAAGTACTGCAGAGAACCAAGCATTGTGTAACTCCTTCAGATATAAATTGGTATCTATTTCTTTCTCAAAACTGTTTTCATGTTTTCAATTTAAGAAAGTCTGCAGAACTTTTCTTCTGAAACAGGTATCCCTTAACTACAAAGCTAAGAAAGCAACAATCTGTAAAAGTATGACCACGTAACAGCACGTAATGGGGTAGACAAAGTATTTAATTGCAATGGAAAAGCCTGTCTTATAGCTCCTTTCAGTTGCATGAAACACAAATGTGTGCCTATATTTGGAACATGACATCTCCAAATCATTGAATTACAAATGACAGAGTTCTTTGCTCTTTCTTCGTTCTAAAGGGTTTGCAGAAAGGCATGTTGTAGCAGCAGCTAATGCAAACCTATGTAAGATCTTACTGACACTAACAAACAGAAGTATAGAAATTATTAGTTCACTAAACTAGGTTCATGATGCATACCTTCAACTTCTAAAAGCAGTTAGCTTACTTCTCTCAATGACTACTTTAAGAATGGAGAAGCCAGTAGCCCTGTTCTTTATGTTCATGTATTCTAAGTGCTGAAACACAGAGATGGAGAGAAAATGAACACTGAGCAATGTACTGTCACTCTGAAAAGAAAAAGGATAAAAAGTCTGAGCCAAAACACGAATAACTAAGGGCAGCCCTGCCATTATGTTCCAAAATAACATACTGCAGAAAGGAAGGAAAGCAAATAAAGATCAAAATACACCCTTGACCATAGCAGCTCTAGCTTTATGGGCAGATGAAACTCAATTATGTTGGGAACTTTTGAGATCATGCTCTAAATTAAATAATATTAAAATAGAAGTGCCCTTGGATAAAAAGGTATTGTATGAAATGATAGCATGTATTACCTGTATACTTCAGTATCACTCAGTGGTGATGAAGCAGAAGTTAGATGTAAACACTGAAGGCAAAAAAGATGAGATCGACATCTAAATGTTGCCTGAATTTTAGGGTTAATAATCTACTTTTATGCAGTACATTGTTTGTATAATTGCTCACAGGCACTCCAACTGTTGTTACAAGTTTGTTATCTGCTCAACTATTGCATGTGATCAACCCAGAAAATTCATCTTTCAGCATCTCATGCAGTAAAAGAGAAACACAGCTAAAAGTTTGCAAATAGCTTTGGTTAGTACAAACAAAAACTAGACATAGCTCGGTGTTACTACAGTCAGAACATCATCATTTACGCCAATCACACTAAAATATTTTCCTTCTTACTTAGCAGACAGCATGTCAGCCATTTGGTGTGATCCTCCTAGCAGCTGTACTGTACCGCAGTAAACAATTTTGCTTTTTAAGAAGTCAGGAAAAAGCAAATATTATATACTTTAGATACTTCATATATTGTAATCAATATTGTAAAAATTCCACATTCTATTAATGAGAAAAGAAACCACAGAATGAGGGCCTTTTGTGATTCTGAGCAGGAAAATAGGAAACCAAAACAGACATACAGAAGAACATGTATTCAAAACAGACAAGATAATAATGAACAGGCAAAAAAAGAGTGTAAGAATAGTGAAAAAATTATGACAATCTTTAGTGTCCTTTACTTGCCATTAAGTTGCTTCATTACTGCTATTACAAACTGTACATCCATATAAAGAGGGTTTTATTAAAGCTACTTTCTACTTTTCATGGCTACAGGTCTGGGGGATGCTCTTTTTTTTTTTTTTTTTACTTTATTGTTTTGCCTATTGTTTTACTCCTGTATAAATTTCCTCCCAGGCTATTGAAATCCTTCTTCGTCATCCCAATATTTCTCTCCCACATTACACTTTCAGAAGCAAGTTCCATGACTTTTAAGAGTTATGCTTACATCAGAGGGATCAAGTGGTTTACATTTCAGAACCTATTAAAGGAATTTAATTATGCAACCACTTCCATTTGGATACACTGTTACTGTTCTTTGTTAATCTATACCAGATTTTCCAGTATTGTAATTCTCATTAATAAAATGCCCTCTGAAAGAGTTTTGTTGTTTTGATTTCGAGTTTTTGTTTGGTTTGGAGGTATTTTTAAAGGAAAAAGACATCTCAGTGGCCTATTTTACAAATTCTGAACAGAAACACCATTATCCCATATACTAGCTGAGTTTTCCAAGGAGGTATGTCTGAAAACAACTCCAGGAAAGGGATGTAAAGTCTGTCTATATACCTCAACTTATCTTGTCACTTCATATAAAACATTCTGTGGAAAAAAAGGTATTTCAGAATCACACTTTTGTTTAAAACCTGCTCACAGGTTAAAAATTGGAGAATTAAAAAAAAATAATAATAAAAAATAGGATTTTGGTGTATAGAGAGGACTTTTGGTGAGTGCTGCTGTAGCAGTTAAAGCAGTATGTATGACAGAAATCCAGAGACCAAAGAAACAAAACAGCCAGCAAATGTACTGCCTTACAAAATTTACCAGTATTAAAATGAAGACCAGCAGCAGCAAGTAGAGGTATCTGGCTCATCCTTGTTCATTGGAGTCTACCTGCTGCGAGACAATTAAGATTCTGTCAGGACTTACAGGCTTCAAGCTTTTCTCTTGTAGAGAAACTCCATCAAAGGAAAAAAATCCATTAAAGCTCAAATGCAAATCTACTGTGCACATCAGTCCTGATCCAATAGAACACTTAAGTATATACTGATATTCAAATCCAGAAAAGTACCTATTTAACGTTTATCAATGGTGTAATTTTAATGTCAGGCTATCCAGTACCTTGCTTAAATTAAAGAAATAAAAATCCCATGGCTATTTCCAAAGTGTTGCATGAATTGCAGAAGTTTAATTATTTGACTTTTTACTGCAGTAGATGTTATCCCTGCTTCTGCAAGTTCTCGTGTTCAAGTGACTATTCAGAGCAAAGAAAAGAGAGTCCTTTTGAGCCCATAAATACAGGAGTTCCCAGCAGAACTGCCTTAAAAGCAGAAAAGGAATTAATGAAGTATGAGTCCTATTTTGCAGCACAATCGATGAGAAGCAGTTAAGCAAAATCTACTGTACTTTACAGACTTTTTGCATACACTGAGAACCTTTCAGCTCTTTTACAGGAAGATGTGAAAGAAAAATCCTTCCAATTCTTACAAAAACTGGCCTAGTAAATCAGCCATTCAGAATGCACAAAAATTTGTTCTTAAGCTTGATAGCAGGGTAAGTTATGACCATGAAGAGAAATTCTTAATAAATATAAAAATAAGAAAAAAACAAACAAACAAACAAACCACTAAGTAAAAGCTTAGAAAATAACTTGATCTTAGATAATGAATAATCTCTCTAGAACCAAAGTGAGTTATCTCACTTTTAACATGTTTACAGGAGGACAAAAATCATCTAAAATGTCGAGATAAAACAAAATGTACATCTGCCCTTATTTTTACATGTGTTTTTCTATCTCCTGTTTTTATTACTCTCATTTCTGTTAGCTTTATGTCAAGCAGTATATTTTTCTGCTTACAATAATGGCAAAATGAATGAATGAATGAACATACTGGAGATACTTTTTTTCTATGGATGCTCAGCAAGTATGACAGGCAGTTGTCATCAGTCAGGAAACTATAAAAAATTTGAATTTGTACCCGCTGCTCCCCCTGCTGCTATTTGTGATAGAACAAACATTCTGTTGGCACATAATCTGCTCCTTGCTACAACTTCATTGAACTTGCAGTGAAGGTAAAGCCCAGCACCTCTACTTCCTGTGCTTCTCCTCATTCTGAAGGTCTTGCATCCCCTCAAAGAATCTTTCTACCTACCGAAGCATACTGTAAGGCTGATGCTTGAACATTTTCCAAGTAAACACTTCTCCCCTTTATATAATTCTGCTCATTTAGTTCTTGGAAAAGGAGTGCAAGCCAAACCAACTCCTAAGCTACATTATATTAGGCTTATAATATCAGAACAAATTGCTGACTGACCTATCTCATGGGTCTTGCATGACTTTAGTTAAGCAAGAAGCTGAAAAAAAATGCAGACAAAGGACTGACTCAGTTGTCTACAGATTACCAGCAAAGACCCGGATATGAATGTTAAAATAATTTTCCAGTCCAAACCAGAGAAATGGTCTGGGGATGAAGAGTTCAGATCTAAACTGAAAAGGTACTCAGAGGTACAACTCCAGTGATATCATGTGACACAGCACCACACATCTTACCCAGGAGCACCTCGCTGCAACTAGCAGGCTGTAAGTCTGCCCCACTGTAAATTTCCACCTGGAATGCAGTATGTTTCAGTTCATCTAGTCAACTATTACATCTCATACACTGGCCTCTTCTAGAGGTGTCAGAGGAAGGTGTAAAAATTCCCATAAATAATAATTATGGGAAAAAAAAAAAAAAAAAACAACCCTGCCCACAAGGAAAGGTTTTTCTCCATAACTTGTGTCATTAGAGGTTGATTAAAGCCCTTAAAAGTGAAAGTTTATATCCCTTCTAAATGATTTTTCACCCCATGAGGTAACTATGGCTCCAGATTATATATGAATCCTACTAATCTTTTGGCCCAAGGTAACTTTCAACAATGTGTTTCATAGATTAATTATGCATTACATAAACAAGTACCAGATGTATTTAATGAAGGCAAAACAGCCACTGAAAAGTAGAAAACTGCACTCTTCCTCTCAAAGTCAGTGATTCAAAAGACAAAATCACAACTGCCTGTTTCTTCTTTTCTGGAAGTACAAAATATTTTTTTCTCACCTTAAAGAGGCACCACCAAAAATCCATAACAACGGCCAAGGACAGACACAAACACCTTTTTAGAGGTGTCTCCTTATGCTGTGTGATAACCATGACTGGATGTTATTAAACTCTGGCTGGCATTACTCTCCTCTTATCTTACCTAAGCAATGAGATGTCTGAAGAAATCCATGCACTCGACTCTTCTGGAAAATATGACCAGCTTTTTTAAGGTGTATATCTTACTCAAGCCAAATTTGGTTTGATCTATTGGTTTCTACTTTTCTTGTGAAAGGGAGGCAGAAGGACAATCCAGGGACTTCCTCTAATTTTTTTCATGTTTTGAAAACCTCACACCCTGGCAGGCAAAAGCTGAGAGGTTCTGGAGCTCTTGGAGTTCAAGGACTGCCTTTGTAGAAAGAAAAGCCTGAGGGACTCAAAGGTTTCTTATGTGCATTCTGACTGATAGCTGGGAAAGGCTAAGACCTTTCTCCATGATTCAGTACTGACTTTTTAAATGCTGGTTAAAGGAGAAGACTTTTAACAACAGAGGCATGGGCTGTTTCACTAACAAATATGAATTACTTTCTTGTCCTGAATCAAACTGGAGAGGATTCTGCATTGCCCAGGGCTGTATTTAGGGTCTACAGCAAGAGCTTAGCTGTTTTACCAATCTGGAGACACATGGTAGTAAGGAGAAAGGACCTGCCATTTCTGTGTAAGCGTCACAGGACCTTCCCAGTCAAAAGCAAAAGGAAAATAAATCTAATAAAGAGAATTTATAGGAATTGTCTGCTGTGGTCATAAGAACATTTTTTTAATATAATCATGTCTGCCAGGACTCAGTATACAATGTAGTGGAATCTGAATTGCTGTAACTTTTAAATATCTGAAATATTTAAATCATTTATTTTCTGCTAGTGTTTAAACAAAATAATTTTCTTCTGTAAAAGATAATTCTTGCACATACTACTCCTTTAAACACATGGCAGTAACTGCTGCAGCACAGTATTAGCTGGCAAAACAAACACTGAACCACCCCCATCAACCAACAGGGGTAGGATATTAGTTCTTTGGGCTCTCTTGCTGTTTGCAAAGCAAAACGTATCTTGTTACAATGAGGCACAAGTTAATTTAAGCAGTCACAATAACATAGTTGCTGCACCACATCAGACAACTGAAAAGAATCCTGCTGGCTGTTCTAAAGGTCGGACATAGGATAGGTTTCACGGTTATTCTGTTTCTGGCAAATCTCTACCTGTGTCCCAACTGCAATTTTCACCACATCAGACTTGTCTGTCACGACCAAAGTATTATAACTAATAAATGGAAGTAGGACACAGATTATAGGTTGGGGAAACTTCTATTTACAAAACATGCGCATTCGGAGTTCTCAATATAAGGAAACAAATAGCCACATTAAGGTTTAAGGTGAATATCAGAATTTTTTTTTTTACTGTGAGAGTGACAGAGCACTGGAACAGGCTGCCCAGAGAGGTTGTGGAGTCTCCTTCTCTGGAGACATTCAAAACCCGCCTGGACGCCTTCCTGTGTGATGTACTCTAGGTGACCCTGCTCTGGAGGGGGGGTTGGACTAGGTGATCTTTCGAGGTCCCTTCCAACCCCTAGGATTCTATGATTCTATGATTCACATCTACACAAAAAGCAAATCACCAAATTTAATCGTATGTTTCCAAATCTGCACTCAGCATGAAGATTTTTTAAAAAGTAATAACTTCTTATCCCGCAATTCCAAATACATAGAACAACCTCTGCATTATTGTTGGAACAGAACCTCCCACAGTGCTTAACTTTCAGTGATCTTGTGCTACGAACATCTCTTTAATATGGTGTGTGCTAAAAATAATACAATTATAGTAGAAAGACTTACCTAAAATAAGAGAGGCAGTTAAAAGACATTCTTTAAGCCCTCTGTTAGATTACACAAACTGCTGTGGGGACTTGTAAACCTGATTGGCAAACATTAGTTAAGAAGGAAAAACAATTAAAATAAGAAAACAATTTAATTCATGAGCCAAAAATAAAATTTAAGATAGCAAAGAAAATTTTGAAGTGTGGAAAAGTCTTAGATACCAGAAAACAGTAACATAACAGCTGGTACCTCTTGCAATATAATCAAAAGTCATGAAAAGGACTATAATTGATATAAAGGATGAGTTATTGCAAGGACAGAGGAATGCCATCTCAAGCAACAAGTACCTGACATAAATTTGTTCTTTGAAAGAGCAGAGATTCTTCAGCAAGCAAGGCTACAACTTCTAAGGTCAATTATATTTTATAATAGCCCTTTTTGCATTTAGCTCTGTCTTCATTACAATGACTCACTGGTACAATTTAAGATAGGTCTGTTTATATGTTTTTATATCAGTGCGCACACATGGATTGGAAAAGGAAATAGCAAATAAATATACTGTGTAACAAAGGTTAAAGAAGTTTTTCTCTTTAACCTGACATTCATTCAAAGCCTGTTACAGCTGATCTGTAACCTTATCTCTCTCTCCCTTTCTGAAGTTGGAGTTATACAGTATGACTGTGGTACCAGGTAATAAGCAGCTACAGTATTTCCCTACACTAAACCACAGACCATCATCCTCTATCAGGGTGACGTGTCATTCATCAAGAGTGCAAAGGACAGTATGGTCTGCCATTTGTAGCAATAATCCTAGTATCCTCAAGATGAACAGTCATGTTTACTTCACAGAATGTCAGTTGTTCTAAGTTCTCCTTCACTGTTCAGCAGTACTAACTGTTCCTTTGGATCTCTTGTTCATATCAGAAACAATTCAGCAGAGATACAATAAAACAGTTACAGCTCTTTCACAAGTCATTAATCTTTTCACTGCTGTAGATGGTACAGTAGCAATTAGTTATACTGAAGAAGTAACAAAGAGACAAGTCAAGGTACCACACGAACACCCGAAGTACAATTTTAATATGATCTCCCATACCTTTCCAATATCTTTGTAAATAAATAAATTCAGGATTCTTGGTGACCAAACCAGTATGTGTGCCATTTTTAGAGACAGAGCCACTAGTTCTGTGTCCCCATGCAAGAAAATCCTGTCAGCACAACTAATGGATGTCAGATAAATAAGCTTAGAAGAGCAAACAAATGCACTGTCAAAAACCGTGTCATCAACCCGCAGCCTATTTGTAGTGATATAATGCACTCCATTGCTTCCAGTCACAGCCCAGGATAATCAGAATCCATGTTCAGAGCCATCAGATCTTGCAAAAATTGACATAGTGTAGCTAATAATCCACCAGAAATCAGAAACTATACTGGATTTTAAAAAGGCAGCTTTACTTTTGTGCCTTGCATTTGAGGCAGATTAAATAAATCAAAAAGGCAAGGCTAATAGGTCATTATTTGTATGTTACAGCTGTCCAGTTAGAGTTGACAGACACTCTGCCTGGCTTGTTGACTGATTAGGAGGCAGAGTAAGTCTCTGAGAGTCATAAATGGATAGGGGGGAAGGAGGGTGGAAAGCTTGTGGTAAAGAAAAATTCAAAGGCTGATGGAACAACTCACTAGAAATAGTTGCACTTCTACACAAGCCACAGACACCATCTAAAAAGACAAACAAACAAAGCCCACAGAAAGGAAACTTGATGAGCACATTACGGATTTGAAGTCGGAATTAGAACAGTGTTTGTTATTGTGAGACATCAGAGAACCGGATTGAATCTTCTGCAAGGTGAAGAACAAGCATAGCAGAATGAAAGGTGAGATATTGAAGCATTCAGATTAATAATTAAATTTCCTTGCCAAGCAGTGCTGTACCTCAGTTTCTGCAGCCAATTGTTGCAGAACAATGTAATGAACTGAAAGTATTGCTCAACTTACTTGCAGGAATGCTGAATTTACCATGAAGAGCTCAGTAATGCAGATGATTATGTATAATTTTAATATAATTTTCTTTTTTGGTGAAAATTAATTAGTAGTTTGTTATTTAAAATGTAGTCTCAAAAAAAAACTTTCATTTATAAATTTGTCATATTCAATATTATAGACATACAGTTATCCCTTTAATATGGTATTTCCTACCTACTAATTAATGTTTGATCTCTGTAAGTTAATAACCAGTATGTCCTTTAATTTCCAATTCTCTCAAGTAGTAATTAAACAAAATACTTTCAATTTTTAAATTATTGGAGTATCTCAAAAAGCAATGTTACTAAAGGATTTATCATTCTGATTTTCTTTAGTTAAAGAAAACCTAATTTTTCAATATCAACTGATCTTTTCTTATTTTAATGTCATGCTGTGCATACAAACATAGCTTTAACTAACACCTCGTTTTCCAAGTAAGATCAATAGCAAGATATGAAAGGTAAAAACAACAAGTAGCAGAAGATGCTACTAGGCTTTCCTTTGAATGTGTAGAAACTCGTGTCTATGGGAAATAGAGCTGACATTCAGATAAGGGAATTCAAGAGGTAAATATAAACACAGATCTTTTAAAGAACAAACTTAGAGTTGTCTGCTGAAAAAGTAGTGGTAACTCTTTACAGCAGTGTCTTTGAAGCTTGCTGTTCTTTTTTAGGTAGTCCAATTACTAAAAATGCAGAAAAACAGAAGTTCTACTTGTAATCCTGACACAAAATGGTTCAAAGTTGTTACTACCACAGAAAAAAGAATGATTACAATTACAAACAGTTTTAGAAACTGTCACATTCCTTTCAAAGATCATTGTTCTGCTGATGGCAAATCCTGAAAACCATTTTCACTTAGGAAAAAGCCATGGGAAGTACCTAATTTTAAGATCATGGAAACACTAATTTTATTCTGCAATATAAAATTACTGGCCATACTATCTGTAACTTACAATTTACAGTCTTAGTGTATTGTAAAATAAACGAACTCTTTATGCTATCTACATTAATGTTTATTGTGGAGCTGTATATCCTTTGTCCATGTTAATGACTTGTATATATTGCCAGAATAAACATTTTAAAGTAATTTTAAATATTCTTTCACTTGTGATACAGGCAACTGGCTTTTGGTTTTGAGTGTCACCTTGTTAACATACTCAGCTCATGGATGTCCTGACAAATGTCTCTGCTATAGAGCCTCAAAGACTGCAGACTGCAAGAACAGAGGATTTACTGAAATTCCTGCCCATTTACCTCCTGAAATTCAGATACTGCAGTTGCAGAATAATCGTATTTGGAGAATCAACCAAAATGCATTCACTGGAACACCACTGCTCAAAATCTTAGATTTGTCTAATAATTCTCTATCGAGTTTGGCATCAGGTGCTTTCCAAAAATTACGGTATCTACAGGTTCTAAACCTAACCAGAAATTTGATTCATTACATAGAAAACAAGACTTTCAGTTTCCTCCCACACCTAAAAGAACTGGACTTGTCATCCAACAGCATTATACATTTGCCTGAGAGTTTTGGAAACCGCACAGGGAATATCACGTTGCTCTCTGTGAAGCATAACAAACTTCAGAAAATGGAAAGAGTTCTGCTGGAGTCACTCCCAAATCTGAAAGTGGTTCTTTTCAAAGACAATCCCTGGCAATGTAATTGTAATGTCTTTGGCCTGAAACTGTGGCTGGAGAGCTTTTTATACAGAGGTAAGGAATTCTTCTCATTACATACAATGCACATGAGAGCTCTTAACCAAGCATCTAATTGATCTTCACCACCAGGGCTTCCCAGTTTACCCCACAACACATCAGCCCCTCAAACAAGCACACTAAAATATTTTTTTCTGCACAGGTCAGAACATAGATGCTTTCATAAATGCAGGTGGCAAACTAGAATCATAGAGAAACTTCATATTAGCACAAAGAGAAAGAGAGAAATTATACAAATACAATCCTGTAGCACATACAACCACATTCTGGAAATACACATGTACTGTGTGCATACACAGATATCCATATCTGTACACTTATAACAAGTCCACTTGCTTAATTCTACCAATATATTTTTGCTAGAAGTCAACCTACTATTTAAAAGTTTTTTACTTGATGCATGAGGGTAAACACCAAGACCATTTAACTTCAGAGAACTTAGGATTTTAATTCCTCTATAAATTATCACTCAGTAGTTCTTTAATGTTTTAAAAATACTTTACCTACAAATGTATGTTATACCTTGGACAAGTTTACTCTTGCCTAGTACTGCTTCCTAATTTGTTGTTAACCAGAAGAGCTAATAAATTAATTTACAAATTCCCAACAGAAATGTGAATTGCCATCACATGGGGAAAAGTTAATTTTATAAATACAAGTAGCCTCATATTTTGCTCACACCTTCATTAAACATATTAATGAGTTATGCTATGGAAAAGAGAATATTATTTAATTCTAGCAGGATTCAGTATTAAAAGAAAATAATTTCTTTCTCCCAGGAGGTATGTTCAGACTCTGAGATTTCAGAAGAGTAGGGTAATTTGCTTTTCTCTAAAGCAGGCTTTGATGTTTCATGTTATCAAACCACTGACTACCTGTCCATACATGGAAGTGACATGGAACACATTGCAAAACTGTGTATGTGAAGATGGTCCATGTTGCCTGTGGTTGAATGGACTGTCATCTTCAGGCATCAGAACTCTACAACCCAGCTGGAAAACTGTACTGGCTATGCAGGGACACACTTAATACAGGAATAATCTCCTGGTGAGGTAAAGCCACTGTGAGAAGCAATTTTTTAGAAAAGACAAGAGGCTAAAGTCCTCTCGGGGTTAAAATATTAGTAGTTTGCACTGGTAGAATATTACATTCTCCCAGGGTTTTAGTTGTATTATGCTGGAACCATTCCCTACAACAAATTTCAGCAGGGGTTCTGACTTCTCTGTGCAGAAGAATGCAATGATCCAATATAAACACATCAGATTATCTTAATTACTCTGCCAGCAGCCTAAGTATTGTAATTTATTTCAAAAAGTCAACATTGTTTAGAAATTCAGTGATGCTATTCCATCTTCTGGAACATTGCACAGATTATTTAAATGAAGTGATATGGAACTTAGAAATTCATTTTAGCAACAAATTTTAAAGGAAGACAAAATCCTATGTTCTCTTCTATGTTCGTATTTCCCTAAAATTACTTGTGTGAATCACATGAAAAAAAAAATAAAAATTATATTGCACATTAATCTTTCCCACTACTTATATTTTAGACTTATGAAAAAAAAAGCACTATGGCTCTACAGATACTTTGGGAAAGTCATAACAAAACACTGCTAGAGATGGAACTTTCTCTGAATTTAAAAGTATTGGCTGTTGTGTCCAACATAATTCTAAAAGATTTCAGTATTTTTAGCTGAATTCAGCTCAGGAAATTAACATCTGGTGTTTATTTGTAAACAATTGTAAAGAATGCTTCATTTCAGGTGGGACTCCAGGTTTCCTATTCCAAGCACACCTATTCAGCTACTTAAAAGCACAGAAAGATCACAGTTGCAGACTCTGGAGTTTTATCTATATCCATATTCAAACTAACACATCGGAGGTGTCTGGAACCACACTTTGGGTTTGGCTATTAAAGACCAAGAGACAAGCTGCTATGCTCATATTTGTCTTGGAATATCATCAACATTCATGGAGCAGTCTCCAGATGTCAGTTTGGGTCTATCTGTATTCACTACTTCTTCAGACAAAGTCTTCTCAGGATGAAAATGTCTGTGCCTGGCTTTAGCTGAAAGACAGATTATTTCAGATAGAGAAGAGAAAGAAATTTCAGCTGATCTAATCAGTTAATTTTTTCAAATAGGTAAACATTGGTTTTGGCCTTGTTGACTCCTTGACACATTACACCCTTACAGCCATAGTGTATGGACTAATTAGAAACCTGAGGGCTATGCTCAGTGTGTGTTTCTCTACATGCTGAGGAACAACCACATGATTTACCAGGACTGAGGCTTCCTACTTCACTTTCCATTATACTAAAAACATCCTTTGGGAGAGAGCAGAAGCCTGCTCTAAGCAATCATGAAAGTTACCGTTTGAGCAGGGTAATAGGTTGATTAATCTTAACTCCTTTAGATCTTTGTTTATTTTCTTACCATGAACCTTGCTTCAAAAAAATTACTCATGTATACATAGAACCTACTGAACTTTCTCTGATTCATTACAGTTAGTGTATGATATCAGAACAATGACTATTTCATGGAATATTTCAATCAAGTGAGAAACTTTTACTACGTACGTAACTTCCACTTCTCTTTATAAAACGAAGAAACACTATGAATTTGAATGGAATTTATTTTCTGATATCATGTTTGTTTTCATCTATGATTTAGTTCTTACTTTCACACCGCTGCTGGTTTTTACTTTTACATCCATAAAATCATAGATAACTTGATTCCTGCTGAATTGCTTCCTGCAAATGCTCTCTGATATCAGTGACAAAGTGTAATAACTTCATCATTGATCTAACTGGAAAACAAGATCTGAAAGATACAGTTACAAATCTTCAGAAGTATGAAGACAAAGTTGATAGTAAATTTACTTCAGGTTTCTGTTAATTTTACATTAATTAAGATTATTCAGAAACCACCATATCTTAAGAACATAAATCTGTTTGGGTTTTTTTCAGGAGGAATAAGTGATGGCATTATCTGTTCCACACCAGGGATTCGGAAGGGAAAGGATCTCCTCAAAGTTCCCTATGAGCTGTTTGGGGCATGTCCTCTACGAACAGCTCACCTTCACCTGGCTGGCATTCACCACCATAGCTTTGAGCACAGGAGTTCCCCAAAGCACGCTCATCACACTGAACACGGGGAATACATCCGCTCAAACTGTGAACCCAAACCTAAGCCAAGGCCTGTTAGTTTGCGCCATGCGATTGCCACTGTAGTAATAACTGGAGTTGTCTGTGGAATTGTGTGTCTAATGATGCTGGCAGCTGCTGTTTATGGTTGTGCCTATGCTGCAATTACTGCTAAATACCACAGAGAACATTTGGCCCCAGTCAGACAGCATGGGACTCTTGAGGAAAAAGAGCCATTTGATAGTTCCTTGGCTTGAGTTACTTATGTCTTTGGTTTCTTGAAAATAAAGCCCTCACTTCAGTTAAGAAGTTAAGAAGCCTGGAATTTAAATAGGATTGATTTAACAGTAATTACTGCTTTTTTTTTTTTTTTAATGTAAATATATACATTCTTTGGAATATATATTAAATTGTAGAAGAATGTAACTTTATTTATATTTTGTGTATGGATATTCTGAACAACTATTTAAGGCTGAATGCTTGAGATAATGAAATCTCAATGTAGCTACTTCAAAGTGTTCATTCTTCATTGCTAGCTTTTGATGTAATATTAGTACAACATATGAGTTATGGTGCAGCTACAGTCAGTAGCTAATATCAATGATCTTTCTGAGAGGAAAAATACAAAATAGCTAAAAATGACCAACTATATTTTAAGATATTAGAATACCTGGTATGTATCCAGAAATACAATTCACAATCAGTTTTAGAACTTGCCAGTCTAGACACTGCCACTGAAAACTTAAACGTGTTAAAAATATTTCTAAATACATTTTTCCACCTTTCAGTCTGCTCTAGAAGACAACAATTAAACATTACATCTGTTATCTAATTTAGAAAATAGGAAGTACCTTCTCAACACTTACACAGCATTTTTAAATTGAGGGGAGAAAGAAGAGAGCTGAGAAAATGCTGAGGAAAGAAGCAGCACTACACTGTTTCAGGTAGAAGCACTGAAATGAACCCATACAGCATGTATGAAGAGACACTACCTCTTCTACTGCTGGTATACGTGCTTGCAACAGACACTTCTGAAGCTTCTTGCTCCCAAACCCAGACACAAGTGTTCCGTTTTGCAAATATCATGACTGCAGATGCAGCTCCAATCAGTGCTGCCCTTCAGTACGGAAGAGAATATAGTTGCATGTTTACACGTTCTCTCTCACAGAGAGAGCATTCAGCTGAATTCATTCAAGGGTCCACCCTAACTTTCTGCAGCAGTTTTAACATCAGAGTAAATCAGAGACAAAACTGTTTGAGTAATGTAAGTTTTGTACAGAAAGAATATTTTGACTGTGCAGAATTATTTTTAAAATAATTCATAAAAATTATTTTAAGGCAACCCACAGGGATCAGCAACTCCATCTATCTTTTCCAAGATTAGATAGGGTTCTGACAGGGTTAAAGACATGTCTAGGTAGCTAATCCAGAAATCAACTATGGTTATAGTCTACGAGCTTTTCTCAGTATATCTCCTATACCTTTGGTGAAAATCTTGCCAGTTTATTCCACTGGGCAGAAGACTTGAGGACAATGGCTGAGTTAGTCTGCAATAAGGGCAAAGGGAAGCTGGGTCGTGGCATTCAGAGACCTCCATTCTCCTTCCAGCTGATGGATTCAAAGATCAAGTCCTGTAGCTATTCCAATAACAGCCTCAACTGAGTAATGGGCTATATGGCAGGAGTCATGTGACTCTTGCTCTTGTCTACTTAGCAATAATTGCAACCTAAATGTTAAAGCATCTGCAGTTACTTTCATGTCCAGAGAAAATCAAGCACCTCAGTCTTAATCTAAATCTAGCAGACATTGAAAACAATAAATTACAGTCTCTCATCTGTTTTTTTAATTGCTAAGTACTTCATATTATTTTCAGGCTCTTTTCATTCTTCTCTGTCCTAAGCTAACTAAACCAAGCTGTTTCAAATTTTCCTGTAAGGCCATATTTTCCCATTTTTTTTTTTTTCCCTTGCATTCCCTGGAACCTTTTCAGTTCTATATTTTCTTTAAGATGTGGTACCCTGATCTGAGTACATGACTTCAGCTAAGACATCATCAGCACAGAATTTTTAGAGTATTTATATTCAGACTCTTTATATCTGATCTCTTGATGATGTACCTAGAAACAAGTTTGCTTTTTTTACCTTTTAAATATTCAGTAAAGCTTTATGACTAATCTGTTTTCAGAGCTAAGTCACCTGAGTGTGTAAATTTACTTTTTTCCACTCTTTTATTCATTTGTTGCAATCACTTTTACAAAGCAAATCATAGTTTTTTAGATAGAGAAGACTGAAGTAATACAGGATAGGATCTTATTGCCCACAGGTCAAAATATTACTTCAGAGGTATGCCAAATCACTGTTTTTCTACAGTGACAACCTAAAATAAGCACACTTGAAATCATAATGCAGATCCTAAGATGACAGCTGATAAACCTCTGACCTCCAGAGACATTTTGCTCAGTGTTTATAATACACTTAGATACAGTAGTGCAGCTTCCAGCTCAAACAAGTTTACACTTCTGATATCTTCAAGCAAAGGAAAAACAAGAGCTTACTTGATAGGCAGGAATAACCAGAACATGTAGTCCTAGTTCTTAAAAAAACCCAGCCCTACCAACAAAAATCTTTCAGGCTTTCCTACTGTAAGATGGTTTTAAATAATTATTTATTTATTTTTAAATGAAATAAAATAAAAAGCTGAGGAAGAGGTAATGAAGGGCACAACATTTAAAGAAACTCTTTGCAAGTCACATTTCAGATGCTTTGGGGATTTCATGCACCCAAGGCTGTAAATTGATATGGAATTCTGCGAGAAAGCCAAGTATTTCATAATACCATTAGTTCACTGTGCTATGGGAGCAGAGCAAGCCAATCCATGCAAAATCTGAGCTATACTAACTTCCTGTTTGCTAAAGAAAGAAAAAAAAAAAAAACAAACCAAAACCAACTAAAACCCAAAAAAAACCACAGAGATTTTTGTAATTTAAGGTTTATAAGACCATATATAATATTTACAAATATGTTTTCTATTCTAACAGATTCCAGTTATATATGACGATAAGCAAATAGCATACATGCAACAGAGAAAAGTATTGATTCAATTTCTTAAATGAATAAATATAAAATTATTGGGTTTTCAGTAGAGGAAACAGAACATTCAACTAGACAAAAACAGATAAAAGGCACAACTTATTGTCCGTAACAACTGTCGAGTACCACAAGAGGAAGACTGGATCTAGGGCTTCGCCCCAGAACTGCCCTTAATTTGTAAAGCTTTGCAATGGACATCTGCTGCTGAAATAAATTGTCTGCACAGATTTATTTTTCAGATAACGATTCCTGAGAAAGCTTTGTTGTTTTTCCAGCAATCTCATGAGAGGTATTATAGTGAGCACAGTATTTTTTTTCTAATCTCTGCGAAAAACACTCTTTCCCCCAAAGTCAACAAAACATCAGGACACAGTACTCTGCAAGGTATTGGCAAAGACAGAGAAAGACCACATTTTGTTTCCTTTCTGTTGTTCATACAGAGGCTCACCATATTACTTTGTTTTCAGAAAAAGTGGCTTTCTGAAATTTTGATTTAACACAGAGATTAAAAATTACAATATGCCAATATTCTTTACAGAAAATCTCCTTAGTATCTATATTGATAGCTTAAATAAAGCTTAAACTGAAACATGCTTGCTACATGTGTCTTTCCATCCAGAGATCACAAAAAGTCTGTCAAAATTCAGCTTCATTATTCCCTAGTAATACGACATCCAAACAAATCAGGCTCCCTCTCCTTAAATATCACATTAGAAGCTTTAGTGACATTATGTATGGCTTATATACCATTAACAAAAAAATACTATTAATAACCATGTATCTTTGCTGGCCAGAAGACACAGTCTTTAGCTAAGCATCCCAAAAGCATGCCTCCTTTTATGACTTTGAACTTTGCTGAAAGTGGCACAGTAATAATAATCATGAGAGAGTCTTGGTGCTTCCTAGGTTTGTATGACCTGATATGCGACTGTGTGTTCCCCAGATGAGACAGGCAGCAACATCAGTCACCTGGGTGTGGCAGTAAGCCACAACAGAGGAGAAGGAGTGGGAATTAAAAGTCCAGTGACTACATACTTCGTAACTAGCTCCAATGAGAGATGCAGTTGCTCTCTGTTACTGATTACAGGGGGATTCCCCCCCCTGTTTTAGGGCTGTGTACACTAGATGTTGAACTTTTTGCATAAAACTGCCATCCACATTTCAAGACACAACAAACACATGAGAAAATGCTGTTAATATTTGGAAATACAGTCTACTGGGGGAAATCAGGTAATCCACAGTACTTGCACTGGTATTAATATACCCACATACTACATAATTGCAGCTTCACATTTACACAGCATTATTTGAAGTTTTCAAAAGAACCCGACAGCTTATCTGGTGTCTTGTTCTGCAATCAGGGATTTACCTTGCTAATAGCAGAACTACTTAGCAAAATGCCCCTAGAATTTGATTGCTATTAAGTTACATGGATTTTCCCCTTACCCAAATTACATAGTACTAAAATTCAAAAAAACAAAAAACCCCAACAGCAAAACAGAAGGTCAGAATCAAAGAGCAGAATGCTCTAGACAATTTACTTTCCATATTAATACCATGTATGTTGAGATCCTGTTCTGTTTCATCCATTAGAGCCCTTGATTGTCTGAGAACAAGTGGTGAGGAAAGCCAAAGAATTAGATAAATTGAGGTCAAGTTCTCAAGCCAGCAGAGAAATGTCTTTAAAAGGCCTGTTATTCAATTATTGCACACACAAATTCTGTATGGTAAAATGAACTGAGAACAAATACAAATGAAAACAAATTTGTGAATGGTTGTGAATACATCATCCAGCTTCAGATTCCCTGTTCAGTCAATGGTGAGAGGCAGGATTTTACCATATGCTGTGAAGCATCCTGTGGAGGAGCTTATCCCTCTCCACACATAAACTACAAACCATGTTTCGTAACTCAGGGCTCCCTAACCTAAGTCTGTATGGTTTTTATGTTGGACTGTACAAACACACATTTCAATTTTCCTGAAACTGAAAATATTAGTCTATATACTAATATTAGATTTATGAATAAAAAAATAATATTCAAAATGAACAAGAAACTCTGGAAAAACATAAACTAGTGGTTTTCCACCAAAGCATGAAAAGCATTTTGAGGGATTTACTAAACACTACTGCTGAATATAATCTTCTGTGGCTTATAATGTGGAGTAAAGATCAAGTAAATCACTGTCTTGCCTGACAAGGAAAACATCTATTTTAGAACGCTTCAAAAATTTGGTTGGTGTGTCATTATGATGACATATTCATTTTCCCTTAGGCCCTCATACTAAAATGTAATTTTACAGACAGTGTCATAAATTTTAAGGACTGTGTATGAGACAGTGACATTTGCTTGAATGTTTTTAATAATATAATAATACCAAAGCAATACATGAGAGGAAAAAAAAGAGGAAAAAAATATATAAGCAGTACAGAGCAGAGGTATTTACTCTTTATACTGTTTTAACAATAGAAGATCTAACTGTTCATGAAACATTTACACTATCTGCCACTCCTAGAAATTTCAGTAATCCAAACTACTTTGAATTCACTAAAAAAACCCCTTGAATGGATTGATGAGGTCATGTATATTCATTACTAATATTTTTTAAGTAATAAGAGATTATGGATCTTTCCTGTTTTCAAGGCACAGTTTGAAATATCTTAAGCAGCAAGATCACCAGGGTCACTTCCCACGGGCCAGAATAGAGGCATTCAAAATTGCATGCCTTTTTTAACATATTGGTGATGACATAAAATCTTTATCTTATCTTCTTTAGCTTATGGATAGGAAATAAAAAGGAGAACCTAAATCTTCAGATTGTGTCATTCAAAGTGCCTGAAGGCTTTTAGCATCTTGACTAGGAATATTTAACATGGAATAACTGTATTTATTGATATACTAATGTTTGTTCTTAAAATGACATAAAAAAGAAAACTATGAAGATGACAGATGAAGACACTTGTAGAAAATCTCTCTCTAACCAGGGTCTGGAGGAAAAAAACCAACCAACCTCTGAACTTGTGTATGGGCTAGTTATTAATAATAAAGGATCAGCTTTGAAAAATACTAGAAAGGAAAATATTCTGGCCTTATTTGGGACAATTTGTTTGCTTGTATGAAACATAATATTCTTCATTTGCACAATAAAGTCTTATAGTAAAAGCATTTCAAATCAAACTGAAAGTGAATAGAATATATTCAAAATGAACAAGAAACTCTTGAAAAACATAAACTAGTGGTTTTCCACCAAAGCATGAAAAGTATGACAAATGCTTAACACACAGAAGAAAAACAAAAACACCAATCAAGAAGCTTGCAATTGTGAAGAAAAACAGGGTTCAATCAGCACTGATTTTTCTCTTCTGTCCAACAGAAATTACCACAATCGTTCCTTTGATGTAGCTTCAGCAGAAAAGAATGAGTTAGGGTAGATTCACAGATCCATGGCAACGCCTGAATGCACATCCCAGGCAATCACACTTCTTTGATAGAAAGTGACTGGAAAGATGTTTGTGTGTAAAAACAACATGGATTTCCCTTTTTTTTTATTTTTTCCAAAATTATGCTGAATAAGAGAAATCACTACTAGAGATGCAGGCACATTTCATGACCTTTCTCTGACAAATGTGCATACATACCATACACAGACCTGGCTTGAGAAGAAAGAGAAAACAGGGTTTTTACTGTACGCGTGGTCAAACCCTGGAAGGGGTTTCCCAAAGAGGCTGAGGCTTCCCCATCTGTAGAGACATTCAAGACCTGAAAGGACTGGTAACCTGCTCTAGCTCCAGGTTCTGTTCAGATTCTGCTCCACTGGAATTGGACTAGGTGATCTCAAGAGGTCAATTCCAACCTCAACCATTCATGTATACAGCTGGTCAGCACAAAAACAGGCACGAGAGAATGAAGGAAAAGTTGTACTTAATTTCAGAATTTGTAAGGAGCCTTATAATAAAGAAAAAATGACTGCTTCTCCTCATCTACTTCAAAATCTAAATTTCAAATTACTATGAGACTATGTCTGTGTATTATTTAATCCCTAATTTTCCTGACTAGGTGTCCTGTGTTTTTTGCTAAGCACTGCTGTGGACTTTTTCAATGAGACTTGAAATTACAGGTTCTGTTCTATAAAGAAAAGTTAACAGATCTTGACAATTTTCATCAGACATTTTTTTCAGTGTTCTTTAATGAATTTCTGCCCTAAGAAGACTGTCAGTTCTGTTATTTTTAATTAAATATCACAAGGGGCTCATTTTTCTGAACAGCTATGGCCTCTCTCAACACAAAGGGCTTTTAAGTTCTTATATTGTACTGCAGCTTTTGAGCTAAAATGCATCTATATGAAAGTATAAATAAATAAAGGACTTGAAATGAGTTAGCTCATTACACAATATCAAAGAATATAAGACTGTGAAGCTGAATTCTATCAACAGTTAGTGTGAAATGTACTGCCTTTCACATGAGCAGTGGAAGAGATAATTCAGTCTTAAGTTGCCTAAGCTACATCACTATCTATGTTCAGATATCCTACATTGACTGGCTTCATCTTGGTCACCAAAAGGAATACTCTTATATGAATCTCATGGGATTTCAAGACTAGAGTGATTATACAATGTTTAAACCATGTTAAGAAGAATAAAAATAGAAGTCCACCACCTTTTATTCTCCTTCACATTTTGTTATGGACAGTTTGAAGAAACATAACACTTCAGTGTAAACTTGACATAGGAGGCATGGTCATAGAGAACACTAAGACAAAGCAATTATGAGCATAAATGTGTTTAAATCTTAAAAAATTCTGCATTCAGTACTACTGGCACTTTCTCTCCTGCAAATAAATTGAATTCTCTATAAACAATAACAAAAATGATGCTACTACACTTACATATTAAAGACTTAATTTGCTTCTTCTACATTTTCTATAGAAATTTGCATTCATTAAAGTAAAATATCACTATCTCCATTGAAACAGACAGGAGGGATTTTTAAAACAAATTATGTGGGTTTTTTGCCAATAAGCAAACACCTTCTGCCACTGAACTGGTACTAGTAGGTACAGATTGTGAAAGAGCACCAGCAACAGTCAGGTTCTCTATAGTGACAGCCTAGAGACTCATTGAGTTTTTGAATTTCTGCCTATATTAAAGAGTTGGGTATTCCTACTTGCAATAAGTCTTAGTGTATTTTTGCATACAGAGTCTGTTAGAACTGGTGTTTTTTCTACAGAAACAAAATAAAAGGAAATTGTACAAAGAAAACAGAAGAGACTTCAGATTTTAAGAATTGGTTTTGTTCCTTTTTTTTTTTTTCCTTGTGGGCAGGTCTAACTCAGGTTTCCATTTTATAGTAATGTTCTCATTTCTCTCTGCCAGTTTTAAACTCTTGTAGTAATAAACAACATTCTGGCACAGCTTTATTTTCTGTCAAGTTCCTCTAGGGAACAGAGTAATTTTAAATGAAATGTGTATCCCATCCTGCTGCTTTATGTAATCCACTCAGACCAAATGGGGATGAGGGATACTTACTTCACACAAATTAAAATGAGACATTTTGGCCAAATTTGAACTTCAATGTATGTATTTGAAAGTGCTACCCATAATCCTACTTGAGTCTCCCAAGTCTGGTTAATAGCACTGCTCCAGTTTCTGCCTCCAAATCCATTTTCCTTAAAACAGAATCTTCAGCAATTTGCAGATATCCACATTGATATCAGTTTATAAATGCTGTTTTATGTTTTTACACAAGTATGAAGTAATAATTGGGATTTCCTGTTATATATTGGAGAAAGTGAGAAACTCAAACTGCTTCAAAGAAATTAACAAAACAAATATTACAACAATTTTACCTGCAACAACTGGAGATTTTCTGTCATCCAGAAGCTGAATAGCTGTACTGGCTGTCACTACATTGCTTTTGTTTGCTGTTTCTGCAGCGAAAAAAAATAAATTTAAATAACATATTGCAGAATAAGGAAGTTGAGCTTTTTTTCCATTTTGAAATAACACTCCATGTAGATTTAGTGCTCAGAAAATATGACAACCAACATAAGTTTCTGTGGATGCACAGAACATACAGGCACTGCCATTTCAAAATTCCCCAGCATTCCAACAACAAGCTTAAAACAAGTAACCAATTTTTGCCTTCTCTGCTAAAAGTGACAACAAAGGTGACAACTGGCAGGGCTTCTCATTAATGTGGACACTTTTTCTGTTGCACTTGACTTGCTTAAAATACTAGGCTATAAGCTCAACCTGTGCAAATATTAAATGAAAACTGTACACCATACCTTGGGTTTCACTTAGAGCCCTATAGAAGATGAACCTGGTCACAGGGCCAATAAATTAGCTGCAAATTTCAATGCAAATTTTAGATTAACATTTGAGATTAGTGACAGAGTTGTCTCAGTACTGACATACTTGGAATCCTTTCAGCGTCATAACACATGGCTCAGCATTTAGAAAATGACAAAATTACAGACCTGTACTAAATGGGATTGAATAGACAAAACTCCCAGGTATTTGCTCAGCAGCTCTTCTGTACCAGAGTGGAAAATGGTCAGCATTAAATATGTTTTCCTTATCTTCAGCTGTCAGGAAATCTCTGAGGAAAGAAGTGAGAAATGAAATAAATATTTTTTGTTTGTTGCATGGCACACAATAGTTTCTAGCTTTGAAAGACAAGAAAAACAAAATGTGATCTTTTGTGAAAGGAAATGGTTTAGGACAATTTCTCTAATACCATTTGTTCAACAAAAGGGTTCATTTTGGACCCTAATAATTATTTGTGACACACTTGTAATTACTTTTGTTATGAAGGAAGGAAAAAGTACTAAAAAATAGTGCCTCTAAGTACCACTAAAAACATTTGTACTGATTCATAGAAATAAAAATGCTTAGTCTAAAAAGACTTTTTCTGTCAGCACAATGCAAGAACTGTGAACTGTACAAAGTGGAAAAGGCACTGGAGATTTGGTAGTTTGTTGCCACTGGCATTCACTGTTAAGTAAAGAAAAAAAGAAATTTAACATCCTGCTTTCCAAATAATGTGTAAGGGGTGGTAGTGGACAGTAATACTTTATTCTTCAGTAATCTTGGAATGTTGACAGAAGAAAGTTCATGTCAGTGAAAAGAGCTAGTATGGCCTTCATGCTATTGTTCTGGTTTGCTGTCTGACAGTAAAAAATTGCAGTGCTATTCATCTCACCTGTGAGGCTACTCACACTACAACAATATTTTGTGGTCAGATAAGCACCATGTAGTTTTATATTCAATAAACCTAGCTTATCATAAGCATCAAGCCAGATTTTCTTTTACATGCATAATGCAGATCGATTAGCCTGACAACATCAAGCTGCTGCCTGAAAAAGTCATTAATTGTGGGACCTTTTATTTTATAGCTCTCCATTTAAAGAAACCTGTATCTCCACCAGGTTACATCTTCTCCAAGTAAAATAGGAAACTCTTGAATGATGAGATCTCCTGATTACTCTCTTACCCAGGCCATTCTGACACTTGGCTTATAGGCTACAGGTGTAAAATAGCTCATTGTTCCAACTGTTTCAGCTGGAGAAAGAATTGACAGGATCCTATAAAATCTTTCCAACTTGTTCTATGTATTCCAGTGTGCCAGCATAAAAATCTGGAAGAAACAGTAGAAAGGATTCCTACAAATAAACATTTGTGTTTGTTTTGTTGTTTTTTTCTCATACAGCTCCAAGGACAGCCTTGTTACTTACTGATTGGTAAGCTGTTCTGGACCCACAAATAGGTTGATACGAGATAGTCCAGTCCGTGTTCCAAGGAAAGCAACTTCCACTCCCTTGTCGGAGTTTCTGAAATAGAACAGAAGCAAATATAATGTTTCCAGAAAGAAATCAGATCAAGTTGTATTACTTCTCACAAATGTACAAATGTATGCATTTTTGAGAAAAAAATTCTAAATATTTTGATTTGCAGCAATGTTACAGAAAGTCAATTCAAAGTCCAGGGACCACAGTCTCAGCCATCTTCATTCTTCAGTAAACGGCCTCTCTCATTAGTGTAGGTCAGAATATGAAAGGTGATTAAATTAATGGTGTCCCACTGGTACATCTCCTCAGCTGCCTTCCTTGTGCTCAGTGGATCTGTTATTTCATTTTGTAAGGAAATTCCAAGAAACCTTATGCCTCTATATAAATTCATCAGCACCTACAGTATATTAGCATGCAACAGATGCCTATCTTTATCTTTAAAGAGAAGACTGGATAATCCTTAGTTTGATTAATCAGTTCTTACCACATTGATTTTACACAGTCCATATAAGTATGTACTTTACAGCAATACATTTTTTTAATCTAACTTTTTAAAAAGTGTTCAAATTTAGCAAAATCTAATCAGGAGAATCTCCAGAATTGCCCTTCAACCATAGTATTTCATACAAATGGTTAATCTTAAAACCTGTTTTCTCATATATATATATATAACATCTTGGTACTTAACACCTTAGTACCTCATAACATAAATTAATTAAGTAAAACATATAAACTCTAAGAAGAACCATCTCATCTCCTGATTATCTGTAACAGGAACCTAGATCCCACTTAGTTCTGGAGAGCAAAACAAAAATAACAACAAAAAAGATTCAAGAGTTGATTGATTTTAACAGTGCAAGTTTTTCTGTATATAATTTGTTCTGACACAAATTACCAATTCCATCCAGTTTATAAATTTTGCATTAAATTTCTCCATTGCTCTCAACATTTGTTATAAATACTCAGAGCTGTAAGTTGTAGCTAGTATACAATTTCATTAGTTATATTATGAACACTGGGTATCCTTTTAACTAATCATCATTAAGTCAAAATTGGTGATATTTAGGATCAAATTATTAATATTTTCATGCATTTCAGCATTTGTTAAGTATTCTACCAGTTCACCAACACAACTATTAAAAATTCACACATGACTGACACATCATGTCTGAAAGAAAGTTTGCTTACTCTGATTTATTCAATGCTAGACTGGTCCAATAAGCTTCAATAGGTGCACTCACAACTGCATCAAACAGAACTTCCTGGATCAATTCTTTATCACCTGTTACAAAATATGAAAATCATACAGATTTATTATTTTTTAGATTACAATTTTTTTTTTATATACTGTACTATATTTTATCTGTGTATTCAAACTTTTTGCACTATTAGGCATTTACTATGTAATATTACATGGTATTTTACCACAATGCAGTCTTTCATATATAACTTCCTTACACTAACAAAAATTTTAGATTAAAAACCAAAAAATTACTCTCCATGTTACACATCCATACATGTTATCTAATGCTCGCATTTGCACATGATATAAGGTTAAAACAATTAGGTCTGCTGACAGTCACAAAGGCTCTGCAATTCTGCAAATAGACAAAATATACACTTATCCATCTGAATTTTTTTTAATTCTGCTTTGCAGTTGAGAAATGCTAATTCATACACATTGTCCCTTAAATACTCATGAAACACCTGGCATGTTCTTTCAAGGTGTGATCCAAGCACTGATTCAGATCATTCCTGTTTACCTGACAAAGCCAGATGGAGTGATAACATTGCATAGCACAGCTACAACAACTGAACAGGAATTTTAATGTTTGGTTCAGGCATATTGTCTACCATAAAAGTCAGGAATTTGTATCACCAATATCTATTAATACACCAGAAAAAGCTCGAGACCAAATGAAACTCCCAAGTGACATCAGCCAAGCAATCCAATCTCAATTTATCACTAGTTAAACTAAGTATTTTTTCATTTTGTAGTTTTTAGCTGGGGTAAAGCCTCCTACATGCATATTTAACAAAATACTTGCATTGAAGCAATGGCTCTTTTCCTGTGAGGTAGCGTTTAATTGCTTCTAACTGAGTCATTTGACGGTGTTCAGGATGCAAGTCAGTGTTGCAATAGGACCTGCAAACACGTTGTCAAAACATTAAAACGTTAATATGTATACGCATGATCCCTCTTTGTCTTTAAACAAAAAGTATTGCCTTCAGCAAGCACAAACACTATGAAACTAAGAAGGGTAACAGACACCAATTTCATGCTTTGTTTAAGGCTTACCATTCATCTGCTAAAGATACATCAGGGTGTTCTAAATCATGTAACCCTGTAACAGGAATAATAATGGGTTATTTAGGGAGCAGTCTGGGTAACAGATGGTTATTTACATACACCTCATAACATAAACCCTTCTTTCTTGGAAAGTGCATTATTACCAGTGTAATAAATCACAGTAAACTATGTTCAAATACACTTTAGGGTCTAACTAACTGGCGAAAGCAAACTAAATCAGATCTAAAATTGAGAAGGTAGGAAAAACTTTTTTTGTGCTGATATATAACTCATACAAATTACTCACATGATATATTTGAAGTTTAGAAGAAAACTTGAGCAAAGAGAAATACACAATGGTAAAAGACTCCTATTCGTACTCTCTTGCTCTATTTGGCTAGCAAAGCTTTTTATGCTAAAATACATACTTCTCATTTCATGACAGTTGTTCTCTTTCTCAACTGGAAAGAGAAAGAAGTCTTTAAAAGAGAACAATTTCCTCAAAACCTAAGCACACAGCCCATGAACACAAGAAGCAATTTAGTGGATTGTTCAGAATAGGTTTATTGTACTAACAGGTCACATAAATGCTTGTAAATAAGAAGTATATCATTAGCTATATAGTACAATAAAAATGTACTTTAGCAATTTTAAAAACTCTTAAAACACTTAACAATAGACAATAAGCAAACAAGGTTCAGAAGGCTAGGCCTGGGTTTAACCCCTAACATAATTAGCTATGGCAGAGCTTCAGTGATTAAGGAAAGCAATGAAGTCAAAACTAGAACTATAATTCAGGAGGACAGTGAGGTGTCAGTACCACAGAATCAGTGAAGGTGTGGGTGGGAGAAAACGAACAGTTAGTTATGGCTATGTTAACATTTCTGGGAGGAAATAACAGACTGGCTGAGATGTAGGGCTGAATTAAAGAAAATAGGGAAAGGTATGTTTGGAACAGTTTGGAGAGTAAGCAGCTCCAAGTCTCCTGCTATGTTCTCTTTCTATCTAGACATGTATCTGCAAGGGCAAGTGACTCAAACTTTAAGGCATTTCTTTATACATCTCTCCTGGGTACAGGAATGTAGTCAGGTCCCAAAATGTAGCTGAGTAACAAAGACCTGAAGAAATTAACTAACTGTCTTGTTTAACATAACTGACAAAACAAGAAGCAGAATGGGAAATGGAGGCTTAAGCGTCAAATCAGAAGGCATTTCTCTATTGAAACTAAAAAAACATACCCATTACAGCACTCTCAGTGGTTACTTCATTCAGAAAACACCAGAAAGAACTAAAATTGTACCCTGAGCGACCCTCTAGAACATTGAAAGAGGAGGACAGATGATTCCCACCTAAAGACGACTCACAAGTGATCTGACTATGCTTAATATAAATGAGGGGAAAAAATCCCATGAAGTAAAAGATCACTTGGGGGGAGGATCCAATTCCCTTATGGAATCTGCAGACAAACATACAAGCTTTAGGTCTATCAAATCAACAACAAAACTACTCTGTAAGCAACATGAGAAGGTACGTATCTTACCTTCTTCCACAGTTACATTCCCTCTGAAGAAATATTTTCCATGTCCTCTAGAGAGAGCCACACCTAAACTGTGCAGAGAAATAAAGCAGACCTTGAAATCTGTGAGATAAACAATAACAGACATTCAGGGCTATTTTAATTTCTAACATTTCCAGCTAGCGTACTACGTTTAACTTTAAAACTGTTTGTTTCCAAACCCTCACTGATCATATTTATTGTTCAACTGGCTGTTTCAGATGTGATGTGCCTGCAACAATCGGCTGTATTTATGTGTGCTTAGAGGTGCAGTAAACCATTATTCTCTGGCAAACGAATAAAGGAACCCCACTAAGCTCACTGCTGTTCACTCAGCGTGAGACTTCTTCAGCTGAGCCTTGAACATGCCCATGGCCTTATAATGAAGGAGACATTTTTTTGTAAATCAGACTAAGCTGTTGAGAAACTACGTGAATATGGGAATCAATGGAGCTACTGAGAGGAAAAGAATTTCGTATGTGACAACAGCATCATTACTCTTCTTTAATTAATTTTTTCTGTGATTCATATTTGTAGCTTGTTTGATTTTTTGCGTTTACTTCAGCTTCATAAACTTTCAGCAGTTACGTACCCAGATTTCATTTGGCTTTTAGTCTAACATTTAAATTATTCAAGTTTATTGAACTGCTGGGGGATCCTATGCCTCTTCCTATTAAACATATACACAGAATACATCCTGGCATTCATTCATCCATTCAAGGGGATTATATCAGGGTAGGAACCTGCCAGTAATCAGTAAGACTGAAAAACCATGGGCTGATCCTTTAAGAACACATAGAGGCACCAATTCCAAGAACTCATATACTGCAATCAACAGCTCAATCTGGAAATGAGCTGAACAGTAAACATCTTTGACACTACAGTGTATATTTTAACTAACATTGCCTCTGCTGCCTTCCTGAATCTGTACTCCTACCCATCAAAATTAGACACAGACCATGCTGAAAAGGGCAGGACAGTTTTTGTACTATTTGCCTGTCCTAAGAATCAAAACTTGCACTGCATGCACATATATAGCCCCATAACTGTTTATGAAATAGGCTAAGAATGACAGTGCCACAGGAAAAAAAAACAAAACACAAAAAAAATCCAAAAAGAGCAAAACCCACAAAACAATAATAACAAACAAACAAACAAACAAACACAAATGCCCTTATTTTTACTACTCATTTGTGAATTTTAACAAGAATAAACACATGCATTAGAGCTCAGAGAAATGTGCCTGTATTTTCACTATGTGGAAATGTAGCTCAAGTTCTGTGAAATGGTTCCATTGAAGAAAATTTCAGTTGAGTATTGCAACTATCAGCCTGCTTTAAGCAGAAGGTACAGTTTGTATTATTTTATTAACAAACCGTTTTTAATTCAAGTATGAACATTTTTTATGTGACTTCATTCTTTTATTTTTATTTTTTCTCCTAAGATGCATGCCAAAATAACATGGCTGACTCACTCAGTTTTAGCTATACAAATACACTGAAGGTAATTCAGAGAAACAAAATATCCAAGCCTCAAATTGGAAATGAAATACTATCTCATTTTACATTACATTTTTGTTGTGGAAAAAAATCAAAATGGGGCTCAATATGTAGTTACTTAAATGGATTATGGTATTTATAGCTCTCCAAGTACTTGCGAAAGCCTTTCGTTCAATGTAAACCTCAACTGAATATTTTTTTAATGAAACGTAAGCCATGACAAACATTGAGTTTGCCTGTGTGAGCTTGCACAAACTTTCCATCTCTGGAAAAGCTGAAAGGAATGCTAGTAGGCTCCTTTTCCTTGCTATTTTCAGCATTGTCCAGGGATATTTCATTGTCAGCTTTCGCTGATGAGCTTTTAATGAATTCACAAGCTCTGTACAAATGCAAATCCAATGAGTCTGATGAAATGTCCATTTTTTATGGTCGGCTCTACCTGAATGGAGTACCCTTGATGTCTGTATAATAGTAGTCATTTGTCATCACCAATACCCGCTTCTAGATTCAGAACAAGAAAGTCAGAAGGGAAGGAGGAAACAAGTTAGTTTAGTATAAGAAATGTGTAAAAGATTAAGTGGTTAGTCACTGATAAAATTGAAAGCAATGTTTATATTCAGTGAGTGAAAAAATATACTGCAGTAAAAAATCTTTATGGAAATCTTAAAAATTGTTTCAAATAATAAACTGCTTTGCTTTCTATTCAGTTTAAACAATATTTTATACATTGTACCCCTTTGTCCACCGTCTTCTTCACTTCCATGGAGAATTTCCCCGTTTTCCGATTCACCATTGCATTTCGGAGCTGAAATGAAGGAAATATGTATTAATTCCTCTATTAGCATTTTCTGTAATTTTAACCTCTGGTTGAGCTCTTCTGGTACATTCATTTGGCATAAGTAGCACTAAGTTTTCTTCATTTTCAGTAGTTCTGCTACACACTGCACAACTCCCTTACAGATTTTATTATTGACTGTACAGGCTAAGATGCCTGCCACATAACTTAAAGCAAGTTGCTGAGGTACATAACATAGGAGCTCTCAGCATCCTTCACAGCACAACAGCTTTTTGAGTAGTAATCTGGATCTTACATGGGTTAAACTGTAATTGACTACTATTCTGCAGTTACTGCATAGGAAGAGAAGGACTAGGATCCCAGCTGGATTTGGCCAAAATCAGACCAGAGCTCGGTGTTTAAATACATCAACAATTGTACATATAATAACAAAACAAAAAAAAGAAAACCCCATTTAACCTACACTATTCATTCTGCTACTGCTTGGTGCACTACATTGGGCTTCATCCTAAAATAGCACCAGAAACTGCAGGCTAACTGATCCAGAAATTGGAACTAGCAAACTAATGACACCCCATTTGAACAGTAACCTGTTTCAATGGGAACACACAGCTGCAGTGCTCTGTGACTCCCTCTGGTTCTCCAGGCACCTCCTCCAAGCTATTAAATTTTGTCTCTGCAATGGAAGCCCCAGTTCAGTCACAGCTTTAAGAATCAGCCTGGACATCTCGCTCTGTCTTCCAAAAGTCTTTTGATTTCAAAACCGGGTCTTGTTACTATATAAACCAAAAACTCAAAGCATAAGGGAAAACAGAAAATCAATGAAAAAGGGTTTATACGCAATGATATACCTGCTGCTCTGCAAGTTAAATGTGTTACTTTTTAGATTACCACACAGTTTTTCAGCAACTTTATTCTAGCCTCTCCGTGAGCTGCAGGTTCCCAAATCTGTGCTGCAAAGTCCTTTACCCATCACCTCTGAAAATTGCTTCCTAGAAAAGAGGAGCTTTCCTCACAGAGGACATCAGCTGACATACCCTCTCTCTTAGGAACATGCTATGATGATGAAGAGTAAAACAAAACAAAACAAAACAAAACAACTGCCCCCAGGCCTATAATCCAAAAATGACCTGCAGTGTGGCTAACAAAGAGTACAGGCTACCCTGACACAGCTGGTCTGAGAGCAGGGTGTCTGGGCTGAAATTGAAAAATGACGAGACATGGTTAGTAAGAAATCATCAGCCTCAGTGTTTTGAACTTGTCTATCAGTTCAGGGTTTTAGGGAAGAAATAAACGAGTTACTGTTAGCAGCTATTCCACCCACTTATGGAAGTAGTGTATTTTAATGCTCCTAGATTTACGAATGGAAGAAGCGACTTCTTTTGCTTATATTTTTAATTAATGGTAAAGATGTGGGAAGATTAAGTTGGTTGTATAAGGATCTCTTCAATTAAAAAGCAATATTGATATACTTGTGGGATTTATTTTATTTTATTTGGTGGTAAGAAGTACCTACAAATCTATTACAGATGTAATTTTAATCACAATAGGAAAATTCCACTATCACTAATCAATTCACACTCCCTTCTTCAGGGATATTAAAAATGTAGAATAATACTGACAAAATGAGCATTTTTATGTCTCTTCTATTGCTTATCTATCTGAATACAATTTTGGACATCGTGTTCTTGCTGAATAAGTACCTCCTGTTGTCCAGTACCTGATGCCAGATTGGGCAATTCAGTCAGATTTTAATGAAAAATTGTGAAGATAGTCATATCAATGCACTCTGCTGGCTTTTGGAGTTAGTATGGAGTGAAAAGAGAGTGACCAAACTTGCCAGTGAAATAACTGGGTTTATTCTCATGAACAAGTTGAGCATGGCCAATCTATCAAAAACTGCAAACTTTGCAGCTCTTTAAATTTAATTCTGGGGCATCTAGATTTGAATTAACAGTCTTACTCTGCTGTCAGTGAGTGTAAAAGAATAGTTTTAGCTGGAGGCATGTATAAAATAAAGCATATATTTTACTGTAGGGTTTGGGGTTTTTTTAACAATGCACAATAGGCAATTCTGGAAATATTTTACCATTTAAGTTTTGTGGTTTTGGACTTGGAGAGCTGGTCTTAATTAACCATCTACTTTCTAACATTTACAGAACAGTTCCATTTATCTTTAACATGGTTTTCATTTTTCTCCTATTGGTGCCTGCAGTTGTCTAAGACCCATTCCTCCCACAAGCCTCAGGCAAGTCATAGATTTACTAAAAGGGCCTCCAAACTCTCAGTAGTGTTTAAGATCAAGTCTGCATGTGGGATTTAGAGTTTAACTTTTCTTCTTCTTTTTTGCTTGCTGTGATTACATTTCTTGGCTTTGTAATCTGGTTTCTCAGCTCTTCGGCAGTTTCATCTCCCTCCTCAACTGCAAAAAATAAGCACTGCCTCAGCTGGCTTCAAGCCCCAAAACATTCATTCATGCTCTTTTTTATTTGGAAAAAAATATTTCATTCAGCTAGAAATTACAACAAAAGAATTTCAAGAAGTAAGTTAATGAGAAAAAGGTTTCCATCCAAGTTGACACTTCTTGTCTTTGGTACTGTGTATTCCCAAACTTTGCTCAAAGACACTTGGCTTAATAAGCTGATATTATGATTCCTATTTTTGATCAAATGCAGTAACAGCAAGATAGTGAGCACTGTTAACCTGGAAAATGAACTGATGAATGTGTATACACACACCAGCTCTATTTCTTGGTGAAAAAGATTCTAACCTTAGTTCTGTCATGGTTTTTCTTATTGGATGACTATGGAAAAACTAATTCATCACCTCTTCAGAGTAATATGCATTATTACTCCTTCAACTAAATATCTTCCAATCAATTACTAACAGCAGTTTCGCTGCTATAGTATGAGATCATTCTATATTCTTGGAAAACTATGTAACCGTTCAATTAATGTGGTAAAAAGTAAGAAAATGTCTTAATCAGCTTCCACATAAGTGTTTCACGGGGAAAAAAATATACAAGTAGTAGTCTGTGCTATTAAAAGCAGCTATATGAATACATTAATTCTTTCCTTCTACAGTTGAATAAACAATGCTTTACTATCAAAGCTTGGAAAAAATCAAGAACATCAAGGCCTTGGGTGAAGCAGAGCAACATGTAGCTCTCAAGTCAGTAAGTTACTTTGCAATTTTAAGTCTCCTACATGATATGAAGTCAATGTGATGGCAAATACTGTTGTAAGCTGCCAGGGTATAAGAAACTCTAACGAGGAAGCCTTCAATAGTGTACACATAGAAAACTGCACAAAGTTATACAAGAAATATTAAAAAAAGTTTGAGTGTGCACTCCACAAGACTTTAAATAAGGAAGTAAGATGGTCTCCTAGGAGAGGATGAGGACAATCTATCACCTGGTGAAACAGACATTGCTTAAAACATAAATTAACTGTTTCACTACTCACAAAGGGGGTGGAGAGCTGGAAGAATGTAAGATATATATTTTGTAAGGGAGAAAGAAAATATAGACTTCTGTCAGAACAGGGATCAAAAAATTAGTACATCTGAAGGCTGACAAGACTCCAGGGGCAGTTGTACGTGATCCATCCCAGATTTCGGAAGGACATGACAAAGTAAATACGGGAACCTTCAGTGGACGTATTCAAAACCTCTCTGGAAAAGTAGAACTATGAGGGACTTGAGAGAAGCTAACACAGTTGGGATATTTGAGAAGGGATTGAGAAGACATCTATGAAAAACACAGACATGCAGTCGTGACTTTGGCAGCTGGGAACTTCTGGGAAAAACTAAATTACAGGACAGAAAGGGGAACACCTGGAAAGTTACGATTTAATTAAGGACAGTCAGCACAGATTCACACAAAAAGAATCATGTCTAACAAATCAGATTTATTGAGGAAGTAACAGAAAGACCAGGCAAAGGTCAAGCCATGGACATAAGGAAAGCTTTTGATACAGTACTGCAAAAAAAGGCTAAGCCTGCAAGGTAAGAAAGAATAAGATAAAGAGTGAACTACAGAGTAGATGGAGTACTGAATAATGAGTGTAACTGAGAGGATTGTGTGCGTAACAGCTGATAGACGCAGAACGCATGCTTCCGCAGCGTTTCTGAAATACATTTCAGACGTCTGAAATGAAGTGTTTGGAGTCAATCTGTGCTCTAAGCAGAGGTCAAAGAATCCAATTTTGTTTACTTCTCTGATACTTTTTGATTTTGTATGCTAAGGAAAATAGCTCACCTTACTTCCACTGAGGAAAGAGGGATCTTGTGCAGAGCAGTTAAACTCATTCCTTCATTTCTGAGTTTCAGCAGTTGTCTGGGTCAGCCCTAAAGAGATATTCTATTCCCTTCCCTAGCACTATACTCCTATCCAGCAAAAACACACAATGGGATGCATGGAGAATGTAAGGGTGATGAGCTTCACCAAAGATTCTAAGAGTCTGGTTTTGTGGTATATGCATAAGTAAGGAAGAATCAACACAAAACAGTTACAAAATTCTGAATTAAGTAAAAGGGCTATTGTCCTTCCCTTCCTGAAAGCAGTGAGATGGCCACTCTAATGACTACTTAAACAGTTTCCAGGTACATTAGTTGGATGCAGCAATGTCTTTTTACAGGGTTTTAAAACACATCACTTACCACATCATCTCTGTCTTCCCACTCGACCTCGGAAAGATCCACACTACTATAGTTGGGCTTTCTTCGTTTCTTCCCCTCTTCATACTGGCATAAAAAAGGTGAAATATTTAGCACATCCTGCTTTATTTGCACAAACATCTCGTGTCACAAGATTTGAAAGATCTGCTGTGTGCAATACACGTAACAGCAGGTAGCTTAATTCCTAAAAAGCACACCACATTGCTGCATAAATGTCTGTGAACTAAAACCTACATTACTTGTGATTATTTGCATGATCTCTTGCAGTGATACAAAACTTTTCTTGATGAACACACTGCAAAGTCAATTTCTGCATTTGTACCTTCTTGTCCTCATATGGAAAATACGTGAGACCTTGATCTTGTAGTTTATGTTAAATATCTCAAACTAGCTTTCAGCTGCACAGGAAGTTAAATTTACTATAATCTTATCAACAAAATGTTTACCCATTTCTCTTTAAACAAGATAAGATGCGAGTCTTGTGAAGTATGGTGTTAACACTCGCTGATACTACATTTTATCTACAACTTCATGGAGGAAAAAGTAATATAATAGTGGTAATTTATAGGTTTTTATCACTTGTCACTGTTACACTGTAAATCGCACATTTAAAATAAATATTCCTCTGACAAATTGGGTTGACACTGATGTGTTTATAATGTAGGAAATTCTGCCCTCTGCTGAACATTTAAAATCAAAGACCCTACTAGTGTAAGAACAAAAACACTGCTCGGCAGGAGAAGAAAAATGTATTTAGGAAGATCTGTGAATAAAGAATCCAACTGGCTAAGAAAAATGATCATAATATATTTGAAAAAAATAAATCTGAGAGAGAATTGGCATAATGGGAAATCTGGTCTTTTCTCTTTTACGATGCATATAAGCGGGAGGAAAAACCACAAGTCTTCCTATGAAGCATGACAAGAGACACTGGGATACTGCAAAAAATCCCCAGATTGCTTTTCTGACTCCCAAACCATAGCATCATAGTAGGATAGACAATGCACCTGTAAGGCAGTATATATAGTTGATTCTCCTCCCTCAGGGCAGGACCAACTATACCATAAACCAAACCTGTCAGTGCTTGAGACAGCCAATTCATCACTGAGGCCAGTGGTGCAGGAACTTTCAAGCACATTCAGCAGATTACAGAGACTAGAGACACCAAAGAAAAAACTTGTTCTCTGAGTATTAAGAAGGTTATTCCCATCCTGACTTTTTCCTCTCTAAATTAAAAGAATCTCATGGGAATCACATAGTTGCTTTTGTAGACTACAGTATTTAAAAATAAGTATGACAAAATCTTCCTGAAGAACAGCAAACTTTAAAAAATGTTGAATACTGGATCATAATCACAAAGAGATTTTGAGATACTGGTAGCACTGTAATGTTTCTGCCAGCACACTTAACTGAGCCTCCTTAATTTTTGCTCATAATAACTTGGATACTTTTCTACAGATTATTGTGTGTGCTGGTTTAGTTTGGTGGGTTTTTTGGTAATGGGGGAGGAGCCCGCTTTGTTGTCATGTTAGGCCCAAGCCACAACAGTGTGGGATAAAATCCTCAATCAATTCTCATTCTTCTTTTGAATAAAAAAAATCCGAGCAACTCTGTTGGAGTGAGTCGTGACTGAATTCTGAGAATTCATGCAGAGGCAATTAAAGAGTACTTTCATGTGCTAGAATACACCATTCTTTTAACAGTAAGATTATCTACTTCAGGGTTAATGCTATTCAACAGATGGGTGGAAAGATGTAAAGAATTTCTGCTTTCAGCACATACTTATACACTAGACTGTGAATTCAAGCACCTCAGTGCTACAATTAATTCTTGCTATGTGACAGCCCTGATAGCTAAAGCGATAACTACATCCAAACACTGAAGTACAAAATTTGCAGCCAACATAGTTAAATTTCACAAGCATAAAATATGAGAGGATAATGTCCAGTTCATTAACAGAGCTTGATTTTTGTAGCTATGTTTTTGCAAGCCTTTCATTATGGCTGCAGCTCTATCAATATTATCCTTAAATTTTACAAGAAGTAACTATATCTGCTTTCTGTGGCTGCACCGATTAACCACACAAATCTTCAACCTGATTTAGTCATTATTCTATAGAAATGGTTTCAGTCAAGCTCTGAAATACTGAGAACTGAAAGGTGTTAAACCAAAGTTAGCTGGGATCATCTGAGTAGAGCAAACAGCTCCTGTACTGGTTCCAATGTTTAATTACATCCTTACTCACAGATGTTGAAGAGCTTCCGGGCTATACTGCATTCTCAGACACATGTGCAAACCCTTACTTATGACAATAGGAATTGATCTTGTGTGTCTGACAGCAGAAGGTGGCTTCAAACATAAGGCAAACCACTGGCGTCATATTGATTATTGAGTTTGTATTTATTTTAATCATGTAGATTCCACACCTTGCACTCAAAAAGCAAAAACAAAATCCGAAAGCAATCAAATGAAGAGCTGGATAAAACATCCCAAACTCTGCAGCAAAGCTGGAATTGGAAGCATTCATGTCTAAAAAATTCAGATAAGCAGAAACAAAGTCCAAATCCCAGTGATCAAGCAGGAGTTAGGCACTCTGCAAGCACTTGAAGGAACTGGAAATGCAGTTCTTAAGCATATTTAGGACAGAAAGCAATGAAGTATTGAGATTCCTAACCCCTCATTCAGCTCTATATAGGGGCTACAGTTTAATCGCCTACACGGGAATTCAATAAGTGAAGAGTAGATTTATGATATAGTTCAGAAAAGGATGGCAGAGAAAACAAAAACCAACTTACAGCAAAAACAGGATACCAAAAATTATTTGTCTGTAAGATATTACCTTATTCACAACAGTAAATATACATACCTTTATGATTATGTAACTAGGGCCTAAAACATAAAGGCAAGTAGATAAAATATAAGATACTTAATAACAATACTGTTCAATTGGTCATTCTTCTCTAGCTTATTTCCAGTTTTATTGCTTAACTAATTTCTTAGTAAAAGCTATTAATGGACATCAAAGCAACCCACCAAGTTTTAAAAACAGCATTAATCTATATCTTTTTCTATGGTAGCAAACCTAATCTTTTATCTCTGAGACTCCTGAATGAAGTATAAAACACTGAGTCAAGGCTGAAGCCAAACCCATCTGCAATATTACTATAAAGCATAGAAACAAATTATGAAGGCACCCACTGGGAAAGATAGAAACTAGGAGCTCTTCCAAATTATTCTGATTTAAGTACATGAGGAAAAGAGTTACATTTAAACTGTGTGCTGTTAATCTACTTTGGCCAGCATAAAATGTGTGGTGATACCATATAGTAATTAACCTCTGAGAAAAAAAAAAAAAAAAAGAATATTTTTAAATATCTGGACTACAACACAAGAATCTTTTAGGCTGCTAAAAACTACATATTTTTGTTTGTGGAAAGGGCACAGGAAATTATTTTGTTTGGGAATCAGAATGAGCTTTATCTTACTCAGTATCTTTTATTTGAGGCTTGGCCAAACTCCTATAGCAAGGGATGATTCAAACAGCATGTGATGTGTACCGTTTAAAGACTGAATCACATTTTTCCACCACCCCCACTACAACCTTTTACATGTGCCACTATTAAACCCTTTGCTTTGATATTTTCTTTATTATTTTTTTTTAACACGAGCAGTCCCAAACCATCTGCATTGAATATGACCTGCCACGTGTTTACAAAGTCAAAGTGTAGCAATCTGATCAGGGACAGAGCAAGCTACATCTTAACAGCTGCCAGCCTTGGGTCTAAGGTGATTGGAATTTCTCAGTCGTGCTCCATCTAGATAATGGGCAGGTAGGAGAGAGTAAATTGCTGTGATAGCAGCTTTGGAAGTGTCAATAGATTTTAGTCAGCTGGACTAGTCACACTTGTGGAACCAACTGTGAGAAAATATTATAAAAGGAAAGTATAAAAAATGACCAAAAGCTAAAGAGGTAAAATAATTTCAAGGGAAAGTGCTTCCTTGCGAAATTACTACCCTATGTGCAGAAGTAGGGAACCAGAATCTAAAAAAAACCTTCCAATTTCAAAACATATAAACAATTAATTAGGTTTCATCTTTTTGGATTACTGCTTCAAAATTAGGATAATCTATTACCCTAAACAGGATTTGAGAAAAATCCAATTTTTTTAAGTATTTTTTAATTATTATTATAAGACTTGAACATATCCAAGAATGTCTAGCTGATCTTCAATTCTACATAATTAAATACACAAAACAACTGCATGTATAACTGTAACTTACATTAAACCCTCCCTCAAAGGTATTCTTGTCCTCAAAGTTTGATAGGAAAAGTTGAATGAACAAGTATCAGAGGAAAAGCATCATTAACTATGATGCACACTTTTCCATATAGTTTTAAATAAATAGACTGAATACACTCTCATTATTGCAATTTCCTGGTCTACTCAGTTCCTCAGGTACTTCCCTTCTCTAAGATTCCAGACACTAACGTTACCACTTATTTATTGTCTAGTGCAGCTCTGAGTGACATAAGACAAACCCTGCAGCTGTAGGAATGGAAACTGCATTGAACCTATGTGGTTCAATGGCTGATCCTGAGATCTTATCCAGCCTGGCATAAATCGCTACTGAGGCACACTAATCCTTCCTGAGGTGACTGTGCAAGGGGAAAGCTTGGTTAACACCAGCTTCAGGAGCAGGATCATCTGTAACCAGTCCTTCAAACATGCATTCTTTGTTCTTTGCATAGAATAAGGCAGGAGTATATTGCTGCTTCCTTTCCTGAATGTAAGTGGGGTACATCCCTGAGTGAGGCACTTCCCCAAAAAGAGCCATGACACTCTTAGAGGTAAACATGCAGAAAGAAAGGGGAGGGGGGCACATACTTCCTACTTTTCAATAATGATTGTAGTTACTCCAAATTGCAAATTCTTTTAAATACGGATCAAGTCCTTCAACATTTAGTCTAAAATCTTTAGAGGTTAAATACTATGGGACAAAGACAAGGTAATGAAAAACACAGTGAAAGGTCAAGAGATGAGAGGGGGAGAGATCACTTCAATAGACTGATTCATACTTTGACATTAAAAAACAAAAAACCAAAAAAAAACCACCAACAAAACAGTAGTGAAAAATTCCCTTCACTGCCTCACTTGTTTACATAGTCAGTTGCAGTGACTGAGCTTTCATTCACCATCTGTCACATAGCACCAAAACTTTCTGCCTGGGGATACATGTGAAGCAGCATCCTATCTCACTGCAAATTACTGCTGCTTGGCTTTTAAGCTTTTCAGTGAATTTGGATTTTTTTTTCCTGCTCACATGATCCTGATTTATTTTTTGTGATACCTTTATTGCAATTAGTTTGTGGCCTCAAATAATCTTTTATTAATCCGCACTTAATCTTGACTCATAGGTGTCCAGCCAGAACCAATGTTGCTTTCTATACTAAGCTCCTTATTTTAATATTAAAAATCAGTGTTAACATCCTGATTTTCTTAGGAAAATAGAAACAATTTCCTTTTCCAAGAGAGACTTTCCTGGCAAGTCTATTATTTAAGATGTTAATCCAGAAGTTCCTAGGTTATGGTTGGCAGTAAAAAACAATTATTTTGAACTGGGTTTTCATGCCAGACAGCTCCATGTCACACAGCTACAGACTGGACAAGGAGTACATCAGCTGAGCTAATTTTCAGGTGAGTTGCAGTTGATTAGCAATGTGACATGTATGTGATTTACTCCACTTTAAAAAAACACACAAACCCTCTATTTAGGATTTTATTTGCATTCTCAGGACCTTATCATTTGGGATTATGTAAAAACTGGCAGCTGCTTATAATTATTTGGAGTTTGAGAGGAAATAATTAAAAACATCTGCCTTTATCTTAATACTACCAGACTTAAACCCATGAGCTCAGTGATACCTAACTTCAAAGCTGAAAGCAAGGAATAAAAGAAAGCTTCACATATTGCTAACAAATTTTCAGTGATTCATTTATATGTACAACCAGTTATTCAACAGCCTTCAAACCTTTAATTATCTTTTAAATATATGTAATTTTGCACTTCTAATTAGACAGCAATTTAATGCTCTCACAGGGATTCAGATGGGCTTTTTTGAAATGTAAACTCCAATAGGAATAATCATTGGCATTCAAGTGATTGAATTCTTCAGTTATTTAAATGAACGTGAGGCATTTACACTGTTCAAATCATTTAAATATTCTGCTGTCAGCTACAGCTGTAGAGTTTTATGGAGTTGCTGAATAAAGCAAGGGTAAGTGTAGGTTATCTTACGTTCCAGGCAGGGCTCCCCAGAGAGAGATGAGATTTGCTGCTTATGAAAGGCTAACGCTGCTTAAGTGGGGCATTAATGTTTCCCCCCAGACTTTGATTTCTCTGCTTTTCTATATTGAGAGAAACACATTTTCTCAAAATTCACCTCTACAAATGACTTAATACTGATCTAGCAATCTTTAATTTCAGGTCCTTTACCTTAATATGATATATAGTGACAGTCAACATTCTAAGTTTAAAATGGTAACTTAGCCAGTTAAAGCACTGATACATTTTCGGGAGTGGGTGTTGTAATATATACATGGGCTTTGATTTCTATGTGTAACTTTCCCTATTAAGATTAAGCAAATTAATTACAAATGTGCCTAGTTTTAAAGAAAGTAATGTATCGGTTGAATTAGTTTATAGCAATAAGAAGAGCATTCGTGTATATAACCATTCAAAAAATCACCCTTACTAGCCTTCCAGAGCTTATACTGAGAGTTTGAATACATATCTCAGTCTTCTCAGAGGTAGAGAATTTTGATTTAAACTCAAAATATTACAAAATTCTTAGTCATCATGGATCTTATTAGCTTAATTCATAAGTCAGAACACATTTTTCATCTTACATTTATCAAAACGATGGTAGAATCTGAATAAAAGTTGCAATGTGATTCCATAACATATGCATTTGTAGTTAAATGTGCATTTTCTTTAATTAAGGAACTTGAACTCCTTGTTCAGGATATTCGAGTATTCTAACCTAAATGAACCTAACAATTACTGAAAACAAAATCCCTCTGCACTCCCTGAACAAAAATAGAAATATTGCCAACTATGAACCAAAAAAGCCACAGATTTCACAAAATCTGCTAGAATCTTGATATTATTCTATGAAAACCACACAAATACTGAGAGACAACAATACAAACCCCTAACACCAGATACAACTCACAAAGGTGTCAATCTGACTACAGCAGACATTAATCTTTCAGTGGTATTCCTTAATTTCTCTGTAATCCCACAACACTCTCGTAAAAAAAACAGTTTTCTTCTGGCACCAACACATAACAGACAAGATAATGACAGTTAGAGTAACGAGCAACCAGCCACAATTAATCTGGTGGTTGTTTTAAGTGTACGTAGAGAATATATATAATTTTATTTCTCTTCCTTTACATTCAGTCAGCTCATTTCTTTGACAAACTGTAACATCATCATGACACACTTTGCATTTTAAAATTTAATGGAGTGACATCTAGCACACTGCAAGTGCTAAGAGGATACTGAAAAATAAGCAATTAAATCTCACATAACTGCTGCTGAGAAAAACTTTGTCTCCGTGTCCACAACTCAAGAACGTGTAAGGAGCCTCAGACACCAAGTTACTGCCTTGAAAATCTCAAAATTCACTTTTAAACTCCCAAAGAATTAATTATCTCCTAAACAGTAAGTCAGGGTTTTAAACCAAGTAAAAAAAAATCAAAATTACATCATACAATAGAAAATATTATCTCGTGGAAAACAAAACTCTACTCTGTAAAAATATGTAATTTTTAAATCACAATGCGGTATATAGGAGCATTCTAATACAACAATATTTAAAAACAAACAAACAAAAAAAAACCCAACAAAAAAACCCCCACTATTTTGAAATCTCATTGCCTATAGTTTCTTGAGTTACCACTGCAGTGTGTATTTGGTAGGAATACAACGCGTAGGAACTTTTAAAGCGTTCTCATCCACTATGTAATTAAAAACAACACAACAAAAAGTCTTTGAAATAGACCAGAAATACGACAGTGACAGTTTTGCACTGAAACTCTAGTTTGAGACGAATTTCTGGATACTAAAACTACAGTTCTCACGGCGCTGCTCCCGCTCGCCCCGATGCAGCAGCCGCAGCAGCGGCACCTCCCACCCCCTCCCGCCGGCGGGGCGGGCCCTGCGCGGGGCTGGGGCGACACCGCATGGCGCGGGGCGCGCAGCGCAGCCGGGGTGCTGCGCGGGGGATGCTGCTGCGCGGGGGATGCTGCTGCGCGGGGGATGCTGCTGCGCCGGGGTGGCTGCTGCGCCGGGGCTGCCAGTGCCTGCTCCAGAAGCAGGGCCCGGGGAAGGTGAGGAACGGACCAGCTGGTCAGAGCTGGGAGGACAGGGTGGCACGGCCTCCAGTGTTCGGGGAAGAAACAAGGAAAGGAAGGGAGATAAAATCAGAGTTTCCATGCACGTGAAACATACAGGTAATTTATACTCAGTCATTTAGTTGACAAGGCCTCAGCAGCTCTCTTTTTGTTCTCCAAAAGGAATCTCCACAGGATTCTTTATTCCCTGATTATCATGATTTATTAACTTGTTTGACAAGATTTATTGCTCTAGAAACATCTTTTAGAGAAGAATGTAACCAAAAGTTCTTACTGGTCCCTCTATGACAACAGTCACCCGTGAAAACTTCAGCCAGCACCGAGCTGGAAGTCTGGGGGCTACTTCAGCAACTCTCATAAAACTACAACTACCTGCTAAGCAGCTAGAAAGTACTTTCCTCTTCCTTCCAGCAGCAACTGGTCTTCATAACTGAAAGCCAAGTTTATTTTAAAAGGAAAAAAGCAGAAAAAACCAGGATAGAATGTCTCCAAGAAAAACTTTTTTTTGATGTAAACCCAACAGGATAATCAGCACAAAAATGTAGCTAGCCTAATGATTAAATGTAATGGTCATCATCAGATAAAATCTGGTGCAACAGGAAGCACTCAGCGACTGTTCACTATCCTGCCTGTCTGCTCAGCGTCCTGAAAGACAATTCCTTAAAAAGCAGATTGTCAGCTTCAGAACTAACAGATACGGCCACTGGGGTTAGGAACTCAGGAGACTAGTAATATTCTAGCTTTACATCACCACAGGAAAATATAATAGCAATACAAACCAGTGTGGATCAAGTCAGCAATCAATGCGAGCTGAATATAAACTCCAACCCACCCAAAGAATTTTAGATAATATCTTTGGTGAGCTATCTAATTCCGGTCCTACATGCCTATTTTCATGTACTTATTGTCACAGATTTCATGGAATGTTTTGCCACTAGTTAGAATAGTATCAGGATTTGGCCTGCAATATTAATCTAAGAGCCCAAGCCAGCAATCACTTCACTCTAAACAACTCCACTGAAGTCAACAGGAGACTCCCATTACACACTACTGACAGAACCCAGAGCTAAAAATGACTTCCACAAAAATGAAACGAACAGACCGTGAATATATCACAATGAGTTCCCTGTAGTTGACAGCTTATGGGCTACTGCCCAACATCTTGATTTTAAAAAGAGACTCTTGTATAAGGTAATGAAATAGGTGCCTTCAAGATGTACACTGGAGTGAGGAGGAGTAATAAAAACCACCTCTTGCGTCATTAAAATATGCCACCACAACAGAGGATAACACCCTTTGTCAGTCTAACTTAAATCTACCCACTGTTCCTGGATTTCATTATTTTCTGTTTATTAAAATACCTATTCTGTAATGAATAAATACTAATATTTTTGAAGGAAGTAATTTGTCAGAATAAAAAGAGACAGTACAGCAAACGCACATGTTGTCAAACTCTTGCAATGTATATAGGGAACTTTGAAACATATATTCCTGTGGCTTGCAAATACAGGCTGTTGGATGTACCTGTGATACCTGAAGATTACAAAAGCATTTTTAGGACTAAAGATCGAGTCACAATTTTAGTATTATGAAAATAGGGGAATGTTATAAATAACAGTGTGTTTATATCCAATTTAGAATGTGTTATTAAAAACAGCACATGGATTTTAATCCATGAAGTGGTAAGAAAAAAATATTCTGAAGGTAGTGGCCAATGAACTAAAAACAATGCCCTGTCACATTTTCCATTGCAACTGCTAAAAATTTTGAAGACAACTTCTCCCTACACTGGCATTCCCCACCAAAAAAAAAGTTTAATATTACATTTTTACATTAAAGCGTAGCAACATTCATTTCAGCATTTTAACTGCTGAGTTGAATTTACATTATTAGTCTAATATACATTTTTCAAATAGCAAATTGCAGGAAAAGATACAGAATGCTATGGCAGTCAATTTTTAGTTCTAGTCAGTGTGCTTGTAACTTTGGCTCCTATAAGCAATTTTTAGGTTATGTCTATGGTGCAGCTGGACGAGTGATAAAAGCAGAATCACACAACTAGTCACCTGACATGGACAAGCTAGCTGAGGTAACAAAGCAGTGACAATGCAGCAGAAGAGATCTGAAGGTGCATTAAAAATATTTTTATATAATCCAGGTGCTCTAAGGAGGTTTTACTACAGCTCCTATTGCTGCCTTTTCTTTCCTGTGGTCACCAAATAAAGCTCAGCAGAGGTTCTCAGTCAGCAAAAGAACATGGAAGAATGATTAAATAAGAGGTCAGAAAAATACAGAGAATATGACAACAAAATGCAGAAAAGTAAGAACAGAAAAACATTCCAGCAAGACCAAAAATATTGGTTGTTTATTGTGATGGAAAGATTCAATGAGATAACAACCACTAATTATTACACAAAGTACAAAATGGAGAATTTAAAATAGATCAGGAGCTTCTCCTTTCCATATTCGTTACAAAAGAACTACTTCTAATGAAATTCAAAAATCTAATTAAAAATAAAAACTGTGCATAAAACAGTTACAATATGAAAAACCTCTGCTATGAGAAGTCAAGCAGACTGACAAAAATAAGTATGTTAGTATGGCTAACAGGAGTACCCACTCTAATAAGTTTTAATGCAAAATGTCAGAACCAAATGTTTATGAGCAGAAGCCAATCTGAAACTCTTAGAAGTTATACTGACTGCTGAGAGTTTTTCCACATCCTCTTACTCAGTTCCTGTATCTTCCTCAGGAACCATCTCATGTTGAACACTGCTGGAAATGGGATTCTGTTTTACACTTCCTAATATTTACATACTTAGGTAGCAGAGGTCCTAATTCCCATTAAACAGTAAGATACACATTCTTCATTATGAGAAATCATCTGTGGGGAGTGCAGAGATGAAGAAACCAAAAACAACAGAACAACAGCTCCTGGAGCATGTTAATGTAACTGATGAGTGTGAGCTCTCTATATCTGAATACATAGTGATATTTCTATATCTCTAGCTAGCTAGCTTTAATGACACAGCACTGGAATGGTAAAAAAGCCAATGAGGTAATTTGCAAGAGGAATCTATGAGTATTTCATTGCTTATTGGTCAGTAATTTGTTAAATTCTCTACAGGGACTGTCTTCCCTTCCACAGTGGTGAAAAGTTCTGTCACCCAGAGCCATGCGTGATATTAGAAGAAAATTTACAATTAAACCATTTATTTTAAGATTCCTTCCAAGATACTATAGTGATGCCATTAGATTGTCTGTCCATTTTACAGTGAAGTTACTGAGAAAATGTTTTTCCATTCACCCATGGAAGTCCTTATGTTTAACTTTTCATAAGCTCTACTCCAATTAAAAAATAAAAGGGGAAACAAGTGCAAATAGAAATGTTAATTGTGTAATTCCTAGAACAAATCTTAGAAAGAAAAATTCATTCCCTGAATGGCAACATCAGATATGGTAATGACTTAATAAATCATGCTTTTCAATAATTTTATTTTTATATTAAAGTATCTATCCAATTAATATTTCTGTTTTCTACTAAAATATTCTTTAAATCAGACATTACTTGAAGTGCCTGCATGAGAAATACATATGGAAACCATGTGTATACAGCAGTGTAATTATTAATACTGATGCTTTGCTAAGAGTTGATAGTGATGGAACACTTGCAAGTGCTGTTCCTTAACAATGATGCAATCAAGAATGTACCAGTTCTCTGGGGTGTTAAGTTGATAAACATTTGTGTAACAGGCACTTCTATTTTTCTTGCTGTGATTAATGCAAACAAGATGATAAGAGAAACTAAAGGTAAAATTTACTGCTATTTCTCTTTTAGTACAAAAATCCCTTGTGCCCCTATTTTGCCTAAGAATATGCTTTATCGAGATTTCTGCACATATATTAAATTAGGTTTAACACTTTAACATGACAAATAGGGGTTATTACATCGCAGCAGAGCATTCCAGCATTCCATTCCAATGTAAAATGAACATAATTATAGCAATTTTTGGCTTTGCTATTTTGTAGTAATGGAGGCTTGCATCTTTTGCAGAAACAACTTGTATATTTGTTTTCCTTTACTTTTTTCATGCTAACCTTTGTTTCCAGAGGCAAATTTACCAAGAATTATTTGTTATAAAGCAATATAAAGTAGTTGGTCTGGTGTATTTAATTTTTAATGACTATTAGATTATTCCCACTAAAAGAAAAATAAATGCAATATATAAATAAACCAGAACAGCAAATAGTATTCTTACCAAAGGCCTAAGTTCTGGATGAGTCAAAATATATCCATTGTTTGTAATTGCAAAAGCATATCCATGAATACCTAACTGTAAAAGTAAATGAGAAAAAATACTAATTAGCATGGTCTCCATTAAATTCTTAAACAAAATATCAGGCAAGAATTTAGATATGCAGGGCTTAAAGCTGGCATTCATAACCCTTATCCACAAAGCATTCATTATAACATATGCAAAGCTCTGATCCTTGACATTTTGTGAAAATGAGAACCTGTCATTGTGATGAATTCAGCACACAGCACAATGTCACACACACTTTGCTATCTAGGACACTTATTTCTATGTGCTTTAGATTGAATTAGATATACACATATATATGAGACACTAGAGCATGTGCCAAAGCAAAGGGATACTGGAATTTAGTAAATTTATGCATTCTCAGAAGTGGCTGAATTCAGCTCACTTCACTTCTTCAAAAGAGGTTGTAAAAGAATAATTTAAATCAATGGTACTGGCCGTACAATTATGGCAGCAAGCAGCAGCCTGTCATATGTGATATTTACATCTTCCAGTCTTAAAGGCATTGCAGCTTTCTGTTAATTCAGGATCATCTGAAGCCACAGAGGAAGGCAGATTTCTACCAAAGAAACCCCTGTAAGTTTACGTGTTTGTACCGAGTGGAACTCTGGGAGATCACTAGAGAGCAATGAAATGCTTTATGAGGCCTAACAGTATATGCAGTCAAATTTTGCACTGTACTTATTTAAATAACAATACTACTCTTTTAACAATATGCCTATTACACAGTTGATTGCATTGAATGCAATAAATATACCTTCAACACATTCATGTGTTCAAACACCCCTTTTTAGCATAAACTTGCTGCTAATATAGATTCTTTCTGCAGCTTCAGCATTTAACTTTTACCATGAAAAGAGTACTTCTTACTATTCTTTCTCACCCATTTTTTTTCAATTCTGAACATAATATAACACCTCATATATCCTTATTTCAGCATCTTGATGCACTGAGGTATTAAAAAGCAAGCAAACAAACAAAAAAACCTATACCCAGAACTCCAGAACTATCTTGTTTGGTATTTACATTTCTCACTACTAACAACTTTTTTATTTTACATCAGAACATTCTTAAATGCTTTGCTGAAGTGGATCCTTAGGAATTTGTCATGCATAAAGCAATGTCAGCAAGCTGGACAAGTCAGAATAATTTCTAAGAAGCAAGTCTGTTGGCCTCTGTAATTTTCTGGAAATATAAACCAGAGGACAATATCATGGCAAGGCCATAGAGAAAATTTAGGCGGATTTATACCATCTTTCTGTGAATGATTGTACACGGTCAACTGTATCTGGCATATAGAAGATTGTTTCATAAATTAGCAGTTTTCCTAAAGCCATAAACTTCAGTGAAAGAAATAGAAGGTGATATGTTCTTGGCATCTCTTCATAAAGGAGGAATAACCAAATTAATAACAGTGGACATATTTTACCTATTATAGTATGACAAGTGAACTAGCTTGGCTAAATATCAGATCTCAAGTGTAATTGTGTTGATAACTGCAGAATGACATCCAAGCAGTGGAAGTCAGGTAAGGAAACAAATGTGGGTGGTATACTTCACAGGAAAAAAATATTTGCCTGTTTGAAGCATGCCCAGACTCCAAGAGTAGTATTTTATTGTGTGTTATGCAATATGTGAAACTGCACACCCTCTGCACTTACTGTGCTTCAGTTTGAGAAATACTACCACTAACAGCAGTATTCCTGTTTTAAACCTTGAACTCGTCTCTAAATGAGTGATTCAGAAATGAAAAAAACTTCTAACTGCTGTAAAATGCCCCATGAAAACTAAGTATTACTATATCCAACCCTCCCTTATTGAGGAGAAACTACCATTGACATTTGGGGAAGTTTGGTCTAGAAAATGACTTCTGAAAATAGCTTTTTGTTATTACTCATCTTCCTCAGCATAAAATCCACCTCATCCAGGCTGAGAGACTTCCAGGTCAGCAGAATTCTATTTTCAAGCAATCACTTTATGTCCCTGTGCAACTTTTATTTCACATGCTGCCTCTACAGGAATCGGTCTCAGGGGTGATTATGCTCTTGCAATTGCATGGCCTTTTTACTGCTTAGAAGTGTTTATAGTATGTGAGACTGGAAGTTATAACTCAAGTGATTTCACTAACCTAACTGTATTGCATGATGTTGGTGCCTCCTGCAATAATCCTCTCTGGCATTATATCTTGCAACATAAAATGTATCTTCAAATAAAAAGTCTAATATTCAGAAAGAGGATCATATATTACTTCCACAGATAACTCTTAAAAAATATAATACTCTATGACAAAAACAGATATTTTAATTTTCTTGCATATCTTCTTCTCTGAATCACTCTAACTCTGCTGCAATACCTGTTATTCAGGCCCCACACTCTCTCTAGGTTCTTGTATTCAGACTGTGTCCAAATCTGACAGATGACTTCCCAATAACATCACTGTGATGCAGCCTTTTCTATCCAGCCATGGACATCCAGGCTTTCATTTCTGCAGTTACTACATCATTCTTCCTTCATATTGCTCTACTCATAGTTCCTTAGAAGGCTGCTCCAAATTTTGCAAAGGAACAAATTTTGTTCCTCTCTTTTTACCTCCCACAGATTCTGTATTTCTGCATACACAAAAGTATAATACAGGTTGCAGTTGACTTAACTTTGCTGTGCTGAAACTGCTCTCTGTTATTCTCCTGACCAATAATGCCCCTGGTAAGTATGTTCTGGTATCACTGTATCATCATCTGCTGCCTCTTCCCATAGTCTGCAAACTTTTTTTCATCCAGGACAGCCTTTCTATTCTGTGTTTGTATAGCATCTAGTCTCGTGGGGTCCAGGTACCAGGAAATTACCACAATATATCTTATAAACATTATTGACAGTATTTTATGCATTATTTTAATCTAATTATTGTTTAATTTACACTGTCCAATTACTGCATATTAACCTACAAAATAATTTGGTAATTGCTAATATATTCAAATTAGAATTAAAATCAATAGGAGGAATTTTTTCCTCGTAACTCGAATTATCTGCAAAAACAGAGGAGTATTCAAAGGCAGTCACAAGTCAGCTTATTCCTCCACCTTCTTAGAAATCATTAAATGAGAACATGTCAGCCAATTAAGAGGAAAGTATGACATACAAATTTAGGCTCAGTACAGATATGTGTCAAAATGTAGCTATTCCAATAGCTGGCTTCTATAGTAAAGACTCTATGTTATGTTACATGCTTATTCGTCTTGCAAAAAAAAGTTCTACTATGAATTAACTGAAAAATATTAATTGAATTTCAATTTCTGGATAAAATAGCACTATATTAAAGCATTTCAGACATAGAGAAATAGTGAAATGATAACAATTACATCAAATTTAAAAGAAGAGTAATTATATCTTTGCATTTCCCTGAAGTCCACTTTCACTGACTTAAAGTAATTTCACAATAGATTAAATAAGGCATCTAATTTTGAAAATGTTTGTTATAATTATTTTAAAATAATTTTATAGTAGAGTTGTCTCTGACTTTGGAAAACTAAGTAGCAAATATCTAGCTAGTACTGGGTAGGAGAGAAGAAACCACTAATTTGGTTAGGCAGGAACTTGTTCAAGTTCCTGAAATGTGCCACTTGCTTTAATTCAAGGAGACAGCTGGTCTGGGACATGGGATTGGGACAGACAGGAAGTGCTACACACAAGCAGGAAGCCTAAAGCCATGTCATATTGTGTGGCTGAATAATTCAATTGATTCTATTATGGAAATTACTTAATCTTACCTTCTAGATCACCGTGATCTGCAAAAACTTGAAGATCGAGCCATATATTTATTTTGGTATTAAAAACTGCACAATCTGAGGACAAATGACATTTAGCCATCAGACACTACAGAGCTAAAACTCCTAAGGAAAATGAGTGAAATGATGGAGCTATACTAGCATAAATGAAATTAACAGACAAAATAAATTATGTCATATTATAGGTACTATACTGAGTGTTAAGGACATACTATCATTTGTGTATTACCTTGTATTTTGGAATAGTTTTTAGAAGCTCTTTAACTGGAACATCTGTGCCAACTACTCCCAGAAGAATCCCTTTAGATCTCTGAAAAAAAAATAATAAAAGATGCACGCAGAACCAAAATAGTAATGAACATTTTCACCACTCATTTCACATTGTAACTACTCTGCAAAACTAAATAGATAACAAATTACATTAAAAATGGGGAAAGCAGATGCTGGTACAACTCAGCTGATCAGATAGTCATGTAATCAATAGTATTGCTTCTTTCTACTTCATCTGCAATTCACACAGAAAAGGCACACAATTTTTTTTATAACTATTGAGTCTATCAACAGAAACTTTCCTCATGCAAAATGTTTGGGTTTTTTTCAATTAGAAACTACTGTTAAAAATATGTTACTCCCTTCTTTCCCAATTTCTTCTGCCATTTGATAAACAAAAAAGAAAGATTAAGGACTAAGGGGAAATTACATGTAATTTTATTTAATAACCTGTTAAATCAGTAAAGATAATATATATTCATAAGATACATATGACCAATTAAATTCTGAATCTAGAAGCATATCAAGGCAAAGAAGAAAAGATTATTTTCTGTAAAAAAGTAATATAGAAGAAAATAAAAAAGCTTAGCATCATCTGAGATTTTCTCTTAGACATAGGCTTCCATTATTTTACTGTGGTTTCTACATTATAGTTATTTGGGAATATTTATCCATGTGTTTTTATTCTAACAAAGGGATATTAAGTGCAGACAAATTAAAAAAAAAAAAAAAAAGAAAAAGGAAGAAAAAGATTATACAGTAGGGTAAAATATTACTACATCCCTGAAAGCAACTTTATTGCAGTCACCCCATTTTCACATACTCTGAGTACTTACAGTCTCATTTTGCTTACTAAATACTGGCATGGCAACAGTTGTCATCAACACCAATCCCTGATCATCAGCGAGCTATATTTGAAAAAGAAATATTATCTCTAAGAACTAAGGAACAAATACAGACATGTGAATGCATTTCTCAATTACATACTCTTCATTTTCAATGAGCTAAGGCAATTTATCAAAATGACACTTATACAGTTGGACACAGTTAGTACAGCCCAGCCCGGCCCTGACGCCACTGCAGCTACACCAGCTCTGCCCACCCCACCATCTGCACTGGCTGGAGAGATGCCTCCTCTTCGTTCCTATTGCAGTCTCCTATGAGAGATACCAAATGGCTGAAATGTGGATTGTGGAAGCAGCATGTGCAGTTGCAAAGCAGCTGGAGCTCTGTTCAATCTCTTTCCCAGTGTCAGCTCTGCCAACATTGCCTCAGGCTGTTTTCTCCCAGCAAGGAACAAGAGGTCATGAGTTGCATACACTTTGTTCTGATCCAGAGTGAGATCTCATCAGCTAACACAGCAGCAGAAAGGAAGGCAGCCCAGGAGCATCTTTGCTCCATGAGGTTTTGGTGTGCCAGACAAATAGGTGGCACGAAGTATTAGCTAATTGGGCACATCAGGTTTCAACATAATTCTTCAATTTAGGGAGAAAACAGATCTCCTGACCTTGGTTCCATTCAAGTGAAACATGTAGAATGCTTATCATTGGCCACAGGAGAGTGACATTGCTCAGGCTGTTGTCTTCACACCCTGTGGCCAAGCTACATCTTTGCCCTAAGACAAAGGTTAACAGTGCACTGCTCTGGTTGCCTGTAGATCTTCACCATCTACATATGAGAGAGAACTCAAGCAGGAAGTTGAGAAAGTTGAGTGTTACTGTTAAACTCTTTCTGCCCCTATAATTTAGTTGAAGAGGCTTATCCTTTTTTTAAAAGCCTGACATAACCAGTTATAATCACAACTGGAGGTTCTGTAGAACACAAAGACTGCTTTGTTGCAACTGTGCTATTCTCCTGCTACCCCTACATCACTATCACACTTTCTGTACTCAGGCAGTATTTCTAATACATTTTTTGAGAATTGTTGCCATTTGGGGTGGGTTTTTTTTGTTAACAAAGCTTTTGTTATTAATGAAGTAATAGCTACCAACTCCCCAAATTTTCAGAACATTATGACCAAGATATTTTATGAAGCATGTTTCACATTAGCCAATCAGACAAATAAAATCTAGAACATTACATGTCTTGCAGCTTTCAGTCTGCTTCAGGAGGGTTTCAGTTTCCCAAACAAGTCTATTTCCTGAAGCACAGCACTATTTTATAGTGAGGAGGAACTTTCACAGATATCAGATAGGAACACAAGTGGGATTTAGGATCAAAAAGGTTTACACCTGATAAGGAGTCAACAGGGACACAAGGTGGAACCAACTTATGATCATGTTTGGGTTTTTTTTTTGTTTTCCTTTTTAATAAGGAGAGATATTTCTAGCCCTTAAATAATCCTTGATCTATTAAGCAATAATAAGCTATTAAACAAGATAAGACAACCAACAAAAAAACCCAAAACAATTCTGCAAAACACTGCGAGTTCAGAAAGTACATTTGAAAGTCAAATGCAGCTAAACTAGCATAAAATTTTACTCTCCTTGGCCGGAGGAGTACAGCCAAGCACGCTGACATGATTTGTATGGAGAGGAGCCTTCTATGGTATAACAGTCAATAGTCCCAAAAACATGGACACCAGGAAGTGACAAAGCTTTCTGCTGATAATGGGGTGACATCTTGGAGCATTTAGAGATTTTATATAATTGTCCAGGGTTGTTGTTCTCTGACATTATGTGTTTGTCGAGTATCAGTATGAGCCCACTCACTCTCAAGAGTTTACTAGAAACAATTTATTGGACAGGATGCCAGCCAAGGGACTGTCAGTAAAGTTTTAGGGTGTTTGAAATTCTTCAAGTGGAGAAAAGAAACAGTCTGTAATTCCTGGGAAATTCTGAGAGAACAGGTCATTAAGTCTCAAAACTATGAAAGCATGCAGAGATTGATTGCCTGTAATTATGGCATCTGTAAGTACCACCAAGGACTGGCTGTTCAAGTAATTTCTATGGAAGTGCAATCGTCTAGTCTGGACTGTTTGGTTTTTTGTTTGTCTGGCTGATGTACAGGCTGTTAGCAACCTCCATAAGCAGAGTTACAAACAACTAGATGATAGATTACTCATATTTGTGATGTTTCACTGAATCACCAACTAAAGCTGCAGTATTTACTTCACAAAAGTTGTTAGATTGTGAGGAATTACCTGCTGGGGAGGAGCACAGCTTTATACCCTGAGCAATGACATTTTGGCAGAAATACTTTGAAATAGTAGAATGTTAGCCACTGGGAATTTCTGCTAAGACAATTAATGCTAGAAGCCATTAAAAAGCTGCAAAGGAAGCCCTGATCTAGGTATTTTGTGTTGTTGCAAATAATAAAACCAATATGTAATTATAAATTCTCTAAATTACTGTACTAAATTTAACAGTTCAGCTTACTGTAGAATTACTAATAAACTCTTTGGTTAGTCAATTATTATTTGTTTTTTTCCCAAAAGAAAATGCAAACAATCCTTACAATTCCCAGTCTCATCAACTGAACACCATAAAGTCATGGCTCAGAAAAGAATTATGTAGGCATTTATAAAAAGAAAATACAGTGGTCAAGCATTTCTTGCAGGGAACATCTTGGGTTTTGGGTTTGGTTTTTTTAAAGCACAAAATACATTTTTCTAAAAAGGCAACAAATCACTTCTTATTGGCAAATACAGAGAATGATACTTATCCTCATATGCAATAATGTCACCAGATGGATGGGTTACTAGTTATAGTGAAGAATTAGTGAAGCATGAAGTACCATGAATTTAATCCAAATATTTAAGTAGGGTGTACCTTATCCAGTTGTGTCCTTCCGGTTTCTTAGGAATAAATAATATGAGTAACTAATACTAATAGTTACTGCCATTTTTAGCAAGATCCGCTTTACACGGCATGATGATTCCCCAGAATCTAATGATTCAGAATTGTGAAAAGCTATAGGCTAAGTTTACCTGGTTCATCTTTACTAACAACCACATATTCTGAGGGTTGGCAGGATTCATGGGAAACACAGAGTAAGGTTCGACAAAAATATACTAAGTTTATTATGTGTGTAGTTTCTGCCGAAACAAAACGTTGCTGGCAGACCAACTGTGTTCACAAATAAGAATTTATTTGGACCAAAGCACACCCAAATGTTGGAAACTCATCTAAATATATATGCAGAGCCACTAATAACTTTCAATTAATCCAACAATATTTTGAATTCTCATTCTGTTCTTAAAGAAAACCTTCTATTTCTTTTCTTTCCCTCTACTACTATACTGGGGTTTTTCCAATGTTTAATAATGTCTCTTTGCACATCAGTCTAAGTGTTAACAAATCAAGCTCCTTTCTGTTTCTCCAATCTTTATACTCCTGATAAGTGTCTAAGCTAATTTTTTACCTGAGGCACTATATTAGTTAACACACATAGGCTCTGACTAACATTAAAGTCCTGTCTCTTACCTATTTAGCAACATATTCATTACTGCGGTTTTATTTCCTTCAAGTGGTTACATAACAACAAGAAAAAGGCAAGGATACAAAAGCTGCTTCATCCCCAACCCTCCAGGAAAATAAAAATTCGACTAGCAAGTTCCAACACTTGAGGCTACGAACAGATGTGAACTACGGAAAAGGTATGTGCTTTGAAGTGCCTTTCAAAACACTTTTATTGCTCAGTATTTTTTGCTATAAAATTAAACTATATAAAAAGTAGCATTCAAATGCATCTAACCACTTCTCAGATTCAGTACAACATCCTGCAGGGTATAAGATGGAACTAAATCAAAACTCATGGATTAGTAAAAAAATAGTTTCAAATAATTGTTTTGTTGAATATTGCTGCCATTTCCTAGGGATTTAGTTTCCAAATACCACTGACCTCTCTCAGGACTTAGACATGTAATTTCACTAGGCCTCTGAAAATTCTGGATAGTAATTAATTGTTGTTGCCCTTTTAGGAATATTGGCAATATATAACCACTAAGTCATCACGGAAAAACAGTTTAGCAGTTTTAGGCCAGTGATGATAATTGTGCTCTAACTTGGAACTTTGTTCTACTGAAATGTGTCTGCATAGACAAGCTGGTTAAGGTCCCTTGCAACTTTTGAAGAAAGTACTTCCTGATTTCAGAAGTGGATGTGACCTCCAGTTTCTTCAAATTCTTGGTTTTGGATTACTGGAAACAGAAGGAAACTGACACAAATAAAAGATAAGAATTCAAGAGCAATGCTTAAGGTAATGTCAGATGCTTCATTCAGTAAATCAAAACTAGTCAAATAAAAATGAAATGAGAAAACAAATACAAGGATGCAAAAATTTTGGACAGAAAAAACAGATAAACATGCAATAAATTACTCATGGTTTTTAAAAAAGATATTACACATATCAAAGTCACTTTCTTAGAGAGTATTTTTGTGAAAATAGCCAAATTGGTCCAGGCCTGTATTATTTATTTATATTTCTAGAGCCATTTTTAAAATATATATTTCCATACACTTCCCAATATTTATTTAGATCTGTATTTCTAAAAGCACTAACCACCGTAAAAGTCAGACAACAGCAAGCCTCCTCTTTTGCAGAGTAAGTAATCTTCATGCTAGCTATACAGAACTCTGATTATATTATAAGAGCCTGTCCTTTCAGATTTTTCTTACTCTGTTAGATATTTACTCCCCATAGAAGAGCAAGAAGTTCCTGCTTTTTCAAAAGCCAAATTAGCATGTTTACATGAGCCTTACGTATTTCAAAACAGAACCCTGAGTTTACCTTATCACAGGAATTCTGCAAAGACATTTTATTCAAGCAATCATTTATCCATCTGAATATTGGAATGTTTCATTTTGCAAGCATGGAATGTAACACTGGGGAAGCAGGCTGCCCCATAAAACACAGTGGTCACTGTTCAGGGAAAAGGAAAAAAAAAATAAATAACCTGAAGTTGAGTTCAATTTTTTCTGCTCCAATGCAATTAAGTTGTTCTCCGACTGACGCATTTGGATTAAGGACTGCAGCTGATGAGCACTGCAATCAGCATCTTCCCTAATGAATCAGGAAGATAACTTCATGAGAGGAAACACAGAGTGTCTATGCCAGCTCACATATGAAGGCATCTTCCCTCATAAACGCAACTAGTCTGTACTTCCTCTCTAAACCAAGTTCTCTCAAACATCACTAGTCTTCACTATTCTACTAGTCAGACTCATCTATTCCCCAGCACTGGTCTGCCTATTTTCTCAGACAGGATAGGACCAGTGGATGTGTCTAGGACTCCCCAGTAATGTATGAGACTTGAGTGGTTTCTGCTGTCTACATCAGAGGTTTGATCCTGAATAAATTCTCCACAGTAAGTGAAAGCAATGTGAAGGCACATTACTGTCCTTCTTGTGGCAAAGGCACATTACACACTGGAACTCCTGAACATAGACAAACCCTGTATTTTCAGGCAGAGTTCCTCTGCAGTAAGTAATTTTTCCATATTCAAGTTTCTTCTCTGAAAACCAGAAAAAAAGGACTCCTCCCTATGCTAAATAAGCATCTCTTTTTCAATATTGCCAGTGTACAATTAAGTTTTCATGTTGAAGCAGCTGTTGTTACACCAGCCATTTTAAAAATTCTTCTATTTTCTACCTTTCTGCTGAGCAGATAATTTCTGATTTAGTTCTACACTTGAATTCATTGCAGAGTTCATCTTCTGCTAAGAACAGCAACTCACAAGAACATAATTCCCTCTAGGATTCATTAATAAACCAAAAGCAACAAAAAAAAAACCCACCCAACTTAATCTTCTGATGTTAGCTTCTACTCAAAATTTTCATTAATTCATTTTCTTTCCATCTTGCCTTTAGCAGAAGGTATTTCCCTCTCTTTTACATGATGAGTGAAACTAGTAGACCTGTCAGGTGATTCTGGGAATATTTAAGTGGAACTCTGCCACCATTTAAGCAGAACCACCATTACAAGAAAAATACAAGGCAACTTTAGCCCCAAAAAGCTATGAAATGCCAGTGATTTGCCACTGCTTGACTGGATAATGAACCTACAAAAATGTTAAATTGGTACAATAAGAATTCATGGAAGTTCAGTTCAGTGAAATACTAAATGTGTGTGGATTCATGCATCTGGGCATATATGCTTATAGGAGACCACTGATGTGTACAGCTCCTCAGATGTTTCTTATTCCTTCAAGTCTGGAAAGATATCCTCACATGAACACAAGTACTTTATGTGTTATTATTACTGTGGCTCTCTAAACATGGAAATACAATGGTAGAGTAAAAATACATGTATCTTAGTGCTTGAATTCAGTTGATTTAAAGTTTGGATTAATTATGCTGTGGAATATTAATTTTTCAACATGTCTACCTAATAGTATTGCAAAAAAGTAAGTTCTTGTAGTTTCTCTAAGTTGCACCATTATGTTTTGTCTCAGAATTCTTAGGCTACCTTTGGATAACATTGGCAAGAAAAACTAAAACTAGACGCGCAAAGAAAAACACCCAGTTTTCAACTAGATCCCAAGATTTTGTAAGTTATCATCTGCAGTCTGAAATGATGAATGAAAGAGATGGCATTAGAGGTTTGTCCCAGAAAGTGGCTCTATTGAAAAGACTTAGTGGTAACAGTTGTAGGCAGGAATCTGCACAAGGGCCATGGACACCCATTTTAATAAAATGCTTAGCAAACAGTAATAAACCTCTAAAAATCAGCTCAAGAATGAGGAAAAATGCATTCCCAGGCAAAATGACTTTTGGCTGTTTAGAATAAAGAAAGGGAATTTACTCTCTGAGAGAGTCACAGATCTGTATTGCTCACAGAAATAGATTTATAATTGGAGAAAAACTCCATTTAGAAAGAGATTTAATTGCTACAGTTTTCCCTGGAAGTCCTTGCCGTACAGGGTTACCCCCCACAGAACAACCCCAAATGAATCTCCATAAACAACAAATAAACAAGCATTCATATACTCCTCACATGAAGCACATAAACCAAACACAGTCTAGCTTCACATCTAGCCCTAATGTTCATCTCCCAGGACAAAGATGAAGGCAGGCTCCAGAATTACTCCAGAAGCGCAAATAAAGGAAAGAGTACCCGTTTCCTTAGGTGTTTCCATTATGGCAATAGGAATTTTAGAATGCTCCCTGAAATGTTTTCCTTTGGAGTGTATATTCAAGAACTATTACAGTAGCTTGTCCAGAATTTCTGACAGAGTTGGTAGCATCCATATCTATTACCGCTAATACACTGTTATTCTTGTCTACATATAATGTGCAATGATTATCATGAAGCCGGGATCTGCCAGTGATGGATCAGTGGGTGCCTCCAGAGATGGGAGAACAATTGAGGACAAAGCCCCTATCTTTTTAAGATGCTATTCTTGTTTTTTTTTCTAAGATAATATGCAATGTTGTTTTGCTTTAGCTAGCTATGAAGTAGTATCTTTATATTCTGTTAAACATACACATCCCCAATAACATAACTATTGTTACTAATTGAAAAGGCATAATAAACAATACACAAATTAATTTAAATAAAAAGAAAATTTGATGGGGCAGTTCTACTTTTTGCTGCTCATTTTTTGAAATATAACTAGTGATGGAAAAGAAATAAATAGAGATCTAAACCTTATATATTTATTTATTATGTGATCATGTATATTTATGTTATATAGACAACAAGAATAAGGAATAGCTATTATTTTGGCTTAGATTCAAATTATGGTCTGGGAAATATAGGAATCTGTATTAAGTGAGAGAAAAATTTCTGTGTATAACACACAAAAATGAAACACAAAAAAAAGCCTCATCTTGTAAAATAGTTACCTAGTTTGAAAATTGCTGACTCAAAAATGTTATTAAAAGTCAGCTTGCTTGTTGAGTGCAAGACAAAAATTTGGAAACTAAATTACTGCAATTACATGTTAGTGAAAACTTTACTGCAGTTTTCTGAATGGATCACTCAACTTTAGATACTTCACAAAACTGAAAGACAATAACCTCTTGTCAGCAGGAACCAGATCCAAAAGAATGCTAAAATGGGGTCAAACTGTTTACTTCATTATTATTTTGTACTTAATTTAATTTTAACTCCTATAGTTTTATAAAAATGCTAAAATCAATAGTCATGCACTTCAGCAAAATAACAGCTTTGCAGACTTTGTTTTCTACTCTCAGTGAAAGTTAATTCAACACCTCAAAGTACAAGAAGGTAGGTGAGGCAGGGAATGATAAACGATGCTCCCAAATGGCTGAAAGATCATAGAATTAAGGCTAAAGGATGGCAAAGCACTACTTACAGAAGTTAAGGGATAACATAGGAAGAGAATAGAAAGCTGTCAGGAACTTTTGGGCAACAAATATAATCAAAGTATTTCTGTATGGAGCAAATAGGATTCCATTCATGAGAGAATGGTTAAAAAAAGCTTTCCTAAACACAACTGTCTGTTTCTGATTTGTGTGCCTAATTTATTCACTTCTACCTCTTCACACAAGCTAGGTAGAACAAAATATCACAGCAGGAGCGGGACAACAGATTTTGAATCCTGCTGTGTTTCCTCAAGAAAGCAAATAAAGCTTTCACACTAGGAAACAAAACACCTCTTAGAGCTATTAAAGAAGAATAGCTTTTGCTCATCCATGAATACACAAAAGCTGTTTTTCAAAAGTGTTTCAAAGATAAAGGTCATTTTGGAAGCCAAACTGAAAAAGTCAGAAAATTGGTGGGTTTGAGTTAGTTGTTTGTTTCATTACTATTCTCATAGCCTTGTGGTGGGACGCGTACCTAAAAACATGCAGAAAAGCAACATAGAGGATGTATAAAATTCACATAAATTTGTTCCGTTTGTCTGGATAGTGGCTCTATTATTTTAAATATATTAGTTCTTCCTAAAAATATTTTCTTCTGAAAGTTACATAACAATATTAAATCAGCATATCTATCACACATATCTATCACATGAAATTAGGGAGTTGGTTTTGTTTTTGTTGTTGTTGTACTTTCTATTTTAATTCTGGGGTTTATCACAAAGATCTTTTCAAGACAAATATCATGGTGCAATAGACATCCACCCTGAACTCCTCATACTTGATTCTGAATTTGCAACAATTTAATTCAGAACAGACAGCATAACATGTTGTAATATGTTTTGTTATTTAACTGCCATAGACAGTTGAGAACCTACAGGTCTTCAAAAAGTGATAGCTAATCACCACAGAACATTGACTGAACACTGAGGAGAATGTAGCTGAAGTGTTCTACATAGAAGACAAGGCATTTCATCTAAATGACTGAATATTTAAAATGGATATAAAATAGTAAAGGTAAACTTGGAATGACACATTTTTCTTTCAGATCACTCAAAGATTAAAGTGAACATGTTTACAGAGACATGACTGTTTGAAATGTTTATAGAGAAAACATTTGCAAGATGATGCATAGATTCCAACAAAAATACAGTACAAGTTCAGACACCATATGGCAAAACACGTTCACAAGTGACTAAGTCATTCATAAAGGCATGCATCAGCCCTGTGCTGCTTCCCTTCCCCTTGCAGATAGCAAGTTTTGGTCACAAGCTATCAGGCCATGCTTATGAAAAGGCTTTTCTTACCTGAGGTTATCAAAAGCCCTTGTGGATTACTTGTATCTGTTCTCCCCCTCTATCCCATTCTTTCCTTCCTACCCCTCTCCTCTTTCTCTGCATGAAAGCAGTTTTCAGTCAACTAGACATTAAGCACACATACACAAAATATGTGGCTTTAGTTCTGCATTAGTTTGCTCAAGGGGTAACCACACTGAAAAGTGGCATTTTTGACCTTCCATGAAAACAGTGTGCTTTTCTGCTAACCTCTTACTTGAGTAATTTGTACCAGAACAATACTTAATGGATGTTTTGTGGACATCAGAATGTATAATAGAGTGCCACATGTCACAATCTGTTAAACATTCTGACTACTTACATCTTTTTACACCAGCATATTATAATCTCACTCTGCCTCTTTGTTTTGCAAACTGGCCAACTATGCATTTGACAAACTTTTAGGCAAGCAGGTGAAAATGAAAAAGGCAAAGGTAGCCAGACTAGCCAGTCTTTTAGTCCTTCTAATTTTTTAGGAAGCTATAAACAAAAGATTTCTTTAAACTTTCTTTTTCCAGAAGAAAATCAAACAAACAAAAAAGGACCCATTTTTGCTACCATGTCACATTTTGTAGTCTCTGCAACTATCAAAACACAAGAACAAACTATGGACACATAATAGCATATTACCTGCAGATTTGAAATTGAATTTTCTGAGCTCGACAAGCAAGGAAATTTCAAACATACATAGCATCGTAAAAATAAAAGCTCTCCCTCCTAATTCTTGCTTCTTAAGCCAAAAAGTAGACAAGATACATTAATTAACCATTTTAAAGTTTTGAGTTTTGTGGTGGATGCCCTCAGCATTCTGCAAAACCATTCATGGAAGATCACCTTACTATAGCTTTCATTAAAAACTGAACTTTGATCATCATCCAACAATCTCATTAACAATGATGTTTAACTGATTAATTGCCATGACACTTCTTATTAAAGGTGCTTTATCTAGCACAATAGGAACAGCTTGGACAAGTGAGTATTGCATTTTCCCAGTATATTCCATTCATTTATTCATTTTACTATTTTTCAGTGCAAGCTAAAAAACATAATCTAGATTTTCTACTTCCTGGAAGCTTTAATTATATTTGTGAAATATACGAGAATGATGCAACAGGCATCAAGCAATTCTTCAAGTTTGTCACAGTGACTGTGCTATCATGATGTGCAGTGGTGACTCTGGTGACATACCATATCGATGCAGAAGCTGTTTAAGGCAAGAGGATAATACACGAAAGCTGTATGCAACCTACTAGAGAAGTCAGATGTTGGATGTATTCAAAGGTGTGTTGATAGATACAGTGGGGAGCAGTGAAAGGGTAGCAGCTATACCATGGGTTCTGCAGTCTCTACAAAAGAGCCAAAATGATCCCGAGATGTTTCACATGGAGTAATGGGGTGATTCTATTATTTCCTATTATATATTTATCCTATTATTTCACATTTTTTATAAAATTGCTTCCCTGCTGTTTTAAAGTTGCAATCTACCATATGCCTGTTGTGTTAAAATAGCTCACATGTTTGAAGAGCTGCTCTCAGCAGGTACCTTAGCTGGCTGTGATGTCAGCTGCCCTACTCCAGAGCCCCCATTACAGTGAACTGTTTCACTGATCACTACTGTACCATACTCACAACACCATGGAAACATGAAGGACTGGTGACTACTTTGAATGACTAAGGTTTGATTTACCTTTTGAGCCTGAGGGAGCTGGAAAACAACAAAACAGAACAAGCAATCATTATACATTAAATTAATTCAAACAGCTACTTTAGCTGTTGTATTAAAAAAAATCACTAATAATATAAAACAAAGCATAAAGGAAAGAAACTAGAGAAACTAGGTTTACATTGCCAATTGATTCAAATTATTGAGGGTTTATTAACTTAAGTTTATAATTTGAAAGCTTCTCTCCTAGGTACCACAAAAGCACCATGCATTTGTTAAGTGCCCCAGTACTACGAGAGAGGCTGTTTTCTCATCAGATATGGTATCACACTTTAACTGCGAAGTAGTTCCGTCTTCCTTTATACAAATATAGTTCAACATAAAGATAGTTTTAAAACCAGCCATTCTTTGTAAACAACTAAGTCTACACATTATGAATGACATTGACATTAAGAGCAGATTATCCTATTGAAGTAGAAGGTTTTATTCTCTATGACAGAGGAAAGAAAAACGAAATGGTAATGGAAAGTTACTGACTCGTTATGCAAACATTATCATATGTGTAATATACAATAATGTGTGCGTAGAACAATACATTTCTGTACTGTAAACACAAGTATGATTATATGTACATATATGCAAATAAAAGTCAAGGTTTTATGCATATATGCATATTTATATCACACAGATGTTCTTAGACAAGATTAGCCTTACCTGGTTGTATGCACAGGATTTACTGTAAGTAACAACTCACGTAAGGCATGGAGAGCAAGCTGTAGACTCCATTACATATAAAATACCTTATTTATAAAGAGTTGAAAAATGGGTTCTGTTTTCACTTTAGGAAAAAGAAAACCCATTGTAGGTAATGGAGAGGAACTCAGAAAAATAAACTATTATAGGCAAAACACAGTTTTCTCTTTTTCTGAATTCTTCTCTTACTTTCATACTCATAGAGAAATTCACCATATACAACAGTTTAGCCTTGTGCTAAATCTACCTTCTCAGAAAATTTATTTTTCCAATATAAATGGTGTCTTTGCAGGCATCAGCTGAACACAGAAACAGGCAGGTGAATCAATACCAAATGCAAAAAGATCTTCAAGATCTCTCGTGAGCTTCTGACTGACCTTTTGTCTTTGTTCTGAATTAAAACAGATAGAAAAACAACTTCCATACAGTACTCAGCTAAATGCTAATGTCCATATTAGTATGTCATGAAAGATAGTTGTGACATGATCTCTAATTCACAAATACTGAAAGCAACAATTTATTTGTTTTCACAATATAAAATGTAATAAAATTCATGGCAAGGAGAATCGCTGCAAGTGTAAGTCTTTAATCCTAAAACTTGAATGATCCAATAGCAAAATACAAGCTGTGATCACTTTCAAGTATGACCTATGTGTAAATTGCACATACCTGAACTGTAAATAGATGGGCTAAATCCTGAATTGGAGGTTAGAGCAGTACTTAGAGCAGTTTAAAAACTTTCTGAATGTTTATCTACTTATTAGTCTTTGACTTGGTTAACTACTTTGATTCTGTAAGTGGAAGTTTTTTGGTTTTCATTCTAACAAAGGAAAAAAGTTGCAATATGATTTTTTTTTTTCATTTCCTATGGTAGCACTGAAATTGGTTTTCTAACACTGAGGTGTTTGGTCTTCTTTTTAATGACACCTTCTTGCTTAATGCACATAAAAATTACAAGCATCCTTTCATTGGCATCTCAGACAAAGACAGAGGCAGAAAAGAATGATGTCCAAATTTCCACCTTTGGAATTAAATACTAAAGAACTCTGCAGTTTGCCCAAGCCCATTACACACAGCAATCTCATATGTTTTCATACTGAGCTAATTTGTACTCCACATTCTCCAAAACAGTACTTCAAATACAGTCAACACATCCAAGGCAACAAATGCAATGTTAGGTACAAGAAGAATCACTGCAGAAATATTTACTTCAAGATAATATTCAAAATAAATTAAAAAGCTTATAGCCCAGAGAGTGGTGATAGGTTCAAGGAAGGGCAGGGGGATTCTATCCTTTCCTGATAATAATTACTACAGAAGTTGCATGTATATAAAACTATCCCTATTATTTTTACTGAGAATATTTTCAAGAGCACGTTAATAAGAGTTTACAAATTAGACTTCCATCTGTTGCTGAATTCTGTTTGTCAATACCATTTATTAGTAGTCAAAGCCTTGATTAGGAATAATAAGGACAGCAGATGAGAGTTACATTCCATTATGCTTTTTCCTGGGCTGGCATTCTTGTCAGTTTTCACCTAGGCTTCAAAATCTAGGTTCATATTTTTTCACTTAAAAAAACCCCCAAACATAAAATCTATCTCTATTACAGCCAGACAAATCTTTATTCTGTTGCTGATTTGAAACTTGGCTGTTACAAGATCCTATATGTCAGCAATTCAGTTTAATAATTGCTACAAATTCCTTCAAATTAAACTGTGGAGGTTTGTCTGACATTATCCCTTCTGGGAGGCCATAAGAAATAAATAATTTTCCTAACAATAACAGTAATAGTTCTCTGGTCTGACCCCTTATTGCGTAGTCTAAAAACTGCCTGTCTCTGTGTAAAACCCAGCGGGTACCTCTGATTCCTGTGGTTTGCTTTATACACTGCCAAGAAGCAGCTTTGCAGTAAACTGTCTTCCGTGGTCCTCAAAAAGCACTGCAGATCTATCTATTCTACTTGCATCTAGGGTAAAATATGTCATTTTGGTGTCCTTATTCAATTCCAACTATACCAAAGTACCTCCTGTTCCTATTTGATTTCCATTAGTGTCTTTTCCTCCCTCTGGTGATTGTCTCTAAAGAAGAGACATGATAGGACAGGCTGTTCCAGTGCCTGACCACTCTTTCAATAAAGAAATTCTTCCTAATATCCAGTGCAATCTGGGTAATACATATGTTGTTAAAATGACTGTGACAGAGGTGCAGGGAGGAAGTCTGGCCATTTGCTGTCTGCTGGTTGTAGCAGTTTGGTTAGGAGGAGCCCTCCAAAGGGAAGTAAGTGCACCTTCCCTCCTGCACACAACTCTCAGTAAGAAGAGGCTGTTGCAGTACTGCCAGCTATGGCAGCAAGAGGAGCCTGCAGACCTGTAAGCACCAGGGGAAATTCAAGGTGATTTTCTGATGTAGAAAAGCAGACTTAAGGATCTTGATGGAACTGCTTAAATTTTGTTGCAATTAAAAAAAAGAAAAAAAAAAAAGGAATAGATAAAAGAGCAAGATTAGAGCTTAGGGTTTCCAAACTGTTTTCTTTTTATCTATCTTTCCCAGAAAAGCCAAATTTTCTTTACCAAATTTTCTTATTGTATTTTGTATTGTAAAAAAATACCCTTCATAGACTGCAAGCCCCCTGAGGTTCACAGTATGCTTGATTCCAGTGGGACATTTTGAGAATACCACCTCTAAATTCAGGTCAACTTGGGGTCCTGTTACACAATGTAACACAGAATAACTAACTGTAGGAGGTTTTTCCAGCACTGTTATTGCACATGCTTTCCACAGTTGCAAATAATCTAGCACTGTTTTGAGCCCTTCGTGGAAATGTGTGTGGTGTTCTAAAAACAAATTACAGATACTACTAATGTGATAAAACAAATCAAGACAGGAGTCCAACATCAAAGACGTTGCACTGTTTCTTGGACCAGAAAACTGTGAGGCTACAATGAATGAAACAAACAAACAAAAAACCATAAATAGACTGAAATACAGTCTTTAGGAGCAGGAGCTGTATGATGCAGGAGCTGTATGATACAGGACCAGTAGTTCTGCTAAATACTCCATGCCAGACCTCATAAAAGTCTGCCTTCTTTCACCCTTACCAACAAAAGTCCTTAAAAACTGTCACACACATCAGTGAAGCTGCTCAGAAAAGAATGAAGAGGGGGGGGAAAAAAAAAAGATATTTAATGCATACATGTGCCACGTATTCTATAATATAGGTTGGTTGTTTATGACATAATAAATAATGGTTTCTTTAAGTGTATAAAGAAATGCAAATAATTTCATATACTGCTAGGCATGCTTCCACAGCTCTTCCCAAAAATGGCAATAACTTGGGAGAGAATGGAAAGAACATTTAAACTCTCATGTTTCAGAAGAAAATGTAAATGTTCTACTTTAAATTCTACTTACCCAGTGGCTATCAGACAGAGCATTTAAATATTATGATTTTGGTGATTTTTACTTTTGCAATCTATGCACTTAATTGTCCACTTCCTAGAACCATGTAAGTACTAGGACATCATAGATAATTACATGCATACATGGAAGAAGAAATAAAATTCACTCCACCACTGTGATGTTCCTGATGTTAACATTTCGGTATAAATATTAAAAGGGTGACATTAACCTGCAGGAAGGCATATGCACTTGATTTTTCAATATCAAATCCTTCTTTGTTCACATAATTATTTTACTGTGCTACCATGTATTTTGCAGTAACTACAGCATTTTAGTCAAGCACAGACTGTGCACTGCATGCAAAGAATACCAGTCAGAGGAAATGTAAATGTTACTATGGAGAAGAGAGTCATAAAATACAGATGAAAATTGCAATTCTACCTCTCTCATCAACAAGAATTCTACAAAGATGACAAAAAGGGAAAGAAGGTATCTCCTGTGACACATGCAAAAGAGAAAATAGGGGCTGCAAAGGTTAAGAGCTTACTTACACTAAAGTGCCCAAGTAAAATTTTGAAGATAAAAGAAAACAGTATTTTAACATTTTTTCTCTTAGTTTTGTTAATTTATTTTAAATTATTTACTAAACAACTTATTTTTCTGTGCTTGTTTTCAGTCTTAGTTGATTTGCTAAAGCACTGCAAACAGTTTTTAAAGTTCACAATTGAAACCATGGAATTTTTTTGTTCAAAAGATGAAAAATTGTTGGTATCCGTGGGTACCAAATATGTATAGAGAAGTGGATTAAGAACTGGATATGGATTGTCAAATAATAACAATCTTTATCCCTTTTGTAGGACCAGAATTTTTCAACTCTGTTTTATAAGCTGATTTATCTTGAACATTTAAATAACAGCTTTTAGACATAAAAAGATAATAACCAGAGAAGCCAAAACAAGGTAAATTTACTAAGGCAGAAACTGAGAAAGAGCTTCTGATCATAACTTTAAGGTCTGGTTAAAAAAAAACAGACCAAAACACAAACCCTCGCACTACACTCCAATTAACCAGGTACTATTCAACCTTAAAAGTACTAAAGATGTTTAACACTGTATAAAACAACAATACAATGTCCTTTTTGTCTGCACACGCTAGAAAACTGAAACCGAAACACTTGTATTCTAGAAAGCAAGCATTTATATTTTTTTCAGCCTTGCTCTCTTAATATCAAAAGGAAAAGAAATTTCTAAAACTGAACATCATTACCCATACTGTGACATCCAACACACTTGAAAGATTCTCGTTCTCATCCATGTTATTGTGACATCAAACTATACGGTTAGGCTCCTACTCCTTATATTCCCATAACACTCCTTAGTATTAAATAACTTTTGTACCACCTTAAGAAGAACAGCTTTCATTCCCGTACTCTCTGACCCTCTCCTTTACTCTCAGGTCGGTTTTAGGGGCACAACTTAGAGATCTGAAAATCTGTTCTCCTTTCTTGTAGTTAGCATTCACAACCAAAGAGAAATGAAGGGATAAACCTAACAATATTGAAAAGTGAGGTCTTTATCATCATACAAAGATCATTAGCTGCAACAGAACAAAACGACGTTAGAAGGCTCTGCAGGTTATATTGTTCCTTGGGTTCAGTATGTTGTTGCTAATGCATATTCTCTTGTACTATTTATGTGCCACTAAATAAACAGCATCATTGAAAATAAATAAATAAATAATGTTCTGTAAAAGTTGTATTTAAAATGGAATGGCCCTGTAGGCTCCTTGTGTCAATCCTTAGTACAGAGTCTCCTGGGATTTTAATGGCTTACCTAGAACTAGGCAGTCTCAACTAGTTTTAGGGTGATTACATTTTCGTTCCAAAAAATCTGACACCAGTGCACATGAAATGGTTCTTATGAATTCCAGAGAAAACATTTACAAGTGTGCTAAGCTTTCTCCTGCTTATGCTGATGTTGCTGAAGATCATGCATTTACCAACTTCCAACTAATTATTAAGGGAATTGCTTCCTTGAAAAGATCTGATCTGCAAAACACAATGGTATGGACAAAAAGCAAATGCTTTGCTTTAAAGCAGCAAGAGTATCAGTTGGAAAATTCCTCCTATTCCTTGTAGAATAAAGTGTATTTCTGAATAACTTATTCAGAAATTACTAACTTCAAAGTAAATATCAGTGATAATGACTGTGGTAAACATTAACTTTAATGTGTATACTGTATTGTATGCATAACTGAGTTGTATGTGAAATCTCCTGATTATAAAAAAAAGGAGAGCTATAAGTAACTAACTTCAATATCTGCAGAACAATGGACAAAAGAGATTATTGCCTTTTATTTTGTTTTCTTTTTAGCACTGAGTTCTGCCACTGCAGCAAAGCTTGAATCACACCAATAAGTTAATAACTCTTTCTTATTATTTTATGTTTTTAGATAAAGTATATTTCATCTTCAGTGCTGTCTTTCTTCCAGGAAGTCAAAGAATGACATATGAGATTAAAGGCTTGGCTTTAGTACATTATAATAAAATTCATTGCTTTCCTACATTATCATTTACCCTAAAAAAAAAAATCTGTTACATGAAAACTAAAGACAAAAACAGATAGAAAAAAGGTACTATATCTGACAAAATAGCTACAATTACCTTATAATTAACTCAGTTTCACTCAGAAGGGAAGCAATAAGATGAAAGACAATCAAAAGCTGTGAATGTCTTTAAGTAATTATTTTCACTAATAGACATTTCCTCCTAAATGTTGGATTCGCCATTACACAGAGAGATCTAGAAACTAATTCTTCCCCTAGTTAGTGACTTGTCACCTTTTGATTTCATTTCTGTCATAACAAAACCAGAAAATTCCCTGTGAAACAAACTGGAAATGAAAAGCATTTTCTGTTCCCTCACCTGAAAGCACTGCCTTTCATTGGCAGACTGCAGCTGGAAGTGGTCCCAAGCTGCTCTATCTCTAGTGTGCAGTTGTCTGCAAATGAGACTAATACCCTTTTTGGCATGAATATGCCTGTTAATCAAATTCAACAGCAGAGCAGTTCTCTGTAATCGGTATACAGTAAGTGGTGGGAGAGCATCCAGCAGGCTAAACCTAGAGACATTCATAATTCTATGGATTCTTTTTCACATACATCCACATCAGTTTTCTTATAAGAAGAAACACTAATTTGGGGAAAGAATCATGTCACAAGACACACCATGTTTACAGCAAAAGCAGCAAAGAGAATCTCAAAGCCCTACCAGACTATCATCATGCTTGACAGCTCTCAACACAGCAAAAATGTGTTCCTTTAATGTTCAAACCTTACTGAATTTTCTGATTTCTAAAATGTAACCACAAAATGTGTTTTGTGAATGGGACAGCATTGAAACTCCGTTAGAGCTCTCGTTACTGGGGTGCCATTTCTACAAAATTACGCTTAACAAAACGCAAGGACACCCTGATTCTGAAGACCTCGACAAATAACGCTTTTGTGGGAAACCCTGTAGAAGTGGACAATTCAGACTGAAAGACCTGAACACACATTTGTGCATGTTTTCACATCCTGCCCTTCATACTTCAGCTCTCTCGGACCAACACCTCCTTGTTGGGTTGACCTATGATGTCTTACTGTGTACTTACACTCTCTGCCCTTTCTAATAAGCTAGTGATTCTTACATATTACATTGAATGTAAATCATATGAGGAAGGTATTATATAATCCTGTCATCATAAATCATCTACCACAGTAAAACTTTAGTGATTTATTAAATTTCACAGGTCTTGATAATAATATCTGCAATGGTCGGTGACAAAATTGAAGTCAGTGATGTAAAGAAGTGGAAAATCCACATTAAAATGGTCAGTACAACCTAAAACGAAGACTAACCTGTGATATTTAATCTCCAGTGATGATAGATGAACTGAGACTGAGGGCAAACATACATAAAAATATATGTATTTATATAGTTTTATTTATATAGAACATATAAAATACGATAAAAGAGAATCAATATATAGCTAAAAGCTAAGATGTAACACTGCTCTGATTTCCCTTTTATGATTTAACATAATGCTTGTCTTATTTGCACCACACTAGGAGCAGAGCTGCTCAAGACTGAGCTTTGCTGTGGCATTAACACTGCTGGCTGATGTCTCAGGAAGATAAAAATAAGTTCTGTATCAAAGCCTCCAAGTGTAAAGAGCTGTAAAATGCATTTAAAGAAATCAATTGCACATCTCAAAGTTTGAAAAAGTACAATTTGCATTCTGCATTTCTCATGTAAATGTACACTAGGAAAAATAATTATAATAGTAATCTGTTTGAATGGAAATGAAGTACTGTAATATTTATACTCTGTGCCAGAGTTATAATGACTGTGGGGCGAGAAGTGAAGTGTCTCAGCATGTTCCACATGTTTTTAACACTGTTTCTAAAGGCTCTGGAGGCTATTAAATTTAATGAACCCATCTGCTATGAAATAGAGGTCCAAACATAATCAGTTTTCTCAGTGCCATATAATACAGATGGCATTCCATGTTCCACATCCCCAGCAGGAAACTTTATGTTCCTCTTTAAGTGCAGGACTTTTGTTTTGGGTTTGATGTTTTAAACATCTTTTTGATGTATTGTATATAGCATTTTATAATGTAAATACCATATACAGCAATACACATGAAAAGAGTTAATTCATTAAAATAAATATTGTCATTTCCTTACAACATTTTTCTAGTGACTTTGACAACTAGCAATTAGCTCTTTGTAGTAATATTCTTTACTAAATGCAATCACTGAAAATTGCCCTAATAGTGTAAATTCCAGTATTAGCAGTGAAATAAAGCAAATGTGTAATTTCTCAAATGAAGTTGTTTACTTCAAAAAGCTGAAAGGTACGCATATACATACATACATACATGTGCATAGCTGCTATCTATGCTTATGCATGTCCTTATTGGTATATGCTGTGTTTACATGGAACAATGCACAAATTATTCTTATTTAAAGTATCCATATCCCCCCCTATGTCATTATGGACTTTATTTCCACTTGCACATCCCGATTTTCATTTTGGGGGTCTCAATGTGTGTGTTTGCTTGGGACACACTGCACCAGGACTCTGGTACTGGTGTGTAAGCCAGGGCTCTAAGCTCAAATTTCAGTGGCACAGCATTCCTTGCACTGATTAGCACCCTGCTGCCTAACATAAGTAAATCAGATGTGCATTTTCTAACAAAAAAGAACAACATCCATTGTTACTTTGAGCTGCATCTGAAAGATAATGAGAGTGCATTAATTCTCTTCAGTTGAGAGGTTTATTCATTTACTATCTTGAGTACTCATTATGTTTTGACAGTTGACACAGATCTTACTGAATTTCAAACAGTTAATGTTGTTAATGGTAATTCATTTATTCTAGATCCAGCAGTGAAACAAACAGATTAGAACCGTTTAGGAGAAAACAAGAATACTTAATTATGGCAACTGGAAGTTTTGGACCACAGAACTCATAAAAGTCATGGCTCAAAGGGTTTTTCTATTGGGCTGTCAATGGAGATTTCCACAGACAGCCCACTAATCATCAGCATAAAGGGATGTTGCACCTATGTATGAATACATGCATAATCTTGTTTTATATTGTGTGCATAAGTAGCTGCATTGATGACCATTGCTAATATTTCAAGCACTGTCCCAGATCTATAAAATCCCAGTGCAAATACAGCAGACCATAACTGCTGGACCAGATGGTCTGCAACTTCAAACTGCAATCATACCCTTGCAGAAGCTTCAAGAGAGATTAAATGGTCAGAGCTGTTGTATTTTTCCAATAAAATTAATCCAAACTGACACATTGATAAGAAGGCATTCCCTCAGCTACCTTCTACTTTTTTTCCCATATCGGAGTCTTCAAAAGATGACTATAGATCTGCAGGAGACAAAGCAGAGCTTGAAGAACATATTTTAAGAAAAAAACTACCTGATGGAAGGCCTGATATTCGTGCATGGGATTTTCCTTCCCTAACCCAATTAACTCAAATGTCAAAGCAAGAAAAGGAAATTCTCATAAGAACCTCAGTCAGTCAGTGGTGATGACACTCTCTGATAAAGAGTTGTAAATTAGTAGAGATTGAGAGATGCTGGCCACAAAGGGAGAGTTAGAGCATGTAAACAAGTCCAAAGTGGGCCTGGAAAAAAGGCAACACAAATTTCTAGTTGTAAAATATTATATTTTTTAAATGACTGCCTGTATTTAAATTTTCTTTTCACAGCTGCTCATGAATGACATTTTCTAACATTCAGTTCTGCAGTGATTACAAATATTTACTTGCTGTAGACATACATGGGCATTCGGTACACCCTGGTGCATTTTCATGTATACCCGTATCACTAGCAAGAAGTTAGTTTTGAAATAGAGGCACAGGGAACCACCTACCTGCAATAAAAATGCTCATGACACCCACTTACTGTTATAGCACAATTAACTTGTGCCACCAAAAGTATTTGAAGATATCTCTGGGAATAGAAGCTAGTGGAAGCAGGGTACTATTTAGTTTTTGTTACTTCATAAAAGCTTTTCTGTGAATTGAACACAAAGAAAACTGTGTGAATGGAAGGAGTAACTAAAAGCACTTTTACACCTCGGCAGAAACTCCTGGATGGAAAAATGCAAGCCTAAGAGCTTGCAGTCTGTAGGACTTTCTGTTACATCTCTGTACATTATACACAGGACTTCAAGTATACAGATTCCCTTCCTTCCCTGGAACAGGCTCAGAATTCATCCTTTGACAAATAACTGTATCCCAGAATCTAAATTTCCATACTTCAAACATTTGGATTCTGATGTGGCAGCTGAGAAGTATGAGCTTCCTATACTTGCTACTGAATTTCTGCAAAGAACCTAAACCAGAGTAAAAAGTACACCTAAACAGGACTTGATTTTTTCTTTTCAAGGATGAAGATGAATACATTGAAATTGTTTGATCATATATGCAATAATATAATTGTACCATCCATCATAAGCATTTCAGAAATACTTAGTCTAAGCCTTAGCTCAGTGGAGCTACCTCAGTTTACTGCCCCCAAAAGGGGAAATAAGTTTGTCAGACAAGTTGCCCTACTAGCACAGTTATTAGCCTCTTAGTCAGAAAATATTTCCAAAAAAATCTCTGTTTCAGATAAAGAAGGAAAAGAGGGATATAATTATTTCATTATAGCTTTTGACAGCAATTGTAGAATTTAACTAAAATCCATAATTTAATGTGTGTTTATGAGAAAGTAGGGATAACAAAAATCAACATATAGTACTTTAGCAGTGAAGAAAATAGACTAAAACCACTCACCATTCATATGATGATGACCTGTAATGACTCTGAATGTTTTTTATTAAAATGAACTCTTAAATTCTGAAGCACAAGACAGTCATCTCAAAATATTAAACAAAATAATAATTTCCTCCTTTTATGCAAAGGAATCCTCCATTTGGAAACTGAAGAGAGCCAACATGGTAACGGATGAATCTGCTCACAGTTTAAAACTAATAGTTTGAAGGAGATGAACTCAACAGTGCATTAGATCCAGAGAACATATTCAGGTACACTTATGAGAAATAAATTCCACCAGGAAGAGTCAACAAATGTCCAAGTAGGTCAAATTATACACCCCAATAAACAAATTCTCAATTGCAAGCATTAAAACAGTGGGAACACAGTGGCCATACCAGTCTTCTTTTCTTTATTTCCTGCAGGGAAAAGTAATGTTTCTCCACATTCCAGATGTTACCATAGAATGAGTTAAGGGCTTCTGTGCTTCACAGATGATTACCCATAATCCAAAGAGACTACCTCTATGCATTACTTCAACTTGAATATTCTGATGTCCGGGAAATTTTCCTTTTTCCCAAAATGTATTCACTTGTGTTGACTCGCAATAGATGCATGCTTAAAAGAAGTCATTGGCCACTTTAAAAGCATACACTTCCTGAAATATTTCCACACTTTTAGAATTATCTTTTGGTCAGGAAGGAGTACCTTTGGAAGCTTTCAGTTAGAAATTCAACTCTGTTTTCAAGCACCTGTTGTGGGTTTTTTTGTTTGGTTGGTTTTTTTATTTTATGTTGAGACTGGTCTGCTGAAGTGCTGTTCAGACCTCGCTGTCTAGGGCCCAGTGTATACATGTTCTATCTTCAACTGTCCCAGCTAGACCTGCAGCACCTCTAGGCTATACAGCTGAACATAAACATATAGAAAGACAATCTCTTCTCCTACTAGCTCCACAATCAGGAATCATCTGCCTGTCCCCTTATTCTTGACAGCCCAAACACCTTTTCACATGCAATTACACATATTCAATACAGCTTACTCACTGCTAGTGGGTATCAAACTGCTGACTAGGGAAATACAAATGGAAAAGAGACAGAGCCTAGGTGTGGAATTTGGGATCAGAAGACTCTGAATCAGAAGATTAGACACTGGCTGGCCTATATCACATATTTCAATCCCAACATTTTAGTCTAAAGGTATTGACAGTACTTAAGCTACTAGTCTGTTACATGACTAGAACTCCAACTATTGTGAAATTGAATTTAGAATTAGCCTAAGACAGGCCTGTAGAGTCTGTTTCTCTAGTGAATGACTAAATCATGTACAATCAGCCCAGTTCTCCACAGACCTAAGTTCAAATTGTTTCAGAAATCTATTAAGCTTCTCTGGGAGTCAGTGACACCTCTTAAGATAACATCACTCCTATGTTTAAAGATCTTATTTTTGAAGGAAATGAGGCTTTGAGTCACTGATAATAATATTTACAATATCAGACCATGGGTTTAAGGGAAGAAACACAAAGAATTTTCTGATGGACTGTAACTAAAACTGACCCTTGGAGCTGGCTGGTTACCTCTTCAAAAAGGCAGGAAACACTGAGGAGAGAAAAAGTCTAGGGGCAGAAAAAAGAAAGCCAGTTCAGCTGCCTGAGAAGCAAGCAGCCACCCAGAGAGGCCTCGTCTCAGTTTCTTTATAATCCCTTCAGCTATCAGAGGTGTGATCCTGACAATGTCAAAGGCAAGACAGACCTGACATGCATACTGGTTCCTCCATGTTACATTTTATGTGTGTGATACCTTGCCAGGGATTTCCAGCTCTATAAATGCTGTTCTTTCCTCTAATAGTAAGTGAAGCATCTCAGTGTCAAAGTTAGGCTGAAGAGAAGCTGTATGAACATTTCGCAGACATCCTCTTACAGGAAAGGTGAACAGATGCAGGAATTAGATGCCTTGTTTTAGTAGCAAAATTCTTCTGGGAATACTCCTAAATGGTATCAAACAACTGAAATTAGTTAACTTTTGGCTTTCACAGATGACTTTGTCCTGCACAAATACTGAATCAGAATAGGCTGGGGCAACAGGGAAAATGTTTTGTATCCTAAAACTATTCCTGTCCAGCTTCTTTCTGTCTGGATGCTAGTATGTTCCAGCCTAATGTTACTTGCTCAGAAACAGCACAGCTGGCCATTTAGAGCTATTTGGTGAGAAGGGAATGGGGAAGTATGCTCCATGCTGTTAGAGCACAGTGACACTGATTACAACCATGTATATATAGCCCTGAGAATCAAGCCAAGGCTGTTCTGACACAGCTGGATGATAAGAACGTTTAAGCTGTCTGGATATACACTGTTATTTCCAACCTGTCAAGGTTCAAGCAGCAACCATGGAGGAGCAGGGACACAGTCTGAAAATCACTAAGTTATGGGATGGAGAGGATGGTTTAGATGGCACTTCCAATGCCAAGACAATAGACATGGACATGGAATCTGTCTTTGCAAATAGCACTCAGACAGCTTTAGCTGAGGCAGAAGCACATCTGGTTTGTTACAAGGTTCCCTTCACTGTTATTTCCAGAGTTTCGTATATGACTGCCCTAATTTCCTTCGACTACAAGTTTTTTGAGGGGAGGAGGATGGAAGAGGGAGGAGAAAGTTTGCTACTAAGCAGATAACGTTATTCTGTTTTTAAATATTTTCTTTCAGTATCCCAATCATTGGGGTCCTGAGTGGAGCTTTTAGACACATAAAATTATCTGTGAATATGTATATGTGTGTGCCCATATACGTGTGTCTATATTCATACACCTATATAGAAAAGTGTGTGCAGTGACATCAATTAGCCTTAGATAAAAGTGGGAGAAAATATGAGAGGAAAAAACCTGGAAGTATTTTATTTTGATTGCAGTAAACCGGCTTTTTGCTTGGATTTAAACAGTTCCTTTACTCAAGAATGTAACAGCTCCATTGTTTTTTGTTTTCCTGTTTTCTCAAGATTCCTTCTCTACACTCCCTCTAGTGTTCTTAAATTCACTTGCATTTACTCACCCCTGCTGTATTCAATTAGTATTTCACACAACATTAAGTTGTTCACTTTCCTTAGCCTTTCCATAGCCTACAGGAGATCACTGAAAGTTAGACTAACTTTTCTGAATATTTTTCTCTCTGCCATGATTGAAGAAATAAAGATTAACAGACGAAAGTGAAATGTACAATTCTGAAATAGCATTTTGTACTTTGTTGGTAGGTAAAGGGCAGAACTTGGTGTTGAAAAAGGAGAAAGATTTTGTTCGCAAAACCTTTCATCTAGATTCATATGCAAAAGACAAGGAGGAGAGTTGCACTAAAACACTGCTTTCATGGATGTTTTCCTGATGTTCTTTTTGTCACACACAGAAACTCCCTTCAACACATACACACATCAGTCCTTCAAGCACACAAAGAAAGAAGTGACCAAGAATGAGGTTTTCCTAGTCATCTCCCCATTTCATGAGATTCCCTGAAAGGGCTGTTGCAACAGGTAGTTTCTGCTTGTCTCACTCTATTTTTCAATAAAAGAAAGAGAACAAACATAGGAGAGACTAGGTTAACATGTTCTTTAAAAAAAGAGGTATCTTCCCTCCAAAGTAGTATTTCCAAGCAACTTTTTGTTTCTGCTTCATAACTGCAGTTTTAGTATTTATTTTACATTACTCTGCCACCAGGGCCACAACTGAAGACCTAAGCAAATGTGAAAATGAAGCAAAAACATTTTTCCTAGAATATTTTGATTTAAAACTTCTAGAAGCATCACAGATGCAAAACAAAACAAAACAAGCAAACAAACCCTAAATATCAAAGTGAAGCTGGTGAGATTCTTGCCCCCTCTCCATGGAAGTAAAAAATTAAGACAAAAAGAAACATTTTACCACTAGTCGTCTGTGATCTCCTATTCATGATATTGAATTCTTGACATCAGTTGCACTAAATGTCAGATATTTGATACAAACTCTTGCTCTACAGATAATATACAAACCAAAATATTTTAAGTGGATGAAAAGGAGCATAATAAAAAAAACATTAAAGGCTATTTTACAGCAACCCATTAAAATGAATACTCTTTATCTACAAATCTGATAATTTACCACAAATGATACAGAAGTACCATGAATGCTCACTCAGTGCATAACAGGCAGTTCTGCTTCAACTCTGATTCACAAGGATGTCAAATTCAAATTGGACATCTATGACAGTTTTGTTAGCATATCACATGTTCCACCAACTTTAAAAGGCAAAATCTTCTGATTATTCTTCACCAAGACAACACAGTTGTCCTCTGTGTTAAGCCATCTTTATATACTAAAAATATTGATTCTTGTCAGTCTTTGCTTTTATACTGAACTATTAATTGGTATGTTTTAAAACATATTTTAAAAATGGTTACTCAATCTAATAAATTTCTGTTCAGTGTCCATTTTTTATTAATAAAATTAATGTATATTCAGAGGTCATAAATGTTAAAAGTTTGCTGTTACTCCTGTTTCCTTCATTATTTTCTGTGTAACTTACAATGTATAAATATCTGCTAAAGTTGATCAATCTTGAACTATTTATTTGTAACATACAGATATCAAGTCCTGATTCTTACACTGAATTGGCACATTCCAGCAACAGAAATAAGATGCACAACTATGTAGAAACAATGGTGGTACCACAAAAGTTTTGCTCCTAATTCCTCATTATATTCAGTAAGTCAATATTAAATGTTTTATCATGCATACTTACAGTGCTGTCAATATATGCCTCCGTCCATACTACATCATGCTCTTGGTCAATAACCTTTGGTCGGCTCAGAACATGGAGATACTCCATGACGTTCTCTTGAACATCAGCTAAGGTAGAAATCTGAGTGAAAAACCCTGTGAAAACACGCAGTTCCAAGTTATAAACCAGACAGAACAAACTAAGGAAGATTGCAATGAAGAGTATGATGTGGTTTATGTCTGTCACGCTTGTTTTGTTTGTTTATTCCTGAAGAAGAAATGGAAAAGGAAAAAACAAAGAAACAAACAAAAAAAGACAAAGGAATGTTGTGTAAGAAGCAGCCTCAAACAGTAATAACTGCTAAAACCAGAAGTTTGTGAAACCTTTGGCCAATCTTGAAGTACTGGGATCCCAATATTGATATAAACCACTGCACTGCCTGTCCTGAATTCTATTTCCAGAAAACTGTTTCTGTTTAATGATAAAGAAGTTTGGGGGTGTTTGTTCTGTTTGGTCGGTTTAGGTTTTTTGATTGGTTGGTTGGTTTGGGGTTTTTTTTCTGTTTGTTGTTCTTGTTGCTGTTTGTTGTTTGTTTTTTTTTAATCCTGCATACTTTAAAGTTAGAACCGATATTAGCTTTGTCTAATAATGGCTCATCCAGCTTGTCCAATTTCAAGAAACACTAAAGATTAGAACTACAGTAACAGAACAGTAGTTGCATATGGTCCAAAAAGCTCATCCTTACAGAATGTGACTAAACATGAGATAATAACAATATGTTATTTACAAATGGCATGTCACAGAAAGCTCGGATTGCAGCTAGACTTGCTTGGCATAGTGACCACAGCTTTGTTAATCCTTCAAAACCTCTCCTACAACCTGACAGCATTGAGAACAGAAGAGGCCACAGCTATTTGAGCTGTCACTACTTCCTTTTCAGTGCTTAGATGTCAAGTCTCTTCATACATCACAAACTTGGCATCTGGAGCCCACATCATGCAAGGGTGACGAAGGACTGACAAATTTCAAGGCTACATTTCATCAGCCTTGATTTAAATGCATTGCATATACTTTCCCTTTCTTTAATGAGAAAAGACTAATGTGGAATGTTTATGAAAGGGGAGTTGCTACAGCTTTAGTCTTTTGACAAGATCACAGCTTCTATGAAGCTGGATTATTAAGCTTCAGCAGAAAACACAGCAGCTGTAAAGAACTTTTGAGCTGTGTTTATTGCTGGTTGGCAAGACTGCAAGGGTGTTGTGTAGTCCAAAGGTTAGAACTTTGATTCAATACACTTGTCAAAAATTCATGCAAACAAAATTGATGTTTCTACATACTTTTCATCTGTGTATGAATTAAGACACAGTGTAAGACTTTGTGGCAGAGATCTAGAACATGGAACACATCATAATAGTAGCTTAATGCGTATTTTCAACTTCAGGAAAAGCAGAGGCAGTGGGTTGTTTTTTAGCCAAACTTATTCCATTATACTATGATCTCAGATATTCCTAGTATAATATTAATACTCATAGTATTCATATTGTTCAAATATTCAATATTCTGCTAATGGATTTTTATTTATTTGATACTTTTGTTTTTCTGTTAAGTCCAGTATTGTGTGAGGACATTGACTACCACATGCACTACCACAGTTTAACCCTTGCTTCAAAACAGGGCTATTTTTTGTCCAAGGTTCTGAAAGCTTTTAGTTGTAAAATGATTGACGTAAGTTTAATTAGGAAATCTGTACTTGAGAAGTGGAATTCTATGTAATGGTAAAATAAAAATACACTGTACTGTTAAGAAACTCCTGGATGCCTATGCCTGCAAAATTCTTTAATCACAGCCTATAAATTACCTTTGAGAGAAAGAACACCTTGCTGTAAGATGAGCATGCCTCCTGGTATGATTTGATGTCAGTGCTTCAAGTGAAAAAAATTTAGCTAGATTACTCAAACAAAAAGAAAAAAAACACCTCAAAACAGAACCCAATCTGAAACACTTCAGTGTTGTGCCATACAGATTTATACATGTTACGTGACACTGATAATGCTGACTATTTTTTTTCTTTCCTTTCTTTTTCTTCATTTAGAAGAGGTCCATCTGAACCAGATACAGCCAACATGAGCAGAGACACCTGCTTGAGCACTTACTTCTAACTATTCTTCATATAATTATGTTTTATGTTAGGTTTTTCTCTTTGTAGTATTTCTGAGAATGCATGCTGACATATCACAGCTTACACACAACTCTCCAAGCAGCATGCTACAAAGAATTTACTTCATGTAGTACTTGCAAACCATATCTCTAAACTGCACAACAGAGAAAACAGTTTTTAGCCTAATTTCCCAAGACTAAGAGAGAGAGTAAATCTGAATTAATTTTATATAAATTTAGCAAAGATATAAAGGTCTTAAAGAAAAGTGAAACTTTGTGACTACCTCAAGACTGAAAGTTACATTAAACATGCTATTTGAAAGGAGCCAGTTGGTAAATCAGCACATGTATCCTGGCATGTGTGTAGTTGCAGGCCAGCCATGCACTGCTCCTTGCCCAGTGAGTATGACAGCTGAAGAAGTCCAGGTTAGCAAGTGGAAGAAAGAGGGATTAGTATGAAAAAATCCTATATTTTTAATTGTATCTATGTTTCACAGTTTTATTCATGTATCAGACTACAACAGATGAAAAGTTGAAAGATGGCCTGTGTTAAAGACTTTATTACTTTAAATCAGGTTGCTTCATATAATTGAGTTATTGAGTAAAAACTGCTGCTACAGATATGAGATATGTAGAAGACAAGACTTAGAAGATGGTGTCACAAGACACAACCATATAGATTCTCTCTAGGGGTGTGTTTCATTTGTAATATCTGAGAAGAGCTCCTTTCTTGATTTTGTCTGTTTAGCCTCCTATGGTTTATGCTTTTGTAGCTCACATTAGAAAAATCTACAATTTTGCAGTTTCCATAACTCCTGTAATATGAACAATTATTTATCTTCTGTGAAATTATGGTTCATCTAGTTACTTTGTTTCTACAAAAAGTTGTTTTTCTGAAGCTTTAGCTTTCTTTACAGCAAAGTGGAAGGAATTGCAAAAGCTATGTGAATTATATTTCCCATGTTTTTAAAGCTTGTTCTAATATTTATTGTTTAATCTTCTTCTAATGGAAAAACTCTACCAAAAGTTACTATATTATAGCTAAGATAGCATTAGGTAATTCTTCTAGTTCATTTTCACTGTATAATTAGAATTATTGATGATTGATGTGTTTGTAGCCATGTGCAACAAATGCCAAACCTCACAAGAATTAGCTTCCCAGTTTTCTCTCTTATCTAGGGATCTTCTTATACCAAGGTTTAATCAGTAGATTAAGACATGCTCTGTAGCTCTGGAGCACAGCTGCTGAGGCCATGTAAGCAACAGCAGCAAACACGTGCTTACATTTTTGCATTCTAACACCTGCTTCTCAGCTCCCTGCTGTGTGAATTATACCACCTTAGAGTCAGTGCTACCTTTTTTCCCTCCCCAGCAGGAAAAAATTCATGAAGGAAATAGGTAAGATCTGGTAATGACAAGTGTGAGTGATGTATAATAATGTGGTTAAAGACAGACGCTTACACTCTTCAATTGGGCTGCCTTTCCACATTACACAGTCCTTGCAATGGTTTTGGATGGCTTGTTTTTTCTCTAAAATGTCCACCATTAGACTCATAACTTCAAAATACCTCTAATGGACCTTCACATGGAGTGTTGTACTTCTCGTTTTCTGGACACCATGCAAAATAGATACAATATTCTCACAACTAATAAAAATATCCAAATTTAAAAATCCTCCTTGGGTAAGGACTAAGGAGGGAATTCATTGTTTCACTGCAGCTGTAAAACTCCCATGGAGAAGACCCCGCTTCCCCCCCCCCCACCTGAGGCCTCTCAAGCAGGTGAACAGTATCTGTAACTGGCTGCCTGCCACTCCCCACAAGAGCCCACAGTGCAGGAGGTGCTGGGGTCATGCTAATAATGGAAAAGGAAGTGGCTGGGGCTTCCTGCATCCAGCTCTCCTCTGCTATTACAATAGTCTATAAACTGCTGCAGCTGGGGGCACAATTTGCCTCAGGGCTGATCTGTCCTCTGCTGGCAGAGGGAGCTGCTATCAGACCTTTGAGAGACAAAGCAGTTTTCTCTACATTGCTTTCTCAGCCTCTGCTCCTTTGTACTCATGAATCCTCTCCTTTGTCCATTTTACAATATGCAAAACACAGTGAAGATCCATAATAAATTTTTTTTAAAAACTTAAAACAGAGGCTGTCAAACTACTAATGGAATAGACAATTTTACTGAAAAAAAAATGTTTCATCCTGGCTGTTTTGTTAGTAAGTAATAGATTAAATCCCACCTTTATCTGAAGTGACTGCTGAGAGAAAGGTAGTGCCTGCTTGCTTTAAATCTAGCACATGCACACTAAGCACTAGGAAACTTTTACCTCTGTTGATTTCAGAATTTTAGTAAAATCTTTATTCTTTTCCTTTAGGTGCACTTGCTTACAATACAGAAAAGTAAATGACTGCAAATTTCACAAACTGCTCCAGAGGGACTTTAGGGTTCTTGGATGTTTAAATGTATTTCAATGGTTTGGTGTTTTGCTTCATTAGGCAAACTCCCCCTAAATATGCCCTACTTATGTATAAAAATGTAAGAGGAAAACCTGCTAGAGGTTTTTCAAGGTTTCACCATCAGAATCTAGAAGATGCAGAAGTTTTGCAAGGTGGTATGATTTTCCCCTGTGACACATTTTGAAGGAAAGGACTGCTGTCCACAGTCCAGTCAGCTGGAAACCCTGCAAACAGCCTTCATCTATGTTGTGCTTCCAAGGGGAAAATCACTGCAAGGAAAATTGATTTTAGGGTCATTGACCCTCAGTGACAACAGCATACTTTAGCCCACCCGTGCAAGCAGAAAACTGAAGTCTAGCCATTCAGCCAGCCTTTAAGATCAGCTTTACTACACCCCTCATCTGTTGTGCTGTAATCCACTAAAAGAAAACGGACAAGCTGTAGCTGAAAACTGTACGAAAAAGATCTAAGTCTGACATAATGACCTGTGCTGTTTCCAATTGTGATTTTCAAAGATATAAAAAAGTATTTAATTACTGATTAGAGGTACAAGATTTTTGCATTGTAAGCTAGCAGACAGCAGGTACTGTAACTATTAAACTGAGAGGAAAAAAAAAATCTAGAACAGTCAGTAAGCTGTTTAATTGATTCATATGAGTAAGATTCTGACACAAAGCAACATGGTTCTGAAAAGAACAAAGAAGTCCGGAAGAATGACATAGGTGACCACTTTTCTCCCTCTGGGAATAAGGAAGACGTGGACCAGATGATGTACTAAGGCAGTCTCTATTGCCTGGTACTAATTTCTCAGTTGCTGTACTTAGATCTTTATGAATCTGTAGAGCTGGGCTAAAAAGCTAAAAGATTTTGTTGATTAAATTGTCTTCAAAAAGATGCTTCAAAGGATTCTTATACTATTATTTAAACTAAATTATGGTGTAATATTAGCTGATTAAGACAAGACTTTAAACTGAGTAATTTCCATCAGCTGGACATAACAGTAGTTAAAGGAATAATGAGTAAATGGATAGCACCTGATGCAATTCATCATAATGTAATATGGCACAAAGGAAAAAAAGACCTTTTTTTTTTTTTCCCCTGAAGAGGAAAGGAAAAAGAAAATCTGAAGATTAGAGTTTTTGTTTTTTTCTGAATCAGCCTTACTTATACTAGTCCATCCTTTTAGTGTACCATCTCGGTATCTTACATTTTTTAATGCTCATTCCTTCAAGAATATAAAACTGTTTTTTCAGTTACACTGCCATTTGCTCAAGGGACAGAATCTCTGGTGTTTCACATGCTTGGCCTAACTCAACAGGACTCGTACTTCCCAGTGTTCTTGGGAATCTAACTCTGAGTAATAACAGCTATAATAGAACAAATGCTTTGAAATTAAAGATATCTGAAAAAAAAAGTTAAGATAATATAGTTTAAAATAGTCATACCAATTTTAAGAAAAAATATTTTTTAATTTTGGCCTTTTATTAGTTTTTATTTTGAAATTGTGTGCTGCGAGATAAATATTTTCCTTCCTGGAAAAAAAACAGCCTATTCTCTCTGATTACTTGTCAGTGACACCGTATCGGTAGAAGGGTCAGAAATGCAGGAAGGCTCAGTAACAGGATTTTAAAAACAAGGCTTGCCCAGTTGAAGGTTAACTAACCTTTGTTAGCACAGGCCATCCACTTCAGGTTATCAGCAAAAGCAGCTTCTCTTCCTATCAGATATGTAAAAATACGAACCTGAAAGTACGATGAAAAAGATCAAATAAATTAATACTTATAAAACGTATACAGTGGTGTCAGATACAGAAGTGTAATTCATATGGACAGATCCTTTAAAAGAAGTATTACAATAAACAGCACAGTAGGTTAAAAAAAATCACCACCACCAATATCTTTGTGACAAAATGTGCTTTTGTTTATGTAACAGAACAGCTGATCTCTTTGGATATTAAAAATATCTGACATTTAACTGAAGTTATCATTACAAGGTTAAAGTGTAAGTGAGAATAAACTAAAACCATTGGTGTACAAGGCAGAATTGCACGATTCAGACAAATCTGTTCTGTGCTTACAAATTCAGAAAATTGCTATGGTGTGGAGGAATAGGCAATTAACAAATACTGTGTAGCTAAAGATCTGAAACACCAGACAAGAAAGTCACTGCTTTCCTTAAAATTCTGCCCATCATTTTCCCATTCCCTAATGATTTTTCCAGGAAAAAGAAGCCAAGTGCATACTAAGCCATTTTAGTAAGAAGAATACAAGGTGACTATTCCCCTCTATTCCAGTGTAAAACCTCATCTGGAGTACTAAGCTCAGTTTTGGATTTCCCATACAGGACAGACATTGATAGACTGGACAAGACAGACTCTTATTGAAGGTGGACTGAGGAACGTCCTCAACAATTCTGATTTGATAAAAATACAAACATTTTTATCATGAGAGTGATAAAATATTAGAAAATATTGCTCAGAGATGCTGTGGAATCCACATCCTGGGAGATGTTCAAAATCTGATGTTTGTGAGCAGCATGATCTAACTTCACCTGCTCTGAGCAGCACGTTAAATTGATCTTCAGAGGTCCCTTCTCATCTAAATTCTTCTATGAAATTAACAATATTTTACACAAAAGTAGAAGATTAACTTATTTTCTAATTAAATAACTTGTTTGGCATTTTCTGGATTTTAAAGATAAAACAAATACATTAAGTTAGGACTGGAAATCCACTGTTTGTAGCTGCAAACATGGGGCTGTCATTACCTGTGCAAAGGAAGAAAATAATGAACTTCATATGTAACACTAAAATTGTAATTCCACATCAGATCCTTCTACGTCTTTATCAGTATACTTAATAGAACCGTCATTATCCCAGCTTCTTTTGAGAAACTGTTATCATCCTTAAGAAGCTGTACACAACAAAATATGCTCAGAACATTTTTTCAATAACTAATTGGATCTCACATTCATGCTTTAATTATACAGAAAGTTCATTACAGACAGAAATGTCATGATGTGAAAGTTTATGCAGACCTCTAATTAATTCATTTGCAATTAAAAAAATAATCAAAGAATTAAATTTATTATAGTTGTGGGTTTTTTTCAATTAGTACATTTTTCCCACTCACAGCAAGACAAAAGAAATTATTTGTAGAACATACCAACTTTATATTAAGTTGCCATAGGGTGTTTGTTTTGTTTTGTTTTTTTCCCAGAAGTTGCAAAACGTCTTTGACAGTTTCCCTCCTTACCGTCAGATGTGATACTATGTTCCTTCACTGCCCATTTTCTTATTGGCCAGATCCTGTTTCTAGGCTTACGTGGTGTTTTGCATTATTATCATGCCTAGAGATCAGACTTCATCCACAAAACTTTTCCCAGTCTTACAAGTATAAAATGTACATAGAACTCAATCATTATTTATATAATTTTAAAGGTATACACACTGGTTGCGTAGTGTTGATAATTAGTTTGAATCAAACAGTATGCATAACCCTATTCTAAGACTCTAAAGTACATAGCATGAAACAAAATAATGGTACTTCTGCTTTGTTGATGGCTGTGAAGGGCGTTAGAGAAAATCTTTATTCTCTAAACACACATGAAAGGGCACAGTGTGATTTATACCCTCAAAATACAGCATAAATCACTGTCACAGTTTATCTTCCTGAAAATGATGCTTGAATATAGTCTACAATGACACTGAATACATCTGAGACATTTCTATTTAATGGTCTGCTTTAATCTATAAATAATCAAACTAGACTATTAGGTGTTCCTAATAAAAGGAACCAGCCTTATCTAAAATAATCAGCCGTAAGCTCATGATAATAGGCATAGGCAGCAAACTAATGGCATTAAACCTACCAAAAAAAAAATCTCCACAGATTGGTATCACAGATTATCACAAGTAACAGGCTGCCTCTGTGATACTGCTGCAAGCAATGATTTTAATGATATTTCTCTCAGTACATTTTATACCTAGAGTTTACCTGGTATCTGCAGTTTTGCTAGAAAATATGTTAGGTGTCATAAAATGCTAATTGCTTGGCATTACTTGAGATAATAAAAATAAAACCTGTAAAGTATAGAGCTAGCACTGAAGATGAATGATCAGACTTTATTAAGTGCTCATTACTTAATAAAATGGCATATTAGTCATAGTAACTTCATAAGAAAATAACCATATAAGGTGATAGGAAGGTATTTTAGTTTAAAATAATGCCACTGATACATTAAAGTTCTTCTTAAAGGTATCTTAAAGATACATTCATAGGTATTATGAATATTGTTTAATACTCCATTCAGAATACTGAGAGAAGTCCCCAAAATCAGCTTTGATGGCAAACAATTCTGGTTATAGCTCTGCTCCTAAAAGCTTCGTGTGATCAGTTCACTGAACCCCCCTGTGTAACACTAATGCATATGACTGAAATTTCTATAATTTAAAGTATATGAGAAAGTATAGTGTGTCTCACTCTGTGAATACCTCAAAGAAAATAACACAATACAAACTATGAGCTTTAGTAAGTATATGATCTGTATATATATACACACACACACACACTGATACACCTATATTGGTATTTTATGGTACAACACACTGTTAGAACACTAACAATTCCTTTGAATCCATATGAAGAGAACATTTTAGTCAAGGTAGACTGAATAAATTCAAAGTTATTATTGGACAGTCCCAGAAGATCCTGTAACAATATTTACATAGTCCACATATGCTCTGCTTAACTGGGTATAAGCCAAATGACAAAAACATCTTTCAATATCCAAGTGTTGTGACTGAATCAAGAGACCATTTTCATCTGAGAAGGAATGTGCATCAGATGTTTTAAGTACCTATCTGGCAAAAAACATATGACAGAAAGAGAACCCTTCAGTTCCAGATAATTTTGAAAGCTTTGTAAGATATTTGAGAGAGACATGAATATTTTAAATGCCTGACCTGTAAGATATATCAACCATATTATGCCTTCACATGAACTGTTAACTATGGAGAAAGGAAATATTCTCAGGCAGAAGCATTAGATTAGTTCTGAATTGTTATATCCTATCTACAAAGACTGAAACTGTAGATGTTGTCAGATCCACTGAATGCAAAACAAATCTTACTCCAAGATGAAAAACATTCTTTGAAACTATACTTGCTATTACCACTCAGTATGTAGCTCCAACAGATGTGCCATAGACTTTTTTTTTTTTGTAAGCCAATGTTGCCAGAAAATGGAGTGAGAGCTCCAAAGCTACAGAAACTGAAAGGACAGTAAAACTAGGATCTTTAATAGAGTTTGTAAATTTCTCACCTCATATTTTTCTACAGCTTTCTAAAGCGGGTGTTGAACGGCAAAGAATACCATTTGAGATTGATGTATTTTAATTATCTTTAAAACAGCAGCTGTAGAAACCTCCCATATATTAACTTGTTATTATGTCTCATTCCTGACCCAGAAGGCTCTCCTCTGGGCAAGAACACTCCATTTAATTACTATTCTTACTAAAAGATTGCCACAGAAGGTCAAATGATTCTGAACTGTAGAATCATATTAAGCAGCAGACCAATTTCAACTGTGCATTTGATGACAATCAGCTTCTAGGTGCAAGATTGTGGGTTTTGGTCCAAACCTCTAGTCCATAGAGACCTAGTAAGAAGCATCACTACTCATCAACCATTGTCACAAGCTGGAAACTAATCCCATGTACACAGCAGAATTAAACAATATTAAGGCATTGAACTTTAATTCAGAGAAAACTGAACACAAAGAGAATTAAACAATATTAAGGCATTGAACTTTAATTCAGACAAAACTGAACACAAATCTTACACTGAATAAAATACTTAAATCACCAATAGATATTTAACTGCATATATTATGATTATTTTCAACTTGCTTTTTCTCTCTGGTTTTCCAATCTCTTTGTTTTACACTCCTGTTGCCTTACCTAGGCAGGGATCATGGTTTGGTTTACACAGGTGGTTTGCTCTCTCTTCTTTCTTGCATTCTCTCAAATTTTGAAAAATAAGAGAGTACTGCTTATAAGTTTCTTGCTTTTACAGCTAAGAAATATTCTGAAGTGTGAATCTTTAAACTCTGGACAGACAACTTATAAAATCTCAGAGACGCATACACTCAACCGTTAGTGAGGAAACCTAAGAATGATGGTTTAAATGACAGATATTCCAGCACTAACCACTTGATCTGAAATATCCACTTAACAGTTTCATCATTATGCATGGACTAATTCTCAGTCCCTGAACTGTCCTCATCTCTTAAACTTCATTTAACTAGCAGCGTAGTGAAAAGAATAGGGACCTTCTTCTACCCATGTTAGGCAAGACAAGTCAATCGGCAAGATTCTGCACACTGGAACTGTGAAGTCATGTATTAATGCCAAACAGCTGGTAAAATACTATTTCCAGAACCTTAAAATACAGTGTGGGAGGGGAAATGGGAGTTCTGTTTGCAGCTGACAGTGCAGACCTCTCTCTGTTTGCAGCTGCAAACTATTTCAGGGATACCTTCAGCAGAATAGTCTTTCGTTTCTGGTTCAGCAAGAAATAAAAATAGTTTTGTGGCAAGAGCTATGGAATTTCAGTTATAAGTGGGATATACAGGGATGAAATTCAAGTTCCCGCAGTTATAAATTGTGGTGGTCCAGGAGTGCCCAAGCTAGTCTCTGCATACATGACCAAATGGACTGATTTGGAGCAATGGACCAAAAGTAATTGCCTGAAGTCCTAGATAGCCTCACCACAAAAAAAAATGGCTTAATTGTTATAGGGGCTTTCAAGGTGGAAATCTGGGACAGTCCTGGAGGTTTTCCCAGGCAACTCATACTACAACTAGACCACCTGCTAGGCATTATTTGTATACTTCAAAGTGTTAATTAGCTACTAGGTTGGAGAATCTGGCCATCCCAGAGAATTCTTCAGGCAATTCCTGCTGTAGTATTGACCAAACTGTATAACAAAAGGACACTTGCATAGCATCATAGTAGAAAACCTGAGGAACAGGCACATAGGAGCATCTACTGAACATACTTAAGATAGTTAGGAAATGCTTTGTACTTAATTTAAGATAATAAATATCAATTAAACATTCCTCTGCTGGAATAGTGATATACAATCACAGGCCAGCTGGAAATAAAGATTCAGCAATGCAGTAATTAACAGCATCTCACCCAATACAGCCGAAGACACTCTTAAAAGGAGCCTTATCATCTAGACAGCATGAGACCACCCTGTTCAAGACGCTTGATTCCCCACTTGCGTATTATCCTACTTGTCTCTTCAAACCAGCTTCTCTTTCTGTTGATTATGAATTTTTCATCCTCCATTTCTTCTTGCCCTTTATTACATTGGAAATAATTCTTAAAATCAGTTACCCATGATAAGCTCTCCTTTAAGCCTCACTAACTGGCTTCTCTTCCTTGGGGTCCTGCTGCTTTATAATTTTCTGGTGTCTTTTTTCTCTTCAGTCTTCAAAAGTAAGTAACCTAAATTTACTTCCAAATTTAGACAAAGCTTGAGGTTTTATTTACACTTCCACCGCTTCCCTCCCAACATCCCACTGTGCCTGTTGCCAATTCAACATTGGTTTTCACTCCTCCTTACATAATCTCATCCACCTAATCCTCTCTCTCCAGCATCCTTTTGTACAGCTCTGGCTCAGAAAGCAACAAGCAGAAAAAGGGAAATCAATGCTTCAGGTGGTCCCCATGTTAAGGAGATAGCATTATACCATTAAACTTTCCTGATAGGAACAGTCTGGATGCAGCCATAAGGGTTTTTGAGACTCATACTGGATCCATTCATCAAGAACAGCCAGACTCAAATTCAAAAAACAGGAACAAGCCACAGTTTGCACAAGTAACCTTTCCAAATGTGAAAAGGGATTTGTAAAATGTATACATTTTTGAGGTGTATTTTAGCTTCTAACTTTAACCGACAGGCACATGGAGCAATCTGCAAATAACACACTAATTCCAAGTGCATTCCAGTGTATCTTGTTGTTGCAAACGGCCTAACATACAAAGCAATGAACAGGCATGGGAAAGAGCAGTAGAAATACAAGCTCACCCTAGAAACTTCACCTTATCTCTGAATGTCTTCATAGCTTTTTTAATTTTAGAGTGTGGGGGTTTTTTTATTATGAAGTGGTGAAAATAGGAGTTAAGGATCTATTTGCATTAATGAGTTAGCAGGAATTTCCATGAAGACAATGCTTTAAATAAGCACACAAAATTCTACTGATGAAGGCTACAAAGCCTTGTGATACAACACAAGATACTATAATTTCTTCTACCCCATTAGGGACCTTTACCCTAGAAGGTGCTGAAAGACTCAACTTACACTGCACTCAGTGCAAGGAAGCCATGAATTTGAAGCCATTACCTCATGAAATTGAATCCTTTAACATTAAGTTACTCTGTAAAAGGTTCATAATTGTTAATTTTTCTCCTGTAGTAATTACAATACCTCTTGTGGAAAAGTTTGCATTTATACTTTCCTCATGTTTTCTCCTTCCTGCTATTGCACAATGTACCCAGACAATTTTACAACAGTGATTTCTATCCTAGTGATACCTGAAACACTGTGCATTGTACCCTAAATACTGAGGGAACAGATAATGGAATCAAACCCCAAATAATTAATAGGTCTATGTAACTGGAAAAAAAGATGATGTAAGCAAAAACAGAAACAAAGAAAAACACTTAATCTGCCTGGGGATCATCAGGCTTCTGAGCCCTGCATTCCCAAACATCTGTATCCCCAATAGCTCTTATTGTAGACCTTGGAAATGCTTGCAGGAAAAAAGGAAATTGATGCTGCAGTTAATCCCTTGTGGTCAAGGGACAGCATTACTATGTCACACTTGCCTGAGAGGAGAATTTCTAGATGCATCTTGTAGGTCTAGGGCTGCTGGTGGTCTCTTGTGAAAAATTCAAACAAGCTACATGTTTTACAAGAGACAGCAACTGGAGCTGTTTCTTCCAGCACTGAAAATGTGTTGACATTTTTTGATTTACATAGAATTATAAGGCAACTCAAGATTTATGAAGAATGATTTCCCACTGTCAATCTTCTCCCAATAATTAGGAATATTATTAGCCAAAGAAGATGAGATTATGCTATTTTATATTGTGCAAGGATAAAGCAGGTGATGAGAAAATTGTTCAACACCATATTAGCACAAGGCTCTTGCTTTCCTAAAGGAGTTTGATGGTTGACATTGGTTCTGAAAGGAACAAAACATCTCAGGCCTTTTACATGGGACACAAGTTCTAGATGCTTTATACATGCTTAAATATTTGCCACAAAGAATAGGGCAAGATGAGTTCCCTCACAGGCACATGAGCTTCAAAAGGCACAGCAAAAGCTTATCACTAAAAAAATATATGTAAAGATTTGGTAGAGCAAATAGGTTGTATTAAATAACCATTTAAGAGTTGGTGTTCAACAGCAAAACATAAAATAGGTCTAAGAAGCATCTAGTATTTTATAGCTTATCTTTCCTGCTTAGTGTGTAGCATGTATTAATGATGTTAAATAAGCAACCAACAAGATACCAAGTGTAATACAACAGCATATATCTTGAATGTACTAAATTCTTTGCAGTTTAACAGTTAATTCAGCAAAGAAAATTTACACAGATTTTGTGCACATCCAAATTTCAGGCTAAGACTATGTCTAGCAAATTATATCCCAGAGACTTCTTTTCAAAAAGTGATGATTACTTGAAAAACAAAAGCGAAATATTACATTACCAAAAAATCTACTTGTTACCTTCACTGTAACTTTTACTTTCAGCACAGTTATAACCTTCTTCCCACTCCATATATCTATAGGGTGCAAATAACATCTTTATAGAGCACCTCCAAGTATTGTGTATATACTACATACATTTTAGAAATATTTTACTGAGTTTTAGAACATGTTATTTATTCTACTTTTTATACCCTTCCACTGGTAAAAGCCAGCCACGGTAAAATGAGTTCATCTATATGGGGTGTAGAAGGAAACTTTTAAGTCACATTTTTATAACTTTCAAAAATTACCTGACAGCAGTTTTCTATCTTAACAATGTTCCTATTTCAAAGTAAAATATGATACTATTTATTGGAGCCAGGCACTGGTTCTGTGCTCTCATCTGACTAGCTAAAGAAATTTTTGTTTCCAGCTTGATTTGCAAGATTCCAGATCAGTCATTACAAACCATTAACAGCCAAGCCTAGATGAACTACTTAAGGATAATTCAACCACTATTGCCATTCTTCAAAATGCTGCTGGATGTGCTGAAAAGTAGAACAGACTTTTTCTTACTTAAATGCAAAACAGCAGCCTAAACAAAGTAATTCATCTGAATGGAGAGGAGGGGAAGGGATTAGAGCAGAAACCATGACATAACCAACTTTCTTGGATCTCACTGAAGCTTCTGTGGAAAAAGCAGGCTCATACAATTTCTGCTACTACACTACTTAACTTTCTTGCATATCAACTAAGTTTGTTTAATTTTTTTGCAAGAATCCATGAGAAAAGATCAAAATCAAACTAAATTCTAAGTAACCAAATACCGCCAGTGTCTCCTCTTCTATGATTACATAGTTCCAGGATGTAACACAGAACAATGGTAACTCATTTGCAGTACACTTCACTGTGCATGGTGCAGACACAGATTAGAGGATGACATAATGGATAAAACACTGGCCTTTCACCCTTGGGATTTTGTCCAGCCTGCAGTCCTATCAGATAATGGGTTTGGCAATCTCCACTAGTCTTTTTTGGACACTAATCCCCACTACAGAATATCTATAATTCATCATATAATTTAATACACCTGGCAACCTTACCACCAGTTCATTCTTTTGTTACGTAATGGCCCAAAGTGAAGTCAAGGGTGGTTAATGCTCTGACAACTGGCTATTATCTCCCATAGCAGCTGATTTTGAAGGGATTATTGCAGTCATAAACCATTTTATAAAAATTGGCAACTGGAAAAGCAGTGTAACAAAATAAGGTGATATTTAGAAGTTTTATCACTGATTTTCTACCAGTCTGTAATGGAGTCTCTAGCATCCAAAAAATGCTGGAAAGGAAACTTGAGATTAATGATGCAGATCATGAGCCAAGAATCTGAGGCCTGAACAAGCTTATAGCCAGAAAACTTTTACTATTTTGAGGTTACCAACAATTTTTTTTGGTCTTTTTTCCTGTCAAATAGACAGTATATTTCTTATTTTGTCTCAATTATTAGTTCACCTCTTCCCTTGATCAGCATTGTTCCCTTTGAGCTTTGAAGTATTTCACCATTGTTACTACTCCAGTTTTAGATCCACAGCCTTGTCCAGAAATGAACGAGGGACTTCATTGCTATCACGACCAATTGCTGACGATACAAGTGAGCCTTCAGGCAAGGCAAGGGGATCTGTACTCAGTTTAGGGGATAAGAAATCAGCTCACTGAAAGTGTGGGAAAGGTTAGGAAGATGAGCAGTTGAGACTCCAGTCTACACTACAATGCACTAACATATGAGTAAACAGACATTAGTACCAAGGTACTCCTAAGTCAAACAAATTTGTGTGTATAATTCTCATTGGAAATAAGAGTCAGTTCTACAAATTTGGAAAAAGGCTTTAAAAATTTCACCAGCTAAAATAAAAGATTAATTAGTTGTTGTCTGAGCACTAAATTCTGTTACAAGGGACATGAAGGATAACTGAAAAATATATCAGATGCAAAGTCTTTCTGGGCTCTCCGGCAAGTCCACCCAGCTCCATCTGAGAAATGCCACTTTATACAGTACAAGGTAGTAGCATTAGTGGGATGCTACGTATTTAATCAACAACATGGTTTCATAGAATACATTTGGCACAATGAAAAAAAAAAAAACAACAAACAGTAAAACAAAGCCAGAAAAATCTGAACCACAGCCACTCCTGCTCTGACTGAAGTATTACTAAAAACGTCCAGTCAAATAAAATATGATCTGTTTCAAGGAAGCTTTACAGAATTGTGTTGAAGTGAGCTTCTGTATTTCATTACTCAGGATATTGTCCACCTGTTTTTTTTTCATACAGACTAGAGCAAGCTTTCCTTCATTACAAGGAGATGTAGTGATGTCTACTCACAGAATGCAAAGAATTTTTCAAATTAAAAGCAGAATAAAAATGAAGGGTTTATTTACAATAGGAATAAAACTTGCACGTGGTTTTTAAGATTTTCTTACTAGTTCATTGAAACCAAAAATCAGCCAAAGAAAAAGCTGCAAACATGGATATTGTTCTGATGGAACAGCAGGACCAGTGTTTGGCAAACTCTGGTAGGAATGTTTGTTTATTGTTGGACTTCCTGTGAATAGAAGCACTACCATCTCTTTAAGAAAATCTTTCTGAAGTTAGCGGAGAGAGAAATAAATGAAATTTTACATTAAAACTGGGGTTTATGCTGAAAAATATTTAATTGTTCAGATATTGTGTATAAATTCCATGAAATGTTTGAACCAAAGTGTTGTGGCAAAGACATTAAAAAGACATCATATTCCTATATCTTGACATTTCAACCAACTGAAGGCAATTGTTGCTCAGACTGTCACGGTATACCAGTCAGTATTGAAATTACAATACAGCCTTTAGGTTTATCTTTGATTAAAAATTAAATTTAGCTCTACTTTTCATTTTTGTAGCCCTACAGCATCCATGTGTTCTCACAGTTAACTCAAGTCAAACTAAATATTTAATACACCATTCTAATTAGCTACAAACTATTACCTGATTTAAGTCTATAAACGAATGTGAAAAGACTCTGGAGGCCTAATGTTAGCCTTCATCCACTACAGTTATATGAGAAAAATTACAGGCTCTAATTAGACTCTTTAAACTGCAAAGAAATAGAATTTTCATAACCAGTTTATTAAAAGACGAAGGCCCCCTTGGGACAGGGCAAATTGCTTCTACCCTGATCCGCTTATCCTTGTACAACACCATACAGAAGACTCATGTCTGACTTACACAGCTCATATTTCTTCCAAATTAATGAGCACTCAAATTATTCCAGCTGCCCCCTTGGCACAGGGAAAAATTGAAAATCCATGGCTGCCAAGTGACGTGTATAACCCAGCTGCTAAATAAAATGTGCTTAAGGGGACACAGCTGTTGAGGTGCCTATTTACATTAAAATAAGTCCATGGATACAGAACAAATGCCTAAAGACAGCAAACAGTGTATAGCTCTTTGTTTAACCCTTTCATTAAGCCAGGTCATGAAAATTTGCAACATCATTTATAGGCTAGATGTAAAAGCATGGCCTGTTCACCTTATGATTTATTTCTTCTAATTTGTCTAATCTTGGAAACATTCTGATTGTCTTTTGCAGAACTTACTGGTAAGTTCAGAGGAATCCCATTAAATAGTACAGTTCACGTCAGAAAGGGGAGCCGAATTTTCAAAATAACTCTACTTGGGAAAAACACAGCAAGTTAACTCCATTCCCTGCTCTCCAAACGTGTGTGCAGTGTGATGACAAGCATTGTCTTTGAGACAGGAGAACTTTTGAAACTGACACTTGCAGAAGATTCACACAGTCTTGTAGAGTCAGACCAAAAAGAAGACTATTACATTTTTGTGCTTTAACATACACAGGCTGCCAAGTCATTTCCACGTGAAATTGAGGATGCCAGATACTATCTTTAAAATGTTAAATGTTATAGGAATTCTGTTCTGTGACAGTTAACTGTCTTCTAAACAAGTTAATCATGCTGTGATTTAGAGACCACATTTTAAAATGTTTTCTAAAACGTAATTGTAACCCAACTGGTTTGCAAATTACCATGCCAATTGTGGAATCATTGAAATAATAGGGGACAATATAATGTTTCTCTTTACTGATCAGGAATACTTGGCCTAAGAGAGCACCTTATATCTAGCACCAAAATCCAGTGTCAAATTCTCAGTCAAAAAACATTTAGTAAGTACATAATGAGGTCCACCAAGCCATATGAAAATATGAATGCAAGCTAACACTAACCAAGAAGTGTTCAAAAACCAGCACATAACATAGAGAAGGTTCAAGTAGTCAATGTTTTTTTTATTTAAGTCTTCACCAGAAAATTTAACTTGAGCAGTCACTATGACACAAGTATTTTTAACTATGGGATTAGGAGCTGAGGTCATATTTGGAAAAGAAAAGTAGATAAATAAAATGTGGTTAAATCAATGAAGCCTGATAAAAGTTCCCATAGAATATTCAAGAAACTAATCAAATTAATCCATGAACCATAATGAATACTTTTGAAGATCTGTGGGCAGCATAGGAAGTGCCAAGTACAAGATAAGAGAGACTCTTAGAAAGGTCTGTGATAAATCAGGAACCCTGCATGTCCACAGGATTATTTTTTTTCCTTCTCATTACCTACTCTAGCTAATTTTATAAGCATTGTAAATTAGAATGTCATCCAGCAGTAAGACACATTTCACATTAGGCTACACACATTGTAACAAAATTATTGCCCTAGTTAATTCAACATTAAATACACAAACAAGGTTTGCTTCATCATAATTATTAATTCTTTTCTGATTGCATACTGAACAAGTCATTTAATGATTTTACCTGTGCCTGAGTCCAGAAGCTGTGATTACTGAGTTAGATATATGTCTTCCTATTAACTCTTCTATGACTTTGACAAAACATTAGGGGTTTTTACCTGCCAGTTTGAATTCATTCATGTTTGAACACTTGTTAAATCTCAAGAACAGCAGTTGAGATGTTCAGAAAGAACTATTTTGACTGTTTTAAACCTGGTACTAGAAAGAATGAAGAATGCAGAAGTTCTTTGGACACTAAATACGAAAAACAGTTTAGGAAGGCCATCCTCTTAAGCTCAGAACTACCATGACCTGTTTTTTTTTGTTGGTTTGCCTTTTTTTACGGTGACTCACAAGCTTTGCTCTGTAGTTAATTATAAAAACATGCTCTGTTTGCTCTCTCCATTTTCAGTGCTGGTTTTGCATTGTCCAAACCATAGAAAAGTATGCAGTGATGTCACTCGATGTATCTTGGACAAGAAAAACAGATGAATACTCTATAAACACTCTTCACTCTTAGAACATGTAGCCTAAACAAAGGGCTTCCTCCTCCTTTTAGAGAAACATGGGAAGAATGAGAACTGGGAAACAAAAGGAGGACATTGAGCATCAGCATGCTTACATTCGACTTATATTTGACAGTAAGCAATGTAAGAAAGCAAAGCTAGTGGTGGAAAATGAGGAATTCCAAAGTTAAGAGATAAAAAGTAGCTTGTTTGACTGAAGGAGTTTGACACTGAGCAACTGATTTCTTAGAAAAACTCCTGACACACTACATCACTGTAAGCATTTTTCCTTGTGGTAATCTTTTTCAGAAAATAATTCTATCTCTTCAAAGAGCACCTATTTACCATCTCCATCACTACATCAATTGCAAAATCCAAAAACAGATCAGTAATTCAGACCTGTAAGATGTTTTTAAAACTTAGAGTTGTTTTAAACACCTAAAAATCTCAAACCTTCAGTGATTTGTTAGTACAGTTGATTGATGCTGCTTTTGGGGCCCAAACACAAATAAAAAACATTTTACCCACAAGTAGAATGGTAACGGCCTGTGCAGAGAAAATATTTTCAGAAAGTTACTGTCCTTTCAGCATATAACAATATCCACTACACGAGTAGTAGTAAATCTGTCCATGAGGAGTGATTTCATAATCCAGCTATACCAAAAGAGAGCATGAATTCAGGTCTGTGTTTCAAAGAGAGATGAGATGCAGGGGGAGGTGGTACTCTCATGCAATAGCTTCCCTATGTGGCAATACGTTACAGGGAATGGCACCCTCTTCACCAGAGGAAGTAAAATATTATACAGTTCTCAGGGAACAGTGAGCAGCCATGTATGCTAATGTCACTCCTACATCACTGGGTAGCATCAGCGAATGATGGAGGAAATACTATTGAATTTCCTGTAAGCTTTCAATACAGGAATGAAACCTCACTCATATCGCATCTTGCATGATTTCCTTAATTGAGTGAATTTTAGCTGATCATTAAAGATGAGCAAGAACATACCACCTACAGTTCTCTTGTCTCCAGAGAAAGTATCTTTTTGGAGAGACAGCTGCCTGTAGACCATAAATTTGTCCCTAGGATCAATTTATCTTGAGTGAAGGAAAAAGTGCTTAGCATTTTGAATCACTGTAATCATATAAAAAGAGTACCTGAAAAATGGAAAAGAGATAAATAATAAATAAATTGAACTATTGGAGTAGGGGAGCAAAAACAAAGTAACTAAGTAAATGCTCTCAGTGTCAAATAGAAGACAAGACAAGCAAAAATGAAAAAATTGGAAGAAAATAGCTTACAATAGAAGACAGCAGTCTTCTATTGTAAGTTTTGAGAACTATAAAGAACATTTTGCTCAGCAGAGCAAAGTGAGGAGTTTTCAGAAACAGGAAATTTAACAAACTGCAATGAAAACTAGAGAATGAGAGCTCTTAGTGTCATGAAATAGAATAAACATCCTTACTGCAATGTCAGGCGACACAGGATAAAAGTGCCCAATTGAGACACAACTGGAATGGAATAATAATAATAAATATTAGGAAGTCAAGATATGAGCCTTATATATCTTATGTTCTAGTAAAAGCAAATAGATGACTGCACATAAATGAGAGCAAGAAGTCAACAGAAAGACGAAAAAGAAGAGAAAACGTGTGTGTGCAAGTTCTCTCTGTAAAAACTATGCCTCAGGAATGGGAAAACTATTGTGAAACAAATTAAGACAGATTTTATTCAACCTTTTAATGAGATACCCATAAAAAGAAAAAGGGATTATTCAATCAAAGGCAGAAGTAGGTTAATTAAGCCAGACATTTGACACATGGAATTTAGTCCCTGCCCAGCTGAGCCTGAGGGCCCTGCAGTAGGGACAGCTGTCACAGAAGGAGGGTACAATCCTCAGGACTGATCCTTCATTTATGATTCTGTGATCTGACCGAGGGAGACAAAAAATGCAGGTGGGTACCAAGGGAAAGGAATAACCAGCTGGGGGCAATGAAACCCCAGGAATCCTGGCTGATGCCAGAGAAGAAGAAAACAAATGTAGCTCCTAAAATTGCTTGCCTATCTGTCCATCATCCCCTTATTATTCTTGTATTATTCCTTTGGCTTAGCCACTGTCTTTCCCTCCACAGGAAAAAGATTTAATTCTCTTACCATCACACTCAGCATTTAAAGACTGCTATACTAAAACCTGAAATAAAGATATGCGTGAACTGAAACACAACAACTATTCCTGAATAAATCCATAACCAGAAGCTTAATTCAGAGTACAAATGCTGATGTTCTTATAATTTTAATCTGTTTGGAAGACATGAGGATGAGAACATCTACATCTGGAGTTCAGAAATGCTAATTGAAAGTCTTAATAGATACTTCTCGTTGTTGCCATGCATAGAGTATAATATATGGTGCTCTGTGCTACACAGATATGAGATATACTTCCACAATCCCATATATGTCTGCTGGAAGAAAGAGAAGAGAAAGGGAGGGTCTGGACAAATGCCTTCTCCTATAGCATTCCTGTTCCTACCTCTGAACTTCATCTTTTAATTATATTCAGTGTATTTTTTCTTCACTGCAACACATTTTTGTTTTTAGGCTCAGATATGTTCTTAGAATTATGTAATTTCCCATTAATGTATACTGCCTTAAGAAATCTTTTTCTAAAAGCTGAGTGTTAAATTGTACCAGGGTTTTATTTTAAAGCATCACTAGAAGTAGATATCATAAATGTAAAACACAATTCAATGTATTCCTTCAACAAGGAGATGTACAGGTCTCTGAACATCCAGAAGAGGTTAGTACTTCACATATGGGGAGACACTCATGAATGTCTAAAGTGATCTTTCTTGTATTTGCTCTTACTTATTGTGCATATGGAGCCATTAATCTCAGTCAGCCATCTCAGCCTCTTCTCATCCAGCCACTGCTATTGATTATCTGAGCCACTGTCAGAGGGACATTAGGATAAGTCTGACAGTTAGCTGGCTGGTGTGGAATCAGGACAAAACTCAACCGATGCCAGTATATTTGAAGCAAGAAGTCAGCTTATATACTGAAAAGATCTTCCCTTTTTATGCAGCATGTATTCCTACCATTTGCTATGCACATTATTAACACCTGAGCTGCACCAGATCCCTCAGCTGCTCTGGAACCTGCAGCTGAGTCCAAGAAAGCTTTCTAGATGTGCAACTAGCCAGGGAATTGCCCTCACTTATTTCAGATGTCATGCTCTCTGTGATCACTCTTTTTCTCAAAATCAGGTTATGGCAACATATTCTATACAGAAAAGTATCTTGAAATACAAGACAATATAGAATATAATTTCTACATTAACTTCAAGATAAAGTTAGCAATCCCAAACAATTTAATTAATGTCTATTTGAGAGTCTCATCTGGAGTACTCTACTTGCAAAAGTATCAAAGCTGCTTTGTCCTTGATTTTAAAAAGGGTGGCATTAGAGCATTTTCCACTAGAAATTCTTCATTTAGGAACAAGTTCCACCACCTGCCTGAAATTGTCCAGAATCAATGACCTTCATACAAATGTAATTCAAGAGCCATCTTTTATGGCATGAAGTAAAGCAAGTCCCTCAACACACACACACAGACAGGTAAAGAGTCTGTTGTTTTGCTGGTAAAATAATGTCATTTTAGCTATTTTATACTAGGATGCCCAAGGCATTTTACTGTTACCTGTATCATTAAAAAAGTAATAAGAAATTCAGAGAAGGCTCAATAATTGGATAGGAGAGTTCATTAATATTTTGCCTCAGGAGATACTGGCTGAACTTTTACATCACACAGGAATCTGAAAGTGGCTGCCAACAAGACACAAATAATAACACAGGAATCTGGGATTCAAAGACTTGAAAAACTGTTCCTTTCCCTATCAGTAATGTACAGAAAGTGTCTTTCATGCCTGCCTAATATCCTATTTGCCTCCTGACTACAGTAATTGAAGAGATAAATTTTCCAGTTCAGCACTGTCTGTTTGTTTGCATACACATCATTACTAACGCCACAGAAAAAGAAAATTATATTAATAATTTGCTTGTGTCTACCATGAACATTTGTGACCACTAGAGCAGCACTCAGTATCAAAATGACTATACACTGAATTGACATTACAAGAGAAGTGTCCAACTTCCCTGCTAAAGCAGGATTGCCTAGAGTACATAACTCAGGACTCCATACAGGCTGGTCTTGAATATCTCCAGAGAGGAGGACTCCACAACCTCCCTGGGCAGCCTGTTCTGTCACCCTCACCGTAAAGAAGTTTTCCCTCATATTTAATTATTTAAAATTTAATTTTTCTGGTACACTTTATTTCCACTGAATTTAATAAAGCTACTTCAGACTTGAAGCTATCTAATAAAGCAGAACTGATCTCACCATCTGATTTTATGCATCTTTGGTATTTTTATTCCAGAGCCTTAAAAATAAATCCTTAATTCTCTCTACTTTTCCCACATTCTTCAGCTTTTTTATTTCTGGAATCTCAAAGCAGACTTTTTATTCTCATTTGTCTTCTCTCTTTACACGCTTTCCTCTTTCCAGTCCATTCTATGTAAACTATTGCCTCTTATTTTACCAAAAAGGACTTTACAATTACTGTACTCCTTGATTTGGTTGGGTTTTTTTGCTGACAGAACATTTTTTTATCATTATTTTTGCACTAACACTATTGTTTCACCTTGTTAAAGTATTTTTTTTTTGCCGAGGCAATTCTCATGATATTTCTGCCAATGAGCACTCAGTAGGGCTGCTTATCTACTGAAGTGCTTATTGTGCTGACCTGGATGGCACAATATTGTACTTCCCAAAAATCAGGTTCTAAATAGAAAAATCACGACAGTACAATACTCGGCCTCACTCTAGAAAACTGGTCAAATGTCCTAAGGTCTTTAAGGAATAAAATTCACAGTCAAAATTACAATTCTAAAAAAAATACTTTAAATTCCAAAAGATAACCCAAGGCAAGACTATGGTATCAGCATCATTTAACTTTTCCTAAAGTAAAAGATTAATTTATTTTTTTTTACTTTATATCTGCTGAATTAAAAGCATCACTGCTACTCCAGCTTCTTCCATCTAATGAATTATGCATTATTTCCATACTGAAAATATCCCTTGGTCAAAATTATAACATACCAACATGCTTTAATTTACTAACTCCAGAGACACATTATGAACAAAATGTGTAACACCTGGTTTTTACTTAAGGTTTTACTGTTGATATATCACCAAAACATGGGAGTTTTCGTATCTGTAAAGGTTAGAGAAAACAATTATAAATACTCTTGGTTTTGGTCGGGGTTTTTTTCTTTGTTAGTGTCTTGTCTCTTTCTTTAAACAATAAGTCCTTTTTAACTTTAATTTTTGTTTAGGAGTTTGGGAATCAGAAATGTAAAATTGTGTTTCTAGTTTCAGTTTGACTATATTAGAAGGATTCAAAATGTGTATGAATAAATCATACTTTAACTGTCTGATCTAACACTGAAAGCAAGCTACATCACCACATCTCCTTACAGTCTATATTTAGCAGGGGAGAGGAATGAATTTTAAATTGTCAACCAATTCAAAAGCTACATGGTTGCAAAGAAATTAATTGCTGAAGACCTAGGAGAGTCTGTTTCAATGTTGATTCCACACCAAGAACTCACTGAGTGGATAAAACTTCAGAATATCTCGTGATTTAAATGTTTAAGTTATGTCTTAACTTACAAACCCACATTTTAAAGCATCTTGTCCTAAAAGATTTAATTGATCTGTTCCCTGTTAAAACAGCAATCCTCACTTCCTTGCATACTTTGGCATAGGCTGGGGGTGCTAAAATTGTACCTTTAATGCTCCTCTCCTCAATCAACACATATCTTACTATAAACATCTCAAAGTTCAGCCTGGCAGTTATCCCAGTTTCTCCAAAGAGATTTTGTTCAGGTTTATCTATTCAGTGTCAGATTTTTATTTTTTTTTTTTGGTCATTTTTGTCTTTAGTAGCTGTAGAGACCCTAGAATCAAACAGCCCACTAATCTAAACTCCACAGTCAACTATTTATTAATGTTCATATTATATTAAAACCTGTATGCAAAACTTTGGTTCCACAGAAACAAACTGCATATACTATTTAACTTGTAACAGGACAGACCCTCCAGATACTTCCCATTCAAGCAGGGTACAAAGCAGTTAAGTAAAAGGAACTTATGCAGACAGAATTGCAAAAAATGTGGAAATTTGGTGGGTTGGTTAATTCATTTATCCATTTAAAAAAAGTCAAGATATGCAGAAGCTCAAAGGAGGCAAATAAAGGACCTAAACTTGCCTCAGATATTCCATAGGTTGGGCAGCTAAGTGAAGGAGAAAAATATCCCAGATCCTGCATCAATTTCTGGTGCAAACCCCATGTTGAGGGGAATCCTCTGGAGACATTTCCCAGTGCCCTCATCCCATCATGAGGACAAAATGCTACTGAGGCATGGACTAATGAGAAATTCATAGTCTCCTGACACACAGCTCTTTGACCAAAAGGTTCAATGTCACAATATTAATTTAAAAACTAAAATGTGGAAAATTCAAATGGTTTCACCAGTCATTATTCTCCAGACATGAGTATGTGATGCCAGATTTCATTTCTCTGCACCCTGAGCACATAAAATTTAGGCGTTTCCTGGAGGCAGTAATGTTATGAGGTGTCAGATCTTAGGGAGATGTGCTCATGGAAGTGGCAAACTCAAATACAATTATACAGACAAGGTCACAAATTAAAATTATTTTCACTGAAGACAGAATATTCCCAGCACATAAAGCTAAGTGCATACTTAAGCCTTTTCAGGATCAAAGCTGCATCTTCACCCAAAACAAAAAGCAATGTCAAAAGGTAAGAGCATTAAACAGGAAGATGAAACTATAGCAATTGTTCTTGGCTTTGTATTTAATATCTTCCTTATAGGGGTTGTTAATAATTATGAGCAATTAACAGTAATTGCATTTCTCTCCAAATTACTTGCTAATTAATCAGATTTACAGTGGAAATTTATACCTGAACATTGTGTAATCCTTCACTGCAGCAATGTAGTAGTATCTTTTAGGATATATCTTCACCTCATTTCGAATCAGTGAACCGCAATTTTTTAACATCTACTGTAAAGAGTTCTTGATTAATACATTTCTGAATAATACTTTTAAAGCAAAACACATACATAAATATTTAATAACTACTTAAATACAACCAGTAACTAATTTGAAGAAAAAGAAAATGTTAAGATTAAACCTGTAAAAGTGACATAAAAGATAAAGAGCCACCAGCTACTTTTTACTTTTTTTTTGGTAACTCTAGAGGAGAAAGATTTTTGAGTAAGTGATATCAAAGGAAATTGATTTGGAGGATGAGGAAAGACTTAGTACCTACCAGCATGAATCCAACCTACAAATGCCAAAAATGACCTGCCTTTAAAATTTTTAACTCTTTTCACTACTCTGCAGATCTGCTTCCCTCCTTCCTCCCACATTTGCAATGTGACAAAATGCTATTCTTTCCATATATGATATTTACCTGATGACTAATTTACAGATTAAAGAATTAGCAAACTACTTTGTATCTAATTATTATTTTTAGAAAATCTGCTGTGTTTTTATTATTACACAAATCTTCTGTGATTAAACCTTTTAGACCGAGAGGCTGTTCATTTATTTTACAGTGCCACTACACAATTACAGTTCTCCCTCCACCCTTTATGAACAAAACGTTAGGATAAAGCCTTCCATCAATGACTGCTAAGTACTAAACCAAGCATTTCCTTCTGCCCTCTTACTCCTTCAAAGTGTCAAACATGTCATGTAAAGCTTGAGCTCTACATTAGCAGTACACCAGTGAAAAAATGTTTGAATTTATTATATGCAGTTTGGGGTATTTGCTTTTCACCTGCCCTATGCAATTCTGCATTATTCTTATTCCTTATTAAAGGAGCAATTGTCCCTATCACTTTTTCACTTATTGTGGCAGTGTCATTGCAATACACCATATATATACTTTCTAGATTACAGACATTTTCAAAGGTTTTCTCCACTAAAAAAGAAATATGGGGCAGCAGACCATAAAATCTCAATCTGGACTATATGCAATTTTCTAAATGATGACAGGAAAACAGAAGCAGAAAATTATATGGTGCAATATCATTGCAGTTACAGTAGCTAGTGGAAACTACCCAATCAATATCCTGACAGTTGTCAGCTCAAGGCTGCTCAGGGGAACACAATGTCCTGACTAGAGATCATTCACAGGTATTCCTTTACTGATCATCAAATGCACGACAGTCTCCTCTCAAGTCTTGCTAGTTAGAATTCACACTGTTCACTGACATCAACTCAAAATGGACTGAGGCAATGCATAAGAATGGACCATAAATCAGCTAGAGAGAACAGTAACCTGCTGCCTGGCTGCAACAGAGAAAACTTTAGGCCTATGTTTAAATCACTGCCACACTGCATGTCAAAGTAGTGAGACATATGCACACTATGGAATGCCCCCTACTGCTATAAATAAGTAAAATACCTAAAGCCTCAAAAGTTAAAAATGAAATAAAAATAAATCAAGATTTGCAGAAAATTCAAAACATCAAAAACTGACAGCACACTCTTAAAGCCTTTGGCCTGAACCAGATTTGCAGCTCTAGGTACCCTATCTGTTTTTAACAGGAGTAAACAGAAAATCACCTGCCCCTCTGTCACTGGCCTACTATCGCTACCTTCTTCTAAAGTAAAAAGTCAACCTAACAATCAAGAAAGGAAACTAAACTTTCCCAGACTACATTTATGCTTCAGGCAGAGTAGAGGGAGTTGCAAGACAAGTACTCAAATACTTTCCCATCTTTCATGCAATAGCAGACACACTGGTGGAAGCATGAATCCAGAGCAGCTACATGAGTAGGACAGCCTGTTAATTTTAAGTAGGATTTCTAAATTACATACGGTGTATTATTGACTCTATTATTACAACTCATCATCTGTACTAGTGTAGAAATATGTCTATCAATTTTCTCTTCTTTTTGAAAACATTTTTAAATCCATATGATGGATTATATTTTTAAATAATGAATTTCCTACAGTTAGCCTAACATTTTTTATTTTGTTCATGGTCAAAATCTAGAAGGAAGGTAGGGAATATTATCACACTGAATATCAAATCCTTCTAAGCACAATCCTCAACATACTACTAGAAGGTTTAGGGATTCTTAACCAACATTTTCCCAGCAAACATAGCACCAAAGAGTAGAAAGATTATGAGAACAGATACTTTCTGGTGCATTCTTTTATTTTTGTAAGACACCCATTCCCTTCAATATCTTCAAAGGCAAGCTGAGCTGTGACTCATCCTTAAATCTACCTCAGCCCTCTCAGAACTCCCACGTGTCACAATTTAAATTCTTCCTTCATGAATTTGTAATATAAGAAGCTATTGAAAATAATTTAGATATCCCCTCTGGTGCTCCATTTGTTGAGTTTTTGGTACCTTACTGTTTATTTAGTTTACACCTACCCCAGTCTCCAGTGAGGCTAGAATGAACAGATTGATAAACTCCCATTTGCAGTAGATGGCAGATCCAAGATACAGTAATACATTACGGATGTAACAGTTTCTATAGAAATTAAGCCATGAAACATGACAATCTCAAAGTAAATGTAACCTTAGAGGCTACAGAATTCTGATTAATTGCTGTAGTACAGCTTTGCATAGAAAGCTATGCTATTACATCTATAGTATTACATAAATGTTTGATTACATTATCAGTGAAAAAATATGATTTGGCAACATAGGAAAGTGCTTCTTCTCTATCTGTTTAAGCTCAGTTTAGTTCCTACTACAATAAATTGCAGTTAACAATATGAAAACACGTGAATCTACAAGTTTGCTGCTAGAGCTTCCGAGGATTTAATACCACAACTCCCCTTCCTGTCCTCCAACAGTAGTTCTGATAACTTCTAAAATGTGTCGCTTGAACAAATTGAGCATATTAAAATTAACTGGCCCAAACATCTTTGTTCTTAGGAATGCATGAAAAATTAGTGAAGTACTATTTCTGTTCTTGAAATCAAGAGTAAAACATGCACACATGCACAAACTATTTTAAGAGGTACTCAAGACAATAGGTCAAAGACATCATTCGTGCTGCAAAGTTAAGTATTTTAATTCTATGCCAGGTGCCTGACTCATCAGTGAAAGCTGGTAATGACCAATGTTCTCTATGAGTCTCTACCAAATTTATTTTGTTAATGGACTGAAAATTCTTACTAAATTTTACATACAGTCACAAAAATAACATAAGAAAAATTCCCTCTTCGACAAACAATTTACTAATTGTTTCAAGCGAGCAAATCTGAGAATTTTTAAAGAGTTTTCTATTTTCATTGGCTTTTCAAATCTCAATTTAAATTAGCATTATACTGCTGACACAAAAACAATGGCGCTTAGGTGTGGTTGTATAATGGTAGTATTAATCTTTCCTGTCCCTGGACTCAGTTTAGAGTGCCATAACTGAGTAATTTAGACAGGGTAAGTTCATATCTGTATATGAAACCAAAAGCTTTGCCATTGGTGCCTGCAACATAGGATTGTAGTACCTGTATCTTTCCCACATCGACTAAAGTCTGTTTTCTCTGTTATTGCCAAAAGAAGGAAAAGAGCTGTAAAAAAATCTCTTTTAACTCTATGACACACTAACTGTGAGACAAAGGTAAATGTGAGAACTACAAATTTGTTCTGTTCCATAGAATAAGTCCTTTATACATTATTAATCCTTTACCTGCTCAGAGTTCTTTAAAAACAGTAACTGATTATTAAAAAAACTAGTATTTTCTAAAAATTTCCTATAAATAGTAACTTTTCTATCAGGATAAAATTAAGTCTGGCCACAGTAAAATGGAGAATAGACAGAAAAGACCTATTTTAAGCTGCTGGCACTGATATTACCGTGGCAAAATCTGATGCTTGTTCAGAAGTGCACGAATAGGAGCTGTACTCTGTCACTCCCCTCTTGCCAAACTCTCAAAATTCTACATGGTGTCATTCTATTTTTTCCCCTAAACCCAGGGGAACACAGTGTACTGACTTTCAGAGAAAACCACACATATAAGTAAAAATAAAAGCCCCTTTCTTAATTCATCCTCCTCCAGCTTTCTTGCTTTTTCTTTGTTAGTAGCACACAGATCTGACAGCTTGAGTGGAATTCCTTCCTGGGTGTCTCATTGTCAATTGATGACTCTATGTTCAATCTTTCTTCTTATTCTTTTTTTGGATTCTGCAGTCTTCTTTTCCTATTCAACACTCCTCTTTCAACTTTTGTATAGCCACTCCAGTCAAATTCTAGCATGTCTAATGCCATGCATATATTTACTATTAATTTTAATACCTACCTTCCTACACAGTAGATTGAGTAAAGCCCAAGCCAGACCACAAGTCAAAGAAATATTGAATATTCAAACACATGTATATTATTAAAACAGCATGTGATGAGGTAAAGGATTTTTCTCTATAGTAGGATGCTATTGCAGAAGAAATAGAAATACATTGCTAGCAATTAATACATTACATTCTAAGAAATTCTAAAGCATATAGAAATTCTAAAGTTGCAGAAACTCAAAACATTTGCAGTTAAAACTAAGTCAGTGTCTTAATCCTGTGGCATGAAAAGAAAGATATTTTTTTTTTCATTTGTCTTACAAGGGAAAGATTGAAGAGCATGAAAGCTTTCCACTCTAAATTAAGAACTGCTTTTTAAAGATATGTAGAGGTACACATAGTTGATACTGTGACTCTCAAAAGCAACATCCACTGTGTGAAACTCCTGGGAGCTTTTCAAAATGCCACTAAATTCACATCAGAAGACTAATTAGTCACTGCACAGAATTGTGAACATGTTAGGCATTCATAATCCTGAAGACTGTATTCTCTGCACCAGCATAACTGTTCTGCATAGTACTACTGGGAAAGACTGTTAATGGGCTGACCAGCCCAGGCAGGTTTTTCCAGAGTTCCCACAGGTCAGTAAGGAATAATTCTGTCTCTATCACTATTTTCTGATGCACCACGGGAAGTGAGCTTAATCAGAAAAAAAAGAATATGGGTAAGTCAACACTGTGTCACAGCCTTATTTTGTGTAATTTTGACTTCTGTTACCTAAATGGACACTGAATTGCTTGAACCATGTTAAATACTTTATCAAAACTTGGAGCAGTAAGATTCAACTGTTGACATCTCTGCTATAGTACAGAGGCATTGCAAAGCATTCTTCTACAGCTCAAAGTGAAGCTTCATGTACTTAACAAAAATACACAAAAATTATATTATTCACTGTCCTTCAAGACCTTTCCTTGCAAATGGGAAGGCACTTTATAGTTAAGTCTGTGCTCTCTACTCAAAAGCCAAGAACTTGCCAAGCACAATCAAAATCAGTTCACAATGTAAGACTACACACTGAGAACAAGCAACCTGCTATCTGGAAGTCCAGGAAATCAGGTATGTACTGCATAGCAGTGCTCTTACAGAAATGTGCTCAACAGCCACATTTAAGATTCTCACGCTGCACAGCAGCACTTTAGCATGCTGACATCTGTAAGTCTGTTTATCACTTCTGTATGCATTCTCAGTTCCAAAAGTCAAGGAAAATGGAAAGAATTTGAGGACTTCCCTACTAAATCAATTCTTCATAATGCTTACAGATGGAAGATAAAAGATAATGCTCTTACGTGAAGAGATCTAATGTAACTGTGATGCTGTATTCATGTGTATTATTTCACAGCCAGTGTACTATATTTTAAATTCCTGGCACTGGTTCCTACTCTATTTTGGTTTATGACTGTGACTAGTCTCAGTGTTGAATTAAATGTCTGTTTCTCAGAGGATGTAATCCAAAAGATATCAGAGCCAAATCACTGATTTATAACAAAAACTGACTTAACTGCAAGAATTTCTGTGCGTAAAACTTGCCCACAGCTTGTATAATATGAGAGGCAGCACTTAAAAAGAGAAGTACCAACAGAATGCTTTCAGAGGCTTGCTCTCTACAAAGTGCAGTGACTTTACAGATGTTCACCTGAGCTAACAAGGAAAGGAGATGGCAGGTCTCCCTCTTCATTTAATATGTGATCCAGTAAGTAATCCAATAATGTTTCCAACATTTTCTGACATGGAAGGAGAAAGACAACTTGAACATCTGATATGACAGCTGCTTTTACATTTGTGAGAGAACCTCAAGGGAAACATTACCTATTCAAAGGTCACAAAAAATGAAAGGCTAATGAAGTTTATACCCTGGTATGATCTTTGGATCTATTAAGCCTGGAGAAGAGAAGGCTCCATGGAAACCTTATAGAGGCCTTTCAGTGCCTGAAGGGGCTACAGGAAAGCTGGGGAGGGGCTTTTCACCAGAGAGGATAGTGATAGGACAAAGGGTAATGGTTTTAAACTGAGGGGAGATTTAGGTTAGGCATCCAGAAGAAATTCTTGACCATGAGGGTAGTAAGGCGCTGGAATAGGTTGCCTAGGGAAGCTGTTGATGCTCCTTCCCTGGAGGTGTTCAAGGCCAGGTTGGATGAGGCTTGTGCAGCCTGGTCTAGTGGGAGGTGTCCCCACTCACAGCATGGAGGTTGGAAACTGATGACATTTAAGGTCCCTTCCAACCTTAACCATTCTATGATTCTACTGCCTTATTTATTACTCAGTTTAATTTTCCACTTCAGCATGCATCACTCATGATGATCAAAAAGGAAGTCTGTAACAAAATTGTTGTTGGGTCTGAAAAAACACACCAGAAAAGAGATACAGAAAAGCACACCTTAAAGTGTGCACATATAGGTAACACAAGAGTAATTGTACTTCTATTAAACTACTAAATAACAGTGAGATGCAGACATAAGTGATCTCCTCCAATCAATTAAAAAAACAAAAAAAAGCTTTGTAAGGGTTACCCAATAGAAAATCAAATAAAATATGAACACTGGCATCTTAATGTGCATGCAAAATAACTTATTAATAGATTAAAAATTTTAAAAGCTATTTAATTAGATGCAGCAGTAAGTCTTCTGATTTGCAAGCACTGCATCCGCCTTAGTGTATTAACTACTTCTATTAGTGTTATTTGAACATATGCTTTGAACTAGAAATTATGAGCACTGATTCTGCAGAAAGCTTGATTTCAGGAATATGCTTCTAGCTTCCTATTTCTGTATAAAGGTAATTGTCAAGGAAGCTTTTCTAGGTGAATACTGCAGCACAAGACATGCTTCTTCCTTTTTGTTGCAGTTTTGTTTTTTGTTTGCTTGTGGGGGTTTTTTGTAGAATTGCCCTACTCATGAGGTAACCCAAAAAACCCTTTCACCTACCTGAGGTCATGTTCAAATAACAGCTCAGAGAATATGTGGCCTGTCAGAAACTGGAAATAAAGGATTTGGATGCTTTCAGAATTTCAGTAGAGTTGCAGGATCAAAACCTAAAATAGCAGGCCATGCTAACTAATCTGCTACAGCTAGCAAGCATAACACATAAAGCACCTACAAACAGCAGATCAACCTGATGATGTAAAGATGACTTTTATACCCTACTTTTGTAATACATCATCATTTAAGATTTCAGTACTAAGAAACACTCTGAACAAGGTCTTGTGTGGCTTTCCAGAGAAAAAAGTCAGCTTCCATCTGCTGCCCACATCCACTAGCATCTTCATTTCACATTATTTTGGCTGACAATCACAGCCCCTTTAAAAAAAAAAAAAAATCAAAACATCCTGCAATTCAGTTGAATTATGCCCTCATCTGTGAAGTCCCATCATCAGTACCTCAAAGAAGGGGTAAGAGAGGAGAGACACATTATCTTTGTAATAGGGGCACAATCTTTCATTCCAAAAAAGATTCTGATTTTTTGCCACGTTTTGGAGCCTTCTCTGTTTCTAGTCTGGCATAACAGAGGCATAGTGCTCCTAACCTGTAACATCTTGTTGATAAATTTTATTACCAAGGGATTTATTTGATCTTCCATGTATTTAGAGAATTTTTCAGCATTTTTAAAGATTTGTCTTGGGATAAGAGAATTTAAACAAGTCATAAAACTTCTCTCCAGCTTGACAATATATATAACAGAAATCCAGAAAAATAATGCAGTAAAAAGAGAAAAAAAATCTAAACCAATCTATATCACACTTGAGAGAAATGTGTAGTAGTAGCACCATATATCTAATAATTCAAACAGTATTTCCAAAGCTCAAAATTCAATTTACAAAGTAAATTGAACATTTATACATTAAAAGGCTGTCATACCTGCATTCATCTCAAGGATTCTAAATGCGTTCATCAGGGAGTATGTATTAAGAAATAGTGAGAGAAACTGTGTTTGTTCTATAATAGAAGAATTAGAGGCAAACAAATTTAGCTTTTGCAAGTAAATACAAAGTGCAAGCACAGCAAACATTGCAGTTACCATGAGAACCAAACTGGGAAAAGGAGAAATATTTTTACACTGCCAATGCTTCAGATTAATAATAATTTGGTCTTAGCTTTTTTGCAATTACTGCTCCAACTACTACTAACTTCCCTGCCAGCTGTAAAGTACAATTGATTGAAGCTACCAATTTTTCTAGATTTCTTATGTATACCATAATGTAAAAGACATTGAAAATATCTGTTAAAAAGAGCTCTTGCCAACACGCAGCTCTGAACATGGACATTTCTCCATGATCTAGCATGATTAACTTAATGCCCTCAAACCACATTTAGAACTTGTGCTATATCAATGCATGTTTTAATTGCACTTTTTGACAGGGTATTTGTTGCTAAGTGAATACTAACATCCTGATCTCCTGAAGAGCGGATGGTCTTCCAGCCAGCAGGCACTTTAAATAGGGTATACAAAAATACACTGCTGTTGCCAAAATCTTTGCATACATTTCCAAACATCCTTACAGTGAGAGTTTTGTTAGACAACCACTTTCTAATTTGGAATGAATATATCTAATAAAGACACACTTAAACCAATGCATATTGGAAACAACTAAAATATTAGGACTAACATTTCATAACAGAGATTAGTATGGTATAAACCTCTTTCAGAAGGGCATGTTGTATAAATACTACTAATTTAAATGGAAATGTTATCTTTGAACTGAGAAACAATTTGGCTTGTAAAACCAGTATATGCTCCAGTTAGTATGTATGTTCAGGATAGCATTTACTACTAATGCTCAGCATATGTTTTGAGGCATGTTACCATATAGACACATTCCAGAAGAATCAGGTTTGAGTGCCTCATTAGCCCAATGGTCAAGAGCATAATACTTGCACACTGACAGTTGTTTCTGAACTCACTGGGATCTGCCTGGGGATATACCTAATGTTTCACTTCTAAGGAATAAAGATGACTCCTAGTCAGCTGTAGAAAACCTTGCTTGTCTGCCAGTAGGAATTTTGTTAAGTCACTGTGTCTGGGGATGATTTAGTATCTAAAATCCCTGAGAAGCTGGCTACCTTCAGCCCAGGCTGAATTCATATCCTAAATCAGAAGGTTCTGGATCTCAATCTAGGAAAATAGTATAGGCCCTGGAACCTAAAAATGCTGTGTTGTTAATAGGATGAAATCAGGAATGAAAAACAGCTAACAAAGTTACCTAGTAGACTGTCCTTAGACAAAGACCACTAAGAAGGTAGAAACAGTCAAAGCTGTGGAACTCTACTGGGTTAGTATTAAAGGAACATACTTTCACTTTTTAAAACACTTTTTTTACGACTCTACAAGCTCTGTACTACTTTTAAGGATTAAGAAGTTAAATTTGTTTTTACAGAGTATAGGTAAACAGGAGTTAATCAAGACATACAAAGTACAAGTGCACAATCCATTATTTGAACACTTATGAATGGAATACAAATGAACAATAAAGCTTTAAGGCTCTGCAACATTGCATAGTTTCATGTTTCTACTCCACTTGATTTAGACCATAATAATGCAGCTATTCACATGCAAAGTGCACTAACTGATAGACAGCAGCAACCTGAAGAGGATGCCATAATCATTCCCATTGGTACTGTTACTTCACATTCCATAAGTTATGAAAATGTTTCTTGGGGAGTGTACATCTTGGTCTCCCACTTTATAGGCATGTCATATCATTAAAGTATGTCCAAACACAGACTTCCTCATGTTCCCTCTCTTTCTCTCGATCTAAACATATTAATTATTAATTGTATAAAAACAAAACAGCTCTAGCAGGGAAGATTTAGCAAACACTATGCCTGTGTGGTGTCTAGTCTGTACTGCACCTGGTTTAAATCGGAGACTGAAGGTCTCTGATTTAAGTCAGATAAAAACCAGTCAGGATAAAAACCTGTCACAAGAATAGTAAATAATCTAAATTGAGTTTCTCTCCCACACCTTACTTTCATATATTCCTGTAAACAGTTTCAGCATTGACTAATTTCACTTCATTTAGTTAGTTCCCAAACAGGTAGCTGAAAATATATCTCTCAGTATCAAAAAATTGTAAGCATTCTATTTTTACTTTTAGGTCTTAGAACTTAAAACGTCTTAGTGCAACAGCCACACCAACATTTTCTTAAGTCAACATGGACATTATTAACCTTATCAGCAGACAATTTTTCTTTTCAAAACCATAGACTGCCAAGAGTAATGACACACTCAAAATAAAGCCTTATTATACCTTACATAGACTGCCAAATTATCATGCATTATTCATACTCAAGACTAAGATCCTCTTCAGCTGCTATTCTTCCTTCAAACTTTTATATCATGTTTTATTTTAAAAACCTGTTCCTTCTTAAAATCAAGGGTCTTAATTAACGCAAGTTTATTAATGGGTAAATTTGTGTCCCAAATGTGACTGCAAAGAAATGTGACTTAAGTCAAATGTCAGCAAGATCAAGTTAGAATCAATATCACTTCCACCAGAAGAATCTTCATCTAATAGCACCACAAAATGACATGGCTTTAATTTTCTTGTTTCAATGTTGCCAAGCTGTGTATTTCCTCATGCATGTACTTTATTCAAGAAAGTGGAAAAAAAAAAAAATAAAAAAATGCAAGCAATCAACACAGCAAGAAGCAAACATGAAAAATAAGTGGTAATGAATAAAGTTATCTATACTGAAAGCATTTTGGTTTATTATTACATAATATAAAACATGCTGGCCCATTCTCTATTTTTTTTTTCTGTCATTTTCTAAACTAATATCCTTCCTCCTTTAAGTATTATTTTAAAGAAGAAATTCTCAGAAAGTTTTCTCTAATTTTTTATATATATTTTTTAATACAGAGTGGGAGATATATATCTACGTGTATGTAGATATATGTCCCTGCGTTAGAAAGGGCTTTTCTATGTATCAACAAAAAATTTAGAATGAGCAGTATGCCCTTTAACCAGTTCCTATTAATAACAGAACACACAGCAGTAATTCTACCAGAATGTACAGTCTTTTTGGCTACTGGACAAAAAAAAACTTTACAATGAACAGGGCTCCCCGCCATCTTTCCCTGTTTCAGTAGCATTTAAGCCTACAGATTCTGCTGACCTGAATCCATTAGTTCAGCTTAATTTCTCAAAGGGAACTAAGGCAGTACAACCACCTGGCTGCTACCTTCTGTTCACCCTACACTGACTGGTTCTCCTCTGACCCCTTGAGTGAGCTTTCTACAGTATTTGCTCTTTTTGCTGGGTTAATTACCAGGCTGCTCTCTCATATGAATTCTGAGCTGCCAGAGCCAGCTCAGGAGCGTGCGTTTGAAGGGAGCAGGAGGAAGAGAAAGGAGGGAATGTTCCTTTGGCTGCAGCAGAAATACCTGCATTAGGATGCACTGGCAGCTGCCACCTCCTGTTTATGATACCACTGCTTTCTGCTGATGGGGCCACTGCTTCCCTGGTCTAGAGGCAACTGCTGCTGGTTACAGTTTCCCCTCTGCTGCTAGACCACGATAAAATATGCAAAAAAGACAGGGGTGGGAACGGGGACAGAGCCCACTTCCTCGGCCTCTCTGTTCTTTGCTGACCCCGAGACTCCTTTGGGCTGGAGAATGCTGGTGCTTGAACAGGTGACAACAGGGCTGCAGTGCCCTCAATCTGCTTAAGCTGCTAGAGCAAACTCCTGAGGGCACAGCTCTCCCGACTGCCCACAGGCTGCTTCCTCTGCTCCAGTGCCACTCTCCTCCTTCCCTTCTCTCAATGCCCCCACATCATTGATAATTGTCTCATGAAATCTCAGCCAGAAGGATGTCACAGTAAGTTTAAAACAACTTTAAGACACACTTTTATGCTCTTACATTCTTGACATCAACCATATAGTTTCATTCATTTTCTTCTGCTTCATCTTTCATCTGATTGATCCAGGTACAAATATTTTCAGGTAGGTTTTTTTTCTGTAGTAGGCACACAAAACACTAGTGCCATTAAAATACAGATATGACCATACAGCGGTACTGACCACATTACAGTGAATGTGGCTATAGTGGCACCATAGTCTTAGATCAGCTTAAACTGCTAATGAAATGGCAGATAGAGATCTTTATTGCCTCTGAAAGAGGCATAGGCATGTTGACAAACCTTCTAAGCATAGTAAGTGCAGACTTAAAGCTGCAAAATCTGCAGAGCTCAAATTTATTCTTGCTACATCATACCAGAGAAAACAAAATATGTCCACCTTTGATCCAAGAGCAGTGACTTGTAGGATGAAGTTCAGCTGAGTTAAACTATGCTGACTGCAAGATTTAATACGTGACAAGGAAAAGGATAAAAAGGAGAACTGCTTTCATTTAAAACACTTTTTGGGCCACAAACATTTAAAAGCTATAACAATATACTTTTTCAGTCAGGCACTAGTGCATAGCATTTCAAAATAAATTAAATTAATTTCTCTCTTAGAATTGGAGTAATCAAATGGCAATACCTTGGTAAAAGCCAAAAAATATATACGCCAAAGGAACTGACACAATACTAATTTTCCTTACTTTCTTTGATACTCCCTTTCAACTTTGTAACTGAAAAAATTGAGAAAAAGGATAACTGAATGTGCATAGACACTTCATAACCAGCATACTTCACAGCTGATTAAATAAGCACCACCAATTCTATACTTTTCACAAAGGCCAGCATGCTGTCACTCAATGTATGATATATGAAAGTAAGAAAAAAGCAAATTCAAGTGACACTACACTATGAAAGGCAGATTGTGTATCAGCAATCAAAACTGTTGCCATGACAGAAGTAGTGGAACAGTATTTTTCCTTCCCTGCATTTTACAGATGCTGGCACAAAGCTAGTCAAAGTTTGCAATGACTCCCACCACAAGACAGGCAAAATAAAATCCACAGATAAATATCTGTCAAGACAGTACTTGAAAGGTATAATCTTTCAACTTGTCAGTGTTCACGTACAGAAAGAAAAAAAAGGATAAACCACAAAAAGCATATAAATAGCCTAGGATTTGTACATTTGATTCTTGCTCTTCAAGAGAAAGAAGGTTGCCTGAAGCTTTTCACTGTTTGTGTAAATTGGGAAGATTTGTATGCTACTACTACAGGAAAACTTCAGCACTTATCCTTCTGTCCTGAAAAAAAAAAAAATGTTTTGGAATAAATTTGAATAAAAATATGACTGTTGAAGGTCTTTGATAAAGCAGATTTTTTTAAGCAAAACAGAAAGAGGAGGGAAATTCAGTGATCAGAAAGGAGCTCCCAAATAGAGACAGTAACAAGAGAGGCAGGAAAAAACACCTGAGAGATGAAGAATCAGTGCTCAGTGGTAGTAGGTAGAAACAAGGTTCCATCAGAAAGTAGCAAAAAGAAGAATTTTAAGCACTGAGGATTTCAATACAAGGGCAGAAGGGGATGAGACTGTTTAGTGAACTAAGAGCAAGACAGGGATGATGAAGGCAAAGAAAAGTTAAGAGCCAAAGATGGAAAGGAGCAAGATCTCTAACACTAATACTGGCACAGCACCTTATTCATTCTATAAGTGTCATCTCTGTTCTTTTTGTAAATGAGATTACTTATTTCACCATCTAGATAAGGAGTATTAGCACATGTAACAAAAATGTTACGGCGCTTGCTGTACATAACACTCCCACTCATCAGGTTCATTAACATCTACCTTTACTCTCAATAAAAATATATTTTTCTTTTAAAGTTTTAAATTTTTATTTTCTTCTGTAATGAAATTCATCATTTCCTCTCTGAACCATAAATAAACACCTAGACTTTGCATTCTTAAATGTAACTTTTCATAGATGTCATCTGCCTGCACCTCAATCTCAATGAAATATACTTCTTGCTTCAATTAATTATTAATATTATCCTGCATTACATTTTCAGTTGAATAGTTTAATTTTTTATTTTCTTCATCAAAATAGCCAGCTGGAATAGCATTCGTTCAACAATAACAAGCAGCAAGAGGCCTGTAGTAGTACATAAGTAATTTCTAGTGGGGATTTACAGCCAAATTTTACAATTTTGTGCTTTGAACTATTTTGTTATAAGCTTTCTATGCTTACATAGTTACAATAGTTTAAGCAACTTAAAATATGTTGTGTGCAAAAAACAAAGCCCAAAGACCAATGGGGGAAGTTGAGGTGACACCTACTTGATGTCACTTGGTGGCGCTGTAAGGAATGTTAACTAGCCAGGTTTTCTATGCTGTAACCAACTTTATCGTTATTTGCAGGAGTAGAACGCTACTGTAAGAGAAAGGAAGAGGGCACGAAATAGATTTTTTTAAAAAAGGCAAAATAAAATTAAAAAATTAAAGCAGCCCTGAACTCCTCCCCAACATCATTCCAATTCTATTGTTTGATACAGTACAGAAACCTCAAACTAAACCAGGAAAAAAATACTGTATCTTACAACAGGAAGAAATTGGACACAACAGTGATATCAAGCAGCAAAACATCAGAATGGAAGAAATATGCTTTAAAATAGAGATGCTGTGATACCGTTGAACACTGGGCTGCGGATGCTAGAATGTAGAAGGTGATCTGCAAAGAGCCCTGGGAAAATTTTCAAGGATACTTGGTGTGTGTCCAAGTTCTGTGCTGCAAGAACTTCATTAAACAAGAGAATAGTATAACAACAAAGTCAGACCTAAGAACTGAGGATTTTAGAACAGGTGGAAAGATCACCTGCTTGCATACTGCCAAAGGCGAGCCAGCAGGCTCCAGGCACCCACTACCCCATCTGAGATGACATGTCCTGGATTTAAGCTCTATGTTCCTATGGCAGAGTGAACCTGTTTTATCTGTTTGCTTGTAACTAGTATCCAGCATCTTTTGCCAGTTTTTGCACTTTCAAGGCAATAAATTTGCATATTCATTTTTTTTTAAATTACTGTAAGAGACCTTAATAATGCTACTTCAGTGGCTGATTGAGCTGATTAAATCCATTTCTGTGCAATAGCTGGCCAACACCTCTCCAAATAATCTACAGAAATCAGTTAAGGTAGCTTTTGATGCAAGAGCACACAGACTTGGTAGAAGGGCAGGGAGAACCTTGGCAGCACAGCTAATAAATATAATTATAATGATAAAAGCTCACAAATGGCTTCATTTTACACTGTCACTCACAGCACAACCTGCTATCGTTCACTCCTGCCTCACACAATGACCTTTGTCGTGCTTGAGAAAACAGCTTCCCACTGTGATTTGACTCTTAGTGAGTGGCCAGATGGGGCAGTTTTGCTTCATTATTTGTGTCTGTGAAGTGGAAATGCCAACAGAAAGATTCATTACTGTCAAGATCATCTCTGCAAAGCTCCTCTGATTTATTAGAGCATAAAGTGCTGTACTGGCTGTAATGAGACATAAATGTTCTGTAAGGCCTATGAACTCATGAAGGAAATACACTGCCATCAAGAGGCTATGGGCCTAATTTATTAACAGCTTGTGCCCATACAGTCATAGAAAATCATACAAGCAGCATGGACTGCAGCAGTTATAGGAAAAATGTAACAGTTTTGCCAATTAGATGTCTATATAAAATAATTATATTTTTCTTAAATCTGTACAATACAGACAAGGTGAAAGGCAATGGAATTGCTAAATATCTTAAAACATCAGCATCTCTCAGAATCTGTTTCATTAATGCTGAGATTATGATCCACACTGATAAATCACAGGATAAGAAAAAATAAGTTACCTTACAGAGAGACAATTCCTTGTCCAATTTCAGAATATTCTAGATTTTTAAAACCCTATTTCTTAGGCAGTTCTGATTTTCTTACATTTTTATTTGTAGTATGTGTCTTGCCTACTTAAGTAATGAATGCAGTTCAACACCCTTAAAATATTACAGAATATGAGAATCATAGAATGGTTATGGTTGGAAAAGACCTCTAAGATCACTGAGTCCAACTGTTACTACTACAACTATTTATGGTGACAAAGAAATGTCAAAGCAACAGTAAAACTGCTGATTTGTAGTTATGACAGTATCCGACACAGAAGCAGCACAACGCTGGAGTTCCCTAAATGGACCTAGGATTCACATTTTTAAGAAAGGAACTGGCTAATTCCCTTAAAGGTTCAATATTTGTTAACTGAAAAGTTGCTTCTGGCTGGTTGGCAATGATTAATGACTGTCATTTCCTTGTCTGGGAGAAGAGACACCATTCCAAGCAACCTTTGTGAAGGCTGTGAAAATGGAAAGAAGACATCCTTGCTGTTATGTGACCAAAAATGGACTGACCTCAGTTTAGTCAGATCCACTAACATGGGAAAAGTATGACAGGATTTTATTATTAACCAAACTAAGATTTTGAAAATTATGTTTATTATTTCTTTTCGCTAACACAAGTAGAGAACAGTCAAAGACTTCTTTTTAAGTTTCACCTCTGAATACACCAAATATTGTGTATAAATGTTATAACCATAGTGACAACCCCACCAACTACATTGATCTGATAGATTATTAGATGTCACCCTTGCTGCTCACAAATGTAGAGCCAAGTGCATTTTTCTGGCTGAAATTGCACAAACATGATGTACCACAAAGGCATCCTCAGATGTCTGGCTCATTGCTAGTTTCCATACATGACCTTTTAAGGAGAATTTAGGTCAGCCTAAATAAAACAGTTTGTTTCAAAATGGGGTGCCATATGTCAAAATGTACTTAGTCAGTATAATTTTTAGCCAAAAATTCTGTATTATCAGATATGGTGCTAAAATCTCTGTACCCACAATTTTCTCTTGCTGTTTGTGTACACATTTGAATATTTTGCACAAATTTGGTTTTAGTTGCCTAAATGAACCAAAACATTAAAAAATACTTTCATAGTTATCAAAATTGTACTTATATCATTGTTTGTTATATCATTAGTAACACTGCTAGGTTTCCATTATGCTTTTTATAGGCTTAGTTCTGTCACCCTTTTCTTATGAATTCTAAACGGCTCCATTTATCTGTATAGATATTGTGGGTACTACTCATCATGAAAACAATGATAAATCAGGGAGATAGTCCCAGAATAGGAGATAACTCCCATTTTGACAGGAGTGTACTGAATAACACACAAGAAGATGCCATAAGCTATCTCTAGCTAAGAAAAAGAAAGCTTTCACAAGGCAGATAACAGGTCTCTTTGCCTTGGCAAATATTTCCCCCTGTGGTAGAAGACAAAGAAAGAAGGAAACATCTATTGTCTCCTAAGCAGTTACTTTCTAAAGAAATTCTTCTAACAGGGAGGAACACAACAGTATTGTTATACTAACCAAATCTCAGGAGGTGTGTGCTGCTCACATGCCAGACTTCCAGGAACAGCACAGCTGAGAGCACAGAATTTTTTTAGTAAAACAAGGTCAACTCAGCTAGGATGCTGGATGTCCAAAATATAGACCTAACAGAGATAGAAACACTGTACTAAAAAAAAAATACTTAATTCCTCTGAGGTGTAGTCCCCTACAAAGCTATGAAGAGAGATGTTTAGATCTTCATTTACCCCTACCTGCTACCCAATGGCATGATGCTGCCACAGTGGGCTGATAATGCCTTTTCAATACAATATAAACCACAGGATCAGACTCAAATTCTACACAAGAAAACAATGGGAATCTCAGACTATCCATACTCCCTAGCCACATTCTGTGGTCCCCACTCAAAATTGCCAGCAGTACAACTGCAAAAACACTACACTTATGGTACTCCCACAAATTGGTCACTGGTGAAGGACTCTTGCATGTGACAAGAAATGGACAGATAGAAGGATAATCTAACCATAGTCAATTTTGCACACAGGATGGAATTAATCCTCTGTGAATTTTTGTGCCTATAAAACTGATAGCATGAATATTTGATGAAAACTCACCCCCTAAGTGCAATGTAAACTTAGCCAAAGCACATGTTTGATTTTTTCACCTGTCTCTACCATAGATGTATTAATATTTAGACAAAAGTCTCATTTTCTAGAAAGTTCAGCCATTTCTTTTTCACAGTGAGAGCAAAACTAGTAAGAGTATACTCAGTTAATTTCACTCCTGGAGGTCAAGTTAATAGAGTAAATTAATTGCCTAAGGATTTTTCCCTTCATTTGTAAAAATAATTGAAAACAACTGCACACCTACTGCAGAGCAACTGCAACAGTGATTTTCAAGCTGGTCGATGTTTGTAGATACTGCAAAATCTAGTAGGCACCTCAAAAAAGGAAGACTGGAATCTGCAGTAAGTGACATGCTGCAACTAGTCTATAACCCAGCATTATATAGACAGTACTTCATATATCTAGGAGCATAAGGCACATTGGAGGGGACATCAGCTGCTGCCCCAAATTGTATAATTAGGTTGTTGGAAATCATATTCCGTCACAACAACAGTCTGCAGCTTGGCAACACTCTTCTTCCAGTCTTGTGCATATTTTAAACTTACGTTCTCTGTAGCCAGCCTTCTGTGCATTACCTCAGAAGACTCTTTCCTGGAAGGAAAGAAAACTAAAATACAGTCTGATAAAGTCCCTTTCAATTCCCATTTCTTTCCTCTTACTTCCCTGCCTCTCCTATTCTTTCCATAATTCTTTTTCCTTCTAATTTTTTGCGTGATTTTTTACTCTTGGAAAGTCTACTAGGCAGATGGATCTAGAAAGCCACAGAAGTTAACTTTTAGATGGGTCTGTTGCACCCATTCCTTTTTTGTGTGAGTTTGTTCACTATTTGCGAAAGAAAAAGTCTACAGGAACAGGAGCTGAAAACTTACAGCTTTGCACCTGACATATTAAATAGATATTTTAATTTATTTAGTGAAAATGCATACTTGTTTAGTAAGAGTTAAAGATTTAGACTAATCCTAAGTGCCTGAAATATATAAGATTAATTGAAAGACCAGTATTATTCTACCTTTTGCTTTATAGTCTAGGAAATATTTTCATTATTTTAATAATAACCTGTATTATTAAGTCAATCACAGAGACAGTCCTTAACTGATAATAGCTTAGATATTATTAAAAAACAAAAACAATTTCTTCCATCAGAGGCTGAAAAACAGTACCACGTGACAGAGAATTCTTGGATTAACAACTGTATTTTGCAATTCCATCATATTGTATTCTTACCAAGACGAATGCCAAGCAAATATGCTTGCCTAGAAAATATGTCTGTTGTCTCCATTCATGCAAATTTTGCTTTAGGCTTCTTGACAACAGAGAGCAGTCATATTTCTGAGGGTGCTTCTGGCAATGCTTGTCTTCAAACAAGGATAACCTGTTTCTATTTATTTTTAAAATTGAAGTGAACATAAAAATGTTTCCAGAAGTTGCTGAATATTTCCAGAACCTATTGAACCATACAAGATATGGAAGTTGACTGTACAATTTGTGAGACATACTGTTTTCCACAAAAAACAAACCCTAAGTGGCGTCTGTCTTGAATTGTCCAGAAAAGCCAGAATTAAAAAAATAATAATAAATTCCTATTTTTGTGTCCAGTAGACTTCTCTCTTTATCTCTCTCTATACACATACATAAAAATGCACAAAATGATTGGGTTAAACCAAGGTATGCTTCTTGTATATCTTCCTCAAAAAAAGAGCCTGTTCCAAGTGTCATAGACTCTATAGGTGTTCTATTTAATGAACTTCAATAAAACACACATTTCAAGATGCTTTCTAAGTATTTATGACTGCTTCTGTTTTCATAATGACATGAGGAACAGTAGACATTGGGAGATACACTTTGCTACTACAGTGGTTTTTAAAGCCTTCTTCAATAACGAGTTTTGGATTATTCAAAATCCTACATTTTTTTCAATAGATGAACATCTGATGACATAAAATGGCAGAATAAGGACTTCTGTTTTCTAACAATGCACTAAACTCAGCTTCAATGTTAAAATCCAGCAAAAAGGTTTCAAAAACTTGTAAGGGGAAGATTCTGTGTCTAAGCTTAAATCTTAGCAAAGTTATCCCACAGAAACAGATTGTACTTATTCAGATGTGCAAATCTCATTCTGTCAATTTTGCACAGAGACAATTGCAGTAAGGGCAGCAGGGAGGATTAGGAGATGATGGTGTTTAGAACCTCATAGAGAAAAACAGGTTTTTATCAGTTTTGCAGCAGATGTCTGCACATGGGAACAGAACAGAGAAGTTAATTCTACAGAGACTGCCATGTTTTTCAGGAGTCTTGGAATGTAGTTAATGCTGTTATGCCAGTTTATAAAAAGTAGGTATCAATCTATTTAGATAAACAAACAGTCGATATTCTCTAAAATGCAGAATTACTAACACAGCTACAGATTCAACCACTCAGAAATAATCAGCCGACCCACAACAGAGTTCTAAACATAGGATTGTTTGGATAACTTTTTTAGTTTTTAATTCAGTGAAGCACTTCAGTGTATGCCTGAAACCATTGCTTTGGTTAGCAGAGATGTAGTAACTCACATATGTAAATGCTTTGCTGAAATGAATACTACACTACACACATATGATCCCCTGCATGTAAGGAATCTTCCATACTGTCTTGATACATATGCATGTGTTGTGGGATTGTTCAATAGCCAGACACCATGAAGGATTACAGAAGTACTCTGGGAAAATGCTATATATGAGTAATAAATTCATATAAACAATGTCTGTTATACTTCCAAACCAGCAGAATTTGGCTTCTCAGAGCAAAATGAGCAAGAAATACCATTTACTGTATGTAATGGGATGCCAGTAAGAGAAAACTATACTAAACATTTAACTTCCTCCCTTTATAACATTCCCTTTCCAAACATCTCTTGAGATTTGATATTTAAACATGCAATTTACCAACCTTCTCAGCTTAATGTAAATATCCAACAGAAGTTAACTTAAAGCCTCAGTATGTAACAAAACAACACATTATGGCTTCAGTGAGAGTTATATAAAGTAGAAGTATATGAAGATGTCATTAAAGGAAAAGTGATACAGGAATAAACTACGAGTGAATCATAGAAACTAGGTCAAAATATAGTTCAGTACTCAGATGAAAATGTCTGAAAACTGTTATTCTTTGTGCTGGTCTGTAACTTTCCAGGGTATTTACCAATTACTTACAGGCTGCAGGAAATGTCGTTTCTTCTGACTAGCAATGAATCTCACCTACTGGTTAGAAAAAGATCCAATAATCCATTTTCCTATTTAGGACACACCTTTGCACTCCTCTACTTGTATTACCACATGTAATTGTGAACATTCTATTTAGTCTTAAAAATTACTTTAATCCTATTAATGCATGTCCACTACATAATACTATGTTTGATTCAAGATTAGCCTTGCATTTAAAAAAAAAAATATTAGAAAATTGACATTTTATTGCAGTATATTCTAAAAGCTGTAACAGGAGCCTAAAGCATAATGACATAAAGACAGCTACCTTTAAATTATGATAAAATACGGATGAAGTTCTCACTCTGTCTGTAGAATCAGTGAAAAGGTGATAGAGCATATTCAGCTATACTGAACAGAAAGTATCTATAGAACAAACAGGCTTCTAGATTTATTTTATCCTTCTTGTTACAGCCTATAGGTGAAAGAAGCAGAAAGGACTGAGCATAACTAGTTTTGTCTCTTTCACCAACTTACTTTTCATCAAGACTCTCCTCTGTATAGATTTAATATAGATTCAGATAATTTCAGCTTCTTCCAGAAGTCAAGCTTTAAATGGGTCATTTAGGAAGGCATTGAGTTCAACATAAACTCTCAGTTGATTCACTATCTGTACTTTTTAAAAAAATTATTTATCCAAATTAATTGCTTGGAATACTGTATTAGCTATTGTCAAATGCAAGCAAATGGGTTTCCTAGATGCATCTCTGGTTACCTTTTTGATGGTGGGTTACTCACAATTATGAATACATATTCTTGGTATTTTACAGAAACTGTAGATACCCATCTAAAATAGAACCTGACAGCCTTAAAAATCTTTTTTCTGCCTGTCATGTTTAAGTAAGAAGATGCATACCTTATAAAGAGAAGTAATTAAAAACAAGCAGACTATGAACTGTCTCTGGCTTTCAGTATAACTGTAGTATTGTTCAGTTTAAATCACACAAAGTAAAATATAGTTTTTATTGTACCATTGAAGAACTTCAAGAAAGAAATGATCTCACTGTTTCATGAAGTGGATGACCTAATTCTTCACAAAAAAATAGACATAGTCCACAGAACGAAATAGGCATTTTGTGCAATAACTATGCTTACACTAACTGTCTTGCTTCTAGCATAATAACTACACAATTATTTTTTTTTTTTTTTCTTAAATTCAGACCTTACAGTACTTCAAGTACCAGGTCAAGTTTTATTAAATTCATTGTGTGGACTAGTAAACAAAATCCATACTTTGTTGTCTCTTGTGGCTTTCAGCCATATATTTCAGTGATATGGAGTTTATGCCAGATGGAAACAGTGATTACTTGTATTCATCTAGGTATATTTTATGTACACATATTTTATCTTAAATTTTGAAATTCTTTATATCTACACACATTGCATTAAAATTAACTTCTTTTTTACAACTATAAGTAATTATTTTTGTGTTACTGATACTCATGAGTTCCTGAAAGTACTTGGGACAATCTGTTTCAGATTGTGGATTATTCTCCATTTTGACTGCTCATTGTTTATTGGGTACTCTGTATAACTCATAGTTACATCTGTATCCATTTCTGATTACATGACAAACATTAACAGGGTAATGGCACTTTGGTTATGCCTTTACATTGTGTATAAATTATCAACCCAACTAAAATTCTTCAAACATTCAACAAGCGTTAGCCACTACATGGTTTTAGCCAACCATATAACCCTGCATATCACAGGCAGTAATCCTTCCTCTGGCAATCCACATACACCCTGAGGATAAGATTCAATTACCCTTATCTTCACAAAAAACATCACTACTCAGTTTTAAGCACTGCAGAAAAGTTTCTTCATAACAGATTAGACTGACATTGGCCTAGAAAAGAATTCTTAACTACTCTGAGTGCCATATTGAAGAATACAAATAGGAATACTAGTGACAAATTCACAGACAACTTTATAATAGTTCTGAAAGAAAAAAAATCAAACCAAAAAGCAAACCTAACAAAAACACACGGGAGGTGGGGAAGTATTCACTGAAACAGACACTTTCATGCCTTTCTCTTTAAAAGGGAGAAGTAACACCGCAGACAAAAATAATATTTGTTAAATTTCTTCTTAAAAATAAAACTGCAGGTGGGGCAGGAAACTAGAACTACAGCATTCCTGTGAGGAGTTGTTCCTCTTTATCCCCAAATCCAGAACTTTTGTTTGACCTCATAGCCCATCTTTCATAATTCTGAAATAGTGGCTAAATAGATAGTTAATTAAAATGCATTATGTCATAGCTTGACAGGCCTATCAAGTGTCTGGACCTTCTTTTGTTCTTGAAATAACCAGTAATAAAGCACACTGTTTGTGTAGCAGTAATAACATCCACCTCTAAAGTACTCCAGTTTTTTAGGAAAAATAAAATGGATTTAATAACATCCAGACAACATTGTACACCAGACATTGTTTGCTGTACTAATGTTCCATGTTGCCAGCATCAGCATGTTCTTAAGATACAGAGACTTGACTGAAAATCTGCAGAAAGGTTTGTGACCTTGTGGAGAGCAGACATAAGGAAAGAGATGATTTGTCACCAATGGGATGCAGCAACGCAGCTACCCATTTTCCACTTGCTTGTTTTCACAGCACCCACTTGATTTCATGTTAGTCTTGAGGACAGTTTTCAGATTAAGGAAATGAAAACATGTCATGTTTTCATCTTCCTTTGTTGAAGGGTAAAGAAAGCATTCTTTCCTGTCCTGTGGCAGAACATAAATGTTTGGGGAATTTTACATATAGCCAAAATTTAGACTTCCATTTCATATAGAACAGTTGAAGCCAGTAGATTGTTGTTCATCTTTAAGCTCACTATACTAAATAGATTATTAGTTTAAAAAAAAAAGTTAAATATTTATTTCATAATTCTCTATAAATGGGCAGATTGAAACAAAGGTCTTTAGTGACCAATAGTCACCAGTAATGACTGTTTTCTTAAGCTTTTCAGAAAGCATAATGCTGTATATTCCTAAATGTACAGCAAATAAATATTGATCCTGTAAAAGTTTGTATTAACATCTCATATAGCTAAGCATTTAGCAACCGATTATTACAGTCTACAATATAGTATATTATTATGAAATCAAATCTAAATCCAGCAATTTTTGAGGTGCTAATTTTAAGTATTGTGTATAGACCCAGAGATCTTCAATGCAGAAATTTTTCATATAAAGCAGATGCAAAATCAGGCATAAATACTAAAAAGTCATGGAACTATTTCTCTGGTAATTTCAACAGTTCTGTTCAAACACAGCCAGCATTAGCTGTTAAGTCTTTGTGTATAATAATAATGTAGAAGTAGGAATAAATGTGTGATTGCAGTTCTTCTTTATATTCATCCTATATGAAGTCTTAGCACTGACAGAAGGCATCTTAAATCTGCCTTGTTGTAATGATTAAAAAATGGAAAGAAAATATTTCTCTCTCTTTGAAAATGAGCTCTCCCCAGAGCCCTCAGAGCAATAGGAGACAGGCAGATGAAGTTCCAGTCCAGGATTTTGGTTTCCATTTCACTTTACTAAGTAGTGAGGGATTACTGCTTCTGTTTTTGCATGTATCTACCATAGCATATAGCTATTTCAGCTAAGTGTGAAAGTAAACGCTTTTCAGGATCAAAGGACAAACTGGAAGGGAAGGAAATATTTCAACTTATTCAATTATTCTTTTGCTTTCTTTTTGAACGTGGTACAACATCACCAAATGAAGAGCTCTCAGGTTAAGGGAGCAAACAGCCATTTCTGGATATTGTAAATCACAACAGCTGACCAAGATGGTATCTTCCTTGAACATTTACAAGTGCTGCAACAACCCAGATGAAAAAGGACTACTAGAAGACTATATCCATACTGCTATTTCACAAAAATATTTCCTTATATACTTCAATTGCATACATATTGCCCGTTGACCTCAATGGGATTTTAGAGTCTGCCCTGAAACATGGTCATGGAAGAAATGCATTTGGACTTCTCCAAAACAATGATGCATTATAGATGTATAGAACTAGACAGCCACTTAAAAACGATGGGAAAAAGGAGCAGAGAAATAGACTCATGCCGTAAAACGTGTAGGCACTCGGTCATTTTAGCCAGTGGACAAAAAGGATCATGAAGCTGCTGGTGAGTCAACAGCTTTGAAGTGTTTCCTCATGCATTTATACAGAGTCTTAGTCACACAAATAAAACAGTGTATTATAAAAATAGCATCTACTAGATTTACACTTAAAATGGCAGAAGGTATTAAGAAAACATGGGGAAGTGTTTGTTCTTTTTTTTTTTTCACGAGGGAGACAGGGAGTGATAAAATTATCAGTAAAATAAAAGTGTTCTTTCTTTTGAGGAAACAGTCCAGAAGATAATTTTAAATAGTCTTTTGATGGTCATAGTTCTCTAGCTTATAAACCAGGCTGATGTCCCCCCAAAAAACTCAGTTACTTAATTTAAGCTACTTCAGGGATTTAATTGGAGCCATATTGTTCCGCTTCACAATTGTTGCAATATAATTTACACGGAATACATTATCAGAAAGAAGCATCTTTTTAATCAGTTGCCAGGCAGAATACCTCTACAACAATATGTAACAAGGTGCTCTTATCCCTGTTTACACAGTATCTTTTTCTAAAAATACTATATTTGTAAAGATAGAGACAGCTTGGAAAAATGAAGGAAATATGAATTGTTATCTACATGGTGACAGTATGTTTTCACACTCCATTTTAGTGACTGTCACCAAGAAACTGGCAAAGCCTTCACAGTTATATAAAGAGTTTGTCCCTTTCCATAAGAGAAGATAGTTCTGCTGCAACTGATGACAACATATTTAATATTATCTAACATTAGATAAAATATAACTGAAATAGGTACTTTGCTGACAGGATAATTGAAGTTAACAGGAACTTAAGAACTTATCTCAATTAAAGCTATTACTTTACCCATCACTATCCTCCACAGCATCAAAATGGCAGGAAAAAGATAAGTTATAACAAAGATGGGCAATGTGTAGATGAAGAGAGAGCAAAAAAAAAAAGGAAGGGAAAAACTACTAAGCAGTTCAAAGGTGTGATATATAAAGATTAAAAATGGCTTTAGAGAGAGTAAAGGTGGTGTAATGCAAAAGCAGGGGAATTTGAGGTATACGACATGCATCATTATTAGGCACCCTGACATTGCAAATATGTAGAATATCATGTCTTCAATAGCTTTTCCTTTCTAGAACAACAAACCCAAGAAAGAACATTGAAAGCTCTAATGCATTAAAGCATACATATGCAAATCTTTCACATTTGGAGGGATAAAATTGTGTGAAAACATCTTGGAATTACTCTAAAAGAAGAAAATATGTCTCTTTATAAAATTGGCATTCTGGAGAAGCAGCTATTACAATAATAATTTCACAGTCAGGTTATAGTTGTCTATTTTCCAAATGTTTTCTGAGAGAAACGAGTGTGAATACAAAGAAGGGTTTAAGAGAGATATTGAGACTACGTATTACTACCTTACAGCTGTATGAGCACAGCCAGCTGATAAAAAACTTAAGTGATATAATTAAGGAATTACTCCTATTGACTTTGTAAGGAAAACATGACATATGACCTGATAAAAACAGACTCCATTTCAAGTATTTGATATCTGAAAAACAAGGTACAGTTCAAATACTTTGTTGTTTCCGGAGTTATTCAGTAAATCCAACAGACAAACATATTTTATAAAGTCCTAACTTTCCAAATGTCTAATTAATCAACAGAAAAATCAATAAAAGCTACTCTACATTCTCTGAATAAAAACTTCTTAGCCAACAAAAAGTAGAGTAGTTGTGTGTCATTTTTACTACACAAAATGACAGCAATTTACACTTTCAAAAGATCAGTTAAAAAAAGATCACCAATTTTCCATTCTTTCTTACTCACTGATTGCTAATAGATGAGGTTTAGTGCAGGTCAACAAGAAAAGGGAGAACAGAAAACAAATATAATTTTTTAAATGAGAGAAACTTGACTAAAAAAATGCAAGCCAAAACCCACTACTTTTTTCCATAGGATTATGAAACCCCACACAGCACACTCATATTAATCAATTACTTGCTCAAATTGCCCTTTGAAGAGTGACGATGTTGCTTTCACAGGTCTATAAGACAGCAGGTATCTCAAACTACAAAACCTTCCTAAAATAGTTCCAAAATTTGCTTTAGCAGAAGATTAAAAGTGTAAAAGGAAATTATTTCAAACTTGAGCACAAGGCTTGCTAGAGCTTCTCATAAGGAAAATTCAAGGCATTTATATAACAAGTTAATTTAATTATGGGCAAATTTATTTGTACAAATACATAGAAGCAAAAATTTTTAATAAAACCTCACCAATTGCCAATTCTACCCCTCCCTCAGTCAAATAAAGAAATTTAAAATGCTGCATACTAGATCTGCTCTTTCTCCAGACACAGTAAACTGTTCACTGTCTAGAGTGAAGAGTACATACCCCTCTTCAGCTTCAAAAACCACTGAATTATTAATGAGTTTTTTGGGGAAAAGGTTTTTTTCACATTTAATGATGTCTCACAGGGGAAGCATTATGTAATGGTCAAAAATGTACTCTGGAGGGAAATATTTCTTTAATATGTTATTATTCTTGGTTCATCGCTACAGTAAAAGGTCATCTCCATCCTTCAGCAATATCATATGAGCATCATTTCTGTTGTTAGTAAAACATCCAGTTATCCAAAATAATTTTTAAATAATTAGAAAGATTGTTGATGACTTCTCAATAGACATACTCTTTATGAAGCTTTGATTTTCCACCACATAAAGGTGATAACATACTTACTTTTCTGTCTGGCCAATTATATTTTGCAAATATAGTATCGTATGTGTCCACAGCTCCATCAGTAATCAGCATTATGGCTTGGCTGCAAATACTTCCTTGTCCAGTGTGATTAAACTGTGAAGGGAAACAACCAGTTACAACACATTCCTAATAGGTGAAGATGGATAGGATTGCACTGGATAAACATGGATCATTGTATAAAATCTCTGGCATGCTTAGAAGTAGGTGGAACAGTCTCAAGTTGAAAACATTTTATCAGATATTATGTTCTTACTGAATTGTAACTTCAGTTGCATAACAGAATTGGGGCTAATATATATGCCCACTTTAGAATCTTGAAAAATAAGAAACAAATATAGCACTTCCCCAAATTAAAAGGTATTATTCAGTTTCAGATAGATTATATGTATATGTGTCTCCCTGGGGTTTGCTTTGATTTAAATGTAATTTTAAAAGAACAATCTACAAAAAAGAAGAAATTAACAACTGCTAATTTTACTGTGAAGTACAGAGGATCCAACACTTATAGAGATACATATGGCTATTCATATGGCATTCATATTCACTCAGGATTACCTTCCATATGTTATTTTTCATAAAATGTTTATCTGGGAGAACCAAGTTAATATTTACATATCCTCAGATTCTCCTGTTACTCGAAATGAATATATGTAAGCAATCCAAGCTGCTGGACAGCAGTAGTTGAGCACAGGCACTTCAACAGCAATCAACATATCCTTTGCAGTATGCAAAGTTCTATCATTTCACAAACAGGACTTTCTCCTAGCCAGAGAGCAAGTAAATTGGATGGAGCCTTAACATAAGCTCTGATCTTTCGATTCTGGATTGGTGCCTTAATTTTGAATCCATTTGAATATGTGTCCCCCCTTTGCTCTTTTTGCAGAAGGGATTCTTATTTGTCTGTGTATTATTCAAGGAACTTAAGTGAAACATCCATCATTTAGTAAAAAAAAAAAAAAAAAAAAATCAAACTTGGAAAATTATTTTCTTTTTAATTACTCTATGACCACTCAAAAAAATATCTGTGAAAAGGTCAACAGACTAGGGTTTTACATAGAACACTATAGACTCATATCCACAAATATCATTCAACAACCATTGATATCATCCACAGTTCTTCTCCAGATCGGTTTCCTTTTGATCAAACAGGAAGCTCAATGGACATTAACAGAAAGATGTTACTTAAAGTGAAACTAATGTGGGTTTTCAGAGTTAGCTACATTCACTGCCTGAGTGAAAATTTTATGTGATACCTGCGAGGCAGTCTATCCTTAAATTTCTTCAGTCATGATGGTTTTCCTGGACATAACCAGTACCATAATTATTAAAGTCAGATTCTTTAATTAGTTAGTTTAATTAATTCTTTAACAATGATCCTATATCAAATATGTTCTCTTGAAGACAAAGCTACTATGTCAAAGAATATATTCTTCATACGGACAATGTATTCTGAAAGAGACAAGGTGTATTAAAAGCAAAGTTAACAAAGGGGGAATGTCTTTATATATTTAAAAAAACAAACAGACCTCACTGTGTATGTACCTACATTATTCTACATAATTATCTGTTAGAATATTTTGAAGAATGAGATTAAATTCAAATGCTGTGATGAGTAATATCTTCTCATATTTGTCTAGAACTTTAATTTTATTGAATAGCAAGAATGATGAAAGCGTTTTCCATAATAATAACAATGACAAGGGCCTTATGATGAACTACAATTAACTCAGTGATTCATCAGTTAGCAGCAAAAAAATTCAATGCATCCTGACATTTACAGCATTTGGTTGTGATTAAGTCTTTGAAATGTCACAGAATTTTATTTAATTGGCTATGATTTTTTTAAAGGTAATCACTGCAAAGACTACATTTGTCACCAAAAGAGATAATTGCAGTTGTCACATGACATAGTAGGTGTCTAACTACTGTACCAAGCACTTCTATATTCTTACACTGTATAATGAACACTGCATAAATTGATGATTGGAAAGAATTCGGAAGTGGATTTTTAAAATGTGCTTTTCAAAGACATCAGTATCAACCATCCTCAAATCTCAACAATCTAAGCAAGCATTGACAGATAATTGCAAGGCAAAATTAACTGAGTTTGATTAGTGTAACCCCCGAACCATTCTAAAATCCAACCAGAATCTTAACAGACTATTTGTGCAAAACAAGGCGTTTTATTTTTTTTCCTTTCCCCTTTTTTTCCCCCATTTTTTCCTGCCCACTCCCCCCACCCCTTTTTTTTTTTTTTTCTGATGTAGGAGACATACCCTGAGCTAACCGGTAATTCACAAGTCTATATTTCTGGCACATAAAGGTCACATCCTATAGGCCGAGTGGAAATGGTTAGTTGTACTCTGTTAAGGAGATTAAGAATCTTTTTGTCTGGCCCAGGCTACATTATGGAAGTTCCCTGAGTCTTCTTTGTTATGCCTATATATAATGGAAAATATTTTTATGCTGTCAATTCTGGAAGTATATATGCAAGAAGACTTGAAGCTATTATACTCTTTCATAGTATAAATAGAAACAGTCATTACTCCGCCTTGAATACATATGAACATACATGTACAATGATCCTTAATACCTTACAGATCAAAAGACTCTCTCTCTTTGTAGGTACAATTCAGTACATGGGATGTCAGTTTCCTTTATTCTCAAAACTATCAGATCCTCTAATGGTATTTTTATACCACAATCATCATTATAACTCCTGTTACTTCAAAAAAATCTTATATCAGCTCTTCTCGATCATTGTCTGTCAATTTTTTTTCAGTTTACAGAGATTTGAAAGCCTAGTGTAGAACATCTCTTGCATTGATGCTGGTTGCTGTTTACTGTTCTTTATGTTTCCTAAGCCCACGTTCAGTGCCCATAATGGGTTTCTTAAACTCTCTACAAACAACATGGAGTGTTCTTTACTTCATGTAGCTTTTCCCATTGTCTTTTCAGGCATGTACCACACAAAGGAATTAGGTCCACACTGTCTGGGTGAATACGTGGGCAGCGGGTGGAGGAAGATATTTATCTTTTCATTTTAGGATTTTATGCCCAGAAAAGATCAATATTGTGTTTTAAGATGAATACAGAGGAACTGTGGAACTAGCCATTATTTAATCTATAATCCTACAGTATAAAGGCAGGCACACTTGTCAAGTCTCTGATGAGGCCACACCTGGAGTACCGTGTACAGCTCTGGAGCCCTCGCCACGTGAAAAACATGGAGCTGTTGGAGAGGGTCCAGAAGAGTGCTACGAAGATGATCAAAGGGCTAGAGCACATCCGCTATGAAGACAGGCTGAGGAAGTTGGGGTTGTTCAGCTAGAAGAGAAGGCTCCAGGGAGACCTTATAGCAGCTTTCCAGTATCTGAAGGGACTACAGGAAAGCTGGGGAGTGTCTTTTCACCAGACAGGACAGTGATAGGGCAAGGAGTAACGTTTTTAAAACTGAAAAAGGGAAGATTTAGGTTAGACATAGGGAAGAAATTCTTCACCATGAGGGCAGTAAGGTGCTGAAATGGGTTGCCTAGGGAGGTTGTGGAATCCTTCTCACGGGAGGTGTTCAAGGCCACGTTGGGTGATGCTTTGTGCAGCCTGGTCTAGTGGGAGGTGTCCCTGCTCACAGCAGAGGGGTTGAAACCTGATGATCTTTAAGGTCTCTTCCAACCTCTAACCATTTTATGATTTTTGATTCTATGAAATGAGAGTTTGGGTGTTTTTAATCACTTTCCTGTTTTTCTCAGTCTTAAGGCTACCTGAAATACCTCACATTTTCCCCCTCAGTACCTGCTCTGCCCTTTGACAATTATGGTGATTTAGCCTTTATGTGTATATAGATGTATATTCTATATACAGACACAAAATACATTAATATTAAATATATATAAAACTGTGCAATTTGTTTCTATCTTTCACCACATATATATCATACAGAATTCTTGTTCTATGGACAGTATTTTACTATCATCTAATTTATTATCTTAAAATTGACAGTAATTGCTAAATAGCAAGAAAGGTATCAGCAGCATAAATCCGAGAATCATTAACTTACTTCATTAAGCATGTTGAAAGCTTCATTTAAAGCAATGTCCAGCATTCCAATTCCTTTTGCAAAAAGTTTGTCAAGGTGTTCCCTGAAATGCTGAAACATGAACAAGAAGGTTTGAATTGTCAGTATTGTGTTACAATTGATGATTTCTGAATTCTTCTTCAGACTTGTTTCTTAATTAGATTACTGCATACACTGATACATAAACCAAAATAATTCCTGGTTATTTCCTTTTGACTCGTGAAGTCACACTAAAGTAAGGATGTGTTAGAACAATAATAAGGCAAAGCTATCACGAGATATGTTTTTGGCTAGTTAATAAAATAATTTTCTTTTGGTTTTGTGGGTTTGTGGTTTGTGTTTTTTGTTGGGTTTTTTTGTGTTTGTTTTTTTTTGTTTGAGTTTCTATTGAGGGATATCCATACCCTCTTTTCACTTCATATAGTGTTTTTTTTCAATCATGTCTAACTATTCGGCTGCCAGGTTTTCAGGATCTGCTACTTAATAAAAATAATTCTGAAACGTATCTTTGAAATCTTATACTTTTTTAGGATCCCTCCTTAAAAGAGGGTAGACCCTAATCACTAGGTCACTGCAGTTTATGATGAGCCTTTTAAAACTGCAAAAAATGGGTTTAAGTGTGACTTTTTTTTTTTTAATATATTATTGCTTCATAATTAAACTAGAAATATTTTGGTTTATAAAATCTCTGAACATTTCAGAGACAAGTACTGTGGGATGTACAATGCACATACATTGTGAAGTGCAAGCATACGGCATAAACAGACTACCAAAAATTACTAGTAAATGGTATGATCTCTAGTGTAGAACTCAGATCATGTGATCTGTCAGGAGAACAAATATTTTCTCTTGGCATAGCCATATATACAAAGGTTCTGAAAACCACATTGTTGATATATGAAGAAATACAATAGGGACATTTGTCTGATACGAAGTAGTAAACATTAAAAACCTATTTCATGCACTATGAATTTTAACAAATCAATGTTTTCTGCCTCCAGGCTTCAGAGTGAACAGATGCTATCAGGTGATTCTGCAAAAGAATAATTAAAATGCATGTGTGCTTTGGTCTTTGTCTGGAGGGGGTTTATGGTTTGATTATTTTTTTTCTTTCCTATTTAAACCAATTCCAATCCCATTGCCTTTTTCTTTTTTACTTTTTTTTTTTTTTTTGGTCTTTTTTAAGAATTTCAGCACTTCACATGTCCACTGGAAAAATCACACAACAACAAGCAAATTAATGTTTTTGCTTTGCTTTTTTATCATACCAGATGCCCTGGATGTGTGGCATTGATTGGAACCAAGGCAGCACAAAGGCAGCACAAGGAATAGCTTCCTCAGATTGTTCACTCTACATCTAGCTGAGGCTGCTTATTATTGAACAATCATAATATACTGTTGTACTTTTATAGAAACTGTTTTTTTACCCTCTTAAAGAGTGGCATCTTATCCTTACTTCAAAGAGCATACTATTGTCACAGCTATTAGCTGTCAGGCTGTTCTTGTAAGTAAAATGTAGAAGTAAAAATTCCAAATCTCCAAACAGTAACTGTTTCCTACTTCATATGTGTAGTAAGTACAGCAATGCCCTGCCAATCATGCTATAGTGTCCCCTCTGCTACTGGAAAAGGCATTTTTTTAAAGCATTGTAATCTTGGTGTATGAGAAAACCAAATTTTCAAAGTAGTACACCTCTCAACATTTCTCTACAACTTGCCTACATGTCACCAGCTGCCACTCAATAATCCCTTACAAAAGCACTACAAAACAGAAAAGTATATTTCAACCCTACTAGTAGTGAAAAAATGTAAACCCTCAAAACATCAGTTTAAAGAAAAAGAAAAAGTTATTTTGGAATAAGGTAACAAACACCTCAATTCCACTTTCTAAAATTTCCAGAAATCAAACAGATCCCAAAAAGCAGGAGTCCCCTTCTCTTAGTGAGTTTAAAAGCATCTTTACATCTTTACATCTTAAATATATCTTTTTAGTAACACATTGCACAAAAAATAACACTGGTTCATCTCAAATTCTCTTTACTGGCCTATTAGAACCCCTGCAGATCAATACCTGAATTTCTCAGAGTCTGATTTGGCTATCTGTCCAACTGTGTACATAAATATTCTCATGCAACTGAACGCCTAATTTCCATGTGAAATTACCAGAATGTGCAATATCTAATTGTGGACTCACATACCTAATTGACATGCATAATCTTGCTAATTCCAAATGCAAATTAGGCACACAATTATGACAATCAGACTTTGATGTCTGATTACAAAATTACAGGGCCAGACCTCAACAGGAGAAATTGTGTTTTATTACAGTGAGGAAGCATAGATGTTTTCAACTGTGGAAGTATCTCTGATCCCTTTAGAAGTGACTGAAAAACATGAGCTGGAGAGAGTGAGGATACAAATCCATTTATGCATGTCAGCCAGGACAAGACCTTTGCATATATCTGCAAGGGTTCAAACCAGAACATCAGTGATGTGTACATGTGGCACTCTACCCTTGTATGATGCCGATTTTGTCTATTTATAAACACTATCCACTATTAAAACCAGAAAACCCTAGTGATCCTAACATCTGATAATAATCCATTTGAAAATCAAAAAGGTTCTCTCCTTTTCTTTTTAAACTGTGCAAATTTAACAAAATTTAACAAACCAACAATGGACTTAGAATGAGGAAATGTTTTTTTATCCTAGGTACCATTTGAAACATGTTTCTTTGAAAGACAACAGGGTATACAAGGGGCATCTCTTTTTACTGGTCTCTTATCTTACAGGCTGTTCTAATGGCTTCACAAGTTTTGCTCTCTGACATTATAAAAGCTGGTATTTATAACGCTAATAAGAAATTTTTGCATTCTAGAAGTGAGCAGAACCTGGTCATGCTCCTAACAAACAAGAGAAAGTCCCACATCAGCACAACAGTCAGAAATTTTTTGGCCTCCATTACAACAACATGAGGATATTGCATAACCTTCAAGATTTTACCCTTTTTAAACAAAAAAAAACAAAAAAAAAAAAAGAAAGACAAAGAAAAAAGTACAGTCATTTTCATTCCGTATCTGTGGCAGCAAACACTTGCCAGATAAGTGCCAGATGATAACAGCCATATCATCTCAGACACATGCAAAGAAGAGCAGACAAGTTTCCCCACCTCTTATCTTCCTACTTACCTAGCTAAACCAGCTTCTTGTTTCTTTATTGTTCTTCTATTTTAGGTACGTTAAGGCTTCTGAATCAGTTAATTGAGTTAATTCAGTTAATTTACTTCCCCTTTATAGAGTTTTCACCATTTTTATTAAAAACAAACAAAGTTTTTATTTCCTTCTTGTTGAGCCAATATGCTACACAGTAGCCCCAGGACCCTGTACAGATACGTTTCGTTATAGCTCACTTGTGATTATCAAAAATAAGGTACCATTCATGGTGAGTAAGAATACCCAAATTAGATTAGGTTACAGGACCATAGATTCAAGTCTAAGCTTACATTAATAAAGCCTTTTCCACTGATTCCAGAGAAGGGAGTAACAGTTCACAAATGATACATGCAGCAGTTATACAGTTACAATGAAAAACTGTATTTGCTATTAATTGTCTGACAAGGGTGAGCTTCCTACACAAAGCACTGTTAATGGGTACAACATTCCTCCACAGTTCTCTGTCAGTTTTAGAGTCTTTGATACTTCTAGTATTAGTTCCCATACTCATCCATGAATGCTTTAACTCCAAATGCTCCTGAGACATACTTGGCAAAGATTTATCACATTTCTGAGATTAACTACATCAGCATATAAACCAATTGGAAACAAACAAAACCAATCAGGAGGTAGATGTGTGAGGTGTGAGACTGATGTGTCACAGGGAAGTTTACTCACACGTAGCAGCAGTTGATAAATTTGAACTCACATCTGCAAACACATTTAAGCATCATCCCATTTAAAATCCATCACCAGGACAATTACAGGTTAGTTTGCTGGTGATGATTATCCAACCACTTGTGTTCCCTAGCATCTTATGTTGGTAGACTGGATTTATTTTTTCTTTAAGAAAAACAATCCTATGATAATGATGAACAAAGAGTTGAAGATTCAATATTCTCAGATTAAACACAAACTCTTATAAGTAAATTTGTTGTGTGGGGCTGCAATAGAAAACTTCAGACCAAATTTCAGTGGTCTGGGGCTAGTTGAAATTGTTGGATGTCTATAATGACTACTCAGATTTTTAAAAGGTAGATTTCACTGAGACTTTACATTTTTTGGTTGTTTGGGGTTTGTTTGTTTGTTTGTTTTTAAACACCTAAACAATGCAGTCACTGATCTTTTTTGGAGATCGGACAGAGGTGGGTAGATAAATATACACCTCACTCATTTGCTTAAGTAAAATTCAATATGCAAAACTTGCATATTCACTCAGCTTCACTGGTGAATCTGTCTTTTGGCTATTTAATTTCTGGTAATTGCATACAAAAATAAAAGCTCATTGGAAGTTATACACTATATCTGTCTCATTTTGTCACTAATTTACGCAGGGATAAGTTCCTGATTTAGTTTGGAGTTACTGTGCCTATCTGAGCATCTAGAAGATGATATATTTCATCTGGAAACATTTACAGAGAAATGTCCTCAACCTATATATAGTACATTAAAACAACATATTAAAGAGGAATGTATATTGCAATATTGTTACTTTAAATCTGGAGTTACATTAAATCAGATTGTCGTCTGATTCCATTGGGGTAGGTAAATTGTAACATGGAGTTTCTCAAAGATGAAAACCTCTTGGCCCAAGAAAACTAGTATTAAAATATGCAGTTCCACATGTTTGTAATTTGTGGAGAAAGTGCAGACAGTGACAGAATAACGTCTGAACTATTTCCCACTCTTTTTTAAATTTGTGTATAGCAAATTGATACACTTCAAGGTAGCAGCTGTTTAATGCTAAGGCCAAAATATAAATTAGTTTGGTAAAATTCAAATATATGTTACACATTTTATATTACTAAGGCACATCTAGGATCACAGATTAATTTCAACCTCATTTATGTTACCCAATATAATTACAGATTTAATCTTTGCAATAAACAAAACTCAAAGTAAGCTTTGCAAATTAGGGATAGCTTACAACATTCTGAGAATATGTGTCTACATCTAAACTGAACCTTCAATGCAGGTATGTGCCAACACAAAAATTTTATTACAAATGCTAGGCTATAAAAACTTGTAGAAGTAAGTGGATTCAACTTGATGCCTCCCATATCATATGAAAATATAAATATTTTTAAAACAAATTACAACATTCCCCTATTTTAAAAATGAAAGCAAAAACACTATGTTGAAAGAAACCTAGTACAGGGATGCCTGTTTTGTATCTTTGTGAAACTGGTGGCCCTTACATTAATATCACTCATATCATGGTCCTATATGAAGTTGTATTCTATCAAAACCTGTGGAAATTTCTAAACATGTTATACAAGTATCTCTTCCTTTATAGATTTTATAGATGTTTCTAGAAGTAAAAAATAAAGTTAAATAAGATATACAACTCAGGACTACATTACTGTTCTTAAAACTGGTACAGAACAGGTTTAGATGGTTTAGAATCATTACTGCTTTCACTGTATTCTAACTCTTAAGGAAAAGCATATTACTCTATCAACATGCTGGATATTCAGGACTGAACACCTTTTTCTCCAACATTTGTTCCTTCCCTGTAATGAAAATGCATTAATACATTAAATGTTTAGTTCTATTAAACTTATTTGGTGTCCTTTAAAAATCTACTGCAATGCATTAGAGAGATACGTATCAGTGCTTTAATCAAGGAGTGATTTTGAACAAATAACCCCTACAGGTATGATGACCCAATCACTGTGAAATCTGTACCAATCTTCAAAACACATATTTGGCTAAGATGAAAGTCGCAAAGGTAAAAGTACTCCTGACGTGTTCTTTCCTAACTGCTCTCTTTACTTAACAAGACAATGCAGGTTCAAGAACCTTGGGCTGCTATATGATATAAATTAACAAGATAATCTAACTTGTCACCCCTTACTAAAATGGCTGTGAGAAGAGAGACATAAAATATTAACTACAGAGGTAGGGGAAGTGACACTTTTAAATAAAGATGCAACTGGAATATGGCTTGCACAGTGTAGAGGAAATGAATGCAGCTTCATGAATAACTGGGTTGTCATTCAAACAGAAGCGCGGCTTCCTTGCTCTGTAAGCACTTTGCACAGATTTACTCTAGTGTCACCAGGGGGTGGGGCAGGGAAGTGAGCTTTAAATAATATCTTTCCTGACACTTGGAACTGAAAACTGTGCCACATTACTCAAGGGAAAGTGTCACCACAGAGTTGATATAAGAGGGTTACAATGCTTTTACTGCTTTTTCATACTTTAATAAGCGTGGTTGTTGTTTTTTTTTTATTTTAGGGAAGTAGTTCCCACACTGTGGTCCAGAAAATAATAGCAAGTGATCTAGAGCCAATGTGTGGAACTAACACTGTGTTTACAATACTGTTTCCCTCCCAAAACCAGAAGAGATACTTTTGAACACACTGTTTCACTGAAGAAATATGTAAACCAGACACCAGAGAGATCCTGCCCCACCCTCTCCCCCTCCAAGACTAATTGGATTTTTTGAAAGTCTGGTTCTCTGGAAGCCTGTTACATTCCCTCATATTAGGGAGAATAATTTCTGCAAACCATCCTTGAATGTGCAAAAGCATGTTCATTTGCTACCTGTAATCCCACTGAATATTCAGCACCGACACCATCAAGAAGCAGTAATTTCCAAGGCTGCTCTAAGCCCTAAGGCAGTTTCCTGTAGCCTAACAAAAATAAAACACCACCTTATGCTCCATTCCCTGAAGATGCTCCCAGGTTTCATTTTACCTGGACAGCTTGTGCATGGGAACAGAATAGGCTCTGGCTGTAGGCCAATTGCCTGAGGCAGCTGATTGCTGCAAATGGCAAACTAGCTCTTTTACTTATGCCTGCATCTTGGAATGCTGGGCAGGTGCTGCAGCTGTGCAAGAGGTCAGGATGAGCAGGGCAGTGACTGTGCTACCAGAAGGGAATTCTATCAGCAGAAGCAAACAACACACTCAGCTCACCCCCCCCCCCCCCAAAAAAAAAAAAAAAAAAGAGGATCTGATCTCCCTTGGTCAGACCTGGCTCATCTGCTCCAAGTTAGTATAATTTAACCCCATTTATTTTGCTGAGAAGTTGGTTTGCCCTTTAGTTCACCTTAAATGAAGTTCAAGTGATAAGGACAGAAGATCTTCTAGACCATCTTCTTCTATTTCTTTGGGTTTTTTTCAAGTTTAGAGATTAAAGAAAACTCAATTCAAAGAAAGTGAAGGGGTTTTGAGTTTGCTAGGCAATTTTGCCTTGTCAGTATATGCAAATCACAAAATATCAGATCTTACAATAGCAGATAATTTAGAAAGTAGTTGGTAACTATGAATTCCAGAGCATGATAATTGAATCACCTACACAGGATTATGGGGCTACCCATCTCCTAAACAGCATTTGCTTCATATTCTGAGCTAGAATTGGGACAATGGCTTTTTTGTGCATTCCAGTGTTCAGGCAAACAGATTTTTAACTTAATTACATAAACTAGAAAAACAGTAATAATATACAAATTCACAGAAGTGAGCAAACAAATTAAGATTGACAAAGTCATAGTATATAAAATTACATGGAACTATTACATGCTACATATCAAGTTTATTCTCTAGTTCTGGACTTTCAAGGATGGATCAAGAACTAGCTCAGTAATATGAAAAACTGGTAAAAGTGGTAATTTTTAGTTATTCTCCAAAACCTTGGATGTATTATACAACTTATAGGCAAAAAAAATACAAAGTGATTCCAGAAAAAAAAAAAAAAAAGGAAAAAAAAAAGTTAACTAGAAATTATATTGAAGCTTACTCTGAAGAACAAAATATGAAAATGTACTTAATTATTTTTAATAACTGAGCACTCTTCATAAAATCTGAGCATCATCTGGGTGGCATAAAAATTTTTTGATCAAACAATATAACGCATCTGACATTAAGTAACATATGGGTGTGTGGTAATCTGCAGTTTGATCAGTTGCAGAGTAATGGAAAGGTTAACAGTGGGATTAATTCCAGACAGGACATCTGGGCACTATATTTGAATCTTTGGTTTTAAGTCTAGAACTTGCACAGCTTTCATCTGACTCACTAGATGTACCCACAATAAAGTGCTCATTTAGAAAACTGCATCACAGTTCATCAATAAGGGTCTTCTACACAAAATTATTAGAAACAGTTCATGTAATTCCACATAGCAACCGAATTATATTCAGATAATCTAATAATCAACAGTGGAGAATATCAAGTACTTTGAGGAAACATGAAGAATAATACCCGTAGAATGTATGTAGGTGTGTAAAAGTAGGTAAAATGCAAATAACCCTTGTGAATAATACAATGGAGTAAAGTTCAGCATAACAAGACCAAATTAATTTTGTCTTGGTATATGTCAAAAGACCTAATACCAACACACTGAAAAAACATGGCACTTCTGCTTCCTGTAACACCTCACTGACTCCTTCAGAAAAAATTACCTGCCACGCTGAATGTTAAGCGCTCAGCTGAAACTCTTCTGATTTGCCTTTAGTAAAATGAGAGAAGTATTTAAAGATGCAAGACTGCTGCTCTCTCAAGCCATATGGAACACTCATTATAGGCTGACAAGTCACTTTAAGAAGAGAGGAATCTTTACCAGGGAAGAAGTTCTATAATAACACAAGTGGCTTACTTTAACAGTCCTTTTCCTCAACCAGAAACAAAGGACTTTTCAACTACCTGATTTCATAACTTTAAATGACATGAACAATCTTACCTTACCCTTGTAAGAAGTGTGAGGGAGTAATGCTTGCACAGGGCAGCTGCATTTGGATGGCAGGCAATAAATCAAACTTCAAGCTACAGATTCATACTGCAATCTCCCTTCAAGTAAAAATTTCACTGAAATAACTTTAATAATTTATTTAATAAATTCTACTGCCAGTAGGATTTAATTAATTTGAACACTTTCACAGAACTTTCTTGAATGAATGTATCATTATATTGCTAGACCTGTTTGGAATGCTAGATTTTTTCATTCACATAGTATTATATTTGTTTTCATTTATTTTGAGATTTTTATTTCAACTTTAGTGTTAGTTTGACTTCAGAATGCAATTTCTTCCTCAGACATTTTTGGTAACAGAATGATAGGTCAATTTAAAGCAACTGAAATATTTTATTTAAAATAATTGCTAAATTCTATTAGCAGTATATTTATATATAATTCTGTACTCCATTAAGTTTATTCAATCAAATTGACTAGGAGGTTATTTCTTTTTCTTCCTACGGAATCACATAAGACTTTATTGAAATGGCATAAGGAGAAAAATTAATAAATTCTAATAAAGGTATCATTGTACTAGGAAAAGATCATAATAGTACATTGTTACACGTGGCATCCTATCTCTCTCCTGTTTTGTTACTTTCATTCCTTACCTCTTTGTTGGCTCTGTCTGCTTGAACTAATGTTCCATTCAGACATGGCTCTACATAATGAAGTTCTTCATTATACTATAGAGAGAAATAAAAAGTAGGATGAAAAATTTAATTAAAAGCTTTGAAAGATACAGTTTAATTTAACAGTTCAAAACTACAGTGAAACACACACAAAGAAAGAACAAAAGGATTTGGTTAATTTTTTTAACTAGCTGTATTTTTTTTTTCCTTTTAAATGATTATTAATGTTTCAGAGGTCTATACTTCTAAAAAGAAGCATTTAATGGAAAGAATGCCAACATTCAGGTGGAGTTAATGGCTATTATAGACATTAGTTGGCATAAATTGCCTCAAGTTGAAATCCAGATAGTATTAAGAAGTCATATTTGATACATCACAGTCACAACTTCAAATTCTTTGCTACATATAAAAAAAAAAAAACCTGAAAAATATTTGACACACTGGCTAATATTTTGGAAAGTTAATAGTGAAACAACTACACCAAAAAGTCTGTAAGCTTCAGTCAAACCTGGATGCTGCTGACATGATTCAGAATTTCAGTCAAGCAGGAAGCTGTGACACATCTTTAAGGATCTATCTGCTTACCTTGCAAGGTCTAAGTACGTTAGATAGCCCAGTCCTGTTTTCAGAAGCATCTTAAGCATGAACAGAAACTCTCATCTGCTGTGAGTAGATGTTGCAGACTCATGGATGCTTAAGTCACTTGATTGGAAAATTGGGCCTGATTGTTTACGTCTTTTCAACACAGGTCAAATTAATACAGAAGTACCTTCAAAAAGTCTACATTAGTTGTATAGAGTTAACTTAATTCCTCCTGTCATCAATTTAATCTACTCTAGAAGTTATCATAGATTGAACTTTAAGACCTTTGCATTTAGGCTTTAAGCAATTTCACCCTTTCATAGGAATTAAGTGAATCAGAACATTAATAGTAAACTGTGAAGGATTGCATACTAAATCAAGTAAAAAGTTGATCTATGCATTTACTCCCTTCTTCCTCCACCTCAGTAGGAATAAAAAAAGCCTTACAAAGATTCATTACAGAATGCTCCTTAGACAAGGTTCTCTGTCACTGCATGTTCTCACTTTCTCTGCCTGTAGCTCCAAATTTGTTCTGCTCTCTTCAGTTTACCACCACTCCTGTCTCTACACTTGTATTTAGCTATATAGCCCTGCAACCTGTTCCACAGGTTGCTAATGACAGATCTCCCTCTCCCTTCCCCACCACCTTATCAGCAATGTGAACTCAGTTCTACAGCTCTTCTATGACATTTAAAATACTGAATTTAGTGAAATAGCTTCCTGATCTTGAACCAAAATGCTGGTTAGTAAATACTGACTTTTCCACTGATACCCAGTATAGATCTCTTGTTAATTTACCTCAGTAAAAGTCTGCATTTTGCTTTCTAAGAGTCTTGCATTACACTGTTTTCTTGTATTTCCTAGTGTTGCATAGACTCTGGCATGTCACATCTTTGCATGTTACACTTGTGATAGCTGAGATGCAATAGCTGTGAACAGCCAGTCTTTTGCTGAAGGAGGGAAGGAGAGAAATAAAAATCAATTACCTTCCTTTCTGAACTCCTACTCTAAAACCTCAGTCTACTTTCATGTTACTTTTAATTTAAACATTTGATGACATTATTTTATTTAGTTACATTTATCTGTTTAATTAGTTCATATTATTTTGTCACTCTAGTTATTTATTTGCACAAGAGGCATAAAATAAAATTAGTGGGCTAAAATCTGAACTAAGAGGAACAATATAGACAGCCAGAGAGCTGCTGAGCTACACTGTATAACCAGATATTATTCATATTCTGAAATGTGAGATCCATGTGTTTTCAGCACACCTACACAAGAAGTTTACATTTACATTATTAGGCATATGTGAATATCCAATATAGCCCAGCCTAAGATCCAACAGTGAAGCCAATACAGAAAAGGAACCAAGGGAATTTATTCCACTCTCTTCAATCCCTTTCTCCAAAGTTTCACTAACATTACCATGCACAAGGGGCACACAAACACAACCCGCTGCTTAGAGCAATCACATGGAGGTCAGCAATTGGCTGCCTTGCTTTTTCTCAGCCTGATAACACATTAGTTGTACAGAACTTGACTATTCAGGCAGGCTGAAAAGTAAGTTTATCCATTGTCTATTCTGTATAACTAGAAGGACTCTGAAGGAGACACTACATAGAAACCATTTATAATGAAAAATTCTACAAATTTAAAACCAGGAACTATACTAGTGTGCTTTGAATTAACAAATACTTGTATTCTAATCAATTTTTCTAAAATGGTGTGACCAAAGCATTAAAATTAATGTAATATTCTCAGCTCAGTTAATATTTTATTAATTTAATGTTGAGTTTATATTTTTATAAAATCATTTTAAAATTTCAGCATTTGACAAAATTAGTACTTGTTTTATTATAATATTGTTAAATTAATGCATGACTTGGGATTATATTTCAAAGTGAATTGGAAACATATGCCTTTTCTCTTGTTGTTGCAGGCATCTCTGTTCTTGCACCAGTGAACTGACCTTAAATTTTAACACAGGCAGTACAAAATTACATTTCAACAATTTTTTTTGCAATTATATCATCTAGTCCACCAATTTCAGATAGACTTTGCAACAATCTATCTATGAAACTGAAATAATTTTTAATATTATCATGTTTTGTTCATGGGTTTTGTTCATGGCTGAGTTGTTAGGTTGTTTTGTTTTGTTTTGTTTTCTGTCCTACTACATATTTATAAGTGTTAATTGAGTTTTTAACAAAACAGTAATATGTAGCTGACCATAACTCTAATTACAGTTAATGGGAATCCTAAACATTAACTTTTTTTTTTTTTTTTTTAATAAAATACTGAAACTTAGAAGCAAATTGTAAAGCTCTTAAAACTTTTTGTAAAGCGAAATATGAAGAGGAGGTTCCAGGGAGGTCTTACAGCAGCTTCCAGTACCTGAAGGGTAACATACAATCTCACTCAAACATTTGTCTATCGATAAAAGCTATACAGGATTTTCAGTGCTTTCACACCAAGAAGCCCTTTGTGTGGTCTTTGTTGTCTAGTGTTTTGATCACTAAAACATCCCCTCCGGTCTTGACAAATACTATTTACCCTGCTGGCACTTACTCAGCGCAGTGCTTCAGAAGTAACTTTTGCTGATCATTTAGATCACAGTAACCCTGTGATCTGTGCATGCTCACTATGTCTTCCTCCAACATACCAAATTTTAAAAAGAGTTAATAATCCAGCCCAGGCCTATCTACACCATTCCTCACTGAAACATTCACTAGCTTCTTCACATCACTGGTCTCTGTTACCAGTTTGCTACATTTTCAAGCAAAGAAATTTTTTTCATTTATACTATTATTTTTCTTGCCTGGTGAGACAGCAAGGACTATACTGTGACAATTAGTCCAAGAGAACTCCTTAAAACTCCTCTTCCAAGATAACTTCAAGGCGACAGGACAGCACTATCCACTCACTGTCATTCCTGTTACGGCCTCCTTGTTTTCCCGAGTTTCTGCAGTACCTCTTTCAATGCAGTGAATAATTTCAGCTTCATAACTGCATAGTAACTAAACCACTAGTGTTCTAATGAAATTAAACAGCTGAGCTGGTAAGTTGTTACCCATTTTCAGTTGTTAATTCTACAAATAAGACATACTCATCCTGAAAGAGGAGAGGAAAGGATCTTGAGATGAAAAATTGACCTCAGTCAAATGCTATATTTACCACAGTAGTTACACATCTTTCTAAATATTAATAATTTCTTTTACTAACCAAAGTACATACTAGGTGTAAGCAGGAGGGCTGCAGTGGCAGCCTCTGAGGGAGCGGGTGGCAAACCGCCCCACATCAGTCACAGCAGGTTCCAGCCGGTTCTGGCACCAACTTGAGCAACCTGGAAGGCGCCAAAACGGCAACAACAAACCGGAGGAGGCTACAGCATCCTCAGGCAGGCAGGCATGAAGAAGAAGCCATCAAGGGCTGAAAACATGTAGAAATCCAGCTTGAAATGTGTTCTGCTGAAAGGGGTGCACTTCTGGACACCCTTCCGACCCTGCAGTAAGCTGCGAAAAGGGGCAGTAAGAAACAAGCACAGAGCTGCTGACAGAAACCTACACAGGACCTCGATCTCCCACCCCACCCAGCACCTCACTCAGGGGAGTGAAGGGATTGAAACCAGCAGGTAAGGTTTGCTGAGGGCAGGGTGCCAGCAGGGAAGGTACTAGACACAAGCTGAGCCTGGTCAAGGGGGAAGAGACGCTCAGCTGGGTGTTTCTTTCATCTACTTATTTGCCAAATCAGTGATTAGATGTTTGTGTTAATTGGCAATAAGTTACATTAAAAATCTGTGACCCCATGCTGTTTTATGAACAGCTCAGTTAATTTTCAATTAAATTTTAAATTGGAAAAGAATTACATTTAGATATTTCATTCTTGCTTTTTTTGAAGTATTTAAACAGTAATTCTGCTGTATTACACCTTGGATTTTAGCTACATATTTATATCTTTTGTTATAGATATGCCTTTTGGTTTTCCCAAAATAAAAATTTTCACTTTTTTTTTTTCTTTTTTTATTCCTAAATCATTCACTGTAACTGTCACAACTACTGATAAACACAGATTATACACCAAAAAATATCTGGTCAAGTATCTTAATAATTACTTCATTGAAACATTCCTAAAATTTACCAAAGTTATTTCGATTGGAGTTCATTTTCTGAAGGACAGTAAACCTTTTTTTGATACAGTATGTAAATATGTTTTTCTACTGTGTGAGTTTCTGCTAATTATGCAATTATCATGCAAGGAAATTGATAAAAATGTTATTGTGAACTGACAGCTCACTGTTAAAACTACAGTAAATGCACACATTGTTCAAGCATATATAGAATCACAGAATGGTTTGGAGTGGAAGGGACTTTAAAGATCATCTCATTACAACCCCTCTCATTACAACCATGGGCAGGGACACCTTCCACTAGACCAAGTTGCTCTAAGCCCCATCCAACCTGGCCTTGAATACACTTCACTCTTACTGCAATCTCAAAAATTAGTACTGGTATCTGTAGGGTAATTTATTTTAGTACATAAAGAGCACTTGCTTTGTAACAAAAAAGGCCAAAATCCTCCTAACATTAAAGAGTTTGAAGACAATGTTACTATTTATAAAGTATTAGGGAAATATTATCAGCAATGTAGAATTTCAAAAGCCACCAATTCCTTCTCCCTCTCCCCCAGCCCAAACATAGTCACAACGCCAATTTTGGACTTTTAAAGCCATCTTACCTACATGATTAATCCCATTACTTTTAAATACTGTAAAACTATCCTCTTTTCATAGATATAAGACATATACGTGGAAATCTAACTACCATACACGAGTAACAAGAACTACTGATGATCTAATTTATCACTGAGCTCTGCACATACATTTCAGATTCACACTAAGGAAGTATGAACAACGGGGAGCTGTGCCAGCCTTTTATGCCTTTGAAGCTTCAACAAAGGTAAGATCTGGTTCTATTCTGGGAATAAATTTTTTAGCAGGTTCTGGTGGGATAGGAAGAGGGTAATGGTTTTAAACTAAAAGAGGGTAAATTCAGACTAGATATAAGGAAGAAAGATTTTACCATTAGGGTGGTGAAACACAGGAACAGGGTGCCCAGAAAAGTGGCAGATGCCCCATCCCCAGAAACATTCCAGATCATGTTGGACGGGCCTCTGAGCAACAAGATCTGTCCCTGCACATTGCAGGGGGGTTGGACTACATGTTCTTTAAAGGTCCCTTTGAACCCAAAATATTCTATTATTAATTCTTACATATTAACCATTTGCAATTTGCACTGTACTGAAGAAGCTGAGGAGGAGGGAAAGAAACAGGGAGGGAGAGACACCATGATAACAGAGGTAGTGGGACACATCCCAAAGTTAAAATTTAAGGCAATGCAGAAAGTTTAGGCAAACTACAAAACAGACTACTATTGTTTGGAACTATCAAACTCAAGACAACTTGTTCAAGGGGTTTCAGATTGCAACTCACATAAAAACAGTTTGAAAACAGTATCACCTAAGAAAAATCAGTGTTTATCCAGTTGGTTCAGATGTCATCTTATATCCACCACCTATCTGCAACATTTTTCAACTGTACCGTTTGATGTAAAACATGACAGATAGCAACAAATTATGGAAGGAAAACAAACAAATAAACAAAAAACACAAAAAAAAAAAAAAGGAAGAAAAATCCCAAGACACTCACAGCAATTATATTGAAGAAGTCATCATCTCCAAGGGTATCCAAAATAGATGAAACTGTCTGTTTTGCAATAGTCAATCGAAGCCCTTTCATACTGCCACTGACATCTACTAAAATTACCACATCTTTTGGAGAAGTTGCTGCCTGGATGTACCTAAGACAAAAGATAAAACATCTTATTCCTTTAAACACTCAACTTTTCTTCCTTTCAAATCTCTTACATACTGATAGTCATCTATTGCCTACCACTTTCTATTTCTGCAGTCAAATGCAATGACTCCATTTTCATCAGGTTCCCATTTAATTCCTGTTTAAAAAACGAGATAAAAATATTAAACTAAAACATTTTCACAGAACCTGTTAAAAATATATTTATGGCACTGGGGCAAAGTAGCATTTAATGGACTTTCATACTGATATGTGGTTAAAGATAAAACTTCAAAGGTAACAACATATTTTAAACTGTTTCTATAGAAATAACAGAAGTGATCTAATTGCATTTTATTACAAGTGCTGTGAAAGTAAACTTTAAAACGAGCTTTTGAAGTCTTTAAATGTAAAGATGTCAGGTAAGTGGAAGTCTAAGTACTGGACAACAAATTAAAATTGTCTTACTGTATTCATCAATAGAGCATAATAACTAATTTCAGTACTATATGAAGGGTCTAATCCTTTTGCCCTCCTTTCTCCACAGTCTTTTTAGAAGTTGTTTTTCATACATTTGTATAAGTATAGCAGAAAAATAATGATTATGAGCATGAGTTATCCTGGAAGCTTCACCTCCAAATGCTGATTGGTAAAAAAAAAACCTCAATGTAAATGTTGAATAGAAATATCCCTTTCCAAAAACTGGGCAAAATCAAACCTCAAGTTACTGTTAAAGTGTGACCATACTCAATGAAATTTGCAGCCATACCATTCCTGTATTTTTAGTAAGAACTTGTAATCTTCTTACCGGGATATTGTCTGAAAAATCCTTTTGCACTTCCAAAATATTGCCAGATGAGAGAAGGATCACGATCAAAGTTATCCACAAACACCTTATTTAAAGATTCTGACCAATACACTCCATTTACAATGGCTGGATCTGGGGGAAAATAAAAAAAAAAAAAAAGAAAAGTGATTTTCCCTAAATACAGTCCCTTGAACTCTATCATCATCAGCGTGTTCAGTACCCAAAAATCTAGTCACTGCAAAATTCTGCAGAATATCTTTTGGTTTCCTTTGTCAATTAAGTGATTCAAAATAAACTATACACTTAAATACAGAAGAGACACCAGATACATTTTTTAGATACATTAAAATTGCTCATTAGACCACCTATCTGGAACCACTGTATCACATGTTCTGGAAAACATAAGGGAGTCCACCTAGTAATAGACTATTTCGTCAGTTACTTTCCCTAAATGCATGGAATGTCTCATTGCAACATGTTATACATACACTTAGTTTTTTAATTTTCAACTTGGCAAGGCTGTTCTCACTATATCTGGAAGTTTATGTATGGCAACACAAAGTGAAATACTTTTTTATTTTACACTTCAGCGAATTATGATATATATACAAACACAAAATCTCATGACAAATAACATTAATTTTTTATTTTGAAAACATCGGACACATTTCACAACAATTACCTCATTATTTTTGATTCCCATAGAAAGAGAAATACAAAGCATATCCTTGATTTTGAAAATAAACTATTTCTGTTTAAAACATCCCCATATACCAAGTACCTAAAAACCCAGGCTGCTCAAGTATGTTTTGACACTGATTTGGTTAGATAGCAGGAAATAATCAATAAATCATAAATAAACTAACATCTCTTTAAAAGCTTGAAACTGTGAATTTTTAAAGAAGAGAAACAATTAAGTTATAATAGATTCTCAATTCAGTCTGTATGTGAAGTCAGCAGTACAGAAAGGAAAAAATGGAACTAAAATCACAGATGTATCATTTCATGTATACAAGTCTGCATATGTGAATACATAGTAAGATTTGTCCAAGCATTTGAAAAAATATTCCCTTTAGCTTGCAAAATAATGTTGCTGTGCTGCTTTCAGAAAACTGCTTAGCATGTATTTTAATGGAGTGGAAAAAAGGTGAATTGTTATCTTTCCTTACATTCATTAAGAAAAACAGCAGAAAAAGGAAAGTGTCTCAGCTACAAATCTTTGAATTATACTTTCATCTTAATATTCAGGTTTACATAGAGGGACTGCTGAAAAAGCAAGGTCAACAAACAGATGATGTTTTTGAAACATGTCTAATATAGTTACTTTTTTTCTCTAGAAGATGAAACACACATTTAAAATCTGTCCAAACAGACACGTATCAAACAAAGCAATGTCAATAGTCCAATGGTTCTACTTCAGTCTTGCCTAGCTGGCAAAATCCATTGTCCAGGATTCTGCGTTTACTCGAATAAAGGTCTGTGATTAAGACACCACTATATAACTTTCAAGACTGGCTATCATGGAATCTATGACCATTTTGTCAAAATATGTGCCTGTTTCAGTGCCCCAAAATTTTGATCCATTGTTCAGCATTTAGACATTACATGAGAAGTGAAGCATGAAAATGAGAATCCTTGGTCCAGCAGAACTTCCCAGTTCTGCTCCTATACACAGGTTCTGAATCACTAGAAAGCACAGCGGCATTATTGACTCAGCATTACAATACTGAGATTGAGATAAGGTGACAAGTTTAAGCCAGCTTTGAAGAAAACGAACATAGTTCAGAGGGTTGATTTTGGTTTGTTGTTTTTTTCCTTGGAAGTGTTGCTAGAAAGAAAAGAAAAAAAAGAAAAAGAAAAAAAAAAACTTTTCCTTGGCCTTTAGAGGATAACAGGCTCTTCATATTTCATTCAATCGTCAGGATCAGTGAAAAGCCACATCAATCAGACTAAATATAAATTAAGACAGAATTATTCTAGTCAACTATAGAGGTTCTTAGCAACTGACATTCAGATCTGATTCAAAGCCTGCACGTTGCAACTTAGTTTCTTACAGTGTCATCAGTTCACCAGATGTGTGTTCTAACACGAGTTCCTCAGGGGCTAATTTTTAATGACCTTTCTAATGAATCTGTGCTATTGTGCCTCCCAACGCAGTGATAACTTCCTTTAAATTCTACATTCACTCCAGCTATATAAGGTCATGGGACAACTTTAGTTGTCCACCTATTAAGCTCTAAACTGAACGTGAAATCCTTCCATTTGAAATATATATATATATATATATTTAAAAAATGCACAAAGTCACTGTAAAAAAATTTTATATTAAAACTTCCTTACCACCACAGCAGTGAATTACTTTTTTAGCCCATTTATGATGAGCCACTTTACATGTTTATATATCTGTACTACAGATTAGAGAGCTCCATGGCAATACAAGCAGGAATTTTTCTTTGAGCATGATTGGTTGAGTCTATATTCCACAGTAGGTTGACAACATTAATCACTAATCATCCAAATGCTGATCTCCATAAACATTAATCCAGTCGTTCTGAAACTAAAAGGAAAATTTTAGCTGAAAGGAGCATTAGGCAGGCATTTTAAATAAGAGGGCACAATTAAAATGTCATCTATGATGACTGGGTTCCTTCAAAATGAAACCGCAGTGACAATTCACTACCTTCCTACGTCTTGCATATCTACTGTGCTGGCTGTTCTATTTACAATATACCAAACTGCATTTTACACATCAAACATTTTTATTAAAAAAAAGCATATAAGGTCACACTCAAAGAAAAGTGGAGCAGGGAAAAATATATTCGAATTTTAGTAAAACCACTAAATTGCTTGAATTGTCCCCACTACTTCATTTAGAAACAGTATTCTTAAGTTTTTATATTACTGCTGAATGTCATCTGCACCCCTAAAATAGCTGTAAATAGTGGTAAATTAATGCTTGTGAATATTCAGAAATTTTGGGAGGAGAAAAAAAAATGAAAGATAAAGCTCCATATAAATATGAAATCATTAATGTGATATTATGAAGGTCAAAGACAGTAAGTGTAAATAGCTTCTGCCACAACACTGGAAACATAATTTCTGCTTTTGCTCCCTGACAGTAACAGCTAAAAAATAATTAAAATATTTCCTTTCCCTTGCCTTTCAGATGGGCTGCCTCACAATTATACGGGGTTTTGCTCCACTGCAGGTTGTGTAGCTAGTTAACTGTTTGTTTACCAACATTTAATATAACCCCCCCCCCTAGGGCAAATAGATACACTGACACCAATCTGAAACATAATTTGCCAAAGAGTAAAAATGCATGTAGCAATTAAGCTGCTGTCATAGATATTGCTGATCGGAAGAAATAGGGCTGGAGTCTCAACAGAGGCAACCAAGGTGTGCAGACTGCAAGATGTGCAACAGCGTGCCAAAGGTTAGCGCTATAATGAAATGCATTTTAATTCACAGAATTCATAAAAATACCTAGAATAGAATAAGTCTGTGGAATTAAACTACTACATACGCAATACATTTTGCTTTCTAATTATTCCAGCAAGCTTTATAGAAAATAAGGGAGGCCACTGAGGAATCCAGTGATTATGAAGAAAACACAGAATAGTGCCCTTTCTTGACATAGTCTGCTTTATTACCCAGAAAAAAATATTACCAATGATCCTTAGTTTTTTTCCCCAAAATGGTCTGAAGACCTCAAGGGCAGCCCCTAACATTACAGATCAGTACTGTCATCCAACAAAGCAGTATGAGCACAACATACAGGACTGAACACTGGAAAAGGAATGCAAAATCCAGCACCCTTTTGGCTCAAAGATAGCAATAATATTAGCTTCGTTTTGAAGACACTGACAACATATTTAGTCTGGTCATATTTTAAAGAATAACAAAATCACATACTCTGCTGGGACATACACCAACAATCTAATAATTATACTACTCAACACTAATATGAATGCTTTTCAGGGTGGTCCAACATATTCAAGAGCTGGGGCTGGATGCCAATTTTGGCAACTGCCTTTGCTTTTTTCTCTCTTTCCCCCTCCCTCTGCCTCATGCAGATGCATCAGCTCACAGATCAAAGCATCTGGCCATCTGTAGACACAAAAGAAGGTGTTTGTCCACTTTGCTTCATGTGCTGAGAACCATTCACCAATATCAGAAATCACATTCCCTCCTCATAAGTATAGGAGGTGGTAAAGACTTCAAGTGTGCGACTGTATTAGAGGCATAACAGTAGGCACTTAGATGTGTTCAGCTTCCAAAATTGCCCTAATAACATTCCCCTCCTCCTTTGAAGTGGCAGGAAAAGTACTGGAGTATGGCCAGATGTGTTTATTTTTATGCTGTTTCATGTGTGAGTTTGAGTTTTTTGGTCATTTTTGGTTTTGCTGTTTTGGGTTTTTTCTTTGTGAACAAGATGGTCTGAGATTCAACTTCAGTTAATCTAAAAACCAGAATTACACCTGCAAACTCCTCACTAATGCCATTCTGGGAGAGAGATTCAGTTCTGCCTCTAAGAGCCTGCCACCAGCTGAATTATTAAAAATGTTCTGCCACAAAACAGTGTACCTTTGAGGTCATCCACTCAGCTACTAACCTGGTTTGACCCTGCTCAGCTTAGCAGATGCAACAGCTAAAAGCAACCAGTATGTCGGCAGACCTGTGAATCAGTTAGAGCTCTGTGTGTTGTGTCCTGTGTGCTTTGGATTAGTGTTAAATTATTATTTTTCCCTAAATTGAGTCTGTTCTGCCTGCAACCTTGATTGGTGAAGAACCCTCCTTGCCCTTTGTCTTGACCCATGAGCTTCTAGTTGGTCTTTGTCCTCCCCATCCCAGAGTGTGCAGGGGTGGGAGTTGAGTGGCCACAGGGCTGCTTCTTTGTTGTCATGGCAGGCCCAAACCACAACTGTCCATCCCAGGAAGAACCAGAAAGCTGCTGCCTTAATAGAGCTGTTGTCACAGGAGTCAGGGACACGGGGGAGTTACAGCTATCACTAAGAGTCTAACAAAACAAGCTTTCTTACCCAACAATTGCTAAGAGCCCTTTAGCTGAGGAGTACTAAAGTTGAAACCCAGTAACCCTGTCAGATGACTCCATAAATTAATTACCACAGTTACCAGGATATTTCTCTGTTTTCAGAAAAACACACTTATTTCCACATATATGCACATAAGAATTTAAGACTATGAAACCTGAAAGATCTGTGAGAAAATACCACATCACAGAACTTTAGGATGCCAGCGTGTGACTGAGAGACAGGGCAAACAACATGAAAAACCACTGCTAGAAACAGTTTTCCAAGTAGGAAAGGGAATACAAATGCTCAGAACATAGGAATTAACCAAATGGACCCTATATGCATTGCAGTTTGATCACAGAAGAAAAATTAGTCTTGAATATTGAAAAAAAGAGCCAGTTCTGACACATGGCAGGCAGAAATCTCTGCACAGACTGGTGGAACAGTGATTAGCAGCAACCAGGAAATCTAAACCTCTGCAATTGGCAGGGCAGGAAGAAGTGTCATGACAATACAGGAAGCCAGTGGAACACATGGCAAATTAGAAGAAAAGAAAGCAAATGTGACTGCTGCTAAATGAAGCCAACTGTGCTGTAAAATATTTAACACACAACATACCAAAAAGGACAATTTTTGCAGAGCTGTCAAAGTGATATATGACAAAGACAAGGCACAGCCTTTGAAATAAAAATTTCTCAAGGAGAGTCCTGTTCACAACTCTTTACAAAAGCCGTTTAAAACACATCATGCAAACCTGTAAATTAACATTTCACCATCAATGTCTGATTCCTATTGCTCAGACATGCAGAAAGAGACACTGAACTGCAGAAACAGGCCGACTTAGTTACATGACACAGTGCAATAAGGACCAACAAATAATGCTTTGAACAGGAGATGTTACAGACCTAGTCGTATCAACACATCGTGTCTTTCACATAAAAAAAAATGGAGGCATGAGAAGCTTTAGAGAGAAATGGTTTAGAATATAAAATGCATTACAGTCACACTGAGCTATAATAACTAAACCTCTACTGCTACATTCCAAGGAGTATCAACATAGTATGAATGTGAGAGTATCAGGTATGACAGCACACTTCTCTATTTGCAAGACAAGTCATTCTGTCTCAACCTCTCAAATCAACGGTCTCTTACTGCTGTAGTGCTTTATAATCCTGGTGTTGCACTTCTTCCTTGCACAAAAGACCTTGCATAATTTGAGAAGAAGGGAAACTTTACTCAAAAATGTTTGGAAATGTCTGAGATATGAAAATGTTCAGTTGGTTCAAAACCTCTGAAGCTAATATTAAAACATACTCAAAACACTGAACAGATGCACATCTTGGGATGAATACATTACAAAATCAGTTATGGATTCTTAAACACTATTTCTCCTTCAGGAATGTGCCAAGTAAATGCTGCAAGAAAGACACCTAGATAAACAAAGCAGAGTGTAAAAATGTCTTTGTAAGTTTTTAGCCAAACAATATTTTGAAACAGTTCATATTCTAGCCAAGCACGCTGATACTTGACCATAAGAGTAAGCCTTCTTTTCTCCTCTTCACACGACAGAGATCCAATAAAAATCAAAGGGTCTGTGTTATGTAGCAGGATATTATTACTGTATACTTAAATAGTAGACAAAATTAATAAAATTAGATAAACGTAGATTAAAATATACTCTCTTCAAGCTCAGCAAGTTCACTTGAGTTCAAAGAAAGGCTGTCATTTCCTTGCTGCTTATTCAGATTTTCAGTCTAGCAATACTTTTGCTTTTGTGTTTTGTTTACTCCATTCTTGAAAATTTTGTCTTTATAGTCCACACTCAGGCCCTTAAATTCAAGGGGTTCACAGGACATTTCTCTCATTGGCCATTCCAATGGTAACATCAAGTGAGGACAAAATTCAGCACGAACATACAAACTAAGACATTTTCTAGAGATGCAATCAGTGGGACCCAATGTGAACTTATGTTCCTGGAACTTAATTAAGGCAACCGACCTCCATGTGTTCACTGTGAGCCTGTTTACACACATACTCAGGAAGTGCAGTGCAGCAGGGACCACACTGAGCTACTGACTCCAGGGCTGGAAGTCACAGAGCTGAACCAGCATGGCAGGAAGCACAAGCTAATGATGACCCTTTCAGTAGGTTTCATTAGCTGCAAGTTCACACTCTGTAGTAGCCTTTCAATGCTCTCAGTTGAGCTCCAATGTGTTCTGTGGATATGTCTTTATACATTCCCATATGGGTTACTTTCTACCCAGGCCCAAGTAGACAGAAATAACAGCATTAAACAGCTGCTGGTTCCAACCCTTCATGATGGGAGCTAGAACAGTGGCTCCACAGCTTCTAATCAGTTATCAGATAAGTTAATACTCATCAGAGACAGTAATACAGAGAAAGAAAAGGTAAAAGAAGACACAGTAATTTTCTACTCTTATAGGCCAGTGGTAAATTATTGTCACGTTCTTGCCCCTGGAAGCAACAAGCAAGTAGGGGAAGCATCATAATTAACAAAGGTGTCTCCGGTCAAAAAGCATCTTAATATTATACCTGACAGTGTGCATTAACATTCACTGGCTCACATCTGTCCAAAGGCAAAGCCCAACCCCAAGTAACTAAGCAACAGCTGCTGAATGAGGAGTGGTAGAAAGTAGGGCTGTTTAGAGGAAAAACTTAATGTTACCATGTAGTCTGTATCTGACATCTAGTTGCCATGGTGATGTGGATGTTTTAAAAACATTCAGATTAGATCCACAGCCGGAGACACACAGACTGGGATACAAGCAAGATAAAGCACAGTACACATCTTGCGTGGTAGTGCCAACATTTCCAAAAGGCTCACTCTTAGAGAATTGAATAAAGGGGAGAAAAATAATAAATAAATCTGTGAAGCTGCAGCCCTTTTTGCAAGAACAAAGCAGCAGCCTGAGTAGACTCTGGGAATCGGATCTGAGGCAGAATATGAGCAAAACCAGATGGAACAAGTGGAGAAGTCTGTGCATCTTTGTCCAATAGCCAGCAAGAGTTAAAACAAAGAAATTCAGGAAGATAGAAAATTCTCTGCAACTTTGACTAAATCAGAGAGACTAAGAAAGTCCCTTTTAGATTAAACAATGTCCAAAGTTAGCCAGACAGTGCAAACACTATCCTAGAGATGTTAAAACGCAAAAGCAAATGATTTAGAAGAACTTCAAAATACATTGTGGTTTAGGACAATATGTGGCCATGATTATTTAAATAATAACTGCAGGATGTTGAATTTTCAGAAGTATAGTCCATAAAATCATATACTACAGTGATAGACAGATTTTATTTCTTAATTTCACACCTTGCAGGAAAAGGCTTTTACATATCTGCTAGCTGCAGATTATAATCTTTTTGCATCACTTGAGAAATGAATCTTTTTGGTTCTAATATTCTAGAAAATAAGTAATCTCAATTTTGAAGGCCACTTGGAAGGCATTGATAGGAAAGTATGACTGAACGATATTCATAGCTCTTTTTAAGTATCAAATTGAAAAAACCCTCACTTAATCATAAAATGGTTGTGGTTCATCACGTTTCAATATCTTTTAGAGAAGGGTCTATTACATGCAGCAGGTTTTTTTTCCTATGCAAGCAAAACTTTTTATTAGAGTCTGCATTTATTGACTTGTAGTGCATAAACTCGTCTTTTAACATGCACTGAAAATCATGCAATGGAAATACCATTTGACACAAGTAATATTCTTTACCAGTCCCTAAGTTGCTCAAGCAGAACTTAAAGATAACTTGTGAAGTCTAAGATCAACTTTTGCAATGTTTCCAGCATTCAAAAAGTAAACATGGTATGCAGAAAAGCAGACCAGACCTCATGCTTTTGTTACTAAAGATACCAAGTTCAGAATTGTTCAAAGACACATTCATACTGTTTACAAATAATTTCTTAAAGTATTAATTATTATGAAGATAGAAGGATAGGGAGGAAGGAAACAACTGCAAGAAAAGAAAGGTAACATTTTATGTTAAGACAAGGGGTAATGGTTTTAAATTAAAAAATGACAGATTCAGACTAGCTATAAGGACGAGATTTTTACTATGAAGGTGATGAAACACTGGAACAGGTTGGCCAGAGGTGTTAGATGCCCCGTACCTGGAAAAATTCTAGGTCAGGTTGGATGGGGTTCTGAGCAACTTGTTCTGGTTGAACATGTCCCTGCTCACTGCAGCAGTGGTTAGACTTAATGACATCTAAAAGTCCCTTCCAACCCAAAATGTTTTATGATTCTATTATCTACAACCCAGCAAACAATATGAGAGCACACCAATAATTGATTGCCAACTTTCCATAGTAGTAATATTAATAATAATTAGTACTAATAACACAAAGTTTTTAGACAAAGGCTTAAGTCCCATGATAAAATCCATCTTTTCAACAGTCAGTAAGTAACAGGCAACAAGGGAGATAGAGAGGCACAAAAGACAGCACACATGCTACAAATAATTGTGTCATTAACAAAGTTATAAGGGAAAGAGATAAAGCCTATTTCTGCTGAAGAGTACTGCAAGCTAGTAAAAAATGAGCGAATCAAATACATGAAGTCATGGAAGAATGCTAAATATGGGTTGTCCACATGAATTGTGAAAATAATAAGAGCAATAATAAAAACTGAATTGAAAACCATAGGAAAACATAGGATATTTATTGTCATCTTGTCTCTGAAATGAGTGGAGTCCAAATGTATTTCCAAGACTTGTAAGATACTTTTTAGTTTCTTATTTTATAAATCATATTTACTTCAACCAATCTCTGTTACAGCATCAAAACAGTTGCTAATACTTGAATGTATTTCAAAACCAATGGTGTGGAATTAGCCTCAGTGTGATATCAATTTCAAGAAAAAATAATTTAATCTATTATTAATGAGGATTTCTTTGTCTTTCTACATTTTTTTTTAATTGTATTTTGCATTCATGAACTTTTTTTTTTTAAATGCTGGTGACACAGCTTGAGACTCTCAGCAACATATTGTGTGCCTTATGTTTGTTAGTTGAGTTGACATAAACCATATCTCCTGTTGACAGAAGTGCTTGAAAATATTCATGGACTTCAGCATCCATCACAGAAAAAAACTGCAGTAATGGAAAGCACTGATAAAATCCCTTCCTGTACTTCAAAACCACCAGAACAGCAGCTATACCACAGTGTGAGGATAGAAAGAACAGACGGAAGACAGCCAGCCAGACTTCTCTAAGTTAAAATTTATACTATTGCTTTTATTTTTCAAAGCAGCAGATCAACTCTTGTACTCTATAAGACTGATCATTCAAAATTTATTTTATATCCTGGCTCTTCTGCTCTGTCAGTAAAGAGAGAGCAACATTTTGCGCTAAGGCTACTTCTTCATTATCTAAATACACCTGGACAGCTATCTGACAACCTGCAATCTACTGTCTTTTGTTGTTTTTTTTTAACACCTTAAATAAAAACAATTTGGATAAATTAATTATTCACTTGGTCATGACCACACTATTCTCCAGCTTCCTTAAAAAAGATCTTCCCTGTAACATACCTCTGCTTCCTGACTTAGCACAGAACCAGGCTCAACAATGTAAAAAGATAGAAGTAATTTATTAAGGCACCTGCCAGTTTATGATAGCAGAGATTTTATGAGCTAACCAGTCTCTGGGCTGTTGATAGGTATTTGCCAAAGACTAGACAAATGGTTAATTTTTAAAAAATCCTTCCTAGTTCCTGAAGAGCAACTAGCAAAATGCACGTAGCATAGTCTAGGGGTAGGAGAGAAGGAATTGTTATTAAGCAGAAGTCAATTATGATTATTTGATTTAAACTGTATTGTTCACCTGCTCCCCTCTCAAATACATTCTAGTAGGGAATAAAGACTAATTCAACTATGACACAAAAATTTAATCATGACCCCAACATGTATTTCTCAATCATGTGGCAGTGCTATGAAACATAAGTTGCTTGATTTATCAAAGGATGGGAAAATTCAGTCTTTTGTAGTGGTAGACGCTATGAAATGTCAGACAAAGTTGTAGGAAAATGCTGAGAGAAGCGTATTCAATATAAATTAATATGACAACATTAGAAAAAAAAAAAAATCAGTGTAAGCACTGTGCTAGAAATTCATGTAACTTCCTTAATTTAAAATGTAATCATATAAGCAAAATGTTGAAATACTACAATAGCATAAGCCAAATTTTCCACTGTAAATGAAAGCTGGAGAATAACTGTCCAGACCCAACACTTTTTGAGGAAATTTTATGCTTTTTGACATAGAACCATTGAATAACAGAATCATCAAGGCTGGAAGGGACCTTCAAGTTCAACAAGTCCAACCGTCCACCCTACAATGCCTAGCCACTAAAAAATCATATCATTATTAAAATAAATAATTGATTCTAATATATTTTGTTCTCCCTGCATAGGGCTTACTTCCTCACTGAAGGAGAGTCCATCATCTTTTAGATGGGACATTTATTCACATCAAGTCTCTGAAAAAGAAAAATTTGTTTAACTATACATACGTGCCCAGGCGCTGGTATTTTAATTCAGCTTGAGAAAAAAGTATGAATGCAGGAAGGTGCTTCAGAGTGCCTTTCAGAATCAGAAAGTCATTGACAGAAGAAAGTTATTATTGTAACTTCATTACATGTAGTCATGTTAATATGCTCCTTTTGGGCATTACCCACTAAATCCTGCTTTTCCACATACCAATCAACATTTCACCTCAGGCACCTGAAAGACAGTAACCAATTATTTTCACAAAGCCTAAGAATTCTCTCAAGCCAAGAGTAGACCTTTCCCTGTTTAAACTAATTTGAACAGACATCACTGTAAATTAAAGTAGGAAGAAAATTTTTTTGAACAGGCAACTAAGGCTTGCAAAGCTGTGGGATGTGCTTAATTCCACTGTCAGCTGTGTTAACAGGATGAAGGCTTATCCTCTAGCAAATATTCCTCCATTATAAAACTCAGCAAGTAAAACAAGATTATATATATAGTAAACTAGAAATTACAACAAAAGAAAATAACTACCATTAGTTTAAATCAACTTATGTAAGCCCACATCCTTTCTATTGCCAAGAGAAACTATATTTCTTCTCTCTTTTTTTTTTTTAAAGGCAAAATCAGACAATGCTCAAGCTGCATCTAATCTGATCTCAATAAAGAGATTATCCACTTATGTCAGTCTACCTCTATTGGCACATGCTTACCTCCTTCACCATCTCTCAGAGACTACTGTTGAGAGCTGGTAGATAAACTCACAGGAACTCCCTTCCTAGTTCTGTCAAAACTATTCTATTTTCAAACACTGCTAGGAAAAAAATGCTGACCTCCAGGAAGAGCTAAGGGAACAGCTTATGAGAGCTGGTTTGAATGGGACAATAACACCCAGCAAGCACAAGTGGCAGATAACAGTAATTTCCTATCCCCCAATAACCTGCAGCTGACGCCATATATCCATTTGTGTCTTGAGACACTTCACAACTTCTTTAAAGGTAACTCATCTCCAAAACAAGGTACAGAAAGCCTTGTCATGATCCTAAACACAAAAGAGATGGAGGAAGAACTAGCTCAAAGAAAAAAATGAAGGTGCAAGTTTGAAAGTAGGAGAAAGTGGTTCTGGTAAACAGAAGAAAGAAATTAATGAGAAAAACTGTGCAGTTGTCAGAGTGCTAATACAGGCCTAAATGGGAACAAATCACAGTCAGTGCAAGGATAAAACCATACAAGTTCACCTAAGAGTTAGTACAAAAATAGGCCTGAATAACCACATTGATTCTCTGTGCCTTCTTGGGAAGACACAGAAAGGAAATGGAGGCAGCAGATACCTACTAGGAAATTAACACTGATTTAATTCTAAAAAGAATTTTTCATTTCATTTTAAAGAACATTTAGAAAGGTTTCCTTTGTGTGTAGAATATTTTTACTCCACACCAAATCTGAAGGCAGAGCTACAGTGATGATATTATGAGACATAAGGTTTTTAGAACCAGTAATATTTTTGATACTTGAAAAAGCTCTTGGGCACAGAAGCCTCTCTTTAGATCTAAATTTCTCACAGTGAAGAAATTATTACACTGAGCAGATTTATTCTAAACAAAATCTCAGTAAAGACCAAGTTTTCTTTATCCAGCTGTGATTAGAAACCATTTCATTTTGCTATTCTGTTTCTACTGTAAAAGACCTGCATCACTTCACTTTTCATTGTATTTATTTGTAGCTAGAGTGAGATTTTGTTTACCAGTGTAAAAAAAAATATTTTCAAAGCCATCAAACTGACAAGAGTAATGTGCCCAAGAATCTTACCATCTACCCAACAACCAGAGGCTGTAGACACCAAACAACTTAAAATCCAAAATTAATTACTTAATTTTTTGTAAAAACAAAATGTAATTAAACAAAAGACTTCATACTTTTTTAGAAAACATACTGCATCAACTGCCCTTCTACATCACTACAAATTTGAACACTTTACAGTTATTCTGGAAATGTTCATGTCCCAGAAATATTCAAGAAATGTTGGAGCAATCACCCAGTAATGGATAAAGATTAAAAAATCTTCCAGATGAGCAGGTGACTGCTGTGATGTATCTAAGTAGCTGCCTGTTTGCATTCCTAGGGATGGAAGAGGCAGGTGCAGTCTAGTAATGATTTTGCCACAGTGTCCTTGACTTCAAGGAGTCCAGCCCTCTCTGGTTTTCGATAAACGGGAGTTTAGTGCTAGCTACATTACTCAATTATGTTAGTTAATGAATTAATCTAACTCTTTTTAACAACTAGTAACACTAGAATGACAGTAAAATTTGCAAAATATAAAAGCCCACAATTCTAAGGACCTAAGGGGAAAACAGAAGGGTACAATAGAAAGAGTTTAAAAGGGGAGTGGAAGTGCTTGTGTCTAGAATTATCTGAAGTCTTGAAAAGCAGAGATAGGGGCTTTCCCCCTTTCTACAAACTGCAAATGTAAAATTTGCCTTGCCATATAAACAAAGACTGACTGCAAAAGCTCAAAACCAGAAATTGTTTTCAGTTGATATTGAGATAATATATTTATAAAAATCTGGTGAATTTCCTAGATTTTCTGCAGTGCTAACTCAAGCAGAGAAGGTCCTGCTGAGTGTCACTTCTTGTACTGTACTATGCTATATTTCACTTTTCAACAGGTTCTGTATTTTAGAATTTTCTGAGTGTATGTCACCAAGACACATTCACCCTCTAGCTTTGTTTTTCATCTACATTCCTCTGAAATCCATATTTATCCACGTATTCATAAGCATTTTCCAAGAAGTTGTAAAACTGCTGAGTGTAAACTCAACAGCAGGAAACATGTCATTACTGTCTACAACTATTGATAATTATTAGGTGACATAGCCTTAGAAAAATAAAACTGGAATAGGTTCTTCAGCTCAGATAAAGCATAACTTGGACAAAGAATGTAGATTTTTAAAAATTTATTACTTCCTACATTATCATACTAACAAAAGTTAAAATGCTACTTGTTTCCTTGTATGTGCTGTCAACTTCAGCAAGATCAGATTTGAGTGTTATGAAGCTTTCTTTTATCACCTCTTTGTGTATATAAATCCATTCTAGAATCCTACTTTTTCCCAGTGCCAATCCTACCGCCAGAAGCTGTGCTTTCAATGCATGGTTGCCAGGAAGTCTTGCTCACATTCCAAATGCCTACTTTTTAATTATATGTCACATTCCTAGGTTATTGTAAATATACAACTAGCATCTCAGAAAATTATGAAGCAAACATTGAAACTACATAAATTTTTAAAACATTAATAATTTTTCGTTATTATTAATCTCTTCTACAATAGCTGTTTAAAATACACCAATTCATATGTAGAAAGGCACATCTGATTATAAGCTATACCTCTGCAAGTATATATGGAAGATATGTCTGAGACAGAAGCATGTCCCAAATCCCTTAGATTCCAAAATAATAGGAGAGAGACAAAAAAGTAAAAAATATATAAAAACTCACTTTGGTCCTGGTACATAACCCTTGTAATTAACTTTATTAGAAAAACAGCAGCAGCTAAATTAGTGTCTTATGCAACTTGTTCTCATACCTGGGCATTTGCCTTGGTACTGCATAGTCCACATTGGATTCAGACTGATTCTGTAGTTTCCAAAACTAAACTCTACTTCTAATATGAAAAAGTAACTTTTTTTCCTCCCTTCCTTTTTCATCTGTAAATATACCTATATGAGATTAGTTCACCAAGAAGCCTTTTGCCTACTTTGTCAGAAATCTGTACTCGGCTGATAGTTGCCAATTACCACATTTCCGGTAAGAAGAAGGAGCTACCACTTACTAAGACAGTTACCACAGAACTTCTTAAATTTTTATTCTTTTTTTAGAAGATACACTGCCTTGTAAATCCTGTGGCTATAGGCAATGAATACACTTTGTGCTTAAAGAGAAGAAACAGGATTCACTGACAGATTTAGGACCCCGATGTGTGCTTAAACCTTTCAAAAGCAAAACATTATCATGAGCAGTCATTTTCAGAGAAAATAAAGAAGGCCAATTCCATCAGAATGTTCTGCAGTTCCAATGGACTGCTAGCCTGGCTGTGCAGCAGCCTAGAGGGCTTTCTGTGCACACTTATCTGTAAAGCACAATCATCCCACTTTTTCTTAATTCCTTCAATATATTAACATTATAGGAATGCTGAAATAGTGTTTCTGAGCCCCATAGGTTTTATATTCCTTAGACCAGTAACTTCTCTATTTTTAACATTAATTGAAGTGCACTGTAAGACTTGGAGAAACTAGGGGACAACAGTGTGCAGGAGAACGAAAAGCCTAAGAGCACGTTAATAAACCAGACCAGCTCTTTGTATTTTGCAGTGATGATCAAGAGTACTCTAAATGCAAAACTGTGATTTATTAAATTCACTATTTTACTTTTCTTTCTACACGTAGGTGCTTGCAATCTGTACTCAAAGATGACACTAGAGTTACACGTATGCTTACAAATGAGGTTGGCAACCTTTTTTTAGTTTGCTCTCATTTTCTTTTTCAAAATGCTCCATCTTAAATTTTAATATCATAGTTTTGCTACTTATCGTTTTTTAACTTTTTTATTTCATCATAAGTGTCATGAAGTTTGCTTTTGGTTTGGTTTTGGAGTTTTTTTCAGTTTCTAAACTTGATGGTTTCCTTAGAATGGGGATTTTCTTTCTAGGGAGACACACATAAGACAGCACCCTTCCAGCAGAACACTAACAACTATCTTCATTTAAAAAGAAACTGGATATTTTTAAACCTTTGGCAACCAGAGTACGGAACCTGGTACTAATAATTAACTTCAGATCAACTAATTAATCCTTTAATCATCTCTTGAATTAGCTAAATGGACTGAGCTCCTGGACTCTTTCAGTCTGAAACACATTTTTCAACCCTTTGATAAGTCCCATGACTCTCCTCCGAATCTATTGCAAATCATTGGCATCTCAGCAAATTAAAAAACCCAACAAAATTAAGGAAAAACCTTAGAATTAGCTTACAAGTCAGAAATTCTTTTTTCTATGTTGACTTGAGAGTCCTGTGGTTAAATATTCAATTATCACACTTGCCTGTTTTCAACTGTGAGTTTGGGCTGTGGTTTTGCCTAGTAATTCAATAAAATAAAACAACCTGGAAACAAACAACAGGCATATTCTGGAGAAACAGTGTTGTGCAGACACTCAGTTGTAAACCCATTAATATCTACTGCCTCTACCCTCAGGCTAGGATTTAATTAACTTATCACCCTTCTGCATTACAAAACTAATGGGCAAAAAAAAAAAAAGTATGCAGCCCTCTTCTTGGCAAGAGTAACATTTCCAGACATTGTCAGTCTTCAAGCCCAGACTATCATGTCCATGTGTAAGGAAAATGTCAGTAACAAACCAGATTTCAGCAGTTGGAATACATTTAAATGATAAAAAATATTATTTTCTGCAGCTGCATGAAGTGATGATTTTGGCTGGCTTGAGTCAAAGTGGAAACAGGAATCATCACAGAGCTCTATCTTCCCCATTTCCACAGGCAGTCCCCTGTATTAGAGGACAAAATAAGATGCAAGAAGCCCTTTGACTTTGACCTTTAACTGTAATTAATCAGAATATAAAAATGTACTCTATACATACCAGGACTACATATCATGCAACTGAAGGTCCCTGTCACCGTTTGACTCGGGTTCAAGTTCGACAACAATAGTTTTACTGCTCTCACCAACTACTCAGGTTAGTTGGCTTCTGCAGAAAAAATATGATTGCCTGAACTCTAAATCTGTTTGCAACCATATTTTTTCCCCTCCTTAGCAAGTCTGGAATGAATTGATTTATAGAAAAACTCAGTTATATAAGTATTAGCACTTGCACAAAAAAAAAAAAGGGGGTTGGTAGCTTTAGAAGTTTTAAGCATTTTTCTAATCTTTTCAAAATATTTCATCTAAATAATTACACAACTTCTCAAATACTCTCTAGGAAGCTTTGTTATTTTGTAATCCCTAAGTTAAGTATTACTGTACTATCTTTGGCTTCTCAAGATTCTGAAGACTGAACCATAACGTTGAAGAGAAGCTGTCATTGCAACTCCTTCTCTTACCAGTCCAATCTATCCAAATTAATTCTCTTTCAACTTATGACTGTACAATGAATTACCACCATTGTTTGCCTGGAACGTATTACAAAGAAAGCATTCAATGTATTTGTAGACCTCTTTTAGTATAGTTAAAATAAGTAAGAGGAACCAGATAATGAGATTAGGCAGCTCTCTACAGACCAATGACAGATATACTGCGGACGTTGTTCAGAAACTTTGGTGCTATCTTTCTTAATTTTTCTTCTATTACTACCTTGAGAAATATAAAGAGATAGATGCTGCATAAGCACAGTAAAATTACAAAATTTTGCTGTCTGATCAAGGGGAAGTGGCAAAGGGAAAATGAATAAACATGTACCTGAGTTCAGTTTGCATTCCCAATTTTTAGACCCAAGTCCATTATTCCTAATATCTAATGTAGCTATTTGTTAGTGCTATGTGCTATCCAGCACCTATAGTCAGGGGAGTAGAAGCATTACTGTAGTTTATTTCTCCTAAATATTGTCTGAAAACTCAGAGCAGCTGTGTATACTGTCCTATAGCTAGAATTATTCCCAAAAGCTTGAGAGCATAAATCTAATAACATATTACCCCTCCCATCTACCTTGCATCTTTCAAAGACACTTCTTGCTCTCAGCAAAGACAGACTTTAACTTATAAGTGACAATGTAACATTTATTCAACTGATTTGGAGATACCAGAATGTAATTAATAAGAATAAACATAGTTTATGGCAGAATTCATGCAAGTCTAATATGCAAATCATTGACCATTCAAATTGCTGAATTGGCACAGAAAATTACAAAACTGTCATACTTTAAGCCTTCTTTCACTGAAATTTCAGTTTAAATGCAAACTGAAAAAAACACTCAATATGTAGTTAATCAGCAGCTTAATTTTAAAAGCAATGTTGAAATAATGTTCAGCCAGAGGAATGATGAAATAAACCAGCTCTTACCCTTATTGTACATATTGGTTGGCACTTGCACATCACTCAGACTGATGTTCACAGGCAAGTTATTGAAGTGGTCATTTGGCACTAGAATGAACTCCTTTCCCAGCTCCAGGTAGTTTCCTTCTTCATCTCGTTCATTTATGAGCACGGCATTGAAGTATTCATACTGTAACAGAAACCCAGATTCAGTATTCAGAACTCACGTTCAGCATAAAAATATGACTTTTGAATTTTTTAACATATCTATCAATCCATTGATTAACATTTATATATATCTCCATCTAGAATGGAAGAAGATATTTTTATCATCTCTCAGAATCTCTCTATGCTCCTAGTACAGCTACATTTCTGAAACCAGATTTATCAGTACATCTCATACTACCATCAGATCTCTGGATGCCCTGAAAATCTTAATGACAGCCCAACAAAAATCCTGAATGTAAACAATGCTTGCTTTATACTTAATACAAAGCTCTTTAGTTTTAAATAATTCCCTGGATAAATATTTAATTATTAATTCTCTGTTTAGCTTATTTCCATCCGTTCAAGAACTGCTATCAGTGCTGAACTAGAAGTGTTTCACTTCACAGGAATATTAAATAAAGCTGTTAGTGCTTACCCAGTGTGTACTGGCTTACATTTCCTAAAGAAAAATATTTGGTTTGTGATTAATTTTACAAATACCATAGTATGTTTCATAAAATTATGCATACTTTAATATGAATGTTTAAACTTAGCAGTGACTTATTTTGATACATAAATTTTTGTCTGCCTGTTAAAGATTCTTGAAGAGTATTTAGACTTATAACCACATCTATAGACCTATAACCAAATAAGCAAAAGCAATTTAGATATTATTTTTTTTTCTTTACAACCTTGTTTAACCAGAAATTCTATCAAGTTTTGAAGGCAACAAACAGTAAACACTACTTTTTAGTCTCCTAAATAACCTTAACCCTTGACAATCGTTTCTTAATTGAAAGAGACCAAAGTTTAGTGTCTTTGAAGAGTTGCATTAACTTAAATGAGTCTCTGTCCAACTATCCATTTGAGAGAAAATCAATGTAAATTGTATTTAGAGATAAATCTATATAAATCTCTTTATATATATATAATCTAAGATCATCTATCTCTATACAACCTGTACAAGGATAAAAATACCATTTACAAAGCTAAAACCAAGCAGCGAGTACAGAAACTTAAAAGGCTTTTAATAAGCAGTGTGATATGCAACACATCCACTAAAAAAGAATTAGTAGGAATCTTACAATCTATACACTTTCATTAAAAGGCTTGATAATTTAACCAGTATCTTAAATGTAGGCTTCCTTGAAAAGCAGTTTTCCATATCCTGCTCTTTTAGCTTTTAGTTTTTCAAGATGGATTTCAAATGAAAGTAGAATACAAAAGAAGTTGCTGTATATGAGCTAGATTTTGAGGACTTTTTGTATGTGACAGAAATATTCAAACTCAATGTTCCACACACCATTAATCACATGTAACAAAGACTGAGACACATCAATATTTTAAAATCAATTTAACAGAAATTAATCTGACAAGATTAAACATTTGACCTAAAAGTTATTTTACTTTAACTGGTTTATACTGAGATGACCCAAATAATCTGCTGAATATATACAGCTATTGAATCCTAAAGCTCTGGGAAAAAAAAAAAAAAAAAAAACCAACAAAAAAAAAAAAAAACCCACACCACCTAGCAGTCTTGTTTACTTTTTTATCTGTGGCTCCTGGAGGTAAAGAAATAATTTGTCTAAAGCTGTAGTTTCACTAATTAATTCCTAAAGTTTTTAGAATTACCCAAAACCCCCACAGATGCTACCCTTCTTTATACCATTTGGGGGATGTCAATGTTGTAAATTTGATTCTTCTCATACCAAAATCAAAAGGATGAAGAAACGTGATAATTTCCAAGAAGCACCAGTTCCCGTTCTATTTGGGAGAAACCTTTTCCTTCTCTGCTTATTATCCAGGTTTATCATGGATCATTAACTGCATTGCATGCCTGCTGCCCACATGTGACAACAGCTTTTTCAGTTTACCCTTGCTGCAAAAGCCAGAGGCAGTTGGCAGAAGACTTGAAAGCCCAACTCATATTTCCAGTCTTAGTAAGAAATCGAATATTCATTCCAACATTAAGCCATGCACTAATGACTGTTGTAAAATGCAATTCTACTCTGATTCCAAGTAAGGCAGAAGTAAGCTGTTTGGCTTTTCCATGATATATTAGACAGTATCTAAGTCTGGATGAAAAGCTAATTTTCCCGTCCCTTGGGAGTACTGTGATAAATAAAATGATATATTTCATGCTTCTTGTCTTGCCAGCCACCTCTCTCTTCACTCCTCCTGGACAGGTAAGTTCCAGCAGGGTGAGGATGATTGTTTCACCTTGTTTCCAAACCACCACTTTTCTTGTCTTTAAAGAGACAGTTTTGTTTTCCCTTTTCTCTGTTGAACTTGCATTGCCTTACTGCAGCTACAGATGCTTTCATAATGCTGCTTGGCTCTATAAGCCTTATCAGGATTGTCACTGAGGAATCAAAGGAGGTTCCCAGTTTTTTTTTCTGATTAAAGATCCCCATTAAAAGCATTCCCAACACCTGACTCCAACTTTTAACACAAAGTTGTATTTTAAGCAAAAAAAGGCAATATATTTGGGGATAAAAAATTCTTTACTAAAACAGCAATATGCTGTTATCCTTTACCTGAGTTTGAGTTATGTATCATGGAATAATTTCTGCAGCAATTTGCAGACTTTGTGATTTCAAGAATGTAAATGTACTTTGTCCATGGGTTTTATAATACTTTGGAAAGGGTAGGAAAAATAGACAAACATAAGAATGTCAGAATATAAATGAAATCACCTCTAAAAGAATATTATTTCCTTTCATTCAGTGGGTTACTTCATTTTCTAAAGGAGTTAATTAGTAGGCATTCTTTAATCATGTTCTATAAGTGGCAAGGCTAGCCAAGTATTAAAATCTGCTAAATTTTAAATAAGTGAAACCACTCGTTACACAATTAAGGGTATTTAGGACTGATTGTTTCTTTGGTTGATTTAGTATTCACTCATTTCTTGGTTTGAGTCTGTATTTTCTCTTTGCAATTCTACAAGTATATACACAATAATACAATTTATGTGAGTTTTTTTAAAGCAAATTGTAGCATAGAATAGTCCTTATGGTATTACAGATAATTAATATTTTCCTGGGTGTTTGTTTTTGTGGTTTTTTTGTTTGATTTACGTGGGGTTTCGATTTGATTTTGTTTGTTGAGGTTTTTTTGCAAATGAGAAGTCTACAAAACTAACATATTTCAGGTGGTCCTGCAAGTTCTGAGGATTAAAAATCACTTAATACATACAGCTCCAAAATACTACTTTAAAATATCAGCATTTTTGTTCTACAGTGGCTTCTTTTGGGCACTTTCCTTCCAAGGAAATGATTGAGTGTGACAGCTGAAATGTGATAGACAGAAAATTAAAACTAAAAATTGGAGGAGAAAAAAATTCAAGTAAATTCATCTGGCATTCTGACACTGCATTCCAGACAATGCCCAGAGGAAAGAGGATAAAGTCCTGTTTGCTGACAACACAAATACACAAACCTGCTAAGCTCTAAAAGAAAATTACTTCAATTTAATCTTGTCAATGGAGGTCAATTTTTTATGTAACCTTCTCTAGGTGAGTTCTAAGTATGCACAATATAACATGTCAAAAAGTTATTAGTCTAATAAATAACAAATAATTATCAATGCTGGGAGCACAGCCAGGATCTACCATGACTTGCCAACAGGTGAGTTTTCAGCAACCGCACACACAGCCTTGCATGGTAAGCAATGAACTGGACAAAAAGCTTTCAAAGGCAATGGCATCCATAGAATCTATGATACAGTTCTCAAGATCTAAAGCCAAACTTTTATAATTCTGTGCATTTATACCAGCTGAAGCAAACAAACTGGCATTTTTTTGTTTGTACATTCCTTAACAGCATCTGTGTCACTCTGAATCTTTAACCAACCATTCTGAAAGCCCCCATTGTGGTGTAATGAAGAACACTGGAAGCAAGGCCATAAAAACTGGGGACAAATAGGAATCTCAGCCTTCAAATGATAAAAACATTTCACCCTTGTGAAGAAAGCCTTCCCAATGCAAGGCCATATAAACTGATCAGTAGTGCTGAACAAAACAAGGACGGAACCATTCTGCATTAGCAAGGAGCTGACCACATTTGAGATATCCAAAAGAATCAAATTGCTGAGAGTCTGCAGAACCTTGGGCTGCTCTAACAAACTAGTGTAACCAGAGTAGACAGGAACTTGTGGGGCTGTTAGGAGATTGATCACAAACTCGTTGTACAGGTTCATTCAGGCAGAGCAGCAAAGGCCAGCTGTGCTTTAAAACACTGTAGGGTAACCTCAGCCACAACAGAAAGGTAGGTGCTGTGTGATCTCTTAGCACGGCTGCCACAGAAGTGTGTTAATGATGCTAAAAATTCACTCATTCAAAAGGTATCATATAAAAATTGTGGGGAAGTGCAAGGTTTGTGGCATGCAATAGGAATCACAGGGGTAGGCTGCACGGGAGAACTGATCTGGAAGGCAAGAAGGAAAATTTGAAGTGATCTGTTCCAGTTTAGTCACTCATTTTGGCATAATGTCTCAACTAAACAAGCACCTTGATTAAATGTATACTTTGCTGGGACAAGACATCAGTAATTTAGCTATAACTGTGAAAACTATCACACATGCCTTGCATAGCTGCAGTATTGTACACACTGTGGCAGATGAGCAGCATTCTCTATTTCCAATTATCTTATTGTAAACAGATATCTTGTGATGCTTAAATTACTTATCAAATATTTGTTCACACTGTAAACAGCATATTTATTTAAATATAAATATTTACTGTTTAATTTTAAAGATACATTCTAATTCAAATTGTATTTGCAACTTAGAGAGTACTTGGCACAGAAAAGTAAACATGTGTCAGTTGGTTTCATTGTATTTTAAAATTAAGTATTGTGTTTTAATGGCATGAAACAATGCAAGCCACTATTTTAGTTTGATATGTTTCTTCTATAGTACAGAAATTATTTTTACCAAGACAGCAAAAAGGTCCTATTCACAGCACTATGAGGACTATGCAGGTATAAGAACACAACTGGGAATGATTTGCACTGATGAATAAGCCCTATAGCAGTATCAGGGTTACACTGATAGTTTTTAACTATGTGAGAAACATTTTCACATTGTTTCTGCAAACATACAGCTTGTCTAAGGACAAAGCTGGATGTCTCTGGAAGACAATAAATTAAGGAAAGTTTATGGTATTTACATTGAACCTCAGAATGCCAGAGCATCAGAAAGAAAAATGAAAAAGTAGCAAATAACATGTAAAACTAAGAGAAAAGCAAAACCTAACATTAAGTAGCACAGCTAGAAGTGAACTATTTCAATATCTGTGACAGTTTCTGCAAAATAGCTATTTCCATCAGTGAGGTTTTTTTTCAAAAAGTGTCTTTTGACAAGACTGCCAAGTAGGGGACATCTCTGAGAAGGCAGAAGTGTTCATTAAGTGGAGGGGGAGAAGAAGAAAAAAAAAAGAAAGGAAAGGAAAAGTTATCTACTCTGAGGGAGGCTTTCTTACTATAAAACACATTGACAATAGTGTCCACTCCGGTATTCATGTGCTAACGAAGAGGCAACTCCCTGGATGTCTATCAGCTTCTAAGTCTCAAAAAAGTCTCTTCTGACCGTTGGGCAGTAAGGAGAATTTATGTTTTGAAGCTTGTGACTAAAGCTGTTGTATTCTAGAACACAGTCTGATGTTTAGTGAGCAACTAAAAAAGATCATAAAAGCAAACTGTCTCACTCAATAAAAACTTCTGAATTTTAAAAAGCTTTTAAAATTTGAGAAAACTGGCATCTATTTTTGCAAGATATTATCTTTATAATTTCTGATTACTCTTTGAAAGTTATTGCTTGCTGCTCTGTAGGAACTTCCAACACTTCCCCCGCTTCTGCTCCCCTGCCATTTTTTATGCCTTTATTCAACAGGAAGGCTCAGAAAACACTTGGAATTTTCTGAAATGTTTTGATCAGTCTCTAATTATGGAAGTAGTACAGAAATGTTAATTGCATCCTTGCAAAAACAAGTAATCTGTTTTCTACACAATCAGATTAAGATGGCCTTTCCCCAGGCTACCCATTCCCTCCCAATATGATTAGCCTATTAAAATTGTCTGAAAACATTATAAATAAGTAATACTTTATTACAGTATTAAATCAGTTACACCAACATGTAAATTGATAACACATCAAGGTCTCAGAGGCCTTTTAAGTATTAATTGATTCATCGAAAGTGGCAAGTAATAAGGAATTATAATAGCTATTTTAAATCATCCACTGAAGTTAAAAAGAGCCACTTTAGGTAACAAGTTTCAGATGAAGCTTCATTTTCCCTCACAAATAACTTTATCTATTCCTACTTAAAAAAGCTATCAAGACTCTCTTCTTTTTCACAATGCTGAACTAAAATTCTTTGGTTAATCTTAAATTTAGTAAACACAAGGAAGGAGAAAAGGCTTCCATAATGTGCTTTTCAGTTTGACACTTCAGAGAAGCCTTACTGGAGATCTAATGTTTTTGCTGGGTCTAGAAATGCACGTGCTCAGTGTGTTCATTTTCATACACACAAAACCCTCCAGGGAAAACTTTCTGCTTAAGAACAGAACAAATCCCTACTCTAGTGGCACTATAATTTCTCTCTTCTCTCAACAGATGCGTTAAAAAGATACCAGTTACACAGAACAGTAAACTCAGAGCCAGTTCCGTTGCTACAGAGCTGGAGTAGACAATTTACTGAAAATTTCTAGAATAACTAATCAAGAATGTCACAGGATACAATAATGATAAGAGTCTGTGCGTTTCAAAACCCCATAAATACCACAGGTACCAGTAATCCTGCACCCCAGCCAATGTGCTTCCACTCTAATATTGTGAAACAATAAAAAGGCAGAAACCCTCAACCTGCAAAATCTACCAGTATAGCAGTGTGGCCTCTTGATAAGAATTACCATCTCCTGCACATACTGCTCAGTGAGCATAACAGGAATACTCAGGGGCTGAGACAGCCCCTTCGCAGCTGCACCCAAAATGCTCCCTCCCACACTTGCACTCTGCCTTACCACAGGCAGAGCTCCCTTTGCTCCTCTGCTGAGGACACATCTTCCCAGCTCATTCCTGATGGACACAGGAAAGAACTCTACACTTAATGCTTCCAATTCAGAATTAGACTACTAGAAGAGGCTGATTTTTGCTAATAAACTTGAGAGGCCTGTTGGGCTTTATTTAAAGCACATATTGGAAGTAGCAGTTAGCTTAAAACTTTTCACTCCAAAAAGAAAAACTCTGTGCAACAGTAAAAAGAACATGGGAAGATTAATAAGCACTCCTGAATACTTAAGGTTGTTAAAAAATTCTTAACACGTTTGTATCAAGCTTGCCATTACTTCCATGCTACAGCAGGGGTGATCCTCCCTTCTCCGACTAGGAAAACCGAAATGCAACATCACACACTAAACCTTCATTATATTAATATTATTTTCAGAGCATTAAAAACACTCTTTATGCCAAAACCAAAACCACTTCGTTTAAAGAGTGTATGAGGGATTTTTCTTTTTCAGCAGTTGGGAAAACAAGCAAAAATCAAGCATGTGTGATTTTTCCAGGATTAACTACTGGCTTCTCCTGGCCATGCTCTGGCAAAAGGTTAGGCATACTTCAAACTTGAACAGAAATGTGAGGCTACTTATTGCATCTAAAAGGTGCAGCAAGTGCAGGTTAAAGTTTGTTGTATTTAACCTCACAGTCCACTTCTGAAAAAGGCTGAGTGTCTCAAGCCATCAAACAATCCATTTCTTCCCTCTAACATCTACTAACTTAAATATTCCCAGAACCAGTTTTACGGGGCTGACCTTTTTAAACCATTCTACTATTTGTGTATCTTTATAGACACAAAAAATCTGCAAGGCTTTCTCACATTTAATACCATTTTCATTACTAGCTAGAACCACAGGACTCCTTCATTTCTCTTTAAACCCCTGCAGATCATACCAAGCTAGGAAACAGGCAGGATCAACAACTTCTATAAAATAATCTTGTAAAAGAATAGAATATAGCAAAATTACAGGCTTCAAAATTGATGCAGTAATATTTTCTTCATTTTTTCTCATCTCACCACAGGGTAACCAATGCATGGCATTGAATACAAAACATTAAAAAAGCCTTCCCATCCAGTTTAAATTGTGCTATGGAAATAGAAAAACAAACTATTTCACAAACAGATAAGCTGAAAAGTTTTAAAGTAAAATCAGTGTAGTTCCATGCATGTTCAGCTCATCTGACACATTCAGGTTGATGACAACCTCAAGGCTGCTTCTAATTATCAGTGGAGACATATCTGATTTTTTTGTGCCTTTTTACCAATCAAGTGCCCTAAATGTCTCATTCCTACTTCCAAGCAAAAGGAAAAAAATATTTTTCAATTTCTGCATCTTCTCTCTCCCATGAGAAGCAACTTTAACCCAGACTCTTCACAGTCTAAGGCATGTAGATAATGCTGCTTTGTACTCACCAAGAGCTTTGCTGTCTCCTCAACAAGATATGCTCAGCAACACTAGACAACCTATATAGTGTTTTGCTGGTTTGGGGTTTAGGAACCATCCCTAATAAACCAGGAAATGACAGGAGTTCATATCACAGAATCACAGAATTTTTGAGGGTGGAAAAGACCTCTGAAATCACAGAGCAATATCCAGCAGTTGACAGTATTTTAACACTAACTGTGGCTCTTAATGATGAATTAAACATGTACTTTACCAGATTATTTTTTTTTCATACAAATGGGGGAAAATAAAAATAATTAAATACTAAAGAACTAGAACAGAACAGAATTTCATGGAGCTCACTGCAATCCAAGGTTTGTTTTGTTTCTCCCAACCACCCACCATAGACACAGGAGGTTAAATTAATATTATTGACTACACAAAGGAAAGCAAAAGAACACCTGCAACATTATTGAATTTATTTGGGGATAAAGTGAGAGATGAGATGTTGAGCAAGTGAATGTATACAAATCCTCTTCAAATGATTAATGACTCAGTCAATATAGAAATTCAGTCAGCTAAGCCCACAGTTGAAATAACAAGACCATTATGATGAGTTAATTTAATAAAAGAAACACATGTCACTGGAGTCACACAGTTTGGGGGGGGTTGGGGAGAAAGGACAGCAGCATCTTTTTTATTCATAAAATTAGTTTGAAGTGTTTAGAAACATTTCAGAAAGAAAAAAATGGCCATGAGAATAATTATTCTACAAAGGGTAGTATCTTCTTAGGATATTTTGCAAATTGTAGTTATGTGCTAATATATTGGAGTGTTCTAACTTTAAGTTTACCCTGAGAGAACTCTTCACACCTGTAGACCATGCTAAGAACACCCTTCTGCTGGGATTATTGCTGAAATGCAGGTGTTGCTGTTCTGGTTCTTTAAAGTGCTGATTTGTATTGATGGAAAAAAGTTTTTAAAAATCACAAAGAAAATACTTTTGCAAGTCACATTCTTAGCATTTTCTTTACTCCATTAAAGAAGCATGAGTCCTAGATATGGAAACTCAGAATCCACATAAACTAACTGAGGCAGAGTTGCCTCAAATACTTGCTTATGTTTGGCCTGGGAGCCAGGCTGGGGGACAGCAGGGAGGGTGGAAAGAGGGACAGGTTAAAAACTGGGAAAATCACAAAATATCTTTGTGGGTAAAATGAATACCTGCATGGTACTCACTTCCTGAACCTGTGCAAATAAGTGAGTAGTATAGACCAAGAGTTAAGATTATGAAATATAAAAATGGTCTGTGCTCTCAACTTTTAACCATTTTCACATCAAGCAAGGACAGGCTAACAACAGTAAGCATAACAGCAGCAATAAAATAACACATTATAGAAAATGAACTTGTAAGAGCAACATCATGAATCTATTTGGAGTCTGCACAATTATTTCTTCTCTAGATTTAAGTCTGAGATACTCATGGGGCAATTTCGTAGTACGCTTACTGAGCTGTCGAGTGTGTTGCTACTGTACTCCTACACATAACTTCAGAGTCATGGTCAAACCACAGCACAGTGTAAGGTTTTGTGAAAGGAACTGAAGAAGCCTTTAGATTTTCAGAAACATTGCCATTTTCCATGTTCCAGCTGCAATTTGTGTAGCACTTTTATCTATTCTGAATTAAAACAGATTAACACCTTTTAAAAAGGTAATCGAGCAAATCAAGACAACCAAAGACAAATTCTAGTTTGAAACCCACCTGGGTGATGGGATAACTGGTAGTTTTACGAATCATGTACCCCACAATCCAGCTTGAATCCCTGTCTTGTTTACAAGCTTTAGAAGCACAAGCTAAAGAGGTGGGAGAGATAATATCTTCCAAAGACTCTGAAGAATCCAAGAAACATTTCTAGAAGGGCATGCATGAAGCATCTGCTGTGAACTGAGGAAGTCACCAGCAGACAATGGCAGTCCAGACTGGGTTACATGGTGTCTTTATGCATTTCCCTCAGCTCAGAAGGAGAAGATCACACACGTAGAGGCTTCTCAGCCATCTAAACAAATTAAAAAACATTTTGCAGCTCTCTTTAGTTACTCTGTCTAAACATCCTAATTTCCTATTTCACTGCTCCCTTCCTGTCTCTGGTAAAAAATAAATTGAAAACAAGACATGAGAGGGAATACATCATCATTCAGTCACAAATGAATCTGAAATGCTCATCTAGTAAAAAACATGAAGAATCCTTCATTCCAACCAGATGTTTATCTAAGGTTCTGCTTCTTTTGTTACCAGAATATCATATGAAGAATGACATTTTAAAGGACACACACATAGGGTGTTTTTTTTTAATTGCTACTATCTTCTTAATGGAAAACATGATATACAAATTTCCCTGTGTGTGTCCTACATAGAAGAAGAGCTGAATGTAAAAAGATTATGTAAGTTATTATGATTCGAAGGAAAAATCTACATTAACCATTTATCGCAGAAACGAAGATTAGTGTAAATATAATGTACTCTCTTACAGAAAAGATTTCCTAGCTTTGAATGTGTTGCCTCTGAACTTATTGCCACAGCTAAAAAATATAAAATTATAATACTTAATGTTTTAAAGGGTTATTTTACTGGGTAATTACTATATTTAATGTATCTTACTTCCATGTTTGCTTCAAGTCTGTGAGAAAAAATGCCATGGAGTTCCAACAGCCTTCCCTGAAAAGCACAGGTCATAAGCCATCTACCCACTGCAATTCCATCTTGAACAAAAGGCTTAACAAACAGCACAAAGCATCTGAAATAATGAAAAATTTGTGGGGCTGACCCAGAGTTATTAATTCAGACTTCTCAGACATAAGTTTACTACACAGATGACTTACTACATGCAAATTCCAAGGGAGAAATTACACAAGATATTGTTACACCAGCCTTCAACTGCCAGAAAAAGATCCTGCCTCCTAAATAAGGTGCCATGAAAGCACTTCATTAAGCAACCAGCTTGTTGTTAGCTATTTCATTGAAATAATATATAGAGTGACTAGACCACACAGGGATCTGAACAATACATACAACATATCATGAAGAAATCCTGAAATGTAATACACATCTCAGCCATTTACTGATCTGTAGTTTAAACAAACTTAGAGACCTAAACCAGACTTATAAACTTTAGTGACAAAAATATTTTCAAAGACAGAAGGGCTTATGCTAATGGATACCATCCAAAATGTCTAATGTAACACACAATTTTAAGACAGATATATGCCATGGATAATTCCTCAGCAAACATCCAAGTACTTAAGAGTACAAATATAAGCTTAGAATTACCTCAGCTATATGCTGATGCTGAAAAGTTGCTGTTTGTTTATAGTAAAGCTGATTTGGAATAATAAATGGCATCCCTGAAATCTCTTCCATTCCTGTCCTGAATATTACTGTATTTAGAAAGACTTTAACAACAGGAAGACTTGCTAATACAAGATTATTTTCTAATCAGAGGAATGTCTCTCTCTCTCTCTATATATATATATATATATCCTGTACTTTAACTGCTTTACAAATTACTTGCATATTTGTCAGCATCTTGGGTTCAGTGACAAGCCCAAAATACTTCAAAGAAATGAGACATATTCAATTTAAAAAAAGCTTCTCATCTCTGTCACAGCTACACAAGGACTTTGAACTCAGTGTGAATCGTGGTTGCCGCAGCTGAAAACAATAGTCATCTTGAAGCATCTACACGACTAAGGAGCTAATCTGATACTATAGCACTTTTATGTACAGAAGAATTAAGAGGGTTTCCAACTGCACCTTTTAATACCCACTCCTCAAATTCTCTGTGTAAGCATGCCTGAAAAGGTGAAAGGATTTTGACTTCCAATGCTTCCTTGTGGCAGTAGTTCTTAACAGCTCTCCCAGGCATTCATGAAGTCAGTAGCAGCCAAACAGCAAATGGCATTCCTGGTCTTCACTTCCAGGACATTTAGACAGAGATGAGCAGAGCTGATAGTTCAAGACCCACACATTCAATACATTTTCCTGTGCTCCCAAATCAAAATATTGGTGCAAAACACTGGTACGTTCCAGAAAGAGTTCAAGTGCTAAGTTGGGTTTTCTGCTGGGTGAGCCTCACAGTATTCACTGAAGGCCAAGGCTTTGTTAGACAAATGTTAGTGAATGGGAAAAGAGAAAACCTCAAAATACAGGCAGCCCTCTACAGTTCTCCATTAAAAGCAGCAAGATTAGCTCATCGAGATTTTTCCTGGCTAGCTTTGATACCCAAGTTTCTCAAACCTTAAGAGTATTTCCAGTGGCCTTATTTTTATATCCCATCATACTGATGCCTAGCTTTTTCAGCAGACCTGCTGAAGAACTGTAGGATAACAGATGAAGAGCTTCACCCTTTGTCTATCTCTTACTCTATTTATTCTTTGTTTCTTTTTGTTCTTCCTAAATCTAGTTTATATGAAATTCAGATGAAAATGAAACAGCAAACACATCTATCACTAGGCTGCTAGAAGTAAAAACCTGGGCAAATCAGATAAAATTAGAGACTTCTTACTTTACACCAGGCTCACTGGAGTCTTATTATTTGAGGCTCTACTACTAATTACAAATTAGTAGATTAATAACATTCCAACAAGAATTGTGAAATTCTAAATGTTTCTGAAACTTGAAATTTCATGTCCAGTTCCAAGAAGGCACCAATTTATTTTACTTCAAAATAGAAGATTCAAGCATATTGATGTATTTCTACAACGAAATCTTGCTGAAAGTTACTTGGTTTTTCAATAGATACTGATCTCGGATGAAATCTTCACACAGAAGCTTGCACATGTGTGCAAGTGTGTACTTGTCTAATTCTAGAAAAGAGCAACACTAGGAACAGAAAGAATTTAGTGATTTCTCCAGTTCACCTGCTGAAATAACATCACTACTGTAGTCACACGATTATTTAATTTCTAGCAGCAACAAAATAAATACCTACCTTTATCTTAAAGCCTGGTAGAAAATCTTCATTTGACACAATGTTTAGAGGCAAGCTAATCAGGGCATAATTAATTCAGAAATATAAGTAATAAGACAGCTTCTTAATATGTAGTTAGTATCTATGCATTTGTCCCACTTGTGTGGATGCAGGCCAGAAGACATCCTAGAATAGCTTAAAAAAAAAACCCAAAGCAAACAACTTGTTACATTTTCTACCAAGCCAACAGCTTAAGCATCACCATGAGTCACAGAGGTTGACTAGCTGGTGACAATCATGTGTTGAAATTATAAACGTCAAAAGCCTGTGATTCACTTAAATCAAGCACCTGTGTTTAATTTATTTATATTAAGCTTCCACATTTCTGAAACATATTTTCACCCAACTGCTTCCCTAGGAGCATAAATCACCATCAAAGCACAGAAGAGTAAATCTGCAGAACGTAACTGAGTTTGAATATGACGCACAACAAGCAATTACAAAAGCACAGATTCAGATTCACTGTTAAAGCTGCTTCAGCCTTGGAAATGTCTTCACATTTTTCCACAGTTTATGCAGGAATGTAGAATGTTGCAAATGTATAATTAGTGTTAGATGTGATTAATTCATACTGTGGGAAAATACAGAAAGGACTCACATAGAGCTCTGTGGATCTCCTTTCTCCCCAACCAAACTGCAGTCAAGCATATGCCTGTTCAACACTGAACATACTGCTAGAACTCTATCTGGGGAGCTGGCTTTTTTCTCCTCTGGCTATAATACTGAATGTTTCATTTTTCAAAGTCACACTATTTACCACACACATATTTCAGTTGTATCATTTCACAGTGAGGTTCTGGGGCTGGCTGGCTCAAGGCCTCTTTGTACTTATATTCCTTCATTCTTTCTTTCATTTCTTTCTCACACAGCTGTTTGCCAAGCTTTACTTGCCTATATTTATAAAATAAGAGCAAACTATTATCAGTACTTTGAAAGGCATATAACAGTTCTAGAAAAAAACTTGCAGGTTTCATCTGCACGGTTTGAGAACAAGCAGTTTTGATTTCTACTCTGGTTCACTCTAGACTTTGCTCCAAGCTGTGTGTCAGGATCAGATCTAAAAAACTCTTCAAAGTTTACTCATTGTAACGCTGAAAACATGAAACCTAAACCTTTTTCATTTGATGCAGAACAATAAATCAGTCCTCAGATTACTGCACTGGGGCTCAAATGTGCTCGAAGAGTTCTGTGAACCTTAGCAAAATCTCATGGAAATTTAGCTTTTAATGATAGCTGAAGTCCATTAATGCTTGGCATGGGTCCACAGATTTGAACATAAGGTTTGCAAAACTCTGCAAGCACGTGCTTTCACTGGTGTTCACTTACCTGCAATAAGCAAGATTAATACATTCCAATGTTCACTCAGTTTCTGAATTTGGTGTGTATTCCACCATGCCAAAATGAAGTGAAAGCAAGACTACAGAGAAAAGTGATACAAGGAATAAAGAACAGAAAAAGAAATTGGTCCTATTCTGCCCAAAGTTGCATGTGCCTCCTGAAAGGATAAGTGAAATGGAAAAAATAAATACCTGAGTGATTTAAATATTTAGATTTCATTTGCTAATTTTGCATTTAGCTTTAAATTTGAGGTGACCTCGCTCTGTTTAAGAATAACTATGCTGGACAACACAGCCCTGGGCAGAAACTCTAATGCCTCCAAGTTCCCTACCTGCAGTAGCAGGGGAACAAACCTGTATTGTCCCAGTATTTACTTAAAAAAAAATATTTTTATCTTTTATTCTCCCTTCTCTTAACTCTCTCTTTGGCCTTATTTATAAATAGCTATACTATTGCAAAACAGTCTTGAAACAGACTATTATATTAAAATTAATTTACCTCAAAATGTCTGCCCTTCTACATCGGAGAACATTCTGATTTAGTATTTTGAGGGGAGGGGGAAAACTACTTGGCGGGGGGAAAGCACATACTCTGACAGCAGACATATTTTCATCCTTGTACAGCACAATCTCCCACTCTGGTGCTCCCTACAAGCTCTGTCTGAGGTTTCCCACAAGGAACACCCCAGCACTGGCCTGTTCCCCATCACCACTGCAGGTTCAGGTGCAGCAGCACCAAGCAGCCGTGTGCCGCAAGTGACTCACTGCCTCATTTTGCTGCTGACCAGCCACAGTTTCCATGGTTGCACTTCTCCAGACTGCAAGAAAAACTCATCCATGGTTCAAGGTGGGGAGATGTTACTCAGAGAAATCTTCCTTCCCCACAGAGCACAAAACTGTACAGGATACTCGGGTTTCTTTTTTCCTCTTAGTGGCAACATCAGACATAAGAGGTTTTCAAACTGTAGCACACAAACCATTCCAGAGTAGTAAGGGGTTGCTGCAGGCAGAGCAGCAGCTCGCAGTGTTACCTGGATGAGGAGCCCAGGCTTGGGCCCATCCCTGCTGTGCTGTTGGCCAGTGAAGCTGGAGCTGCTGCTCCCCTGGGCACAGCAGCACCAGCCTGAGCCCACAGGTGCTGCACTGGGGGTTGGGAGAGGCAAGCAGGAGCTCAGCCACTGCTCCCCACTGTGACCCTGAGTGCTTCTCCCAGACACCAGTTGAGAGAGCATGAGGGGTGACACCTGCTCCTCACCAGAGCTGGATGGGGTTGTGATGGGTATGGGGTGAGAGTCTTGGTGTGGGGAATGAGAATGCCCAGGAGCTGCTGCTTCTGCTGCAGATGGTGGCTCTTGAGCAAAACTGGCATCTGCAAACCCTTGACATGCAGCTCTCCAACTGAGGACAGAGAATTACTCTTGACAGAGTGAACTGCCAGCCATTGCCCCTTGGGGAAAAGCAAACTAAAAGCTTCCTCACAATTGTGTGAACCAGTACAGCTTTGTAAAAGATTTATTTTCTCCAGGTACAAGCTGATATAAAGGCTCTTTTTTCACCACCACCACTTAAATATTCATAGAAAAGGGAAGTAATGGGGAGCTTATTGGGAAGAGATTGTAAAGGGAAGATCTGATAGTAGGGGAGAATGGATCCACTGAGTGACCTTTAATAAATAACTGCTATGGTCCCAAGAGAGTTAATAAAATTGCAGGCTAATTTAACCACATCCTCTTAACTTGCCCTTCAACAACTGTATGGTCAAGGCAATGTACACAAACAGAGAGGTCAGCATTTGCTACTGACCACAAAAAGCTTCCTCACTGCAGTACTGCAGACAGACTCTAGTTACCAGACTTGAGCGCTGAGTCACAGGCTGCACCCTTCCCTACATGTGTAAGACATTAAGTGTTCATCACAGAAACTTAAATAAATTAAAACATTCCACTGCAAATGACAAAAAGGAAACTTTCAAGTTGTGCAGTTGTTATTCAGAGATATGGAAGCAATAAAGTTAAGGTTCCACACGCAACCTCAGTTCTGTGCTTTGGTCTACATGTAGTGTGGTTTTTAATTCCATAAACCACTAATAGTTTTGTTGGCCTTTTTTTTTTTTTCCCTAAAAAGAACAGAATAATACTTTTTATCCACATACAGCCTATAAACTCCCAAGAAAGACAGTTCTACTTTTATTTAAATAATTCAGTCTCCTCTTTGCTAAAACATTTTTGTGCACTAAGATCTGTTTCCTGCATTCACACATTTTGATGTTCCAATCACATTTCTCTGCACGGAGCCCCACCAAAAATCCTCGCCTCTAAGAATCTAACCAGGGCACAAAAGGCTTCTTCAATGGATGCATCCCTCTGTGTTTCTCAGATAAATTTAAATCAAACTTAATTGAATATGCAGGAGGTCTTTATATGCCTATAATTTTTCATCATTACTCAGTCTTGTTATTCACAAGCTGTTGCAGGTTACTTACAAAATATATGCCGTGCATTTTTCAAGCAAGTGGCTTCCATTGACTGGCTGGCACACAAGTAGCTTACAGAATGGAGAAGCCATCTTGCATGTACATTTAAAGCTGCAATAAGAATATTTGATGCTATATGGAGAACAGTATTAAAATCACATAATTAAAGGCTGTATTAAATTCATACAAAAGATAACAGTCATTCTTACCAACACAAGAGGGTATATTTACCTCTACTATTGATGTTCTCAACACCTGAGGGCTTATTTGTCCAATGTTACTGCCATCACAACAAATTTCTTTTGGTTTTCCTTGTCTTTTGAGACAGCCAAGTTAATGAGATGTTTTCTTATTGAATTATGAGTGATCATTTTAGAAGAAATTCTAGAATCAGAACACATTAATCTGCAAACAAGTGACCACTATATTCCATATAGTTTACAAAATGCAGAAGAAGTGCTTCTTATACAAATATTCAGAACTCCCCTGTATTTTTAGATGTAGATTAATTTGGGATAAAAGTTTAGTATTTTAACTGTGTATCCATTTGGGATGCAACACTTCCTTTTATGAGATCAAAGTACAAATGTATTACATTGAGGGGCAGGTCTGCTTTATGCCTCGTGCAGAGGAAACATCACAAGTTTGTTATATTGTAGGGATTACTCTTTATTTATTTTCCTGTATTGTCAAATGAGTCGAGCATTTTGATACTTTGTCTTCATCAACTACTTGGCTAAGAAAATCCTGAAAGATGCAAATGGGGATACAGGTATCTACAGACAGGTAACTCGCAGGGAAATGCCATGACAGCTGAAGCAGAGAAGTTGCCAATGGTAAAATCTGAATATAATTCAAACGCTTCCTGCTGCAACTGGTATAGAAAAAACACAAGGGTGAAGCTCTTCGTAGAATTAAAAAAACCCAAGATTTAGACGTTCTTGCACTGTAAGTGGCTGTGAACTCAGTCACAAACACAGATGAATACATGCCAGAAGTCTGTGAATTCCACCCAAAGAAAAAAATGGGACACAGCACAGCGGGGCCAGGCAAGAGGTCCACGACCAAAAAAAAAAAAAAAAAAAAAAAAGCCGTCTAGGGATAGCTTGGAAATATTTATAAACAAGTGTAACGTTACTGAGGAGGGAAGGAATACTATAAACAACAGGGTCATACTGTAACGTTAATGCAAAAAGATGCAAAATAGCCGGAATTCCGAAGGCTCCGGGGGCCGCGCGGGCGGGGCCGGAACGCGCCGCTCCCGGGACGGGCCGAGAGCTCCACCTGGCGGCGGGACGGGCCGGTGCGGGGGGGCCGGCCTGGCGGGGGGGAGAAAATTTAAAAAGGTTAAAAGGAGTAAGTAAAGAGGCACGATTCCCTGTTTATCCGCCCTGTGCTAGCACCTCAGCTTAGAAGGTTTGTTTCTTTCCTTCGCTCCGGCAAGAAGCAATCGCAGTCTTTAAGAAAATCTTCAGCTCAGCTGTAGGACTAACAGTGATCCGAGCCGTGAGCACGCACAGGTTTGGCTACCGCCGACTTCCAGCTATTAGACTATTAACAGAGCTCTTCCATACATCATAGACACGTTTGGGGAAATTTTCCAAAATTTACTTAATACTCTTTTATGAGTTGCATATTTTTACTGTGAAAATATTGGAAAGAAGTTCCCCAACTGGGAATTTTGGAAATTCCTCAGGAGAGGAGACAGTGTGCTTGCAGGAACAGATTTCCTGAGAGTCATTCAGATCCCCCGGGGCAACATCACTTTGTCTGCGGAGGAAAAGGCACAGCATGATGGTATTAGGGAGACCTGATGAGTTCTTGATCCAGGTTCCATTTTAATTACGTACCATTAATCACTTTGCAGTTGGAAAATCTAACATTGCCTATGTGTAACTAATTAGGAACTCACGTTTTTCAAATTAAAGAAACATGTAAAAGTTTCTTTTGCAACGTGGGGTTGAGCTAAGAATACATGGCACTAGAGCATAAATCTTACTTCACAGTTCAGAAATTGTTCCTCTAGACCAGCAAGTAAATAGGAAACCAAATGTTGTATTATATTCCAAAATCAGTGTGGGATACTACAGGCATTCCTGATTCTTCACATATCACCACTGAAAACGCCATTTAAGTAACCTAATCTGCGTTGTAGTTGGCGTTCTTATCTTTTTGAAACTGTTCTCCGGTAATAAAAATAATTTCACTGATCATCCCTGCACACAGGAACCACACAAGCATAAATACATATTAATTGATATTACTGTCTATGACTTAAACTGGCAATGAAAGCAAATGTGACAAACCTGCTATTTCTATCAGCAGTTCAGAACAGCATGCAAGGAAGATTTGAATTGCACTGTCATACACAAAGCCATTAAACTAATATTTAAACTGTATTTAACAGAACTGAAGTGGTGAATGTTAATCCAAACAGTGATGTAATTTAAAACATTTAAAAAGTAGTGTAACATGGAAAAAAAGAAAATTTGTGCATGGTGATAATTTACTGCTTTAGTGTTCCATTTACCTAAGTGTCTATATAATTTAGAAGCAATGCTTTTTATTTAAAGCTAAAATTAACATTTTAAAATTAAATAGAATATTACTGCAATTTTTTGAAAGTGTTTGGATTCTGCCAAACACTGACATTCACCAAGTTCAAACAACAGTTTGTGGGGTTTTAACTTTTGGTTAAGAAAGCTCACACTGGTTTAATATGGTTGATAAGATGAAATCTTGAATTGAAATCCCTGGAAAATAAAGGATTTTGAAAGGGAGAGGAATGCACCCTTATCCATTTTCTATCATTTCAATAACACAGCTGCTGACTTACAATACAACACAACAAATCAGATTTTGTTGGCCCAACTTGCCAGAATTTGTAAACTTTAAGTACAATCCTCATCTCAGTAACAGCAGTTTAAACAACAGTCAAAAGTACATAGCTGACTGGAGTGTCTACTTCTGGCTACTACTTTGTTACCAATATGTACGTTACCAATTTTGCATCACTGCAAGGCTGGAGTTCGTCAGTCTCCTCTACCTGCGCTTTGAATCCTTGGAAGCCAACAGCTGTGTGTGCCTTTTTGAAACACCCTCAACACTCAAACTTACATTAGCTTTTTAAAATGTATTTATTTTTCCCACATAGGCCAGCTATACATGCTGGACGGCTCATCAGACCTTCCCTGTAGCCTTTTGGTTAGGACAGGTCGTACGTGCAAGAGGTAAAGCCCAGCTGAGCGGCAGCTGCGCTGCGCTCTTTGTGGCCGTGAGGAGCAGGCAGGAGCCCGAGTCACCAACAGGTCTGGGATGTCCCAGCAGCCCGCACAAAAACAAATGCCGTCGCATGCATGCAAAATAATCCCTGCTGTTTTCCGCCTAAACACAGGCGAAGAGATCTGGACAGGCAGGGGACATCAGTAAATAATTAGGTAATACCGATCATGATGATAAGCAACACTATCAGATCAGCAACCACCTTACTTGCCGTCAGTGACTTGGGGTGGAGGGGAGAGAAGCAGGGGATCATCTGCTGAAAAAGGACGATCAAAGAGAAAGAAAAAAGGTAATTAAAGTGAAACATGTGAACTGTTAAAACCAGCCAACTCCCATCTGCAGTCGCCTGTGACACTCAGCAGCAGTGAGTGCTCTGATCTCCAGCAGCGATGGCTTTTGCCAGCTCCAATGAGCTGAAGGACCGGACCATCCGCAGAGACAGCCCTGGGTGTGTCAATGACCGCTTTTGTTGAAGAGGTGGAGACATGTTTTTAGTTAATGCAAAACAGTTCAACTGGTAAAATGTTATGTTACTCTATCAGTTGTGTATCTATAGACATTCTGGTATCGTGGCAGTTACAGTTCCTCGTGTAGGGTAACAATAATGGAAAACAGAACTTGCCATTATGTATCATTAAAGTATAATCAATTAAAGGAATCTGTTAGTGCTTTCCTTTGGAGCATCAATCACAGGGAAACACAATATACTTAAATGTGCAGATAACAAACGGAAATTATTTTTAAAACAAGGTGATTAGGTTGAAAACATTTTTAAATATAAACTTTAACAGATTTCCTGACCTCATTTTATTAATGCAAAAGTCAAAATAGACAAAAATGCTGGCTTTGTATTCCATGAATGGAATATGAAAGCTCCTATTAAATCTGGGCCTGGAGCATGCATTTTCCAGCCAACATCCAAAATTGCATTTGCTGAATTCATCATTATGTATTTGTGTGTATATACAATGATGTCACTGTTTATGGCACTGTAAAGTCCAATTCAAAAAAATACAATTTTTATACTTTCCTTATGGAGTTTCTTACACACAAGCTGAGGTGCAACACTCACCGAATTCACAAGTCAATGTCAGGGCTCATCTGGAAACAAGAGCTCAGAGGGGTGAGCACGCTCCTGCCAACCAGGAGCTAAGCAACCATGAGGAAAGCTAATGAAATCATCAGGCACATCTTCAGTTTTGCACCAGAGGGCTTGTCACTGCAGAAAAGCTTTAGCAGTCAGAAGTAGAGCTGAACTGCAGTCTGAAGAGAAAGGGCAAGGCAAGAAACAAAGCAGTTTTGTATCCCGTAAATTCTCTCCTACCCCGCAGCACCAGCATCACTCCTGGTTACACAAGCACCAGGGTAAGAGCCACCCATTTAGGGCAAAACCGCATCAGCCAAAATGCTTTTGGACTTGACAATAATCCCACTTCTGCCTTCTCACACACAAAGAGAAAACAGGAAGATGAGGTGAAAGCCTGTGTTGGGATAGGATGAAGGAAAGGAACAACTCCTGAAACATTAGGGATGGGAGAAAAAGTAGCTCATCAGTGGATAGAAAAAAACTACCAAGGCTGAAGAGCTTCTACTCCAGTCAGTCCCCGGCGATGGTGAAAAGTATTGTCTTTGAGTTGAACATGCAAAACCTGCATTACCAGCATTGCAAGGGGTCCCTGCTTAAAGCTGTTCTGTCTCCTCTTGGCATCGGTCACAGCCTTCTTTCAGCAAAACATCCCAAAACCTTCCCAAAAAGGGAAAAAAGTTCCCATGTCATTTCTCCACAAGCCCAGCAGCCTGCGCTCGAGAGGAGGCTAATGCCGCCAGTGCTTAGAGAGGTCAGGGACTAGGACATTATTTAGAGGAAATATTTAGCAAGGTATTTACCAAGAGAAAACAAGGAATTACAAAAACAACAACAAAAAAAACCACAAACACCCTAAATCTTATTTATCTGATGGGGTAATTTAGATGGTAATTGGGCAGGCTGCTACTTTATGGAATTTGGTGCAGAACTTGGACCAAAAATATTAATATTTTGGGATTCAAGTATTTCGATAGAACATACTACACACTGTTTTCTGACTTTCAATTAAACTTTACGATATTTCCGTTTTGATAACCTGTAATAGCTCCCAATTAATACAGATCCCATAAAATCTGCAGAAAATTGCAGTTCTGAAAGGTGGAATGCAATAGGGAAGGGAAGCAGGTATAGAAATTGAATATTTTTTTCATAACCACACCTTCTCATATTTCACCTCCTTCCTTTGGTTTTTCATATAATTGACATTTTATAGGTAGTAAAAGCCTGGAAATTTGGATATTTCTAGAACAACAATCCCTTGACCTCTGGAGACCAACTTCAACAGCCATTTATTTACCTGCATTGGAATTTCAGTAGGGAAAATTTTCAAAAGGCAACATAGGATTGCCCACGTCACTGAAAGATGTGCACTTAACTTTGAACATTCCAACCTCCATAATTAATCAGTAACACTCATACAGTGATACTTCATAGGACTATTAATTTCCTAAATGTTTGCAGGAAACAGCTGGATCCTCAGCCATCACATGAATGCACTAGAAGACACAACCCCTGTGTCAGAGACAGATTTACAGGGTTCTGAAGGGGTACAAGGTCTTATGAAAAATAGTACACAGTTTTCTATAAAAGATCCTCACCTAAGATAATATCAACTAACAGCCAGGCACTGTGCCCAACACATGCAAAAACGTCCAGGCAGCAGACTGTCCATGTTTCCAATGACAGGAGAGTGAAGATGAGTTAGGCTAGCAGACACTTTCACAGAGCAGATCACCAACCTGCCTCCACAGTCTTCTGCTGCTGCTGCCGTGGAGGCAGAAGTTGGAGAGGTGGGAATCGAGCCAGGCACACTGGTGAGAAGGAAGTGTGACAGAAAGGGGAGAAGACAAGGCAGAAAATTTCATAACTCCTGTTAGGGTGGCAAAGTCTATCAGTGGGCTGGGAAGAAATCCTTGGAAAGCCCTTGGAGCTTTCCTAGACCTACCACAGCCTTTCACTACTTCAGGTGACCTCCCTCCAGACCATTTTACCTTATAACAATTCCATATACCCTTTCCAAAAATCACAAACCACACACAAGCTCCCACAAGTCCTATGAACTGTAGCAGATCTCCTCTATTTGCTGTCAAACAGCTGGTCTTTGCCCCCCTATACCCAAAACTTCCACTGTCCCTTCCGAAATAACACCCTCCCCACCCCAGCTTGACTCTTTTTTGCTGCAAAATTCTGGTTTATGTATGATGCCAAAAACTCTAGAGCTGATTTTGTCCAAAGAGCTTCACACAAACACAGAATATCCATGAAACCTTTCATTAATATCTTTGATTTTGGATTCATGGTAATATTTCTCTGAACACATGCTCCTCATTTCCAAAAACTAACTGGGCACAGAATAAGATTTCAAGTCCTTTTTTTACATCTAAGTTTAATAGTCCAAAAGCTTTAGCTATATAGATGTTCATTTAAATATGAAATATGAAACACATAACATGTAACATTACATTAAACATGTAACATTACATTAAATTGTTATTGAAATATTGCTTTTTCTGTTTAATGAACCACAAACAAAACACTAGTTTAAATTTCCCCTCTATGATTTTTCAAGGAACACGTCATCATTTTTTCCAAGCTTTTCCCATAGACAAGTGCATCCTCTACTGTTTATTTCATCTATTTATCCACTGCATTTGTTGAAATAATCCTGGATCTAATCTTAGACATGGTCTTTCACCAGGAGGAGTTTTTTAAGCAGGACATCTCCCACAGTGTGAGCCACAAAACCAGTAATAAAGATGTGCAGATCAAGCTATATATATGAGGTTGAAACACAGAATTTAAACAAAAATACTAAAATATAAATACTAAACTATACATGCATATAAATATGCAAAATTATTTCATACTATTAGCCATGATAAAAACTACACTAGTATATAAAGTACAGCTCAGAAGATTATTTCTGCATCTGGCATTTTTACACATCACCATAGAATTGCAGCATTTTGAATTTTTCAATTTTTGTATTAAACATATCTAAAAACCATTAACTGTGGCCCATGACATACAGATCAAACTCTTGTGGTTTGTGCTATTACCTATTATTCATAGAAAAATGAATGCTTATTTTTCCAAATTTATTTTTTTTTTAAACCTGAGATTAAAAATCAACAGTGACTATTTCAGAAGCAGGAACTTTTAACTAACAATTAAACAAATATGTAAGTGTATTTTTATGATAAAACTCACCATAGCTCACTGAATTCAGACAAATCTTGTATACTATGAATCGACCAACCACATGACTGATGAAATGACACGTGAAAATAGAGGCAGAGGCAAAATAATCTACTTGAACCCAGAAAATTTTCAGACAATAATCATTACCAGCTTTAATTAACTTCAACACAAAAGCAGGGGCTCCTTCTTTTTCAAGGTAATGAAGCTCAACATACAGACACTACAATAGGAGACAAAACAGAAATCTAAAGCAACTTGTATCTTAGGATTGAAATAATGAACTTGGTATTTTAATTTAGTAGCCAGCAGTTACGCAAGATTCAGAAACAAAGAAACAGTACATGCAAATGAAATGTTAAGGCAAGAATGCAACCGGTTTTTACTCAGTATCTTTCTTATAAGCCAAAGGTAAGAAAGTAACTTTTTTCCTACAATGAGAAGTATGTACAATACCCTGGAAATATTTCCACTATGATCATCTAAGATTTACTCACTTTTATACAACACAAGTCAGAAATATGACCTCATCTAAAGCTATGAACTGCTTTGTGACTTCTATCTTGCCTTTCTCATATATATTAATAAAATCTTTATCTATAATACTGTTCTTTCCATTTAAAATTATTGTTATGTAGCAAAAAAAGCTGCTCTCACAAAAATGAATAAACCTAGATTACTTCCACTCCTTTCAATAATTTGCCTATTCCTAAATACTAGGTTGGAAGAATATATGACCCTTAACTTAATCTCATCAACAAGCACCTAAAAAAAAAAAAAAAAAAAAAAAAAAAAAAAAGGCACAAAAAGAGAAAAGATGGCCTGCCATTTATTTTTCCCATTTATAGTTTATTAAATCTAGAGATAATAGAAAAAAGGTGGAAAAAAAACCAGAGAATGTCTGGACTGTGGTATCAGATATCACTGCTTATTACTGGCTATCTGCCTAGTAATCATAAATCCATAGGGTAATATACTAAAATCTTTTGCTTTTCAGGTAGGTGTGAGCCAAAAAGAAAAAAAAAACAAAAGTTTAATTTTCTATGAAGAGCAGAAAACAGCAAGCACAGCACAACTGGGTACCAGGATGCATAAATATTCCTGATTACAAACCCTTTCACATGAAAGGAAGAGTTTGAAGCTAACAGTGTGTACATCATGCAAAAGTTATCTCTGTCCCTAAAGATAGATATCACATAGACTATGAATGAACTGCTCCAATAAATTATATTACTCCTCAGAGGAGTAAAGAGAGCAATGTTATAAACTTCAGTGACTTCAGAAAAGTGAGAACAATAGGACATTGAATTTTGCAAGAGTGAATCAAGGATCTTTTCTCCCTAGATGAGAGCTCAGTATCATTATCCAATGAGCCTTATAAATAAAAACATTAACTCCAGCACTGCTGGAAGCAGAGCTGCTTCTCTGAGCACCTTGTAGCATCTCGCCTAGATATGTAATACCTACAAGTACACACAGAACTAAATAGATGTTTAAAATAAATTATTTACAACATACTTCCCAAGCAGTTTAGAGGTGTGTGGTTCTGGCAAAACGCAGGTCTCAAACACACAGCTTTGATGATGGACTGTGCTGGGCACCCTTGTTGTAGAAGTCTTAACAAATCAGAAAAAAACCATCTCTGTACATCACCTCCTTCTTGTGCTGTCTGATACCTGCTGAATATCCACAGGTGAAGGACAGCTAAGCCAGAGCAGTATTTTCTAAATGAATCTTGATAGGATCAAAATCCTCAGAGCTATCACCCTCCTTCAGCATTGCTTAATGCAAGGAGGGTCGTTTTGTTAAGCCATTCTCCAAGTCTGACAGGACTAAAGGAGCATACAGGTAAATCTGACTCTCACGTGTGAAACTGCTGGGTGCTGAGGGCAGGGCTGCTGCCTGCTAGCCAGGTAGAAGGAACAAGATTGAGTCAAGCCACTGCTTAACTGACCTTTTCTGCAGCAGAAACAGAATAGCTAGTTAGAATGCATTTTCAGAAGGTTTGTTGTTGTTTTGGGGGTTTTTTTGTTGGTTTTATTATTTTTTTTTAATTTTCTGAAAGAGGGATTATCACTAATTTCTAGGCCACAAGCCTCAACAAGCAAGTCAAACTGCCCACTGTGAAGTGACTTTTAATCCCAAATTCCCATTTGCCATCACCATTATACCAAACATTGAGCACTTCTTGCATGGTCATTTCTCCTTTCCTCTAGCTCTGCAGCTGCTTTCCTGGTTAGTTAGAAATGGAAATGGATAGTCCCATAAACATCTAGTAGAGACACATTTTTAAATGCTTCATCTCTATCTACTCTGATGATGATAAAATCAGTTTCTGTGAGGTTATGGCAATCTCAAGGAACATATGCTTTTCAGTAATATTGTGATATTTTTCTTCTTCTCCTGTGCAGTGTTTCTCCCTCACCCCCTGAACAAACTTGCTTTGCCAAACTTATTTGAAAGCCATTTTTAAATGGTATTTGAATGTTACCTACTCTTATTCTCTCTGAAGGTTTGGTTTATAACGAATCTTATGTCAGGTAGCTTCTTACTGTTTATGTAATTGCATAACCTGGCACAAAAGAGGATGGAAGAAAGAGGGATTTGCCTTTTAAAAATATTTTTTAAAGTAGCTGAAAATGGTATCTCCATTTTAGCCTGGCTATAAGTAAAGGTAATAGTTTTAGAGAGACTTGAAAAACATTATTGTCAGTACTCTTGAAGCAAAGATATTAACACTTAACAGCTTTGCCTTTGCACATTCTTTAGTTCATTCTCCTTCTCCAGCCATCTTTCCTACTCTTTACAGCCTTCTGCACCTAACCTCTCACACTGCACTGCTTCTGCTGTCTTCTGCATCCTCCACAGCTTTCCTTTCACAAACCTCACTTTCCCCATGCTTCATTTAACTGGTTCTGCCTCCTCTGACATCCCTGCCCAGACCACCTGGCATGCAGAAGGCGCTCATCTTCCCAAGCAACAGTCTGCCTGGAAACACAGGGAAAGTTACCAACTTCTCAATTACAAATGGTGGTGTGCATGGATCGCTGCATGGATCATGTGCTACTTTGACTGTATAGCTTTGGCAGAAGCTATTGTGGTTTGGGCATTTCTGGAAGGAATGTCAGACATTTTGAAAGAGGGAATTAATTTGAATCCTCACATGAAGTTCTTGTAAGTTTACACTAACTCCCAGCTTGACATGACAACTTTTAATCTCATTTTAAGGCTACAGCACTAGGTATTGTCTCATTTCATAACTTTTTTTCTTCTTTTTTTTTCTGGAAAGGGAACATATCTATTTAATTTGAATGGCTCCTTCTGGTACATCATTACCCCTTTATTTGAACAATACCAGCTTATTCCTCTATCTGTTCTATTGGGATAAGTTGAAGAATTGCCTTGCAAAACAAATAAAAGAACAAATTCCATGTAGCAAAGACTGATTTGTATAACTTCTTTAATGAGAACTTCTGTTTTACTTACAACGTTAGTCTGGGAATTTATGTAAATATGTAAGAATCTCGACTATTCTTCCTTTCAAACATGTCTCTAATTATAAGATGTTTATGAAGAGCATAACAAAACAAGCTGGAAATACTTAATGATTTGTCCATGGGAAAGGAAAAACTGTATAGATGAATTATATGTATGTAAATACTTTCTGTTCCATCTAGTTATTGCTGTTAGACCTGACCTGAGAGTCATCCTACTTTTGGAAAATACATTTCTTTTTAGCAGAGTTGTGCCAGAGAGGAAAAGCCTTATGCTGCAGTTCCTCTGAATCAAGCAGAACAGGAACTCAGATTAGGGCCTCTGAGATGCAAACCAACTGCCCCATCCATCAGGCTTTTCTGAGCCAAGTGTCTCACAGACTCTTCTGCTGCAGTTGTTTCACATTATATAAATAATTTAACATTCACTAGAGAGGCAACTTGAACAGGCTCCTCATATCCTAACTGAGAGCCCCACCTAATTGACTATGAGTTGCTCCAAAGCAGAGGTTTCTTTTGCTCAAAAAACAACCACTTTGGGGTATGTCAACGTTTAATCGGAGAATTTGGAATTCTGAAAACACTCATGGGATGAGAAAGCTATTTCCTTCTCATTCCAGATAGCAAACCAACATAACAAAGGGACAAATAAATATAAAAGGAAAAATCTCAAGAACACAAAATTATCTGCTCAGTCATACAGTTCTTCAACAATTCTAGGTTCCAGATTACCATTATTATTTGCAGCACATGCCATCAGCCAAAAAGCACCGCGACCACATTTGATGGGTAGAAATGAGTTTATAGCATGTTCTGCAGTACACACCTCACTACGGAGGTGTGCTATCATGAGAGAGACAGGCAGGAAGAAATCCAGAACTGTCTGAAAACTATTTTTGATAGCTCCTTAATGAGTCAAACCTGTTAAGGGTACCAAAAGGATGAGTCCTATAACTGCAGTCAGAATCTCCAGAACTCCATGCCAAACTTTCTCAGAAGAGGAGCATGTTATTTGCAATAGTAAATTCCAACTGTAGTTGCTGGTTCCTTTGCTGTCAAGCCCCATGTAGACAGAGCAGCCATTGAACCAACAGGAGAGAATTACTCTTTTTTGATGGCTCCCTTATATCGGGCAGGATGGCACCAAAAATCCAAATATTTACAGCAGAGAAACTACAGATTTGTTGAAAAAAACATCTCCTGCATCTCTGCTTCTAAGACAGAGGGTTAAACTCTGTATTTCTGTTCTTAGCTGACAAACTCACCCCTTGTGAACAGAAGTTATGAACATACACACAAAAAAAATAGTTCTAGTAGTTTTAATTTTATTTGTTTGCAGTAAGAGAACTTATGATGTTCATAGAAAGATAGAAACATGGGAAGGAGAAAAGTAATTAAAATTACTTTTAACTGTTTTAAAAAGCCAAAAAATTCCCTCAATCCTAAAAAAAATTTCTACAAAAATCCAAAGTGAAAAAAACTAATGAAGTTTCATCTTCACCATTGGAAGATTAACTAAAATATCATTCACTGTTTGGGTTTTGGTTTGTTCTTGTTGTTTTGGGTTTGTTTGGGGTTTTTTTCCCTGGCTTCACAAAACTATTTTCTCCTTTTTCTGTTCACTTGCCACAGAGGCAGAAAACAGATAATAGCATGGAAATTAAAATAACCCAAAAAGTGCATGGCCCCTCTTTCTGATACTTAATCCTTGCAATGCAAGCACAGGAAAAGTGATGTGGAAGCTTTCATCTGAAGGTTCCTTACATGTGCATCAATTCCAGAGAATTCTTAACCAGTAACATCTGAATTCACTGATGTCTCAATAGTTCTGTATTTCAGTTTTTCTCTTCCCAACCTCAATAAATAAATAGGGAGGAGTAGACAAGCTAAAGTGCTCTCCACTGAAAGGGCTTATCCTTAGAACTAAAAAAACTGGAAATCAATTTGTTGCAGTTCTGGTATTAGAGTAGTTGAGAAAACCTGTGTTTGAGCTCACAGAAATCAATAGCAATAATACTGAACTAAGAACTGGAAAGCTGAAGCTTTTTGTTTTTCTTGAAGGAAAAAAAATATAAAAGTATTTTCTGAAAGAAAAATATTACAAAAGAAAAGCTAAAACCAAATAAAGACTAACAGATGCTCAGGGCCATGAAAAGAGTTTAGGTTGCTGCTAGTTAAGGATTTTTTTATAGTGCTTTCTTAGAAGCTCTAGGTAAATTGTCCATATCCCATCCAAACCTATAGCTGAGAGCACTTTGGTCTGCAAAATATTTCAAAGAAAGTCTAAATAGGAATTTAGGCTGTCAGAGCTCATATGGTGTTTCCAGGCTTGGAGTTTAAGAAATATTGATTTCTGATTTAGAAAGCAAGCAGCTTGGATAAATAATCCATGAAGCACAACAAACTTCAGATGTTCCATTGCTATTTTAAATGTACTTTTCAAGAAAGTCCTTTCAATCTTTGATTCCAAGTGCTTGAAGTCCAACAGACTTCCCTTTCCACTATGGATGTTCAGGACACTTCAAGAGTTGATTTCAGTCTTGTGGATGTTCTTCTAACAGCCAGAAAAATATTTATACCAATAGACTGCAAATCAAGTTATCATGTGCCTCATTCAAAATTAGTGAGATAATAAATATTAAAAAAGAATTTTCTGAAATACTGAACATTAAAATAACACGCATGTTGTAATAGTTTAATAAGACTATTCTCAATTATCTTTTGCCCTTCTATTTTCTAGTAACTTTTATCAATATAATGACCATCTATTAGATTAAATTTTAATTAAACACACCTAAGCGTTTAGCAATCCATCATTATAAATTTTTGCATGGTATCATTATGCAACATAAACATTCAGGATTGTTTTTTTTTTTAAAGTACCAGCAGTTAAAGTTATGCTTTTATGTCTATATTTAAGATCTATATCTAGCAGCTGAATCTCAAAATTACAGGTAGCTCCCCCGGAAAGACAACAATAAACTAGTCATATTACCTGCTGTGGGATTAGTCCCAGAAGATGCAGAGTTTATGAAGGGGACTAATTCTGTTCCCCAGTCCTCTTTTGCTGTTTCAGCTTTCTCCTAAACCTTTGAAGTCTCACCTTTTGTAGACTTTAAAAAGATATATTTAATGATTTTTGAAAGTACACCATTCACTTGTGTAAACCACTGGAAAATCCTTAAACAGCTATCTGTTCGTGCCACTAAATTCTTTTCCATAGCCAGCATATATACTCCAAGAGTAAGGATGATATTTTCAAGGATACAAGGTACAATTAGGAGTTAACAGCCAGCAAAATCTGGCAGATAGTTACCTAACTGTGGTATAGCTTTGCAAACCTCTTCATTAAGACTCAACTATATGTTATAAATCATGAAAAGCAGCCTTACACCATTATTCCTTCTTTATCCCACTAAATTAACTTCAAGAGTATTCTTAAAAGAAACAACTCTATTCCTAAAAAGTATTCCATTAATCCTCTTCTAGTCTTGAGACATAAAACTGAAATAACGTCAGCCATCTTCAAGTATTAGCACTTGAACTTATCCTATCTTACATAGAAAGTGAAACTACAAGGCAAGAAGAAAACATAGTAATGCAGGTGACATTAAAGTGACACTGGCCTTGATTGTGTTAAAATAAAAATAAGCTTGCTTTTTTATTATCACATTGCACACATGCAGAGAAAGCTCAGCTGGAATATAAGTCAAGTGAAGTAATGAACTTAATTAACACTGAGAATATAAAAGAAAGACCCTGCAAATGTGTAGATGTAATGAAATTGTTCAGCAAATGAACCAGTAGTCATAATGAAATTTTGTGTTACTTCCTCCTGCTACTAGGGCCAGAAGTAATAAAACTGGTTAGGAACAAAGTGTCATAAATCTTTATTGATCTTAAAATTAATTTTAAAAAATAATAATAATTGTAAGAAACCAAGTGCAAGTTACTTTTACTGTTCCACTGAGAACTCCAGCATCAGTTCCACTGCTGAGCATCCACCTCTTGAGTTTATTAAATACAACACTATAAAAGTGTTGTAATATTCTTATCCTCTTACCCTCTTCTCCGTTCAGATGGCAACAATACTCTCCACATTTCTACCCCAAGAGCTCAGATACCATCACATAAATGGCCCAATACTGTAGAGGACTTATGTGCCAGGACAGCCCACACGACTGTAGTTTCAGTGTGCTCTACCACCTCGCTAGGAACCACATAAGAGAAGCCACCGGGTACCACATTGTGCTGTTTTTACACAAGAAAATCTGGCCAGTTTCTACTGGTTTGAGGAAATGTGGTGGGAGGAGAAAGCCTCTAAACCTGTGTGGTTGTGTCAGCTGCATATGCAAGAAATTCCTAGGTATATGACAGCTCCAAGGAAGAAGAATTTTCTGCTTCAGAGCCTCTTTCAGGGGTCTGAACACAAACTCCACTACTGTATTTCAGTAAGTGGAACCAAGGCAGTTAACATCTCAGGAAACACATACCCCAGCACAAAGGAAGTAAATAATCAGGAGGCCAAATGTGAGTTAAGCATAATTATAAATTCTTTGAAGGTTTTTTCAATAGATTGCCTCCTAACAGGAGATATTAACAGAAGATATTGCCCTCTTTTTTATCTTTCCTCAAAATTGTTCTCTGGCAAACAATCAAGTCAACAAAACTAAAACACTGGTTGTACAATCACTGCAAAACCTGTAATATCCCATCCTCTTGCTGGGTCTCTGCTTGGCAGTTGGCCTCTATATTAATTTTTTCATCATGTTAAAGCCACAAAATCACCAAGACTTGCTTCAAGCAAGCACAGATACAGTGTCTCATACGAAACAAGTTGAATGATCCTTTAAAACTACAGAAATATTGCAGCAAGACAACTTGCTGCAGAAATACATTTAGTGATTAATCTTATATTCCCAAATACATTATTAGGCATGATTAAACATATTAACTCCACTTAGCAACAGTTTAAAGAGGCTTTACTAACACAGAGTAACATGAAACCACATCCACCAGGTGAGAAAACCCTGGATTGTGTTAAAGGTTCTAATGTAACTAACATTTAGAATGTTGTTTTCATAACTTGCTAAAACTGCAGCTCTTGCTTCACATCCCTAACAGCAAAAATAATCTCCCAAAGCCCAAGTACTGCAGGGAAATCTTTAAAGTCAGCTCTGACCATTTCTTAGTTTGGCCATTACTCAAACTTGCAATATATAGTGCTGATGAGTCAAACATCGTATCACCCATTTTGATTTATTTCTTTCAATTCACGGGGAATTTTATTTATGTTTATAACTTCAGGGTTTTTGTTGGTAGTGCCAATAGATTCAGTCCGGGGATAAATGAGTGCTTAGACCATTATATAGCATTACAGTATATTGATCAGAATACCTATAGAATAACTAAGGCTGAAAATAATATTGTTACTAAGATAAATGCTCAGAAGGGATCAGGTCCAGTCTAACCAAATATATAGTTTCAGCGTTGCTGAAGAGAATATCAGCAAAATAAAACCTCGAGTTTTCCAGTTATTTTTTTATAACTGGTGGGCTTTTTCAAAGCAAATAACAACATAAATACAATTCTATTTTGCCCTAATATAATTTTTTGTACTGACACAATATTTTCTATACTGTCCTCAAGACATCGAAGGTGATGCTGGACCAATAAAAAGCACAAAAGCACTTTCTCAACGTGCTTCTGAATGTCCAGAATATCTGAGCGCAAAGAGCACAGACTGGCGATGTGTCACATACCACTAATTCAAAGCATTTAATCCTGCCTTCCACACGTTAGCCGAGGCAACACAAATGCCAAAAAATTCCTCTTTGATAGCAGAATGATATACACTGTACGTTATACAAGCCTTCTATCCCCCTCCACTTGTACACTATCAAATCAGTCTGGCTATTATTCTATATTGAGCAGATGGTATTATGAGATTTTTTGATAAAGAACAACAATCACGCAGCGAGGGGTTGCAAAGAGGTCGCTGAAACCAAGATTAACAATTGATTAGCTTTAATGGACCGTGACAGTAATAAACAACAGAGCTCTACACAAAGATTTGATTGTCCTGTTAATGCTGCTGACACAAATGGCTTTTAACTGGCTTCCTGAAAGTGTTAATATCTTCAAAGCCTCAGCAAATGAAGGACTTAGTCAAAGTGAGAACCGTCCTGCGGTGAAGAAGCACTTACTGCAGACCTCTAAAAAAAAAAATCTTATATAAAGCGTGTTTCTGATTTACTCAGACAACAGCTTCTATTTGTCCAAGGCTTAAAGTTAAAAAAAACCACAACCACCACACGAAAGCAGCACAACTCTGCAAGGCTGGAATGCAACAGAACTCTAAAGCATTTGAATACAGAAGCCACCATTCACTGAATGCAACAATAATGTGAAGTACCACATTAAATGCGCTCATTTTAGCCTTACTCCTTCACAGACTCACAGATCTCAGTATCCCAGCCTTCTAAACTCGATTTTTCATCTTTAGCTCTGAAAAGTTTACTCTTTTTTTTTCTTTCTGCACAGAAATTAGGAATTTGCATCGTATTTTCATTAAACTGTTTTGTGATTACTGGAAGTAACCATGGTAAAATCTGAAAACAGAACTTGCAGATGTATGTATTTCTTAGATACATGCATGGGGAAAAGTGTAGGGAAAAAAATCTGTTTCCCTTAATGCTTAAGTTCAACATTTAAATGGACATATGGCAAATATTCACAGAAGGTTTTAAAATTAAATCTACATAGCTAAAGACAAACAGAACTCCACCTAACATGGCATTCAAGAATCCAAGGATATGGGAATTCATTAAAGGTAAGGAGGTATTTACTCACTTAAGTATTGAGTAACACTTTCTATAAAACTCTGTTTTAGCTTATATAACTTGGTTTCTAAAATAACCTGTTTTTTTTATTTTGTATCTTACTTAAGCCAAGGGTTTTTAAAAACATTTTTAACTGTGAGCTGGCACAGTGCTTCTCTCTCCCATGTTATTCCTAAAGGCAACATTTTGAGACAATAATGGCATAGCTCTAAGGGCTTTTAGGTAAAAGAGAAAAGAGTGTCTGCTCTAGAGTCAGATCCAAATACAAACCATTTGCACAAATCAAGGTCATACTAATCCCATCCCTGTGGGTCCCACCCCATCTGCAAATTCAACTCTCTACAGAATAATTCCTTGCCAGTACACTGCAATGATGAAACATGCTGCTAATTATTGTGTTTAAAAATCTTGACCTAAGCAGACAAGCAGGGAATTTGAATGAAATCTCTAAAAGAGTAAAATCCACCTGCTTGGTCTCCCGACACTAAAACACTAAATGTGTAACCTGTCAAAATACTGACCTGACCTTCATTAATTCCATTTTCTGTAATCAGTACCTTCTATTACTCACATGCTTGGCTTTCTACAGCTGTTCTTCAAGTAAGCTATTGTATAAACCATTACAGTATATTATGATGATAAATAATTAAGAAAATAATTAACAATTACCTGTAGGTCAGCATCAAACTCATGTTTCAGGTAAGCATCTTCTGCAGCTTCAACAAGACGCTGGGGAAAAAAAGGGGGGAAAATGGTGTATTTTTAAAATAACAGAAAACATCTTTAAATCCAAGTGTTTCTTCCAGTATAACAACAGGAATTGTTTGAGAATTGCATAATTCATTGTCACCACACGATATGAAACTCCACAGAGTAGAAATAAATCAGGGTTTTTTAAACCCTTAGCATCCAGGATTGGTGGTACAAAACTCTCGAAGCAGCTCAATTACTAGGAAATAAAGTAAAAACAAAACCAGGTCAGCTTTTCCTGTAGTGCTCAGGCTCCCATTCTGATGCTGAGTTTTGAAAGAACAGAAAATGAAGTTTTGCTTTCACACTGTACCTTATTTTGTACCTAGGAGCCCTTTAAAAATCTTTCTTAAAGCAGGAGGTATTTCCTAATAACACACTTGATTGCAAGCATTGGAAATAAGAAGGAAGTTCTGAATAACACATCAAATATAAAAGATTACACAAATAGAGATTAGGTTTGTTTACTTAGCAGATGTGAAGCATTGTGCATATTGCCCTAACACAATGCATAATCACAAGAAGATTTTTCTGCTTTTACAGAAGTAATCTTTACTGAATGAACTGTTTCCCACCCAAGACAAGTCAAACCAGAACTGAACTGAAAAATGCAGCAGCTCAGCTTCCCACACACACCACATGGGTAAAGGACCCAACACCTACAGTGCAACAGGCCGTGGGAGGGGAAGCCAGGAAAAAATAAAACTGAAGTTCTATGGAATTGCTCCTAGTGCTCCTGTCTGTATGAATAGTAGTAGAAACAGACCTTGTGGTTTGAGAGGTTATCAAACATTAATTTGACCCACAAGTTTATTTGCATTTAGAATTTCAAGAGGGAAGTAACACACACTATTCTGAGGGGGAAGCCTCAACAGCAGCTGGAATAGATTCTTAAACATTTGAATGGTCTCACAAGTTCAGCATGTCAGTGACCTGCTGAAGGTATTTGACAAATCAAGCCCTCCTTTTTTAAGTATGAAGAAGTCATTTTATGCAAAATAACTACTCTAATTAAATGCAGTTCTGCAGGTGGATACTCCTTTATATTGAAACAATCAGTGCGTTACCACTCTATGTGCATCTGATACCAAAGATCATGACTCTGATGAGTCTGAAGGAAAAAGAGACAGCAGGGTAAAAAAAAATTCTTTGTGCAGGAATGAATACAGGGAAAAAGAAAGGTTTTCCTTCTGTGCTGAAATATTTACTTACTCATCAGAAGAAAAATTATCACAGTATTTCATGAGATACTAGTGCCTAGATATTAGTACTTAGTGGGCTAGAAGATAATTCATAGCTTCTTATATAGTTTGTATTGATCCCAATGTGTTTCAATTACATTTTTGCCTCAGTGAAATAAATTTAAACTAAGATTTATCCCCCCCATGTAAGAAATAGCTAGAGAAGCATAAGAAGGGTAATAGCAGAAACTCTGGTAAAGGAGGCCAGCTCAGAAATGAGAAGTACTGATGGACACTTTATTGGTTTATTCATTAAGATTTTGGTTGTTACATTTGTTCTTTTTTAAAAAAAAGTTCCATAAGTTTAAGCAACATACTCTACAGGAAACAGAACAAGAAAAAAAACAATCTGCCTACATGTATTTTTCCCTGAAGACATGGATACAAACACAATCACACACTCTTACATGCTTCACCCTCACAAATCTAAAAAAGAAAAATTAATTTTTGTACAGTGGATGTAAACAACACAGCTGTATGCTGCATTTTCTATGTAACAGTGCTTAGCCACAGTTTGCTTTAAATATCTCAACACTGTTATTAAGGAGACTATGAGAAATCTGGGAGAGCTACAGAAAAGGTAATCTAGTAATAAGCCTAAATTCACAAAATCACATACCCGTGTATACACAAAGATTATATACGAATGAAGAAATGATCTATAAATGTTTGGAAGTTCTGGGTTTCTTTAGTTGATTGGTTGCTTTTTTGGGGTGTTTTTTCTGCTTGTTGGGGGGGGGGGGGTGTTGGGTTTTTGGTGGTTGTTTTTTTTTGTTTGGTTTGGTTTTTTGTTGTTGTTGTCATCTTGTTGGTTTTTTTGGTTTTTTTTTTTTTAAAGTCTCCAAAGGGATGAAGCACGATGGAATAAATTCCTCAACACTCTGGAGGAAAAAGTATAAAAACCACATGTAAGACTGCAATATTCCAATATTGAGGCCAGAAATCCCTTCTAAAATATTTTAATGACTGAATAGTTATCTAGCAATTATTCCCAACATCAGCATGATTAGCAATTGTAACTTAATAGTTTATAATGACACTCTTAAGACAAATGCCAATATTTTCACTTGAGTAAACATGCTTAAAATAATTGCTGTAGCAAGTAGATGCTTACCAAGTTGTGATTATCCTGAAGGGAATTGTGAATGATGAACACTGAGTGAGCACTGTTAGAGTTACACCTTCTAAGGGTCTATATTTAAGGAGCATTTAGCTCTACACATGGAAAGGTGTTCACACACACAGCCAAGTCGAGGGCAGCATTTAGTCTTTATCTAAAGAACAATTGTCACATTCTATGGCACAGTTCAACTGAGGTTTCCCCAGTTAAGGAACTAATCCTTGTCACTTTCCCAATACCTGTAAATATGAGAAAGATTAACTGATTTATCCAGCATATCACAATGCCACATGGATAAAAACAGGGCACGAATTAGGAGATGGCACATGCACATGAAAAAAAACCCAGAACAGTCACCAAATATGATATCAATGTGTGCTATTTTTAGTAGTACTAGTATATAATGTAGAGCAGGCTGAGAGAAATACCTTTTTCCTCTAAAAAAAAAAATAATCACTGAGCTACCTCTGAATAGCGTAATATTCTTGACAAATTATATTTTAATTTTAGTAAACTGATAGTCCCTGACAAATTCTCATTCAAGTCAGGTTATAGAGATTGCAGAGGAAAGGTGAATGAAACAGAATGGATGAGAGAAAAATAGAATTCACCTGAAAGGGGAAAAGGAACAGATGGGCAGAAAGGTGAAAACAAATGAAGAAAACAACAATTTCTTTCATGTTTTGTAGCAAGTTTTCTTGTTCATTACCAAGTAAAAACCAGCAGTATTCAGCATATGGAAAGAACTTAGAACTACCAAGAGTAACCCTTCTTCAGGTTAAATACTCAGTGCAATTTTAATAACCTTACTATTAATTTGAACATCTAATTTCCAATAAAAATTTACAGTAATTAAGCTGTGAACATGTAAAAAAAAAATTCCTAAAGTGCAGACAGATAACTATTTAAAACATAGTTCAGCAGTCAAGTATATTCCTGGGAGATAAACCAAAACTTGTGTTTCAATCATCAGAGCAATTTTCTTCACTGGCTTCTTTGTGAGAAGCCTACACCGTGTGGTGGGAGCAGTCAGAGATTACCACACTTGAAAAACATTACCCAGGTACCTTCCTATGCCTTCCCCATTTTGGGGTTCATTTCAGAAGTGAAAAAGGAATTCCCTCTCCAGGGAAACAGCAAGGCTGCAGGTGCTTTGAAAACTCCTGAAAAGGTTGGGCTGTTTTGGGAAAGAACAGGATTTATTAGTATGAAGTGATATTAGGTACTCTCCTGGCATTGGTGATAATTCTGTCCCAAGTTGTCCTCATTTCCATCAGGGTTCTGGGGTTTGCTTCTTTCACAGTTCATTTAGTGGAGAAGGTAGAGAAGCCAACAGAGAGTACCTAATGCAGTTCATCAGTGCCCCTGTTCCTTCCTGTGCTAGAGAACAGTACCAAGTAAGTACCAGGAAGGCACCGATGTGCTCACAGCCCTCGTGGCCTCCCTGCTTTTACTGCAAGTAGCTTTGCACTTTTTGCTGTAACCAACGGGATATCAGAGACTGATGCTGATCTTGGAGGAATATTTGCTACCATCAGAAATACAAGAGTTTTACAGGCCAATGATAACAGACTTGCAATTTGGCTGGTTTTATCCTTGAGACTGGGGGGGGAAGTGGTCCAGAAGCACATTTTATTTCCCACTCTGTTCTCCTCAGTTACAAGGTCTTTTTTAGGAAATACTATCACTAAAACTGCTGTGGCTAAGATGCACTAAAAATTATTTAAATAATTTTATCTTGCTATTTGAGTTCCTACTGCTTGTAGCTCAAGACATATCAATCTTGCAACTAGTGCCATACAAAAAAATAACTGCTCTATGACTACTACCAAATTCTACTACAACAACTCACTAGGCAATGCTTAACCACAGTTAGTGTTGCATCAAAACAGAATCAAAGCACAAACTATAAATAAAAGATAAAAATAAATTTAAAGCCTAGCAATTATTGTAAATAACTTCAATTACCCACTTACATTCATTTAAGATTGGCAGATTTTCAGGTTGATTGTTTTTAGAGTGCTATCTGGTTTTTTGAAGTAACAAAGAATTCAGCTTGGCAAGAGCTGGACAAACAGAAATGAAATTGCAAATGGATTAAAGTATATGAAACTCGTACATTGTATAACAGTGGCTAAGACAATCCTGGAGTTATTAGAATCATTTCTAACTTAACTAGTTCAACATTAAATTTAGTTATGGCATCTGAAGATTGCCATGGCATGGAAGGAAGACTGCAGATGAAGAAGGTAACACATTTGTCTTGTATCGAGTTCTGCTGGGCTCAAGGCTGTTCAAAGCCAATATATCAGATACAAAATATGCAGATTATCAAATCTCCTACCATGTTGTTTTGTCTACCACAGAGCAGAAAGGAATGATGTGCTAAAAAAGTTTTATTCTATACTTTTAATTCCATATGTCCCAGCCATCAAGGAATCAGTTCAACTGCAGACACAACTTAGAGCTGTTTCAGGGCTATTTAAAATGTGGTTTTTCTGCCTATGATACAGCATGAACCAGCTCCTTCAGGCACCTCTCATCTCAGGATCAAGATGAAGGTTCTTCAGCATTTCACACTGATCCTGTATTCATCCAAGTTTGGGTAATTCTGTGAAAATACCTTTATGTATCTTTTGAATTCCACTTGCAACATGACAACAAAATTTGTAAAGTTTTGTTTTCAATGAGCAATGAATAATTCACAACTGGTACATTGGTCTCTTCCACATAAAGATAAAAACCTATTTACAATGTTACTTAGTAAAATATCTTCCAAAATCAAGGGAATCTGGCCTGTGCATGTATCTAAATACCTATTTGTGTATGCACACATTTATATATATTTTATATATATATTTAATACTAACATGTAAGTATCATTATGATCCTTTATTCCTGTCCCCTGTACTGAAATCACTAGACTAAAACATCTAATTTATTGTTTTCACACATTTAAGCTACCACAAGTCACACCCTTGACCTGACTGTCACAATCACTACCCTGTTTGTATTATGCCAGACTGTCTTTCTGCATTTCAATATAGTGAGGACTTTGACAGTGTCCAAATAAAAATGCTGGATGCTTGACAGATATTGTTGAAGACAGACTTGGGATAACTGTTTTTATTTAAGTTCATTTACAGCAAAATTCTCCATTGGTAGGATTTATCTCACCTAACCTCAGCTATCACAAAGTTAATAATCTCGCTACAAATCAACTAAGCATCGTTTGCATGTAGACACAGAAAACTCCAAAGGTGCCACTTGTCCCCTTCTAAAATAGCTCATGGAATACTGGTAAGAACTTCAGGGCTTTTTCTTCACTCTTTGTTTCATTAGATGTTTATTTTCACATGAATGAAGTCCAGGGAGATGAATGCCATGCTGTATGCGTAACATGAATGAGCTGAAGACAGATGGAAATATTCCCATGCTCTCTCAATCAGGGAAAGGAATCTTGAAGTTACATGTCCCAACAAGCCCTGGGACTAATTGAGATGTTTTTGTTCTCTTTACATTTAGAAACATCGAGTGAAACCAATTGTCTTTCCTCTGTTCCCTCTCAGCTATTTTTCTCACCTCCGCACTAAGGCTCAATTTCCCAAGCTAATTCAAATTCAGCTTGCAATTTGCAGTCCAGTTCAACAAAATCAGCTATGGTACGCTCCCCTTTCAGTTTCCAACCAGATTACTATCACACAGCAACACCAAAAAAACACCCCTCAAATTTATTACTCAAAACAAAGGTCAGTTCCAGAGTTTGCAGGGACTTTTTTCAGTTGCCTACCCCAGCACTTAATCACAAGACATTGAGCCTTGACTTTGCTTTCAGACCAAACCATGAAAATAGCAGGTATTACTCTTTCTCAAGTGAAGTCAATTGGACTGGTTTTTTACTTCCCACAGGTTCAGATTTTCAGTTGCCAATAGACTAAATTAAAGGGAAATTAAGGAAAAACAAAACTAAAACCAACCAAAACAAACAAACAAAACCCAGCCCCCTGTTTTCTACTAAAACGCTCCCAACTCCCCATTGCAAGTGGAATTCTCTAAGCTAGATATTGAGGCAATTAGAGTATTATTGTGAAGATGTGATAAGGAGGTACTTCATGATGTAAGGGGGAGGTGTTTTTTCAATTTATAAAAGGGATACGATAAAGAAATTGTAGCAAACATTCCATCTCTCACAATAACTGATCTAAGAATTTAAATAAAACAGTATTTACATTGTTATATTTCTATAATTTTATAACAAAAACATGATGCTAAAAAGTTTAAACACTATAATGGATGCAAAGCCAAACTAAGCTAGGAAATGCCAGAAATTAAGTTGCCTCTAACTTAATCCCCAGTATTATAGCATCATTTTTTCCATATGATTTTCCTTGGTTAGAACACTGAAAAATACCAATATCTTTGCAGTCCTCACTAACAGAGTGATGGCAGTTGGTGTTCATTTTGAGATGTAAGAGTAATGAATTTTGCAAGCATTCACCTGACTGAGAAATCTAGCGTTAAATTCAGATTACACAGGTTACTTTGGCCCATTTCAGTGCTGCAACATGCCAAATTCTGCATTCAAATATAACCACAGTTTAGTTCTGTTCCTTTACTATCTCACCACAGCCCTGTAACTACTCCCATTTCTTTCCTATCCCCCTCTCTGTATCCTGAGCTCATGAAGCTCATATTGCATGTCACAAACTCCAAGGCTAAGATGTTTCACTCTCTCTCCACCTCTTCTCTAGCACTTACCAATTATTCTTCCTCCTCCTTCATCAGCCTTGGCTCTCACACTGCCAAGCACTTTCACAACCACTCTTTTCCAGGCTGCTACCAATACCTCAAGCCCTCATTCTGCCAACCTGTATTTCCAATTTTTCCCTGTTCCATGTAGAATCTCATTGACTCCACCTAGAAAATCTTGTATAATTTATACTTCTAGATCCCAGCACAGTCCAATCCTGTACCCTTTTATATCTCCTTAAACACTCTTATTTTTCTCCTTGTACCAGTACCTTCCTCAGCCTCTCCTAAACCCACCAACAGACTCCCTTGGCTGCTGACCTTTCCATTTTCCAGAGCCCTAACAGGAACGCAGATAGAGATGAGACAAGAAATCTTTCTCCTGTGTCTAGAGGGCAAATGTGCTTCAGGAGAGAAGGACTTTATCTCCTGCGCCTGCTGCTGGCTAAAGTCACAAGTGGCTAATGGTGCAATTGCAGGAAACTCTCATTCAACCTTGTACTGAAAAATCAGCATGCAAAGAATTTTGAAAGATCTCACAGATAGTTTTGCTCCAATACATTTCTAAAGGCCAAATGCCTCAGTGTGCAGTTTCCAAATGTTAACTTGATCCAGCTGGAACAGATTTTCCAAGAAAACCTGTCAAGGCCACATCCCTGCCAATTTCTAGAGCTGGTTCCCAAGCACAGGAGTGTTACAGAGTCTTAATGAAAAGAACATCAGTGAAGAGTAAATCAATACCGTCCCCTCCCCACCTAGTTTCTTTCTTGGAAATAGATGAAGTTCAAAGATAAAATTCCAAGTTGTTTTTGTCTCCTGGACTCTACCTTATCATTCTTAAGACTTTATTACTGTCAAAGATGCTGAAATTAATTACAAAAGCAACTTCCAGACTAATTGATAATTTAGTGTTTTCATAATTTTGTATATTCTGGAAGGTCTGGTAAAAAAAAAAGGCTACACTGAAACTGTCTTTTCACATGCACATCTAGCTGATTAGTCCTGCAGTCTTATGTCCATGCTTAGTAACTAAATATTGGTTCCATGTACCTAGAAGGATTTTCTGGCACACTGTGAATTAATGCTGAAGTCAAAGAATAATACAGAAGCATCACTTTTCCAAAGTCATGGTTACATACAGACTTAGAAATTTATATATAGGTACAGATTCCACCCAGTTAATTTATTAAATATTTTTGTAATAACAGCCAGTATTTTTTGCTGCATCTCAAGAACAGTATTAAACTGTCCTTGTAATTAAAAGAACATTTGCAAATTCCTAAACCCAAAGGAAAGGCTGCATTGCATAGTCAAAACCTTATCTGCTTTACTGTGTAAAGATAAGTTCAAATCCAGTGGGTGCTTTGGTTTTTATTAAGAAAAGTCTTGCAAATTGTATTCTCCTAGTAACTAAAAGATTGCTGTATTTTCATCTCTTAATTAGTTTTTATCCACTGAAACATTCAGCACTTAATTATTGTATGTAGGTTTATTTGGAGAACAAAGTAAAACATGCAACATTGTACCTCATTTCTCTTAAGTCTGACACAATTCTAGATTTCGCTGTGTCCTAGGGAACTCATTTCTTAGAATACTCTCAATTTTCTTAATAATTTTTCCTCTTGACTCTCCAAGTACTTCTAAAATCCACTTGGGGAGCAATATCAGTATTCACATAGCTAACTAACACCTGCAGGTTCAATAAGAGACAGCCGAAGACTGCAACCAAGCTGACAAAAACTAATACCTTATGTTTCAAGAGGCAGTGAGTAAACTACAACAATCATTTTTCACTTATCTTGCATTATAGAACAGTGAGCCACCCCATGCTACTGGCAAGGCTTCCTCTGCTGACTGAAAGACTCCCTCACCCACACCACAGGCTCTTTGGTCAGATGTTCATCTACAACCAGCAAGTGTGCTCCAACCTTCAGTTCCTAACAAGGACAAAACCCCCAAGGTCATTAATGTTGCTACAAGCAATTTTAACTCCCAGTCAACTCTGATCCTGAGAAAAGTGCAAAACACATTTTTCCTAATAAACCATGAAACCCTAATGACCTGTAAGTGCTGATGCTCCTTACCTTCTAAGTTTTTTTTTCCAATTTAAAACCCATGCACTGGTGTAGGACAATCACAACTTGAGAGACACAAAGGAGAAAGGAAAGATCCCAGCCAACTCCCTGGTTCCATATGGAGGCAGACTTCCCCTTTGTCGAGTCTTTATTCTATGGCGCTGCTGACGCTTTGCAGGCTGAATCCTCTGTGAACACCTGGACTTTGTACACTCCAATAGACCTATACCCAGCCCTGGCAATATAGCAGGACCAAAGCCTGGTATGAGAATGGGTGATAGTTTCTCCAGCTCAGGGTTTATGGGGTGACACAGCAGGAGACTACCTTAAGCAAACCCCTGGGGCCAACCTTAGATGTTACCACGTCACCCTCTGATACCAGCAACAGAGGTTTATTATTGTAGACCTGGTGGGTTTGTGCAATGTTAGATTGTGAAATGTCTCATCCATTGCCTATTAAATCTGTTGGTCAACCTCTGTTAAACACTAAGGTGTTAGACTTGGCTTTTAGGTAGTACCTTTCCAGCCCTGTTAGCAGTTACAACCCATTCCAGGGTAATAAACTGGATAAAGAGATTTGCAGTATTTGTCATGGAAAATATGTAATACTGTTGAAATGAAGATCAAATGAAATACACTTTCTACAGCAAAAACATTATAATTCTTGTTTTTACTACATCAGGATACAAGTGAGTCAAACAAACTAAGTAATTATGCTTTCATCCTAGACCCTTGAAAAAATAAATACCAAATCAAAATGAAGAACACTTCTGTGTAACACTGAAATGGTTCTGAATGAGTTTTCACCAACTGGATTTTTTTCTATTTCTGATACATTACACAGTCCGTATAAACTATTTAAGACCTCAATTATATAAGTACCAGCAAATAGTAATAAAAATTAAAAAAAAAAAAAAGAAAAAAGACAAAAAGACAAAGCAATGACTTCTGGCATCAGAAAATTTTTCAGTGGTCTGCTGAAACTATTGGTAGAACATCAGAAATAAGAATTTGTGGAAAAGCCTTAGCTGAAAGATTCAGTTCAGTAATAGAGTCTACAGAGCTAGTGCATATGTAATAAACACAAATACTTATAAAATATCTTGCAGCTGAGTTTACACTCTTCCTTCCATGACCCTGTACAATCTACAATTGTTCACAAGCAATTTACCTATAACACTTCTGAATTCAAAATATTACACTGGTAAGGTCTCCTAAAATTTCTTTGTTCTCCTCACTTTTAACTCGACAACATGAGGTCATTAACAAATGCTGCCATGTTACTAACTTTGCCAAGCTTTTTAGACTAGACTGGTGTTTCCTGAGCTAGCCAAAAGAAACCCTTGCTACAGTCTGCCAGAGCCCACCCTCTGCACACCCTGCCTGCCAGTAGAGCAGGCAGGCACCTTCGGAGCATTTCCCTCTGAGGGAAGGTTCCAGAACAGCATTACCTGAGTGCAACAGATTTGCCAAGTTTTGCTGCTCTTTGATCAATTCTTAAAGACCCAACTTCTTGCTTTCAAAGTCCACCTATCATCACTGCAGGGCTGCTATAAGTGGTCTTGGAAGGAGCAGGACACTGCCACTGGGTAAGAGAGAACAGAGCTGACTGGGCCTCAGTGAGGCAGCAAATGACACCCATACGTCCCTTCGGTTGTGGCTGCTACACAGATGTGGTATAAACAGTTGTTTATCACTGCCCTGAACTTTCCCCAGAAACCTGCTGCAAGTTCTAACCATAAAGACATTAATAGTTTCATATAAAATGTTGATTACTTTCTAGTCAATGGCTTCATACAGTACATAGCTTTTTAAGAATCTATATAGATACAAATAAATGTAGTTAAGTAAGATTGCAAGGTTGGAGACTTTCTAAAATGAATAAGATCTTTTTGCTTGAAACCCTCTCCAATCACTAAAAAACGTCAAAACAACTACTATTTAAAACGCAAAACACACAGCAATTTTTTTTGCATGTCTTTAGCAAAGGCTACCATTTATCATCAGAGCTTTTCTTTACAGATTTGTAAGGAAATAAGCTGTGCTTTGCTGGGATCTACTTGAATGTTTGGAAAAGAAAACCAACTGCTTTATTACGAATTTTTAGGTAAGTGCATTTCATCGTGTTGATTGATGAACACAGCAACCTATTGATCTAATGTGCCAGATCCTAATAGCATCTCCAAAACTTGACATTCTTAAGGCACTAACCGAATCCAAAGTGCAAGTAGTTCTTACTCATTAGCAGTCTACTTGTGAAGTGCTCTTTCCCCATCACTGCTCTCTTCAAAGCCTTATTTAACATTCCACTGTCAAAATAAAATACAACTATGGCTATGTCACCCTGAAAATTTCAAATACAGGGATTTTTTTTCCTTCCACGTCTCCTTAAAAAGTAATTTTTATTATCTAGTGTAACTAAGAATAAAGTCTGGTTGCTGTACCTAACATTTTCTGGACAGCACAGAATTTTGGGGACAAAGACTGCCACCTTTTGGCAACAGTCTGTAACACAAAAAACCCCTCATGAATATTAATACTGCTCTAGTAAATATTTTTCTTGTATTATTTTAGTAAATTATATCAAGCAAGCTAACTGAAGAACAAAGCATAAGGTTCAACTGAAGCCAGTCTGAATAAACTCTACCTTTAGGCTTGCTATATATAAGGTTTCTTAACATAAATTAAAGAAATCAGAGCTAGGGTATTTTTCCTGAAGGACACTATGAGTAGATAGCCCTGGCTTACAATGTTGAATATTACACAGAAAAAAAATCATTTAAAGATAAAACCATGAAAGGCACATATTAATTCTTTTATGCACAGTTTTCTTTTCCATGAAGTACTGATTCAACCTTTTAGGAGGTGAGCCCTATAGATTAGGTCAGGAGATCTAAAGAAAAACTATTAAATAATAATTGTATTATAATACCAGTAATGTATTACCAACACAACTCTGCTGTTCCCACATTTTCAGTGCTTAATCTTGGAAAAAACTATTTTCGTTCAGGTTTTTGAGTAATTTGGGTTTTTTTGTTAATTACTGAAAAAAAATGGGTAAAACCAAATTCCATCATACAGCATAACACCTACGCTGGCATAGATTCAACAGGAAGACCTTTACAGCTGGTAAAGATGGAAAAAGAACATCAGGGATGGTTGAGTCACAAATCCCTGGAGATGTTTAAAAGACATGTAGATGTCTTTTACACAGAAAAAGACATTTTTGTTAAAAAAAAATGCAACTATGGAAAGATGAAAAGAGTATTTTACTGAGCTCCTCAATGCTGAAATTTACAAAAGCAAACAATCAGCCTTTTTCTAGACAGCTGAGCCATTTGTAGAATAATGAAATTGTGAAGAGCTTCAAGAGGCAATCAGAATACTGAGGAGTAACAAAAGCACCAGGTGTGAGTAATCTTGCCATTGAATTATCAAGACCAGAGGGAAAAAGGAAGTCAAACTATTTCTGGGGCTATTTAGTTGGTTTGAGTTTGGGGAAAATTTTCAAGCATGAGACGTATGCTGTATTCCTGTTTTAAAACTTAAAAACCATAATAATCTACTCATTTATAGGAAATTAATCTGGAGAACAGCATTTGGAAGCTTTAGCTTAAAATGATATTTAAAAAATCAGTTACATTACATATGTATACATCATCTACAAATGTTGGAGGAGGTTTTGGGTTTGAGTTCTTTGTTGTTGCCCTTGGTTTTAATTGTATTAAACAAAAAAATCTTTTGAAACTGGGAACTTACACAAAACTTTAGTCATCATTTTAAGAACCTAAAAACCTTCAAAATTCAGAGCTGACCTCTTTAAAGACTTGCTGTGCTGAAAACAAGTTACGAACTCCATGTCATAAAGAATTTCATTGATTTAACTGAATTTCATCAGTATAATTCTGCTTTTACTAGTGGGAGTTATGAAAGCAGATGAAAGGTAGCAGAGCACAGCAGAGCCGACTACCTGACTGGCACCATAACTGTCCTGCACAGATGGAAGAGGGATATGTTACAGGCTTCCAGATCACACAATTCACAGCTCTTTGGAGTAGTATGACAGCACACCCTGCCTAGAAAGGATTTTGCTTCTGTCAGCAGGACTTCCATATGGGGCCTGCCATGTTCCCAACTCACACATACATTACACCAGTTGCTGAAGAATGTGCCATTTACAGTCTTTTCAAAATCATGTCCTGATGGTGAGGCTTAGTGTCTTTAATACCCTTCCCTTGATAGTTTTCAGCTGATGCAGGAAGTAAAGAGAAACGTTTCTTATGACTCTCAATATAAAGGGTAGGCATAGGGGTGTAGGACAGCATTGCTACATTGGCAGCCTCTGAGTTTCTGTTGGTGTTGAGTTTTCCAGGGGTGGATCTTTTTGTTTGATGGGTTTGTTATTGTTTTGAGGGTTTTCTGCACATGCTACTTAGTCTGATTTGCATGAGTTATTTAAGCTTCTCTTTTTCCAACGTGTGTTTGGACCGTTGGGAAAATTATATTCAAATAAAAATACGTATGCAAGATATTTTTTGTGAATCTTTAAGATTAATGATGACCAAGTCATAAACCAATAAAACTTGCAAAGTCAATTTTATTGCACAAATGTGTAACAGACTGTGTAAATGGTAACTAAATCCTCAATTTTTAGAAGTTGTGATATTGATTTCTCCTTTAGACATTCAGCAAGGATTTCCAAAAGCAGAAGCTGAAACTCAGTGATCTCCACTGATACATCCAGGAATATATTTCAGTTCCTTATTAACACAGTCAAACAGCAATATGACAAAGGATTGTACTGCACTATTATACAGTAGTATAGCAACACAGTAGAAGTACAGTAATGCAACACTCTCATGAACACTATTATTGATATATTCATTCAGATCACATTTTGGTACAAAGGTTGCACTGACCACCATCTTGCCTACCTGCCTGATAAGGTAGGTGGAAGAATAGCATCCTGTCATAATTATACTTCGCATATATATGTTGTACGTATTAACTGTTAAAATCTGCAAAAAACAGTCACAGGAAATTGCAATTCCAACCCTACCCTATTTATGCAGGCATCATACAGAGATCTGCCTGATGACCTCCGAAGTGAAAAAGTTGCCATCCCATAATATTTTCCTAGGCAGATACTTTTAATTCTACTTTCTTGTTCTGATAGAGTAAATGAATGCAACACAGCATCATTAGAAGACTGATTTTAAGGAAGATAGCTAGGACAGAATCTAATAGAAAGGCCCAATATGATAATTTTAAATATTTTCAGTCCCATTCTTATAAGCAGTTTCACAGATAATACTTCAATTTATGCAGGCTATGGTGGTTTGGACTAGTTTCCCAGATAATTTACCCTGTGATACAGCTTTGCATTTTTAAAAAAAATAATTTAATCTCCATTGTAAAAGACTGCAGAAAAACCAAACAAAAATCTACCACACTAAGCGAGCCAACATAGTAACAATATTGTTTTGTTTATTACTCCAATCTCTATTTTGCTTTATGTTTACATTTTTTATTATGCCATGGAAGTATCAAAGGATATGCTAATGATAATTCAAAGTGGCAGTGACAGATAACATTTTAAAGGTGAAATGCATAATTTTCTAATAACCTTGGTAGCACAGTCACCTTCTCTGAAACACAAGGTGCAAAGCCAGTCTTTTTGCATCACATTACTAAGCCTCAGAAACTAATAAGTAGTAAGCCTCAGGTTTTGATCTTTTTTTTCTGGGTGTTTTCTGTTTTGTTTGTTTGGGTTTTTTTATATCTAGAGGCAAAACTTATTTGGACATGTTGCTACTTCAAAATGCACAGTATTCTATTTCAGCTTCAACTGTTAAAAGAATTGTAAAACATACCTTTAGAACTGTAAGACAGCCAATAGTTTTCTGCAGATATGCTGGTAAAGCTGCACAAAAACACCTGTTCAGCCACCTTAAATTACAGTATTAAAATCAGCAGTTTTGTGTGGCAATTGTTATATTCAAATATTGCTTATGCATAAAGATCAAACCTTGAAAACTATGGGGTTTACTCTGCTGAGATATCTAACTATTTACATCCCCAGAGTAGTTTGGAGTCATTCACTTCTCAGCTCATTTAACAGATTTTACACTGATTTCTTCCACCTCAATTAATATTGGCTAAAACATTAGAAAATGTGACTTTTTTTTTGCATAAAAGAGAAAAATATTAGAAACATTTCCAACTGATCTGCATCTACCAACCATCACCGTTATGTTATAACATGTAACATTATACTCTCTTCATATTTTGCAACCAGAAGGCACATTATTGTAGGTAAATGTTTTCAAAAACTTTTCTCTAAAAATTCAAATGCAGAAGCCCTGTGTTTTCAAGCCATATATTAATATTACAGCACATTTTTGGGCAACTGTAAGAATGAGAAGTTTATATATACAAATGAATTTATGTTAAAAAAACCAAACCAACAAACCAAAAAAACCACCACCACAAAAAAAAAAAACACACAAAAAACCCACAACCAACCAACCCTACAAGATATATCAATAGGTAGCAAAATAACTTGATTTCCAAGATGAAAGGGCTGAAATTGCACCTTTCAAACCTGACTCAAAATATTATACTATCTCTGACACCAAACCTGAGTGGCAGCACGTTAAGTTCCAGCAGCACACCAGCCTCCCCTGGTGACTAATACGCCCATTTCCTCTTCCCAAAAGATGATCCATAAGCAACAGTTCCTTTTTCAGTTTAGCAACATTACTTGAGTTGCTGTTGCTTTTTAGCAGTTACTTTTCAGCCACTCATATGCTTTTCCTATCCTATTAACATTGCATACAGTGGAGAGAGCAAGGACAAAAGAATGTGGTTTGTACTTGGAGTGGACAAAAGGAAAATATGAGGCTATTTCTCATGTATTCCCGTTACACTTCATTCTACCCTCGAGAAAAGTAAACCTACCTACCTCCCACCGCCTTTTATTGTGGAAAGTTCCACTGCACCACAGAAATTAAGCCATTAATGATGTGCTTTTCACACTGGAACTGCATTTTCATTCACATCCATTTCCAAATCCTCCAGTGGCAATTTGACAGCTATTTTTCCAGAGTCCCCCAGAATGGAATTAACTCAGAGATCTCTCTGAACAGTATCTGGCAGAAGCCAAATTTCTCCATCCGAGGAATTTAGAAGGCAAGTAGTTATCAGTATCAGCTACAATACACCTTTATTCAGAAAGTTCAAATTCATCCGTTGCCCTAATCAGGATTTAAAAGTCTGTGTACAGCCTGACAAAGCACCACCAAGAACCCCACCAGCTCTGGGTTCAAGAGAAAAAGTTTTCTTGTCTGAAAATTCAACCTTGACTGAAAATTCAGTCAAGTTCCCGGAATAAACTCCTGCCCATCATTCACGTAACCTACCAAAAGTCCACTCGGGAAAGTCAAACATAAAATCACTTTCTCAAAAATCATTGTGAAACTTTAATTTTTTAAAAGCTCCAAACTTAGGGGCTTACGAGGGCATTCCTTACCACAAAGGAATTTGCCTGATGAGCTGGCACCCAGCTCTGTGTCCCCTAGGGCCGTGCCGCTCCCGGACATAGGGCAGCCAACACGCAGTGTACAAACTGCTGCTACATCTTTTCTAAGAATTCAGTGGTTTTAGGGTTATTTACTCCATTCATTTTGGTTCCCTAAGGAGGTAATAAGCAAAGAAATATATCAAGATTCCGGAGTCTTTTCTATGAGCTACCAGGATAAAAATAATAATCTGCACAGCTGCTTTAGCAGCACTGAGAGGAGCCAGTTCCATCAGAGGCATGGAAATAATTCCAATTCCAATTTCACACCAAGTGCTAACTGAGGACTGCAGAGAGGGTGTGTGTGACCCAGCCAGCAATGCTCTGGTTTCAGAGTGATTTGCCTTCCACGGAAGCTCCTTTTCACAGTCACTCATTATAAATCTCATTCACAAATACAAGGTCAAGAATTTCAAAGCCAATTAATTCTGTTCTTTAGTCTGAGGGAAAAATCACAGATCTTACTGTCTCTACAGCCTGGCCAGAGGCAGGGGAAAACCAACCAAACAAGCTGCTCCTGTAGGTAGCAGGGAACGTGTTAACATAATTTAGGAATCCCTTGCTCATTTAAATATAGTAAGATTAATATTCCAAGTACATCTTCTGTAGTTGTCTTCATGGAATTATCAGGAACTACCTACCTAAAGAGTGTAAAGATCTGTAGATCCTTCCTGGGTCTAAGAGGGCTAATATCAGCCAGAGATGTCAGAGATGGAAGGGATCACTCCTCACAGGAGGCAGCTACTGAAGGGGAGCAGCACAGCTCTGGGGGGAAATGCTAATTCAGAGCTTGAAGAAATGAAATGAGCGAGGGTGGCATTTCATCCTTGAGGTTTAAGGTTTATTTCCAAAGCCAAAGAAAATGAAGCTCAGGGATGCTGTGAACTCAGACTGACAGATTTCATACAGCTTAGCTCAAAAGTAATAAATGCCTTGGTGGTATTCCTTTCTTTTTTAATTAAGTGATTTCCAGATAGAGCAAACAGGACTATAAAAATTAAAGGATACACCAAATCTTATTACTAGTTCTTCTGTCTGCTACTCCAGAGGGAATTTTACCATTTCCAGAAGCTCTCTGTATTTCTGCCTAGTTTTTGTCTTGTTCTGAGGCAAATTTGATGCCAAGTCCAGAAGATGGGGAAGTTGCTATACAGGATTAATTTCAGCTGCAATTCCTGTTTCAAAGCATCTCTTTGAAGGTATTGCATGCAGCAGATTTTATATTCTCAGAACATACACATCACTGCATATCTACTTTGCCTGACAGTTTAAGTGAGATATTTAAATATTCTCTCTTGATTGCAATATTCCACATTTTTCCCAAGTCCCACAAAATCCTTTGCTGTCAACATCTTCCTCCTATATCACACAGTACCTACACAACATACTCTGAATTGTAAGGAACATCCACACAGCAGAAATACTAGTTATGCCCTATGGCAGAACTCAGGTTAATTACTAAAATAAGAAAGAGATCCAAAACACTGCTTAGGGACCATTTTGTACCAGTATCTCTTGCAATTGCCAAAGGCAGGTTTCTAGAGAAAGAAAAAGGTGCTTTATGAACCCTCGAAACTATCAGTACAAGGGCTGCACATACATCAAAACTAAAGAAAAGGAAATAGCCTTCAGGTTTAGAAACAGAGCTTGATTTCAAATAAAAACAACAAGCACAAACCTGACTTTGGTAAAAAATGAAACTCCATTAAAAACTTGAGAGTTTTTTTGTGTGTGCAAGGAGAGAATGGCATTTCTAGTAAAATGAGAGAGTTCTCTGAAGACATGACAGCCAGCTAGTGGGGGATCTCATCTAAAGATCTGAGCAACAGCATTCATACGCTTACACCTGGGCATTATGGATTCTAGATTGGAGCTGACCTTATAAAACACTCTCCCTGCAACAGGTACATTCCACAGAGATCAGGGAATTCACGTTGGCCTTTATTGCACCCAAAAGTATAAGGTGAAAAGTCTGAAGCTTAAACCAGAGTACAGCTACCAAATCATGAGTGAGGCTTTGAGGTCTAAACCATTGTCATATCAACTGATCTGAAGGTTCAAGACTTGAGCCAGCTGGCTGCCTGTGCTACAGTTCTTGCCGGGACCATAAGACCTTGGTCACCACTAAGGGGGAGTTTATGATCTTTTCTGTTATATCATTCTTGCATCATGATGCCATTTACTACATCCCAATACCATTCACACTCACCTATTAGAAACATTTTTACATTAAAAAAAAAAAATCTGTGTTCTTCAGTTTCAAGGGTGTTCTCTGAGTTTCAGCTTAAATGAGAAATTTTAAAAGTAAATTTTGTATACTTTATTTTTATTTTATTCTTCCCCAAATAAATGTCAAGCTTGACCATCTCTAAGGCAAAAAAAATCTCACAGCAAGCCTCGAGGTGTTTAGGGATGAAGAGATAAAGAAGCAAAATTTTATCAGAATAACTGAGGAGATAAGAATAGCTGAGAATATCACCTTTGTTAACAAGAGGTTTACATTAAGTTTACAAAATTTAAATCTAAGGTAACTTCTATTTGACATTATGGTCAAGACCATAAACATTGCCCGACTGCCTGTGGTCTTAGTGAGGCTTTAAGAATGACAAAACCACAGCTTATTATGAAATTGCCAATACCTAGAAAAAAACAAGTTTATTTATGCTGGAATTTGGTAGGACGATGGAGCACCTAGTCAGAGACTGCCAAGTTATGATTCACTAAGCAGAGTCAAGGTTAGACCCAGATGCCAATAAAGATTCATTAAGTATGAAATACAGTATCAGCAGTGTCTTTGTAATGACCTGAATGCTAATTTTGGCTCAGAGTACCGGAATTCCCCAAGGAAGGAAAGGCAAAGGGGAACAACTTAACAGCTTTTAACCACAAAATTGATAACATGTAGAACATCTGAAAAGATACTGAGAGTTACATAAAAGTGAAAGGAGGCAAGTGATATACAATGTTGCAAATTAATAGTGTTTAGTGTTAGATTTTTCTTCACTTATTTTGTTGCATAGTTATTTTAAAATTATGATTACTGCACCAAAATTAAAATTTGCAGCATCTAATTAATATATGATGCCACATATAAGACTAAACCAGTTAGTTAACACAACAGCACCTAGAGAAAGGAATAAAATATGTGCATTTTTTTATTATTCTCAACTCCTCATAAATAAATATCATGAGAAATAATTAACTAGTAGAAAGAAAAGCTCAATTTTCAAAAGTAGTAAAATTGCGTGGAAAGAAATACTGAGATTGAGATATCCTTTTTAAAATAAAATGAAAATAAATAAAAAGAAAGCTTACAAAGTTGGTAGAGTAATATGTTTTTGTTTTTATTAAATTTTATATCCTGTTTTCATGCTAGTAAGTTATACCTGCTTGTCTCCCAAGAAATATTACGAGAAGCCAATAGTGAATTCAGACTAAATGAAATTTCATCCTGGATAAAATTTTGTTCTTTTACTTTAGACTGAAATTAAATTTTCAACCACTTTAGATTGCAGTGCAATTAATTTCTGAAGTGACAATCACCATATCACTTTCTCATTTCATTTTTTAAAGCATTTGTTCTTTGTAACATAAAGAGAACCAAAGAATAGATGTTTACAATAGATAACAAAGCCAACATTTTCTTAGATTCAGTCCCATCAGCAGTAACTCCAAGTTAGCACTGAAGGCTGGCCAAAGTCCTCTGTGAAATGAGTTGCTGGTGCTAATGATTTCTGACTGCACAAAGGTCCATATGCAATCAGTATGACCGGGTAAACATGTTAGCTTTGACAGACTGACTGCAGAGGATTAACTGGGCTTTGAGGTGAATCATTCTTGTCACCACACATAAAGATCATAACTAAATTTACAGTCTGAAAAGATGTTTTCCTTGATACTGGCATTAATGATAATGTGCAAAATATTTTGCATGATTTAAAGAAGAAAATGTACATGTACATGCAATGCAAGATGAAGTATATCACCTACATTGGTGCCTGCAAGGAGTGTAGCCTTGTAAGATCTGCAAGAACAGCCCTCTCCTCTGGGAGCAAAAGAGATGCAGGGGTATTGCTGCCTGGTGCTTCTATCACAGGCACTAAATTCTCCTTGAAGAAATGCATAATGTTTATAGTTACTTATAAATTCCACCTCCTTGTCTAAATTCTGGGACAATATTGCAGAGTTTATATTTATACCTGGAAGGTCGTGCATCCTCCTTAGTCTGTGCTCTACAGAGTAACCTATCAGAGTAACCTAAGATCAATTGTCATTATGACAAAGCACTACATTACACTGTGATTCTCAAGTTTGCTGCTGCAGAAAGAAGCTATTTAAGATTTCATTTAATAATGCATAATATATGAAAGGCTTATTATTTTTGCTGACCTCTGCATTTTAGAGTAAATATTTTAGTTATGCCATACAGAAAACCTAGAGTTTGTTTTGACTACACTTTATATCCCTTTAACATCCAGAATTCTCATCAGGAGAAGCTGGACTTAACGATTTTACAGCTACATAAGATAAAGATTCTCCCATCCCTGCCATGCACCCATGAGATACTAGCAGTAAAAACATTTATGCCTACAGATTGACACAATAATATATGTTATATTAAAATGTTTTAAGAAAATGTGATATAGAGGCCATAATTTTGTATCACTTTTCTTTTTAAACAATTTTAAAGTATGCTCTGTTTTCTTTGTAATAAACCCATATTATTTTCTGTGCCGCTACTCAAATGTATGATCAGGGATCACACTGACACAACCACACGTTTTCACCTGTTTCCCTGTGTTACTTCTACACATGCAGAAATATGAGTCTTACAAAACTGGGTCACACCTGCACGATAAAAGCTGACTTTTCACACCCAGTTATTAGCAAACTCATCTTTAAAAATATTCTAAGACTCCTTTATTCTTCCTGCTGTTCCTTGACCACAATAATTCTTAATCTTTCTTCATAAAAAGTGACTTGTTGCACTAAAACTTTTCAGACTCATGGCAGCATAACTGTTACGTAATTGGTACTTCAAAACGTGTATCGATACACTCAGAGTAGAGAAAAAAAATAAGATAATTCAGTTCCAGAAACAGGGAGCAGGTGGAACCATTCCCAAATTCATAATGATTTTCTTAGGGGATAAATTAATTAAAATAGCTAATTCTATCAAACTAAACCAAATCTCTATAGCTTAGAGTATTTTGTATAAGAAGTACTAAAAATCCAAGTAGCTTCAACTACAATCAATTATCGTAACTGGTTTAATTTCAATCAAATTTTCCAGCATTCTGAAAGGGTAGAAGCCTTCTTTTCAAATCCTTAGCTTCAAAATAAACACCTCATTCATATACAAAACCTGTCTTGTGACTTTTTCCATCTCTTTCATTGTTATTGACAGCTGTCAAGTTCCACTTGTCCTTATTTCTTCATAGGAGAAGAACCTGTCTTGCAATCTCATGCATTGAAAGCAAGATGAACTATAAGGCCTTACAGCCACCAGGCCTGCATCATCTACAGCGTTGAGTCCTCTCTCTAGGCAGTAAAGTAAAAGCTGAAGATTCAGCACATGGTTGTGTCTGACACTGTATCACACTGATTTGATCTCAGGAAACAAGATGATGAACACAAAGACAAAGGCCAGAAACATGCTGCATTCTATAAAACTATTTTTTAGTTAAAGATTGTCACTGTCTCATAAGCTCTGCAAACTACCGAGTCTTTCAAAAGCAAAGAGTTCTAACAATTTTAAGCTGAGCTCTTCAAGATGTTTACAGTCTGTGTTAATCCACCACATTATGTCAGCAGGTAAGAGACATAACAGCTCCAAACCTCTCTCCAGCAGTGGTCAGCACTACATGATGAAGAAAAGGACTAAAGAAACATGATAATTTTTTTTTTTTTCAGTAAACCATTCCAGCTTGTGGCAATTACTGTTGTACGTCCTTCTTCAGTTAAAGGTTCTCCATTAGTATAATAATTAGCCACCTATGGACTCATCTTTTATGAATTTATCCAATCCCTCATTGAACTTCATAAAAAATAAAGATCAAGAGGTTAGTGATTTAATTTCTATATCATGAGCATAGAATTATCTAAAAGCAAAAGGGAAATAACTATTTTCCATTTCTATAATGATTCATAGTGACATTTAAATGAAAATTGCTTAAATTAAAAATCAAGGCAATATTTATGTTTTCATATGTCAAAAATATTTGCATTCAAATAAGACAATTTAGTCTTCTTAGATCCATCTCAAAAATAACTGTAGCAATATTTTTCAAGTTCAAAAAGTAAAACTCCATAAATATCCATAAAAGTAACACAATTGAGATAAATGTAGAATTAATGACTCTAGAATTACTAATTTACTGGCACATTTCCAAAGCACTAAGTCACCCTCTCACCACAAGATATGGGAAATTAGTGATAAAAATAAGATTTTCCTGACAAAACTCTTTACATATATATATGTATATCAATCAAGAAACTAAAATACAAACCAATCTTTTTTAATTACAGATTTTATTCTGGTTTGCTCAGTGCATGAAGGAGGACAAAATCTCCTTGTGCTAACCACAAAGGGTATCAAAGCTGAAAACTCTATTGTGGAAACCAAATGAGGCATCAACTAGCAAATAAAGATGTTTACCAGTGTTCTCCCTTAAAAGTCTACCCAAAGATTTACTAGTTAAAGTGTTTTCAAATACTGTCTCATCCTTACACTATTTTTTTTTTTTTCCTGACATATAAGTTGTCCTGAAACCCTTTAGGGAAAATCGTAGCCTATAGCTCTTGCTATGATAAATCTGGGAAGGGTGATATGAAAATAGATGAATTCCCTAAGTGCATTTTTCAGCAGCATACTTGCTTCTCCTGTTGCAGCTTGATTTTACAACAAAGGCTCACAAGTACAGGGCAGTTATTTCTTTTTTTTTTCGCATATAATGTTTCTGTTGGATTTTTTCATCACACTGAAATGACCCATCAGAAATACAAAGCACAACATTTTTCTATAACATAGTATTTCTCCAGTGCTTTGTGCCACAATGGTTGCTGTAATTTAACCTTTATAATAAAAACCAGATTAATCAATACAACTTCAATTTATAGGATAAGTTTGGAATTGTTTATTTCTTCCATGAAACATCTTTCTTGTTGTGATTTACTCAAACAGTTTGCCCCCCTAGAGTACTTGCACAACACTGCACAAGATTTGCTGTGCCAGCTTATCTTGTGTTTTTTTTCTGAAGCTCTAGAGATTCAGGTTTGTAATTTGAAATTTTTTTTTATCAGACACCTACAGTTTGAGCTAAAGAGCTCAGCTCTCCACAGCTAGCAAAGCTAAGAAATTGATTCTCTACAAATGGGCTGGAGGAGGACACGTTGACCTGCTTGCATGGGACGCAGCAACAAAAAAAGATGAAGTACAGTAACATACATCAGACCTGAAGCCTCTCATTTACACACAGGATTAGAAATTTTCCCTAAACAGCTGTGCAGTGACCACAGAGCTTAAAAGACATCCAAACAAACAGGAAGACAGTTCAATGTGGTTTTAAGCCATAATAAGGAAAAAAAAGCTCAGCAGTGTCCATCATATGATCCAGCTCATTCCTGTCTCCTATCTCCTTCCTGGGCTGTGCTGCTACAATTATTTTTCATCTGATGCAATGTACAAATGTAAATTCATCCAATGGAATCAAAGTCTCTTCCGTTTTTGTTTGGGGATTTCTGGACTGGATAATTTTTTGGTCTTATTCCCAGCTTCTCCTGCACAGCAGCACAAACTTTTTCCACAGCACAATGGAGGGAAAGGAAAAGTAACGGAGAAAGGAGAAGGGAACAAGCACCTGCAGAAGTTGATGAGGAGATTTCTTTTTGAAGAGCCAGGGCCATCTTGCAAGCACATCCAAGTACAGGCAGGGGCAGCTCAGAAGCCTAACGCTTCAAACAAAACTTTAAAAGAAAAAAACAAAACAAAACAAACAAAACTTGAAAAAACATACCTCATAAAGATCAGTTTTAAACATCTGAAGTTCTAGTTACAGTATCAAATCTGCTGTTTTATTACAGTTGCTTTTCACACAGCTGTTAAAATACTGTTTAAAACACAAATGTTAACTAAATGCTTCACTCTCAAAAAACCCTCAGCTTCTCCAGGAAAAAGAGAAGCCTTCTCACTCCACTTTCAGTCTGCTGTTGTCTCCGAAAAGTGAACCACAAAGCACTAGGCCAGTCATGATAATCCTGAACTCCTGATTTACTCATGCAGAAATTGTGACCACCTGAATTCAGTGCTGTTGTAAAGACTATTTTTATCCCCAGTGGAAGCTGCTGAGAACTACTAGGGAGGCTGTGCAGCTAAAAAGCACACTGCCAGAGTCTCGCTGGTTTTCCCATCTTAAAGAAACTGCTCAGCTGCGGAAAGGAGCATGATGGGTTTACTGCACAAATCTATAAATTGTAATTCTATTCAAATAAGAAGATGAATGGTGTCCAGGGTAAATGAGATGAGGCAGAATAACTTTTGAAAGTGTTAAAAATTCTAAAGCAGGAGACAAATCACTGCCCTGCTGTGTCCATTTAGAGCCTACAATCAGCTCTTAGAGACAACGTAACAAAAAAACAAAGCTGAAAGTATTTTAGATTAAGCAGGTATCTCTTTACTAATTTACACTGAAGTCAAATTATCTCAAGAAAGGTGGGAGTGAGGAGGATAAAAGGTGTATCTGCCCTCAGGTTCCCTGTGTAGGAGGCTCTTCTCCCCCCATGGGGCTCCAGCAGCTCAGACTAAGCCAACACCTGACCTGGCACTGCGGCCGCTGCCAGATCACCACAAATGAGGAGCAGATTAAAGAGTTAATGCTCTTAAAATTACTAATGAATTCTCTTTACAGCTCTTTTCAGTGCAATGCTTCTGAGCATTTCAAAATGAAGAATCACACAGTGATGATAGTCTATCTCCTACTCAAAATATTGATGAACGACCATTCATTAAATCCCTCCAGCAAAGCTATTAACAGGCTCCTCCTTACTATTGCGCCCAGTGCTCCCTCCTGCTCCACAGACCCAATAGGGGAGTCTGCATCATTTGTGTAATGAGAAAAGGAGGCAGCAGCTGGAAAAATGCCTCTGTTCAAATGCAGGTTATGCCAAATTGAGCATTCTCTTTGAGACCTTTTTTCATTATCTAAGCATTAAATTGAATTTACACAAGGTTTTGGAAAACAGGCCACTGTTACATGAGCAGCAAGCAAGCTACAGTGCTTTTTCTCAAGAAACAACAAGTATCAATAAACACTCTAAAAGTGAGCTGACTGAACATTTTTCATTACTTTTTAAATTACATAGAAGAACCGATATTTATAAAATTTGAGAACAATTCTTATAATTCCAAAAATAGAGGTAATGACACGTTTGTAATATTAAATAAGAATTATGATTGAAAATTGATAGGTGACAGTTATGCAAGTGGAATTAAATTTCAATTATAACACATTACTATTTGAAGTGACTAGTTTAAATCACATATTGAAGAGCAAGTTGGACAATATGACTACTAATAATTCAAGTTAAGATATTAAAATATGCTAATACTCTAAAAACTGTGGTAAGAAAGAAGGATACATGAGGCTAATTTAGTCTACTTCATTCTTCAAAAACTATTTTACTGTTTTCTTCCTGCTGTCTGGAAAGCCATCTTCTGTTGAGGGCAAATACTGAGTGTCACATACTTTTGCAATGAAATCTAATACAAGAATTGTTCTGTGAAGTGGCTGGTTTGATTTTTCTCTCTGTCTGCATTTAGAGATAAATGTTCTATATTCAGATGCACTATCTTTAAATACTTTTCACTTCTTTCCTCAGCACTGAAGATGAAACCATCATAATTGTCTCCAGCAGCAAATGCTTTTAAGTTTTCTCAACAAGTCTTTACTTTCCTTCCTTTTAATTAAGAATATTTTTTCTTTTTTCTAAATTTGAACTTGCAACAGAAATTTACTATATCTTAAGACTAGCTAGACTGTGGGGACATTTGTTTGTTTTTTGGGTTTTTTTAAAGCATACAAACATGCCAGAGTTTTAAAGACAGAAAATTCAGAGTGGTTCAAGTTGCTCCATTTTCTGTAGCTATCTATTTCAAGCTGTACCAAGACAATGAAAGCGCCAAATCTGCAGAGCCATAAAAGTTTGCATTTAAGTAACAGTAGTTTCAAGACACTGCATATCCCTGAATGTCCTGCACCTGATCAACATGAGCTACTGCTCCTTCCACAAAAAATGTACCTACTCAGAAAACAAAAAGAGAAAATTCAGTCTGAGCAGAGGAAAAAAAAAGGCTCTACACACTTCACAAAAGCAACCCTTAAGTTCCCCAATAAACAAGAAAAATATTTGCTGTGCCTTTAAATATTCTTCAAATTATGACTATTAAGGTCATGTATTATGCTACTGATAAAGCTTCTAATGCTTCAGAACCGAAATTTATCACTTACATGTGGAGACCAGTAGAACTGTGAGCAAAATTCAAATAATACCAAAATTAACTAGCAGCAGTTATAGTTAAAATACTAACTGTGAATAGAAAAATATGGTTGAAAACCTTTAATTTGTTGGCAGTAATTAACACAATTGTAGCCATCTCCCCTTTGTTCATTATGTCTTTATTCTGCCATTTAAAGCTATTTATAGTGACATTAGGTTGATTCACCATAATTTCTTTCCACCCACAACCATTTATAATTTTTTCCTTCAGTAATTCTATAAACTTAATGGTATTTTATTTTCATTTTCATTTCCATCTGCTGATAAAAAACTACCTGTTTTACTGTATTAAAAAAAAAAAACACCAACAAAAAAAACCCCAAACGAAACAAAAAGCAGGGGTCAGAAATGTACCTATTGAGCAACACAATTTTAAATAATGCATTTTGATATTCATTTCTCTTCCCTCTAATTCTGCGGGTGCAAATAAGCTCAAAGAGGGAACAGAACAGATAGTGAAAAAGTGAAAAAGTGTTTATTATACACTTAGAAATAGTGAGCCTAGCAAAGTAATAAGTTTTGACATTTAAGGCCTTTCTATCTTCTATTATATGAATATGAAATATTAATTATTTGCTTCTCTTTCAAGAAGACCATTCCCAATCTAGCCTTGATCAAAATGATAGAAAATCAGAATAAAATTACAATGTAATAAAACACAGAGTGGACAAAGACTGTACATTTAAAAGATTGTAAAAAAACAACCCAAAAACACCAGTTCAAAATTCACCTGGAATATTCTTCACTGTTGCCTCAGTTTTTCTTTAGGCACTATGGGAAGCCACTTTTTTTAACTTCCAAGTGAAGAACATAAAATCTAAGTACTAAATACTACTACTCTTGTCCTCAGTCTATGCTCTTAACTGGTGTAATAATATAGTGGGGACAACCTCAACTTCCCCAATTAAAAAGGTTTCATAAAAACTCTCCAGTGTGCAGGAACGTAATCTGAAGATTACATTCCAGCAATTCTTAATTCACAGATCATATATTACGAAATATAAGGTAGGAAATTATGCAGACTGTTATTTTTAAATCCGTTTTAAAACAATAGTGAAAGCAACATCAGATTATTTTATACGTAATGATGTCTGCATCAGGGCTATCTGGCTGTAAGAGCAGAGAATACACAATAACCCTAAGACACTGGCAATGTCCTGTGGTATATGACATTTGACATATTTCATCTTTGATATAAAAGACGACTATATTGCTGGGAAGTGTCCTGAGCTGCAAGATGTACAAACGATCCAAAGCTGTGTAGGTGCTATAAGTGTTGAGACAACACAATGGTTACCCATGATCAGCTCAACAACCTGCTTAGATCACCCTGCCAATTAGTAGTTCTACTTAGAGTTAAATGTCCCTTCAATCTAACAAGTATGTTACACATGCTTTAAATATTAACATATTAATTCAAGTCAGACTTCTTTCAAATTTAACTGAGTAAAAGTGTTTTATCTAATTTAACAGATATACTCTGCCTATATTCAGAACTATACCTACTTTGGTAACAGACACACACACAATACCAAAGAACAGCTCAATGATACTAAGAACACAGATCTAAGACAACTGAACAGAAAGATGAATTTCTCAGTTGTTGGTTTTTTGTGGGGTTTTTTAATGTTTCAGTTTAAATCCTTCATCAGGTTTCATTTTCCATATATCTTAACACAATAATTTTTTGTCTCTCATGCCATCTCATCCATTTAATAAACCTCCTACAGTTTATTCAGGTCCATTTTGTATCACCCCTAGTGCACTTTCACTGCATTATGTTCTCCAGCCCTTTCTTATGACTGAGATTTCCAGGCCTCCATGAACACAACACCATTCTATTGATATTTGCTTGGATATATGTGGATGCAGTACATGTAGTATAATACTTTGGTTACATATACATGTACTTATATATGCAAATAAAATATGCAAGTTGCATCTGTTGATATTACATATATAAACCTAAAAATGCCTGTGTGTAGAAACATACCCATCCACATACTAAAATGTGCAAACCAGATGTGTATCTGAATAAGCACCAATATTTCCACTTCATACATTACACTTTTTTAACTGTGCATAAACAGTATCATCCTAATAGTATCTGAAAATGGTTTAAAAGACTAGTGTAAAATTCATTGGTGGGGGAAAAAAAAAATCTCCATTTCCCTTCATTGCAAATGTTTGTTAAATATAAATGGTGATACTCTGCTGCTTGGAGGAATGTTTGTCTGCATGTGGAATATAACGATAAAAAGCTTTAAACTCCCAGATTTCTCCAGACAAACCCCACTGGCTTACTGATGCATGAATGCACTGAAATTGAATTACTGTACAACAGCAATTACTTTTCACAGTACAGTTATAATGAGAATCAGCTTCAAATGAATACCAGGTAGCTACAGTAGGAAAAAAGTTAATAAAAAAAAGTTTTCCACTGCAGAAGTGGTAGTTGCCTCAAAGTAAAAATAATCCTTAACACTTGATTTGCCATCTTACAAGTAAATCAACACTCATTTTTACAGGATTCTCTTATAAAGAAACACTAATGAAAACAGAAATCTAACTGCATAGCTGAAGTTTTAACAATAGCTTTTTTTAATGTTCCCTAATAAACTATTTATCTTTCATTTTGGTTTTTCACCTCCCTTTATCTTACTTTGATTTTTTTCCTATTACACCATTAACTAAGAAAAGTAAAAGCACCAAATGAATAGTTTTATTTCCATTTCTTTTTCACTATCAAGTCTGTTGTAGTCATCATTTTTTACTGAGCATTGTCATGGTGCTCTATTCCTCCTCAGCTTCAAATGAGTGGAGTCACTAGAAGTATCACAAAACCCTCTAGAAAGGTTTAAAAATCACAGCTTACTTTAAGACTGATCAAGAACATTTTCTATGAGTGATACCACTGGAAGTCCAGGAAAAGCAACCAAAGCAATACCACAAGTGACAGCAGACTAGGCAAGGCTCTCAAAGGGGTTATTTGGGTTTGGTTGTAAAACTAAACCCACTGCTGAACACCGCAGGGAACATTTCCACTCGTGCTACTTTATGGGCAGTAACGTTTTTCCCAACCTGAATGGCACAGTCTTCAATGCAAATGGATACATCCACATTTGTCACAGCTAGAAACAAAGCATCCATGACACTGAATCAACACCACTCTTGAGTGGTCTTGACTTTAATCATGTCACAAATATTTCAAAATCTGAAGTTGCCTCTCTGAAATTCCGTCTCAAATAGGGCAATATTGGGAAGGAAATGGTTAACAGGAATATCCTGACATAAATCTAAGGTAAATAGCGAACACCAGGAAGAGAAAAAAGTTGCTTACAAGGGTTTCCATCAGTAAGTAGATGACAAAAGGTTATATAATTGGTTTAGCACTTAGAGTTTTCCATTTAATTTACATATCTGACAGCACAAAAATAGGACATTCTGTGATAGGATAATTGCATACTGAAGGGTAATTCAAACAGTGGATGAATATGATGAAAATCACACTGAACCAACAAATAACTATGAAAAGCGATGAGATAGAAAGATAAAAATTCAACCAGACTATAAAGGGGGGGAGGGAGGAGAGAGTTCAAATATGATTAGTTGCTTCAAACAAGTTAATGTGTTTGAAAACATAAAGCAAAACAAAAAAATCTGAGGGCCTTTCCAAGCCATCCTACTTCTATATTTCCAAGTCTTACCTTCTAGGCCTTTTCTACAAATTAAACATTTTATATACTCTGGCTTTTTAACAGTTGTCTCACATTGCTACATCTGAAAAAGTATATTGATATGTTTTATCTAAAATGTGTTTTAACTTAAACAATGGGTTTTGGTGTCTATTTGAAGCTAATTCAAAGAGCAACATAGGGTAACCATTTGGGGTAACATTGGAATGTGTTTTCTGGGCATTTAAACGCTTGCAATGGTCACCTCATTATTTCAAGGGTAAAGAGATATTTTGTAAGCTGCTCTCCCCTTGGAACTTACCCCAATATTACTGCCAGCATAACTAAAATATTACTCTGAATTCTAGGTTTCAGAGCTCTTGGCACAAATTTCCATCAAAAGCTTATGTCAAAATTCTATTATCTTAGCAGCAAGGTAATAGAGTATTACTTTGTCTTAGCATGAAGAAGAGGTCTTAGAAGTTACAGAGCTCATATGGACCTATCTCACCTCTCCAGATACGAGGCAAACATTCGCAATGATGTACCAGAGATGGAACTTGTGCAAAACCTGTACCATACCACAGGATTTTATTCTTATCAGGACATTAAATACTTAGCACTACTTATTACCAGAGCATAATAGGTCACCTGCTACATCTCTAGCAACCCAGACGGACCACAGACCCTGTCCAAACCAAACTATTACCTTCCTTTCCAAAGAAGCATCTGGATGTCAATCAGTTTTTCCAGCACCAAAACCCTTTCACACAATACAATATGTGTAATTTAACTTAACAGAATTTAGGTTTATTTTTAAGCCACCAGAGCATGGTGACCTACTTTGGTCTTTTTTTTTTTCCTCCTTAGACAAAAACGCTATCTGTATGGAGATGCTAAACTAGTTCTAAACACAAAGGTAATTCACTACAAAGGTCTGAGAAAGAAACTGCTCTTCCCAAGAACACTCCACAGCGAGGGCACAAAGCTCCACTTCCCTTGCGTGTAGCTTCTCAGTCACTTCTTACGCTAGACAAGCCCTGCTCCGAGAATGTGGGGTTTTTTTTCACATTGTAACAATCTCAGGGCAGCACTTTTCCCTGCTAAGAAACAAGGAAAATACACACGCACAACCCTGCCCCAAGTCAATACTCTGCAGACTTCTGGAAGCTGCTGCACATGTCTTAAAGTGCTGTTTTCCTCTGAAAAAAATAGACTGTAAATACAGCATTGCAGGGTTCCATGTTTATTGTCTTTCTCTGCTTCCTTGCCAAGTGTGCTCAGTTTACAAGCTGAAATATGTTTTACTTCTCTGCCAGCCCAGAAAATTTAACCTTTAAAATGTAGCCATATTCCTTCCTCCCTTTTACACCATAATCAAAAATAAAAGGCTGAAGACAATACTGTGTCTACGGTTACACAAATAGAATCCCTGTCCTTGGGTGATGCCTTCAGTTGAAAAAAAAAAAAAAACACCACAAAAAAAAAAACCCAAAAAAAACCAAAGAAAACAAAAACCAAAACAACAACAAACAAACACCTTCAACTTCATTGAGCAAATAAATCTGACTGAAAAAGAGAGACCATGGTAAATGTCATCACCATAATGTCCTGGTAGTTTGTTCATATAGTTGATGTAAGAGGAATTATTATTACAGGCAGTCACCTGAATTTCTAGCAAAGAATCGTGCAAAATTAAAACTACAACAGGAAGATTTGTTATTCTTCAGGGCATGCATGTTACAATTAACTCCAATATAGTAAAAACAAAGAACCTGGAACTTTTTCTTTTTCTTTTTTTTCTTTTTTTTTTTTTTATGGTAAATCTAATCTAACAAGATGCCAAAGTTACTACAAAAGAAGGATCAGAATGGGGAGTTAAAAAAAACCAAAACCAATACAGAATTTAGAGATGAACAGAAAGCTCAGTGTAGCTACTTAATGATCATTAATAAAGTGCCTTCAAAGTGATGCAGTACTTATCGCAATTAGAGGAATTTTGCATTTAGGCCCATCTGAGGCATCTACATCCTTTTGTAGATTCCCAACACTATTTTTATAATAGCGAGCAGTGAAAGTAAGTTGCTTTGGGCTTGATATTTTGAAGTCTAACATTTTAACACAGTCATACATAGTTCTGTTTTACTGATCACAAGTGATACCTTACAAACTCATAAGGAAGTCTGGTTGTCCAAACCTAGATAGAGTCCCTGTATTTATTTATTGATGATATCAATAATGTTTATCTACTCTCTTGATCACTTAACCTAAAATACCCCTGAATGCTTTAACATTTCCACTTCAGCACCCTCAGTTGCTAGGACAGACTTCAGAGCAGAGCCTAAATCATACACTTAGTTTTATATCACAGAATTGAAATAGCAGATGGTTGTACTGCTTACCCGTACAGCTTCAGACTTTTTATGAAACATTTCTTCCATATTCTTTGCTAATTTTTTCACAAGCTGAAGGCCATCAATTTCTTCTATTGCAACATCCTTCTCATATTCTTTGTATTTCTGGAAGAAAAAAAAAAATAGAGGGGAAGTTACTCACAGTGAACCAGTTAAAATTTTGAAAATTTGTAGTTTCTTATTACACTTCTGCTGATATTCTCAATTTATTTGATGCTTATTTATATGACAGGAGGCTTCTTTTTGCCAAGACACTGGCACAGCAATAGAATAACTGGGTTAGAACAGAACTCCATTAAGAAAATATAATAATATTTATCTCATGCATTGTAAAAAAATGGTGATTTTCCTTCACAACGTGTAAATTACCTCCCCCCACAACTGAACAACAGCCAAAAAAAAAGTAGCAGAAAACCCTCATATCCCATCCAAAAATCATATAAAACCAGTGATATGCATGGTAATCCACTACACCATGAAAATCTAGAGTCCTCCTCGTCAACTGAACTTCTTGTAGATGTCTATTCACAAGCTTTATCTAATACTTACATTATTAATACTTATACCTAGAAGCTTATCTGTACATTCTTAACTTCCCATGCAAATAAAACCCTAAATAAATCACATAAACATGAGTCTTTATCTGAATACAGTTACAAAAATATTCTTTACACAATAGGATTAGCATTACTGTATGGTCTCTCTGCACAATGTGAATAACTCCCAGCTTGATTAAGCACTAAAAATATATTCAGAACACTTTTCATCCTGTTTCTCGTATATCAACATTTTCTTTATCAGTGCTACTAATTAAGCTTGTAAGAATAAAATACACAGAAAAGGGCAGTATTCTTTGGAGCCAATCTTCAAAATACTTAATACTGAGAACATTCCTCTTTCCCATGTCATTCCACTGTAGCCTGTACTCTAACAATTGATGTCTTTCAGTCTAGTTATTGTTTGCTTATCTCTATTCACAATATGTATGGTCGTCATGAATGAATCATTGAGCATTACTGAGCCCTTAACCTACTCTCAGAATTGTATCTCCAGGACCCAGTGAGGCAGATGAAAGGCACACTTGGTTGCTGCCAGCTTGAGCCCTATGTGCAAAAAGGATCTTTCACACCTGTAAAGGAGACTTCTAGTGCAAGCCACAGCACAATATTTAATTCAATAAAATGAACTGATATTATTAAAAAGACTTATCAATATAATCTGCCAATAGAATTAGAATTATCACCAAACATCATTGTAACTCCAGAGGGAGAAGGAAGAATAATGGCATCAAAAATAGTGGCTCAAAGCACCTGGATGAACACTCAAATTATGAAAATAGCCAGTAAGTCAGGACCAGTCACATCCTGGCTGATGACACAAGGAAGAACTCAGAGAATGCCTGTATATATTGTACCCATTTCATCTGACAAAGCTCATTTTCAATGCAAAGTGACACTCGGGACTTGCTTTAATCTTGATACTTCTCTGTAAAAACTCATGTGAATCTTTTCATAGGCAAATAATATTTGACAAAACATCACTTGCAGGCAATTTCATAAGAAGGTTAAAAAAATGTGAAGCTGTCAGTAAATATTTAGGGCACTATGTTTTTTATATTATGTAATTTCAACAATAATAATTACTATTATTATTGTTTATATTGTTTCCTGTTATAAAGCTCTAATCTGAGATTTTGAGAGTAGTCTAAGCAATCTAAGAAACCTCAAGCAGACCACCTGGCATTTTTCTCCCTAGAGGAAGGAGGGGAGATTTGGTATTTTTTTCATTCTTAGTCTTCAATTAAATGCTGTAAAATGAGTTCTTATTTCAACTCTGTAAATGCATTTATGCCCTTACTAAACTCACTATTTGCCATGCTAAAAAAAAAAAAAAAAATAGAGTAGCACAGCAATTTGTCTAAAATAAATCCTTTTTTTTTATTTACCAGAGAAAAAAATGACAACACGGTAAACAACAGAGAGGTAAATGTTATTGGAACAATTGAAAACATTCCCAGTTAATTAACAATGTCAAAGTCTGTTCACATCCCACAGGATTTGAAGCTTTGAAGAATTTAAAATAAATGATACAAAATGCACTGCCATGAACAACTACTGTATTTATTATGTCATCAGATCAAGTACAAACTTGAATCACTTATTTCAAGCTGCACAGACCATGTTCAACATATCAAGTTCTGATAAAAACACTTCCCTTCAGCGTGACCTTTGAGTTCTTAGAAAGTGTTCTGAAATGCATCACTTCAAAAGCCTGTGTTTGCAGGTCATCTGATTTATTGATTTAAGCTTTGCCATCAAGGGACAAAAACCAGATTATTCACTGCATTTGCCTGAAAACTGAGTGGTACAAGTTGAAGTCAACAAATGTTCTAGACACAGAGAATCACATCAGACAGTCTATTAGGCTATTGTGAGAACATTAAAAAAGCACACTTCTCAATTCTGAGTAACTGATGGTTTTGAAAATTGATAACTTGCACTTAATATTGATGGGAATGATTTAACAACTGATAATTTAGTATTCTATAATTATGGTAGCCGATAATGCCTAAATTCCATTTTTTCTAATATAAGCACCAGAGATCCAACACCAAAAAAACTGGAGGAAACAGAAAATATTGAGTCCTATCTGAAAGGACTTAAATATATTGCATGACGCATGTCTAGTCAATTGCTAGAAAACTTCAAGAACATTTGCAACAAACTAACAATATTTACTTGATTTGCAAGACTGTAGCAACCAAGAGGTTTACATAACAAGAGTTTTACCTAATATGTATTTTACCTTCAGTATTTCATTGCCATTGAAATACTTCTATTATTTCTTCAGCCAACAGTGGAAGGCTCTAAAACAGGAAAAAATGTGGTTGAAAAAAAAGCACCAACTGCTTTTGGTATCCTTGTGCTTTGTTGATGGTATAAGGAGGCAAGAGGTGCCAGCTACATCTGTGCTTGTCTAGGCACTTCCTCTTAACACTCAACATGCATGAAGTGGAGAATTTAGAGTCAATCTAGAAAGGAGTTGATTTAATAATAACTAACAATGCAAGAAACCTGAATCACAGCAGACGGGGGGGGAGGGGGGGGGGGGGGGGGGGGGCGTGGGGGGGGGATGGGTGGGAAACAACACACCAAAACAACAAAAAACCCACAATAAAACTGTAACAAAGGATGTCATTAATAACAGATTCTCTTCCTTTCAATGCAGACTGACCCCCAGGCTCTCGTAGTTTCCCTAACACTAGATTTTACATATTAAATTTGTTTTTAATTTAAATGCATTAGCTAAAACAGCAAAGACAGTTCCTTTAAATTAAATTTGAAATAGTTTTTTCAAATTAAATTATTTTATTTTCTTTTAATCTATTCTTGAGAAAACTGCCGTTTCTCAAGCTGGGGTTGCAATTAAGCCAAATGCTATCACAGACAGTGATGAAAAAAATCCACCTTCTAGGCCAGGCTGCCCTTTGTATTCCAGACTCACAAACTACCTTGTAGTTGTCGGGTTTTGTTGGTTTTTAAAAAGAAAATACCAATTTCTTTGATATTCTATAATTTTATTTCAGTAAGAGATACTGGGATATTCTCATCAACATTTTAAGCTTACCTCATAATACATTTGTACTGTTATTAAAAGGAGATAAAACAGCCTTAACTTTGCTATAAATAACTGACTTGCATAACAAAAGTCTATGAAAAGTTACAGTCACAGTTGAACTTTTTTTAGACAAGTGGATTTCTAATTTTCTAGAAGATCAAGCAGATACAGCTTCTGATTTGCTGCATTATAACAAAATGCTTGAAATGCTGATTCTTGCTGCTTACAAAAATCAGCAGTTAGTAAAAAATTCTCCAGAGAGACAGAAACATTTATCACTTGAGAAAGCACACCAAAAGTACATTATTTCTTCAGTATCTATTTTGCCAGATCATTTCACATAAGCGCCAGGGAAAGACAGACACTATTTCACTGTCAAAACTTTTAATGCTGCTCATGGATTCAGGCGTGAGCTTTTTTCTTGCATGGTAAATGATCATCTAATAAAAAGCAGAAAACAATCCATACAAAACTCAGGTCTGAATCATTTGGTGCAATCCAACCATTCGGCACTGAAACATCAACACACAAAGCCCCAAGAAATAAAAACAACAACAAAAACAAAACCAAAAGCAAACCAATAAAATCACCACAATAAAAACCATGCCACTAGAGTGACCAGAACAGGAAAAGAAATACCTTCTTGAAGCAAGACAACTTCAGAAAGATACCATTCATGTCAGCTACAGTGTGAATTTTGACTCCTCATTTTTTCTCCAAAGAGAAACACAATCTTTTTGTTCCCACTTGTGCCGACTCTTATTAAAATCAAGATAATTGCTTTTATGCTGCATACAAAATATTTCAAGTTACAAGTGTGTAAATATCCCCTAGTGTCAGTCTTCTGACGAGCCTGTGGCTGCTTTGCACATGCACAGAACAAATCAACCATTTATTATGAAAATTCTTCCCACTTCCGATGATTTTCGAAGTCAACAAATATTGTTACTATCCCTATTAAATAAATTTATTTACTTAACAGGAATATTGCAATTATCCTTTAAAAGTAATGGGTTTGGTTTGCATATTAGGAACTGACAGGCACCTCTCAGGTGTGTATTAATAGCTCCACAGTTGCAGTTGTACATACTTCACAAATGTTGCTCAGAGTGTTTGTGTTACATACAGCTTAAATATACAGATGCATATATAAATTTTGTCTTATAATTTAAAAAAGCAGAATCAGCATGCAAATGAAAGATTAAATATCTATTAAATCTATCTATAGTTTCCATGAAAAAAAGTATGATTACTCCATGACATTTCCAAAAGAACCCAAAAACAAACCCCATGCAAAAACCACTTTCAGATATTAAAGTCTCAAAATTGTAAATGCAAATTGAGATTACAGAAAAAAGCAGTTTTGATTAAATCCCAACTTTTTATTTCAGTTAATATCTCTTGCCCAGAAGAAAGGCTGTGCTATGCATTGCTTGAACTGTTTAAACTTGCTTCAAACACTTTGCCATCTCAGAGCTAACATAGACTTCCTTTGGCACAGAAGTGCTGGTTTGAAGTGCCACGAGTTAATTCACTTATTGAAACTCTTTTAATTCTGTATTTGAGATGACCTGACAAGTCAGAAGACTCAATCAATGATTGAGTCTGGAAGGCTGCAAAAAAGCTTACAGCTAATACAATTTGCAGCTCCTAATGTGGTTTCTTTTAGTTACAGAGTCAAAAGCTATGTCAGTCTTGAACAGTTCTGTCTCAGTTAATTCTTGAGCTCTAAACTCATGGATTTCTTCACTAATGTTGACTTTCCTACCCAAAGAGGCCTTGAATTTTGAGATCAAGTTCTTCTATAGTGTAATGATCAGAAGACTGAGAATATACTACATTTTTATGCATCAAAAAATGTTTTTTCTTTCACTAACCTATTCCTCAACACAATTGAAACATAAAGCTCACATTCTTTTTTTTTAAATGCTCTTATCATTGTATAATATTTAATTGCTATGTTATATACACTACTGCACAAAACTTAAAACATATGACATTTATTAAAACAAATGTCAAAAGGGTACTTTAAAAACACACACACTTTGTAGGTTTTGGTTTGTGTTTTTTTTAATTATAAAACCCCAAACCTATCATTTACATGGAGCAAACTGATAACGTAGTCACATTAGGTGCTGACTTACACCATTAACAGTTCTGCTGAAATTAAAAGGAACTATGTACAGTGCAAGGCTTTCCACTATTATCAAAACATGGCTCTGAGCTTCTGAATAAAAACTAAGAATATAAACTGTTCCTGATAGTGAAAGCCTATCAGAGCATTTCATAAGATAGCATTATTTTCAAACAATATCCATATTCAAATTAACAGCACAAACTGTGGAACTTCAGACCTTATGCGGCTTGAGCTCTTGCAGTGCTTTGCCACATCAGCACACATCCCTTCTGCACATGTGAGATGGTACAATTCTCACCAGAACATTTAAGAATATACAGCACAGCCTCTAAATGCTTCATGGGAAGTGAGAGGTCATAATTTTATACGCACTGTTGGAATAAATCTGAATTCGAAGCCAAATAAAAAGCAGTCTCCAGAACTACATGTAGATAGGAGTAGGAATCAAAGCTTTTCCATTGAGCAGAAGGGTACTCAGATGGCACTATCACAGCAGAGATACCAAATACAGATGGTGTGCTCTGCTGATAGACTCATCTGTGAATGTCTCCTTAGTGAAAGATTTGGTATTTTCCCACTGTCACATTGACCGCTATGGCAGCATGTGTTTATTTTCAACTAGAGTCCCAGTGCTGTGTTATTCTGTGGTCCTCCTTACTCTAGGACTCATCCAGTGGAGCAACTTTAAAGGCCTTAACAAAATAAGCAATATTTAGAGTTGGTTTTATTTTGTTAATAAAGGCTAGAGAGCATTTGTAAATAAAATTATTTTAGTTGAGAACTGGTCAAATTTTTCATCCACAGAGCTCCAAAGACTTTATAAAAGAAATATCTATGATCACCTCCATTCTGCATATGAGCATATTGAGTTATAGATAAATGCAACAGTTCACAACTACAAAGAGAACACCCTCTTGATTACTCTTCCAATGCCCTGCCCAATAGACCACAGATAATTTTGTTAAGTTCAGCTTATCTGTACGGAAAGATGAGTCACAGCAGCATATTTCTCCCCACCTCGGCATCAGAGAACTCCTTGATAAGTGGGAGTTTGTGTTACACCACATTACACACACCTATTAACCTTTACTGTAACTCTTTGTGTTGATGAAATCCATCAGCAACAACTATGAAACCTCTTCATAGGTCAGCATGGGTGTTTCAAGAGCCAGTTAACCAAGGCCACTAAAAACTGCTTTAGAAATATATTTTACAGAAATTATCTATGTAATTATTTATACCTTTGCTTCTCTTTTAGAAGACAACCTAAAGCCCTCATTCAAACCAAAAAAAGAACACTCTGGAACTGCCCTGGAGACTCCTTTCTCCATAAATATGTACTTGACACTCTTAAAACCTCACTACAGTATTCCACATTCATTGCCTTAAAAAACGAGCAAGAAACCCATTGGTATAAATCTGCTGAATCACAATATGACCCAGAGGGCATGCTGGTCCACAGAAAAGCCATCACTATATTTTCAGGTGAAAGCAAGTATATTAGAAGCATGTACATCTAATCTGCTCCTCACAGAAGTCTGAAGACATGAGAATGCAGCCCTTTCATCCTGGACACTTATTTTGAGTCACTGGCAATTCAGAAGAAGGGAACCAGACAATTCACTGTTTTCACCAATTTCTCAGCTTGGATGAGATACTAGAATGTTTTCTTTCATTCACCAAACTGTATTGGTCTTCTCTGAAAGCCCTGATGTTTACTGGAGACAAGGTAAACCAAAGGAGACAGCTTGCTTTGTCCTGTAAGGTCACAGGATACAGCCACAAACTAATTATTTCAATCAGACTCTCTTTATAATGTTTTTTTTTCTCATTACATTTTCCCTTATCTCTGTGTCTCTCTCCCTCCTTATTGTTCCACTTCTGCTGACCTATGCCTGTCTTGCATCCAGCTCTTGGCCTGGGTTTCACTATTCTTACATACTTTTGCTAGACAGTGCTTATATTTCATCTCAGAGAAACTAGACAACTGTCGCCTCAGCTTCAATGATTGCTTCTAAATGAGTGATAAAATAAAATTAACAATAAAATAAGCAACATGGAGAGCTAAAGATAAGACACAGTATAGACACAAAAACTGAAGTGCATTCTGAAGACAAACCTTTGCTTAGCAATATCCATGTCTTGTGACAAGACTTAAAAGCACTGCTCATTTGGAATAGCTAATGGTCATTGTCCCTTAGAAAAAGAAACATGTAATCCTATCTCCTTGGGACACAAACTGTGTTCTCTGTAATTAACACATTTGTCTGCTTGGATAATATTTCTAAACCTTTGCATTGTGTGGGACCTCCAACATTAACTCTTAAATGGGCTTTATTTCATTGTCACTATGAAGGACATGACATTGACACCTGCTGCTATATCTCATCATTGTACTTCTCTGTATCCACCTGATAAAAGTATTCATATTGATTTAAGGTTTTAGACAGGTGTCAGAACATTATGTATCAAAGTGGACTTGTAATACCAAGGAAAAACATAACATTGGAATATCTGAACTTGGGTGTCTACATTTAGGCTTCCAGTTCTCATTTCATCACTGAACATGAAAAATTATTTTATTTTCAAATATCTAAACTCTCCCCCATTACATCAAAGCCAGCAATGTCAGAATATTCTCAGTATCTCTGAAAAATCGGACAACCTGCACGTGGTCTGTGTGCAGAAGTCTTGAGCAGAATTCAGCAGGCTAACCACAAAAATAAATAAATTGGAAACCAAACAATAGTATTTGGTACTGCCTGGAAGCGTGAAACACATATGTGGTTTGCTGCACAAGCTGATGCTTTTCACTGTCATGCATGATTCTCGGTCACTTACAAAACTTCTCAAGAAACAGGACATCTAGGTAGAGCAGTATATGCACCATGATTTCTTTCAAAGCCTCAAAAAAACCCCCTGGTAAACGTACAAGAAAAAACAGGGTTAAAGTTTGATTGAACCACGTTCAACCCAATATTTAATAATTGCCTTTGAAAAAGTGTAATATGGTATAAACTAATGCCCTGTACAACAGAACCTGTCCAGATTTTTCTCTCTTTGGAGCATTTAGCTATAACACATATTTTGGCATCTGAAATACTGGCATGCTGCTAGCTCCCAATATGTTTTTTTTTCCCCCCCTCAATTGTTCTCTCACACTTTTAAAAACAAAGCTTGAAATCTATTTCAGAAAAAGCCCTGTGCATAGAAGAACTAGCACATCAAAACCACAGCCAAAGCACTATTAGTACCTCTTGCTTTAAGATGAAAAAAGGATGAATAGTATACAAAATATTATCTGTATTACAAAATATTATATGTATTATATCACACATGCTATACCATAAGCAGGTACTGCAAAACATCATTGCAAAAAACAAATACGCTGAACAATTTAAAATTTTGCAGAAAGGTGAAGAATACCAGCCTCCATCTCAGTCCTTATTTTCCCTTGAAACTGAAAACAAGACATTTTATTGAAGTACACATAGCTCTCTAATGATACTGTCTTCATCAAAACACATAAGGCATAAACTAACCAGATTTGGACCCTCTACTTCAAAATCTGTGTAGCCTATTGCCATCTTGTCTCTTTTTCCTCTCACAAAAAAAAAAAAAAAATCAAGAAACAAAATACCGAGCTAGAGTAGATTTATTTTTGTGTATTTATGGGTCTATATTTTATCAGATTGGAAACACTTAAAAAAATCCTCAGTTCAGTGCTGGTTTTGCAATATTAAAAAAAAACTTTAACCAAATTTAACCGAAGTCAATCTGAACAAAACCTATCTCAAGTTAAAGTGTAGGGCACGTTCTTTCTGTTATTTACAAAGGTTTCTACATGCAGTTAGTTGTGTCACACATACACAAATGTGGAGATGTTTATTCAGCTGAAGTCTGAGTCTCAAAAGACTAGAAAGTTTTTCTAATTTAGAAATTCTTTATATAACCAACAGAGTTGGTCTTACAAAAAGAAAAGCATATCACATAGCACCACGAAAAGTCATCACTTTAGCATATAGAAGTAAACCATCTGGCTTGAAAGTCTATAACAGAATGCATAAACTAATACATTTATCAGAAAAAAATACCAGGCTTTTGCACTAGAAAGGACAGAGCAACAGCTTTGTTTTGCTTGGTCAATAAACCACTATTAATGACAAAGTATCTGTGAATTAAAAATGCATCAATCTGCATAGCAGAGAATAGAAGCCACGAATAACAGCCAAATCAATACTATGAAGTCGTAAAGAATACAGTGTGCTCTCCTTCAGGCTAATGGTAATTAATTTACTTTTGCTCCCTTCACACATGAGAGGAAGCTAGAAGAAGAACATTTCAATCACATAAAAGTTGTTAATTAGAAAAAGAACACATACTGTTATCTCCTTACTGTATCTTTCCTGTTCATATGTTTACAGCCCTTTATAAAAATATTACTTTATTTGCACACATCTACAGAAAATGGCTTGTGTCATAAGGAACATATGCATATACTGGCTGATATTTTCAAGTGCTACGATTTGAAAATTTATATTTATCATATGTATGTTTTAAACCTTATGTGGTTCAATATATAGTGAAAAACCTTAGCACTGAAAAATTATGTTTGCTTATGTTGAGGCTTAGTTTGACTTAACTCCACTAGTTAATTAAATAAAGCCTTTTCTGCAATTAAAAAAAGTTGTCACCAGGTTTCAGTGATCAGAATCTAACGGATGTATCCCCTTCTCAAGAAATAAAAGATTTGGTGGTCCTGTTATTTTGAGGGACTGGCTCTAAACCAGCAAGTGTCTAGAAGATGAAACAAGATAAAGCTCCTTGTTCCCTGGTTTTACAAAGAATACCATATTTTTCTAAAGAGCAGAAATATAATGCTAGTTATTGAATTGTTTGAATTATTTTAAGTACTATTTTTGCACAAACTTAAAATTGCTACAATTAACCACACTTTCACAAAGGCATAAAATATAAAGTTTCCATTTTTAAAATGTAGTCTTCAGGATAACGTTCAGCAAACTGCCTTCAGCAGACTGCTACTATTTCACTGCTTAATAAAAATACACAATGTTGCTAAATCTCAAAACATCAAACAAAGCAGCCCGAGTTACAGGTAATGCTAGTCATTCTATTGATAAATTCCTCTCTGCTCACCACAAAGCAATGACCACCTCGGTTAACTGCATTCAGGTCTCTTAAGACAGCAGAGTAATTAACATATACTGAAGTTAAAAATCACATGTAGTCCCTCTGAAATGGGCAGAACAAGCCAGCACTGAAAGCTATCTATGCATGACCCCGGGTCCCAGCAGTCACTTCTGACTCCCAATACATCCTTACATAGTTTTGCTGAACTCATGTAATCAAGCTCAAAAAACCTAGCATCTGAGATGGAGCTTGACCTTTGGTTGTTTCCCAGCAACCGTGTAAAAAGATTCATCACATGGGGTTGCACCTCCATCTTGCTTTCTAAAAAAGTTTTGCTGAGAAAGAACACGGCACATAACCCAGGGCAGGACACTCTGTCTCCCACACCAGCTTTTGTCAGATAAACCTCCTGAAAAATTACAATAATTATTTAGATTCTTGTCAAACTCTACCCTGAAATGTAAACACCCTGGATTTACTTGCAGGTTTCCTCTTTTCACAAAACTACAAAGAACAGTGCATGCTACTAACACATAATTGTGGCAAGTGGACACAGTTTGCATTTGGGGGCAGGGCAGCGCTTGCGCTGCATGCACAGCACTGCCAGGGGCATACATCTGTTTGTGCAGTTCTACTTCAGTAGTTTAAGGAATGAAGTATCACCTCATTACAGAACTGCCATGTATGAGTGAATTTGTGGAGCTTGCCCTCCTCACAGTCAGACAGTTCTAATCTCCTTGCAACTCACAGTGGCAGCACAGAGATGAAGTGTTAAGCTTATCAGGCCTCATCTGTACCATCACCTACTCAGTTAAGCCCAGGCCATCCATTTCTCTGTCATTTCTTTGTTCTTGAGGTGCCTGAATGCATAATAGCCACTAGCCAAAGATACAAGATATCTTCGAGACTTCACAAGAACACCATTTACACTTTTTTTAAAATGCAGACTGAAAACAATTCACAAGCACTGGTATAAACATAAGCTGCCCTACCTGCATTTTTTTCTTACACTAGAATTCTACCTTGTACTATCACAACAAAGCTACTAATTTATTTTATATTAACTTTCAATGTTTGTATAGAAGTTCCAAACTCTGAAAAAGCCTGTATTCCTCGTACAGTGTCATGGCTGGGAAGGGTTCTGGTATTGAGAAATCTTATGGCATAATAAAAAGAACTTGGTACCCAACCATTCTTTTTGAGTATCATCAAGTAAATCAACAGTTTTGTTTCAGTCACAAAATTAGGATTGCTCTTCAGTGGCTTTCAAAAAGGCATCAAAAAAGATTGCTTTCAAGTCATTCAAAATAAAGTTCCCTTTTAACCATTTAGTTCTAGTAGCACAACACTGCTCTCAAGATCACCATAGTTTATTATTTTTATTTCAGGAATAAGGTCCAAAAACTTTACATATGAACCGCACACACAAGATACTCTAAAATCTTGGCATTAAAAACTTGAAGTGGCCTCTAGCAAAGCACTCTGAGCTAGGTAAAAGACTTGCCTCAGGTCAGTGTCTTTCTGCTGTTTCAGGAGCACCTGAGCAAACAATCATATCTCTTGCTGAGTGGTTCAGCCACAAGGTATTCCATTTCATAAGCACTTTCTGGAGCAAGGGAACTGAGATGGACTAACCTCCAAAGCTCCTAGTCACCAGATGAAGGAGACTTTTCCTCTCTCCCCCAGCTATGCTTTAAGGACAAGCAAACCAGTTTGATTAGAGTAGTTAGCAAGACCTGGCCACCACATCTCCTGGTTTAACAGTTCTTGCAGATGACTGTTAGAGATATACAAGTACAACAGAAATACACATGACAAGCCACTAATGCCATCCCAGACCCAATGACACTGACAGCTATCAACCACAAACAGGGAAAAGAGGTACAATAGTTGTGTTCACTCTCTGTGGTGCTGGGAATATGCAATCAGCATGTTGCTTCTGCCTGTACAAACAATACAACAGCATTCTGGTACATCAAAACTCATCTAAAGGGATTTTGAAAATGAAAAAATTCCCACTGCAGGAATGGCACAAGCCCACATGCAACACTTCATTAATTCAGATCTGCAGAGTCTGTAAGGATTCCTGAGCAACATTTACACTTTAAACGTATTGATGGTGCTGCCTTACGTCTCTAGATGTGTCTACAACACCCTTATCAGGCCTATGCTGAAAGATACCTTAGTTCAAATGGGAACATTTTCCAGCCTTTAAAACAAACAAGACTCTGCATTTTGCTTTTTGCTCATTCTTCAAAATATTCCAACTGGAGATCAAAAGTCTAACCACAAGAATACGCCAATCACTTAATCATTAGCTTCTTGCAAGTCAGAATAAAATCGTACATAACAGAGTGTGAGCACATTTATTGCAGTAAATTAGATAATTTTGCAGTAACAGCTTACATTGAAGAATTAATTTGTTTCCTGCCAGTTTTACAGCATTCTGTCAATACTACATCTGGGGAAAAAAAAAAAAAAAAGTCAAGGAATAAGCATGAAAGCTTTCTAATCACACTCCAGCCCATTTATATCCTTGCTACAAACAAAGAGGTTTTGGTGACAGCTTCAGAAGAGATATGTGGTTGATAGAGACTCATTCCCAAAACAGTGACTGGGAAATTCAATGAACACACTTGCTTAAGTAACCATCTAAAAATCAGAGCTTAGGTGCCACAAGGTGTGAAGTAATAAACACTATACAAAAAGCCAAGACAACATTACCAAATAAAACAGTGGAGTGGAAACTGAAGAAGATGTAGGGTATCTAAATGTGCTCTCTCTCATCTCTGGTACTCAGCATTAGAAGTGAAAACATGCTTCTCATGAGCTAACCTTTTATCATATACTCATGCTTTCCAGTAAAAAGCAACAATCAGTTACCAGATTTAGAACTCTAGCGACCCTGATAGCTGGGAAAATACCCTCTTGCTCTACTTTATGACCTCCTGCCAAAACAGACTGAGGATACCCAAGTAACCACTCTGTATTTTTGAAGACTGACTCACTTTACCATAAACTGTTTATTTCACAATTAGTGGTTAAAGAAATCACTTTTGGTAAACCATTAGCATTCCACTAAGAATTATTTTCTTCTCTCCATCTGGTTCTGTGTAAGATTACTCTCTGGAAAAGAAAAGTCACAGGGACTCACAGGGACAGAGTGAGGCACGTTTCTGTGAGGCCCTCATAAAAGTCTGTGGTTACTGTGGGATGACAAGGGGAGAAGTGCCAAAGCACACAACAGCACAGCTGACAGAAAGATAATGTCCCGATGAAACTGTTCCTGGATATTTTACTGTTATTGCTTCTGTAATCCCCATCTCTGTTCCAATAATTAGCACGGGGTGGCTATAATCCTGCCCAGAAAAAGTCTTTGTTTTGATATAGTAATTTCACTAACAAGCAGAAACATTTTACAAATTTTATAACAACAAATGAGTCAAGGTCAAAATCAGTTGGTCATCTTTGTTTTTCCTTGGAATTCTTCCCTAATCCAATTTCTAAATAATGTCAGTTAACTACTTACAGAATATGAAAGAATCAATAAATTAGAAAAGACAGCTGATTCCAACACTCTTAGGTCTGAACTTCTGTCAGCTGTCCATAAAAAGGCAGTAGTTCTCTTCTCTTGGGCAGGTGGGTTTCTGGGTCACATATGGACAAAAAAAAAAACCAGGATAAAATAGGTGCTCCTTTATGCACAGTAAACTAGGAGTCAAAAAAAAGTACTTGCTAAATGACAGCTGGGAAGACCCCTCACATCCAAGCACTGCGGCTGCCTTCCCAGCTCAGCAGCAGTTTTCTGATGGAATTAATTCAACTTCTGTGTCTTCATTTCCTGATTCATAAAACAAACTTGTTTTACAAGCATAGTTTGATAGATTGTTATCATTCTTCAATATCCTTGCAGAGAAATGATATATAAACATTTACATATTTACAAAGTTCTTCTGAAGATTTTTGAAATTAGGACCTTCAGAAATAGTTTAACAAGACTAGGTATTAGCATGTATCACAGAGCAAACTCAGTAAGAACTAATAAATACCTAAAAATACCATTACATTTCTTTCTACTCCAGTGGGATATCTTAAACCAGATCTTTGAAGTTGCATTTGAAACTTGAATTCCCTTGAAAATATTTTTATAAATAAAACCGTTTTTTCCTAAAGCAGCACACTCACATTAGGTATACAATACTTAAGACTTGTTTAACATTTCTATTTCTTTCACAATAATTGTAGTAAGCATGTTTAGACTCCTAATTAGTTATTCTTCTTCCTGGTTGTGGCTTGTCACTCTTTACCAGGACTGAATTTCCAGGAAAAAAAAAAAACAAAACAACTCATTATTCCAGGTTTAGTTTCACAAGTTGCATTTGAAGAAATCATCATTTTGCTCTATAATAAAATATACTCTAGACAGGCAACAAACTCATACTTCATTTTTTGTCTTGTATATGAGACTAGTAATTCTTTAAAATAAGAGCTACAATACAAATCAAGTCTGAAGTCAACTGTCCCAATACAGAGGGTTTATATTTTAGAATGCTGAACTGACACATTATAATTTCTTCAGAATTCAAATTTCATTTTACATATAAATACATCTTGAGAGACAGAATAACTACATCAAAACTACACTTTGTAGTTCAAATACTGCTGAGACAAACATGATCTGTCTACTTTCAGGCAATAGCTACAGCCAACAATAAAATTATCTGTAATATTACAGGACAGATGAAAGGAAGTCTCACAGACAGCATAAGAAGTCTTACTAATTAAGATTAAAGATGCTTTGAGAGATCAGTTGTTTTATCTACAAAGACAATTTAATAATAGTCAAACAGGCTTTTTACAGAAGCAGTTTTTAACTCCTTTGTTATTTGCGAGAAACTATGGAAAATTTAAGTCGAAGGGATTTTAGGTTTGCAGTAAAATTAGCATAAGTGAATTTTGGGGTCATAATGAAGACTATATTCCTAGAGAAAGTATGGTCTGGTGGTTCAGATATTAACCTTGGACTCAAAAGAACTGGGCTCAGGTCCCAGCTCTGCCACAGAGTTTTGCATACCCTTGAATTAGTCACTTAATTCCTCTATGCTTCTGTTCTCAAGGTATTAAACAAAGATAATAATATTTCCATAGTCAGCTTCACCTTCCTTTTAGGCTTAGTCTTGCAAATTAGGCAGAGAATCAAATCTATGAAAAGCCTCCAATAGTCTTGCCCCAAAAAACAATTTGTTTCAGAGCTGAGAATTAGTTTCTACTCCAAAGACCTGGCATCAGTCTTTTTGCATGGTACAATCCCAAACACCATCAAAAAGCCTAGAATCTACAGTAATAGATTCAATAATAGAAGCATTCCAGAAATATTTATATCACATATACTGCATCTGCACAAAAAGCAAAGGTTTGTGATGATTTATTGCTAAAAAGCCCTAGGTAGCTAACTTCAAACCTAAGATAGAACACATTAAAAACTCGAATTTCTGTCTTTTGGTATTACTGTGTTTTCAGGGTTCTGTATGTGTGTTTAAAAAGTGAAAAGAATGTCACTGCTTTTTAGTAAAATTTGAATGTTTGCATAATTCACATGCAAGGAAGATACATACACAAAGAAGCAACACTCGTGTAACAAGAGCACAAGATAGCTCTCATCCTGAAGTACCGTGATACATTCAAACAAGCATAAAAGTGTGTTTATCTACCATGAAGTGTTTAAGCACATATTCTGTTATTCAGTTTGTAAAAGGAATTCTCCACTTCTTGAGCATAAGGTAAAAATCTATCATGAAGCATCACAAGCCCTTATATCTCTTAAAAGTAAAAAAGAATTTTTCCATATGACCTATTTTTATTTCCACCGAAAGAACTCTTACAAAATAGATTGCATAAAAATATTTGCCAACCACTACATAATTGAAAACTGCACAACTCCAGAAGAAACAGAAGCTCGGATAATTGCAGTTAAAATCAGAAAACACTATTTAGATTCCACAATATCATGCACATATCAAGCTAAAGGCTCTTACCAAACACAATGTCAAAGAATTTAAGCTGACTGAAAAGTAATCAAACTTTAGACATTTAAAAAAGGCAATACTAGAAAAATTCCAATTATAACTTAGATGTTAGTTTGCAGCAGTTTGAAAATGAATGCAGTTACTGTTCCTATCCATATACTTGAAAGAAAAAAGAGAGCAAATGTGTGAGTGTGCTCACATCATCATAAGGTATGAAGCTGTAGACAGACACTATTTAAAATGGGAATGGAGCTGAGGTTCACTTGCTGAGCAACAAAAATCATATTAATTTGGAATTTTCAAGCTTGAACTGGAAGTAATTCCTCTTCCAGGCTCCACCATCACAAACTGCTTGAGCTTCACATCTGAAGTTTCTGTGATCAGCAGAACTCCTCAGTGAAATTATGAGTCTGTAATTCACAATTGTCACTATTTGTCCTGTACATGATGGTTATCCGAATTCCATTTGCATAAAGCACGCACTCATTACCCTGGACCATTGTGTACCTGCATGAGACATCATTTTTCTAAAGTAGTGTGTGCAATCCATCCTGATGGAGAAACAACAAAATCCAACTGCATAAGGGATTTTCTTGTACACTAGATTTGTCTAGTCCAAAAATAATAGAGAAAGTTCTACAACCAACTGTTTTCTCCTCCTATGGGTTCCCACTCAGAAATACAAAGTGTCTCACTACACTCAGTTTCTTGGAAATTATAATAAACCAAATGGGGACAAGAGATTCACATATTCTACCACAATAAACCATAATGTTAACAGATCAAACTTTTCAATTAACCATAGGAAAAAAACTACGTGGAAATGAGGTGCAAAGGTAAAGCCAATATTATTAAAACAATTTGAAAGAAACCATGACTTTACTAACCCATTTCAGTCTCAGCACAGTACACACCATATGTACAGCACTCTTGGATGGGATCCTATGGTGAACTCATGCCCACAATTCATCTTGCAGAGAACAAGGAGTTTGCTCCAAGAGATACCTAAAAACTAAAGTTCTGGAACAAATCAGAAAGCAAAAATTCCTGGTGTAGACAGACCTAATGTCAGCAGAACATGGCAGTGTCTATGAGATTTTAAAGTGCTAATGTGTTAAATTACTTCAGCAAGCACTTTAGCTTGTCTGTTTTTCAAAATTATGTCCCTTCAACTTTAATCCTGAAATGCCCCAAGAATAGAGGTATAGAAATAGTAATCTATACTAATACACTAAGCTCCAGGCAGAGAGACAGTTCTCAGCTGGACAAGTGAATGAAAGCAGAATTCTGATCCATTTTTCTAACAAATTTTAATCATACAATCATTATATGTACCTACATTTATATTATCCAGGATTAAAGCACATAAAAGGAAAGAAACTACAATTTCAGAAAACTAGCATACACATGCAGGCATATGGGCTTTCTAGAAAAAAAGTGTTTTCCAATTCTGAAACTGACAAATATAATCCTCAAATCTGCTAATCTGATCTAAAGCAGTTGAAGTAGCATTTACTACTTCAAATATGGCTGTTGGAAATAGAGACAAATGTCTTATTTTAAAGGCAGCATTAGTTTCACAACTGTGCCAGAGTGTCAATAGCCACAAAATCCCCTGCCCAAGTATTTCCCACTCAGTGATATTCTGCTGTGCATTTTTTTCTGTGTACCTGTTTCCTTTCTATATTTTTTAAGCATCTTGCTCTGAGTAAGCAGTCTGTTACACCGAAATGGGAACTTCCTACTGTGTATTCAAGTGCAAAATGAACTTCAGATATAGTATTACTATATGAGAGAACAAGAAGTCAAGGTACACCTGGGCAAAGCTGACAGAGACACTCTCCATTCCTTTCTCCTTTGATTTATCAATTTGCTCTGGACAGTCCAGAAATAAAACAATATATCTCAAATTCAGGGTCATGTAATATTTTCATTATGATAATATTATAAAAATATAAATATGTAGTCTTCACAATAGAAGAGATATGAAAAGCTGGTAAGTACAAGTAAAAATCAATCACTATTTAAGCCTACAAAAAATTGGGAGATTAATAACATGAAAATTCAAATAAATGTTTTCCACTAACTACAAATGTTAGAGCTCTTGGAGTTTTTACACAGCAAAGAGCCATTAAATAAATGGAAGTTTTAATGCTGATTTCAAGCCAAAAAAAACCCAACGCAACATACAGAGGTAAGTAGATGAGCCTGTCAAGGCTCAGAAAATAGCAGGCTTTGTTTTTATCATGTCTAATTTTTTTTTTCATTTCTTAGAAAGACATATCCAGTTTCTGTCAAAAAAAATACATATCAATATTTAACAGTGAACTAATAAAAATTATTTTAAAAAACCTGAAAAACCCCAGGATGCATCCTGCTACACACAAACAGGCACAAAATCCTATATAACAAAGTAGAAGTAGCAAACCAGCTACATAACACTGTTCAAATACGAGAGCCACCAATAGTCAGCATCTCAAAGAATTTCAACAAATAAAAGTATTTCTGCCATTCAGAAATGGAAAGCACTACTTGATATTCAAGCAGGGGGATACGTTCTCTGCCCAGAAAATTTTTATCTCAGGTGAAATTTCTCAGATTGAAGATAAACAGCTGTGATTTGTATCTTTGGGGCAACAATGATATACTCCAACATGCTTAGTCCTACATACCTATTAGTCAGCCCTGCAACCCTCCCTCCTTTAGTGTCTAAAGACAAACCATGTACTTGGATTTTATTTTTCTACTTTGTGAAGCTGATACTTCATTCATACAGGAAACTAGAATTTTAAGATACTTGTCAAGCAAGCAAGCATTTGAATTTCTTCTCCTTACAATTTTTAAAAAAAACAAGCCAAAAATCAATACACCAGAAACAATCTTAGAACCCTAAGGGACTGTGGATGCATCATATTTTATACCATAGATAAAATAAAACTGGAGTGATCACAGATCATATACCATAATAGCAAGAAAGCAGACAGGATTATGGTAATTAAGAAATAGATCAATAGAATATGTTATATTTTGGAAAGTCAGCAAGTAACATTTCTTTGAGTTTCTGATCCAGAGAACAGTCTGATACATGTTTTTTTTTGTCCCTGCATAATCTATCTTCAGGAAAGAGCTTTGATGTATATTTAGCCTGAGGATGATTCAAAGACTGATGTTAGATCTCAGCCAGTTCATTGCAAAAAACAATTTCAAGGAACCAGTAAAGGCACAACAAAAAATTAGGAACTCAAAAAAAACCAAACAAACAAACAAAAAAAGGAGTTGGCTGTTTGGGGGGAGGGTGCAGGGTTTGGTTTGCATTTTCTTTTTGTTTAATGGAAGCAAAACAGCAGTCAATCAGTTTGTGTGCAAGCTTATTTAGAAGAAAACATGATTTTTGATACCTATATATACAAACCTGAAATTGCATAGCAAAGTGCAAAAATACATTGAATTTTCTCAAGGTACCATGACTCCTTGTTAACAGAGATGTCTAACATCAAGGGGATTAGTTGAGAAATGTTAATTCAGGGCATTAGAGAAAAAAAAGGCTCAAGATGTTAACTGGAAGGTAAGTTTAGACAAGGATCAGAACTACTAGATGTTATTTCCTCTTAATGAATTCTCCCAGGTATTACACAATATTTACAATTATTTCTTCTCTATAATTACTTTCAGGCATATACATTTAAGTTATCTTAAGTTTAAAATTCAGCAGTACAGGACTGCCAACACCACTGCATCACACGCTCTTTGCTTGGGGCCAGACTCTGTGCTTTTAATTTTCCTTAGAACATTGACATTACAGCCTGAACTTGGAGGCCAGGCCCGAAGACCCCACAGAAGCAAACTTCTAGCAGTCAGCACAGCAGCTCTCACATTGCTCCCAGGAGCTCACTGTCTGTGATCTCAGTTGTGTCCACCATTGCCCAGCCACACCTCAGTTACAGTTTTCAAACAGGGTCAACTCCAACCCTAGCCTCAGCCACTACGAAGGCAACAAGCACACATCCCACAGGAACACTCACTGTGAAAAACGAAAGCAGAGCTGAAAGGTACAAGGTGAGACCAGACTGGGTGACGTGGCTCTACGAGATACATGATTTGTGATGCTTGTTGTCAGAGATTATCAGTGCCGAACAATTTTGGTACTTAATGCATTAGAATAACACTATGTGCTACTGCTCATCACTAAAGCACAATGCATGATACAAATGTCAAAGTAGTGGCACAGGACTTAGGAAGAAGAAGAGGAAGAAGGAGGAAGGAGAGGCCTCATGGAATCAGTCTGATGAAAGGTGTCAAAGTACAGTTCCAGTCCTTAAGGAGCTTTGTTGGGCAAGAAGCAAAGGTTTGTCTGTTAAGTGATATTCTTGAAATATAAACCATCTGTGCATCTGCTTAGAGTACACCAAAAATTCACTGGTAGTGTTCGTAGGAAGACCATAAGGAAGCAGTGCAGCTGTAACACTAGAACAGGAAAACCAATTCAGTTTAGAAGTATGAACTCCCCACCATCACCATTTTACACATCTTATCTCTAAAGCACTGAAATTACCACCACAAAACCCCCACTGCTAGACAAGCAGTATATAAAGAAGTCAACTGTCTCCTGTACAGACGAGAGAATAGTAGCTTTAACATAGAAGTGTTTTCTTTTTCAAGCAGAAGAGATGTGAACCTTTATATTTATGAAAATTAATCAGGAACTCTGTCTGATCTCTTCATTTCTGTAAGAAGGTTGTTCCCAGACATTCATAACAGAAATATTAGCATCCTCCTCATAAACATATAAGTCCAACACTGATAGGATGGTAAGTTCAGAAACAGCCAGTGATCTTCAAAGATATTTTTATATTTTCCATATTCAAACCAGTTTTCTAACAGTTATGACTATTTTGTTAGATTTTAAACAGATGCACGGAACTTATATGTGCATGGCTGCATGCACACAGCATCCATTTATAATAAACAACCCTGCCCTTTCCATTGAGACAAAAAAGTTCATATAAGAGAAGAAAATTACAAAGCAGAACAAGATAAAATTTAAAACTTTGAAGTTCAAATATTTTAATAGTATGGATATTCTTTAACTGAACTTTAAGCTGAAACGTAACAGTCTTAAAGTAGAAGCACACGAAGTATTCAGAGGAATACAGTTTTGCGAACTGCACTAATAACCAGCACCACATGATCACAACAGAAGTTGTATTACTTCACTTCCATTATTTAGTAAGCCATTTGTCCAACCAACCATTAACAGACCATAGTGGTATGGCACAGCACATCAATATTTACGTTCCTAAATATTTTCTTTCACTGAACGTAATCCCTACATTAACATAAAGACAAATTGAAGATAACATGGTTAGTATAAATATTATTAGGAAAAAAATAAACTAGAAAGGATCAAGCATTTCAGATGAAGAAAAAAAATCAGCTTCCAAACAATCTCACTCTGCAGTACTTTCATATACAGGGATTTGGGATTTTCTTGCCTCACTGCTACTCCTATATTTTAAAACCTTTCAATAACTTGGCTCATAAATCCTATTTTTCTCTTATGAAGACATGAAACTCCTGCCCCAAAAACCTGAGATAATACAAATTTTTTTCAGAGCCCTTGAGTCTTTAATTCCTTTGCTTATACTTAAAAGGGTGAAAGAACTGATCGTGTGGGGAAAAGACAAAGACCAGAAAAGCCACACCTAACATGGCACCAAAGCTATACTGTTCCCAGGCTACACACAGCAACAAATTACTCTCTCAAAAGAAGAATGCAGGTCTTACATGAAGTGGAACAATTAATTTCACGCTTGTCAGCCCAGTCTCAATAGTGTGTTGATTTGAATCAGATATTTGAGGCGCATTACTGCATGCAGCGGACACTGTTGGTGCCTCCTGAGCAGACACATTGCAATGATGACTATCATTGTAAAACAATCCATCAATAAGAATAATTACAGTATTGATCAAAATGGCTTGTTGTTTCGTATCTGAATCAATTCTCTGGAGTTGCCAGAAACAGAAATATCTAATGGACTATTCCATCACTGCAGCAACTCAAACAGCTAATATTCTGGAAAGCTCTTAATAATTACTCATTGACTCTAGATTTCTGCTTCAGTGGTTAACTATACCCTGCTTACTGTTGCTTGAAAGTCAGTCTTAGTGGTTGAAATAAGATTCCAATGCACATTTATGAAGTGCTAACATCTGCAAAAAAAAAAATTAAAAAACACCTTATATAATTTCACCATGTTCTGCTAATCAGAGAATCTAATTATATTTCTTATTACATTTTTTCTGGGTGAGAAACTGCATTCTGGATGCCGACAGCTCATTTTACAGTGGCTGCTCTTACAGTACTCTACAATAGGCAGGGTGGAATGTATTACAGCTCAGATTGTAAACAATAGAAGGCATAATACCATTAATGGGATATCTTTGTGTAAGTGTCACTCACTGAATTACAGCTGGTGTTGAGATAGCATCAGCTCTTAATGCTGCACTGTAAACCCTAGCAAATATCTTCGTACCATGTTCCTGTTTCATTTCGTATTTGTCCATCCTCACACCTAAACTGTACTACTAGTGAACTGCACATAATTAAGACTATATTAAAATACATTTACATACTGATATAATCTTAAATTGCCAGTAAAAACATTTAAATTAATAAACTGGCACATTACACCCAGGCACTGCAAGAGACAGTATTATACCACTTCAAATAAAATACTTTTATATAACACATTAGCATTATCATCAATTGGAAATCACTAATATGTCCTCTGATGTTTGCTGAAGTAGCATTAATTAAGCTCACTTTCTTTTGGTATTCATGTTCCATCAATGTAATTAATTTGGAGTTTATTGAACTGTGAAATGTTCTGCCTGATAATAGATTTCCCAGAACCTCATAACAGCAGTCAACCTTAAGCATTCCAGTTTTGCTATGGCTAAACATAAAGGTTGAGTTCAATCCCACAGGATCCTCAGTGGTTAAGCAGCAGCACAGATCTGGCAGCCTTTTAAAAAATATTTTGCTGATAAGGTTAGCACAAATATTTGGGTATCTTAATTGATGAAAAGGTAAACTGAAACATAGAAAGGCAGCAATGCAAACAGCATGGTTACTTTCTGACTGCAGGGTGAAAAGAACTAGAATTGCTTCAATTTAGTTTGAATTACTAAGACTATCTTTTTGCAAATCATCGAAGGCCTTAGGACTGGACTTAACATGGACATTTTAAAGCAAGGATGCTTAGCGTAAAATAAATGAAATTTTGCCAAGTAAGAACAGCAAGAAACAATTTATGATATTAAATAAAAGCCCCATTTAGTCTGTCCTTGATCACAGAATCACAAAATCTTAGGGGTTGCAAGGGACCTCGAAAGATCATCTAGTCCAACCCCCCTGCCAGGCAGGGTCACCCAGAGCACATCACACAGGAATGTGTCCAGGTGGGTTTTGAATGTCTCCAGTGAAGGAGACTCCACCACCTCTCTGGACAGCCTGTTCCAGGGCTCTGTCACTCTCACAGTAAAGAAGTTTTTTCTGATGTTTATGTGGAACCTCCTGTGTTCCAGTTTGCACCCATTGCCCCTTGTCCTATCACTGGACATCACTGAAAAAAGCCTGGCTCCATCTTCCTGACACTCGCCCTTAACATATTTGTAGACATTGATGAGGTCACCCCTCAGTCTCCTCCAAACTAAAGAGACCCAGCTCCCTCAGCCTTTCCTCATAAGGGAGATGTTCCACTCCCTTAATCATTTTTGTGGCTCTATGCTGGACTCTTCCAAGTAGTCCCCTGTCCTTCTTGAACTGAGGGGCCCAGAACTGGACATATTGATGGCAATGAGGGAACTCCATAAGATTATATAGGACCCATTTTATACCCCACTGAAGAGGAAATTTCTTCTTATCACTGTGCTTTTAGGAACAGACCTTATAATACAGAGGCCTCCACAAATACCAATACAGCAATAAAATATTCTAAGTATTTAGATATCTAAACAGTTGTATCTGTAATGTTCTATTGTATTCATAATGTTCTAACCAAGTTGTGCACTACTTAATTCCATATTACTAAAGTTGTCTTGTTGGTTGGTTTTTTTCCTTAAACACTTCAGCCCAAAAAACACTTCTTATACTTCCACCTTCATGATATCACCAGAAAGTTAATCTACTCTCATTCAAGATACTTTTAGTAATTTCCTGCATCTAACAGCTGGAAAAGTCTGTCAAGTGCAATAGTAGAAAAACCTTGGAATATTAGTGCATGAGCCACCTAACAGAACTACTGTCAGTTTTGTTAAGTCTAATCAGGGAAGAACTACAGTATTTCATATATTTCCAAACCACTTCTGATAACTACTAGCCTTTTAATATGTACCTATATATTTATTTATTTATTTTAACCCTACAATCACAAGGATGCATGACCAGCAGCTTGCATTGTTCCCATTCATCTTGCTTCCTTCAGAAAAGGAAAGCTAGGGAAAACCTTTTCCAAATAGAATGCCTAAAATTTACAAAATTAAGTCTAAAAAATATCCCTCAGAAATCCAGAACACAAAATTAGACAAAACAGATGGCACATCTTTAGAGAACAGGTGATTTTCTTCCATGTTCCCCATACACACATTTATTCTGTGCTAAGGGTGCAGTGTGGCTTAGTGTAGCAGGACTAGCTTTTACAAGCCCAAACTCTAGACACAGGAATAAAACAAGTCTGAAGAAATATGTTTATTCTGTGAATGCAGGTAAATTTTTATGACAGTATGATTTCAAAATATGACAATAGAGAGTGTTTGGGAGATAGTTATAAATTATAGGACACATAGAACATAAAAGGAAATTCTTGCAGAAGCAGGTATTCTCTAAACCAAAGGCATGCCCTGCACTCAGGATATACATCCTTATGTATTTTTAATTTACACATTTAATTCATCATAATATTATCTCTTTAAAACCTTCCTCAAGCAAGTGCTATGCACAGCTGGTGAATGAATGTCATAAAATCCTTGCCCTCTGAAAACAGCTGACAGAGAAAAACACCTAACGATGCCTGAGGTGTCTGTGTGCCACTGTTAACACAGAATTAGCTCATTCTATGTCAACAAATCATGCTTTAAAAAAGTAATTTTAAAATGTCAGTGAGACATTGTTTGCTTACTATTCTATAGGAAAAAAAAAAGTATAACTTGCTTCCATGTATTTTTTATATCACTATCACTTAAAACTCTGTATTAGCAAACATCACAAAAATCCAACAGTGACATTTATTATTTATAAAGATAATGTTATCAAGCGAGGAAATGTGTTTTTAGTAACTTGCCATTATAGTAAGACTTCACTATGATCATAAGCTGCCTTCACTAGAAAGCACAGGAATTCAGTTTGTTTCAACAGATTTGAAGCAACTAGTTCTGCCACAACATATCCAGAGTCTGCTAAATTTAAAAGGCCCAGAATTCTTTGTAATTAATGCTTAGAGACAATCACATCTTGTTACTGCCATCCACTAGACTGCATTTCACAAAAGCCAGGTTAGACCAGAGTTTGCAAGCAGGTTATAAGCAACCTATTTCCAACAGTTTTGTGGGTGTACATAATTATTGCAACTCTTTTCTCTCCATCCAAAAGGGTGAGATCAGAGGCACAGCAGTGTGCTCTTTGTGTGAACACATACTGGAGTGTGGCCACACGCACAGAGACCTACTTATAGTTGCATTTGAAATACAAACCACTGCTTTAGCCTTCTTAACTCCTTGCAAGAGCTGAGGTCGTGCACCCAATTAGTCAAATATTGGAACTAGTCTTAAATTCTGTACCATCTTAAATTCCTTCTGGTCTGGTTAACACACTTTTGGAAGACTTACTATAGATTTTAAAACATGCGTATATATCTTTTTAAAGGTGTATGTTTATATTAAGAGTTGCAAAGCAAGTAACGTTAAGAAACAATTGTTTTTTGTGGGTTCTTGCTTCTCACACAGAGCCAGCCTTGTTGACAAACCCGTTGAATGTAGGAGATATGCAGATTTTCTTTCCTCCCCCATATGAAAATTAACTAGAAGCAGGTAATATAAATAAAGTTGTTAGATAGTGCACAGAACTATAAAATACTAAAATCTAGTAAAAGTTTTATGCAGAAAAGTGATCAAGCTGTATATTTCATTATGCCCTGACATTTGCTAACAAACATCTTCTAAGAGCCCATTTCATTTCAACCTTTTAAGGATCTTTACCTTTTTAAGGATGGTGTACAACACTGCAAGAGAAACATCTTTTTCTGAACCAATAAAGAGTGGCAATAATTACATTTCATTTTTTAATACAAAGATTATTATAACAAATTTTTCTTTTTCTTAAACTGCTTGCTGGGTTATTTTTTCCTCATCAGTCAAGCACCTAGTAAAGATGGTGGGCTCAAATCATGCAATTTCACTGGAACTACTGAAGCATGTATAACATCTGGGCAGATCTGCCCATTGTATTAATTACTCTCCCATTATTAAGACAGTTGTTGATGAATAAGGGCATTTTGAAATCCAATCTAAGCAGAAAGAATCTGAAAAATAACTGTTAGCTTGTCTACAAACAAATCATGCTCCATTCCTAAATGGCAATACAATTTCAGTTTGGAAGTTTCAGCTCCTCAATGTACCTGCAATTTCAAAGCTATTTCTACATTTTCTTTCCAAGTTATGCAATTTTCCACTGCTGTTTACAGTGCAACAGCTGTTTTAGAATGGATCTGCTTCTAATGCAAGCATTAACATTTCTTTTAATGCAAATATAAACCTGTGAATCTAAGAAAAAGTACAGAATTACTGCTTCACACTAAAGGGCTACACTTTTCTCCTCCAATTGTTCTCAAATTACTTGGCATTTTGAAATTATTTTTTAAAAAACACAGTAGGAAACCCATTGAGGTTAAATTTGAAAATGCCTTAAAGATTACAGAGGACAACTTTTGTCATCTTCACTAATTTTCTTACCACAATCAGTACATTTTAGAATTTAGGTTAGTAGTAATTTCTGTTCAACTAGTTGTAACTTCATATTCCATATTAACACTAATGGCTTTTGTATGAAGCTTGTGAAAAATGTTTGGAACAGGTTACTTTGCAAAGCCACAATAACATGAGAAAACTCTGTCCATCAACACCTTGTCCTTTACCTTGGTGTTCACAGTATCCTTCTTTGGGGAAAAGGAGAGATATGTAGGGAACTTGTAGCTCCCTGGAGTTCAGATTTGAGTGATATCTGCAGTCCCACTTGCTTAGAGTTAAAAAGTGAAATTTTCAGTCTTCAGTTGAAATAGTTTCTAGCATTTAGCTGCTCTGATTTTTATCCCTACAACCACATGAATCCTTCTCATTTTTAGTTTGGGAAATGCAAACATTTTTATTTAGAATATATACTGTGAATACTTGTGTTTAGTCTTACAGTTTTCCTTATATGACACTACAATAAACAAATAATTACTTATTTTTGCAAAATCATTTTCCATACTCATTTTCAGGACACTTATCTGAAGAAAATCAAGGGTTAGTTTGAGGCTGACATGTCTTGTGTTAAAACTGCTGCAAGTGGAAAGAAGTTTCAAAAAATTAGAAGCAAACATTCCATTTGTCTTATTAGTAGACACTTGACACACAATGTTTCTTGCAATGTGTATGTTGAATCGGATGTTTGAAAGCAAAGAAATTATTAGATCTGTAAGTACGGTATTGTATGCAATAATTTTTGGAAATACTACTGCAGATGATCCATGATATGGAAGATACCATGCTTCCAGAGAACTACAAGACTGGTTTATCTAAATGTCTAATTAGACATGCAGGCATACTATTTAAGGCATTTAATTGGTAAAGTATTAAACAAATTAAAGTAACATGCATAAAGTAAAAACTAACAGAAATAGTTAGCAAGTGTCATTTGTGTACCTCGTGCTATGCTCTGGAAGTACAAGTTTTATTCATTCATCTTCTAATCAAAAATTGCCTATGTGGAAGAGAAAACTAATAATTCTCACTGTGATGCGTAAGACATGGTTCTACAATGCATTTAACTGTGATTACACATGGATGTTTGCAGATCAGACAGGGGAGATACAGAATTAGACCAATTCAGGACTAAACTTAGGCTTCATCTGACAAATACACCTTTTCCCCAACATTAGTAGTATAGAATATGGCCAACCTGGGCACCCATAAGCATTGTGCTGTGAACTGCAGCACATCAGGTGTGACAGCAAAGCTTTGCCTGCAAATAATTTTTTCCTCCTTCCATACCCACAGCATTATGTTAAATAAGTTGTTCCATTACATTTATTATAATAAGTCTCTCCAATTACAGTTTTTACCATGTGGGTTATTATGAAGCTCACGTAAATGCAGATTAACTCAGCTAGTTCAAAGAATCTTACTTCTTCTAAAGACACAGTTTTGTTTATTGTCATCCTCTTATCTTCAGACTTTTCTCAGCCATGTTGCCAAGATACATTCTCATGTTATTTCAGCCACTAAAAATTTCTCATTTATCCGTCTGACAAGTAGTGAATTCACTTGTAAGCTTTAGGACAGTAAACCAGAGAAGCTAAACTCATGAATGTCTTAATCTTCTTTAAACTTTGCTTCATGTTGGCAAGACAGCTGGTGTGCTGTGACCCCCGTTTATTACACTAATCACAATTATTTCACTCCTCCTAGACCGCCTGTGCTGCTACAGTGTCCAGCTGTTCACATGTTATATTTAAGTTGCAGACTTCTGGGGCTAGAATTGTCTTTTCATTGCCCAAGTGTAACAATATACAACTGAACTCCAAGATGGTCCAAAACAAACATGTTACTGTAATTCAATAAAACACACACAGTATGAAAAGTGAGTTATTTTCATTTTATCTCAGATTTGTTGCCATTGTTGTTATTCATATTACGGAAGTTATACAAACAATAGACTTCTCGGTTCAGTGGCTAGATAAATTACTTTAGCTTGGATCAAGAGGAGTTATCCCCTTCATGTTCTTTCATTTTGAAAGAAAACAGAGTCAATTCTGAAACGAAAACAGAGTTTAGAAAGACAGTTCAAAGGCTGAATTTTGACTTTTGCAAAAGATCCTGAAAAAGCGAGAGTTAAATGCTTTGTATTTTTAGGACACCATCCCACTAGTAAATTAATAAACTTGTGGGTAAAAGGAGGAAAAAAAATTTCAAATGTGTGCAGGAGAAGACGACAGAAACCCCTGGTTTCATTTGCCTAAATAAAACACTCTTAACATCTTGCCTATTAGAACTGCTACTGTTTGCTGCAAAAATTGTTTATACTCTCCAAGGATAACAAAACAGGTTACAGTGTTAACTTTTGCTGAAATACTACATGTTAGTAACATGGAAAGAGCTTTTCCTTTCTTTTTGTTGGATTTGGCAGAAGTATTTTACTTAATCACCTTGTCACAGCTAACGTAGATAAAACTATTTCTTATGTAGTGGCTCCTAAGATCACTACCAACAGCACCAGCACTACCAAAAAGGGGTTGGAAACACCTGGGAGGGACCAGGGCAGCTGCAAGGAAGGCAGAGACCAGGGCCAGAGTTGCCCAGTAAAAGCACAGGTCTGCAGCAGCTTAATGCCCAAGGCAGCATATCCATCCATCTGCTTTTCTAGGCTAATCATCTTCTCACTCCAAGGCCGCTACACCATCAGTCCTACAGATGAAGTAGTTTAGATCTACCCACCACAAAGGATGGTTACAACTCAAAACAGAAGAATCTGAAGCTTTATCTTTAAAAATGAGAAAAAAAAAGAACTCCTCAGGGAAATAACAAATGAACAAGCTACACTAAAAAAACAATTTAGCTGACAAACTCAAGCACTTGTGAACTAGGAAAACCTCAATTCACAGTTGCAAAAGCATTTGAGTTTCTGCATACAAAGACTTTATGATGTAAGCTTAACTCTGCTTGTCTAACTTTCTTCATGAGATGAGTGACTTAGTGCACAGGATGGTCTCACAATCACACAAACTAGGGTTTCAAAGGTGCAATATGGCAATGGTAATTATGCTTTTATGTAAAATTAATATCTTTAGTTGCTATTTAGTTTCTATTCAGTTCTAATGTTTTGTATTAAGGAAACATTTCTATGCAACAACATTTTATAACTCCAGATGTAGATCTGAAGCACTAACTGAACCTCAGAAAACCAGACACTAATTCCTACAGCTGAAAAATACTGTGAATAAAAGCAAAAGCTGCATCCTATGTACTACTATAAGCCTCTTCAGAAAATACACCCCTAAAAAGATTTGCCTTTGCATCTTTGGCTTGAAAAATGTTTAGTGTTTTGATTCTACCCACTGAGATCATGTTCCAGAATTTAACATGACTTCCACAGAAAGAACTTTCTACATGTATGAAGATAAATGGGTTGAATCTTCAATTTCAAAAGACAACGTGCACAACGAATCCGACTGTAAAGGTGACTGAAAAGTGGTTTTGTGCTCTTGAGGCCCACTGCTCAAAACACAAAGTGACAAAAACCCAGTTGCTGGATCCTGTACCCCAGTTCTACGAAATAGCTCTGTACTGGTAGAACTGCAGAAAATTTAAGATTTTATACAGCATCGGAGGAAATGTTCAAAAAGCTAATTTGGCAAATAGTGATGCTTTCTAGGTGCTTTTGTAAAAAACTAGAGGTTTACAGATTTCCATCCCACTGACAAAGCAACGGAGACCATCAGCTACCGCCATTTTATTTTTTAAACTAAAGCAAAAATCCCTCTGTTAATGAGATGCATTTGGGAACTTAGGGTCAAACCCCTATGATGGTTAACACAGTGAAAAGATATGAAAAATCACAAAGCACTTGAGGGGAGTTCCTCACAACATTAATTTTTAGCCTAGCAGAATAATACTCATTATAAGATCCCACAGATGAAAACTAATGTACTGTGAATTTTATACCACTTCATTATAATTCAAATGACTTTTTCTTCCTTCCTACATTTTCCTTGTTTGACATACTAAAATACCTCTGCTCCTTTTATAAAGCATAGGAATACTGTTAATGTTCAGCAAATACCATATGAAATAAGTAATATTCAAAAACTACATATGGCTGAATACTATTGAACATTTATGTTCAATATTTTAAACTAAAAAATTGTCATTTCATACCAAAATGCATCTTATATAGCCAGGCAAAGAAAAACCAAGCAAGTGTTCTTTTAAGGGGAAGAAAAAAAAAAAATCAAGCCATGTACGTTAGTCATGTACTGTTTTAAAAATGTATTTTTATAAAAAGCATTTCAAAGAAACTCTCCAACTTCTAACATTTCTTTTCAAATCCTAAAGTCTCACATACAAGACAAGCACACTCAGTACATTGAGTCACACCTCAGCTTTCTGTAAGCCACTGGTAAAAATTAGCCCACTACATTTTACACAAATTTACAGACCATTGTACTGGAGCAAGCATTTCTGGATACCCAATAGTTACTCAGCACCTTCCTTACTTTCATAGTAAAAAGCCAGTTTTGTGGCAGTTCTGAAACTGAAGAGACTCTCAACCTTACTCTTTAATGTAGGCTGCAGTCTTTCACAAAAATATTAATCTAATTATTACAAGCATAAAATTAGGTTGACAAACTATTTTCCCATGCTAATTTGCACAATCTCAGTAGTTCACTCCCAGTCTCTTAATATTTTAGGTGAAGAATATAAAATATACTGAGTGTTTTCCACTGCTACTGAGAACAAAAGTGATTCATTATGGGCAAAACAATCTCCATATCACACCACAGAATGGTGATTGTCTTTAATATCCTAACTTAAAATCCTTCCAACTCTATTGCTCCCTTCTTTGTACATTTTCTGTACAAAAGTGCTGTCTTTCATGCCTCTTCAATTGCATACAGTAGTTTTTCTCTTGCTTTTCAGGAAGTGTTTTTGAGCCATAAATTTAAAACAAATTTACATAGGAAACTAAATATAATTTATCCCACAACTATGTGTTTACTTTCACACAGATTAGTTTAAGTAGGTAAAAACCTTTTAAATGAACACTGACAACTTGGACAATTTTCTTCCATCCTTAGAGTCTCTGTGTGGGATGAGGAGCTCAAGAGGTAGTGAGTGGAGGCATGAGATGTCTCAGCAAAGAGCTGATGGCCTCCAGATTAACCAGACACACTGCTGAGGGGAGGCCTCACTTCTTTAGTTTACAAATCCTTCTGTGAAATTCCTAAGGAAAGATTAAGCCATCAGAATACATGTCAGAGTCCCATCATAACAATCTAGATAAAAGTATAAAGAATATTTTGGCAATTTCAGAGCACAACTGACTGACTTGGGAACATCAGTGTTACTGGGAGTTGAAGGATCAAAGATTCTTCAGTGGAAATTGTTGCCCCTGTTCTGGCTCACATCTCTGGGGGAGAAGGGGTGTTTACCCTAGATCACTGGATCAAAATAAGGGGTAGAACATGCGATGCAGGGGAAAGGCACTCTGCCAAGGAACCACTAGAAGTGGAGGACCAAAGGCAGCTGAAGAGTGGGTTGCTGGGGCACAAGTCTAAAAGGAGCTAGAGAAGTTCAGGGCAGAGGAAAGAACAAAGAGTAGAAGAGAGCAGTGAAGTGAGGCAATTCAAATGCCAGCTGAGATGCTGGCAGCTGCCTGCCTTGTCTGCCCACACTGCCTCTCACTCTGTCTGCATATACCTTGACCACCTCCACCCAGATGTACCCATATGCCTCATTCCCACAGCTAAATGCACTAGGCCTTAAAAAGCTTTCCAGAGGAACGAGTAGTATCAGTCTGACAGCACCCATGCTGGGCGGGCAGACGGCTCTAACACTCATAGTGCTCACGCCTGAAACAAGCAGCGAATGGGAATGGGCACTTCTGAAACTATCATCTACTTAATAAAACGCCTTTTCTCAGAAGTTCATTTCCCTGAAAATTCCTGAAAATTGCTTTGTTCTGATGAAAATGCCTGCCGGTGACACACAACCCTTAAAAATATGCTGACCATGTCATGAACTTCATTTGCATATTAATAGTGTGCTCTCTCTCTCAGGGGATTAATTGCCTTCCCAACAGAAGCACACAATCCCATTTATGCAGGTTTATTCTGACTCTGGGATGGGGGTGGGGATAGCAAATTTATTGGCTGCAATTCTATTGTTTCAAAATATGGAATTTCTCAGCACTTACCTTTTAATGTTAGACACTTTTCAGTTATCATGGGCAGTGTGAAATACAGATAAACCTTTTAAACCAAGTTTATCCAAGTCAATACTGGTTTATTTTCTGCAAATATCCAATTTATTATTTTTAAAGAGAATGTCAAATTAATTTAATTATAGAATTCTACAGAATGGCTACATTGCACTTTAAAAAGTAATTGATATGCATTTTTATAGATGTAAAAAACAGAAATCTAAGCACAGTGATAGCCTAGAATTCCATCCTTTGCCAGAAGATAAGTCTGTTGAGACAAAACAATGCCTGGTTGTTCTCTCACACAGACTGTTCTCCACTAACACATACTTAATGAGGTCATACAATTGTAGTCTTTCCTACAGGCAGTTAGGAGGACATTCTAAAAGCACCCTCACAATATACTGCGACTGGAATTATCTAAATATGCAATAAAATTCTTTAGTACAGGAATCCTGGCCATTGTGAAATTCACAGCTTAAACTAAGGAAATTTATAGCATATACAGTGTTCATGTGACAAGAGCTCACAGTGAATACAACAGAGGCTACAGTGAATTTCTAAGTTATTGTAGTGACCTGTAACACTTAATACAAGAACCCACTTGGCAGATTTCAGAGTGAAAAAACCTCTCCCAGTGATTACCTATTTATTTTTCTCATAATAAAACTGAGTAAGGTAAAGGGAATAGACTTAAAACGCTATTTCAGCTTAGACACAAAAACCTTTTGTATCCAAATAATTGTAATAGCCTTACATTCACAACAAAATTATTGGGAAACTATGTATTTTTCTCAGCTTACTATTTCCCCCCCCTCCCCCAAAGTATTTTTCCTACTCACTCCTCTGATTCATCCTTTCTATAAATAGATCCAATACCAGTTGAAACACTTTCCAAATGCACAGGAAGAATTTCTAGAATATTGTGCTTGGCACAACTGGGAATACACTCTCTTTAATTACATTCTTCTCAGTGCTTTTTGGGCCCAAGGATATGCAGATAACAATAGCAGAAAGAAGCTTTGTAAAAACACCACCACTGCAATTACCACATCCTTTTCTTGCACTACTGCTGTTCCAAAGCCTCTATCTCTGCTAGTCAGGGCATTTCAGAGATAGCAGAGTCAGAATAAAATTTCCTGCTTTTGCTGTTTTGAAGTTCTCAGTGCAGCTGTGGCAACTTGAAATGGGTGCGATATTGCTAAAACCATCTGATAGGACAGAAATATTTATACAAGAAATTGGACATTTTGAAGGCCTGACTCTTAAATGTTAATTGGAATCTCTGAGCTCCTTAAAAGGATACAAGGCTCTTTTTCTCACCAGGCATCTCCAGAGGACTGATCCAAGATTCCAGAAGGATTTCTTCCCCGTCCCTATTCAGAGCAGCAGAGCGTTTGATAGACTATTTTTCCTGCCCATTGCACTTTATATCAATTGGCACTGCTTCCATGCTTTGTAGGGTATCTCAGGGTTATTATACAGAAGGAATCTAAAAGTGGCTTTATAGTTTTAAAGTGACTTTTAAAATCTGCCTGAAATAAAAGAAAGAACAGAATTTATGTGGTCAAATGGTGTGAATTTTCACACAGTAGTAATTCAATGACCTCTAGACTGTCCATGGATTAGTTATCTGATTTCATAATTGTAACAGGAAGCTTTTCAGTCTGATTCTGGTCAAATATTTCAAATATCTCTTTAAAAAAAATGTTAAAAGCTACTTTCTGCTCCAAGCAAACTTTGTAAAAAGGAATGCATTGAGGACAAGTAAAACAACTGGGTGGTTAGGGTACTTCTACATCACACTGAGAGCACATTTTGGCTAACACATCTATATTGCTATTGAAAGTTTACGTACTGTGACCAAACTTGGTCATCAGGACAGATGCATCTATGCTTTATTTATAAATTGGTTCAACTGCATCTGAGTTCACTGATGGGAGGAGCCTGGATGTGGTCCAGTCAGCCTGGTACAATGGTGACTATGTGCACACATCTGATTATGAAGATTAAGATGAAGCTAATTTTTAAAGAAAATATTTGGCAAAAGCATCATATTCAATTGTGAGGTACCACTTCATTATGTGTGAGAGTCAATTTAAAATGTTCTGAAAGGGACAAATGTTTTACATTTTAGGCCCTAGAAATGAATTTTAATATACCAATCAATCTCAAAGATGTCATATTATACAAAAAATCTCTAATGAAATAAGGCATGCACATGTAGAAAATTAGTTAATTATAAACCCTTACAAAAGGCCACGTATTTACAAAAGGTGTGACCCATACCAGACATACTGTGTTGGGATATTTTCCTCAGTAGAAATGTACATAAATTGCATAGAGAGACCACGAGCCAATTGTAGACAACCCTTCTTGGCTTTACTAATCTAAGTTTGGTGACGATTCAGAAAGGCTTGAAGCTTCTGATCAAAAACAGGATTATAAATCCTATTAAAACAGATTAAGAGAAATGCTGCACATTGCTAAAAATATCAAGCATAATTTAAGAATTCTTAAATGTTATCATTCCATCATATTGATAATATTGCAGAAAAAAAAAAGTGCAATACACTAAAAGCAGCTAAACTATGATATTTATGAAACACTGACCTAGTACAATTAAAGCCAGGTCATGCTCAGTTTCTCTTGCTAGGTTCTCAGCAAGGGAAAAAACCTTTAACAGACAGTGCCTCCATACTATGAACCAAACACAGCATTAATTTAGATTGACACTGCAAACAAAGCTTTAAAGAAAAGAGAAAATTTAAGTGATTCTTGCTTCCAGCTGCCCACTTGGTTCCATTTAAGGAATGTTGGACGAGACATCCAAATACACTTCAATTCCACAATTTACAGCTTGGGATTTTAATATAGCCTGTAAATCACCACACAGTGTACCAGGGGTTACTCTACTTCCTCTCTACCATCTTGCAATTTCTAAGAAAAGTCAAGGACAGGGGGAAATAAACATTTAGCAGTCTAGGTTTAATTTACCACTACATGCAAGCAACTGCCACAGTCACTAAGAATAGTCTTTTACCTACCAATTTAATGATAATATTCCAGTATCTATAACCACAATTATTTATCTCCTGTAGAATTTCTCTGTTATCTACATACCTACTCCAGTGAAGAACTAAGAGTAATTTTGAAAAAGCATATTATAGTCTGCACTGATTATAATGCATTCCATAGGAGATAGAAGTCATCTGTTAAGTTTTCAACCTAGTCATCAGACAGGGTTCTATATTCTTTCAAATATTTCACTGCAATCAGAACAGCATGTAACAGGAAAAACATTGTTCCAATTCTTAAAAACCTGCATTAAAAAAAAAAAAAAGGAAATTTTGGAATTATTCTAATACATAATTCCCAAAAGCAATTAAAAAATATTTGGTCATTCTCCACTAAAATAATGTTTGAAATTAAAAAATTGGACAGATGAAAGTTAGAAAAGGACTGAAAATTACGTAAAGATGTTTAGTTTCCTGTTTTCCTAACAGTACTAGAATAATTGCTACACGTTTCCCAACTGTACATAATATGCTGACGAACAGATATGTTTTCTCTACAATCAAACTGTTGAAATCAAATATTTTTGTTATTGAATGTGGTAGGAGCAACTGTATGTGCAGTGTCAGCATTCAAACCACATGGAGAATAGATACTTGCCTTCACAAAGCTACTCAATGTCCAAGTTTTTGTCACCTGCACAGAATACAGTGAAGATGACTTTGGCAGAAAGAGCAAGGTTCTGCTACTTAATGTTAGTTACAAACTTGTGCTTGAACATATTGATATCTGGAACATTCAGTACTTGTTGGAGTTAAACACTGTCAACTAACCAGTAGCACTTGTTTAAAAAGTTGAGCCATCTTTAAGGACTGAAATTAATAATGACAATTTCAGAGTACTTTTTTTCCTGCAGCAGTTCTGAGACATGAGTGCCCAGCCAGTGTTCAGAAGCTGAGCTAGGTGTCTAACTCATCCTCTCCTTAAATAATTTTTCTACTACATACAGCAAAAGCAGGTTATTTGTTTCCCAAGGAAGGTTCCCATCTGTCAAAGAAAGGGTTTAGCTGCATGGATTTCAGGTGAAGTAGGAAGCTCATTCCTTTCTTTGGAAATGATGAATTGGGCACCAGGGAAACAAAGGCACTGATTCCTCCCGTACAAAGGCCAGTGGCAGCCCAAGCCCAGAGACAGCTGAAAGATATTTTGGTGGCACGGTATGAGATCTGCCTCCTACCGAGGTTGGAAATCACAATGTTAGAAAGAAATTTAATGTATCACAAAATAATGTAGCTTCTTTCACAATATTAGCTTTATGCTGTTTTATAGGCAAAATACCCTTGGACAAGTTTTTTTTCAAGTTGAATAAGTAGCCTCATTCATCTCCTAAACATTTCTGTTCTAATACTGTTACAACAGGATGCTTCTAAAGCCATTTTTTTTCCTGGGATTTGGGGAACACTAAGTATTTTCTACAGTCACCAATACCTAGGGAAAACGGGAGCTGGTTAAATTGTGACTATATTCAGGATGCAGTGAGACCCACTCCTGGGCTGCAGGAGCAAGTCACAGTCATCTCCTTAATTCAGCTAAGACTCCTTCAGCAATGCCAGTAAACAAACACGTCCGTGATTATGGCCACGGGAACAGAAAAAGAAAACGGCTGTTATCGTCTCCAGACAGACTCTTATCAACACTTCTATTAAAGCACAGTAAACTGCTACCAATGATAAAATTACCAGTAAGGAATTAGAAATGCATTATTGATGTACTCTTGGGGGCTAGAGATAAGTTAACCCTTTGTGGTGAGCACGAGTGTAGTACAGAGTGAATAGTACACCACTAAGCTATGAAGATTTTTTTTTTTTTTTTACCATTTAAAATACTTATCTTTTCATTGCCAGCCTTTAATATGCATGTTTCCAAACACAATCAAACATCTTTTTAAATAAATGAAAGTTGAGCATAATCAGCAGCCCTTGAATGATCCTCAGTATCTCACCCCGTGCAAGTTCCTGAGCTTTGGGTTTTGGGTGTGGTCGTTTTTTTGGTTGACTGGTTGGCTTTTGTTGGGTATTTTGTTTTCTGGTGTGTGCTTTTGTGTTGTTTTTTTTGTTTGCTTTGGGATTATTATTTAAAAAAAAAAAAAGGCAAGAGACTGAAGATACCACACCTCTTGCAGACATTCATATTATTTTCAGCCACAAAAAAATCATTTGTCGTATTTCAAACAAGCAGCACATACACTTTTTGTCTTTGTGACTGGGCTTCTGTTAAAGAACAAATTAACCATGCACAATAAATCACCATTTGTCTGAACCTGTAAATTTTGGTGGTTGTTTAGTTTATAAACCTTACTGTAATTATTACTTGGTGCTGTTCTGACTCACCATGCCCCCTGGGTCCATTACTTCACCATTTAGCTTTAAAATAATTTTCCAGATAAGGTACCTTCTAGACATTTTAGTTTTCCTTCTAGATGAATCATTACACTAATTGTTTATCAGAAAACTGCAGGCTGGCATTGGATTGGGAGAAAACAGAGGGGCCATATTTAATTCCATTTGATAGAACTCAAAGGGGAGAAAGAAATTTAACAATTCAAAACTAGATGTTAGGTATACTTTTTCTTCACAGGATCAAAATCTAAACAAAATTAATTTGGGCACTTTGTAAAATAATTTTCTTGACAAAATACAAATTCTAATAAACAAAGGGTTAAATGTAACTAATTCCCTTGAAATACAGTATGGATACGAAACTGACATAAGTGCAGACTTCTTTTCTACTCCCTGTAGCTAACTGCAGTTCTACAAATAATTTGAATTCATGTTTTTTATGAAACTATTAATGAAAATGACTTTTACTGATCAAGATGCACAAAACCACCTCACTTGATTGTTAAGATTTCTAAAGGAGAAAGGCCACAAACTGTGAAAAGTAAACAGCCCTCACCCCATTTTTTAAAATTTTCCCCAGTAAATGAAGTGCATATGACATGAAATTCAGAGCAACTTCTGGCAATGGTATTCTAGAGCATTTTTATACTACAGAAACATTTTAACACCTACTTCAAAAGTCGTAACTTAAAACTTATAAACCTGACACGTACTTCACTACCTTCACCCCCAAATTATATGTACTTTGGAAAAAAAACACTTAATAAACTGCCCAAGCAGAATGACTGGCTAGTTCAGAAAGAGATAACTGGTGTCCTCTAAAGCACTGCTCCACTTGCCTCTTTAATCAGGCTCCAAAAATGAGTTTAAATACAGCGCTGTCAAAGTCAATGCCTCTCAAAAAATCTTAACACTTTGATACCTAAACAAGCAGTATAAGCCATAAATAGGCCATCACACCATTTGATACTTAAATCCAGGGTACTATTCATTGCAGTCTATTCATTTTTATACTAATTACCACCTCGTTAGCACCAACTTTTAACCCTAGCTGGCTGAATTTGCTGTTCAGGATCAATATGAAATGCTTTCTATAGTCTAGCAGGTATTCTGTTCTCTATTGTATATTAGTTCAGGATTCATAACCAGCCCTTTTAATCACATGTGAAATTCAAGCCAGCCAAATTCCTGCATTTATGAAAAGATCACAGGGAATGAAAAAAATTGAATAGGCCAAGTGATGTGAATATGCATGGACAAATCATTATCTGTCCTTCTCTTATTCTTTTGGTAAATGGTTAGAGGAGAAACAAAAATCATTACTCAGAGCATATTCTGCTAGCTCCTCTTGGCTCAAAGAACCCACTATCTGAACAAGTGTGCATATAGGAATTAGACTATAACACACCAAACCTTACTATGGCTGCTGCATTTAACTTGTCAGTTTGAAGGCTACAAAAATCAGATTTTGGACCTCTGCAGAAATTTATTGTGAATTTGAATTAATACAAATCTAGGCTGTTCTTTTTGACTTTTCATTGCAGATTTAAATGTTAAACATTTGGCCCTCTACTGCTCAAGTCGAACAAAATGCATATATTAACATTACAAAAGCTTTCCTGGAATAAATATTGCAGGTTTGAACTGGGCCTGAATTGTATATGTATCTTTTACAGAACTAAAAAACACACTGCTCAGAAGAGTTTTCAGAAAGCCTAATAGGGAAAAATAAAGCTAATACAAAAATACTTGACAGAGAAAGGATACCCAGAATGGTTTTCAAACATTTGATTTTTTTTCTTGCTGAATTCAGAGAAGAGAAAGTGGGGGAAAAGTTAATCAGCTGAAATAAACAGTGGCAGCCTTCCAGAATCACCCAGCTAAGAAGGTTGTCTTAATTTAGCAAGAAAGACTGATTATAAATATCTGATGGCAAAAGTGTATTCCTAAATTTTTTTAACTAAATTTCTTCCACCTTCACCAGTTCTTTTTTTTTTCCCCCCCTTCTTCTAGACATCTCTCAAACATGGTGAATGTGAGCTGGGTGAATATTACCAAACATTTTTGAATATGCTACAGCTTTTCTCCCTTCTTACACCTTTTTCTGTACCTTTCAAAATACCTTCTTCAACTAAGTATGGACAGAATTTTCCTGGAATTGATTCTCCCAAAGCCACGTGTTGTGTCCACATCTCAACACTGCAATGTTTGGGCATCACATTTGAACCTGCTGTAATACAACTACAAACAAAGGAACTTGGCTATCCCTTCTGAATGAAAAAAGGATTACAGAAAATGTCTCAAAATAAATATGGTTATGTAGAGCTTCAGAGATGCTTTAGTTTGAATGAATAAGTGAGAATGCTTTCCAAGAAATACACAGAATGAGACTTTAACACAGTATCTAGCATAGCTTTGAAACTGGTGCACAGCACGGAAATATATTTTGCATACAAAAAAAAGTGAGAAAAAAAATGTATATGCCCACATAGTCTGCTGGTTCCTTGATGCCAAAAGCTAGTCTGCTCTCACATAGATTATGTTCATTTGGCCTTTGGGAATGGTGGCACCTTAGAATTTCAATTTTAAAATATAATTAAAGGGAAAACAAACAAACCAACCCAACAAATCATCACAAAAAAAGACCACAACAAACCAAACCCTACAAACATTAAGATGGCTGGAGAAGTGATATCTGGAATAGAATACTTAATTGAGGATCAGAATTTGTATTTGGTATTTTACTGGAAAGCAGTGAAGCAGCTGGAAACCGGAACATACAAAATACTATATCAGTACTGCACAGACCTGTTTTCCTCAAAAACTCGAGTATTTCAATGGAAATTAGAGCAATCATGGTGCAAGAATGTGAGGTGTGGTTGTTTAAAAAAACACACCATGAAACAAAGAACACCCAATCCCCCAGTTTTTCCATAAGGACTCTGCTTTTTAGTTTCTCCATCTAGGTGATAAGAGGACTGCAAGGAATGTTATCTAACAATGCACTAATTTTTTACCTTAGACAGAGACAAATGTGGAAATACATTTTAAAAAAACAGATAGCTCTAAGTGAGTAGCAGATTCACTTAACCAAACATTTTATTTCCTGTATCTTGAATAATTAACAAAAAAGTGTTTACCAACAATTATATAACAGCTTTTATAGTAACACAAGGAGGAGAAAAACATTTAGCACTGACTCTCATAAATAATTCAAAAGGTCTAATTTACCATAATCATGTCTGGCATTTATCTTCAGTAAATAATGTATTAGGCATATACTGTGCACTACTTCCTACAGTAACTACTAGAGAGCATTAGGAGCAAACCCATCTGTGTTCAGCATTCTGTAAATCAGGCCAGCTCTTGCATGCATAAAATGATTGCTGATGAAGCCATTTACCTACGCAATGGTTGGCAATGACATATTTTAATATAAAATTAAATAAAAATTATAGAAACTGCAACACAGATGAGGTTTTTTTATATACCATAAATATTCATAGCCTCCAAACTGACAAAGCATACCTCAGAAACCATAGGAACCACTCTAGGAAAGAGTGGGGTCTTCCACATTCAGTGTGCCACTGACAGGTTAATTTGCATAAGAGCAAATTAACATCTCAAAAGCCTTGTCTTTGCTTGCATTTTCAAAAAATCACCCACCATTACATTAAAACCACTGCAGCTACCTTGGCACAATGGAAATGTGAGTTCCAGAGACCTCCAGACCCAGGGTGTTTTTGTTTGCTTGAAGCACCAGTCCCAGCTCCTTCCTCCTACATTGGCGGTTCCCAATTCCTAGAAATGGTGGCAAACACAACCAAAACCAGGTTGCAAGATTTGCCTCTTAGTTTTTGGATGTTTCCCGTTTTGCCTTTTAAGTCTGGAATTTACTTAAATCACTTCCAATGCTTTGCTTCAATTACAGCATATATTCTTGAATGATCCCTTTTTTGAAACCCATTTTCTGCATAGTATCAACTTCACATCTTCTATGAAATGAACCAGGCTATGATAATGAATTACAAAACATTATAGAAATATTTTAAGAAATGTTATTTCTTTCCCATTATTTTACATTACTAGACTTGCGAAATTACTTTAAAGTCAGTACAAATTGGCATAATTTTTTTAAAAATATTTATGTGTATCAAGAGACCAGGAAAAAGTGGAATATCTGTGGTTTCTAACTGTCTTTCAGTTTCTTCAAAGCTGAGGTAGGAACAGTCAATGTGACTCAGACTGCAAAGAATAGAGTTCCACAGTATTGTTCAGATCATCATCTAATGAAAGGAATCAGCAACTCAACAGAAGGCAAAGCCTCAATGACAGCTCAGCAGGATGGAGGAGGCCTTCATTATGCAGCCTTTTTCAATTACAAAAAGGATGTGTGAATGGCCTTCTAGTTATCATTACAGTTCTTATTTTTTTTCTGCTGTTCAGCATTATCATAATCAATTGTCTTTTTGACGCCAAGATAGTAAAGTTCTGTAGGACCAAAGCCAGTGTCTCCAGTGGGCTAACATATCAGATCAATGAGGACTGAATTCAATCTAGGTTAAATAAAAACATCAGAATGTTGGCAGTAATAACCAAATAGACACGTTGAATGAAGCCTCCCACTGACATGAAAACCACCGTTTTAAACAGAATGAAATTCTAATTACACTTGCTTACTAAAATTTGTAGGTCTCCATAAAGAAGTCACAGGAGGATATGGAAATAAGTATCTTCAGCAGTAGAAGAAATAGAGCAAACTAGATTAACCTTCTGTATCTTGTCTGGAATCACACCTGCATTAAACACCTTGTGGGGACAGATGCACCTTCATTATGAAGAAGAGCCCTCGAGAACAGACAAACAAAGACAGACGCTCCAAAGACTCAAAGAGCAAAAAGCATAAAGGTTATTTACAGATTCCAACTCCAACAACTCTGTGAGTGTCAAAAGTAATACAGTTTGGATAATACTATATAATTTAATCACACAATGTGATTACAAGGCTCCCTATATTTCAGTAATGCACCTCCACCAACACAAACACCTCAGTGAGTTGCAAGCAGCTTCTTAACCCTTACTGAATTTCCCTTTAATTGTTGATGCTGATTGAGAAGTTCCATATTGAGCTCCACTACTAAATATTAACAGTGCAGAAAATACTTCCTGTCATATACATATTTCATCCAAAACTACTATGTAGGAACCAAATAAAACTGCAAACACATAACTTACTACACCTAGAATAGAATACGAATTACATTTGTTCATTTTATTGTCAAACTGAGACTTATCTCCCATTTCAGCCTCCTGAGCAAAAGAAGGTCTCACTTTCACAGTAGAAAATTTGTCAAATTCAGGTAAAACCTAAATTCAAAATCCATGTAGAAAAGGAAAAACATAGCAAGAATCTAACCACAGAAAATTATACTATCAGGATAAGTGTCAGACACTAAATAAGTATGTCAACAAAAACTTCATGCTGATATGACTGAGCTATTGGCATATTCTCAAACTGAAGAAAAAGGCCAACTATTCTGATTTCTTAAAAGACCATAAAGAAACTGGTGGGTAGAGGGTCCTTTCACTAATAGACTTTCCCCACCACCATGGTATTCTGTCAGTAAGACTAAGCTAGCACATAAATGGGTGCTGAAACCTCTGAAAGCCAGAGACAGTTGGATGTGGGACCAATCATCAATAACACCATTTTGGTGGACAAAAAGTAAAATAAGAGTCAGGTGAGAAATCCACTTTGAGAGTCAGCTGTTATCCATATCATTAAATTATTTTTATTTCAGACAACAGATGCATAGCAGATTCTGTAATTTTATAATTACGTATTATTTTTAGATTCTTATTATTGTATTACAACTGATATTTATTCCTTAAGACACAACAAGCATACCTATTCATGCAATGCTCCAAGACACTTCTAAAATATCCTTTGTATCCTCACACTCACAGAAAATCTAGGACACCCCCTATATGCCTGTATGGAGAGGCACAAAGCCTTGAAGGAGCTCTGCTCCTCCTTCAAATGCTTATGAGGGCAGGCAGATCAGTAGAAGATTTAGAACTGGAGCCTTCAAAGAGGTTAGGATTTTTCTCCTCCACAGTTTTTAAACCATTACATTACTTAACAGCTAATCTACACACAGCACCTGCTTGCTCCAATTGCCAGATACTTGCTACCTATTTGTCAAATCTCTTAGATAGGAGCACATAGGTAAATATTTGTAACTAATGGACTAATAACCTTTCATTTTACCCCCTTCATGCAAACCACATGCACATACTGAGGTATACTTGTTAGGATATGAGGGGAGTAAAACCTTTAGAAATCTTATTACTATATTAAACCTATTATTTATTATTCATCTTAATTACTGTTTTCTGGCTTTAATTTCAATTGTGTTAACCATCAGATAACAATGGCAGGTCATAAATAAATTAAATGTGGTCTTACACAGCTTAGTGCAGAGAGAGAAGTTCACACTTGAATATAAAGCATTTTTTAAAACAAGAAAGTATGTTAAAGTAAAATTTTAGCAACTATCACAAATGTGTAAGATCACAGCAATAACCTACAACATCCCTCCATGCATCTGCAAAGACTCCTGAAAATTAAACACATTAGCAATTCACTCACTAAAATGCCTTGTTCATGTAACCAGAACTCATCATCATGCAAACAGCTCTGCAGATTAGCACTGCAGAAAAAAAAAGACTATACATTCTAAATGAGATATTTGAGTGCTCTTTTTATTACAAAACCCAATTTTAGCCCTTTGTCCCATTTAATAACAAACTTTTTCAGAAATACTGTCAGCTTTTATTACATGTGTGAAATATTTTAAAACTGCCTTCTTAGCATGACAGAGCAGTAAATGAAATTACAGAACTGATGCTGCAGTTCATAGCTGATGTTTCGCATTAAACAAGAGCCTCACACATTCTGCCTAGCTGTCTTAGGAAAAACAGCATTTATATCAGACTGTATGAACAAATCTAATAGGTGTAAAAAACATACTCAAAACTAGTGATATTAACAAAAGGAGCAAAAAAAAATCAGTAGCAACATGCTGCTAGACATCTTAAAGAGGATGGTACTTCAAGGAACAATTTACAAATTAAATGTTTGAAATAAAGAGGTACTTTCTAGTTCGATACATAACTCTCCTATTCATTGTAAGTTTCTGAAATATTAGACAGTAAATTAGCTTTAAAAATGTTGTGTTATAATACTGAATTCCTAGAGTTTCTCTAGCAGAACAATGTGTGCCAAATTCTTAGTCATTGCCAATCTCAAGCTGTTTGATGTCTTCTTAAATATTCATTTTCTGAGGAAAAATAATTTATTATATACAAATTGAGTTGTAACTTAAAAGTATATATACCAATTTCATTATTTTAGAGTAAATCCTGAAATTTGGTGAACCTCAAAACTAAAAACTATTAGAGCAAGTAGGTGTGATGTACTGGTTCTCTAATACTCAAGCTCATCCCCTGTTTTATGGAGACTCATGATTTCTTGATTGCTTAGGACTGGTGCCATAAGGCAAGGAGGACATATTTCCTTATTGCTTGTTTGATAAACTAGATCCAATGGGCAGGACAGAAAGACTGGTCACATAAGCAAAGAACTCAAACGCAGCTTTTTCCTTTCTCACTAAGTATTTTCAAGCTTCAATTCCTCTTGCTGCTTTTTCAAAAGCAGGAAAATTTCCTCACCTGAGTACAGGCTTCATGGCAGTTTTCAAAGAGTGCCACTTCTGCCAAAACTGTTCCAGACAAGCAAGCCATGAGATAACTGATCAACAGAGCACATCAGTATCTTCAGTTTGGCACTTGCATCCCAGAAGAGAGGACTCAGCTTACTTATATACTCATGTTTATGTGGTAATTATAAACTGCCTGTCATATGCTTTAATCTCATTAATATTATCCAATTTTAGATTATGAAAATGTAGCAACTGAAAAAATTACAATTTTGCTGTGGGTAGTATCAGTTGTTTCTTCATGCTCTCTTTGAAGATTGAAAAGCACTCTGCTCAATCTCACTTGCTATTTAGAGGTAAACTTACTGTTTCTCACACATGCATAAAAACAATATTCATTTTTTGGACTCAGAATGAAGGGAACTTTCATTTTTAAGTTACTGCTTTCTTTTATGATGATTACATAATAGTAATCTCAATCTTCAGGTATCTTATTCTAACACAAGAGAAGAACCTTAAAGAAACCCTTAAAAAACATTTAGGATTTAAGTGATAATTCTTCTCTTCCTTTGGTAACATTATCACCATCTGGTGTTTTAAAATATCTGTTTCACTTGAGAATATTCTGTTAAGTAAACCACTATTTTATTTAGCAATTCATAAAACGGTACAGAACAGAATACATCCTAGTTTTCACTTTTCCCCAATAGCAAGAGTAAACACATTTGAGGCTGGAACAGATGCTGTGGTCTAGTCACATTCAATACAGCTGTAATTATATAATTTTAGCAATTAATTCTGACTGGGGCTTTGCTCAGCTCTGACTGAATGTTCTGTGGTTGTCTGTTCAGAAAGTCTCTTCGTGCAATTTGTATCCTCTCTGCAGTGAAACACTCAAATGGCAACATTTGCTTTCAGCAGCCTGAAAAAGTGACAAGAAATCCTGGAATCTTTGGGATTTGAGTGATAATTTGAAAAGCACAAGCAAAGCAGCAGACAGGGTTTCTGCTCAAATCCTGTTCAAAAAGAGAATGGCAGAGAAGTGTTCTGTATATATCAGGGTTACCTACGAAAATGCTCAAGACAGATGAAGCAGGTGAATTAGAGAGTTTTGAAATCTTATTATTTGGCTTATGGCACTTTTCATCCAGACAATGATATTTTTTAATATTAAACATCTGAAATGAATGCAAATTAATTCAAAGAAAGGAATTCATATAATATAATGGCTTTCAAAAGTTAATGTTGGAGCAAAAAACATAAGGCTAAACTACATACTATTTTGGAGATTAAGGAACTTCATTAAGTTGTTTCAAATAGGTACAAGAGCTAAACTATTTTGTGTAGTTCTTATATGTGAGGAAAGCCTCTTTTCCACAAACGTTACTGATTTCACAGCATTTCTGAAAAATCTGAAATTTGTGAAATTTTTTTGCAGTCTTAACAGAGACACACACTTTTCATATTACGTGTCATTTAAACAGAGGCTGCCTTGCAGTGGTACTACACAGCAATCAAGTACTCTGAAAACTCACCAGGATAGCAAGCAGCAGTGAAAGACAGCGTGATGCATGTGTCCCCAGAGTGTGCATGGCAAGAAAATTCCTCATCCATCATACTTCCCATTGTAAGTGTTTCTAAGTTAACTTGGCAACACTCACTTCTACTTGTCATCTCATCGAATGAAAGTTTGAGATTATAAGGCTCACAAAATCATATATCTGAATGTGAACATAATGTGCATTTCTTCCCCACAGAAGTTTAAGTTCACAGTCCCTAGTCTATGTTAACTGTGGTTATATTGATTAATAGCATCACAATAGTTGGTGTCCAGTGTCTATTCATCATAAGAGTTCCATTTCTTCATAGAGTTCCTCTTTATGTAATAAATACAGGACTTTCACATTGTACCTGACAGCTTGATTAATGATCCTACAGTCAGTTTCTCACACAATAAGCATGGTTTAAGTATTGTAGGTGTCAGTTGTTTGGCCCACTTTCAAGTCGATTTACTGCTCTTCATCATTAACAATGGGTGAAAAAGGTGAAAAGGACTGTTTTAGCCATTAAGGAACAAAGAAGCTACTGAGATCTAGTTGGTTAATAGTCTATTTAGAACAACAGTCTACAAACTACACTGAGTACGCATCAAAGATTTACCATGTCAGCTTGTATTTCTAATTTTCTTTTTTGTTGTTTTGTAAACCAAAAAATAATTGCAAGAACTAAATAGTAAAGAACTGATGGGAAATAACACTAGAAGAAACTTGGAACTCTTAGCTCCTGAGGCCTTTCACAGTGCTTCAGCATACATAACTGACAAGTGCAGGTTTCCCAGGCAAAGTTCATTGTAGACAGAGATTCCCACAGTTCCAAATCTAGGGGCATATCCAGTTTTGTTGGCAAATCAGGCACTTAATGCTGTCTTCAAAGAGCTTTTCAGATGTCAATTGATTTCTCTGTGGCTAAGTAATTTTAATTGACCTTTTCATATAGTCACACTAGCAAATTATTTTATAAAGGAATTGCAAAGTAGTTGAACAAATACAATGCACAACAACACAGCAAATTACTTCAAGTAGCAATAGGAAATAATTTGTTGCCATTCATAGTTGATAGCAAAAAGGCAATACCTGTTTTATTTTTTTCCTTTCATGTGTATTAAAGATGCCATATACAGTTCAACAAATAAGCAACAAAAATATTTCCTTTAGCTTAGTGACCAAAGACTGCTTCCACTAGAACGTTAGCAAAACTTACAATGTAATGCTTGAATCATGCATCTGTGCAGGAAACTGATACACACACAGCACACACTTATAACTAAAAGCAAAACAGTCAAGTTATAAATAAGAGATACAATGACGCACTGTGGATTTGTTTCAGTTCAGCATAGGTTGCACCTAGACTCCCGTAGTGTTCATTGCCCTGAAGCTATCACAGTTCATGTTGTCATCCCTAATTAACATAAACAAATAATGTGTTCTTTTCCTAACCTACAAATACTCATTATGAACACATGAACACTGGATCAATACAGTATTCACTGATAGTGTCCAGCAGTAGATGCTTAGATAACATGCTATAAAGATTCAAGTAGTATGTGTTATATTCTCTTAGGCATCAGTGATCTGGTAGCAGCAGCCATATAATATTAAATGGTCTTTGGTAAACCTTTCCTCTGTGCACTTGTCTAATTGCTTTTTGAAATTACATTTTGGCATTAGTAATGTCCCATGACAATGAATTACATAGATAATTTCTAGTGAAAAGCAGCATCTCCTTTATATCGAAACTTCTAGCTGAATTTTACATTATGCTCTTCAACTCTTCTGTTAAGAGAAACCAAACAACTTCTTGATCACTTCTTTCCTGTTATCAGTGATTTTACACAGCTTTCAAACTATCTTTTCCTTCCTTTTAATTTATTTTGCATGCTAGTCATAATTCCACCATGCAAAGGTGTCCTGTTCATCTCATCATATTAAAGATTTTACTCTAACTTTTCTCATTCTAGTCTAATCTTATTGATATGGAAAATCAGCACTGCATAGTTTGTTAGCACAGCATAAAAATGTTTCATTCTCTTTTACATTCCCAGCAATTCTAACTGCCCTCTTTGCTGCTTTTCATCTCCACTCTGCATATAGAGTGATTCCATAGGTCTCAGTTACACCACCAAACTTGCTCTGTTGCTGTAAGTTCATAGGTAGTAAAGGGAATCAGAGGGACCTGAGAGAGATGAGAAGATAGTACATACTCCCTTTGTGACAGAAATTTTCCTCACCTGAGAGACAACTGCATGGAATTTTTATAAAAAGAGAGATCAAGCCTGACCGTGCTATTTGTTGAACTGAACGGTATTTGTATGACAAAGCCTGCAAACATCAACTCAACCTTACAAAGCAAACACTGCAATTTAGCAGACTACAACTGTAACATAGCACTTCACTTTTTTTTCAAACATCTCCTGGACTCTCTCAGTCTAAAGAAGCAGTAGACACATGAACTCTGTACATCTGAATAGATGAGGACATACTGGTGGATTGCTCAAGTTCTGTGTTACGCTGCTTTCCAGTTGTAAGGCATATAACAACACATTTATAATTTCTCTTGGTCACATGAATATTATCTCATTTAACTGTATTCCTTGAAAGAGTTACTGCTTTCAGTAGTCATCTTTAACTCCAAAAGAAAACTATCCTCTCTTTCCCATCTTTCAAATTTAAGAGTATACTGAAACACCCCATCCTAAGGAAGAGTTCTGGTTCAATTTCTTTTTTAAAGATAAAATGACATATTTCAAAAAATAAGAAGGGTTGAAGTGAAGAGATATTTTTAAGCTCATTTGAAATTCTTTCATCTTTTCTTTCACTAACGTGCAGCTGATGGAACTCAGTCCACAATACAATTGAATTGCTTATTTCCATTTCTATGGAGCCATAGCTTGAATCCAGAAACAAACAGCAAAAGATTTAAAATATTAAATAAAATAAGCATCATTCTTTTTCTCTAAGTGGTCAACATCTGAATGGATCTGCATTTCTAGAGCAGACAGGAAGGAAGAAATAAGGACAAGAGAAATATTAACATAAGACTAAAAAGGACAAAAACATTCTGACAAAATACAGAGGTCTGATATGTGCCAGTAATACTGTATCTCCATGCTACAATTTGTGTTCAATGGTCAGTTTGGAAATCCCAACCCTGTGCTGCAAAATCAATTTCTTCCCATGATATTCCATAGAAAAACAGCTTTTCAGAACAATAACACTTTGTGAAAAGTTGTGGTTTAGATATTGGTGGTAACAGACCCTTCTGTACCTCCAAAATATGAAAGTTTGTCATCTGCAGTGAAGGAAAACTTTTTGGCCCAGCTCAAAAGACTGCAAAATATGGCTAAGCCTAGCTTTGCAAATACAATTGATTTGAAAAGCCTCTTCATCCAGATTTTGAACCATGTGAAATGAGCTGAAACCCTTTTCTACTTACTCAGAACTGAGCCTAACAGATTGCTTTTAAGTTTAATCTCTAAGACTATGTCAGAGAATGTGAGAATGGCTTGGGTTTATACTTTTCAAACACATTCCCCTCCATTTTCAGAAAGTACTTTACAAACATTGTTGTGCCCATATCCACAAGATAGATTAGAAAAAAAATAATAACCCAAAATAAATAACTCTTACAAAATCCTCCTAGCTGAAGCTGGTTATCCACTAACTGCTGCCATTGCTGTAACACCAACCAAGAGATTTTCTGTTTTTCTGTCTCAAGACAAAATACATCATGACAAGAAGGAGTCAAGGAAGTATATATCCATGAGGGAAGAGAGAAATTAAAGAGGGGGAGTAGCACCAGACTATAACTTTTTTGCACATAATGCCTGTCTCCACTCTCAAAAAAACCCCACAACAAAATAACAAGAAATCAAAACAAAACCCTTCAAACATTAGTATTCTCTTTCACATTGAAAAAAATTACTGTAAGTTTAGAGTTACTATTCCATTGTGCAGTTATTCCAGTACAATAAAACATCACATCCTACAGCTAAAATACATGTACAAACACGAATATCAGAACTCATGAAATTATGTGAAAAACATTTCACAGTTTGACAGAAAGTAAACTGCAAAAACAGAAAAAGATTCATTAATTCAAAAATTTAATATAGAACCATAAGAATAACAAACCCAAATTGAAATTATCTTTTGAAAATCAACTTCGAGGTTTAAAAACTTAATATATATATTTTGGAGATTTAACTGTAAAATAATTTAAAAATATAGATTATGAAATACTTTTTTAAATGCAAAGCCCATATTTTTCAGAAGAGCTCACTTTTTTAATTATCAGCCATATTAACAAATAATAGGTTTATTAGAATGCACTCTTCATGCTTTGAAACAATGGGCACGTCCAGGTGTATATAATCCTAATTTATTCTTTACTAAGAAAATTTTGAAGTTTGATAATGATGATACCCACAACGAAGCTATACGTGTAAGAGTGAATAATTCTTTTCCCAACAGTTTGCTGGATTCAGTATTTTAGTTTCCAGAATCCAACATGCAGTACTATGATAAATTAAAGAAGATGGCAGATGTGGAGGGGGGAGGTTCTACTTACTAAACAAACCCTAAAACATCTCGATGCACTTGGTGATGAGGGAAAAAAAAAAGAGTAGGGAAGATGCTCCTTCAAGATACAAAATGTAGGATATACAATCCCTCAACTGGCACTGTCTCCTTCCAGTTAACAACAACAATCACTGAATTTAGCCACTGCATTTTCATCACATAATGCTAAATGTTAGGATGCTGCCCACTTCTATTCACAGGTTTTCAAGATGAACAGCTAATAAACTAAGTTAAATTGCTCACTTAAGATTAATGGTATTGAGTGAAGAGTATAACAACTTAGTGCTCTAACACTTTATAGGATCCATGTGTGCCAGTGGTCCTTGGAACACAGACATACATGGTACCAAGAAGTCACTTTTTCAACCTTGGGCTTTCCCAACAGAACAAAATATGGTCAGTACAGACTGAATTCATGTACAGAACTTTCACTTCATTCAATGCATTTATTTCTGCACTTACTTCATTACTCATGAAGCTATCTGCTTCATTAGTACTCAGCAACCCCTAAAATCTTATTTGCAAAAAAATTTACTATTCATGAAAGTAATTGTTGTGTCTGGATCCTGGTGTAAATGGAATAACAAGCACTAGAACTTACACTAAATATCTCATGTAATGTCACCTACCCTACTGCACAGTAACATCTCACTTTGCAGCAGTTTCTATATGGAAAGAGAAAAAGTTAAATTCTGCTTTACCCTCTATAAGCACTTTCATACATCTCATACATCAGGTCACATACAACAAAAATCACCAAATGCTGTGCTTGACTGTGAAAGGTTAAAAAAAAGCTGTACACGAACAACAGATAAAATAAATACCATGTACTTTTACCTAAAATCTGCAGAATGTTCATCTTCCTTTTAATGTTCAGCAATGAACTCCAACAAGCCTAAATACTTGATTTGCATTCTCCTCCAGTGTGTACAGAACTATGATTTTATCCTTTAAAAATATTCTTCATACTTAATTTCTAAAATTATGAAAATTGCTTATCTCATGAGACTATAGAAAAAGACATCTGGTAAAATAAGGAGATAATCTTAGGCAAACAAAAAGCCACCCATTGTTAAATATCATCACAGATATTAAAAACAAACCTTCATTTAGAAATATAAGTATCAGATCATGTTGTACCAAAGATTAAAAAACCAACTCTATATATATTTCAACACTATTTTTTGTAGAAATTTGAAAAGAGTTTTTGGTGTTTCACTGTCATTTTTCACCTGGCATAATGATACATTCCATCTCTTTTGCATTCATTTTTCACATAATTTTCATTAATAATTCTATTTGAACAGATAATTCTATTTTCCATTTTGTAATCAGGAGTGAATACCCTCTAACAAAATAATTTTTCATACATTACAGGAAGAATGCTCAGGACATCTTTAACTGTAGTACAGAAACCAGTGCAACTCTGCAAGACAGATACATACACATCAAAAGAGGATCTCTTTGTAGCAGCTAAGTGCCCCTGAAAAGACATGATAGCACTTCTAAGCTATTTCATTTACTGATCTGAACATAAAATCCACTAAGTATGTAGCTTCATTCTCTCTGTCCTCCAGGGAGTCAGTTTTCAGGTTTTTTATTTTAAAAAGTAAAAATAAAAAGTAATAGGTAACAAGTATCTTTTACTCATTTCAGTTTTAGGGCTTGTAAAGCTATTTGAGGAAATGGCAGAAAGAACATTTAAAGAGCATTCACAGCTGGTCACGACCTCATCTGTGAACAAGGTGCAATGCCCACTCTTTTCTACAGCAATACATGCTCAGCTGATGGTAGTGGATGGTTTCTCAAGTTAGGAAACTACAGAAAGAAATGTATACTCGTTCTTTGATATAGAACTTAGTCTGTAGAGGAATGAGAGCAGTGGTTACTTTTGGGACTTAAAGGTCAGGGGATCAAAGAACTGGCCACCTCCCAATTAAGATCTGTTCTTACACACACCTTTTTTGCCATGTGACACCCACTGCCATGGTTTTTGGCCCACATACATGTCCTCTCTGCATTTTACTTCCTCATTTCTTCCTTTCAAGCCCCTTTTCCATGTTTCTGCTACTGAAAAATGCTAAATTACATTAACATTTTTCAAGGGGCATGAAAATTATTTCAGCTGTTGCAAATTATTCTCTTACAGAGGGATCTATTCTGAAAAGAGCATAGGGTACATGTTATCTGGGTATTCATAACACAAGGACACCACAAAACCAAAATGTCAACATGCCAATAGAGACAAGAATCAAAGAGCCACAGGCCAAAGCAAAGATAAACCTGGTAGTTATGCCAAAGCTAGGATATTAATTGCTAACCTATTCTTTACATGTGCCAGTGAGCAACAGTATGTGTTTCTGACACCATCAACTAGAGAATACATTACAGAATTCATCCCCAATAAAAAAACTAACCAAATCAAGTACTGAGTTTTAGTTATCAGCAGATGTGGAAAATACAATATTTGGGTGTTTTTCAATACCAATTTTAATTTTGTTTTGTAGCCAAAATAGTATGACAAAATTTCAATATTCAGCCACCCATAGGTTTATCTTTTGTACTTAACATATTCGTATTTTTTACCTTCCACATTTAAGTTGTAAGTGTCATCAGGAGTTCATGCAACAACTGAATTAACCTCACTAAGCCAGAATCATGTCAAAGTAAACATTTCAAGAAATCTGCATCTTGAATTTTCCCAGTTCCCCCAGAAGCGTGAGAAGCTACAGAAGACTAAAGATGCCCAATTAACATTCCACCTAATTTGATCTTTTTCCATTTTGCAACTGTAATGTATTTTAATTATTTCTATCAATCAAGTCACCCACCAGCATACACATCACTAGCAGATATTTGTTTTCCTTCTCATTTTGTTACTACTTTTTAGTAAGATGACTGGCAGCAGCATACTGTGATCCTGCCGAGGACTCCCACGTGCTCACTGTTCCAAACAGTTGCTTCAGTAAAAGACACATGCTTGACTAAAATTCAGCTTAGGAAATTAATGTTAACAAGTTGTCATTCTTAGTTCTTGCCTTCAAGAGGATCTTAGAACATGGACTTTGCAGCTCTCTAGTTATGCTATATGGAGATCCCTTTATGCAATATTACTTACTACAGCTAAAAATCTTTAACCAAAAAGGAGAAAATAAAGGTAATTTCTCCTTCCCTGGATAATGAAATCGAATCTCCTTATGCCTGTACTTCTCCCAAATATGCAGAAATACCTCTATAATAAAAAGAGGCCAATAAGAAGATTTGCATATGTATTTTTAGCATTCCATAATAAGTAGCACAAAGACATTTTGAGTGAAGGAGCTGGGATGGAATAACCAGAAATTTCAAAACTCATTCTCTGGTTGATTCCACACTTCACATAAAAATATCTGGAGAATGGCCAAATACTTTTTGCTCTATTTCTTCTCATGATTCCATCATGGGAAAAGAGATGAGCTCTCCAGCACAGCCTGCTGAACTACAATGGTATGACTTGCTAATGACTGTGATCTACAAGTAAAAACCAATGAACATAATGAAACCACATTCTCTGCTGTTCACTGCATAAGTAATGGAAGTAATTACTTTCAGTTTCTGGTCACTGCTAGCACAACATTCAGGTCCTTGAAGACAGCAGACTAATTCTTATGCAGCAGCAGCCTCACAGAGCAACGTGGCTACATTATCATTTCAAGAGGCCTAACAATGGTTGGGGGATATATTCAACTGCTACTTGTACATCTAATAAGCACATTGTACGGCATCAATAGATGAAATTGTTCACATGTTTTTTGTGAATACAAATATACTACTAGCAAGAACGTCAAACAAATTAGAGCTGAAATAGCACTTGATACACAGAAAATGAATAGGAAGGACATGAGCCACTCACAGAATAAAATGGTCAAAGTAATAGAGTTTGTAAATGTAAATCTGCATAGTGAGCAAAATAGTTAAAGCTTCCAAAAATTACTGGCAGCTGGAAGCACTACAGAGCAAGTTTGCTTAGATCCTAGCTGTAGCAGAAAAGCACTATACTACTGTTTGATGAACTCTCCAGTAGATTCAGGACCTGCACAGATTGCACCTGGAGAGATAATGCAGAGCCCTCTTCAGCTGAAGGGGTGTCTTGGTTTGATGCAGGATTGGAGACTTTTGTAGAATTCTTTGATGCTTTCAAAAGGCCCCAGCAATTCTTGAAAGGAAAGTGACTCGAACACCACAGAATTGATCAAAAGATATTGTTAGCTTTGTGACTGATGTAGCTTTAGGAAGAAGGTATGACAACTCTAAGTGGTTTATAGCAAAATTATCAGAACTTCATTTGCCCTTACAGATAAGAAAGAAGTCTGAAAGAAAAGAGATTAACTAGTAGGAATCACACTAAGTGATACATTAGTACATGTATCACCCAAAACTCACAGGAAGTTTAACATCCCTTCACCACTTCCCCCCTTCTGTTGACAATGCTCTGTAAGAACAACTCTTGTTCCTACAAAAAGGAAAATAAATGGATCTCCAGCAACTGCATTGCACCGTTCTGTTTCACTGCTAATAGCTATCTGGAAAAAACACTTTTTTTGCATACATAAGTACTAGAAACTACCCAGAATCGATTCTTCATATCAAGCACCAAAATTCTGCATCATTTTATTTTGCTTACAGAAATGCTATTTCAAAGTTTTAGCAACAGTTTTTACCCCAGCGCAAAACAGAAAGGAAGAAAAAAGTTGTTTGTTTTGGTTTTTTTGGAAAGATTTCTCAAAAGCTTCAGAAAATCAGAACAAGATTTGTTTCATTCATCACTGGTTAAATAACCAAACGTGAAAGGAAAAGATATTGCATGTGAAGACAAGTCTGTTTTCTTGTTTGTGGAACACTGAAAATGCTCACTTGCTTAATTGGTAACTGTCACAGCTATTCTACGTAACTATGATGGTAAATGCTGGTTTTTACTTTAGACTGAAGTTGCTTCCTGCAGGCATAGATGAACACAGACCACTCTTTCTACCCAAGCCATGAAGCTCTATAAGGCCTAGCACTTTGCCATGAAGAGGAGTTCTAGGATCTTTGTATTGAGTTAATCTGTGGAGACACAAAAGAATTCAGTCCATAGTGCAGTGAATTTTCAAGAGTAAGATTTTTTTTCTTCCTATCTCTTAAAGTTGGAATAAATGCCAAGAATTATAAATTTCTTAAGTATAAAGGTCAAGCAGGACACACAAACAGCAAAAAATATAATTCAGAGGAAACTAAGGTTTTAGTTCATAATTTTGTACAAATGGGGACACGTTCATGTTCAAGAATCACTTAATCTAAGAAAACAGGTGCTTTTTCAACTGAGAAGATTTACAGGATCATGTGTTTTTAGAAAAATGGTGCAATCACTGCACCTGACACAGGGATGTCTAGCAGTGGTAACTGTCCTACACAAACTCATGGTTTTGTGAGAGCTCTTTCCTAGGACTTGGTTAAACCAAAGATCAAATCACTCATAGAAAAAATGGGTTTCCCCTGTGCAGTTTTAAGAACAGCTAAGCCTCCCCAGAATTTATGGATACAAGCTTCTGGTTCAGTTCAGGTGTGTTTTGAAATATGCATATATTCCAGAAATTCATAAACCAATTAAAAAAATAAAATATTTCAAAATCATATACTAACATGCTTGAAATCAAGCCTGGATTGTTATCTGGAAAATAAAAGAACATCATACAAAGATTGAGTTAATATTATTTAAGAAGTCTGATCTGAATAGAAGATTCATCTTTCAAATTAAAAAGTTTATCCACTTCCTCTTTTCATAATTCACTATTCAGATTATATGAAGTACAAGTATCGGAAACTGAGATATTCGTGGCCTTTAGAATGCAAAATTCTGACCCCTCCCCCTAGAAAAACAAGAAAGCTAATCCTGTACAAATCTTTAAAATACGTCAAAAAAGACTCACCGCTATACCTTCCTAGGGTCTTACTCATGCTGCCATCCTGTGACAAAAAACAGTAAACGCAAGAAAAGTTTCACAGAAAAACGCCAGACCATTATCAAAATACTTTGAAATTCCTTCCCATTTTGTAAGCTTAGAAGAAAGACTTGCATTAAACATAAAACTTCAAAATACAATGGGTTAAAGGGCTGTGTAATTGCTTTATCGTTTTCATAGTGATAAACCAGCACTTCTCCTAATATCTACTACAGAAATTGTCACAAAAAGACGTAAAAGTACCAGACAAATCAAGGTAACAGAAGTTAATTATGGATCCAGTGTGTTTGTTTGCTTTTTTTTTCTCTGCTGTAGCAGTGTAACAAGTAACATTTTCCTGAAATACTCGGCCTTGTGGCAGTGTCAAAAGATTAAGACGCTTCTCCTAACTTCATGAAATGAAGTACCCACCACACACAAAACAAGGTGGAGCTGGGCTCTTAAAGTCTACACATTAGGCTGAATGCTTCTAAGAAAAGCATACAAGCAGTTACTTCAAGACAAAACTTCACTGAATAATCTTAAGGTGTTTTAATTATTCCTAATGGTAATAAGCCCTAGACAGGTAATGGAGCTTCACAGGATTTGGTCTGTTGGGGTTTTTTTCTATGTTGACAAAATAAAACATTTACTGTGTGGAACAGGACTTGATAGCAATGCAGGTTACCTTTGAGTATCAGCACATCACTAGTGATACTAGAGCAGAAGGAAAAAGAGTCTAAGAGTCAAACTGTGGATCAAGTTCTGCCTGCACCCTACAAAGTCATAAGAATATTTAGTTGCTGAAAGGGCATCTAGGCTTAGAGGGGAAAAAAAATAAAATACAGGCAATAATTTTTCAGGAAACAGTAAGATAAACTTAATGGCAAACATCCACCCCAGTGTATAGAGTTCATGATGCCAGACACCCACAGAGCATGTTCTCTTGAGAGTGACAAGCCCTTGGACCACATTTCTAGACAGGCAACCTGAAAATACAGGTGGAGAATGCCTTTGGGACCACAGAGGGTGTCACCTGCCTGAGCTGCCTGTCAGCTCTGTGTACAGTACAGTTCAGTATCAAACAGGCTGCCCAGGAGTTTCAGCCTGGCAGGCTGCAGGCAAGTCTGCTTTTCAGAGCAGCCACAAGAACGGAAATGAGCAGAGGGCAGCCCAGGCTGGGCTCCCAGACTCTTTGCGCTGCCTGTTGTAAGGCTGCAGGGACAGAGACACTGAGTATCTACCTTATTTGAGAAGACTGGCAGTTAGTCAGTGGAGTCAAAGCAGACTGAAAGAGTCTGTAAGTATTTTCACTTGCACTGGAGACAGAAATTGTCAAATTCCACAGCCACTAGGTCAAGACTAAAGAAAAAAATAAAGGGGGGTGGGGAGGTGGGGAAAGTGTCATAAAAGATGTCAGGCAACTACAGAAATGTTAAAGGGTTTATTTTTAAAATCTGAGACAAGATAGATTAAATGTCTGGCTTGCACATGGCACTGGTTAAGAGGAATCTCCTGAAAGACAATAATTTGCCTGACAATTTTCATCCTCTTCTCAGGAGAAGGACAAGTTATCCTGAGTAATCAAAATAGATTCATAAAATGTTAGAAAATTAAATATTGATCAGTTTGCACAAAAATGTATTTTTCAAGTTCACAAACCTTTTAACTTGCTTGATCATAACTATGCCTTGCTTACTACTCCACTCAGGTGAGGAAGGCTCAGTATAGGAACACATAAGGCAGTAGATTCTAAATACAGGAATTTTCAAGCAGCTCACTTAAAAATAAGCAGGACTAAATTGTCATCAGTAAGATTACAGGTGCGAAGGCTTGGACTTAATGATGTCCAGGTAAGAATTTGCTCATAGACAAATCGTGGGCTGAATCAAGAGCAGAACACCAACCATTTATTGCTGAGCCTATTAGTCTTACTGCAGTCAGAGCAACTAAGATTCCCAGTGTGACTTAATGCCTTCTGGCACTTCTACAGTTTATCTTTTAGTATCAGCTGATTAACTAAAAGCCAACTGTTTACAAAAGCAATACATTCTCCTTTGGATAAAAAAAATAAAAGGGGCAGAACCACACCTAGACAAAGAGACAACATCTCCTGTTTGAGAAAATGCTCTGCACTCCCCACTTCTGAAATTGAAGCCTTAAATTCCTAACAAAAACAAGCAATTTGCAAAGAAAAAACCCAGATCTGACAAGTAAAAAAAGTGTTTAATACAAAATATTTTTTAGTCAGATACCTGATCACAGGTAGATATTGAAAAGTATCATTGAGTGGATGGGTTAGCCACAAAAAAAGGTGTTGTTTTTTTTACCAGCAAAAGATTCCTAAATTTCTGAAGCTATATATTAGTATGGTGTTTTATATTAACCCAGTTTCTCCGAAACTTATATTTACTTGATTTTTACCTATCCAGAATAAAAATGTTTGAAGGTTAAAGCTATTATGAATTGAAATTTATTTTACCTATTCCTTTTTTGATCATTTCTCTTCAGAATATTTGGACCTGAAAACAAACCTTAGAAGAAGCTCACTGAGATAGGCATGAACAGTCCAGCTACAAATTTGTGATTTTAATACACACAGGGATCCTTGTACAGAGATTTAATGTAATGTGAAAGTGAGGGCAGGGAAAGGAAAAAAGTCAAATTAAAAAAAAATATAAATCAAAGCACACACAAAAGAAGGGATTCTGTACTACAAGTTTTTCTGAGTAGGAACAAAACTAACAAGGATCCCAAAAAGACCTACAAATAGGTCAACTTCAAGAGCCAAGGACTCAGAGTCAAGAACAAAGTGTCCAGCAATTTCAGCTTATCCAAAAGAAATCAAAACAACACAACACATTACAGCTTTCATCCAGTCAGGCTATTATACAAGACAGCCTTTTCCCAAAAGATTTGGCAGAACTCATATAGAAGTGTGGCAAGACCACAGCCTAGTCTTACCGTGCTGCCATTCCTAGCTTCACAAGAAACCTGAAAGAATGAGAAATGACTACCCAAGCAACACTCTGATCCTCAGAAACACGTGTGTCTACACAGCTGACACACAATGGGCAATGTACATGGAAAAATATTTGTGATAAGTTATTAATAATCAGCCTCTGATTAAAACTGTAATCTTAATTTTATTAAAGTTTTAATTAAAAAGAAATCACATCGAGTATTTGCTGTGTGTTCTGATTCAATAGCACAGGGGCAAAAAGATGCCTCAGAAGCAATCTCAGCAGATTTGCTGAGAGAGTAGTGGTCGCACGTGGTACATCTGCCTCTTCACTCAGCTACAATGCCAGCCTTACCACTGGGAAACTCCTCAGTTTATAACTGTTGCATTTCCATTATCTTCTCTCCGAGGTCAGCTACATACAAGATCTTGGAGCAAAGACAATTCCACAAATCAAATTTTCTTTACAATTTTCTAATATAGTTTAAATTTGTTTAAACTATACCAAGCAAAATGAGAACTTTATAAAACTATACCCTACAAAAATGGGTATTGGGGTGAGGAGCTGAATAAGGTGGGGCTCTCATCTCCCTCACATTTTTTACTACTTTTAGCATGTAGGGTTCTTTATTACTATTCACCCCTGAACAAAGCATGCAGAAAATACCTTTAAAAAAACAAAAATGAATCCTGCTCTGCAAAGGTCAGACAACATAAAACGTAGTTTGGCTAGTACAATGAACCATGGTACACAGTTTCACCTATTGCCTTTTATTTTTCCTTTACATCTACATTTCAAAATGGACTACCATTACTACTTATATATAGCACAAAAAGAGCAAATCTTTCTACATAATTTCTCCTTTTTTTGTTGATGGTTGGACTCTGATCTCAGAGGTCCTTTCCAACCACGACATTTCTGTGATTCTGTGATTCCAAAAAGACCAGAATAAGGGAGGGGCTTTTTTTCATGCCTGGAAGACCCTCTGCAATACAACACCTTGCTGCAGTTCTTGGGTATTTTTCTCTCTGGACAGGTAGAGCAATCCTTGAAAGTACAATGAATACATGGGAGGGTGGGGAATCTGCAAAGGATAGATTTTATACCAGCTTTTGTTCTTGTTCTCCAATAATGTGGTCAACCAGGCTACAAAAATAATTTAAAATTGTCCTGTAATCCTTATCCAAAGTTGGAATCATATCACAGTTCTATTTCATCTTCAAGGACTGTTCAGATGGAGGAAGCATAATAGGCAACACACTCATTCTACAACCAAGAAGCAGTTGTAGACTAAATGTAGTCAAAAGCAAGAAACATTGTAGAGAAAAATAAGACCAGTAGAGATAGAGAGATATATGTACATCAAGGTCAGATATTATATTTCTCAAGAGATATGTATAGGGATACTTGGAAGAGCTGAGAAGGTACTAATGGAATGGAACTCATCAATATGACTTTATTATACATACATATATACACACAATATTTTAATTTAACACAGAAGTAAAACTGAAAACAGGAATAAGAGAAGCTGTAGTTTGAAAAAGCCAGTTATCAAATAATAGTAGAAATCTGAATTGAGGACAGAATTGGGAGGGGAGGGAAGAAATGAAAAAGTATCAGAAAGCAGAAGAAAAATAAATGCTTGAGGCAGAAGATAAATATGTTCTATATCAACCCACTCATATTAAAAAGGAAAAAAAACAATTCCTGATACATAATGGAGAAGAGCCAGTGCCATAGATGGATTGCCAGCTCCTCTGGGAGGGAATGAACAGAATAATTAGGATGTGCATATGTTGAAATCACTAGGTGAGGAAAATCTTGTTTTCTTGTTCACCTACAAGAAATGGGATTGTGTTCCATTTGCTTTTCTTTTTAGGCAGTTAAATGAGGAAACAAAGGCCATCTTTCAGTTCCAACCTCCTACCCACCAATGAGAAAAAGTAAAAATCAGCAAAGTAAATACCCTTGTGCAGTTAAAATAAATTGCAGCTTGACTTGTGAAGCCAAAGAGATTTATTATTACTCTTCATATCTAAACCGTAGCATTTTTCCGGTCTGAAGAACATTACACCCTCAAATATTCTATACCTCTTTTCTAACAGAATACAGTCTCATTACTGTGTCTGACTATTGTGAATATAAAAGAAAACTTCCAGATTGCAGATCCAATCCTTTCACAATTTGTACAGTAGTCAGTGTTCTAAGTACTGGTTTGAAAGCTTGCAAGGTGGCATACTATCATTGTAGACACAGATCTACTCATACATCCTAGATACATGTGGAAATTAAATTTTTTACTTGCATGTACCTTAACTAGCTGCCAGTCCAGCAGCAATTCGTCTCCTCAGAGAGGATTGGGTCTCATCAGAGGTCATGACTTTAGCCCTAGAGAGCCAGCACAGAGAATCAGCTGTCCTTTCACAATTTTAGATCTAACCCACACTTCATGTAAGTACTTTTCATTAAAAGTATGCATGTTGCTACCAAAAATGACCTTTTTTCAGGCACAAAACCACTACAAAAGTGCCATTCATAACAAGAAGCAAAGTAACTGCCATCTGCACTTGCCTCAATTGGCCTTGAACCAATGTGGATTCAAATGTTGTGGTAATTAGTTTAGTCTTAAACGAGGTTGAAGTAATAAATCTTGCACACACCTTGTTTCTGTTCAGGTTCCTAAGCCTTTGCAAACCAATTCTATACTATTAAGACTCCAAGACTGTTCCTTTTTGACAGCACTGCTAATACAATGGCAAGTTACAGAAAACGGACCCGTTCAGTCAACTATATCAATCATTCATCAGTACATACAAGTAATAATTGATGTAATTTTATTTAAAACTCAAAAACCACTAAAAAAACCTCCAAACCACAACGACAAAACTAAGCACTTCACAGTGAAACAACCTTGCCACCACCCCCCAAGCAAATTTTACACGTAAGCTGTCATCAAAACTCCTTTTTTAAACTGCAGACAGTAAGCATAATTCTTCATATCTTTATAAATTCGGAATCAGACATACTAAAATTTACTTGCACAAGGTCAATCAACAGGTCAGGTACAACCACAATTATAGGTTTTTTGAATGCTTCTAAAGCAGAAGCAACACTATTTAATTCAATGCTACGATTGCATCAACTAGTTAGCAAACACACTGGCATTTCAACCAGTAACTAAGAAGTTAAAGGACGGTCTCTGCCAAATTACAGAGTCGTCCTATAATATTGAAAATTTTGCTTTAAGTGTGTGATGTTCAAGCAATACAAGCCGCAGTGCAGTCTTCCCAGATTTGTTGTCCCTCTAGTCACACCAGAAAGCCATAGGTTTTATTATACTCTTGAGAGGAAGATATCAGATAGGCATAGAAGATTTGTCTGCAGAATGGGAATGTTGTACTTTTCAAGACACTATTTTTTAAGTTACTCATTTTACTGAAGATTCTTGAGAAGAGCTGAGTTAGCAGCTGGTTTTGTCTGATAAATTATGTTCAGAATAATTAGAGTTTTTGGTTATACGACTCTTGTATATTTATAAACCAAGATAAATAAACAGTGTGCAATCAGATAAATATGGCCATACATGAATAGTTCTATACACTAACTCTTGAATTATTCCAACACATAACTATAGGTTCCAAACACCACATATAATGATGTTTTCTACCATACTTTTTCAGATAAAATTCCCCAGATGTTTTGTAATGGCGGAGAAATTCAACTGAACAAACATATATTTACAATAATAACGTGCCTAAAGGTGGACTGGACTGGATTAATGCCAAGTTATGAATGTAGCTGAACTCTACTGTTGTAACACTGAGGCTGTATAAATAAAATACTACAACAGAGCAAGCAACAAATTAAAAAAAAAAGTTAAAGTATTCAAGTTGTAAGCATCTGGGAAGCCAAATACAAAAGTCAGAATTATGCCAATGCTAATTTCAACTTAATTTCAGATGTCTTCGCTGAAATTAAATTTCTCGGCACATAATTTCATCTTAATTTTAGTTCTTGACAGAAGTTTTGAAATCTTGCAATGTATGTGCACTCCACAACTAGCAAACTACTTTTTGACTGTCATTTATATACTTTCAAGATGACAATTGTTCATTTAATAGATTTTTAAAAAATAATTTCCAAAATACTCATTTTTCATACAAATGTGTTATCCAATTGTAGTAAGTTACAGAGAAGAAAACCACTTTCTTCAGTCTTTCGCCTTCGTCACTCCCAACACATTCTATTCCTCTTCACCTTGTTGTCTTTACATGCCCTTAATACGTTTAACTGTTTTTAAACAGACTGCAGTAGCTTCCTGCTACTGACTTCTCCCTGCAAATTGTATTGTCAAAAAGATGCTATAAATTTGCCCCCATTTGCCAGGACAGAAGATTTGCATTTAATTTAGGAACTTTTTTCAAAATTTAATCCCTTCCATGTCCTTCCTGAACACAACATTCAAGGCACAACTAAGTATTTCTGTGGGAACAGCCAATATAACTTCTTTCCAATAAAGCTCACAATGTGCAAGGTACATCAGGAGATCCTAGTGTATTTAATATTCCTTTTAGAAGTTCAAACTTCTTAAAAAGATCATTTTAAGAACTGCACTTATATTTGCATAACCTTCCCCCATTCTTATGTATTAAAATGTTAAGCCATTAGTAATTTTATTTCTGCATAATTTTCTCCAGCTGACCAGATCCCCACTGCTTCATTACAATTACATCTACTTAAGGCACTGAAAAAAATGCATGAATCATAGAAACTTCCAAGGGAAAAAAAAAAGAATAGCTCTAAACAAGTAGGACCACAGAGAAGGACAGAGTAAGAAAGTGCATAAAGAAAAAATCCTATGGTAATTATGACACAGACAGAAATAATCAGCTATCCATAAAAGAATAAAGTTGTTTGATTCCCAATTTAACTGCATTTGACATCTGTGAATTTGACTCTGTAAGAAGTCTTATTGGTTGATCTCACTTGGAAGGAAATCAGAAAAGGTCAGTCTGAGGGATCTAGAGAGAAAAAATTGTGGAGTACTGTAGTATTTTGGAAAATGGACAGTAAGAAAGAAGTACTTGGATGGGCAGAAAAAATGCATAAGGGAAGGAAAAAAATGTATGCAAAATTGATAATAACTTTCTAATATCAGCACAGCATAACACTTTGTACTCAAAGCATAGGAAGAATTAATTATCTGACAAGAAAGGGGTCAATTTCACAATACCATATGGAGATTCACAAGTAACTACATATACCAAATATCAACAGCAGAAATAAGCTTTCTATCAATTTTGTAGTCATTCAAGACTGTTACAGGGAACCATTTAACTTTTCAGCAGTAAAAACTTTTGTATTAAAAGTGTTAAAATTGATGCCTTGTAGCTCTCAGAGCTTTGCTCTACTTCCATATCCATAGGCTAGTGCTGCTTTTCACCACCTGATCCTCTCCATATGTTAAACACTCTACGAAAAAGTATTACTCCTAATCCAAACAATTTTGAAGTTTAGAAATTTAAGGAAAAAGGCATTATTCCTAGGCCCATTTTACACAGAATAACTAGGCAAAGATATTTCCAACTGGGACCTGGGAGGAATCTTACTTGCACTTTCAACTTTGAATTTGAGGCTTCTGCTATTCTGGATGAAATCTTACTACCACCACAAGTGCCTGATTCATACGTGTGACATTACTCATGAAGTTAATATCATGCTTAAGGGTTTAACTGATTTTTGGCCACCAAGAACTAAGCAGAGTATCAAGAAAGTTATCACAGACTAGGATAAGAAGCCAGATGTATTTGAATCTCAGTCTGTTCCCTTGATTTCAGTAGGAAAATTAAAATTAGGCAACAGAAATTCTCTTTCATATTTCCACCCTCCTCCCCTCACAATGCTTTTTATGGAAAGTTCCATGGGGGATGTCAGGAACCATCTCTACTTTTACTTCAAAATTGTGTTGCAGTTGGTAACAATAGGTAGAATTCTGAAGTGTGAAGTGAGCACTTTTTTTGGTACCATGCCATCTATAACATCTTCCTTGTACTTTATTGAAGAAATAGCAGAAAATATTGTAAAAGGCACAATGTGCATAGGGGGTAATAAATCTGTTGGATGCAGATAGTCAATGGCTGCAAGTCATAACAAAGCTTTACTCTTAGCCTGCTACCAGTTTTCATTATCAGTGAAAATTTCTATTAATGTAATTCGATAGCATCAGGTACAAACAGCTCAGCAGTCATACATTTTGCACAGCTGTCATAAAATGATAGTCATTTAGCTTCAAGGTAAAGCTGAAGTTTGAATATTCCTGCTTTTCATCTTTGAAGCTTTGTCACTTTAGAAGATAATTATCTAATTTTGTGACCAATGATGTGTTCTCATCACATTTTAATACCCATAGTATGTAGATCCTTTTTGTGTGTCTTAAAACTTAGAGACTTCACTTCACACAAAATCTTGGAAATATATTGAATAGCCAAACATTAAAACATGACCTAGAGGAGCAACAGGAACACTATATTCTGTGGCCCTGAGTAAAGTTTTCATAATGCCTTCCAAATAGCATTTTCACAGTGCTTTTACCCAGCAGGCTAGAGATACTGTGACTGCATAATTTTGATGCCTGCTTTTTAGGAAAGCAAGTCAAATCCTTGTTTGTTAACAAAAGCATGAAGCAGCGCCTTGCCACCTACTGCAGAATAAAGTAAAACCAGATAAGGCATAGAACTTACCATTTGACAAATTTCTACACAAGACTAATTTCATTTAAACTGTGGCTGAGAGCAAATGAAAATGGCTGGTGAAGCAAACAGAAGCTAAATGGTGTGGTTTAGCTCTAGATATAGATGTGAAATTCCTACATTACCACAACAGTATTTAAAAAAATTTCAAATTCACTTAGTGAACTTAGTCAACTTAGTGGAAATTACTCTTGAAATTTTATAATTATGAGAACAGATATGTACTCCTATTGTGAGAAAATAAGTGTCTATGGAAAAAAGCCCACCTGAAGAGCAAACAGCAGAGAGTTCTGTTTAAGAGACTGGAATGTTACTGCAAGCTATTTTAAAAGAATGGGTCAGAAAAGACCAGCATAAGTAGTGCTTAGGAAGAACTCTTCAAGAGTAAGAAGAGCTAAGAACCAACTATTAAATACCAACATCTGCTGATAAAGCACCAGAAGATGTGGCAGATCCATAAGGAATAAACCAGGAGTTTACATCTAATTAGCTATTTCCTTCTCTCTCATTGGTACATCACACTGTCTTACAAGCCCCAGTGAAGCTCTGTTACATATGCATGTTGTAGTTGCACCTAACATAAGAACATGGTGGGACATCTTGAAAAGCTAACCCTGCTGAAGTGCTACCATGTGGTTGTTGGATTTCAAGTCAAATACATGAAGATTGCTTACAAATTTAATTTGTTATATATTTATTTTTCTATAATAAAAAGCCATATAAGACCATTTGAATGTATGCTTACAAAGGATAGGAAAAAAAAAACAGGTGTTCAGCTAACCTGTACGATAATAGTTTTGGAACTTAGGGCTAGTTGTCCCCCTCTGTCTATATGATGCAAAAATCTCAGCTTTTAGGACTTCCACAGTTTACAACACTTCTTATAAATATGATAAATTCATCTGTTTCTCCCTTCATTTTCAAAAAACACCATTGATAAAATGGCCTAATTTTACCTTTATCTAGCTAAACAAATTATCTTCTGATCTTGACTTGCATCTACTGTCAACTCTTTGAAGCAATCCAAGATTATCTTGCTAGCGCTAAGACCCTGCTAAAGATTGCAGGAAGCCAGCTCTTATGCAGGAGGGATTTATGACAATTCCTGTGCTCTGTATTCTACTGTCTACTGTTTTATTCCCAGATTAAAATTGATATGCTGATTACAACATCTGTACACTCCTATGTGAACAAGTCTGTCCCTCTTGACCAATCATAATCTCCTCACATCTTATATCATCATCCTCAGCAACAGTGTGTTAGCCATCAGCTACCAGAAGGATAACCCCATCTGTAAAGTCCAAGGAGATCTGAGGACACTTTCAGGATACTTTTCAGAAAGTACCTGTCCCCGGCATTAATAACCTCTGGAAAAGCATCCAAGACTTTTTGCAAATGCTCTCCAAGAACAATTAAAAAAAAAAATAAAATAAATGGCATTATTGCACAGACTTCCTTTTAAAAATCCAAATCTTGTAACAATTTTATCATTCACTCTAAAATAAGGATTTACGCTGTACAAACTTACTGGGCAGATGCTAAATAGACTCACAAAAACAAACTGGTTTTGAAAAAACATTATGCATAGAAAAAGCAAAATGGAACTTTATGAGAATATGATATGAAGTATTCCATCAAGATCTTTCACTGAAGCTACTCCAGCAACCTAAAAAAAACAGTCTATCCTACCAATACGTAATTTGTGTTGTACAGTGTGTAACCACTTATTATCTGGAATAAAAAAAAAGTACCCTGCAGAACAGTAATGACATTTGAAAGTGTAGAGTATCGATTAGCAGCTGCTTAAAAGTGAATCACCACTACAATGCGGCATCTATTCATGGCTCTACATACCATCACTGTCAAGATAATTTGCATGGAGACTGGCTCTTTTAACCTTGAAATGTAAGCATTTTCCAATACAGGATGTGAAAACAAACAACCATAAATACATTAAGCAAGGGAATTAGCATTCATTTCCTTTCAAGATCTGATGTTTTCCAGTTGGATTGTCCACTCAATAATTTCCATATTAAAAGACATTACTGAAAGTGTAATGCATGTATCAAACTTACTGAAGCCATCTCATATTTCTATTATGTATTAACAACGGAACATTTACTTACAATACAAGCAAGAGGATCATGCTGTGCTTGCAAAACCCAGAAAGGCAGAAAATACTGCAAAATATAACTCACTGTGGCCTAAAACAGGGCTTCTTATAAAAAGAGAAATTATTGATATTCAGACTCGTTTAGACTATACTTTAAAACCATTTCCAACACCAAGAAATTATCAGTCCTGCAATAACATTCAAACAGCAGATGAGAGCAAGACCACAGATCATTCAAGATACACTTCTATCTTCACTGAAGGCAAATAAAATTTCCCAATACCTTCAGAGAAGGCAGAACTTCATTACAAGGAAGAAGGAAAAACTGAAAACTTTTTCTTTGTTATTAAGAAAAAAGAACACACTATTGGAAGTTTGATAGCACTGTGATATTTTCCTCTAGGGATCAATACATAACCTTAAAATTAATATTGGACCCAGCAACTTTTTCCACCTAATACATTAAGTAGCGTACAAAAGCATTCTTGAAGAAAAATTAAAACATCTATCTAAAAGTATTTATGTCTGCAGATAATAGCATTAAATACTTCATCAAACACACTGAGATGCTCTGTTACTAGTTTGGCATGGAGAATAACCTTGTGATTTATATGGCTTTAAGATCTGTAACAATTTAAGGGGATAGAGGTTCAAGCTCTGAAGGTTCCAAAACATCATTTGCATTAATCATAAAAATTAAAGTGATTTAAGACTCTTAGATGCCCATTTCTTTTATTTTCTTATGCTTGGTTTTAATTCAGTGCTAGGAAACACGTTTTACATAACTCAGACTTCAGGAGTTTTAATTATCATGAATTAATTCTGAAAAGAGGTTTTGGCAAGCTCTAAACCATTTGCCTGGCTGGCAGTTCTTAAAGGTTGGGTTTGGGATTTAAGGGTTTTTTTGGGGTTGGCTTGGGGAGAGTGGTGGTGGTGTTGTTGGTCTGGGGTATTTGCAGGGGATGGTGGTGGCATTGGGTTTTTAATTCATAGTTACTTGTCCACAGTTTTTTATAATATTCCTCACACATTTTGTATGAAAAATCAGTATTATATTTTCAGTTTTTAAATTGCTCAGGTGGCAAAAGTTTAAATTGATATCCAAGAAGCCAAACAGTGTATATACCTTGAACTGAGTCTCGATTTTACTGACCCTTCCTTAAAAACAGTAGCTGCAGTGTCTAGAGCAAAGAAGAAGCAGCCTACAAAGATCAAAACCAACATAAGGCTGAATAAAAGAAAAGCAATTAGTGTCAAGATGATTGAACTAAACTTCTCTAAGAATTTAAGTCACTATTATACAATTTAAACCTAAAGATAGATGTACTGCATGAATCAGAAACCGCAGCTGAATGCTAATTGATCCAAATCACCCCTTTACCCTGACATTTCCATAGTGGTGAGAAACTGACAAGACAGCACCAGATCCAGGCAGCAAGACAAAACGCAATTCTGACAACATTTTCCTTTAAAACCAGGAATGCTATACTGATGGAAAAACCTACTTTGAGACAACACAATGATCTGAGAACTCCTAACACAATGAAGAATCGGTTGAAAGGAGGAGGCAGATGCAGAGCAGAGGCTGCTAGGCCTGCAGCCGGTACTTATACAACAGGGCAGGCTCCGTCAGCCGCCTTACCTAAGGGAAATCTGAGCCAGCCCTGAGCGAGCTGCTCCTCAGGAAGAAACCTTGATGGCAGAACCAAGAAATAAGTTTATTTTCAGTTAGAAACTGCTTCTACATTAGCAATGAAATAATCTTGACTACTCAGGACCACATCAAGAATTATCCAAGCTCAAAATATGGAGGAGGGGGTGAAAAAAAAATAATAAGTAGTCTCTCCAAAAGAAATCTGAGATAGCACAGACCATGCTGCATTTTGTAGAGAATCAGACACTTGATATTAGAAAATCTTTACTCTGTAACAACACATGCATATTACCTGCATTTTTTGCTGCCATTTTATTACAACTATTATTTTACAACAGCATGGAACTGAAAATATACCATTAGCAAGTACACAGTAACGTGAACAGTAGCTTACCTCAAAGTGTGTTCCCCCAAAATTCTAGCCATGGCAACTGAAGAGTATTTTCCTGGCATGTAACCCTTGTTTTGCATCCTATTCTTAAAGCCTGGCTTTGCCAGCAGGCTGCACTCTCACATTTGCTACAGTACTAACTAAATAATCAGAGTGTTAAAAAAAAAAAAAAAAAAAGAGAAGTTTAAAGCAGTGTCGAGATTCAAGTAAGACAGGTGTCTTTTAAAAATCTAGGGAAAAAAATAAGCACATAAAAGACAATTAAAATTTGGATCTACTTTTAGGCCCCAGCAGTATTTGCTAACTAGATGAAGAGTATGCATGTCTCCACAGCACCAACCAGCATTTTATACCCTGACAAATCTATATGACAACTGTAAAACCTCCACAAATTGGGTAACTGTCCTATTTTCTTCTGTATGGTTTTTTGAACACTGAATCAACTTCCTTCACCTCGTAAGCAAGTAGTAAAACATTAAAATGTGATATTTTTAAATGCTAGTTTTGCTTGAAAGATCATGATGTCTGACAATTATTTATGGAACTATTAGTATTATTTTGAGCCATTTACAGTGTCTGTATTTGATCTAGAATCAAGCTCAGGATTAAAATTATATATCCCATAGGATCAGATATCATATATCCAACATTCTTGGATAGGATTATCATCATGCAATGAAATAATAAATCATTCAAGATAAGACAAGAAGTGATTTAAAAAAATAGTTTTTAAAAGTGAAAAAATATTCTTGTACATCTTTTTAAAACTTGAAAAGACAGCAATGCTGGCTACTCATTTGATGTTAACAGTATAGCAAGACCTAAGGACTGTATTAACTAAATCTATATCCATAGCTATAAGTTGGCAAAATTTTGCTTTACTGAGTATCTCCCATAACTTCAAGTGCTCAATGAAATTTTAGTGAGGCAAATGACTCAACAGGTCAAACGTCTGGGCGGTAGATAGTGTCTGTCATGCCCTGATTTCAAACACATTCCTGTGAAAATAGTGCTCACTGTATGTGCTTACAAAATTAAGCACGTAACCTTTAAATCAGTTTTTCATTTAGCAAGGCTTTAATAAACTAAATGGCACTACAGAGTGGTGGTAATTGAGAAATCCATACTGCCCAGATACACAATTATATGCAGATTTTATATCTTCATTTCTTTAGCAATGCTAAAGTCATAATCAGAAAATGTGGCTTCCCCAGTAACATAAGAAGTTGCACTGCTTCTAAAAGTGGAATCTTGACTTTAAAAGGACATTGACTTTGATCACACAGAGCTCGCAATAAATACCAAATGGATTCTTGATGCCTGGCTAGTGGGAAGGGGAGGAAAGATGTTTGCATTTACAGCCCTACTGTGTTATCACTTCTTTAATTATGATGACAGCTTCTGCCACTGACTTTGCACATTGAATATACTTGCAAATATTGAAGTTTAATATGTTTTAATTCATACAAGCTTACAGAGAAATACACTTTAGAACAATGCAAAAAGATAAACATGTTAAAGTTATGTCATTCAGAGACACTTGGAATTTTAAATAAAAAGCACTGGAGATCTCCTAAAATTATGTAACCAGCAGATAGAAAGCAAAACAAGGGGGAAGGGAAGGAAAGGAAATGTAACAGAGGAATAAAAATGTTCTAAATATCTGTCCAACCTGTTCTGCCATTCTTCTTTCATTCTATAATGAAATATCATAACAAAAACAAGAAACAAAACCAAAATAGCTTGGAATGAACATACATTGCCTATCTTCAAAAACAGGAATACAGATTTGGTAGTGAAATAGAAAGGATGCTGATGAAAAGGTAAAATGATTAGCTTTAAATTACCTACAATTATAGCAGCCAATAGGAAGAAATCTTGCTACTTCAGAAGGAAAAAATACGTTACAAAAGGCATGACAGCCCTTTCTACTATGAGGAAGAGAAGAATGGTTAAGGATCATACTGATTCTCTGTGAATTATAGCATGATTGCAAAACAAGGAATATTCCATCTTTTTCTAGTAAATGTTTGATTATTTGCATTTGGTAGATAGAATTTTTAAAGCCTTTTCAGGGCAAAAATGGCTGCGCACGGAACAGTTCAAAAGTTAAAGGTACCTGTTTGTTACAACCTAATAAAAAATTAAAACCTGTTAATAATACTTGATTAGATGCTAATTAAAACTGAAAGGTCCATCTACTTTATAAATGTAAGAAGTTCATACAAAAATGTGATGATATAAGTCTAAACAGACTTTAAAGAATAATAAATAATGAATGCCCAGATTTTCAGAATAAAAATTTGGCCAATGTATTGAAGTGAAGCCATTTAACGGCCTTGAAAAGTAGGAAGAGATCTCAAATATTTTTGTTCTTAACAGCTCTTTATTTTATAGCTTACTGAAGTTCACATTTTGTAGTCCTTGGTGTACAATGCGGAAAAGAGATACTGCTAAGGAACTCATATGCCTTTAGTAATCATTAAGTCAGTTACTTTAAATTTACATAGAAACATAAGTTTTTTATTTAAATCACTACACCTACTGTCTCTTACGTAATTTCACACATATACAAGCTTTTCAAAAGAAGTGCCACAAGCTGAAAGAGTAGCTTCCTTCGTAATCAGACAAAAAATATAACATTAACATGTTACTCAGAACTAGAAAAACTAGCAGATATTTAACATATGGGTAGAACGAGTGTCTCTGTAGTCAGTGAATGTCTTGATGCTTCTCCATTTCTATACTGTAATTTAAGGATCACATATTAAATGACGCAAAAGCAGTTTCAATCTTTAACGTATTCCTCTTTGTCTCTCATCACGGTTTTTTCAACAACTGCTGTAAAAACAAATTGTCTACAATAGAGAATTTTACTTTAGGTTGCATATTTTAATTTGAGTAGACACAGACTTTGATATACACCTAATACTAAAATCTGCTTTCTCATTACCCTCTGCCCCAATTATGTAGACTTAACCAATTTCTCAAGTTTTTGCAGTACTTGAGTAGCTTATTACCCAGCTGTGCAGCTGAGCAAGAAGATAACCACATTCATTCCCCTTATCTGTAATGATGTAATACATCCCAGCACTGGGTTGAGATGATTGGGGAAATAATGGGATTGTAAAAACTGCAGCGATGACAAACAACAGCACAGCCGCCTTCTCCTGATACAGTGAATTGCCTACACACAATGCAGGGTGAAAATAATACAATGTCCACAAATTCTGCTCCTTAAATGAAGTTAACAGTTTTCATAAGAAGCAGCTCTTTCGACGCAGAAACATCATCATCACAATGCAGCAACCAGATTAAATACCTGCAATCTAGGCTGGAGCCTGGACTTCAAAAAAAATACAAGTGTTGGAGTTTACTTTCCAATGTTAAAACATCACCCGAAAAAGAAAAAAAATTAGCAGTTTAATAAAGGACTCTCCAGATAGTGCAGTGCAATGCAATGCAAAGAGTCATCAGAGACTAGCACGCAGTACAAAAATAGATCTCAGACCAAAGCATGTACAGCACTGCTTTCCTATTCATTTAAAAAATTAAATCTGCCTCCATTTTCTCTATTAAAACCTCGCTTTTTGCAACTGAAGATATCCTTACCTTCTGCAGGAGCTGGGAACCTGAGTACTTGGCTGCAATAGATTTGATCTCCCCACCAAATGCTGAGGCCCAGAGCTTTACACTGTGAAGAAAAAAAATGAGAGACAGGAAGAAATGTAATACACATGTCATAGCAATCAACATAGACTGTAACAGCTTCAGCTGCACTCAGAAGGATCCTGGCAATTTTGCATGAAAGACCTCCTAAGGAATCTAAGCACAACAAAATATTAGTGAAGCTGTTCAAGTATAAGCAGAAACTAGGTGCTGTGCTAAGGTAAGGCCAGCAATATGAAGCTACCCAACCTGCACTGTTTAATTGAAAAGCATCAACTTGTACAGAAACATGCTTTGGCACAATATTACATATATCACTTGAAAGGACAACAGCAGATAAAATGGCAGGACAGTCTGGAGAGAGAAATTCTCACATGAGGAGTTAACATAGCAGCATCAACTTCAGTAAATACAAGTACTTCAGTTAAGACCCTATGGCCACATACTTCACCAACACATGCAGCTACAATAAAGTAGTGCTGAGCAGGTTAAAGTCTGCCACTTTATACACTACAGAGGAGCAAAGGTGCCTTGAACAGTCAAATACCTGCAATATAAAAAGACAAGAACTTGAGCATTCAAGTTGTCATCCTTGAACACGGTCCTGAGAGCAAGAGCATGAAAGCACTTACACAGACAAGGGGATCTGCTGCTCCGATCCAACCACATCCACTAAGGCTGTGTTAAAAGCTGTCCAGAAGATAAAGAAAAAACCCCAAAAAGCCCGAAGAAGATTCAGATTCTCTGGCATTGTGCCTCTCTGTGCCTGTAAAAATCTGGGGAAATTCAAGTAAAGCTGAAATCAGCAGCAGTGGGGTTTTGCTTCTAAAACCTCCTTCTCCACCTTTACCCCCTCTACTAGAACAACACTGGAAGAAATCACAGCTCCATCCTCATCGCTCCAAAGAAGGGCCCTTCTCTATGTAACGGTAGGAGAGAACCAGAAGCGAAGCTCTAATTACTTGCAAACTATTGTGTCCCTGGTAACAGCAAAGCCTTTTCCAGCACTACTGCAGCCACTTCCGTGTAGTTCTTTACAACTCCGCAGTCAGCAGTGTGCTGGAGTTACTTCAGTGACCTACTGCTGCTCCAAAGTGCCCTCAGCAGCAAGAAAGCAGACTATTGATTCCAAATGGGGAGGCTGTCTTCTCGCAATTACTGCTCACTTTGCAAATAGAAAGCTGCCTAGAGGTCTCCTTTCCCTCGCCGGTAACCTCCAGCCTTCAGCCCAGATCAAGTCAGCCAGTGCATTGGTTCAGTGGAGCAGGAGCAGCAGCCTTTTAACGGGATAGCGCGGAGACGGAGAGGCAGGCACAGGAGGAGCCGGACCAGAGGGAGGGTGCCTCAGTATGGCAAAAGCAGAGAAAGTCTGAAGGAGCTGAAAGTGGAGGTGAGCCCTTCTAGGAAGGCGAGAAGGGAGCGCTACACATTGCCGGGGGCTGAGCTAGGGAGGGCTAGGCAGGGACGGGGTGGGGGGGCGCCGTGCACACCCACCGAAGACCCGGCCAATTCAGGGAGGGCACCGCTGCTTGACAAGCATCTGTCACACAGCCCGGAGGAGCGACGGATGGACGGAACTCAGCCCTTCGCGCCGAGAGCGCCCAGCATCCCGGCGGCGGAGCCGCACCGAGGGCGGCACGGACAGAAGGAAAGAGGAGAGGAGCGGTCCCCGCCGAGGTAGCATCGCCGGATGATGAGCCGGAGCAGAGGGCTGCCGGAGCGAGCCCGGGTTTAGCTCAGGCTCACACATTTAATTGAGTCATGTATAGCTCGTCCTTGTGCATAAAGGCACGTTTGCTGCTTCCTCTTATGTCCGAGTGCTGCAGCGAGCCACTCTCCGAGAGATCGGGACTAGCAAAGGCTTATGAATGAAGATAAATGCAGCATAAGTAAATCAATGCAGGCTAACTGACTCCTGCCCATGAATAAATTATTAATTTGTGCTCGTAGAATAATCCCCTTGATACAGCAAACCTAGGATTACAAGCCTCTCCGCGGAGGGAGCGGCACGGGGAGCAGAAGGGGCTGGTCCAGGTATTTTTGTTGTTGTTGTATTACAAAACCTATCCTCCCTCCTTCTGCTTTTCATTCTCGCCCTCTGCTTGTTTCTCATCTTCATCTCCACTAAATGCAGACTTAAAATAACGATTGAACTTCAATGTAAATAAGTATGGCAAGACCTGGAGACGATCTTAGCATGGGCTGAGTCATCCTTGCATCATACAATATAGCTCCAGTGCCCGCTCCAGAATTCTAGTTTCTTCCTTCTGGAATTAGATTTAACACTCCAGAATATACATTCTCTGTTTGTACACTGTCTCTTAATATTTTCTGTCTTGAAATTAGTTATGTAGTACCTGCAGTTTTCCCCTCCCCCCCCCCCCCACATTAACATTTCTAAGAGCACTGAACAGTTCCCTTTAAATATCAAAACCTCTATTCAGCACCTGGCTGATAAGACCTTTGCTGTCTCAGAAGAAACTAGAAGTTTGAAGACAGAAAGAGAACCTTAGGGAAACTGTATAGAACAGAGTAGCTTGGTGCACTGCAACTTTCACCACTCACTGGCTGTCCCCACCAGGAACAGTAAATAGATATCTTTGCCTTCTTATGAAGGCAATAATTAAAGTTTTGTTAAAAGGAGCACTTATTTTGTGTATTAATAATTTTGAAAGTCCTGTTTTCTGTTCTGTTACTGTGGATTCCCGGAACAGTAGTTTAAATACATTGCCATGTCACCAGGTGTTCAGCCTACCTACAGGCAGAAATGTAAAAATTCACATGGCTGATTAACCATATATAATGAATGTGTCCTTTTGGACATCTAATATAAACAAATAGTATGTTTCCAAAACTGGGGATGAAGCTGAAATGGTGGACGGCCTCACTACCTGTGCTGTTTAGCTTTTTTACATACTTAACAACATCAGGAAGGAAATTGGCAAGGTAAATTTGCAGGACTCAAAGCACATTTTTACATTAACACAGACCCTTATTGCTTCAAGTCAACACAGTGCACTGGTGACAAATAACAGCTTCATTCTTCCAAGAATTACCAGAAGCCCTAGAAACTTTTTGAAAGCACATACAATGTGTCTGTGTTTAACTGGCCTGAGAAATTTAACATGTATTTAAACCATCACAAATTACTAGCAAGATAAGTTTGTCAAACTTTGACTTTATATATTCATTACACATTCAATACCATATTAGATCTACAGTTAATGTATTTGTAACACATAACTGGACACTCACATTTGTTTAATAAAGAAATCTTCTTTTTACTCTCAGAAGTCTCAAAAAATTAACTTGTAAAATGAATTTATATTTGACAGTACAAGAATGGCTGCCTCCTTTCACATTAACAAGGATCTGTATGCATGATACTGTACAGTGCTTTGAGCATCTTTCATTAACGCACACTGGTCACATTCACACAGTTACCTGTCCACAAAGGCATCTGATGATAGGACAAGGGGTAATGGTTTTAAGCTAGAACAGGGTAGATTTAGGTTAGACATTAGGAAAAAGTTCTTTAATATGAGGGTAGTGGATCACTGGAACTGGCTGCTTAGAGAGGCAGTGGAGGCCCCATCCCTGGATACATTCAAGGCTTAGTGGGGCTCTGAGCAATATGGTCTAGTTGAAGATGTTCCCACTTACTGCAGAGGGGTTGGACTAGATGATCTTTATAGGTCCCTTCCAACCTAATACATTCTATTATTTAATTCCTCTCAGTAATTCAGTGAGCAGAAAGCAAACCTGTGCTGTAATGGTGGTTTAACACACACAAACCACATATATAAACCACTTGAAGTGACAACATTTTCTGTCAGGAAGCAAACTGCTATTGTATCCTGGCCTGACTACTGCTAACTACTCCTGTTATGCAGATCACTACAGTCAAGACACTAGATTCAAAACTAATGTTACCAGTTCCCCCTTGTTGTCATCATGAGGAGGATGCAGAAACTTCCGCTAAGTGCATTTGCATAATGACCAAGTAAATAAATAGGAAAAAAGTGGTAAGATTTGCTGAAGGGTTCAAGTCCTTTGTACTGGGGATATAACAGTGTGCTTTATTATTTGATACAGCCTTATGATATAGAGGAAAAATCAGAAGAAGAAAACTAAGTTTCAAAGCAGCACAGTAATGAATTTATGTTTTGGAAGTAACATGGCATTTCTATCATGTCCTTATGCTGTTATTTATAACTGCCAAATCTGGATAAATCTTTAAGTGCTGGTCCCACTAGAAAAATATATGTATCAGATAAGTGATCAGAGAAGGAAAACATTTATATGCTTAGCAAATTTACATTCTAAAATGAAAGTGCATTTCAGCAGTAAGTGCAGGGAAGTTGCTCACATGCCAGTGGTCCCAGAAGCAGAGCTCTTCATACAAGTGTATTGAGTTGGATCACCCTGCCCCCAGTCCCCCACTTTTAAAGGATAAAAATGGCATCTAATCTCCTGCTGTGTCTTTGATGATCAAGTACAACAACACATTTTAGTATCTCACAGAAAATGAAAGAAGCTGTTTTCCCCATGAAAGCAGAAATAAAATCTGGAAACATGAATCGTCAAGTGTTGTAATAGAAAGTCACAGGCACAGTCAGAGAAAATTGATGAATCCTCAAAGCTTTTGCAGTGGACCACATTCAGGAATATAACCAAGGGACTGGGAGAAAAAAAAAAAGCAAAGCAAACAAACACCCCAAAAAACCCCAAATAAATGAAAAAAACAGGTCAAGGACAGAGTAATATGAGATGTGACACAAAGGCTGAAGTAGAAAACACAGACTAAAGGAAATTCCTGTACATAAATGCATCTAATAACTATATCTGACAATTTAATCCCTTTTTTATCTCTGTCTACCTGTAGATAAATTTACACTTACAAAAGAGTGCAGGAACAGAGTCACATTTGCATCATCAGAGCATACTTTGAGGTCTTCAGATTAGACATATCAAGTTCTAATAAAAATCAATCAAGAGGCATAGAGAAAGAACATATGGTGCAAGGGAGAAGAGTAGGAAGAAATTATATAATTAACACAAATGTTGATTGTGTATCTTTTTTCAGATGCTTATCTACAATGAGTTCTAAACAGAGGAACAAATGCATAAGGCTAAAGTGCTAAAAGCCTTGCTGAAGACCAAGCCACGTCCACTGGAAATTAATTTTTAAAAAGGAAATATGTCAGTTTATCTATATTCTACATAGAATATTCAGATACTACAAAAATAAACAAATCCAAACTACACTGTGTGATGTGTTGTTGATACCTGCTTTGTAGTATATTTATCAGCAGATCAAAATACTGAGATTATAATCCTCAAATAGGTTCTTCATAGTGCTCTGTTTGATTCAAGAGGTTAAAATGTTTCCTTCCGCCCTTGTCCCTTCTCTGAAATGCTTTGCAATCTATTAAATAAAGCCAATGGAAGGGAAAAAAAGGAGAAAGCGAAGGGATATAACCACTTCATGCAATAAATAATTCAATATCATGTCCTGTACTCAAAACCCTTCCAGCCTTTAACAACCGTGTGCAACTTTTCCCTTACCTCTCTGCAAGTATCATGTTTCACATACACTTACACATGGAAAATAAAAGCAAAATAAGTAAAGGGAAACAAGAGTCATCTCAGCTTCATAAAGCACTTTGAGACTGTCAGATAAAAGGTGAAATCTGAACATTCAGTGTTTATTATTTCAAAACAACCCAATGGTAAAAGGATTCATCAAGTAGTGTTTGCATGCTGTGAGAACACAGGCTTGTTTCAAGTGAGCTGTACATCTGAGAAGGAACGAGAGGCTGCACATTAGACCTATTCTGGAGAGATTTAACATATGCACATCTGCTCTTCAAATTTTATGATGGTCCCACGTGTATAAATCTAAGTGTTTTGTTGGTACAGAAATGCCCATTTATTGACCGATTCCAACCCACTTACAACAAAGACTGAAGTCCAGTAACATTACTCACTGGATTAAATTAACACAATTTCACACAATGGCCATGAGCTAGGGACGTGCACAAATAAAATCACTGCAAAACTGCTAAACCACGTCTGTGTTTTGTGACATTAACGTCTTGTTTGTGTAAACAGTTCAGGTCAAATAAAACACTAACTTTTCAGTTCATGAGAATATGAAGGGTATATATATTCAGTCACATGAGAATATATACAATCTCTAAAGATTAAAATATACTAATATACACTCACAGTATGTTGCAAGTACAGCATTTTAGGTTACTACCACATTATCTTTAGCACACTCCAACACCAAATAAACCTCACAGTTTGCCATAAACCCCCAAGGAATGTATAGTTAATTTAGCTTCTAGAAAGCCTATGTTCAGCTGGCTTTAGCATCTCCACAAGGAGTTAAAATGTAAAAGAACAAAGCATTATCACATCTCAGCCTATGAGAGCTCACACTGCATGGCAAGCTAGAATGCTTTAAGCTAATGATGTTTATAGCTAACCAAATCCAATTTCAGCAGTCCACTGTAGCTCTAGTCTGTTAGTGCCATTTTACATAAGCCTCATTCATTTTGAATTTTCAGCTATTAAGAGAAAGTCCACAGTGGGTTTCTTTCAAGTGCCATACTAGGAAATTAACTTCTCTAAGCAAATAAGTTACCAAATAATCACAAGGCTAGTGCTAGGTTGTAAATATTTCTGCTTTCAATACATTCAAAATACTTGAAAATAGAAGACAGGACCTAAAAATGAGAAATTGTAATTGAGAGCTTGAATGTAATGGACAGAATACTATGGAAAAAAAAGAAACCTAGCATTCTTTCTCTGATTATACAGTTGAAGACCAAACATGACAACATGTTTCAGTGCCAATATATTTCTGTCTATACACTAGAACGGAACCTCTAGTCATATCCATAATGGCCTGTGAATGTTCAGAACGTGAATGTTGCAAATTCCTTAGAGCCACTTTAAGGGACTCTTGTCAAAGCCCAAAATAGGGACTTCAAAGGTTAGGAAAAGCATTTCTGTTACTTCAGATCTTGGGAGGATTAGCAACACATAAACAGTGGGTACCAAAAATTAATTATTAGAGGGGTGATGAAAAGGGCAACTGGTACTGAGCAGACTCTTTCTAAAGAGAGTTTCTTTTGCATCGATAGAGGAAGTGTCATCTATTGACCCATTGTCATCTATGAGGTTAAGTTTCCAACAACACAGATGAAAGCAACCTGCAAACTTGAGTCTAAACATCAAATTATTAGCAAAATATTGTCCTTATTGCAATGTTGAAAATATAACATAGCTTTTGATCCAAGGAATGGTGCTACATCAAGTAATTGTGTAAAGCCACTAGGTACTTCAGAGGCCTGTAATTCTGTAACCCTTTAATATAATTCCTGCATCACAAGTATGCATTTTAAGGTGGAAATGTGGCTTTTCTGAAGCCTTGAATATCAGATCCAGAAACTGGTAGTTCTTTCAACTCAGTGCTGCTTATAAGATGTTACAGAAAATGAGTTTTGCATAATTCTATGGCAGCAGTTGCTAATCTGTCATCTACTTCTGCTCTATGACTTCAGTGTTCTTGTTTATTTATCATGAAAGCTGACTGATCCTGAAAATCAAAGTTATCTCAAAAGGCTTTTAGAAATAGCATAAATTAAAAAGTAAGCACATTATGGTCATGAATTCCAGCAACGTGTTGCATAAAAATAACCATCGTATAAGAAAAAGTCCTAAAGAGTGAGGATAGCAGATTGTCTTAAAAATCCAGTGACAATTGCAGAGGAAGACTACCAAAGATTATCAAAAGGCAAACAAATTTCAATAATTCTAAAATAATACTAGGAACACTACATGCATTTCTTAACTTTTCAGAGTTTAACATTGATTTATTTAACTTCAAAAAGAGTGTTGACAATTTGTTGCTTTTCTTAAGGTCACATTAGCAACCTGGTAAAACCTATTTAGAACTTGCTGCTTTATGCAAGTCAAGTTTCACTTCTTCTGCAGTTACTGCTACTTTGGGTAAGACTCAAATTCAAGATTGTATTTTTTTTCCCACCAACTCATGTGGCTATTTGTTCTAGGGAACAGTAGTTGAAACCTCTCTGCCTGTCAGCAGATGAAGCAAACTATTATTAGGAAACTTAAATATAATCAGTCAGTGGAAAAAGTGGGCTTAGGCATAATTAATAATTCTGGCATCACACAGGATAATTCCCTATCCACAGAAAAAAATATAAGATAGCCTCTTATTTTGTGGTTTCAAATCCTGACTTGTGTCTATGGTCCAATTCTACTTCTGTTTTAATAACATAGCTTGAGATTGCATACCATGGAAAGTTCAGGCTTCACCTGCTGAAGAATAACAGATTTATTGGGTTTTTATGGGCTTTTAAAAATACACCAAAGGCATGATCATGCTTAAAAGATGTAAAGAAAAAGCAAAATTGATAACCATAAATATACTAATAAGTATTAGGTAAAATATTTGCCAGCATATGCATTTCTATTTTACAGGCTATTAATCCATCATAGTGTCACTAACATTGCAAGAGACACACTCAGACTGCTATGATCATTACTTTTTAATGGATCACTCCATTTAAACAATAAGATTAATGAGTTCAGGCCATAATACAGCCAACTTTCCTATAACTAAAATATAAAACAAAAACCCCACCCACAAATGCCTGTTTACACTATCATTCTGCTTACAGGCAACTAATATTAGATAGACGGTAGAAATTATAAAAAAGGAAGCAAGCTTCTGAGGCAAGCTTGTTATTATTGGGTTTTGTCCCATCCCAATGTTTTGGGTTATTTGTGTTTGGTTTTGTGTCATGAAAATACGTTTACTTAATCTTTAATTTGTTAATAAAATGTAACCTAGTAACGGATTCAAGATGATATTTGATCAAAGGACAGACACACCACCCTTTAACCCACAGCTGAGTTTTTTAAATCAACAATATGTGCCATTTATCAAGGACCACTCAAGCATAATAAAAAGTTTTGTGCAGCTTCAGCCCTCCACCTCTCAAACATTACTAGAAATAATTGTCTCCATTTTTAATGGAGGATAAACTTCTTAACTTTCCCCAAACTGGTATTTTTGGAATTAGCTGAGGACATCTTTACAGTTTTTCACAGGAAAGCTTAAGATAGGTATCAGACCCCAAGAGCTTCTCCTGGGCATTACACAACCTGCTACATAATTTGGTCCTTGAACACTAAGGTGCTCCAGTTTCCCTCCAGTGTATTTATTCCCTCCACCATTTTTTTTGTTTCCTGCAAACCCATTGCTTTGTATCTTCACTTTCGTTTCTCCTTCCTGTGTATTCCAAGTGCAACTTTTCCAAGCAACAGAATGGTACTGCCCATTTTCTCACACAGAAGTCCCTACACATTTTTCAGACTACTTTGATCCTTAAATTAAACAATGACACTCCTATTTATAAAGACTATTTCATCCTACTTGCCTAGCAATCCAGTGTTAAAGCTGAAAGCTCATAAGAGCACCTATTATTATCTATCACTGATCAGGACCACTGACCTACTCAATGCTCTGCTAATTCACTTTGGTTTTATTTCTCACCAGGGAATCTCCACCTGAGGTATCATCTACTTGCACTATTTAATTTCTCCTCCCAAACAGCTGTTCTAGGAGACTCCTTATTTTGTTTCAAGCTTTAAGATCTAAAGTCAGACCTTTTTAGTTGCCAAAGAAAAGAAATACTGAGATCTTTTTGTTGTTAAGGAAAAGATCTAGTAATTATCACTGCCAGATTTCAATAGCACTTTTTGTAGGTTTGTGGTAACAGTTAGATGCAAAAGACAGCTGCATTTCTCAAGATGCTTCACATCCACATATTTTCACTTAATGTGTTAACCAAGAGTTCAGTGCATTTATGTTGCAGGTACAAGTTTTAGGAAAGGACAGAAAAATACATAGATACTTGTCTCTCTTTATATCTGTGTACATGCACACTGCACTGAGTGCAAGAGATTCAGGAGTTACAAGTAAATGCCTCTTCTGGGTATTTACTTTAGTCCAACACAAGTTACTCACATCAATGAAGTCACAACTGGAATTTATAGTATTGCATTTGTTATAAAGCTAGTAGACCTACTCTTCTTAACCTATTGGTTAACTAAACTAATTAGTCCTAGACAGAGTAGCCATAACACACAGCTGAGGAACTGTACATCTCTGAAGATTTGTTCTCCAAAAATCAAAACAAGAAAAGCTTATAAAAGTTTCTAGAGACAATATTTAAAATTATTCTGGATATAATTAGTACATGTCTAGCTTTCAACCTACTGATGCACTCAGTCAATGCAATTCTTTCGCAAAGCTGAACAGCTCTTTCATACTACCTTGGGTAACTTCCGAGAACACAGTTCTGTTGTCAGGGAAAGGCAGCACTCTACAACAACAGACACTTCCAGCAGCACTTTGAGCAGCAGTTACTGCTTCAAGAAATATGTAAGACCAGGGAACTGCAGCAGTCGAAGACAACACATGTCATCTTTCTAGGCATCTTGCCTTAACTGTACTACCAAGACAAGTGGTGTTTTACATTTTAAAGAATTGTAGATTAAGTGACTGGGGATTTCTTTAGAAAAATTAGTGTCCTAACTGACCTTATTTACCACAATTGGCACAATACGTACCACCCAGCACAATGCAACCCCGAACCAGAGACTGAAACGCAGTAGTGCACAGACTCTTCAAGAATACAAATTGCCAGCAGGGAAAAGAAATAATCTCAAGGCTTGCATCATTTCACAGATGAGTTGCTTGAAGACAGGCTAGCCATTACATAAAGCAGCTGTGTTATCTGGCTTCTTCTTTCACCCATTTATAGACTCGAGTTGTTTTTCTAAATCAGTTGAAACCGTTATCCTCATTACAGGTTTTTGTTCAATATGCAAGGAACTTAGCTGTCGCAAAAAGCCACAAAGGCTTAGATTCTATGTCTGCCAATATTTTAGAGACATTGTTAAACTGGAAGGCTGCTATGGTTCTCCAGATATGTTATAATATTGGCTGGAATTCACCTCGTCAGGGAAAGGTCTGTCTTTGCAAACTAGCGCAGCCTTCCTTTTCTCAGAGCTGACAAACATGACTTCACTGTGCATCTTGATGCTAGTGGACAATGTAAGGAGCAAAGACTACTTGCAAAACAGAGAATCCAAGAGCAATGGAAAAGTAAACTTTCACACATCTAGTTTTTAGTGCCCACAAACAAGGGGCATGCTACATCATCACACAAGTAAAAAGCTTCACGAAAATCCTGCAAAATGTGAGGAATAAGTGTTGCCAGGTGTTTTTTCATTTGGCTGGGGTTTTTCAGCATGCCAGCATACAAAATGTAGGCAGAAACCTGCAGTTAAATATGAGCAAATGGGATTTAAACCACATTGTCAGACATGCACAGAAAAATCTCAGGTTAACAGGGATTTTTTTTAGTTCTTTAGTATTTCCTTCTTAATGACCTTTCACAAATAGAAGACCTGCTCATAGCTTTCCAACTGAAATACGCTTCTATTATTCTATTGAAATATTTATTCGTATCTCTGTACCAGTAATAACATACACACAGGTAGGGTTAGAAATATTTCTAAAAATCCCATAAAATTTAAGATTTAGGAGGAGACTTTGTATGTTTTAGACATTTTTCTGGGACTACCACAGACAATTGTGCCCTTAGACCTTTGCTTCTGCTCCATAATATCCTCTCAACCCTCCTTTCTCTTCCCCTTTGTTTAGGGGAGGTATGTTTCTTTTATTTAAATTCCATTGCTGTTCATACTCCATGATGTAGATGCTTTTAAAAAAAAAAAAAAAGGAAAAAGAACAATATAGTCTATCACACCACATAAGCCTTCACTTGGTCTTCTGGCCTGCCATCAATGCTGAATCAGCATTTCTAAATGTTTAAAAGCATCATATTCTTTTACAAAGGAGCTATGATAAAAGGACCCAGTAGCAGGTGGTTAGATGTTAGGTTTGAATAGTCAGTATTGTTCTCAATTCAAATCACAGAATGTCTGGAGTTGGAAGGGACCTCTGGAGATTATAGAGTCCAACCTCCCTCCCATAGCAGGACCAGCACAGAATCTAGGGCACGTCAAGTTAGACTAAGTTATAATAAAATGTTCTAATTTGTTGGCTTAGAAGCCCTCCTCCTCATGAACACTGTTACATTGCTTTAAAAAACAGTATCTTATGTATGAGAAAAATATTCTGCAAAATCCATTATTACTCCATAAAAGTCTCACACAGAGGTATTTACATAATGAACTGCAATTACTCACATTATATTTATCTAGAGAAGAATGAACCCATTGTGTGCAGTGAAACATATCTGTTCTGCACTAATACACGCACACTGTGAGTTACCTAGTGAAAGTACACATCAATCACAGGTTAACACTCCTCCTACACCCATATAATGCCATTTTCAGTTCATTAAAGAAAAACAGCTGCAGAATCTGCAGTTGTACCAGACTGTCAAGGCTCGGCAAGAGGTTAGGAAGAGATGTGCAGTGAGTTGCGAGTTGTTTGTTGTGTGCAGGGAAACTATTTTTATTTCAAGTGCTGAGCCAATGATCATAAACTGTAAAGATTATGCACACGCTGTAAACATGCCTTCACTGGAGCAGAACCCTTAGCTCCTAATAGGTATTATGATATACAAACAGCATGACGGTGCTAGTTGGAGTGGCAGTCTTCTAACACAGATAAAGTCCTGAGTCTGAACCCTGCCAAAAGAAATCTTATTTGCTGACACCACAAACTCGCATAGGTATTTTAAAATTTAATGAAAACTTGACAGTGAAAAGTCTGCTGCTCTTATTCAGTTCAAAGTTCACAGGCTAAGTAAGGTTGGGTGAACCTTTTTAGTGAGTGCAACTTCCAAAATGGCATACAAAATCTGTCAGCAAGCTGGACCTTGATTTGTGGATTAGAAGGAACTTCATCCATTTTTGCATGCATCTGAACATTGTCAGAGTTAGGTATGCACTTTGTACTCTACCTTGGAATTCTAATAGTACATTCATAAATAAAGGATCATTCACTAGGGACTACTTGCAGATCAGATGCAGCTTCCTCTGTACCACACCTTTGAGTCTTCCTCCTCAAAATAAAATAGAGATTATGAAACCTCTTCTTTTTGTCAGAATGACACTGCACTTAAAAGCTCCAATAAAACAACAATCAAGCCACTATTAAACAAAAAAGCAAGAACCAGATATGTTTATACTTTTGTAGCATTTTTTCATTCTGTTCTTGCTAACATTAATAAAGTATTATAAAGTATCATGAATTATCTTTATGATGACATGGTTGTTGCATGGTAACTGTGTGGGTATACAGCGGGTCTCCGCTGTGTTAAAACAAGAGCTTCTCACATTTCCTTTAATGACTATATCCAACGGCTATTGCAGCATTTCACAGCTGTAAGGCAGAGTCCATGCCCAGAGAGGCATGCTGTGGGACAGAGGAGGAGGGAAGAGGCAGATATAGATGTGAAGCACATGTTCTAGTCCAAAGCAAAGGTAAAGTTTAAGTAGCTGTAACCACAGAATGACAGAATCATTTAGGTTGGAAAAGACCTTTAAGATCATCAAGTCCAACCCTTAACCGAATTTTACCAGGTCCACTGTTAAACCAGACACCATATCTATATTACTTTTAAGGACCAACACTTGCCTCTCTACAACCTCATTTCAAGTAATTGTCAAGAGCAGTAAGGTCTCCCCTCAGCCTCCTTTTCTCCAGACTAACTAGCCCCAACTCCTTCAGCTGCTCCTAATAAGACTTGTTCTCAAGACCCTTCACCAGCTTCATTGCCCTTCTCTGCACCCACTCCAGCAGCTCAGTGTCCTTACACTGTGGTGCCCAAAACTGAACACAGTACTAAACACAAGTCTTTAAACTCAGAAACGTACATTGTTAGTTCTGTGCACATACGTATCAGTCAAAGCAAAACTAGAGAAATATTACTACAGCAACCACCTTGCCCCTTTTCAGTGTGCTTTATTTTCTCTTTCCATGCTCCCCACCAGAGCTGAGAAGTGTCAGTGGGTTGGGTCTCCTCAGCAAGCAGTGTGTTGAGCAGGTCCTTTCCCCAATTGTTTTCTACAATACTTTCTCATCAGCAAGGGCAGGAAGTCCACGTTCAGCTATGCTTTACCCATCTCTTTTCTCTATGATTCTGTATCTTCACTACATCAATTTGAGATATTAAAATATATTGAAATTACCTTCATAACATCCACTTGAGATTAACAGGAAAGTCAGTTTACTTAGCCCATAATCTACTGAACTACAATGTAAAATTCCAAATTAATTACATATTTCCTTCCTCCAATTGTACTAAACTTTCAGTGTGAGAGTTGATCTCCACAGGCAATTTCTGCATTCTGGAAGTATTGTCCAGCAGCAGACATTTAGATAGTATGTAAGTGGTCAAGCTGAAAAGCAGATGACATCTGGGAAGTGATAAGAAAGAGCTGTTCTAATTTTACCTGTGGCTTCAAAAAGTTATAACAGAGCAGAATCACCTCAAATCCAGGATCTGCAAACACAACAGAAACCGCTTCAAGGTGCTTAATGAAATAAAACTAGTAGTCTTCCCTTCTTTGCCTCAGCCACTCTTCTTTCAGGGATTAAGAGATTGTTTTAAAATAGATAAGTAATTATCTACCAAAAAAAGTTAACTTTTCATCTTAATACCTTAAATTTAAAACAAATTTTCCTCAGAAGGTAAATTGCAATTCTGTATAAGGAAAAATCAAGCTCACTTTTTCAACAATATTTTTTCACTTTCTTAATAAGTACTTACAGAAAACTCCAAAGCAAGTTCAACTTCCCAGTTAAATAAACTCATCTTCCCATATAGGAAAACCAACGCAGTGAGATACTATTGCATTTGACAAAGGGGTTTGTACTGTGCCAGTCAGCAGGGGCCGTGACTCAGTTTTATACTTTAAACCACAAGATGGACATTTCTGAAATAAAACATAAAAGTCAGGAGTCCAAATATTTTTATCTTACTGTAAATTAGAGAAAAATCTAAAGCAAGAACAATGAAGGACAACAGGAAAGAATTACATTCTACAATAACAGAATTTTGTCACAGTTGAAGGAAATAGGAGGTAGGATGCTCAAACAACAAACGTGCTGCCATGCACGTGCTGCCTGAGGGCAGACAAAACACCCGCCCCAACACCCACAAGAGGAACAGAGAGATCAGTTCTTCCCTCATGAGTAATGGGAAATATGGTTACTCTGGTGTATTTGCAACCAAGTCAGAGTGAAAACACAGTGAAAAGAAATAAAATGTATTTGAATAAGGTATATAAACAGGAAACTTCTGAAGTATTTGGACAACAGCTATTTGAATCAGATGAGATAAAGGTAGAGGTCCTACAAGAGGAACGGCAAAGTATATTTAGGAAGGACCAATTAAAAGCTTAGTTATAAATAGTAATTAAATACTTTTAAAGCTCCATCAAAACCAAGAAGCAGATCTTTTTTCAACTACTATGTCTTTATCCATAAAGGTGAAGGATATGATCCTGGCTGAGAAAAGCAGATGGGAAAGACAAACAGAATCCTCATCCCTTAAGGGGGTAAGTCTCCCAAGCACAAGGAGATACTACTTAAATGTCAATTAAAGGTGTGAATAGCTCAGCTTCCCACCCATGCCTCTTTTCTCCCCCAGTGGTTTTACTTTCAGCAGTTTAAATTCATGCCCGAGATGTTCTAGTTTATCACTACTCTCCCTTCCCAAACTATGCCTTTAGTGGAAGCTAATGGGAAAGGCAGACTTCCAGTAATTTACCACTTTCAAAGTGTTCCTCTCATTCTCTACAGTCTCATTCAGACCCACTCAATTACTGTCCATCTACAGGTTGATACAATGTAATTCTAGAAGTATTTGGTTGTTTATATCACATTCAACTGTGCAAACAGAGGAACTCAAACATGAATTTAAAACAGAAACAAACCACTGCTAAACATTTCCTAAAAGGATAAACAGAAAAAAAAAGTTGGGACTGCATCCCATCTTACAGTGCTATTGGCAGGCATGGCTGCCAAGAATATTGCAGTAAAAAAATTATTACCCCTGATCAGAAGGGAGATGTACATGAGCCCCCTGCAACTGAGAAACTGAAACGCTGGGTCACAAATGTTTGACTGCATTGTGTCACATGAAGTCCCAGAGCTTGCATAAAAGTTTCATGCTTACAGACACACAAAGTGAGTTTTTATGAAACAGCAACATACAATAAACAATCCCTTACAGTTTTATAAAATATAACAGCAAACTTGCAACAATACATGAAACTAATACACAACAGCAAGAACAAGTCGGGTTTTGCTGGGTTTTTGTTTATTTTATGACTAAAATTACACTTTAAGAATTGGACTGCAGCTAGAATGGAATAACTGCTCACTGCAATAAGAGCTGGAACTAATTCATTACTATGGATCTAAAATAACAGTAGAACAAAGCATGTGAGAATGGATACACAACTGCATATAAAAACTTTGCATAAAATGAAACTGCAGGCAGATATGTATTCTCAGCATCAGCAGGTGGCATTAGCAGAACATATTGAATGCATTTCTTCTTAGCTGAAGCCTTAGGCTCCTTTAAAAAAAAAATAAAAATTGGTGACTGTGTTAATTAAATTGTAAATTGGGAAACAGTGATACTAGTAATAGATATATGCCCACAGGAGGTGAATCAAATGTGTCAGTCTTTAAGGAACAGGCTGGTAAATCTTCAGATTGAGAAAAGCATATTAGTTATTAGTAGGAAATACACACTACTTTGTAGTTCTGATAGCTGAGTTCTTTCATGAGGGAATTATTCTAGAATGAGACTACAGAAAACACAGAATAATATACCATTTAAAAGTTAAATATGTGAACCAAGATGCTAGAAGGAGGAACAGTGCCAAATCAATACAAAGGTAGTTAGGGTAAAGTTATTAATGCTTAAAGCAGGAGTTCACAGTATTAAGAGGAATTATTAGTTAAAATTTGCAAAGCTTTGAAGCCACTGACTAAAAAGATCTGGGGTAAAACTTGCTGTTACCAGGTACCAATCCAAGCAAAAAACACATTACAGAAGTTACCTGAACCTTTTAACTTATTTCAGTTTTCCTACCCCATCACTATTCTTGTTCTGTGATGATTACTAAGGTATTAGTACAGCCACCCTGGACTTGACTAGAAAGACAACTTCTTATTTCCTCACATTACTTGTGATTTATTTCAAATTCTTTTGAGACTGAAGGCTAAAAATAGAACAAAAATGCATTCTTTGTAGTGTTTTCGCAGAACAGAATTCTAGATTTATCCTAAGCCCTCACATCACAGACCTGCATGTAATGCACAGATCAACTCCGCTTCTGCTGAACAAGAGGCTGGCATCTGTCAGCATTTCAACATTGAAGTAAATATCTGTTAAGTAACTTGCCTTATTTTTTACTACATCTTTTCTACACCACACAAATAACTCTGGTCTTCTTTTTGGTGAAAGCCTCAAACTTACAGCCATGCAACTGTGCATCCATTTTGCAGGAGACTTGGAGGAACTAGTAGCTAGGCAAAGCAATAGGAGCATGGTTTGATAGTGATCTGGCAAGAGCAGCACAGCAGCTCATGTCATTCCTGTGCTTGCAAGACAAGTTGAACTTGTTCAAATCCTGTTCATCTGGAAAAAATAACTGAGATTTCTCTGTTCTAGAATCAATATCAAGAGACAACTGGTTAGTCTATACTTGCCATCCAGAAATCCATTCCATCTGGCTAGCATTGCTGCTAGGCAAGCATGATGTTGTATCTTCAAATGTTGTACTATCATAAAAAAAAACCCTACTTATCTGGCAGCAAAAAGGATGGCTTTTATGTGCAGCATAGTTATAGTATATGGATGGGGGGATAAAAAGTTAGTTGGAGCCATTAAAGTGGCTAAATGAGTTTGAAGGGGGGATTCATGAGCAGGCAGATGAAGCATACAATGAGATCAGCTACAGTGTACATATCTGCACCTAGTGATGTGGCCCAGCATATTTACTTAGTTAAAATCATCCCTTAGAAGCGAGAGAAGTGTAAAAAAATGAAAACACACATTCCCACAACATTCCCACAAACTAACAAGCTATTCTACCAAATGACAGCAAAACCTGAATATTGGGGAGACAGATGGGGCATCTTCAGCTTTTAAGAAGTCCACAGACAGATCTGCAGAGCTAGGACTATCTCTGCCTGCTACACTGTTAGAAGGGATCTAGGGGTACTTGGTATCCTCCAGCAGCAGCAGCTCAGTGCCATGCTACACCAGGAACACATGTATGTGTGAAAAATCTCAAGGCATATTACTTAAAAAAATTGTAGCCTGTCTATATATGCAACTGCATGCTATAATTTTAAGTTATCATAAGAGAAAACAGAACTGCAAAAAATAACATATTATATATATCACTACTTTTCTGCTGTTGTGAACATAGTTTTAATTACAAACAGTTTCCTTCTTGAAGGCCTGATATGTAAAATAATTGTAGTTCAAAGCATGCAAATTCATGCAAGTTTTAAACATTTATTTCTTCAGTCCCTCAGGTTCTTCTGGGAGTAGCTGTTTCATTATCATGGCACGTGGTGCTAGCAACAGCATACTGTAACACTGCAAGTTTTAAGTACATTCTGAGACAAATTAAGGCATGTTTCCATTCTCATATGCCACATTTAAACAAAAAATATACACAATTATTCTGAGTGCCTGCTGCCATGTAGAAATGAGATATGAGAAAAATTTCTCTGTAGTAATTCACCTTGCAAAATAGATCTTGAATACATTAATAGCATTACTTAAAGCCTTCAAGGTTGACTAATTTTTACCACTTTCATGGTAATTTTAATGATTTCTCACTTCTATCAGAATTTAGTTCACTGTTAAGCTGCTGTTGTCTTCCACATACTCACAGGCATAAAGGATAAAATTACAAGACGGACATTATTCCTCAAGGATACACCACTACTATGAACAAGCAGGCCAGGCGGCAGTACAGTGTCTGAATGGCTAACATACATGGTGGGAGAAAATTTAAACAACAAGTGAATGGTGTAGGGTCAATAAGATGGCAACAGACACTCGACAGCAGCTTACTTGAAGGCTTCAACCCCCAAAGAATGTCCAGCGTGTCTATCTAGTTACATAGATTATTTTGTTATTGTCTCAGCAAAAGAGCTTCGAACAAAGAACACTTATTCTAGTACAGGTATCGCTGAGGTCACAAAGCTTGACCCCAATGGTCAAGTGAGTAGTAGCTTCAGGATTTTTTGTTACATTAGCAAGCTTTCTGCTTCAACCTCACACTCATGCTTTTTTTTTCCTTGGGAACAATGGCCAAGGGTGCTTGGCAGGGAGTTCTGGATGGTGTCTTACAGAACATAAATCAACATCAGCAAAAAGGTCAGAGTCACCACATGCCAAGGTCCAGAAATTTTCCATTTCACCGATGAGCTTCCTCTCACAACCCAAAAAGTAGTTTAAACCAGAGAAAACAAAGAAAAGGAATCTGCCAAATCACCATCTCAAATTATGATTTAAGCATTTCTGCAGTTATCCCTTTGCACTCTATGTGTATTTAGGGAAAAAAAACCCACCCCAGCACCAGAACAACAAAATCTCATGAGTCACCTAGTTGACCCTTAGTCCTCATTTAACATAACTGTTGTGATCTATGGGAATATCAAGTACAAAAATATTTTTGAGAAAGCTTCAATAGAAGAAAAGAGAATAGACTTAAGTACAAAGGTTGAGGAGGTACATCTTTGTCAGCTACAGTTTAAAATACTCATTACCTTGTAAATTACATCATGGATACTTGACACTTCTACCCTCATTCCAGCATTCTTATTCCCATGTCTGCAAACCAAATGCAGACAAAAGACACTTTTGCCAAATAAGCCCACCTGATTATGTCCTTTCTGCTACAGGACAAAAAAGATTGTATGTTTTATCTCAAGCTCCTGGCAAATTAAGGAAATCTAGATTTAAGTGCATTTTGACTAAAATTTAAAAAAAGGATATATTCAGAAAGGTTTATTCTAATTATGTTTCTTGAAGAAACAAGAGCACAAGTAGCCTCACAGGAAGAAGACTTCTGGAAAGAGATAACAATGCAACAAAATAGCCTGAATTTAAGGTATGATCCCCATAATTACCAAAACAAATACCTACTCCTCACTCAAAGAAGGTACACACAGCCTAGACAGGTAAGAGAAGAGGAGCAAGAGCTCTTGATAGTGGTATCACAGGTGTAAATAAAAGTAAAATCAAAGTAACTTTTGTGAGTGTTTGTATCCAAATAATATGAAAAACAACAAACTTACTTTTTCAGTAAACAGTAAGTTTCTGGTGATACTGCATTGCTTGAAAGTAAAACATATTGTAAGTCTTAGAAAACATCCACAGAATTTACAGAAAACAAATTAATAAAACAGTAATTTACAATTAAAATTCTCATGGTAGCTTAAGGGGCTTTTTAGCTTTCTCAGACGAGATTCTGAAATTTTGTTCAAGCACCTAGAAATAGAGTTAGACATCTGCTAGAATTTTCAAACACATATAACACTTCAGATGCCTTACTTGGTGAAAATTGACTACAATTGCTTTCCACTCAAAAACAGCAGACAGCATTTCACACCCAAGTAATAATTCTTCTTCAATCCACCTTAAGTGTTACATAAAAACAATAACAGGCTGTAAAGTCAATGTGCATTTCCAAAACAAAGCACTTTCATTGATAGCAGTCTATCTTCAAAACATATCTGAATAACATTAACCACAAACTGTACCAGCCAACACTAGCAGACATGTTTGTCTTGGGCATCCCGCACTCACATAAACCAGAAAAATACATTTTTTCAGTCTTATGTCTTTTAGACATGTAACTTTGAGTTAGTGTATGAGCCGTTTCCAGAGCATATATGATAGAATTACTAGATTACAAATTTGACTTACTGTAAAGCACATTAACAGGACCTACATCTGAGAAAGCACTGAAGATTAGATTGTTGATTTTATACTCTATTTTTGATTGGCAGTTTTACCAATTACATAATTAGTTTTAAAATTAACTTGTTTATAAAAGGTAGTTTATAATCCAAGAAATGTATCTTTTATAAATGTTATTATTTTGCTTTTTTAATCAAAGCTTTGTTTGGCAAGAAAACCTAACTTTGCCACTGAAATCCCTAGAGTCTTTTGTTTCCTAGCACATCATCATATACACTAGAAGTGCTCCCCAAATGCGAGAGTTATCCTATATATGCTCACTAGAGAATTTTTTTTTTTTTTAAATCCTAATGTATTTTCCAAAACAGTTGCCACTGATTATCATCAGATGCAGGTAGTGGAGCAGAAGACCCACTGCTCCAGAGATGACAGTTTCTAGGTCAGCATTTTCACTGAAAGGAGTTAAATGAGATCCAAATACCAGACAGCAGCTGTTTATACATTACACCAACCTGTACAGAAGTAGTGCATCCAACTTATTTATTACAGGATTACAATAAAGATGACAAGAAAACAATTGTGACTAGAGTTAACTAAATATTAGAATTTTGCACTGCTGAATATTTGGATCTTTAAATTAATTTGCTCATACTATCTTTTTCCTCCTTTTCTACCTCTTCACTGAAGACTAAAGGAAGATTAGAAAAATGAAGACTCCAAATATAAAAAGCAGACCTTGAATGCTCTATTATCACTTGGAAAATGGAATGTTGTATTCTGCTACAGAAGATAGCACTACAATTTTGAAAGGTCAGCTGCAAAGCTTGGCTTCAAAAACAACTCACAATCACAGCAGCAGAGAACAGAAATAACTCTTCCTGGGCCAGAGAACAAGCACAGGATCCTGGAAATTGTTTTCAGGCAAAACTGATGACAAATACCTCTTGGTGCAATCTTGCCCATCCTTAGTGGGACAGTATAAAGTCCTATTTCCCTGAAGACAGCAAGAACTAAGCAACAGGAAGCAGGTTCCTGCTCTTTGCCATGTTTCTCTCCTGACACCTCCTTGCCTTTACACACTCCACACCAACTCCTCTCCCCTGACAGCTGCAGGCTTCTAAAGCCGCTCAGCAGAAATGGGTTCCTCTGCCAATCAGTTTATACTGCTATTCTTTCTACACTCCAGCTTCCCCAATACTACTACTGACTTACTAATATTCTACCACGAAAAAAAATTAATATATAAAAACAGGTAGCCCTAAGGTGACTGAAGATTGTTTTGTTATGATAGTCTTCTGGAGCCAATAAAGATCTTCAGTAGCCCTCACAGACAACATAACGTTGCTCTACAGAACCACACATTCCCCACCCCTCCCTTTTATGTTTCTTTTAATGAAAGGATCAAAGCATTAAGTCATTTTTTCATGCCAACTAAACAGTCAAGGAACACTTTGAAACAATATTTTAATTATTTTTCCTCTTTTTTTTTCTCCCCTTCCCCATTAGGGTGAACCTTTCAAAAAAAGTGACATTCTGTAGCTTCATAACTCCAATTTTACAACAGGTGACACATCTCTGAAAGCAATGCTCTGATGCTTTATTTATAGACTTTACTCTCTTTCCATTTAACAAGAGACCTTGAATATATTTTCATATACCCAACATATATTTAGAAACTCTGAAGGCAGCATCCATTCATCAAAAACATGAACACTAAAGACAAGTGTTCAAATAAAAATCTGAAAGGCCATTTGTGGCTAGAGCTTAAGGCTGTCACAGAAAGAAGTATAACAAAATACCTCCATTAATGATTGCCTCACAAGCACTCTTAAGTTGAAAGCTTGTTACAAATGTTCTTTTCTCTAAAGGGAATTCAAACTACTGTGTAAAGGTGAATAAGAAGAGATGCAAAAAAAAAAAACAAACACCAAAACAAACAAACAAAACAAATTCCAAATGATTTAATTTCAGAATTCAAGAAACAGAGCACTTTGTTCAGCAACACAAAAGATACCATAATTTTCTCCTGAACCTGGTAACACAGAGAAAGCATCAGGAGCCAGAAAACTCAGTAATCACTGAGAATCTGCGTCATTAGAAAAGGCTTAGTGAATTGCTGTATTCTTAAAGTATGCTCATCACTGAAGATTTTTTTAACATATTTCAACATCCTCATTACAAATGAGCATTGAGATATAAACGAACACCCTTTCCATATGTAGAGTGACCATATTTTGAAACTTTGTTCCTTAATTTTAAATAGGACTACTAAATTAAAAAGCTACCAGAGGACACAAAACTGATAACTAATGTGTGCTGGCCATGTGACATGCCCTAACAGGCAAGAGCAAATCCAAAGTGAGCAGGGGAAGGAACAGACGTGCAGCAGAAGGCACAGCCCTTCACCCCTAAATAGTACCTGAAGTAGCACATGCTTCTAGTTGTTACAGAGCAACTGCAGCACTGAACAGCCTTCATTTCTCCATCCAAGTGGTGGCTTAGTGCCCCTTTCTAGATTAAGGAAAATTGGCTGAGATTTATTCTGAAGTGTTCCCCACAGCTGATATCACTAAAGAAACACCTGAATGAAGAACAACATATTTTGGAACATGAAAATATGCAGCTTCAGTAATCATGCAAAAGGATGTTGGAGCTGTTGAGTATATGCATTTTCAAAATAGAAACTTTAATAACATATACATTGTAATTGGTTTTAATAGCAACAGTTTACATTCCTATAGCACCTGGGGGAGGGGGGAATCTTTACAGTATCACAATTCCCTTTTTCAGGCAGAAATTTTTATCACCAGTTGGTAAACCTCAAAACTGAGGTGTAGCAATTCACATAAAATCAGAAATTCAGATTCTAAGATCAAGGAAGTGAAAATCCGGGAGTGCAAGAAGTACAGCTAGTGCTGCTCTCTCAAAAACCAAGCCACACTTCATTTCCTCCTATTTTCATTTATTCACATCTTCAGAAAGACTCTTCAAGTTTGCAGTGGAACTGCTAATTTAAGTGAAGTATTAAAGACCAATTAGTTTTCAATTCAAATTAAAGAGACCAATGATAATAATTACCATGTCCATATATTTCTGAACTATACTCATTTTGGAAAGAAGAAAAAAACAACAACTCAGACCTATTTAATCTGAGAAGAATCTCTACAGAGTACAAGACCAAGACAGGGATAAGAGGAGATAGAAGCTGAAACTGTAAGAGAAAAACAAGGTGAACATCCAATTGCCTTGGCTTAATTTTCTGTCTAAGTAATGGATAAAACATATCACTCCAATAATCTTGCTCCCCTAGCTCCTATACTGTATTTGGTTATCTAAGTTTTTTTTTTTAATTGCATCCATCAAGATGCAGGAATTTAAAAGCAGTTCTTCAATATAAGTGGTTTTCCTCCCTGTTTCCTCAGAGCAGATACAGGGTATGGTGGCCCAGTGCCTCCAGCACACAAAGACTGATGCTAATGGTACATCCAGTTCATTTAAACTGTTAATTCAGCTGCGTAAGGGAGGTCAGAAGGTCCCAGCTCTCGCATTAATATTGCCTGCACATTGAAGGTAGAAATCAGTAATGCATTCCAAGATGTCATCCAGTTTCCCAAGCTCCACCGTACACCTCAAATGAACTGGAAAAGTTTGGAACAGCACCCATTCCAATCAAAGAACAAATAGCTATTTATAGAACTAGTGACCTATAAACAACAGAAAAAATATAACATTTGGATATAATAGGATACTGGTATTTATAAAAAAATAGTATTTATTGATAATATTTATCCTGTCACTTTTGTGGATTACAGCAAAACAAGGACTTGAAAGCATAGGCTTCAAGAAGTCAACCATGAGCAAGTGATAGCTCAAAAAGCTGTTAGTCTAGAAATGGATATCTTATATCAGGCAAACATTGGAACAGTCTCCCAAGGGAAATGGTGGATTCCCCCACATTGGACTATTTTAAGTCTCAGCTTGATGGAGTGCTGAGGTGTCTAATATAAACTGTAGTATTACCTAGAAAGGTTTGATCAGATGATCCTTGAGGTCCTTTTCTACCTCGCATTCTACAATTCTATGAAAAAAGCCACCAAAAAGACAACCTGCATGATGCTACTGAAATAGAACACATGAAAATGCTTAGTGCATGTCAAGGTCAAATTCTTATCCCCAGTCACCTTAACACAAATTATACCGTTTAACTGCATTAAAAACAAAATATGCAAACAACAAAAAATATGGCTGGCTAAAAGGATGTTCCATTTCTTTGTCTTTGTGGTTTTGAGGAGCACAAGTTCAAAATACACACATGGAGCCAAAGAACAGAACACATGTAAATTCAAATCTTCACTCAGAATGATAGAAAGGGTGTCATTTCTCTGCTGTAAAAGTTCGAGCAGTATCAATACCCTGATATCAACGAAACTATAGTTATGGGTACTGCAAGAAACTGAGAATCCTGTTCCTCACCATGATATAAATTATGCTTATAATAATTTTTGAAATCCAAGTAAGTTGCACACACTAAACAAAAAATATGGGCTCATTGTGATAATGCCATAATAGAGACATTTACAGCATCTGCTATTGCATCTGTGTCAAGTGAACAGTCCACTGCACACATGGTGCTTACAAAATAAAACCTCCTCATAACTAGCTGCATTGCTTAGTATTTGATTTCAGCACTGTCATCCTTTCCAAGGAGATAACATAGAACAGTACGATGATTGTTTTGGGGGTTTTTTTCTTGTCTTATACCAGCCATTTTAAGTTTAGGTCTTCTAACTCTATCTTCTTTAGTTCTCACAGGTCTTGCATAATGCAACTTATACCAAGCTTAATTTGCTATAAAATTGTAGCTTTCACATATTAACCAATCATATAATTATGTGGAACTCAAAAAAATAATCAGTTTCTGAGGAAACACAGGCCTGTTATTCTTTCTCATACCATATAGTATGTAAACTATAATTAGGAATATTAAGTAGACTTGATATTAATAATGTAATGTTGCATACGTAACAGAATTCTAAAAAATTATAAATATCAGCAGCTATGGGACGTTTAAAATAACATTTTGTAGTTACTGGCCATTGCTCCCTTCCTCCCATTACAAGTGATTTCTAGTACACAGGTTGATTAACTAAACAGAAAACACATCCACGCTGACACTTGCAGGTTTAGTTTTACATATTACTGTATTTGATCTTCTCATATTAGTTTCAAGAAATCTCCAGTATATTTGAAGACATACCTTAATTTTTTTACCACCTTCCTTTATCTGATTCCTTTTTTAGATATCTTTGCTAAGGAATTACATCTCAGTTTTTATTCAGAGAACTCTAACAAGCACTGTAGAGCAGAGATATCTATCCCCAACAAAGTGTGTGGATGAGTCTCTCTCTCACACACAGGTCTATTAAGTCTATGCAGGCCACTAGCATCGCAAGACCTTTTTAAAAACGCACACAGAGAAAAATGAAGCTAGCTACATGCAAGGTCTCCAAAATGTTATTTATAATACAGGAAAAATCTGCAATACCTAGGCAAATTGATAATGCTGGTTGCCAAACAAACATTTTCCACATGACTCCCAGTAACAGCTCAGCTTTTAGGAGTGACAAGAACATATTGTAACCTTTTTAACCTACTTTCTTTTCAAAGGAGAGTACAGCCCATAACACTTTTTCCCTCCTGCCCTTTAAGAAAAAAAAAAAATCTTATTTTTTCAGCTCTGCTTAGTGTTGGTCCATAGAACTTCACTTATTAAAAAAGGAAAAAAGATTGAAGTGTGTTTTATAGGAAGCAAAAAATTGGAAGCAACGGAATAAAACTAGTAAGTCATTTCTGCACCTCGAAAAGCACTATCCTTCTGCACTTTGAGATGTTTCATGAAAAAGCTAGCTAATGGCTCCACTACTCCAGGACTTGCTGTGTTATTTTTAAATATAAAAATTAAGCCTATTAAGTTACGATTCATTATTGATATTTCCCGTTTTCTTTTCAAACAAAAAAAATTCCTTCAACAAGACAGCTCACCATACTTTTCAGCACACACAGAAATATTCAAGCCCTGTAGTAGGACAAAAGTACTTACTACTTCATAACTGAAAAGTCAGTGATACCTGTGCTTTACAGGTTTCCAGAATCACAAGCACCGGAGAACATCCTTAGAAAAAGGGGACTTGATAAATTCTCCATTACAATCACCCAAGAAAATCCATAGGTTTGAATTATATTATCAAATCTAGTTCTTAGAATGTCTGGTTGTGCTCCATATGGGCTTTCATCTACTATTTTAGATATGTACATCACAATTGATTTCTGGCTAAGTAGTCAAACTTTCTTTCCCGAGTAGGAGAATGTCTATTAAAAAAAGATGATATTTCAAAAAAGCATGAAAGATCCTGAAAGCTGATGAATACTACACATGTATCCGATGCTCCTAGAGATAAGTATCACCTTTGTGCTTTACTGATCACTACAAATAATGTTTTCTTTTTATCAGACTCAACTGTTTTACAGTTTATGTTCCACTGCAACTGAGTACGGAACTCCAGTATAATAGAAACATGTCAACAAACTACACAGAGAATGCAAAAAAACCCCAAACATAGGCAATAGGCAGGAAATTACTTAATTTTAAATGAACACTAAAGCCATTTATCAGTACCACTTGTCTAACCACCAGGGAAAAGGAAAAGCTGCAAGTAGGACAGGAGTCAGAGTAGCAAAGAAAAGTTGGTATCATTCACCACAGATACAGCTTTCAAAGCTAGAATGAACAGAGTCAAAACCAGATTCTAGATTGAAATTAGGAGACATATTACTAGAAGCTATGCTAAACAAAGAAATAACATACTATGAGTTATGTAGAAGAACAATGAACAAAGCTTTGAGGACTATACAGCCAGATTCACCAAAGATAAAACTAAGTACTTGAAAAGATTATCTAATATCAACAAAGCGATAAAATCAAGAGACACATCCACTTTTCATTTTAGGTGAAAATACAGTGATGAAGAAGGGTAAAAATAAAGATAAGTCTTGACTTGCACTATTTAAATATAGTCTATGCTTATTTTGGCACCACTGACAGGCTTTTTTAAAACAACCCTGATCTTAAAGGGATCTTTCATTTCTAAGAGATGAAATTTTATCTATACATATTCATTTAAATTAGCTTGAATAATTTTCTCTTTAGAGCTTACATAGAAAAAATTAAGGTAAATTAGAAAATATCGATGTTTCACAATTAAAAGGAGAGGTAAGTAGATACAGAAGCACATCAGCTGCAAGGTTTGTCAAGAACATCGATTTCCAAGTCAGGTGAAAGCTTTTTCTGCTCCACAAAGCAGCAGGTATTCTCTGATTCCAGAAACTTGCCCATAATCCTTCAAGGACCTTCTACACAGGCATACGGAGTACTGCTACTGCCCCAGAGATTGTGTCTCAAAATTGCTGTTATGTCAGCTGCTTTATAAAGTGACTACTGAAGCCAGTAAGTGACAGCACAACCACCTTCATATAGACAGCAACTATACTATAGTGCTCCTGGTAGGAGAAAGCTAATTTTTTACCCATGCTACATTTAAGGGAGGAAGTCTACAGGCTTTAGAGAATCTAACTGGAACATTCTAAGTTACCAAAGCAAATCCACAAGTTGTATTTGTCAAATAACTCGCTCCTTTTTGTTTCTTTATAGGTCCCTTCCAACTGAAATTATTCTCTGATTCAATGATAAATACATACTAGAGTTCCACTGGTAGTTTCACTTTACCATAGCCTATACTAGAGCTTTTTTCCCCCAAAATTGCTACAATATGAAATTATTACATTTATGAAAAAGAACAAGTTATATTATAAAATTATATTTTTACTAGCACAGACATTTATAAGCACTTGTACATAGCAGCTACAAAGTTCATGTACTCAAAAAGTCTTCAAGATTTCATCAGTAGCTTAATTGTTTAATAGAAATGGACACTTACATTAGTGAATTAAAAATATTCATACTTTTATTTCTATTCTTACTAAGTCGTGCATGTTATAGCCTTCTCTGTACCATGCATTACTGTCCTGGCAGAAATGCCAGTACATGGAATTTGTTTTGCTGATATTAAGACAGTGACATATGTTGGCATGTGCTCCTAAAGTAATGTTCATATTTAAAGAAATCATACTTTTCCTATTTGCCTCCCCCTCCACCACCTTCCAAGTAATTCTCTCATTTTGTAGAAATGAGAGATGACAACACAAGGGCTAGGGAAAACAGGACAAAGCCAGCATCACTTCTTAAAATCACATAACCCGCATATGTATGCATTTAATTGATCTGACATACTAAAAGCAGATATATGTAAATTCAGTCACCATCAGTATCATCTGCCCACAGATTTTTATTTTAAGACTGCATAAGACATACAGAGCATGTCTGCAAACTCACTGCTGTTGGCTCAGTGGCCAGTCCCGAGTTCTGCAGCTGTCAGCTGCAGCAATCTGAATCAGTCTGCAGCAAGCAGATTGTAATTTAGTCCCCAAGAGAACTGGGCAAGGGATGCCAAAAGTAAGTCATTTTTATCTAAGGACTGGAGTAAAATGCCAGGCATAAGCAAGATGTTATTAGATCATCTTTGTTTTCAAATCTTTGTCCAGTCTTTATTGCTCAGTAAGTGAATCACAGCTTTGTTCTGACGAAGCTTTAAGTTCTATTTAACTTCATATTTCCTCCAGCAACCCAAAGTAAAATTTTTGTAGATACCAAGGTCACTAGACCATCTGAAGCAAAGACACTAGTAGATGAGACAGGATGATTCAGCAGTACAAGGAGTTAGAGGATAATAACGGAACATAACAATAATGCAGCTATCCAGGATGAATTACCACCTCAGTAGAACCCAAACTAGAATAGATCTTTCTAGGAAGACATAATTAGCACCCAGGGAGGGTGGGGGAGAGGGAGAAGCAGCTTACTGTACCAACTGAATCGGATGGCATCTGATGAACTTGAAATTAACGCTATACCATTAAAACTTTCTAACACTTGGATATGCCTATGTCAGAGTGTAAACTTAAGAAACATCACAAAAATGAGTGAAAAATTCTTCTCTCCATACTGGTGGTCTTGTAAACAAAAAAAAAAAAAACACAATCTAACTTCAGTTCTTAAATCTTAACAGTTACACATTCCATCAAGATGCCTCTGTGCAAAAGCACTTGTCACTAATTGCAAGATATTATTTTCAAATCAGAACTCCAAGGAAGTAACTACATAACCACCTGGATGGGAACCTAGACCTTCAGAGCAAACATACCATATGAAAGATTTGGAAAGAAAGAATTAAAAGGTCTCACAGGTAATTTTAGAGTCCAGAAGGGCATTGACTGCTAAGGCAGAGAATAAACACTTACATGATTCAGCAGGAAAGTTATAGGTAGGAGACGAAGGACAGGATATCCTCATGGGGATTCTGATCTAAGCCAAACAGCTTTTGAAGAGTGTGAAAGTTTAATGCTGGGCTGGCAATTAAACAAATGACAGATGCTCTCTCTTAACCCTTCCCCTTCTGAGAAAGGGAAAGGAAAGACACTTAGGGATTGTATCCCACTTTAATGAAAACAATAACGATGAAAAAGAAAATAACAAAATATATTCAAATATATACAAAACCATTATCATACTCCCCTCCCAATAACTCTCGAGTCATCACTGAGGCTGCAGGGCAGGCCCTGGAAAAGACCCAGAGTAGGCTCCTGGACTCAGTGACAGATGGCAACTGGATTCAGGAATGCAGGGATCCAGGATCAAAAGCAGAAGAACAGATGGAGTCATCTCAGGACTCCAGACATGAACTAAGAGAACTTGACCCTCATGATCCCTCAGGAATACTTTGTTTGGTCAATTTTGGGTCACCTGTCCCATCCTCTCCTCCCCACAAGAGGATCACAGGTGTCACCCCTTTTCCTTTAATTTCTAGTGCTTTATGAAACTAAGCAATTAGATCCAGTTCCCATGAAGTGCCAGCAGACAGAAATATATGATGTAGATGGAAAATCTCATGTGGTTAATAAAAAATGCAAAAAGTCGGAAGGGTTGCATCATCAGCCTTCATGCTCCTCTAATAACCTCTTTAAAAGTCTGATGTGAAGCACATGCCCACAGTTAAGGAATAATAAGGTGTGGAGCGCAACATAAACTACCAAGATAGCCCATCCAAACAGGCAGAGTATTTATACCAGCATGAGCAGCATCTCAACACCAGCCCAAGAGCAAAGAACTGTTTAGCTGAGACCTAGCTCTGCATCAATAAGCCTACAGTGCTCCCTGTAAAAAAATTGACTAACAACAGGTTGGGACACTCAGCACTGTACTTTATGCAGCATAGGCCTACCCCAGGACTGTCAGTCTGAAATAAGGGCTTTTCAAATTACAGCTCCCTGCTGGACAAGTGCCTGAAAAGTTGAACACAAAAGTTAGCCACAACTAAAAAACACCAAGGCCAGGGGAAAGCGGGAGAGGAGTTGTTGTCTATGGAGTAACATCTGCCTTGTGGCTAGTGACAAGTCTCTACTTCTATGTACTTTTAAAGTCTCAGAATGTTTCCACATGCTCCATCTTGTCACCAATTTTGCACTTCAGTTCTGCATAAATGCAAATAATTAGCATTATAAACAGCACTTAGGCCGTGATGCATTACTGGAGACTTCTTATAACACACAACAACTCCCGTCTGCTCAATGTAGGAAGAAAAATTTCTGTACCAGAAAGGAAATAATAGGGGACAAAGGTTATTAACCTCTCTTCTAACTTGCTCACACTACAATATAATCCTCCTATCAAGAGATAACAGATTTCTCCTTTTTTTTTTCTTTTTTTTATATTGTTGAGGTTTAACTTTATAGGAACACAAAAATGAGACAAAAAGCTTATTTGCTCTTCCTAGTATGAAGTAGCACATCTCTGAAGCATTTTTAGTGCTCAATGTCTGAATTACTAGACAGTGGTAAGCAGACACTTAAAGCAATGTGAACAGCAGGTGATACTACCATGTGCACGATTATAAGCAGAAACTACTGAGGGCTGCGTGGTAACTCAGACAAGTTTTAGTCAGGTTTAAGTTCTTCAGACATTTCTGTTATGCATGATAATGGTACAAATAAGAAACATTTTTTGGTACAAGTTTGTGGGGAAATAATGGGTACAACACATTTCTATGCTGTTCCAAAATATATTAGAGATGGTAAAATACATCAAGTCACATGTTAAGATAGACAAATAAAATATGTTTTACTAGAAGAATTTGCATAGCAGTAGATACTTCAGAAAACTATTCTACTTTAAAGAATTATGCTAGTAATTCAAATATCATTCAGTATGTTCAAGCATGAAAACACAAGCTGGCTATCCAATTATGATTATATTGCCAGGATACTGAAGGCTGAAATATGTGCACTAAAATTGTTTCCTATCACTGTGGACAGATGACACAACAGCTTTAAGACCTATTGCATTCCAGTGAAAACATTTGGAAGTGAGCTACAAACAGTCTTCCACATTAAGCATACCTTGCCCAACAATAAGTTAAAGATACAGTTTAATATACCAAGATTGTTTGAAACAGCAACTGGAGACTTCATGCAAATATGAACAGACATATTGTTCTGTTTTTCAGTAATTACTATATTAGAAGTTCTTGTTTTTACAGCAAAAGTTATTCACTTATTATTCACATTTAATGAAACAAAAGACTCCTTGATGAATAACAAATGGGTCTACCAGTTTTCAGTTTAAAATTTTAAACCCAAAAGATTCGGAAATTTTAAAAAAGGGAGAAGGAGAGAAAAGGTATGAAAACCTGAGACAGATCCACCAAAGCCAGGTTGAACAGAAGTCAGGCAGAGTGCACACTCAAACAATAGATGAGAATAGGAACCTGTACTCACCCACATGCAGGCCACATGTATCCTCTTACAAATCACAAAAATACCTCCTTTTCACACAGTAAGAAGGCTCAACAGGACAAACTCCGACCACTCAGCACCACACTCTACTTTCTCTGTTCTCCAGCTTTTCCCTCCCCTACATCACCTTCACCATAACCACCATCATCTCTTATTACCTGGGCTGTTGTTTCTAGAGCACCTGAACCTAATGGGAAGATTGGTCCCAGCTGGGGACCACTCAGTGAGGGCCCCATGTGGGGCTATCAGTTTTTAAAGCAACCACAGAGAATTTGTTAGAAGATCTTTATTAGCTTATACTTTTATAGGGTCATTTATTACAAATTTTATTTCTGCAATTCATCCTGTAAGGTGAACTTGAACTTAATTTAAGTTTCTCTCTACTAAGTGAATGGGCTATTGTGAATAGCTTAGAAATAACCTATTAACCTTCAGGAATTACTGGATCCATGACCAACAACAACAAAGAATTTTTCTTCTTAAAATAGTTTTTATTATGATGTTTACTTTAGGTGAAAATTTTATAATAGTAATTTGTTTTACTACTCTTGAGAGGTACAATGTACTGAAATGTACTGAAAAATTAGAGGATTCCTATTTATTTACAGGCAGAAAAGATCTTTACCTCTAACAGAAGAGGCAGCTGAAGCACTTTGGGGGCATCAAAATACATTATCTCTACCATTATCACTGATTTGTGTTGGTCCCTAGGCACTACTGTAATGAATTTAAGTAATCTCAGCTCAAGAATGTGGATTACTTCAACACATGCTGCTGGTAATAGGATGTGTTGAAAATGCATAATAGATACAATAAACTGAGTAAAGTAAACATTTTTCAGTTGCAGTTGTTCTAATTAAAATATCTGAAGCCACTATTGCTGTATGCCAGCACAGAACCCTATGTCTAAACACCCAATGCACTTTTCCTAGTATTTCCACAGTGTTCAGCTCTCATGACTTAAATAAAAAACCTTGGCAGGCAACATGTGCAAATTAAACAACTTTACAAGTTGCCTAAGTAAGAAGGATGCTTTTACATGGGTATGTTACCCTAAATCTTTCATAATTCTATTCTTAGTATTACTGCATTAAAACAAGCTTTCCTTATTGTATTAGTGAATGCTGGTCTCCTTAGAGCATAAATGTTTTATTTGGTTCTGAAGCTTACTGTAAAAGAAATGCAGGAGTTAACTAGTTTTTTTAGACCTAGCAAGATGCATGCCTAAGAGGAAAAAGTCAGAGAACAAGCACCTTATCAAAGCCACTGCTATGACCCTTAGTGAAACAAGGCTCAGTCTCCCAAATGCAACTGCCAGAATCATTGAAGCAAGACTTTAAACATCAAAAAGTATTTGTATCTATCAGCCTGATCTACTGAAAGATGTCCCTGCTTATTGCAGGGATGTTGACTAGATGATCATTAAAGGTCCTTTTCAACTCAAACCATTCTATGATTCTATTATATACTTGAATATTTCAACTGGCATCCCCAAGAGTTATTTGGAGTTATTAAGGTCTGAGAGTATTCTCTGTTTCTTCCTTGTTCTCCTTTTGTTTCCCCAATCAACCAAATACAATTCAAAATTATGTCTATCTCTATAGACATAATGGCTATCTTAAAATGAGTATATATTATTGTTTACAGCTTAGTCCTTGGTAAGACACAGAGGAAAAAGAAATCACGTATGTACCCAACAGAGTGCCAGAACAAAAAGCCCTTTAGTAATTTTAAAACTTCATATCACTTAAGATACATCCGTAAGCATAATTCCATGAGGCAAACTAAGCAGATAAGGTGGGTTAGTGAGGTTACATGGATATGCAGTCTGAAACCTCATACTTGGAATATGCTCCACCTAATAGATAATTCTACATAGAAAAGCCTTAATTGAAGCTATGGAGCTGCTTGGGCAAAAAGGCTGGCATTTGCACTTCAAACGTAGCTAAGGAAGCAGAGATTTCATGCAGTTGTTATCCCTGGCTATTGTTGATTGCTCTGTGCAATGTGACTGTTTATTCCAATTGGGGTGGGAAGGGAGCAGGAATAATTAATTAGTTGCTCACACCCTTGCCTTTCGAAGGTACTCAGACTTCCAGTGTTCTCTTTAGTTTTGGCTCTTTTCATGAACAAGTGTTTTATCTTTTCTATATGTGTTCAAGCATTTAAGTCTCTTTTGGTGCTTCAGTTCATGGCCTCTGTATGTGCTTGCAAGGCACAGACGTAAGAGATAATATTAATTTACATCTATAAGATCCAGAAAAGGAAATAGCTATTCAATGCAAAAAAATACTAACATTCATTATTATATGTCAGTTTTAGAAATCTCCCTCTCCCACATGGTTACAGCTAATGGTAAAATTTTAAGAATAACAAAGAACTACAAACATGCTGGTTGAATTGAACTTCAGCAATCCCAGATCAACTCCACTCAACATAGTCGTATGTATTTTTCCCAAATGCCTTTACTATATATTGGAATAAGCATTGAGAGGATTATTTATGATGTGACCAGAATAGAAATCACTAAACTATTCAGCTCTAGTACTGTTTGAATGTGTACTGGGTTTCCTGCTAAATTCCTCAGGGCAAAAAGATGCACAGATGGGAACTATCTCTGTACAAAGGAATGCATTAGGAAAGGAAAATCTGATTAAATTACAGTTAGTTTCACCCACTTCATGAAACACAAGACACCTATAATATCAGTGGTGGTAAGTTAAAACTCTTATTGGAAAATATTTATAAAAATATTATATTCAGATACTTTTATATAAACATGGGCAAAAGATTTGACCAAGACAGAGATAGACAGATGAGAGAGGGATTGATCTGACCCAGATGAAGGGGGTGCACATACAATGCCAGGTCATTCTCAGATCCTTAAACAATGTTGTGTTTTGTTCCTCAGGATATAACACAGGCTGTAGCATGAGAAGCCTACACCTACCAAATGACATAGGAGAGAAGGCAAAGACAGAAGCTAATGAAAACGTAAATGCACATATTTCTTCTTCTCTTTCTCTCCAGAAAAACTTTTTCTCAATGATCCTGGAAATACATCATTCTTTTTTAATGAGTTTTAATTCTGGTTTAATTTCTGCATCTGGCCAATGCATAGCAGTAAAGGCATTTGCATTTGTATCCAAAACTCTCTAAGGAATAAATGATAACTTATATGGGAGTGGAGTCAACCAGATCTGAAGAATCATACCAGCTTTCATTTCATAATTTCTATAAACTCTAGACTCTGAAGCTAAGACATGCCAAAGGTACCCCAGATAAGTGATGCAAAAAAACCTGGTATTTTTTATTCAATAAATAATAGAACTAAATTTTATACTCATTTCACTTCTCTTTTTTCACACTTAAAACTAAAACCCTGCACCAAAACACAGCTAAATGGACATTGGTATGTTTTACTGCTTACCACCCATGCGATTGGAAACGAAGATTACATTAGCAAAGGTATAGAGCATTGTCTTCACTGAAATAATTAAAATAAAAAAAAAAATTGCTTAGATGGTCTTGAAGGACTCGGGGACTAGGATGCATTTAGCACAAATGTCTTCAGCTGGTTTGCAAATGTGGTGTTGGTAAGAGGTGCCAGCTGGGAAAAGAAGTTTTTTGTACTGTGAGTAAACTAGCATCTCTCCAGCCAGAAGCAAGTTGCAGAGAGATTTCCCTTGGCTCCTGGTGACCCCAAGTGTCCTAAACTAAAGGAATACATAGGAGGTATTTAAAGACAAACACCTTCCTCCACTTAGAAAGCAAAGCTACAAAGTCTCTCTTTCAGTTACACAGCTTACCTGTTTGCAAAAAAAAAAATTTAAAAAAAAATCCTGAAACAAAACTGCAGTTTTCCATTTGTGCACTGTGGAGTCAAGACTTCATTTCAAATTCTTGTCATCAAATTAGGCAAAATAGGGATTTATATCTATGGACATCACAACTGTGCTTTAATTGTGGGACTGTTCAGGAGACACACGTATCCAAAGCACGCTCAGAGCAAGCCTATGAGACTGATTTACAGTGCCAGACAGGCCAGGAAAAAACTCACAGCCAAAAGGACCATCTAAGATCATCTCTCCTAGGTCTTTGAAGCAGCACAGATATATTAACATCCTGCAAGTAATTTGTCTTGGTAAAGAGTTCAGATTATTACCTTAGTAAGGGAAGCTAAAAATTGACTCTGTCCCTCTCTATTAATAGTTATCAGCCTGTTTGGGGTTCCCTGCATTATATTCCACTGCTCAGTGTAGATATACCTTTATGCTGATATTAATACCCTACTACTATGAAGTTTCTTGGGAGCAAGATCCTACAACAGTGTTGAATACCTACTGTTTCATGTTTATAGGACAGTAAAACACACATGCAATAAACAGCATTAAGCTTTTGGACAAGCACAAAGAGAGGACTATAGGTGGAAGCTACTTTGTATCTGTCTGCATTTAAATGCATGAACCCCTGTGACAGACTTCAGACGAGTGGTGCAGCAGTGTGTTCCAGGTTCGGTCCAAGACACCTGAAATAATTTGAAAGTAACAGCCATTGGATCTAATAATGCAAAACCAGCTTGGAAAATGTGAACATTTATTGACAAGGTTCCTTTTTGTCAAGTCCTTCAGTACTTCTGAATGTCCCAGACTTAAAAAGCCATTACTAGGATCTATAGCTACTCTTTGTGATGTGCTTTCTGCCACTAATTTATCATCTTCTATTTCACTATAAAACCTTCACTATAGTGATATTTCAAGTAGCATTAAATCAAGGCATTCGACCTCAGCAAATAATTTTATTATAGTTTTAGATGTCTTAGAAAGATTATCCACCCTCCTTACTGCTAATTTCTTAATACTGAACTCATTTCTAATTTTAGACTTACAGAGCTATAGAACTTCCCCAGAAAACAAAGTATCTTAAGTCTTTCCAACATCCAGTCTCTCTCCTTTTCCTTCTCCTCTGTCCCTGAGGATTTTGACTAGCATAAGAAAGATATTCTCTATTCAAATTGACCTTGTTCTATTTCATTGCTTAGCAATGTGTCATTCATTGCTTAACAGCCACACAGATTTACATCCCTCAAAACAAACAAAATAAAAATAAAAAGAAGAAAGAAAAAAATGCACACAGGGAACAGCTTCATTTTAGTTTTAGGTTTGAACAAAACAGTAAATTAGTTTTGAACCTGTGCATAAATTCTTTGATGAGAATTAAACAAAAGTCTCTTCCATCTTAAACAGAAGAATTCACTTACACTGAAGAGAGCATTTTACATTTTTCACAAAAATAAAATACTAGATCCTTGATCCTAAGTGCCTAAACAATGGCCCTGCAACATGATGTTGTCTTAAACAACAACGAAAAAAAATCAAGGAAAATGTTTATAATATATTTGGACTTTTCAAAACCTGAATTTTCACTACTATGGAATATTTTTTGTGATAATATGTCATAATATCGCACTTTGAAATTGCAAAGTCTGTGTTTTTTAGACTGAAAGTGTGAGTGCAGTTACGCCTGCTGTCTTGCTTCCTTGTGTCCGTATGTAAATGTTCCAAGGCTAGTGTTTATATAGTTTGGGGAAATAACTCATTTTGAAATCTGGAAAGTCTCATAATCTCTGTGGAATTAAGTATTTTAGTAAGATATACTGCAGCAGCTGAGCTTATATTCATTGGTAGCAGCTAGTCCCTGAATTCACCACACGTCTGCATAGCAACAGCTTTCCCATTAACACCCAGTCAAGGAGAGCTGTGAGTCTGAATTACTCTTGTCACATGACAAGACACTTGTAAGGTTTACAGTTCCTTGCTTTCAGTCGTCACCATCTAGGCACCTTTATTGTTGTCTGTACTATTTGCCTGGAAGCAATAGAATTCTACAATATATGAAAGTTGTTTCTATGTGTGTGAATACAAGCTTGCAAAAGAAACCTCAAGGTGCTCATCAGAGCAAATGTGCAACTTTGCAAAGCACTGTAGCAGTTCTTGGGGCTGCTCTGCCCTGCAGAGATGTGCACATTTGTCCTAGATGCAGTAGAATCAAGTAGGAACAAGTGGGATCAGTCAAGGGAGCAAATCCAAGCAGACTCCATCAAATTCCTACATTAAAGCACTTTCCCAGTAACACCTTCACCTGTCTGACAACAGATCATATGAGCTAGTCAATACATATCTTGTTACAGTCTTTCAGGGGATACTGGATGCCATTTATGCTGGACATCATCAAAAAGCCCACAGATAGAATCCTTTTCACGCCATATAGAGCCATATATCTGTTGAACTGTATCTATTTAATCATCCTAGGACATCCATAGTTATCCCAGTAGCTTCATGTATTTCCCTATGGATAAAAACCCTCATTAGAAGGAAAATTCCTTTAGTAATATGGCAAATTTATCAATTGTTTCTAAATCAAACATTCAAGCTAGTCAGAAAAAAAAAGTAGCTATACTGTTGAAAAGATCTAGTAACTTATTCAGACATATTTCAGATGCCTCCTTGGATATCTCAGTGTGTTCTGTGTGCAGGTGTAGAGGGCTACATAAACACACACACACTTACGTGTATTAATTGCATCTCCAGGAATTCAGAATTCCACATGAGTTATTTAAACAATACAGTCTTATAGTAGCTTGAGAAATAATACTGCCAGAATATAGGTAATGGTGGGATAGAAATTTCCTTTCTCCATTGGAAATCTTTTGAGAAAGATTTAAATCAATATGAATAAATTCTCATGTGTAGAGTATCAATGTGAATTGTTTTTAAGCTAGATCTACAATTAATTAGATTATGCTAATATTAAGCAAAAACCTTTTTTGAAGTATGTCAGTTTTATTTTCTAAGGTTTGCTTTAGCCATCTCTGCATTCCTGGCATATTAAAATACTATAAAATCAAAAGTCCACATTATTAAAAAAAAAATCCAAAACAACACTTAAGGGGAAAATCATCTAACCATCATGATCAGAACACAAATATATTCAGCCAAATCTGTTTTCCTACAGCAGACCTTTCAAGAAGAACATTTTTGTCATTTGCATGCAGCCATTGTCATTCCTCACTTGTAAACTCTAATTTTACTTAAGCAGATGTCAGAAATGTACAAGATTTAACATAACCTGTATGTCAACTTAGAAGTGACCATAAGCACGAAGTAACTGAGTGGAAGCCAAAATCCAGCATACACAACCACATGTTCTGATTCAATTTTCAATATACTCAACTTTTTATTTTTATGAGCTATTTTGGGGAATCAATAGCGATGTTGAATTCTTCTGTAAATTGTTTCCAATAATTTTAACATAGAGTTGTTGCTTTGTTTTTTGCAAACTTTTAAACATTATATGTAAAACCTAGTAGCACTTATATACCAATTAATGGCTTTCTCTACTGTCAATTCCAGTATTTCAAACTTGCATTTTGCTTCAGTCTGCTATCCACTGCTGTGTTTTCACTCTCAGTATTTATGCTCTGCTTTTGAGTGCATTTCAAATTGTTTGCTTCACAGACATATTACCTTCCAGAGGCAGAAAGTCCATTGTCACTAATGTCAGCTCTCTTTTTAGTTTTCCAGAGTTATTATTCACCATAGCTGCTTCCTGTAATGCTCTTTCCTTAATGGATAAGGGAACAAGGGGTTGAAGTTCATTTAATTGTTCCAAACTTTCTTTTGATTACCTATCCTTTCACTAGCATGTAGTAAAAGCCAGTGTATTTAATAGGAATAGGCCTCCAAGCACCATTGACCCACTGAAAATAGTACTGTGGATGAGCCTGTGAGTGGATGACTACAAAATACTTCCTTTTCCTGAGACATCATACATGACAACTTTTATTTAATTCCTTTTACTTTTTGTCCCTGAGCAAGGGACAGAGTATATCAAATACCCTGTTATTCTCACCTCATTTTTTATTTCATCTCTAATGCTGGAAGATGTGTCTGAATAAGAAGAAATTTGATTTTGGAAGTTCATCTGATGTTAAAGTATATCAAAATATCCAGGGGCCATATATCTGAGCTGTACTCCTCATCTATCCATTTAAAGCAAAACTTGTATCGAGTAGCTACATTTATCTTCCAGGAATAAGGATATTCATAGATACTAAGAAGAAATAACCTGTCTTCCATGGTCAAAATCAGTCAGATGGGTTAAAAAGACCCAGGACAGACATATTTTGATGATGAATTTGGGTACAAATAGTGCCACAGAGACCAGAAGCATGAGTAAAGATATGAGTTCTGTCATGATCACTAAAGAGTGCAGCAAGATAGTGCCAGCAGCCTATGATACTACAAAAGATTCCTTGTCCAGATATTTAAGTCTATATTTAATACTATGTTTATATAGTATTATTTATCAATATTCAATATTTTAAGACCAAAAATAGGTTCATACTGTTTATTCACTTCAGAAAGCATTTATATGTTATAGTGAATTAATTAGCTGCGGATTTTATCTCCTCAGAAAATGATGACAATGTATCACAAGTGTAAGATGAACATAAAAAACAAGAAAGGAAAAGGTCACTTGTCTCTCCATCTCCTGACTCACCATTCCTTTTCTCATGTAGTCAGCCTGTTTTTCCCTAATATACAAAATGCTGCATCTATAAATTTTCTCCAAGGTATATCAGGTTGCATCACTACAAAAAAAATTCATCTTGGATGATCTGAATATTTTAGGAGACTGTATTATTTTAAGAACAATTATTTCTGATCAAAAACACTCACCACAAAAGATTAGTGTAATTACAGTAAGAGGTTAGGTACTGAAAAAGCAAAGAAATATTAATATATTGCAGGTTTGCAGGGGATGTACTCAGCAAAATTAAGTAATAATACATTAATCTACATAGGTTACTTATGTAAAGAACCTCCATTTTCTAACAAATTTCCTATGCTCTTTGGCAAGGTTTCAGTACGTGTGGCTGTTTCACAACTACAAGGAGAAAAATGCAACCAAATACTGAAGTGATTAACAGAAAATGCATTCAAGTATTTTAAAAACTGTACAGGAAAATATATTTTTGGGGGACAAAGGGGGGGGGATCTCCATATGTTGTGCTCACAATATTTTTAAATATAATTTTTCCATTATTTCTATTTTCCCATTACCTTCCAACTTACACACAGCTGCCTGCTCTAAAGATACATCAAATTAGTATCCTCTCAGTTCACACAAATAGCTGAAGAAACAGCTATTAAAGACAAAAACAATAATATCTTTTCCCATTGCGGTGCAGTTACTCATTGAAAAATGTAAGCATTGAGGACAATAGGATGAAGCAGTCAACAGAAGTAAGGAATTCACAACCTGGTCCTAAGTAATGGGTACCCAGTTTCTAAAACCTCCTTGAGTTGTGGCTCAGAAACTCACTATGAATTCTGCAACTATCCAACATGCAGAGAGAATTTTTCCATAAAATATGTAATTTCCACATCAGTTCTAATTTTTTTAATGGCCATTGCTCTGTGAATACTCACAGAACCCTCGTTAACCTCTCAAAGCTTTCTTTCAAGAACCATTAAACTAATTAAATTCAGAAAGGATTTTCTGTGTATCATATTTTGTTTGATTCCAAAATCTTGGTAAAAAAAAAATAATCTAGAAAAGAGTCTGCATGCCAATAAATGGATACAAACTAGTCTAGCATTACAGTGTCTAATATTCTGTTACTAAAATATGGAACCACAAGAATGATTAACATGTTCACTGTTTGCAGAAGAACAATAATAGTATTAAAGCAGTAAATTATGGAGTCTGAACTATCATTTCATTGTTAGATTAAGCAGATTACAGCCAAAAGGGCAAGTCCAGTCCTCACCACTATTCAACACTACATGCTTCTATCTCAATCTATACCTGGTGCAAAGATTAGATATTATATGACCCTGTGACATGTCAGATCTACTTGCTATTTTCACAAATGATACACCTGTGGCCACATGATCGCCAGTGTGGATGCAAGGGAAACAGTGGGAATATACAGATAAGGACAAGTTTTGGATCTGCTCAGTCTCTAACTCTGTGACAAATCTGGCCCATCAGAGCAAAATGAACTACAGCAAAAGTTTTCATTAAACATTCACACTTAACAATGTAGTATTTTCCAACAGAGCAGTTTTTTATGAGATAATTCCTACCCAGGTCTACTTCTGTGTGAACTCAAACTGACATTTATTCCATTTAGCTCAGCTTACATCCGAGTTCATAAATATTCAGTGTGGGGCTCTTAGAGAGCATCTGGATTTAAACACCTGGTCATCTAAGTACATGAATTTCAGTTACAAAATTCAAAACTGTGTAACAAGTTCATTAGTAGCTTGTCATTCCTAACATTTAACAAAGCTCAACAGAAAAATGTACATGTGCCAAATAAATAAATAAAATAAAAATTGTATATATTATAGGACTTAAAGCTAAAAGTCCAAGTTCTCCAAACTCTGACACCTTAAACCTTAAACCAATTTCTGGTGCCAATACCATGGGAATAGTTTCCATTGCTTCAGATTGTCTGACTGATATTCAACCTGCTGAAAATCAGGCCAGTTATATTTAGGCACCAGTTTATAACTCGGAATCTCAAATCTTCCCAATTGAAAATTTACCTCAATATCCACAGGAATCCACTCCATACTCTTGGCAACTATTAAAACAACTAGAGAATTGGAAATTTCAATCTTCATCTACTTTCAATATCCTAAGGACATATTTTCCACCATAAGTATAAGAAACATTGCAGATAATAGGACTTTGGCTTTTCTTCTAGCATTGATCATATGGATATTTTATTATTTTTCCATACGCTTTGAAATACATATGTTTAGCAAATAAATTAAAAAACCCCACATGGTAAGAGATAAAAAATGTGCACAACAAAAGGAAAAGAAAACCAAGCAGAAAAGAATGTGTTCTGGTTTTACATCATCAGACATCTTCAATCATCAAATCAGGTCACTGTAGCTCAAATATAAGTCTTTCAGAATACAGAATTCTAAGAATCATAGAATTACTAAGGTTGAAAAGACCTCTAAGATCAAGTCCAACCATCAGCCCAACACCACGATGACAACTAAACCATGTCTACATGTTGTTTGAACACCTGCAGGGATGGTGGCTCCACCACTTACTTGGGCAGCCTGTATAAAGCATATTTGACATACCCCTTTAGGATTTATTTCTCTTGAACGTTAAATTTGTTTTAGAAGTGATATGCAATGCCTCATCCTCTCTTAAAATTGAGATGAAGGATTATATATATTTTCAAGTCTGGGTTAACTTGGAATCAGTGGTAATTACTTCAAATTCACAGCAATATATAATGAGCATCCCCTTAGACATGTCCAGTACAAAGGGCACTAGAGAATACAGGGAACCTGCAATTGCTTGATATTTTGCAGAATACAGTGATGCTCAGGATTTTACTGATGTTTTATCCCCTTTTTTTAAAATTCTAGACTAAAAAAATTGCTGACATACAGGAAAGTGAATGCAAACAAAAATATATGTGGCAAATATTTTTTATTAAATAAAAGGCTCAGCCATGAAGCTTGATAATAAAACCTAGTGTATTATTCAGCACTGAAGTTTCTAAAATTATAATGAGATGGTTCATGAACATTCTCATTATGTTAATCCACATTCCTTAAGAACATTCAAGAGCTGAATCTGACAAAACCCATTTGTGGCTAAGCAACAGTTTCTGCACTCACATACCTGAAGCACACGTTAGTTCTGAAAAATGCTTTGTTCCTAATCTTTTGGGCTGTTCTTCACTGGACATGCAAAGCTCAGTCTTGTATAATTTGACTGAGTCAAAAAGGCAAACCATGAAAAGTTTAGGTCCTATACAACCCTAATGGGAAATATGTAATGAAATTCTATTCAGATGGCCAAGCAGGTGAAGTGATCATTTATTCTTTTTTGCAAAATTCAGACATAGTTTTAAATGCACTGTGCTTAGCACTTAATGATTAAACTATCAGCAATAGCAACTTTATTACATGACCTTAGGTATGATTTCTTTGACAAAGTCAACATACTGTGTTTTGTTTTACTTTTGCTGAAATTTGAAGACATTTCTTTTTGTGATTTTCAAAGGGACAACACTGATACTTATTTTGTAATATATTTTTTACTAATTGTTTGAATACTGAACAAAGAGTTTGTGGGAAACGACTCTTCTTCTTTCCCACATAAGTCTAAACAAAATGCCTTTTAAGTTGGCAAAGGCCTCCTGCTTCGGGACCCTGCTGTAGCTGCCTGCGAGAGGAGGGCACCCACAGTCGCGGCTGCTGCTGCTGCTGCCGCTGGGAAGAAGCCGCCGGAGGGGAACTACCTCGCTGCGGAGAGAACATCCTGAGGGCAAAGTACTTTTTACATTACCTCCCTGAAGGGCACAGTACTTTTGCATTACTTCCATGATATATCCCTGGTAGCCATTTGTCATTTTTACACTTTTCCTAAACCTCATCCCTCAGTTTCTGTTAACCCTTAATAAACCTGTTAATTCATAAAATAAACGTTGGTCTCAGTAGCAATTTGTGAGCATGGTGAGGGTGGTATTCTAACCTCCACCCTAAAATACGGTTCTGCAGCGGCCGTTCCTCTGTGAGAGGCAAGCACCCCATGTGAGCCCTTGGTCTTATTCAACAAGCCCTCCACACTGGGGGGGGAAGTCAGGGAAGCACCTGACATCGGTAGCCTCTGTGTCGGCATCAGCTTGCGACAGAGTTTAAAGAAAAATTCTAGTATTACAAAAAAATCATTCTTATTGGAACCTCATGATTCATTAGTCTTGTAGCATGATTTGCAAACCTTAATTAAAGTTGGCATTAAAATGGCTCTTGTAAGCTGGAAGCAGAGTCTTTCCTTGTGCAGTTTGCAACGTTCCAACTAACATATATAAATATTTCTTAAAACTCCACACAACTTTTCTCCCCTACAGCAAATCCAAAAAGAGGATATGAAAATCTCATGGAACAACATATTTACATTTTTAATCTCCTCACTAGAAATATGGAAATTTTATGCTTAGCAAATACAAACACACTTTCATGGAAAATAAATAAATATATATTTTCCATTCACTGAAGCATTTCAAAGTGTTTATTATAATTTGTTTTCAATTAATCAGTGTCTTGGGAGTATAATTATAAGATATAATCCAGTACTTTTTAAAAAATTGAGAAATGTGTTATGTCATAATTATAATCTAAAAAGGTATTAAAATCAGATTGAATAACTAATAAAACTTAGTGGTAGAGATGAATTCTGTATATCTAGGTATTAAAATTTTGTAAAATATGTCATAGCTTTATGACAAAAATAATCTGAACCAAATTTTTAAAATGTTGTGACTTTAAAGTCAGTAAATATTGTATTTCTTTATAATGATGTAAGTATGTTTCTCAAGAATTATCAGTAGATTAGGATCCTATACTAAAAGATGCTGAGAGAAGATGCCAAAGAATGGCTCTTTCCCTGAGAAGGTGTTGAAGGCAGTGCAATCATGACTGTAAAGTTGAAAGTTATTCAGTACTTCTACTTAAGCCATCCATACCATAGAGAGAGTAAGGATAAAGCAAACAACTGTAAAAGAGCAGCAAGCACTGAAGTGAAAATAAAGCTGTTTCACTTTCTGTTATAATTAACAGCCATGTTACTATCCCAAATTTTCTTACATCTGACATACATTTTCAAGCACCAACAATTCAGAAAATATTCCATTCTCATAACATGTCTTTTACTAATTAGTTAACAAAACAGGACTAGTATGAGGTAGGAATAATGCCTGTCCATAAAATTCTTCTAAGAGTATGTAATATGGGGCTTAATTACATGATCTTCTATCACATTGTGGCTCAGGCTCTATCTAATTTTTTTTTTTTTTCTCTTGCTACACACAGTTCTGCAAACCTGTATTTATTTTGCTGTGCCTCACTACCTCTGTGTTTCCTTTGGGTTTAGCTAGCAGAGTGATACATCATCTGCAACATGAAAAGCTCAACGGAGCCCCCAGGCATTTATAAATTTGGCCTCATAGTGCCTAAGGAAAGTTATGTATCAGTATACCCATTGGTAGGAAGGTACTTGAAGACAGAATGATTGAAAATCAAATGCTCTAAAGCAAATAGTCAAAGTGAAAGGAGATTTTATATACTTATACATATATATATATACCCACAAATATATGAGTAAATCTGAAAAATCAAGACCATTGATATGTGATATTATATTGTTATAAACATGATTTACAGTAATGGTATGGAAGAGTCCAACAAATGGATGAGTACATTTGAAACAAATGTAAAAAAACTGCACAGGTATGCCTTCAGCCTTTGGGATTCATTTTTAAAACAGTCTTAGTACCAAATTTAAAATTAAATCTAGTTCATGACTCTTAAGCATATGGAAGACTGTCACAGTAGCTAGCAGATCTTATTTTTAAATTACAGTAACAATATGACAACTTTAAGAAATCTGAGTTTTCACATCCTTTGTATTTTAATATGGGAGTTTCAAAAGTGAGCATGGTGGGACAGTAAATTAATATCAACAAAATGCTTAATAATTTGCTATCTCTGAAGGCAAGTGACATTTTTGATAGTATTTGGTGAACATAAATTGAACTGACCTTGGAAGAAACCTTAATGTCCTCATGTGCATAAACCAGTGAGGAGCTATCTATATGCAGTTTCACACCTCATGAACTTTTACACATTATTCATCTGAATCAGAGATCCAAATACAAAATCTGGCACTTGGGACACCATGTGGAATTCTGATATTCCTTGGCAAATATAGGGTCCTGAAATAAATGGCTATGTTTAAATGATTTACAGATGTAGGGGTAAGATAGTAGGGGAGAGGGCTATTTTCATTTTTTTATTCCAGCTGCATGTCTGAAGTATAGATAATCGTTGTTCTGCCTAAATGGTGTTTCAAAACACCACATTTGAGAGAGCACATGGCATGGAAACTGATTACACAAAACATGAGTGGAGACTGCAGAATTTCCTAGCATCTGGCACACTCAGTTAAATGAAGAGCATGTCATATGCTGGCTTTTCAACTGTGGCATGTCACCTACAGTCTGCAGTGCTCCAGCATGGGTGAAACGACACAGCTGATGTGCCAGTACCTGACATACCTTTAATTTCACATGCCATGCATAAGTGCATCCCCCACCGTGACATGTTGCAGGGCCATATTTTCCAGGGGATGTTACATTGTTTTGCTGGACTATTTGCTCTAATTTGAAGTCACAATTAGCATTTGAGGAAAAATGTTAGCCAAGCTGTTTGGATCACACACTTCAACTGCAAACTGTTTTTTACCTTCTTGTAATGCTAAGCATTATTGTTTCTGTCCTTTATTTTATGTCCAGGAGATTAATGTGTTTTCTGACTTGAGCTATCCAAAGCATGATAGAAACCTCTATGTACGTATTTTTGGCAGAAGTCAAAACCAAAATAAAATGGTAAAATATGCTATATATTCAATATACAGAAATCACAAAATATGTGGTTTAACAAATATTATAAAAATTTCAAGTAATATGTTGTTTTCATACACAAATGACAAAACCTACAGAACAAGACTGCTTAAAAAAGCTACAGCAACAGCACAACTACCAAAGACAGGTAGTGTCATCAGTGTAATTTCTGAGATATTCTTTCATGTTATGTCATTCAAATGGTAAAATTGCAAAGTTAGTAACAAACACATAGTTGAAACACAGTTCTGAAACAGTCTTTGACAGGGCTCTTCATAAAATGAAAAAGCAAAGATCTATATAACTCTGCTCTGAAACTTTAGATATGTTATGCTAATAAAGGAAGTTATTCTCTTTAGGAACTTCCTTCCTTAAATATGACATGCCCGTATGCCTGTCTTTGCATCTCTTGTTGGAAGAGTATTTTGCATCTTTATTTGAGAAGGATTGTTAAATACTGACCACTTGATTAGCAAATATTCCAGCTAGGTGATGGCTTTATTTTTATAAATAGGCAATATATAACAATTTTCTTTTTCTAAATAATGTTTTTTTAAATATAAAATATTTAAAATATATATAATTTAAATTCTACTAGAAGCACTCTTTGAGAAGCAATGGAAAATTAAAATTGAGAGGCTAAGTTCAACATAAGGAAATAGTCATAGAGGCTTTAACACTGACCTGCAATACACCTCAGCCATTGTCTGGATGTACCTATCACATGGTAATTCTGTGCCTAGTTAGCCTTTGGTCTTGCTGCTAAAACAGATATGTAATTTGCCTGTTCTAAAGAAAGATCAGTAATCAAAAAGATTTTATCTGTTTGCCACATTGGGGATCAATACCACCAACACAGTTAATATGTGACAGTCTGGTAAACCATTGTCCAACTCAGGCCAAAGTAAAAGCAGCTGAATTATTGTAAACCCTGTATCCTTTTGCCCCTTCAACAATTCCATAGTCACTATCACTATTCTGACACAGTAGTGGGGAAGCTAACAAATCCCTCCAGTGCTGATACGCCATCTATTCAAATTCTAGGTCACACAAAGCATGTACCTAGCCTTTTCCATGTACGTGTAGCCCTCTTGTTTTTGCAAACTTCTAATATACTCAAAAATGGACTCTAAACTATAGATCTCCTATATTAATGAATATTTATTTTCAAAATTTAGTGGAGGAACAAGTAAATTATTGTCATGATCTAAGCCTTAAAAAAAAAACTGAAAGGAAGAAGAAAGAAAAACAGAAAAAAAAAATCATTACTACTTTTTCAGAGAACAAATGTTATTGAATCATCAATAAACGCATAAACACAGTGTGATCAGTCGGCAAAGTATACACTCAGAACTACCAGAGAAAATAGCTTTGAAATAAAACAGAGCTCCAAAAACTAGATAAAAGAATGTAAACGAAACCTATTATTTTTATTCTGATTTACCCACCTGACTCAGTGCCATAATTTTCCAGGTAAGACAGAAAAACAAGAGAAAAGCTTGAATATCTTTTTCCTTTACTCTCTTTCGCAGTGAAGAAATGGCTGAAGAAAACATGAGAATCTGAAAGGGTACATTTTCCATTATGATTGTAAAAACTGTGATGTACTATAAAGCCTGACACCTTTTAGCTGTGTTCAAATTTGTGATGTTATTTAAAAAATGAATAATTTATGAAGAATTATAAAATTAAAATGCTTCCCACAACTCCCCTAATGATTTCAGGCAAGTATCTTAACTGCAAATCCCTTGCTCTTTATCTCCTATTAACTCTTTCCAGTGGAATGAGCAGCTGTCTACACTGGGTTGTACATAACACTAGGCATGATTAGCCTTGAAGTTAAATTCATAGACTGGGACATTTCTATCACAATGACAATCATGCAGAAAAAACCCAGAAATATATTAATTATTTTCCTATAATTTTAATTGAAACTATCATGCCTTTGACACAGTATAGATTGCATATACAATAAAAATGCTAACCAATCTGTGTACCACAGGAGTACACCATAAATACTTCACAAACACTGGCTGAAGAGTGGGCTGGCTGCACGTTCATTGGTCTAGTCTCTTCACATAAATCATAGCTGTCCAAAGTCTAATCGGATTTACACTGGTTGCCAAAGTTCCCAAAGGCTTCTGCATTAGCCAGTTTGGCAGTTTTATAAGGAAGGCCCAACCACACACTGTACAGCCTCCAGGGAGAATCCTTATGTTGAGCACATCCCTCCATGGCCAATTAAACTGGCTTGAGAGTCACCTTGCTCTGTTGGCATGGTGCAAAGCACCTGCAGTGCAGCTGAGGACTAGGGCCAAGGTGTTGTCAGTTTTGATCCTAAGGTTGGGGAATGCTCCTTTAGAGAAATTTTAAAGTTACTTTCACAGCTCATTGCAAAAGCACCACGCACATAACCTTCCCATAAAATAAAATCCTTCCGCATGGTAAAAGCTGCAAATGAAAACGTTCTCTCCTCAACACAGCAGCTTCCATAGCAAGCAAAACAGGACTGCAAAACATTACGGTTATGGGTGTTGACTGGGGAAATTTTTAAAAGAAGCCTCAGAAAATATTATGTATTTCTTTTGTAGTTATAACAGATGAGAAGTTATTTAGAAAGCTCTTTATTTTAGGAAGTATGTTAAGGTTTATGCTGCTGGCAAAAATTCTATGTTTATTAAATATTTGTGATATTATTCAGTACAGCATTTTTACTGCCATACTATACAACGACAATCATCTATAAAATCCTGACTAACCATCAGCAGCTGTTGAAGAACTTGCTGGAGTTGCAAACCAACCTTTCTGAGAAGTTTGAACTACAAGCTGAGAAAGCTGAAATATAAAGAGTAAATGGAAGTAATGAATAAAGACTTGCAGCTGACTTCTCAGTGCTTTCAGAAACTGAAGATTCAAAATCTAAACACCATAGTCACCTGTAACCTCAAGAACCTTATGAGAACATTACATAAATTTGGAAGTTCACTAAAAAGACTTGAGGAAGCACCTGTTTAAATAGTGACACAAGAATTTCACATTAATTGTGAAATACAAGCAAGAAGTATTATATGCAAAATTCTTTTTTAATGAATATTTAAGTATATATCCACCTATGTGTATGCATGGATGTGTATATATTTATATTTAAATGCAAAGCCTTTTTGGTAAGGTCATTTTTTACCTGAAGCAGAGCTATTTCCACCACGGAGTATAGATAGTTGCATTGCACATTTTCTATGCACGTGCATAGGCACAATTCTCCTTGGCTTCAGTAAGACTGTGCTTAGGATCTGTATTGGCTAATTAGTTACAATCAGGAAGCTGTGTGAATGTCTACTATGGATTTAATTAAATCAGATTGCAGAGATTTTCTTTGAAGCATATTTTTAACACATGCTCTGCAGCAAAGTTTGATGTTGTGGTAAATATCTTAACACCAACGCATTTCTGTGGACCATGAGTCTTTTGAAGTGCTAGAACTATACCAGATACATTCATGAGTCCTGTACCAATTTCACAACTGAAGGATCTTCCTTTGTACTGAATCATGCCCTCACTTGTATTAAAAATTTGGTCTATTTATTAAAACTAAAGTTAATTTCTTTGACATGTTGGTAACATTTTCTTATGCGTAATATACATTCATTTTCGGTCATATACTTATGGTAAGAAGAGGCTTAGTCAAAAGCAGAGAATATCAGAAGTGGACTAATTTGAGAAGTTTAATAGCATTAGGACTCTGGAATTCAAAGCCAGATCATCGCTTTGCCTTGAGAAGAGAGCAAAGACAAGTCTGCATGCACCCACATTTACTTTTGATAGTGTCCTTTCTTGAATGGAAATGAACAGTATTTCTTTATACAAGTGGACTCCTAGGGATAAATGTCTCAGATCTTAATAACCCAGGCAAAGGGTATATTGACAGAATGATTCATGATTGCCACAATGCAGTAATAGAAATTAATGCTAATGAACTAAGATACCTTGTAGGGTAACGCAGTATGTGCCAAGAGTTTGCCTTCTGATGCAAATATCATTAATTCTTACAGCATATTAATCTTGTTCTTTTGTTTTAAAAAATACACCACTTAGATGTGGACATACTAAAATGAAAATTTTCTCCTCTTTTTTATTATTCTAAATAATACTCAGAACAAGGTAACATGGACATACACAAAGAAAAAGAGCATTTCTTTATCTAAATCCAGGTATTGTTTTCTGTAGCTGAACTAGTTTCATTGATACAGTTTCATTTGCTGAGTCAGGAAAATTCCATCCAATTAAAAAAAGACAATGTTTTATATCCACTATTTAATAATACATGGAAACACAGGAAAAAACACTGTTAGTCATACTGTGATGAACCATCATCCAATCAAGAAGTTTCTTACAGTCTTTCTCTCCCCTGGGCTCTAAGCTTCCCAGGGGAGTGAATGAGATTTTGAGATCTTGTATGATGTCAAGAACAAAATCAGCATGGAGTAAAAACAGTTCATCTTTCTTGTTGTAACTTCATGGCACAAAACAAAAAAACAAAAACAACAACAAAAAGCCATTTATTCTAAAAAAGGAGAGAACTGAATCTCCACATTGTGGATTCAGTAACTTACACTCATTTGTATTTAGCACAGGGTCCTCTATTAACAGAAACATTTTCTATTTAAATGAATGTAGGGCAAAATAAAATCTTGATTCCCTTATATTTCAAATAGGAGATTATATGGATCAGTTGTGAGTACTCATGTAGAAGCAAAAGAGCTCAGACTTGAGGTTATTCCTAGCTATACAACAGTCTTTCTGAGGACTTTGAGTGAACCTTTCTGCTTTTATGCTTCAGCTTTCCTATCTGCCAAATGGGAATAAAAAATGTTCTTCAGATATATTTCCATATTTTTAGAAAATACTGTGTGTATGAAATGTCATAACACACTGTGGGTGAACTAACAAATCGTACACCAAGTTTAATAAGTACAGCCATATTAAAAGCCTGAAATAAAACAAATATATGAAGGTAGGTTACAAGTGACAGATTTCACATTCAGTGTGTCTCCTGGGCTATCCAGGAGACTGACTATGGGCAGAGAAGCATTTGCAAAAAAAGACATGCTTCAACTAATTCCAGTGGAGTTGAATGCAAGGGCCAGAAAGTGAATGATGATACTAATGGCAATATTTTATTTCCTTATTGATTCCTTTGGAGAGACCACAAATGACAGTGTCTTTAAAAAAGAAGTTGGAAACATGCAGCTGCAGAACAGGGTGGAAACAAGCATGGTGTATCCACTGTAGATCACAACTCACTATAAATCCATCTATTTAGCAATTAGATACTGCAGCCTAAGCTTTCTGTTAAAAAGGGCACTGTACTGAATCTAATAATTATTCTCACACAGGCCAATACATAGCACATAGAGAAAAGAATGTCTCAGGAACCAATCATCAAAGGCTTTTCAATGGCACACAACAGCGCCATCAGTCACATCCCTCAGTGTATTTTTAATTAATATATTCCATACTCTCCTGGGGAAAATGAATACCAATGCTTAGCTGAAAACTGCTTTTTCTTCTTACAGGAAACCACAAGAGTAATTGTTTGGGTACAAACGTTACTGAAACACATGGAGGCATGTTTTGATATAAACAAGCATATTTTCTTCCATGTTCTCTCTCCTAATCAATAAAATTTACAAAAGGAAACAGAACTGCTTGCTGGCCTGCATGGCAAAAGCAGCAAGAAGGTAACTGAATCAATAGGGAAATTACTTTGAACAAAGAAAGTGATTTATAAACTGTATTTTACTATCCTTGCAAAAATAATTAAAAACACATGATGTACAGTTGTAAAAGAGAGAGTTCTACATTTCTTAGCACCAACTCCATTGTAACTTCCACTGAACCACAGCAACACCTCTATACCTTAGATTTGTACTTGCAATAGAGAGGGGGGGAAATTACAGAAGTTAATAAGCAGTAGATTGCCTTTTGATTAGTAAAGAAACTTATTAAAATCAGTCAGTGAGGGATGAGGAAAATGCCGACATCAGTAATCTGCCCTTCTTCCTGTGTGGCTGTCAGAAGTTAGAGAGAGCATCCATTTCATCGTTGATAATTTTTTTAAACATGAAACCCCAGATAAAAACTGTAGATGAATAAGCTAATGATTCCCGCTGAACTGAAAGATTCCTTTGCTCAGCATTAGTGTTCCAAAACTTTCAATAGAGAACCCCTTCCAACCCAAACTATTTTATGATTCCATGAATACCCATTCAAGGGTTTCTGAGTTTAAAAGCCCCAAGAAAGACTTCCCTCAAATATAAAACCAACACTGTTACTCAGTTGCACCCCTACTGCTACGAGATACTTAACAGCTAGACAGATGTATAAAACAAAACTGGAAGATCTATAGAGGCAGTTAAAAAATGTTCCACTCCACATTAAGAAAAAAACCCTACATTAAATATTTTTTTACATGTCAATGATTTTACTACTTTTTTGTTGTTGTTGACACTGCTCTCACCTGGTTGACCTCTCAGGACATACAATACCACTACCACCACAATGTACCATTAATATTGCTATGAATTTTTAAGACTATAGAACAGCAGATCCCATTCTACACACTCACCTATGACCCACTTTGGCACACTCAGTTTGTCACAGCAGCAGCCTAGGAAATACTTTGAAATTTTCAACAGATTTTTTCATTGAATAACAAGTAGGAGTGAAAGCACAGAATGTTGTCAAGGACTGAATATGGATTCTTAGACTACCACAAAAATGCTGTTTTAGTCTATCACATGCTATAGTTTTTCATTCTCTTAGGTCTTTAATGAGCTCAATTCAACTATAGATGAGTGTAAAAAGAAATCCCAAAAAAACATCTAGTATTGACATGAAGACATCAAGACATGTAATGCTTTACTTCCCTTGGAGATGTTTTCCCTATGCTTCTTGGCCATATTGGAGTCTTGCATGGGCTCTTTTGTCCAGAAATCGTACACAGGTGAGATTCTCAAGGTGCAGTTAGGGTTATAACTGCATTAAGAGGCCCACCAGGATACAGCTTCCTGCTTTAGTCACATGGTTGGAGGGACTCCCAGGTGGGAAATATTTCACTAACTGTGAAACACATTAGATCAACAGTAATCCAAATGGTATGGCTGATACTCAAATGAAAACTATCTCAAAGGTCTGTAAGAATTGCACAATGTTTGGCAGCTATGATTAAATTATACTTCTTCTGATTATCAGAATTATTGGTCAGATAAAATGGATTACAACATGTATCTTCTCACCATGCAGACGTGTTTTGGTTTCATCTCATCTCCACAAAGTGGCAACACCAAATTTTTGTAATCCCAAACAGAAAACAAAAGTGAATGGATAATCTGGTAGGTGGTTTTGTGCATTGCTGACATCAGCAAAAGGATGCTGTAAGCCCTGCCTGTGTGGATGCTGAGAGAAAAAAAAATAGCACAGCAGAGTTTTTCTGTCATGGTACTCTGGAGAATACTAAAGAGCAATGCAGATATGGCCATTCTGACTGAGCTAAGAGCATGGCTGAGAACCCATGCCTTGGAGAAATGGGCTCCAGGGGTTAAGTGGTGGTCAGTTAATCTCAAAGCTATCAGTCATTCTCATTACAGTGTGAAATAAAAATTGCTGTATCTAGCCAAAGGTGAAACAAATTTAGAAAGCACTAGCAAGTGATTAGTTCAAAAGAAGGGTCTGGATCAGAGTTCTGTAACTAAAGAACAAGAACAGAAGGGGGGGGGGGGGGAAAGGACAACAAGATTTTGGAATTTATTTTTCCATTGGATACCCACTTTGATACCATATTGGAACAGAAATTCCTGAAAGTTAGATCAACATAGAAAGAATAACTTCCACTGGTGAATGGCAGAAAAGTCAGCTGCCATTCAAGGGTTCAGATCTGGAAGACAGAGTTCATTTGGATACACTCATTTTCTATGATTTACTGTTGAACAGTATTTTAAAACATTCACACATTCCCTCTGCTTTCATGTATTTGCTTTGAAAAGAAGCACTGCTTGTTCTTCCATGTAGTGTGGAGACATCCAGTGGAAAAAACAAAGTAGCACAGGAATGAAACGACTATTGTAACTTGAGCTGCTGTTAAGAAAAATTTGTCTGTATCATTAATGCTGTGATTTCCACCAATTTGAGCATTGGCTATCTCTTGGCTATCAATTGTGAAAAGCTGTCCTTTAAAAAAACATTCACAATCTATACCTGAAATAAATGATCCATCTTAATCTTCCCAATAGCAATTTATTATTTAATATTTCTTTTTTTCTTTTTTCCTGTTATTTGGAAGAAATAGGAGATTCTATACATCTACAGAAAAATTAAACCTCGTAGTTTTTCTTTTTAAATAATCATAAAAATCTCCACAAAATGTTTTAGTTTTATATTTTGAATAAATATTTCATTTTTCATTGTATTTTCTGATCTCTCTTTCTTTCCATAAAATGTACTGCAACGCAGAAACAGGGGAAACAGTTTAACAGAAACCAAATGCATGGTTCTTAATTGGGTGATCCAGAGAGAAGGGCAACTTACTAGCTGCTCTTCTGTGTAGAAATCAAAACAACAAATTGCCTTTAAAAAAATAAAAAAAAAATTGCTTAATATAAGTACTCCTTTATTGTACATCTTGTGACTAATGAGATCCTCAGAAATCTTTGCAGATGTTGCAGGAGAAATTGTTTAAAAGACTCAGTTTCTCATCTTCCTAATACTTTTTAGAATTTTTTTTTTTAATTGGACATTTATTATTCAGAAAAATGGCAGACTCCAAATTCCTCTTGCATTATCTGCCACATTCTTCATCTGACCAGAGCAGCAGATGAAAAACAAGGAAATAATTACAGCTCCACAATTCTGTAGGCAAGCCAACACCAACCTAATGTCCTAGCAACACATGTTTTTCATAAGATGTTACACATCAGCTGGATTAATGGATTGAAATTTTGTCCCTCTTCTGATGTCAGAGAGACAGAAGTGTTTGGAGCAGAAGCCAGCTCTGTGTGCTTCATTCCAGCTGAGAGTTTTCCATCAACAAAACCATTCACTGCTGATTAATTACAGTGAGCATCTGGCTCCTTTATATCACCTGAGCAGTAAAAGATGTCAGATCAGTGTGGTGATATTTGTCCTTTCATGTAGCAATCAGTGAAACCAATACTACAGGATGTAGTAATTATTACATACTATCTATGTAATTATTTGAATAAATTAATGGTATGAATCACAGCATTAAATAACACTAGAAATTATTGATAAAAAGAAATAGCAGATTAATCTAGAATAAAAACAAACAAAAAAAGCATGATAGAGCTCGATATTTACTTGATATTTTATGTTAATTTGGGGTATTTAAGTACCTTAACTTTCCTTGGCTGATGTATTTTAAAGAAACAAGAGGAACATGAGAGCACTTCATAAAGTTTTTTTTTTCCAAAATGGATTTGTTAAGGAAGTATACACATTTCATCAAAATGAGTAATTTCTAAAGCCTCTTGGAATGATCCAGTGTAAACTTGCAGCTGATATCTTTGGAGAACCATCCCGAATATTTCAGAGATTTCTGATTTTTAATTTATTTTTTTTTCTGAACAACAACAGCCAATTTAGAGATTGTTGTGCAGAAACAGGTTCTGTTTTCCTCTCCATATTACCTTGCACTTTTTGAAAATTTGTCATTATATTACTGCATCATACAGTACTAGAAGATCCTTCTCAAACTCTCTGCAGTCAAATTAAGTTTTAATCGGTTAAAATAATTGAGGAAACAAAATTTGTTGTTGACACATTATTTACCCATTTTATTAATAACTGATGCATGGGCAGACATATAGAACAACACAGGTCTACAGACATATCCCTGTGGGATGACTAACTTCATCATGAACATGCATCATTTTTTCCTTATTTCTCTTTTAAAAAATAGCATTTCAAATATTCTTCTAACCCTTGTTGAACAGCAGCAATGTGCCTTTTTCAATGATCCTTTAAATGTAAGCACATTTGGGAAAACGCAGATCTAAACTTTAGTGCATAGAGTTTTCTCTTTGACAACTTGATAGCAGAAAACAGAGGTAACAAGAATATTTAACTACAACTCCATTAAAGACAGGTCTTGTCTCTTTCAGTAAGCTCAGGTAATCACATATTTAGTAAACTTTTAAAATAGACATTCAGTATAAATTAATTTTGAGAGACATGTAAAGTCTTAGTTTATATGACTAAAATTCAACAGATTACACTAGCACTGCAGCTTTACAGTAGGATCTCTAGACACCCATTCCATTTTGTGAGTTGTTTGTACTATTGCTTTCGATATTCGTAAAGGATTGACGGCATCCATTTCCTTTCAAATAAGGTTGTTTTCAATTTAGCAGCATTCAGCAACCTGCAAATCTGAGTCTGCAAGGCACCCTTAACAATATAACTTTCAGACGATGGATGTTTTCCAGGTGGTTTTGCAGAGAACCAAGAAATACAGCTGCTACAAAACCTTTGATGAGACATAAGTAGAACAACATCAAAAGTGGGCTTCTTTTTGAGAAAATACATGAAAGTGCAAAACTAGCTGACAGTGTCACATCACAGAATTCATTTTAACTTGCAGACAGAAACCAAGAGGAAAGATGATTTCTATGGCCATTGTGTGGAGCAAGGCCTATGCAGTACAAAACCACAAACAGATTTTTAACTCCATCACTATATAATCAGACACAAAGCAAGAATTAAGCCTTTCAAATAGAAACATACACACACGTCTAAACACACACATATGTATGGTATTATAAACCATTATAGTGACTTCTCCAAAATTTCATTTTACTGCAAACAGCAAGTTGCATTAAAAATCCGTAATGGCAGCTCTCCTCACAGCTTCACCCAGCCTCCTAAAAGGAGCAGCAGCTGATCAGACAACCATGCTCAGTAAGCCTAAGGCAAGAACAGTACGCTTGTACTACTTTATCTAGTTTGTTGACAACTAGCTCAGTCTAAGTGTTTCATCAAACAGTTATAAAACAAAACAATGACTGCTATATAAAAGGTCACTTATCTAGGCAGAAATAACTGATTCAGACTTTATTATGTGCTTAAGTTCTTAGCATATATATCTTTATATAATTTATAATTTTGTTCATAAAATGGAAAGTTTAGAGAACAAAGCCAACTTTCTGAATTACCTATGCACATTTGGAACTGGTAGATGTGTCTTAGTTATGTCCAGAGATGGACCCGATAATCTTATTTTTTAATAAAACAACATTTTTGAAAGTGTGTTTCTGAAGAAAACGATCTAGAAATTACCATTGGGGGCATACTATTGAGAACACATTTCTCCAACTCACAGGACAAGACTCTGAAAGAGCAGAAATCTAAAAATTGATGCCTTGAATCAGTAAACTTGCCAGTATTTCACCAAATTTCACCAAAGGGTGTGGTTAGTCAGTCAAGAGAGGTTCTCCTCCCCCTCTATTCTGCATTGGTGAGGCCACATCTGGAGTATTGTGTCCAGTTCTGGGCACCTCAGTTCAAGAAGGACAGGCAACTGCTGGAAAGAGTCCAGTGCAGAGCCACAAAGATGATTAAGGGAGTGGAACATCTCCCTTTTGAGGAAAGGCTGAGAGAGGTGGGTCTCTTTAGTTTGGAGAAAAGGAGACTGAGGGGTGACCTCATCAATGTTTACAAATACGTAAAGGGTGAGTGTCAAGAAGATGGAGTTAAGCTTTTTTCAGTGATGACCAGTGATAGGACAAGGAGTAATGGATACAAATTGGAGCATAGGAGGTTTAAGGTGAATATCAGAAAAAAATTTTTTACTGTGAGAGTGACAGAGCACTGGAACAGGCTGCCCAGAGAGGTTGTGGAGTCTTCTTCTCTGGAGACATTCAAAACCCACCTGGACGCCTTCCTGTGTGATGTACTCTAGGTGACCCTGCTCTGGCAGGGGGGTTGGACTAGATGATCTTTCGAGGTCCCTTCTAACCCCTAGGATTCTATGATTCTATGAAATTTGAATGTGTCAGGCATTTTAATCAGCATTTGGGACCATGTTGATGAGTGAGAAGAATCTGAAAGAGTGTTTACCTGATTCCTTATAAAAGCTGATTCCTAATTAAAGAAAACAAAAATAATTTCACTTTTTAATGTATGTGTGGTTTATTGTAAGGAGAAAGGTGTTGCTATTACAGTCACAAGTGTATGTTCCATGTCAAAGATCACTAAGTAAAATCCTTTGCCTGCTTAGACTCCAGAGACTTTTATTTTGCTTGCTGTCCTCAAACCTGATCCTTTCGCAAGGACTAAAGCTATCAAGCTGTGACCATGAAATTATGATCAGGAAAAGTATGTTTTAACTGCATATTTAGGGTTTTTTAGTACTGGGTATTTTGTTTTCATTTTTAACACATACCTTTATTCATATGTGCTCTTCAGTACCACTGCAGTTGTAAGTAGTGTGTTCTGTTTTGGTCCACTAAACTCCCTCAGTATTTGGCAGTGAAAAAGTAAATTTTATTTGGATCAAAAAAATAAAAGTTATATTTAAGTGCCATTTACAGCCATATTAATTGTGAAACATTGGTTGTGTCAGATCTGTTATCTTGCAAGATATTCTTCCAATAAAGACAGAAGCTGAACATTCTCAGTTCATGGAGTCACCTACTAAATCACAAAGTCTTGGCAGAGTTTCAGTAGCTCTCTCCCTTCTATTGCCACTGTCCTCTATGCTGCCAGATTTCATGGCAACACCCTTGCCAACACACAGTGTTCTCACAGCCATTCACAATTTCTCCTTCAGGCCTAACTCATTCACTTCAGCTTTTTCCTTTCATGGTCCATATGGAACAGCCAAAAGAGTAAAAGGGTCTCATGCTAGGCTTGGGATGCATATATCTCTTCATTCTCATCTATATGAACTGCATTTACTCCTTGATATTCTACTGCCTTATCCACAATTTCTAAAATATTTTTCAAGATGGGGTTTTCTCTTGTTTCTTTGTTTTCTTAAGAGCGTGCATCACAGTGACACTTTAGTCCACAAGACACGTATATAGTTTGAGTCTTCTGTCTGTGACAACTTTTCCATCTGATTTACTTTTTGAAGCTGGTCCCACTCATGGATATATACAAGGAAATTTGGCTGACATAATAGGAGTTCCACCTGCATCTCTGCTATTACAACTTTCATATACAAGGCGTGTGTGAATTTTTGTGCATTTTACACAATTTTGTTTTGCAAGCTGAAAAATAAGTCTGTCATTAACAGTAGTAAGTAATGACAAACTGCAGTGAAGAGGATACAGCCTTTACAGAAAAGCCACAAAGTAGCACAACAATGTATTTCAGAATGCTACCCAGAAGGACAATTTCAATGGCTATTCCAAGTCTGTCCATTTTCAGAAAAACATCTAGTGTCAGAATCATAAATGTTCAGTCTGGCTCCAGAAAACTACATACAAAGTACTTCTTGATGAGCACAGAAGGATTTTTTTCCTTGTTGCGATTGGATATTTACCTTTCAAGAACATTCTGACTGGAAGGAGAACTTAAAATATATCAGTAATACTTCTTTGGCATCTGTCATACATACTTCAGTCCTTTCCAACAACACATTCACATGAATCATCTACTTAAAATCTACCTCATGTTGCAAAGAGATAGTGATAATGGAAACTTGACAGTTTTTTGGATTTGTTACACTGATTAAGCCAGGCAATATGCTGTGACAACTCCAAGCACCTATAGGGAAGGAGATGGAATGATACAGTTGCATTCCATCTGTGCTACAATTATTTAACTTTTCCACATAATAAACTAAATTATTCACATTATTTTCTATTCCACACTCAGTCACACTGATGATATTAAAAATAGGGGAATGTCAGTTCTAATCAGGTAGTCCTAGCTTGCTGGTAGAACTCGCTAAGTCCAACAATCAAGGAGAAAACAATAGATAGTTAGATTCAAGAAGATACAAATATATTTACTCTCAGTTTGGAGGCTATCACCAATCCTTCCTTATCTGCTAAGTGCTGAAGCACCCATAAGATATTTGAAAAGAACTTAATTGCTAAACAATTCTGCATGTCTAGTGAAAATCCCCAAAGTATTTTAAGAACTTTGCATAAGAATCTGTGTTAAGCCAGCCAGCTCAGTACCCACCCTGCCTCCAACAGATACCAAGAAAGAGAGGATGTTAAGGAAAAAAAAAACAAAAAACAAAAAAAACACAAAACCCACAAAAAACCACCCACAAAACTCCAACAGGAAAAAAAAACCCACACCAAAAAACCCAAACAACTTGGAATGCTTGGAATGATAATTTCAAAGATTACTTGCCAAACATCAACCAGTTTACACCTCAGACCTCTTGACTCGGAGGTGGTATCTTTGTGCTCCCCCATCCTTCAAGAATTCTTTTCCAAATTTGCACAGCTACTTTTTGAATTCACAAAATCTACAATATGATGGAAGGGTTCCACAGCCTAATTGTTTGGTGAGAACCACATATGGTCATGGCATGGGAGAAGTTTCCATTATGGATGAAAAAGATCAAATTTTTATTGAAGTAGAAACTATCACAAGATACACTTGACCTGTTTCATGCTACCCCAGTCTTGCTAATGTGCTGGAAACCTACTGCAGACACTGCATTGGCTTGATTGTTTTTATGCCTAAAATGATTTGATCTATAATAAATTTGCTTTGCAAAGGAGATTAACTTGCTGGAAAAGATCAGATATGGATTTTCCATGAAGGCATGAAAAGACTCCATTTTTCAGACAGCTTTTCCCCAATTTTTTTCACAGAAAGTGCAAAAATGAGTTGTAAAAGAGCTTGTGGTTTCCACGTGTAAGTACTAGCACTAAAAGAGAGGCAGAAAGGTTAATTTCTGTACCCTGAAGCAGTAGAATTCATAATGCATAATTACAGCTACTGGTAATTACCTGTTAGTTATCTATACATACATATACACTGATATTTATACCGTTCTTGCATGGCATTTATTGAATGTAGGCTTTACATAACACAGCCAATAAGCTTCAAACATTCCAGTATATTTTGAACCAAAGTCAAAATGCAATTTAAAGTGCTACCAATAGCTGTGAACTCAGCAAATTCCCTAAGAAGAAATGGTCTTCACAATGAAGGGGTAGTACACACAGTGTAGATTTTTTAAATCTTTCATTCAGTTTTATGATAGTTATTTTATCTTACTTGTTGTTAACTTGAAACATTATGAAAATTTTACTCTGCTTATGAATTACTTCACTTTAATTTAATTATAGCTGCTTCAAGTCATTCATTCTAAGAAGCCAATAAAGGCAATTTATAGAAACAAGAATCAAAGCACTATCTGTGACTTAATTTATAAAATCTAGGTTTTCCTTGTCATATTTTTAATTGGACATATCTGTAATTTATTTTTACCCCAAGAGGAAATATATCAACATGGCAACATACTAATGATTAGTTCATTGATTGATGAGAAAGGTCTCTTTGACCTATGATGCTGATTATGGAGGTTCTTAAAGTTGGTGCAGTGAGTGAAACTAGTGCACCATTAATGAATTAGCATCAGGATATCGGCCAAGAAATGCCCACAAATTCTTTGCTATGTCACAATGACCTGAATATTATCAAGTAGCAGTGCATATTTTCTCAAGTACCTGGAAAACGGAGTCTCCAAAGAACATTCACTCAGCTTTATCAGTTTGAATATAGTAAAATTTGTTAGGATTTAAGGAAGATGCAAAGGACAGAAAAGTAAAGATATCTTCTCTGCCCAGAAGACACCTAATTTTATCATAAGTAGACTAGCTCAGTAAAAGGAAAATTTCTTAAGCATTATATATTCCTTATCCCAGTTCTGTAAAAGTTTGGAAACATCCAAGAGGTAAAAAATTCTCATTTTTCCCATCCTCTCTCCAAAAACATAAAACACTAAGAGCATCTATTGGGAAGCAATTTCTAGAACAAATCCAGCTGATGGATTGCACACTTTGAAATCTCTACATAATGAAGTGGAAGTCATCACAAATTAAAAACTGAAGATAAGGTGTACATTAGAAATTAGCTATTGACAAAACTATAGATCAGACTGTGCAATATGGAATCTGGGGAATCCATCTGGCTAGTGCACAAGAAAGCCTCCATCTTCTTTGGTACTTATCAAGTCAGATGAGTCTACATAACTGTGAAAGTTCTCTTGTTTTTTTTTTCCTCCTTTTCCCCAAGATACAAAGTACTGCTTATGAACTGTACATATGCTTTCAAAAGCTGCCTAGAAAAAACCTAGTGATTTTAGAACAGAAGGGCTATTAGCAGTAATTCAGTTTATGGTATGCACCAGCGCTGAGAGTGAAAAAGCTAACCTCTACCAGAACTACAACCATTTCTCCAGAATATATTTGAAGGAATGATGCAGCTATGAAAAAAGTTAATTAATCCAACACGTTTCCTGCTCTGCATGAAGGAGATAGAATCCACTATAGTCTTCACCAGATCTACAGGAACAGTTTTGTGTACATACCATTCTGACACTCCAGGTCAAATTGCAAAACGCTGCGGACTCTTTTTGAAAACTACAAGAACTTGGGGAGGAGGAGGGGGGGAATAAAATTAGGAGGTTGAAAGCAAGTGTAATTATTGACATGTAGATTTGTATACAGACTAGAACCTGTGTGTAGACCTGCTACCTACTGCTGATTCAGCTTCAGGTACTCCTTATAGCCACTTCAGGCCAGTCCCAATAGTTCTCTTTAGAAAATCCAGCAAGTACTGACCTACCTTTTGCATAAAAAGAACTGCTTGAGAATTATCTGATTAGTTCCTCTAAATTACCTTGCATCATTTCCTTTACTGAACCTACAAACAGTCTCAATTTTTTTTATTCTAGGCAGCCTTGAAGGTAACCTAAAAGAACATCCATCAAAATAAAACCCACACATAACAAAATAAACACCAATAGATTCACAAATTATGGTTCAGAAGACACTTGCTATTATTTCAGTGGGAGTTTCATTTGGCTGAGGGATATAGGGCTGATTTTTTCCCCCATTTGGTCCAATGTAATTCCTAATACATTGATAAGTTGAGTAATGTCTTGAAAACTAGAGAAGCATTCATATATTCTTGAACCAAGTGAATGCTAAGCATTACTATCTTCCTTAAATAAGGTAAATGCAATAGGGAGAACATGATGACAGTGTTAAAGTTAACGACCCAGTGCAATATATTTAAAACAGATTTGGAGCTCACTTAATTGCATTAATTGATACATTAGATAAACTGAAGAACAGTGAATACATTGTCCCTCAAAGTCCTGTCACAACATCTTGTCTATTATCTTAAGGATGCAATGACATTCATGATCTTCAGGTAACTGGAACTTTGAGTCTACTTTATTTGTCCAGTTACATCAGCTAATTAGGAATTATTAATCTATGCAATCCTCAAATTATTATTTTTTATATTCTATGAAGTACCTTTAACAAGGCAATCTGCCTCAATCATAGGAATACTAGTCAAAGACTACTACTGATATTGAGTTAAGGTAGCAAGAACAGAAGAGAGAGAGAGAGATGTCATGTAGTGCTACTGCCCTAAATGATTGGCACACAGCTTAAAATACATGTAACTCTTTCCTTTTTTTAAAAAAAACCAAATAAACAAAAAAAACCAAAACAAAACCATGAAGGAACTGCCTTTGTCAGAGAGCACCAGTAGCCATTCCTCCAAAAGTAACCACACATATCTCAGATCTGATATAGTCAAAGCAGTATGGGAAGTTTAGTCATTTTACTGTGAAGTTTTAAGATTATTTAGAGTAGGTGCATTGTGGCCCTGAAGCAGCAATTGCCAAGTACCACTGCAGCCTCATGCTGTCTGTAGCCACCTGAAAAGCCTCTGGAGGCTTGGCTTTATTTTGTGCTTCTCGCCTGCCCCCCACCACAATCTCAGGCTAAGTATATCAGTAAATTCATGGTCCCTAAGATATTCCTCTCCCAAGACTATATAGCTTTCCTGGCAGCTCAAGCAATGCATGAATGTTCCTGCAATTCCTACAGAGACCCAGGAACAAAGCAGACTAAATTAAAAAATAAATTACAAATAGCACTGTCTTGCTAACATCTGCAATCACAGGAAAAGACAGACATGATAGCACTGAACTAAGCCAGAGTGCTATAAAAAAATACACCTCGTGGCTGATGGCACTTAGATCTGACTTGGTTAACAATAATAAAGGTACGTAGAAGAGGATATATGCTAGGAGAGTATGAATCAGACACCACAATCTGACTGTTATCATAGCCATCAGGTATTTAAAACAGGACCTTTGATAAAAGGAAAAGATAAAATAATTGGAATAGGATTTCCCATTGCAACAAACATGTTCTAATTTAAGTGTTCTCTTTTCATTTAAGAGAGTCTAAGGACATATACTGATTAATGAAATAGATATATAATTAATCAGATAACTTGGATCTATAAAGAGAATATTAATGTATTTTTAATTAGATGAAGATATGCTTAGAAAATAAAACCAAAAACCTTATTCCATTTTATTTTTGTCCTTAGTAGGTTTGCTGCATTAGATAGAACTAATTGATAAGTAGAAAAAACTGTTTTGGTTCAGATCTCAGCAAGGACAATTTTAAATGAAATCAGTAGTTAACTTTCATGCACAGTTTCTAGACTCTAGCTTATTTTTCTTCTTTCTTCATAAAACAGTCAATTTTGTGTACAGGACTATTGACACATTGTCTGATCAACAAAGATAGAAAGTCTTTTAATTACATCCAAGGTCGTAGAACTGAAGTGGGCAACAAGTCTTCCAGATTTATTTCTGCTTACACTATCATATTATGTTTTCTTTTTGCAAGCATTATCTCTTAAGGGAAAGAATCTGCTGTCAGCAACTGCAGTATTTTCTGCTAAGTCATTCCACCACCTTGCAAAGACATTTTATAACATAAAAGTGATTTACAACAGCATTCTATAAAAAGATGCTGCACTAGTTATATGAGTTATCAGCACAATATATCAATATGCAAAGAGTACAGAAAGTCCTGCAAATATATTAGCAACAATCTATAGGAGTTCTGCAGTCACAGCAGGCCTAGGATCTAAAATACCCTTGTGATTCCATAAAGTAACACATTCTGATGAAGCCATGATCAAATTCAAGAACTCTGTGAAGACCCTATCTGAAGAAATATGAATTTGAAAAATTAAACTGACTTTAAAGAACAGGTTGTGAAAACTGTCACTAATGTAACACAGGTAGTAATTTCTTCAGCTAAGAAAGATACACTTTTGCCTTGGAGTGGCCAGTAACATATTCTTACAGATTCAGTTACTACTGGAGGCTTGAAGAGCTACAAAGGCATTTACTTTAAGGGGAGGGTCTTCAGAGGACTAACTGAAAACGATCTGAGTTTTCAGCATCTCCCACACCAGCAAGGACACATAAGTAGCTACAGCACATACATAACAACCACTTGCACAAGAAAACCACTTTTCTTATCCCTGGTTTCTATATTTTGGTTCTTATTTACACACTTCTGCTGTTTTCTGCTTATGATAACTGTTTTGTACTTTGGGCTGGCTACACACAGGTGCCATAAAATACTTAAGGAATTAACTGCTGAGGTGAGGATAAGTGCATAAATTGCAGGGTATCTAATACTACAGATGACATACAATCATAGAATGCCAGATTGGAAGAGACCTACAAGATCATCTGGTCCAACCTTTCTAGGCAATACTATAGTTTATATGACATGGCTCCGCACCCTGTCAAGCTGAGACATATTGCAGAGGAGATCTACACTTCCTGGTCAAAGGATGTAGGCTTTAGGAAGGCCAGCAAGAGAAGTGGGAGAAAAAAGAAGAAACAGAAAGACATGAGAAACTCATTTTATGTTGAAGGACTGAAGTTATTAAGGATTCCCACAATATCATCAAGACAAATTCTCTAGGACAAAATGCACACTATAGAATTAAAGTTCCTTTGTTCTCACAGTGAATATCTAATTGAGTCTATTCTGAGGCAGTTGTGTCTTCAGTGTACCATCTGCACAGAGGAAAAGTTTGTGTGATGAAATTGAGAGGATGCAATCCCTGTTATGTCCCTTTTAATTCTGGCTTTTCAAATGACATGAGGAACCCAGGTGGAAAGGTATGCTCTGCATGTCTGGCCGTGTGACAGAGAGGAAAATGTAATTGATTATTCTTATTAAGGAAACCATTTTTGCCAGAAGTATCAAGTTTATTCAGTTTTAGACTTGAAATATGCAATGCAGTTAAATATTCTGTCTGTATACATAGCTTCAGTGATAGCAATTTCAGCAACAGCAATAGTGAAAAATGCAATAACTGCAATGGAAAGAGAGGGAAGGATACTGTGGTCAAAAACTCAGATCTTTACATACTGGTAATCCATACAATGTTACTGATTCTATCTGTAAAAATGTAAAGGGTTGCCTCAAGACCAATAAAAAGAAAGAATGGCTAGAAAGAGACATATACATAAAACATTAGGAACTTCAAATAATGGCTTCAGAGAGTGAAAGGAACAAAGTGCCTTTCATTTTTTATTTTATATCAGTCTAATAATAAATTAATCTTCTATGCTTAATCACTTTTTGCAGAAACATTACTTTGTGGGTACCCAAATATCAGATATATTCAGCTGCTGGATATGTTATTAATGTAGTATTTGTAAATGTATCAGAATCTAATGTTGAAGGAAGGTACTGAACCATATGACAATTTATCCAACAAAAGAGAACCTCAGATTTCATAATCTTGGTAAGAAAATGCTAAGAAGAGGCCTTTACATTTCTGTCCCGAAAGGGCACATGCTTTTTGCTAGTATATCAGGACTCTACTACTTGCTATGCAAATTAGGAAACTTACAAATTATGCAATTTCCATGCAAAAATGTAGATTACATATGGTACTATTAAATTTTTATTTAAAAAAAAAATTAAAATATTAGGGTAGTCAGGTGTCACTTGAATAACAGCTTTAGAAAATAAGCCTTAGGCTAAAAGCTCAAAATAAACATGTGATGCTGTCAAGCAATACATCTGAAGGCAACAGTGTTACTTTTCTATTCATGGAAAGCTACTAACACAATGTAACAGAAGGAACTTTAAAAAGGTACTAGTGAAGTTTCTGTCTCTTCAGAACAGCTGTAATTGACAAAAGGAAGCAACACGACAAAATAAAGCTCACTGGCTCTGGAGCTTAGATTGTACCTCTCAGCCTTAAATTAAGAAAGTCTGATGGGACAAATCACATTGCAGCAGCAGAGCAAATGATGGCCAAAACTAGTCTCTATTGATTTTTAACTTGCTCACAGGAGCATGTTTTGAGCAGCTTCAAGAGAAAAATCTGTAGACAGGTGCTTTCTAAAGTCTATTAGCCTAATAAAGCATTGTAATCTACTGTAAGTTCAATTATTTGGAAGCATATCTGCCTAAAAGCCTAGAAGAAAATCTTGTAACATGGAGGATGTGGAAGACTCTGAATGAGTTTGGTGTTTTGGTGTTTCTTTTGTTTAATGGGTTTAAAAAAAAAAAAAAAAAAAAAAAAAATCAAGAAATAGGCAGAATGGAGAGGCAAAATGTTCAGGGTGGAATTATAAGCCCAGTGAAGCCAATTCACTTCACCCTTTCTCCTTCTTAATGACTTAAAATTATTAAATGTTTAAAGGGCACAGAAAGTATCTTCAAATTAAGGAAGTATCCAAGAAAGTATAGAATTTTAACACTGACTATCTCCTGCTTACTTTGCTGCCACACACCTGGCAGCACAGACCTTCTGCACCGTGAGCAAAAGCAGCTGTCTCAAGTCTGAGATCCTTGGCCTTCTTGTTCTCTGGCAAGTTCTATGAAGGGCTGAAGATGGATCTCTTTTCCTTTGTTGTGTATCAGGGAATTTCTGGTGTATTGAGTCAATAGTAAAGACTAGCCTCCAGGGTTCCCTGCAGGTGGAGAACATTCAGGAGCACCTTCCCTGTGAGTCACACCCACCTAAAGTATTATTCAAATCATATCCAACATAATTTAGAGAACTTTAAAAGGTAACATAGCCTTACTGCTCTGGCAGCATTTAAAGTTTGACAGAGATATATACGTAATACAAAAGCTAGCCATGAAACTTTTTTGTTTAAAATGCTTGCATTTCCATGCTAGTGCTTCACTCTCACAATTAACTTGAACTGGCGCTTACTGGTTCTCAACAAGACCATGAAGTACATTATCCTTGCTTTAGAAACAAGTGAGATAAACACTGCAAAAACAGCACGTGGAAGCTGCTGTTAATGATAAAATAAATGAAGCTGTAACACAAACTGAATGAGAGAAGCAAATATTCCAGAAGCCTAATGACTGCCTCTAATATCCACATAAAATGCTGCCAATCCGCAGCCGCAAGGTAAGCAGGAGGGAGCAACAATCACTGGAAAGTATCTGAAAGGAATTCCAGGCATCAAATGTTTTGCTATATCTTTTTCCAGTACCTGATGTCAGACACTTCAGAGATGCCATATGAGATAAAGTAGTAAGTTACTTTAGTCAGTAGCTTAATTCCTCAGCTTGGAGAATCAGACATGATTATTTATATCCCTGACTTTTTTTAAAAGCACAAATTAAAACTCTGACTCAAAAGCATCCAATTCCTTTTGGTTCTCACCAATTAGGTTTTTTGGTCCAAGGACAAGAAAAATGAAGGAATCCAGAGCCTAAGGAAAAAATGTCTCTCTAAACTCCCCTCTACTTCTTCCAAAAAGAAATGTTGCAGTAGCTTAGTGTCCTGTTTTGAGCCAGGATGAAGCCACTTTTCTTTTTACTGATTTTTTTTTTTTTTTTTTTCCCTTCAGGAAGCTTTCTTTTAACTAGTAGCAAAGTGTCCCAGCTTGGACTGATAACAGCTGGAATGTTTTTCTAACTGCTGGGTCTCCAAGGTCACATCTTCGCTCTGCTGGCTCAGATATTAAGTGGAGATCTATGAGCCCCCCGTAGGAGACTGAATTAGACAGAGAGCAAAACTGACCAGAGATATTCCATTCCATATATCTAAGTAAGCTCAGAGGAAAGTCAGAGATCACAGAAGAAACTTCCTGTTTCTTCTCCCCTTCTCTTCTATCCATGGCCAGCACCCAGGGACGACTCTGTCCATCCATCACCACTGACCCCCAGGCTGGAGATCTCCTGACCCTCATCACTCTGCACTCTCTCGAGCAGCTTCAGGGCTTTTCAGGACTGTTCACAGCTCAGGAGATGCTGTGGGAGTTGCTGGGGGTGAGGGGAGGCAATAGGGGTTTGCACACTACCTGAACATTTGTATATAATTGTATATCTTTTATTTTATCATAAGTGTTTAATTAAAGCTGTGTAGTTTAGTTTTCAATCCAGCAAAGTCTCTCTTTTTCTCTCTCTCCTTCCCTACCTGGGTGGAAGAGGGAGGGGATCAAGAGCCTTGTCTAACCTGAGTCAAATGGTGACACTTAGAATGTGAATATCCTACTGTGAAAGCAAAAAAAATCTAAAATGCTGGATTTCTGAGGCCTTTTTAAAGTAAAAAAGTCTTAGAATGCAGGTTTTTATCTTTTTTTTGAAGAAGAAGCAGCAGCAAAACCTCCTCTGCATAGAAGTGTCTTTCTGTCAAGACAGTATAAAGGGCTTCCTGATACCTAATTTCAAAGTTTTTGTTACCAAGGAAAATGCAAAACTTTGCACTGCTTAATCCATTTGCATTTTTATATATTCCCACCCTCTTATTGTTTATCTTCTCAGATACTTCGGTATTACTATATATCTGGTTTTATGTTTGACTTTGCTTCTAAAAGAAATCAGCTTTTACTGCCATCATCTGTACCGCTATTATGTCTTTTTATGATGCAGCAGTTAGAACTCTACTCTATGGAAGAATTTAACAAGAAATGTTATTGTCTTGTTACTTAGTCTGACTGGCATTCATTTTCTCTACCATTGAAGCTCTGCTTCATGCTGACTGGATTGATAGAGAATCTTAATTTTTACCATAGTTATTGGTAAATGAAGTTACCACTTATGAATTTTTCAAATGCTAGGCTTTTTTACTTCCTTGAATATGAAACACATGACAACTCAATTGCAAGTAATTATCAGAATAAAGAAGTTTCTGGGGATTCATCTCAATGTCCTGTATTTGTTCCTTCCATGTTTAAAAACTTCTTATTTAAGCCAGGCAGGAAAAGGAGAATTTTTAAAGTAATAACAATATGAAGGCAGAGAACTGAAATGATGGGGTTTTTTTCACTCAGTCTGATGGAGGTGGACAAAAATATTAAAGGACTTTATATGCAATTATTTCTTATTAGAGGCTACTTCTGCTTCTGATAGCACTGAGCCAGTGTACATGATGTTCTAGATTATGTGGACTATCCTAAGTGAGGAAAAAATGCAAATGCAGTAAGTAGGATAATAAAGAATTTAATCAGTTTTTAAAAATCAGATTCTTTGGGGTCCTCTATCACGTGACACTGACAGAAGCAAACATGATATTCACCTAAAAGCTAGGGTGAGGTATATGCTCCCCAATCAGATATTACATAATACTTCCCTGATTAACTCTACCATAGAAAGTCTCACATGTGTCTAGTTTGATTTCATGTGGTAACTCCAAAACATTTTTGCAACCCATGAGTGTACCAGCCACCTGCAAAATGTGGAGTTTTTTGAGTTGTGTGTTGTCCCAGATGACTTCTATAATTTGTAGGGGGGGTTTCCTACCAGAAGACCATGTTTTTAAATACATCTTTCAAAGGAGGCAATTTTTCATATCAAACTAAGATCTGGGAAGTGGATATAGCCATGTGAAATCTGTAGGTGTGCTTACAAGCTAATTTTACAAATAGAATTTAAAAGTGCAGCAACAGTAATTAAAAAAGATAACCACTAACTGGAACATTTTTTCTTCAAGTTTCTTTACATTAAATTTTACACTTCACTAAACTGAAAGCCCAATATTTTTAAGAGGGTTCAAAAAAGGAGTGGGAAGAAAAAAAGCACCTGCAAAGGCAGGCACTGTGTGTTCACGCAGTCACAATCCAGTCTCATCAGGTACATGACAAAACAAATTTGCATGCATTAGTGGAAAGCATAACAAAGCAAAGGATAACAACAGTCTAAGATAGCTTTTGTTTCCTCTACCTGATAGATGTAAGCATATCCTCCAGTATCACAGGGATGAAAATAAGCAAGTCAGTTCTTTTTCAGGTTTTGCCATTAACTTGCTAACTTGCATAGGTCTGAGGACACAATTTGACCCATCTGATGGTTATTATTTTTTCTACCTACTTTACTTCAAAAGGTAATTATTACACTTACCTAGGTTGACTTTTTTTTCATTCATAACAAAAAACTGCCAGTAGTTAGTCTGCTATTCTATAGAGTTCTCAGCTTTACCCTAGGCTGTGACAAAAGAAACTTAATCCAACCAACAAACAGCAACAAAAAAACAGCCAACAAAAAAAAACCCCGTCTTTCCCATTATATTATAATCCAATGTAAACATGCAATTATTTTTCCAACTTTACCCAAAACCCTACAAAAATGAGCCTTCTTGCAAACTCCCAGAATAGTTTACATCTGTGTATTCAACACTGGTCCTTAACGCAGTAACAATTAACCTCTTGTACATTACATTAACTGTCTAGCAGCAACGGACTAAGGATTTTTATATAAAGGAAAGTATAACTAACTCGGTATAAAGTCTGCTGTGTAACTAAACAGCGTTATTTCACACCTACGCTGCCACCTGATGGATATTTGAAGTATCACCACTACTGCTTCTTTTTAGACTCATACAACTTTAAATTAAGAACCAAAGATTTCTTCCTACTGAGGGCTGAAGTCAACTGTATAAATTTTGTTTATGGTGTAATCTGGATTTTAGAAAGCCTTCTCACTCTAAAACAGACAGTAGTAATTGTGTGCATGCATCAGACAAAAATACTACCTGACAATCAGCTCTATGAATAATTCAAGTCCAAATTAATTTTTGATGTTTTCATTTAAATGGCATGATGGTGCAACATGATAGTCACTATGTGAAAAAAATGCAAGCCAGAAAATAACTTTTAAAAAAATATTGTCAGTAATTTGAAAATCATCTTCAGGGCAGGGTCAAGTAACAGCAGTATTTTTCTCAAATACCAGTGCTCAGGTATTGATATGCAAATACACAATCCACAAGGAACCAAACTAGAAACTATACTACACAAATCTACATATGTAATTGAGCCTAAAAATCTAAACCACCTAAAAACACAAGCTATCCCCTTGAGAGTTCATGTTGCATTTTAAAAAAATGTAATGCTCATTTAGTATTAGTCTTTCTCAATTACTTAATGCATAACTCTTCATGGTATCATACAGATATTTACCTCCCATCAAATGATCACCTCCTCCCAACTCTCAAACATCTATGTGAACTTTTAGCTCTTATACACTAATGACTTCCCAGCTTTATTCCTCATGGTACCTCCAGGAGGGCAACACAGCTGTTTTGTATTTCTGCTACTGACTTGCAAAACACTTTATTCTACTGGTTTTCATTAAGCACAGGTGCATTGCTGCTGTGGTCCTCTGAATTTTGCAGCACCAGGCATGCAGACTGAAAGGAAAGGTGTGGGTTGCTCAAGGACTCCAGCTAGCAACAGCTAGAGACACCCTCCCTGTCGTTTGTGAAGGAGTAGCTGCTCAGAGTGGGATGCCATGGCTGTGGCATTCCCAGAAATGAGCTCCCATCAGAACTTATGTCCATACCTACTATTCCAGATGTACCATAAACTGCAAATGCATGTGAATGACTTGCTTTCCTATTTCTCTTTGCTCCTTTTAACTTAAAAAAAAACCCACAAAACAAACAAACAAACAAACCAAAAAACCCCACAAAAAAACTAAACAAAAAAAACTCCCAACAAAACAAAAAAACCAACAAACAAAAAAAACCAAAACAAAACAAAAACCCCACCACATGCCAACAAAACCAAAAAACTGAAAAACTCACTAATCATGATCTTTGTGGTTTGGGTCTATGTTTGGGTTTTCTGTCATTTAAAAACCAAAAAAGATATTGTTCCTTTTTGCATGATTAACACATCCTCTCTGAAATAAAATACATTTTAAAAGGGAATTAATTGTTCAAACTATTATTATATTAATTCATACAGGACAACATCAACTGCATATAGATCATGAGTTCAGGTGGAATAACTACCTGCCCATATTCAGGTTTGCTACTATGTTTCTGTCTAAAGTGCAGTGAAAACTTGGACTGTAACATTTGTTTTATACTAGCAAGAGTCAGTTTGTTTGTGTTTTCAGTACATCATAAAATTCAAAATACCTCCTTTATCTCTGCTTACTGACATTATCTCCCCATTGCCATCCTCACTTTTTTGGTTTTCTTCTTGGCAAATGTTGTGTCTACAACATGTGCAAGAGATCTTTGAACATAAGATAATTTGCTGTTTTGTCTCAAAGCCTAGTGAAAAGAAAACAAAGTATAGTTACAAAAATTATTTCAAAACAAGACTATATAATTTTTCAAATGTTAGCATATTTATACAAAGGTTTGCATTTGTATATTTTCCTTGAGCACTATGTTCCTATTATTTGACAATACCTTTTTAAAGCAATGTTTTGACTTTCCAAATAAAGTTTGTATTTATGAAAGTGCATCACCTAACATATAATATCAGCTCTACTATGCATTGAATAAATTAAAAGCCCACCAATACATCTTTCTCCCAGTTTATTTTTCTGGTTTATTTTTCCAGTTACATTTTTCTGGTTTCACTGAAAATCTAAAACCAACGTTCAAATGACTAACTGACTGAATCTCTTTATCTTCTATACCCCTGCAGGTTGTTTTGCAATTTGTAAATGGAAATCTGAATACACTTGGCTATTACTTGAAAAAATAATCATAAACATAGCTAATTAAGAAAAAGGATGTATGTTGTCACTCAATAATTTTAGCATACTGCCTGCATTTATGCTCATTAGGCACTGTATAGCACCCATTATTATCTAAACACTTTTATATTTCTCTTTTTATATTAAGTTGGTATTAATGATATCAGCTCATATTAATGATAAATATTTGTTTTATATATGTTGTTGCAGATAATTTGCTTTCACAATTGCTTTCAGTTGTTTGCAAGAATTTATTTCTGGAACACTGCACATTTATAAACACCTATCAGTTGCAAACAATGTCTTTAGTAGTGGACAACTACTTGGTCAGAGGCACAGATTACAATTTCAATTTCAGACAACACTCTTGTGTTGAGATTTAGCAACAGAGTTTACCTCATTGTTATTTGAAAAACACCCATCTAGTAAAGGCAGTATTGAAATGCTTTTATATTGATTTTTCTTACTGCTGTTTCCCAGCAGAATTACACATTCCTTTTCTAGTTTGAAAGAAAAGCATTATATTAAATTTGTGTGTATAGCTATATAGTTAACTCCAATTTTACATGCATGGATTCTCCACAAGAAGAAACATTAGCCACTATTTGCAGGGCAAACTTTTATAAAAATAAAACAAATGCTCAAATGTTGTGCTGAACATTCTCACCAACATAATGGGAACATACATAGCCATATAGCTGTCATTACATTAGAGGAAGAAAAGCTCCCTTTGGAGGGAAGCTTTAAATAAATATCTGCATTTGGTCCCATTTCTAACATTACTAGGTGAATTATCACTTTTAATATTCCATTACAGATCAGCACAGGGGTGGACACTCTTCAGGCTGCTCTCTTCAGCAGCTAGAGAAAACTGGGGTGGTGGTAAAGGACAAAAGCACGAGCTTTTGGGTAAGATCCAGGAGAAGTCAACTATGGAAGACCAACGAGAACGTGTAATTTTTAAGGAAGGTACCATGGCATACTACTAAGTACAGTTTTTGTTTCCTGTTACAGTTGGTAAAGCCATGCACTTACTGTGCATGGCACAGAAGCTCCCGCACAGCATTATCAGCGCTGTAACAACTAAAATAACCACATTTCAGGAGCGAACCAGAACGGGCCCCTCCCTGAGGGAGGAGACTCCTCACCTGCACACCACCCGCCCCAGGCCGGCTGGCCCGGCAGCGGGGCTGCTGAGGGAAACCCTCGTTAGCGGGGGCCTTCATCCCACTAGAATCACAGTGGAAAGGCAAAAAAACGAACCAGGGGCGGGGGCAGCACCGCGGCAGGGGCAGCACCGCACCCGACCCGACCCGGCCCGGCCCGGCCCGGCCCGGCCGGGCCGCCCCGCCCGCCCCTTCCCCTCAGCGCCGCCAGCAGCGCGGCCCGCGCGCCGCCCTCCGCAGCCCGCCCTGGGCATGCGCCTCCCGCCCGCGCAGGCGCAGCGGGGCGGGCAGGTGACGGGGCAGCGCCGGGGCCGGCGCCATGGTTTACATCTCCAACGGTGAGGGGCGGCCGGGGGACGGGGTCATCCCGCCGGGGGGCGGCAGGCACACAGCGGGGCGGCGGGGGACGGGCTGGAAGCTGGGCTGGGGGGCGTCGGGCCTGCGCTGCCCGGGAGAGCCCAGCACAGCCCGGCCCGCTGCCGGATCGGCCGCCTGCCCCTGCGCTTCCCTGCGGCCTGGATTGGAGCCTCAGGCCCTTGTAAACAGTTTTTAAGGACTTGGAAAAGCCCAAGCGTGTTCTGCATACCTCGGGAGCGTAACAGAGAAGCAGCTTAACCAGGGAAATAGAGACTACTGGTGTTTTTTTGGGAGGTTTACCTGGACACAGTGTCTGGTGGCGGCGATCCTACTATTTCAAGGGAATGGAAACTGCCACCCTTGGCCATGTACTGTGTTTTCTCCACCCTGTCTGCAAATCCTAGACTCATCAGATGTGGTTTTGTGTAATACACTGCACAGTGTCACACACTAAACATTGCTGGGTGTTTTGTATCTGGTATGTTACAGGACAAGTTTTGGATAACCAGAGTCGGGCTCCTTGGAGTTTGTCATCTATAACAGATTTCTTGTGGTCAATAGCAGATTTTGTGGTTCTGTTGTAAGTAAACACTTAATTCTTTTGCTGAGCTTTATTTTAGATTTGTCATAAGTAGATGCTACTCAGTGCTAGCAGGAATACAAAAATAAAAATGTTAGATCTGCTCTTTGGTATTCCATACCTACTGTCCCCAAAATACAGATAAATGCTTTACTATGACTTTTTGGCTTTGGTTATTAAGCACTATAGTATAATTAATTAAAAAGAAAAGGGTATCAAAATGAGGGTAACTTAATGGCAGTTCAAATGAGTTTCCTTACATTTCTTCCATTTTAATACTGCCCAAAGTAAAAGCATATACTTCTGTTAAACCACTAGTTTCTAATAGCTGAGGAAATGAGATCATTGGGAGAATTTCTGCTGGTAACAATGGATTCTGGTTATGTAAAAATAATCACAAATTTATTGCCCCAGATTGAAGCCAGTTAAGAAACAAAAATTTATTTTGATGTATTCAACAGTCGTTCGTTTGTATTCAACAAATAGGAAGTCCTTCATAGTGTATTCAACAGTCCTTTTACTTACAGGTTGATACATTATGCATTTCTTGCACTTTATTAACCAGAAAAAAATAGTATTTATGGTTTGAGCCTTACTGTAATTTGGAATTACTTTAACTTTTATCTTCAGATGTAGAAGAAAAATTGCAAATATTTATTAAACGGCAGTAACCTTGAAAAGATAGACTGTTCATTCCTGAACACTACTTACTATTTTCAGTCTTTTTAAAATCTTAGAATCATAGAATGATCACCTAGCGTATATCTTGCAATCAGAAAATTCACAAACTGTGTTTAGCAATCAAGTCATCTAAATCCTGTTTTATTTTTCAGTTTCCAGAGCATTATTCAACCAGATTTGAGAAGACGAGGCTACACAGCTTCCTCCTATTCAGGATACAATGATGGAAGAGGGTATTCCTTCATATTCACATTAGTTCTGTGGTTTTTTTCCTATCTTAGCAAAGTAACAATGTATTCAGATTATAGTTGTGAGGAGCATTGAAACAGGTCATGTAAGAAGACTATAATGTTGTTTATAAGCAGTATGTTGTCTGAAACTCAGTGATTACAAAACATACCTTTGGATAGCTGTAATAGCAGCATAGTCTCTCTCACTGAACAATTTTGCAAACCTGCCTAGTAGACAAAATGCATCTTTATTGTAATTCTTCATTAGGCTTCCTTATACTGAGCATGTCATTTACATGAAAAGTGATTTTCTGTTATTAGATTACCTACAAATAAAAGACTGTTTTCCTGTACCTCTTTACTTATCTTTCTAGGGATATAATTTCTATAAACACTGTAGTTACTGTGCTTCTTTGCTCTTAATGTTTTTAAATCCTCGGTTAATTGTAGCTTTCTTTTGTGAGGCAACAGTAATTAGAATAGTTTGCATAAGAGAATTTTCATGAAAGTGGGGTTGGGTTTTGGGTTTTTTTTTTACAGCTTTTCAAATGAAACACAACTTTTCCACAGGTTCTAACTTTCTAAGAACTGTCATTTAGAAATGTTATTATATTTCTAGTTTAACAATTTAATGCTGATTGAATAGACGTTTGCTTTCTTTTCAGGCCTCCCGCACATCCTCGCCGTAGGATGGGTCGAATAAACAACTGGGGTGGTGGCCCCAGTCCACCACCAATGGCTGGAGGTGGATGAGGAAGGTAATTCCAAATCTGCTGTATCCTGCTTTCATTTTTTTAAATAATAACCATGATAACTGAAGATTAAGGTTAAATGGAGCATTTTACAAAAGTTACCAAAACAGGAAGAGAACCAAAGTGGTTAGATAGTTTCAGTAAAGAGGGAAAAAAAGAACATGAGGTGTTCAGAGGTTTTGCCTCAGAACTGGTGAGTTTTCACTTTTGATTGCATAGAAGTAGATATCCAAAGTGTAGCAAAGATTCTTGAACACAGCTGATTAAAAAAATTATTTAGAACTTTTCATCTTTTTGGGCTGCTAATTGGAAGGCCTGCCTAGATCAGTAGTGACTGAAACTGTTGGCATTTCTAATATGACATGAGGTACTTTTGTTTAAAGTAGATGCTTACCAGTAAAAAAGAAGGAAAATTAATACGATTATTAAAATACCATTAATAAAAATCTTTTTTCCTGTTACAGTGATATAACTATGCAAATCTTGAATTCTAGTATAGCAGAAAATAATTGCTTAAAAGGGGGAGAGCAGAGGGCAAAAAAACCCCCACAATTAAAAAAGTCACGGTCTTTAAATTTCTTACAGCTACCTGAATTTTAATTGCTTTGCTAATTAGTTTGGCTGGCAAGAGTCTCATCTAACACAATATATATATAGTATGGTTTAATTTACTTTAAGTCTTAAGTAAGCATTCCTTTTTCCATTAATCATTCCCCATTGTTACCATAAAAAAAGTTACAAGAAAAAAAACCCCACGCCTGTTGTTAACACCTCTAAGTCTTGTAGGAAAAAGTTCATATTGCAGAAATACACCAGTATTTCAGTTCCCTAGAAAAATTATAAGCTTCTTCATATGTTTTTGTGGCATTTTTTTCATTTGTATGTTTTTTTCTTTTTTACTAGACAGGAGGCTAGCAAAGGCTGTGGGGAGGGCTTGTAGTTGAGAAGGGCAATGGGTAATCTGGTTAGGAATAGAAGTTTGCAAGCCTTTAACATGTCTCATTTAGCTAAATTAAACATTATTTTATTTTAAAAATTATGTAATTTTATCTGGCAAAGAAAGGCCTTATCTTTAAATGCAAATACTTTTATCTTTTCAGGTAAATGCCTGCTGAGGAGGCAGGCAAAAACATACACATTTGCAAGAGGAAAGGGAAGAGTTTAGTGGTGGACCAAATGACTTTGAATGTTGTGAATGTGTATGTCTAACTGGAAACTGTTCTGTGGTACAAGCAGATTAATGAAGTTGTACTGGGAACTCCTTCTTTAAGGATCTGGTGTAACTGAACTACGGTTTTATTAAATACATGTTTACTGTCTAAAGTCTTTGTATAGTTTGTGAACATTTTACTGTAGTTGCAAAGTAATAAGTAAATTATATTTGGCTTGTTACAAGGATGGCTTTCTCATAATTAAAAAAAAATATGTATTATGTACAGTAGCCCTTTTCTCTTTAAAGGGGAGGAATACCTATTTCTGTTTGAAACAGAAGGTCCCTCAATAGGCAGACTAAAAGCAGTGCTTCCTAATAGGGTCTGTATTTACTCTATTTTTTTATCAGCACTAACATTCTGAATATTGTTGTATTTTCATAATATTAATGATAATCTAAGAAAACTTTTTAGTTGCAACTTACAAGTTACTTTGATTTACAATCCCTGCCTTAAACAGACTTACCTCCTTAAGGCCCATAACACCCACTTTGTAAGCACCTCTTTAAAAAACATCCTTCTCCATTATGAACTTAAGTATATAAGTCTACTTGTACAAATTTGGTACTTTTTTCAATAAAAGTAGGCTTTACTTTTAATATAGGAAGAAAAGCCAGCAAACTCAATACTTAGTGCTTACACAAAAGAGTTCTTTCAAACAGTAACTACCTTTTAACTAATTTAACCCATTTCAGGATAGGAGTTATTATTGTTCTTGGTTTTGTTTGGGGGTTGTTTTGAGGTTTTGTTTCATTGGACAGAACTGTATTTGAGAAGAGATTAACAGCCAAGAATCCAGACTGAATTCTACAAGGAGCCACTGCAATTTTTTTACTTAAGCCCCTTAATAAGCATGGAATTTTAACATCCAGCAATACACCTCGGTTAACATAAGCATCTGGCTGGCCTTTGCCAGATACCTATGGTAAGATCACCCTCTCCGGTGGCTCCCACTCCTGCTACACTTACCCAACACAAGATTACTAGCTTTTAAAATTGCTGTGGAACTGCAGCCTTCCGTGTAATAATCAGATCTTCCTCAGCTCCGCTCAAACGTCGCGTCTCCATGAAGGAGCCTCCCACTCGCAGATCAGGTGTGTACAGGTAGGTCGGTCATCGTTAGTTCTTCACAGGTGTGTCACGTGTACATCAGCTCTGCTATGGTATTTTTTTAAGTTGTTGGAGGACAGTACTGCCTTTCCCCCGGCCCCACCGCCAGGAACAGCCCAGCTGGCGGGGTTTGGCTGCCGCTAGGTCAGACCTCTCGGAGCGGCTCCCCGAGCTCTCTGCTTGCCGCTGCTCGTTCCCTCGGCGCAGGGGCCGGGACAGTCCTCCGGGACAGTCCTTCGGCGCAGCCGCTGCCTCCCCACACCCCGCTGCGAGCCGAGCCAGGCAGCCCGGGACAGGCGCCGTCGCCGCCGAGGGGACGGCTGGAGCGGCGAGCTCCCCCCGCCCAGCCCCGCCGCGGTACCGGAGGGGCGGTGCCGGGCGCGGGTCCGCCCGCTTCCGCGCCAAGGCCGGGCCCGGCACCGCGCGGCCCTCGCAGCGGCGGCTTCCGCTTGGCGGCCGGGCGGGCCTGGCCCCGGCCCCGCTGCGAGCATGACCCAGGCGGAGAAGGGCGAGGCGGAGAACGGGAAGGACAAGGAGCGCGACCGGGAGCGCGAGCAGCGCGGCGTCAAGCGGCCTATCGTCCCCGCCGCCGTGCCCGAGTCCCTGCAGGAGGTGAGACCCGGGGCGGTGAGGGGCAGAGCGGCCGCGGCGGCCCCGCAGGGCGGAGCTCGCTCCTTCCTGCCCGCCGGCTGCGCTGGGGCTGGCGCGGCCTTTTGACGGCCCGGGCGCGGGGAGGCGCCGGGGCGGCTGGAGGTGGGCGCGGGGGCTGCGGGACCCGGGCTGACTGCTGTGCGCGTTGTGGTGCTTCCAGCAAATACAGAGCAACTTCATCGTGGTGATACACCCCGGCTCGACGACTCTGCGGCTCGGGAGGGCCACGGACACGCTGCCCGTGGGCATTCCCCATGTCATCGCGCGGCGGCACAAGCAGCAGGGACAGGCGGCCTACAGGGACAGCTGGCTGCTGCGGGACGGGCTGAACGTAAGCCGGGGCCTGTGCTCCCAGCGGGCTGCAGGGGAGCTTTTCACTGCGCGTTCTCTTGCTTTTTTGGTTCTGTGATGCGTGTCTTCCCCTCGCGCGTTACATTTTTTCATAGAGGCATACGTCTCAAGACAAACTTTTTTCCCCTTTAATGTGCTGTAGGTGCCACTTTACTGGCGTCAGTAGATGAGCATCAGCCTTAAGCTGGGGCTTTGTTTTGTTCACAGTGAACTAAACCTAATAAATTGACTAGTTGAGGGTTTGTACACATGCGTTTTTCTGCGCTGTGTCCTGAGCTCATCACTCTGGAGATGAAGTCCTATAGCCATTACAGTCAGTGAACATAGTCAAGTTGACTTAGACAAATACATGTTAGGAGCTCTGATATTACAAAGTTTCTTTAAAAATAAGTATATATTCATTTTACAAACCTGTCCTTTATGTAGTCTATCAACTAGTTATTTCATTGTTTAATAATAGTTTTAGTATTACCAGTATGCAGCAAGTATTTACGTTGGGTATTTGTGAGTTTTGTTTAGAAACCTGAAAGTACTGAGCAGAGACAAAATGGCCTTAAAATGGTGGATCAAGCAATATGGTCCAAAAAGATGTCAAATGGTGCAAGGCGTATACCAGTGTCACCTGATCAGGTAACCCATTGTTAAGATTTTTATTAAATTGTTTGTTCATGTCGATATTTGATGTGATGTTGTTTCGGTGCACAAGAGTAGGTATATTTATACAGCAAAGATAGATAGTGCTGATGTGTGCTCTGTCTCTGAAGATCTGAGAAAACAAAGATTTAAAATGGGCTCTGTGTGTGTGGCTTTTTTTTTTTTCTTTCATGCATAAAAAGTGACTGGTAAAATATTTCTTAGCAGCATTTGTTTTGATTGAATTCCAGGCCAGGTCATACAACAGACAGATGCGGCCAGCTATTTTAGATCACAGCTCTGGAGCCAAGTGGACAAACACATCAAATCATCCTGAATTTTTGGTAGGAGAAGAGGTAAGATTAATTTCCTCACTGAATTGAGGCTTAGTATTTTGTTTTAATACAATTGTGTTATCATTAGCAGTTTGCTATCTGTTGATATGTATTGAAAGGCATATAAATGTGGTCAAGCAGTACATGAAAAGCTTTACTATAGACTAACTGAATATTTATCATCATTCAGAAAGACCAGTTTCCCTCATTTGCCTAGCAAGTAACCTGGATCCTTTGCTGCTGTAAGTCACTGTTTCTGCAGGGACCAGATGAGAGCTTTGTGTGTCTTTTTTCAATTCAGAGAAAAAGCAAGAAAATTATAAAAGGATCGGTATGTGGAATCACTGCTGAGTAGTTAGGTATTCATGAGCTTCAAAAAGTCTTTAAATTATTTTAGTTACTAATTTGAGATAATGGAAAAATAGACTGTTATGTCCAGGAATGTGAACATTAAAACAGTTTAAAACATTTATTTAATGTCTTTTTATTTTAATGCTTTATAATACAACCCTGTTAAAAATAAATCCACTTAGTTGTTTTCATATCAGTCTGAGTGCTGCTGTATGTCTGTTGTATCTGCTTCTGAAATATTTTTCAAGTACTTGTACCTAATCTTTTAGGAAGAGCAATCCATAGGACACTGTCTCCTATTTTCAGGCACTGTATGTTAATCCACTAGATTCTTATAATATACATTGGCCTATTAGAAGAGGGCAGCTGAATCTCCACACAGGACCTGGTGGCTCCCTCACGGCTGTATTAGCAGACCTTGAAGTCATATGGTCACATGCAATACAAAAATACCTGGAAATACCACTGAAAGACTTAAAGGTGAGCTGTCATCACATTCACGTGAGCTTCTGCATCCACTCTGTACCCACTTCTGAAGATGTTACTATAAAAGAGAAACAACCTTCTGTTACTGGTAGCTTTTTACGGGTGGTTTTCCTAGTAAATACATTCTATCTGCTAGTTCCAAAGACTTCATGTGGAATTCCATGCAGTCTGTAAGACAAAAATTGCAAACCTCTACCAAGGAGGTTTGGAAATCCTATATTAGAAATTTCACAATCTCGTTGTTTGGGTTTGTTGTCTTTTTTGTGATGACTGAAAACAAGGCAATTGATGAATGGTTGCCTAATACTTGCATAAATTTCTTCTCCTTGCAGAACATCTGTTTTTCTTATAACTGATGTGCTTTTGAACATCCTAGGGGCCTATAAATTCTTAACTTGGTACTTCACTCCATTTCTATAATTTTGCTTCTTTTAATAACTTGTATATTGTGCTTTCTACCTTAGCATCAGGCATCCAAGAATGTAAAGAGCTGGCTTTAATTCACTGTTCTTATCTCCAGTACTACAGGTGCATTTTACTAATTCCAGACATCTATAATAAACAACACGTGAAAGAATTAGTAAATATGATCCTAATGAAGATGGGCTTCTCAGGTAAAATCATACATAAGCAAGCACTTAGTGATAATAGCATAAAGATATTTTTTGTCTTTTAAGGCACATTTTTGCACATCAATCCCAGTTTGGCTGGGACTAGCACTTTTCATCTTTTTCTGTTCCCACAACTGTTATTTCTTCTAATGGGGCAAAATGGTTGGCTGACATTGAAATAAGTTTCTTGGTTTGCTCTTAGATATTCCAATGGTGGGCTTCTCACTTCAGCTGAGATGAAAGTAGCAATAGTCTGATTTCTCAGGTGTTTCTAAAATGCACAGTGTTAACTCTACAGAGAATTAAGATTCTTAGCCTTTAAAACAAAAGCATATGATGTAAGATGCTGCTACTGTCCTCTCTACAGGTTTCAGAGTTGGCTTAAGTGCATACACTAAATGTAGAAGAGCAATAAAATTCAAAACATTTTCTCAGGACTTTAAGGGCTTACTCAATAAAAAGTCGCCAAGTCCCTCCACCCCACCTCCACTAAATATACAAACTTTCAATGAAGAGTCAGACTATTAGTAGATTTTAAAATACATTAAGATATCCCTTAAATGTCAGCAACATGGCTCTAGGATTTGGCATAAATTGGATACAATTTCTTCTCATATTGCTAGGAATTGTGGTACACCAGGAGTCTGTCTGTGCTACCTTTGGAAGTGGTTTAAGCAGTGCATGTATAGTAGATGTGGGAGATCAGAAGACAAGTGTTTGCTGTGTGGAAGATGGTGTTTCCCATCGCAACACCAGGTATTTTTTTATTTTTTAATATGCAGAATTATTATAGGTATTAGTTGCTTACCAAATACTTGACTTTAAAAACAAGAAAGCTTTTGTATAAATACAGGGGTTTTTACTGTAAGCCTTGCAACAGAATCATGTTATAATAGGAACCTTAAATAATTCTGATGTCTTTAAAAGAGGAAAATAGGCAGAACTGATACCATGCTCTGCAAACCATGTGGAAGTCATAGGTACACCAGGAATGTTTTAGACATGCTGTGACTCTGTGTGCTACTATAGGTCAGTATTTCAGCAAATAAATAATCTTTCTCTCCTCTTTGCTTTAGGTTGTGCCTTGCATATGGAGGATCTGATGTGTCAAGGTGTTTTTATTGGCTTATGCAACGGGCAGGATTCCCTTATAGAGACTGTCAGTTAACTAATAAGCTGGATTGCTTGCTTCTTCAGCACCTAAAAGAGACATTTTGTCATCTAGACCAGGTGAGAAGGGACAATAGTGTATTTTCCCAAGTAATTTCTTTTTCCTTTACAGTGTGCTACTCTAGTAAACCTTTCTGTGCGTCTACAGTTGCTTGTAAATGGAATAAAATGTGGTATTTCATTTAGAATACTGGCAAAAGCTGGAGAAACTTTAGACTTGAAGTATTTGTAACTTGTTTTAGATTTCTTCCAGTCAAAAGGAATTCCAACTCTCAGAAAGTTAGTTTCTTTGTTCTTATTACTGAAAGAAGCTGATAGTAACTGCATATTTGCTGGTTTTCAACTTCTGTTTTGTGACATCTGCCAGCAGGTCTCCTTTCTGTACAAACTCCAGTTTTAGAGGCTTAGGCATGTAGAAAGCTGAAGACTTAAAAAGAAATCAAGAATAGGTAATTGGAATTAATAGTCTGAAGAGTTTTTTTCCTTCTTCTTGTTTCCCACAGTTTAAGTAGATTATGCAGCTTGATACACAAATATATAAAATTGTGTTTACATCATTTTTTAACATAGGATATTTCTGGATTGCAAGACCATGAATTCCAAATTCGTCATCCAGATTCTCCAGCTTTATTATATCAATTCCGATTAGGGGATGAAAAATTACAGGTGATTCTCTTTGTTTTTATTATAAGAATTATATTCAGTATTCAGAATCAGGGCCTCAATTTGTATTTGCCCTATGATTTATGGACTGTTCTTAACATATGCTTGTTGATAGTTTTAAAATCATTTACTGTATGTGTGAATGGGCCTAATGACTCATTAGTGGATGCGTAAGACTTTCTCACTAGCTTTAGCCAGAGTGGTTGTGGCTTCAAATATAATAAAATAAAATAAAATATTTATCTTTCAAGTGCAAGGAATTAATGCTAATTATGCCAGTTTTTCAGCTCGTCATTGAATTTTCTAATTTTTTAACTGCATTTTAGTGCTTACTGATTATATGATGCCAGAATCTGTAAAGAAACTTACATAAGTGTACAAGTGTATTTATTTGCTTGTTTTTTAAATATACAAAGCTGAAGACACTTCAGCCTTTTACAGACCTATTTAGGAAACAATGTATATTTAATTTTGAATTATGAGAAAAACAGAACAAGGTTTTTCTTTTTTTTTTATAGTAAATGCCACCCCCCAAAAAAAAACCACAACAACAACCCACAAAAACCTATGTATTAAAACCATGCCAAATCTCTCATTCTTCAGGCTCCAATGGCTCTGTTTTATCCAGCAACTTTTGGAATTGTTGGACAAAAAATGACAACTTTGCAACACAGGTCACAAGGTGACCCTGAGGATCCTCACGATGAACAATATCTGCTAGCCACACAAAGTAAGCAGGAGCAGGTATGTGAATGCTAATTTTATTTTTCATTATGTATTATTTAATTAGGAAATAAAGTCAGGACTCATTAGCTCATGTCAGAAACCAAAGTTCGTTACCTAGGTCAGAAGCATTAAAGAATTAATTTAGAGTAAGGAATTATGGGTGTCTAGACAAGGCTTAATTACAGCTGTGTATTTTCAGAGTCTAAGAGGGCTTCATATTATGGCATTGATGAATCTGATGGAGTTCAAGATAAAATACTCACTTTGAAAGTGGGGATTAAAATGAAAATAAAGTAATTATGCAGTGCTTAACCTTTTTGTGCAAAGAGATGAAGGAAAGTACAAGGGTGCTTAGTTAAGTCTTTGTATTGTTCTGTTAGCTGCTGAAGATCTTTTTGCATTTTTCATAGTTCAGTGTGTTTTCTCATTTTTAAGTCTGCAAAAGCTACAGCTGATAGAAAATCTATGTCGAAGCCTGGTGCGTTTGAGGGAGACTTGAGAGGCCAAACCTCAGATATTTCAGAGAGGATGTACCCACAAGAAGTGGAACTGGGGTCTTCCCAGAGTGATTGTATGATATCTGGAAATGATTCAGAGGAACCTTTAACTGCACACATGTCCAGGAAAACAGCAATTTCTCAGTTTGAAGGCAAAGCCTTGGGCCTTGACAAAGCCATTCTTCATAGTATCGACTGCTGTGGTAAGAATGACATTTGTACAGTTCATTAAAATCCACACATCAGTGTGGATTTATGGTAACTCCTATACTTTACCAAAGTAAGATGTATGTCCTGAAGTTTAATCATCTCTAGAGTAGCTACACTATTTACACTATTCCTTATCTTTGTTGAGGTTTCTTGAGCTAGACATTTTGAATCTCCAAGGAACAGAAAAATATTTTTTAAAGTAAACACTGATTTATTTCTGGTTTAACTTGCAATAAATTCTTTATAATACAAACACAAGCTGTATAAATTTAAAAAAATATTTCTATATATCCATTCATTCCAGCATCTGATGATACAAAAAAGAAGATGTATAGCTCCATTTTGGTAGTGGGAGGAGGCCTTATGTTTCATAAAGCTCAAGAGTTTCTTCAACACCGAATTCTCAACAAAATGCCTCCTTCTTTTAGAAGAGTTGTTGAAAATGTTGAAGTCATCACAAGACCTAAGGTATACTGTTGATTGATAGCTAAATGTTTAATAAACTGTGGTTGGTTGAAATCTCCAAAACATGAAAAAAAAAATTCTGCTCATTCAAAACCACAGATAAATTGCATATCTGAGGAGATTTAGGAAAGCTTTCAGCTCATAACATAGCACTCTCCAATTAATAGGCAGGAGGTTAGAGGGGTAGCAAGTCTTACTAGTATTGATCACCCAAGTGCTTATTATCTAAAGGCCATATTCTTAAAAAAGCATTTGGTACAGGCCCATGGAGTTAGCCTGTCTGCTCAGCAAGAAATTCCATTAGGGTTTTTTATTACTGTTAAAGTAAAAGGAAGGATGGCATTAAAATAGCAATTGTCATTTGGAATTAATCAGAAAAAAATTGTAAAATCAAAACTTGAATATTTTTCAACTTCACTAAACACAAAATATTCTTTCCATATTTTTATCTCACAGTTTTTTCCTGAATAATCTTGAAAAACTTCTCCCTTTACTCCAAGATTCTTAGTGGTAAACACTGTTGGAAAAACTAGGATACAAGTTTGGAGAACTATGCAAATTTACACCAGTAATTGTGTGCAATGTGTTTTGAATTTAGGATATGGATCCTCGCTTAATTGCATGGAAAGGAGGTGCCGTTCTAGCCTGTCTGGATACAACCCAGGAGCTGTGGATATATCAGCGAGAGTGGCAGCGTTTTGGTGTCAGGATGTTACGAGAGCGAGCTGCGTTTGTATGGTAATGGATGTGTGTACAGTGGAGCATGATTAACTGAAGATTCCTTTCCCCAAATGCCTTCTCTTTCAAGTACAGATGTATTAATCTTCTCATTAATACAGATGTATTAATCTGCTGATAGATATTTTTGTATTTTATTAAAACTAACTTTAACTGAAATTTTTCTAGTACAGTGTCTTCAGCATTGTTATATTTCATCTTTTGAGTAGTAGGCATTGAATTCTGTGCACAGAGTAGCACACTTATCTCCAGATTCACTACATTATGTTATATAGGTTACGTATATTAATATTTCACAGTGTGGGAATTTGAGGATTAAGATATTGACATGGCAGATGTTAAGCCAAGATTCGTTCCAGGTCCATGCACACAGAAGCAATAGCTGAGGAGTGCAGGTTGTGGTTTTGATGCCTTACTCTGATTCATGCTCCAGTGTTACCAGAAGGTGAAATTGTTATATAAGCAATCGTGGAAAAAGTTAAATGGAGAACCCAAAGTACAGTTGCTGTTGGTATTTTGTTTATATAATAAATTATAGTATTCAGTGGAAACACTTGAGAATGTGAAAGTGAAGTGTTTTTTCTTGCCTGTTATCATCAAAAGCTGCTGCCAGCTTTTCATTGTCTATTGGAATTATCCAGTTGTCCCTGTTTAAATATAATACACTCAAAACAACTAGATGCGTTTTTATATAGCCAGCACCAACCTCAATCCCATGCTTTTTACCACAATTTTGACACTCAAATATCCATCTACAAAAACAGTTTGCAAATATATTGTGGAAAATCTGCCAAATATACATGAGTGCAACAGAAAACACTGAGCAGTTTCTGTTTAGTTTGTATTAAATAATGACTCAAGAATGAGAAATACTCACCCTTTGCACAGAGTTTTTTAGACTTTCTGTAGGCCTTGGGCAGTCATATCCACCCTTAGAAAAGTAAGGAATTATCTAGGGGAAAAAAAATAAAGTAGAATATTTCCGATGCACAGTTAAATGAGATTTCTGCACAGATTGATTTCTGTCATGTATTTCCTTCTGTACTACAGTTTGGGCTCCTGACAGAAGTGCTGTTTCCTAAAACTGTTACCAGATTTTCTTGAAACAGTTACCTTACATCTGATACAAATAACAAAAATACTTTCCTGCATCTAAGTCCCACCCTCTAATAGGACTAACACTAGCAGTGCAGCATTAGTATTGCTCACAAAAACTCACCCATCTCTGTTATAATGTACTTCTTGAATTGCATGACTGCCAGTGACACTTGTTTTAGCATGCAACTATTCCTACAAATATTTAGCAAAAATGTGAAACATTAACTTCTGTCCTCAGTTGAAAGACAAATTCAAGGATGCAAACATACCCCCAAGAGTAAAAGTTTTCCATAATGCATTCAATGAAATGCAAAGACATTAAATTTTGTCTTTTTAAAAGGAGGTTACATTACAAAATTAAGGTAACGATACTATTACACTTTATGTAAATATGTACTTTTCACAATAAAGGATTTTAAAGTGCTTGAATGATATATTTAGGTACTGCAGCCACTTTTGAGGTTTACTAGGCAACAAAAACAATCATAAACTACTTTGTGAAAGTGATTATTATCTATTTTGTGAAAACAATTAAGAAAACTAATATTAACTGCTGGAGAAATAGAAGGGTACCATTCTGAAGTTTACATGGTAGCTGCAGCAATATTTGAGGAGTTCACTAAGAACAGCAGAGGGAATATGTTCATTAATATTTAAGCCCCAAGTACAATTGAAAGATTGAAGAAGAGAAATTGAGCAACTTTCTCAAAGGAAGACTTGCTGAAGATCAGAGAGCTCAAACTTTGGTAGAAACAAACTTTAAAACTAAGTTTTTCACTGTATCCCTCTTTTACCACTGAGTAGTAGGACACCTGTGAACAACCAGATACATAAAATGCTACACATCAGCAGTGTGCCAAGGGACAAAATTCAAATAATTACAAGGAGAAGCTTAAATTTTGTATGATCAGGTCAACAACACATCAACCACATGTGTATTGCAGAGAACTGTTAATATTGCATTTTTTGCTTTTGTGACTGTATTTACAGTGTCTCTAATAACTGACTTATTTTTTCTATGGCAAAAGAGAAATGAGTTATGCCCTTTATGCAATAATTAATTTCTTCTTTTGTCTTTGAATCTCAAGCACAGAAGTTTCTATGCTTTTTTCCGAGGAACATATTTCGAATTTCAATATAGAACATCTTGTCATGAACCTTTAAAAAACAGGTTAATAGAACTTGTGCACCACTGACTGCCCCAAGAAGAAGGTAGGTCTGTGGGGAAGAAGTTCTATAACAGGGCATTTTTTGAGCAGAACTCATTGAAAGTGAAGAAATCACAAATTAACAACTTTTCTTTTTCTGTAGGAAACACAAAAATAACTAGTGATTCTTGTTCATGTCTCTACAAATAGCTACATATTTACTCACAGTTCCACAGGGGATACTCATTAATGGAAAAGAGTGATTAATTATTCAGAAGTTCACAGTTTGGTGCCTAAGTATGAATAACCAACCAGAGACTGTTAATTATTTTCTGCTTATCTAAGAGCAAAAACATTAACAACCAATTATCCCAGAAAATAATTAATCATCCCATACAATCCAAGCAGAGTGATAAGGAAGGACTTGGGAAAATAATCACCATCTACAGGCAATATTGAAGGCATTGTAGCAGAGACTATTGTCATTACAAAATGCCTGAAGAAAGTGTAACTTCTTGCAACAACTATCTCGATTAGTCTTCATTATAGCATCATTATTCTACCATGAGAGTTCTAAAGGGGAAAACAACACTCTTGGATTCATCCTCCAGCAGCCCAGAAAAGCAGCAGCACTGGCTCTTCACACAATTCTGATCCTTGGCCATTTCCCATGGAATTTTATGGGATCTTCTCCCCAGTACCAACTTTTAATGCAGTTTATCATACAACAAACATGCACTGAAGTCAGATATGCTGAAGACACTTAGAGGACAAAGCCAATAGAAAAGTTATACGTCAGTTACAAAGGCCCTGTAGTATTTCTAGTACTTTGGCTGCCCGCTGGGATACTCTTGAACACACACATTTCAACGATGACTATTAAAACCAAGTAGCAGTCACTGGTAAGGTTAACAAGTCAGTTAACACAAACTGATGCAGTGGCACAACTCGTACTATTTGCTCAAGTCCAACCCCGTGTTCACCTGGAAACACGCAGGTAAGGATCGCAATTACACCCTGGAATTGCAGATTCGAGCAGCCCTTGAGCCCTACCCCTACAAGCGGCACAGACCGCCCGTGTGGCGGGTGAGGAGCAGCAGCAGCGGCGCTGCCCGCGCGGCCGCCTCCCCGCGAGGGGAGAGGGGCTTTCCCGCCGCTTCACCTCGGGCCGTCTCACGGCTCCCAGCTCTTCCTCAGAAAACGGTTTCGCACCCAAGTTGACAACCCCGTCGAATGTATTTGCCTTAAGGAAAAAAAAAGAAAAAGAAAGAAAAGAAAAAAGAAAAAAGTCCTTTTGTCTAACCCACGCGAGGTGAAAAAAAGTGAAAGCGCTCCCTGAAAGTTAGAAGGAGGGGACGGGGATGTCCCGCCGCGCCACCGGCCCCTGCTCCGGCCGCTCCTGGACACCCGCAGGCGAAGCTCGGGGCCCCGTCTCGGCCGGCGCGCGGGAGCGGAGGCAGCGGGGCCGCCCGGAGGCTCCAGCGAGGTGGGTGAGGGGGCGGACTTCGGCCCGCAGCCGCCCTGGCGGGTTTCCAAACAACTCTTACACATCTTGCACGGAGGCCAAAGGGTGCGTTCCTGTGGGAAGTGCCAGCCGCTCTCCTGCCCTGCCTTCCCCGCGGACCTCTCCCCCTGCCGCAGCCACTCCTGAGCGCGGGGGTCCCGCAGCCCAGCCCGCCCTCAGCTCCGTGCCCTCCCGCCGGCGGGGCGGGCTCCCTCTCAGCGCCTCACAGGAGCCACCCCCGGGCTGGGGAGATGCGGGGGGAGCGCGGCGGGGCGTGCGAGCGAGTCGAGCCGCAGCCGGTGGGCTGAGGAGCTCCCGAGAGGCCTGTGGAGAAAGGGCCGGGAGAGAGGAGTGAGGCAGCAGCGGGAGGTGGCAGCCCCCAGACACCAGCGGCTCCGAAGGAGGAACAGGCCTCCAGTCCGGGAAGGAGAGAGACGTGGCCCGTGGGTGCCCCGTCCTGCGGGGGGCACCGAGGCAGGCCCGCGGTCGCCCTCCTCCTCGGGGAGACAGCCCTGGTCCCCGGCCCGCGTGTGGAGCAAGAGCCGCTGCAGGCCCCCCCGAGCAGGATCGCGGGCAGCCCGCAGGGGGCTGCGGCAGCCCGACGCCTCAGGCCGGCAGATACGTTTGCTCATAAAGGAGGAAATAGGGAGGTAAGTAGGGCTTGAATAGTTTTAGCCGTGGAAATGAAATTTACAAGGCTCTGTAAGTGAATGAACTTTTCTTACTAGCAGGACTGGAGGGAAAGTTACTCCAAAACACTCCCACAGCAGATGAATTTAAACTGTACACAATCTGCAGTGGGAGGGGGAAAAAAAGGCAAAAGCTGCTTTTGCCTGAGGATCTGGTCCCCCTGACTCTTACACAGACAGGTCTGGCAGAATTTGTCAGTGTAATGAAGGGCAGATGCCCAGTAAAGGTCCCATTGCTTTGCTGCACCATGAATCATCTCTCCATGGAAGGAGGTTGTATTTTTCACCTGCCAGAGAGGTTATTATTGTTTCGGCCTTGGCAAAATAGGACAGGGAGTAAAGTTTAATCCACACTGACCACGTCTTTGTTTCAGGATCAGTTTAGAGGAACTGGGGTAGGATAAGGTTAATGCAGGAGGACCACACATAGATGAGGGTGGCTGTGGGTCAATATGACAAAGAGAACTGTGCATTGAAATTAGTGTTTTGATCCATTCAATCCAATAATGTATGATTTAAATCAGAATGTCTTGAATTTTTTACCTCTGCACTTCACAACTTAAAAGCAGAGAAAGTTGCAAATCATATACACACCAATTATAAAGTCACTTGAATATTATGACCAGGACACTGTTAACTGACTTCACTTCCAACTCACTTTTTGCAAGATAAAAATTATCTCACTGTTACTCTGCCAGTCCTGTTCTATTTGATGTAAAACAACAACAAAATGCAGCAAATAAAAATTTGAAATAACACCTAGCAATAAATCTGACAAACATACATGACTGAGCGGATTAAAAAAATTCTACTTCAGTTACTTAAAGGGAACAGTAGATTTAGCTTTCCTGGCTGATAATTCAGCCTTCTAGCCCAGACTGTGGGTACCCTATCTTGGTACACAATTTTGATCACTCTTGCTTCCAAGTTTTACAAAAGAATGGGACAGCTCTAACTGGTTAACAGTAATGATGGCAAGTGCCCTCTAACTTTTTTAGGTTAGCCACCTTGTCTGCCTACAGAACCGTTTCATTTCCATCCATTTTTCAATATATCCCCTCCCCCCATGCAGGGTACCTACCCTCCTCTCTTTGTTATGGACTATCAACCCTTCCAATCTAGAAGTCTAGGAGAAAGAAAGGTTCCTGGGCTGAATCCTAGCACTTCTGTTTAGCTTTCTTACAGAGACAACAAGTCCTTCAATACCCTACATAGCCTCCTGCATATCTTTATCCCCTTTCTCTCTCCCCTTTAAAAAAAAAAAAAAAAAAGTGAAGTAACACATTCTTCACCTTTCACAGCTTCACTGTCCCTTAGAGAAGCTTGTTTTCACACATTACCCCAAATCAACATCTGTAGAGTTGCAATGGTAGGTACCCATGGGGTACATCAGGGCATATTTCTCATTCAAGCCTGATACTGTACTCAGAAGCCCCAAACACCTCACTTCAGAAATCTACTGCCTGCTTCTAGCTACCTAGTTTATGATTAAATATATAATTATAGCAACAGAATTTTCCTGCTGAGATGTTCCTACTCTCCTCACTGCCTGTAGGTTCTGCTCAGTAGTAATAATATCTGTAAACATGTACTTTTAAAAAATGTGGTCCAGATTTTGAAGCTCTAGTGAAATACAGTGAATATTTTTTATGTTGTTGCCATATGCATTTCCGCAGGTCAGTTCACTGATTCCCAAGAAACCTCTTACTACACATTCATAAGGAGGTCATGATATGTGAGAATCCAGATAAAGACATGCAGTAATATCCAGCAAGGCCCAAAAGACAACTTGGTGGTGGCAAGTACAGAGTGTTTTAGTAGAACCACGTTGTCTGAATCTCCTTATTTCTACATATTTTGTTTTGACATAGCCACTACAATATTTAATCAAGCTGGCTATGAAACTGTAGTTCCCTACTGAGTAAATTTGGTTAGCTTCCCTAGCACATGTGAAAGCCTTAGGTGACTCTACCTGTTAGGATAACAACCTGACTTTTGTTCCAGTTACTTGAAAAAAGCACATTCTTGATGAAAAACATTTATTAGAAACATTGCACAGATTATAAGTCTTCCCTGGCAAAAAAGAGCCACTAAATGAAAGTTGAGCACAAAGATATGTTAGGTTGCTTCTTGACTGATGTTCTCTTGTTCAAAGAGAGACTCCCACAAAATTCCACAAGACTATCTTCCATAGAAGAACTTGAACAGTGATACACTCATGCATGTTCATAGCACAACACAGATTAAAGAGAAGTATCATCATGTTCTAGTTTCAGGACTCCATTATCTCATTGAGACCAACCCCTTCAATAAAAGGTTGAATTGGTCTGTGAGTTTTAAAGCCTGTACGTGTGAGAGACCCTTAATGAATCAGCTTTTAGAAGGGTCTAGATTTCAGTGTTACAAAAACACATAGTCCTGTAACACCAATGCTGCCTTTGGAGTGTCACATAAGATAGCATTTTCAGGAGCTCAGAAGCCATTGCTTATGCTGTAGCAAGCTGTAGAGCTGCAGTTTCCAGCACTACCAAAGTCAGTCAGTCTCCAACTGAACACAATACCAGGGATTCTGCAGAACTTACCATCTTTATAGCCAAACTAGGCAAGTTGTAGGCTTAGCAGCCAGCATTCCGGTTAGGAGAAACAGTAATATTTGGTGGCATTATGGATGCCATACCAAAATAAGCAGGCCAGCAGTTGTTCCAGAGTATGTGAACCCTACCTAAATAATAACTGTTGACCACTCGTAGGACCAAAACCTGAGGGTTTCTTTCCTCAGGAGTAAGGTTGATAATGGAATCCCATAATGGTGAACCTCCACCAGAAAAAAAAAGAAACAACTCACATTAAAGGGATAAAGTAACTTTCACAGATTGTCAAGGCCCAGGCCCATATTCTACCAACCCCATCAGCTATCTGCTGTTCCAGAAACAATAGATGCTTCAGAATTGTAGCCCTAACAAACAAAAATAAAACAAGCAAAAAACACTCTACCTTTGGGTCTTCCTCTGCTGGATCACGGGAACTTGCCAAACCTGTTTTTCAAGAAATAATCCTTTAATACTCTCCACCTGTAAAAGACTACCCCACTGCCCACCCCCCCTTCCCCTCCACTTTCAGCTGGCATCAATTTTGATTTAGCCATGTGAGAGTCAGCTGTATCCACTCTGGAACTGTGGGCTCAGACCTATCCATTGCATCCTTTTTTTTTTTTTTTTTTTTTTGTAACAGAACGAACTGTTCTCCATGGCTAATTGTTAATTTTCCAGATATTTGTGGGTTTGTATAGCCTGTTACTGGTTTTCCTAGAGAAGGATCTTCCTACAGAAGATCTAGGCTTACTGCTGTCCTTTCCCTGAGAGGAAAAAAACCCACAGTTTTTTATATGAGATTGTACATCAAATTGTAAATCAAGACAGTTGCATGTGAAAAGCTTTTATTAGGAACCTGCACCTAATTGTGTTACAGAGCCTTGAGTTCTTGTGTGCTCTCACAAACTTTACATTGTAGAGTTTCACTTGAAAAAAAGAGTATGGATCTGTTCTACCTTTTAGTAAGAAAAAGTCTGTTATTTCAGTGATTCATTAAAACATTTTCTTCTAGTGCAAACACTCAGACATTTTACAAAAATACAGAGCTTATATATTTACAAAATATTGAATAACTATGAAACTTGAATCTACAAAAATTAACATTAACATCATAACTTATTTCTGAAAAATCAGACTTCAGAAACATAATACAGTATTCAGTATATTTTCAGAAATACTTTTTACAGCCCAAGGCTATCCATTTTCACTAATAATTTATACCAAGAGGAATGGTTTTAAGGGGAAGAAATACACTGAAGTCTGGCTAGCAGCATTGGTACCTGTGAGACTTACATGGCCAGTGAAAATCTTGCATTTAATCCCTTTACCTGAATCTGTGCAGTGGTAAAAAGAACTACCACTTCTACTCAGCCTAAGGATCTGGTGATATTAGATTGTAACTGTCCTCGGAGCACTTCTGCAGGATCTGATTTTAGTAATAAGGTAGGAAGCCACAGATGAACAGATTTAGCCTTTCTTGTCTTAGGAGACATACTTCAAACAATGGCGCTTTTCACCTTAGGGATAGCCAAAAAGAAGCTTCACTGCTACACGTTTATTCTGTAGAGACATTGTCATTGTCATTGTCATTGGCTGCATCTGGAGTATTGTGTCCAGTTCTGGGCCCCTCAGTTCGAGAAGGACAGGCAACTGCTGGAAAGAGTCCAGCGCAGAGCTACTAAGATGATTAAGGGAGTGGAACATCTCCCTTATGAGGAAAGGTTGAGGGAGCTGGGTCTCTTTAGCTTGGAGAAAAGGAGGCTGAGGGGTGACCTCATCAATGTTTACAAATATGTAAGGGGTGAGTGTCAGGGAGATGGAGTTAGGCTCTTCTCAGTGATGACCAGTGATAGGACAAGGGGTAATGGGTGTAAATTGGAGCATAGGAGGTTCAAGGTGAATATCCGAAAAAATTTTTTTACTGTAAGAGTGACAGAGCACTGGAACAGGCTGCCCAGGGAGGTTGTGGAGTCTCCTTCACTGGAGACATTCAAAACCCACCTGGATGCGTTCCTATGTGATGTACTCTAGGTGACCCTGCTCTGGCAGGGGGGGTTGGACTAGATGATCTTTCGAGGTCCCTTCCAACCCCTAGGATTCTATGATTCTATGATAGTATACCAGTTGTACCTGAAAATGGCAGACATTTTAGAGGCTGTGCACTGTATTAAATGTTTACATCTTAATTAGGATTTTTGTTTTAATAGGGTAAAACACTGTATTTTCTTTAGAAATTCTGCAAGAGTGATACTATCAGTAAAGATGGCATACTTAATGAGAGGAGTTAAATGCTGCAGTCCTGTGAATCAGATGCACAAAGTAACAGGAACTCTGTTTAAAGCACACATATTGAAGAACATATTTGGCATCCATGAACAGCAAGTCCAAATTTCACGTGCTTCATCTCAACTTAGTTCTGAAAAGGCAAACTCTTATAATTATGTCATTGTTGGAGCTGGATCAGCGGGGTGTGTATTAGCCAACAGGCTGACTGAAGACCCTCTCAGTACTGTGCTACTTTTGGAAGCAGGCCCTAAAGATACCCTCCTAGGTAGTAAAAGACTGTTGTGGAAGATTCATATGCCTGCTGCATTAACGTACAACCTCTGTGATGAGAAATATAACTGGTATTACCACACAACATCACAAAAGCACATGGATAACCGAATTATGTACTGGCCCCGTGGAAGAGTGTGGGGTGGCTCCTCTTCTCTCAATGCTATGGTGTACATTCGTGGGCATGCAGAAGATTATAATCGATGGAGCAGGGAAGGGGCTACAGGATGGGACTATGAACATTGTTTGCCCTATTTTAAGAAGGCACAGACACATGAACTGGGGCCAGATCAGTACAGAGGTGAAAGCGGACCCCTGCATGTGTCAAGAGGGAAAACAAATCATCCGCTTCATCATGCATTCCTGGAGGCAACCCAGCAAGCTGGGTATCCCTTCACAGATGATATGAATGGTTATCAGCAAGAAGGATTTGGCTGGATGGACATGACTGTACACCAAGGTAAATCATAAAGCAATCCTTAAGTAATTTGTATTTCTGACCCACCAGTGGTTCTTCTGAAAGCATTTTGGAATATGGACATTTAATGTGCATTGAATACCATTTGGTTGTTTAGATTAATGAACAGCTGTGGTAATTACACTGTTCATTTCACAGCAGCTTGCAATCAGTCTAAGGTGTATTTCAGTGAAACCTGCATTGGCATGCAAGTCTTGATTCATAGTTAAATTTGGGAAGAACAGTAGGTTCTCAGCATGTCATTGTGAAGTTAAAATAAAATCTTTAGTTATTATATCAAATCACACTTGCTTCATAAAATTTATGAAGGCTTTCCCTCTGTAAACATCCTGATGGTTATTGGCCAAAATCTTGAAGAACTGAGCATGACTATTTTGATGTTTAATGTAAATATACGTTGTAGGTCAAAGATGGAGCACAGCTAGTGCTTACCTTCGCCCAGCCCTATCACGCCCAAATTTGTCAGTAGCAGTGAAGACGCTTGTAACAAAAGTCTTGTTTCAAGGAACAAAATGCATTGGTGTTGAGTATGTGGAAAATGGGCAAAGGAACAAGGTAAGAGGCTTTTCTTTTCCAGTATGAGAAATACAAGTCCAAGCAAATTTTTTTTTTAATAAACTTTTATTAAAATGACATTTTACTATGCAAAATGTCTGCTTTTCAGATGCTATGTTATCACTTCCAGTATATGATTCCTTATGTGTTAGTTTACAGTAGTTTAAATTTCAGCTGTATTAATTTAGAGATTAACATCTCCATTGTATTTCCATAGCTGATGTCACGGAAGAGTGTTGTGTAAAGTTTCTGGCTGGAACCTATGGTGCAATCATGCACTGTCTCAGTGTATTGACTAGTGTGTTGAATTGCTGAGGTTTCTGAAAAACAGTTTTGAAACTACTGTTCTGGCATAGGAAAATCTGTAACAGGTAGATACTCAAAACTGAATGGTTTAAGGGATACTGAGTAATTTACTTCTACTTTGCCATTATGTATTAAGTTCTCGGATGGTAGTGATGAAACATATCTTCTGGTTGTTTCAGGAATTAGCATTTTTCAGTCTCAGTGCAACTTCCACTGAACATGTGATCATGTGGAAAGAAGCTTGAATTGCCATTACAACTTAAATTTATGGACAAACAGTTCTTTTTATGTACAATTGAATCCATTGATTTCTTTAAGACCTAAAACATTCTCGTTTCCCTTAACTCTTTAGTATTACATCTGATAGGGGAGCATGTAACTAGAAAATTGTCTAAAAGGGATTAATATGTTAATAACTTAGGATATTTAGTCACAAACAGTGATAAAAAGTGTAACAGTAATAGTACAAATCTTGATGGTTTAAGTTCAGTAAGGCTTACAAAATTCAACAGAGAAGTGTTCTCTGACTGAACACCTGCTAAAAGTTAAAATGCAATATTAATAGACTGTTCATTTTCTAATGCACAGAACAAATCTGTTGTTTTCTAAGTGGATTGGTAAAGATAATAAAACAAAAGTTGCAGAAAATTTAATTGATTTAATGAGCTATTAAATGCCTGTGAAAACAATGTCTCTCCTTGATGTTCTTATTCCATTATCAAGATTAATTTTATTGAAGAAAGTCTTGAAAAGCTAATTACATAGGATCAAAGACTTTGAGAAGTCTGGACCACTTTAATTGCAAAATTCTTTAATTGCTATGAATTTTCATACATATGAATACCTGTATGAATTATACATAGTGATTGATACATATTTATAGCATATATAAAAAAAATACACCTTCAAAGTATTTCTCTTCCTTTTTTTCCCCAACATCAAAATCACAGGACTTGTCTGCTTTTACTTTCTGGAAAATGTTATACCTGTCAGGATTGAAGAGCTAATAATTTTACTACATTATGAACATCAAGATGAAAGACTTGATTATATCAAAGCATTTTTTGTTTTTATAATCTATTTTAGGTAGGATCACTTTTACATCAGCCATCAGTAAAATTAAAAGATCATCAAAATCTGATTCAAGCGTGATTCAAAACGTATTCATCAAGCCAGTGATTTCATTGTTATTTCTGTAGACATTGGGGTCCCAGAGAGCTCCCAGAGACTCCAGTAAGCCCTCTGACAAAAGCAGGAAAGGTAGATTGAACATTCCTGGAATTTCAGAGTTAATAAAGCTGAAAAGTGTATTTAAAGAGGACATTTTTAATGTATCATAGACTGAAGAACCCTTACATACATGTTCCAAAGTCAGTTTTTCCTCTTTTAATCTTAGCTTTAAGCACAGTGAAAGGCTGTATATGGGCTAGGAATAATTACAGTGCTGACTACAATGAGTATAGACCTAATGAGCACATTTGAATTCTACCTGGATCCAACTTGTATCAGTTCTGTGTGCACAATAGAAAGTATAAATAATTGTATTTGTATAACACACAAAATACAGACCTAGGTATCGATTCAATGTCACAGATACACTGTATCTTAGCAAACTAATGACTGCCTGGAGCAAAACAACAGCAAACAAAAAGTATCAACACTAGCTGTCTGTTGGCAGTATCAGATAAATAGTGTGGAAACAATGTATCAAAATGTATGTCCTTACTACGTTTTATCTTACTACTATCAACAATCTCTGTATAGCCCATGTACCATTCAAAAATGACAGGATTACTACAAGTTATTAATATGCACTCCATGCTAATCTCTTAACACTTCACCACGCTACAGGGAAAAAATGACACTTTTTATGTTGCTTTAGAAGCTAAATGTCTTTTGTAAAATACAAACAACTCATGATAGCACCTGACATTCTACAAAAGCAGGGAAGGCAGATGAGCGATACTAGATATGTTTGCTTGCACTCTTGTGGGTTTTGCTTGTGTCTCATCTATTTTTCTCTCAATGTAGCCACATTGATATATTTGAATTCACAGATAAATATTACAGTATTACTTTTGCTTTAAAACATTGGACTAGCTTAGGTAACATTAGAATTTGCATTTAATATAAATTGTTGCTTACTTTTTGTTTCTTCTGTGGTGCAGTTGTTCTTTCATAAGGACAGGTGAAGCTTGAATCTTTTTTTTTTTTCTCATGTGCAATAGTTACTATTCAGATTGCAATCGACTTACTAACTCAGTGTGTATACATAGGGTATCTTATATTTTAACAGGCAAGATGCATGCGACTAGGGAGGATGGAGTGCCTCCAATTTTTATGTGTTCATGACCCATCTCATCGAAATAGAAATGGGTAGTTTGAACAATTTTGGGTTCGCCCACATCATTCTCTTTCAAAAAGTAAAGGGAGAGAGATGCCAATTTTTTTCTTAGTCCACACTGTCTTCCCTTTTAACAGTGAAAAGCACTAAGGGGGCAGTTCTGTTCCTAAGATTACGAGATGTGTCAACAGGGAAGAGGCAGCCCCCAGATACAAATGACACAAAGATTTTGGTATTCCTAAATGAGAGTATTTGGGGGCAGAAATGCTTGGAAAGATGTGCCAAAAATACTTGCAGAGAAGGTTCTAGAAAAAGAATTACCCAGCACAGAAAACTGAGTCAAAGGTGGAGGAATAGTTTAGCAGCCTGTATCACAACCCGCTCAAGGTTCAAACTGTTTGATGAGAAGTCTGTCAGCAAAACAGAATTATATATATGTCTGCAGAGTTGTCTGAGTGGTGCTTTAGTGGCTGAGAGACTTCTGAGGACTATGGTGACTATGGTGAGCTAAGAAACTAAACATTAGGTTTGATTTAATTAAGCAAATAAGCTTTTGAGAATTTTTGAGCTGGTGTGCCTCTGAATTCAAAGTCTTCCTTCCTTAGGAGTTTCAGTTTTAATTTGAAAACCATTATTGAAAGTGGAAGTGACACTTAGCTGAATGAGCTGAGCATCATAGGTACTTTTATTTGTGGTGAGTGGCACAGGAGTTATTGGCAGCCATGGTACTGGCTGACCTGAATGTTTGTGTGCCATGCAGTTTGAATGGATTGTAAATATGGGAATAAATACAGAAATAATCAAAGTGAAAGTCTGATTATTTATTTCTGCAGGAACTTCTGGCAACATAGGAATACATTTAGAATGAGAAAAATGTGAGGAAAGATTGTCTAATCTGTATCAGAATGGCATATTTGAACAGAAGCTCTTGACATGTTGCTCACATTCAGATCAAGCTAAATAACATTAGGACTTTTTTGATCATTTCTTTTTAGGCTTTTGCCAGTAAAGAAGTTATTTTAAGTGGAGGTGCCATAAATTCTCCTCAGCTGCTTATGCTGTCTGGGATTGGCAATGCAGATGATCTAAAAAAACTGGGGATCCCTGTTGTTTGCCATCTTCCTGGTAATTTTATTATTTATTTTAACCTTGCGTCTTCCTATGATGTAATTCAAAAACCATTAAGTTAAACAAGTCCATGAAATTCCGTTGTCTTCATGTCAGGTTGTGTAGACTGAAACTGTGTTATAAATCAGTGGAAACATGCATTGACTTTAGAACTGGGGAATAAACTCCTACACTTTCTTCACCATATTTGATAGTGAAAAAAGGCTTTCTGAAAAATGCCACTGAGTATTTTTAAAGTAAAGTAGCATTCTTACTTACCATTTAGAATTTTGAATGAATTTTGATCCACAATAGATTGTATAAACTCCCACTGTCATATATACTCAAAGATAGAAGGAGTAAGATGAACTTTTGTTTTAAACTAGAAAAGCTAGTACTGTATATAGAAGTCATATCTGGCAATTCTAGAAAAACTGATATGTCTGCTGTTAAATTTCTATTTTCATTCTAGTTACGCTATGTTTTTGTAAAACCTTATTCTGACATGAGCAAAAGGCTGATAAAACTCATGGTCTTGGTCTTAGTCATCACTGCTCTTATAAGAGGTTAGTTTAGTTCCCATTTATGCTGTTTTCTGGTTGCAAATCTTGTGTATAATTGTTCTGTGTGTGATAACTTCTTTTTTTTTCCTTTGTTCTCCCTCCTTCCCCTTTCTACTCCCATGTCAGGAGTAGGCCAGAACCTTCAAGATCATTTAGAAGTGTACGTCCAGCAAAAGTGCACCAAACCTATTACTCTATATAATGCACAAAAGCCACTTAACATGGTGAAGATTGGTTTAGAATGGCTTTGGAAGTTCACAGGTAGGAAACAAAGAAAGCAATCACTCTACCATTGATAGATTTAGAATTATTACAGCCTTTTATCTATGAATTTAAATATATAATTTTCATAGTTCTCATTTTAAGAACAAAAATCTGCCTTTAAAAATCTCAGTGCTACTGAGAAAAGGCTTTGTAAAAAAAAAGAAGAAAAAAATCTGTTTGAAATACATATCGTGTCAGTAAAAACATTCTTTAACTGAATTAAGTTTTCAGTATAATTACCACAAAAGAATTACCTAATAGCTCTGATTAGATCCCTTTAGGCTTGCATGTAAATCAGAAGTGACTTTTGTTAAAATGGTACATACATTTTACAGTAACACATCTGTTAAGTTGTACCATAAAAAAAAAAAAACCTGTAAAACTTATCTTTGGACTCAGTCAAATACGTTGGCCAAAGTTGAGGTCCTCATCAACTGCTGTATTATTATGTTAGTATTTGACAACTTATGCTGGGTATATGTGGCTTCCTACCATGCAGGTAAACGTTGAGGGCTAACTTATGGTTTTAAATGGATGTGAACAATAACATAACATGAGGAGCGTTGCAGGCTCTTCACCTTCCCCTCCAGGGCAGGTGCTGCTGACAGCTCTGCCTGCTACCACAGGAGAGCTGTACTGCCTGCCACGGACCCTGCAGGGCAGTAACACCAGGATGCTGCCATTGGTTTCTTCCACACTTGTTAGGATCCTGGGACCAAACCTGCCTCTGGAGTTAGACCCTAGGCCTGCAGGTTACAGCGTGATAATTGTAACACCTCACTCTCAGATAAGTAGAATTTCCAAAGTTATGCATATTTACATTTATCTAGTGATTAAAAAGCAGGTGAAAGTGATGCATATTGCTTAAATTACAAGTTCTTCATAATGGATTTGCCCTCCTTGCAGTTTCCACTGGATATGTAATTTATTCACAGTAGTGAAACCAAAGATTAAAAAGTGGACTTCTTGCTTTTCTGAGGTATTTTAAGGGCATTTTCTCTGTAATTTATACTTTCTAGGTGAGGGAGCCACTGCCCACTTAGAATCTGGTGGTTTTATCCGAAGTGAACCAGGGGTCCCTCACCCCGACATTCAGTTCCACTTTCTCCCTTCTCAGGTGATTGACCATGGTCGGGTTGCTTCCACAATGGAAGCTTATCAGGTGAGTTGTTGAAGAACATAGTCCAGTAGTGTTCTGTAGCAATTAGTAAGGAAGCTTACACTTTATTATAAACATTGGTAATTTGACTATTTACTGAAAAATATTTGGTTCAGTGTAATACAGAAAGTTGGCTTAACCTCCTATATTGGGGGGAGCGGGAAAAGAGTGGAAAGAGCTTGTTATTTGATATTGCTACCAAAATTATGTTACTTTTTATGTTTAGGAAAGTGTGCAAGCATTGAACAGCTGTTTAAGTATTTGCACTACTGAAGTGCCATAGTGCTATTGATTAGGACACTGTTATGCTAGATGCTGTACAAAACTAAACCAAGGTGTTGCCTACTCCACAGTGGTTTAGCCAGAGGTTTGAGGCCACTCATTTATTCACTAGCACAAATCCAAGCCCCATTTTAGACTATCATCTTGACACAAAAATCTGCGCTAGTGTTGGGGAACTCTCATTGAATATACATGTTTCTTATTCTTAGTCTCTTTTCTTCAGTGATGCTAGTAGTTTGATCTGATGCTATTTGTAGTAGAATGCTCTGTTATTACTAAATTGAAATGGTTGTATTTTAAATTAAAAGAACAGCTGTGAGTTGATAAGACAGGTATATTTCTTTACCCCTATGGAATACTATATCTACAATAAATCTATATAAAATGGAAACATGTTCAATAGCATTTTCCATTATCTCCCTTTAATGTTCATATTTGCTTAATTTGTAAAGCCTGTCCAAATTGAAAATAAAAATTAAAAAAATCAAATCATACTGAATTCAGAAATGCATGTGTCATTAGTAGAGTGTGGGTGTTGCAGGTTCATGTGGGACCCATGAGGAGCACGAGCGTGGGCTGGCTGAAGCTGAAGAGTACAGACCCAGAAGACCATCCTATCATTGAGCCTAACTACATGTCAACAGGTCAGTGCTGTTTCAGTAGCAGATTTTCACATCTACTCAACATCAGCTTGTAAGTACTGGTTGGTGCATGGCTATTTATTTCTTGTTTATAAAAGTCAGTATCAAAAGAGGCCATTGTGCAAAGCACTGTAAGACCCAAAATTCTTGGATGCAGTCAAAATTCTTTGTGTTTGCTGCATTGTGCTGTTCTTTTCTCTCTGAAAAATACTCTATCTGGCATTCAGCAATAATTGTGAGACTGTCTCCAGCCTTTTTCTTTTGATGTTTGTTCTTGTTATGCATTTTGTATGTATTACTAAATTCAGGGTCTACTTACAGTTTTCTTATTTTCTTTCCATTCAGAAAGAGATATTTGGGAATTCCGCCAGTGCATCAAGTTGACCAGAGAGATCTTTGCTCAGAAAGCTTTTGAAAAATTTCGTGGGCCTGAAGTTCAACCTGGAAACCATGTTCAGTCTGACAAAGAAATAGATGCTTTTGTAAGGCAGAAAGCTGATAGTGCTTATCATCCTTCTTGCACCTGTAAAATGGGCCAGGTTTCAGATGGCACTGCTGTAGTTGATCCCCAAACAAAAGTAATTGGTGTTGAAAACTTGAGAGTAGTGGATGCTTCAATAATGCCCAGTGTTGTCAGTGGGAATTTGAATGCCCCAACTATTATGATAGCAGAGAAAGCTGCAGATATAATTAAGGGCCTCCCATCACTTCAGGAAAAAAATGTTCCTGTATATAAGCCCAAGACCTTGGAAACACAGAGGTAAACAAACACTCATCCTTTCACATCTTTTCCTACTTAGGTTTTCATCAGTACTTTGGCATCTCATACAGAATATGCCAACAAAAAATACTATGCAAAACAACATATCCTATTGAAGTAACTATTAATTTGTGGCATTCTCTTATCTTACATTACCTATTAATTTTTTTAATTAGTTGGCTTAAGCTACTTACAGTAGTAAAACATGACCTTTTGTGATACAATTCAAATCTTTTGTTGAAGAGAAGCTTTCTAAATTACAAGACAAATTGTGCACATAAACCAGAAATACTGTGCAATTCATGAGGAATGGAAGAGATGAATTTGTGCTATTTTGTGTAAAGCAAGAAGCATGTTATTTAATATTTGTTTTCTCTCTCAGTCACTTTCAGATACTGAATTAAAAAAAAAAAGACAAAACACTTAAAGAAACTGAAGTAATTCAATGACATTTAATCTATTGACTTGTTTGGATTCATTAAGTATTCCAAAATAAATTGACTAATCAGCTGACAAATTATAAAGTAAAAGCTTATGTAGCCTAAGATTGCTTAGGACTTTTGGTAAACAAAATAAACTTTTTAATTTTTTGCAGAAAAAAGGGAATTTAACACTATTTGAGCAGATTGTAAAAAAACTTGCAGTCAGATGTTGGCTAGAGAGACAACTGCAAATGCTTAAGCAGATACTTCTACGTGGTGCTGCTTGCTGTAAGGCAGTGGTTGAAAGCCCTGCCACTCAGGCAAATGACTGAATTCATTAGAGTATCTGCATAAAGAGTAAACAAAAGTACTGAAGACAGAAGATGATAGCAGTGAACTCTGATCCAAAAGGAGTAAACAAAAGTACTGAACATAGAAGATGATAGCAGTGAACTCTGATCCAAAAGGAGACAGGTAAACCCTTTCTATGTATGTGATTGACTAGCTGTTATAGTAAGACAATCCATCTGATGCAGCTGTGAACCAGGGGAAAGCATGAACTGCATATGGTGCACCATTTTATGGCAAATAGGCTTTATGCAGCACCTGTGCTTTTTAGATGAGGTATTCAGTAGGTCTCTTAGGGTCATTTGGAATACAAATTATTAGGATACTCAGAGTAGCATTTACTGGAGAGACTTCCTACAATCCTGTGCAGTTGAGAGGGGAAATAATTTGGAAAGATAGAATATTGAAGTTCCTGCATTTACAGATTTACAACATGGGTTTCCACTCCAGGCATACAAGATGGGAACTGTTACTACACAACTGCAGAGGATTAAGTAGTCAGTGCCTCACATAACTTATTACTGAACACAAACAGAGCTATCTTCTGTTATGTGAAGCTCTAATAGATAAGGAAACAGCAAGGTTAGACATACATGCCAAAATGCACATGTATCTTATGTTCAGGTACATATGGAATTGGGCAATTTGATAATGAGGCGGTTCTTCTGAAACATCATCATTTTTTCTTGCAGTTCTAAACATACAGACACCTCACAAATTTATTTTTTTCCAAATACTTAATACTTTCATTACTGTGAACCACAGTTGCTCTATTAATTTAGGCCTCACTGCTATGGAACATTAAGGCTCCTTCATGACATTCCTTTGATGCAGGGCTAAAAAAATGGCTCAGGTATTTGCTAATTTTGTTGCTTTAGGGAAATCCTTAGGTAGCATCAAGCTACCATTAGTTTCTCCTGCATTGCTGATACTGAATTCCTGTTAAAATCGTTCTTACTTCTAACAGTCAAGTCTGCTAAGGAATACTTGGAACAGGTACAAGATATTCTAGAGTTGAATATCACTCCCAGTACTACCTGGATATATATATTTATATAAATTTGCAGAATGTACTACGTTATGCATTAAAAACCAGGTAACAGTAAAAGCTCATGTCAGAATTTGAAAGTCACTAGACCTGCCAGCATAGCTTGAGCCAGCAACAGTACTGTGAGAACACCAGCATTTCCATCATAAATTACTTTAGTGTGAGAAATGCTTTTAAAAGCAGCAGAAAATAGCAATATTTGTAAAACTGCATTATATTTAATTTCCACAGCTTAAAATCCTTTCCGAGTGTCTGATTATAATTAGTCTGCAACTAAATGAGACAGCTATTTAAATACTGGAAAACTGGAAAGGGGGCTTGCAAAATGCATTTTCTATAAAATAAACATAGAACCATATTTTGAGGAATAATAAAAGCATTTATGCATTTCTTTAAAATTATGAGTTATTGTAGAGAAAACAATCAAGCATATCTTATTACAGTGTTATAATTTTGAGTCTCTATTTTTCTATCATCCAAGCTCCGAAAGCACGGTTCAAATATGAATATATTTTATATATTCACTTCTTCAGTGACTTTACTTCGCTGTAGAAGACATAGGTATGTTTAATTAATCACTAATATTTTCTGTGATAATACACATATATAAACAAATCTGGAACCTAATGAAATATGCTTTAGTTGTTGAGATAACTAATTTTTCTCTATTATTTACTATGATTGGTAGTATTTAAAGGTGCCAATTACCATGTAATTGTACAAATTTTTTTTTCTATACTTCTGTAATAAAATTAAACAGTTATTCTATGTACGTGCATATATGTTCTCCATTAAAAATTACCTATATAGAACATGGTTTGTAACTAAATTTCCTTAATTATTTGTTTTTATAAGGACTATTTTCTGTAAGCTGGGAAAGCGTAACAAAGTGACTCATGCTGGGTAACCTACCCAAGTGTTTGCTGGCAGACAGCATGAAAGGTTTGTTTTAACACTTTAGGGGATTTTAGCCAATTTTTCCTAATTATTTCTATAGATCTGTATCTAGGGAAGTAATAATCCTCTAGATAGTAGGGGGGCAAGAGTGCTCTTTTTTATCCAAATACTTCAGATTCTTTCTGGTTAACAGCAATCATTCATGAAAGACTTGCACACTACGGTAGTGTAGACTGGTGACTATATTCCACACATTCCCTCCCATTCTTCCAACAGTGCAAACAGAATTTAACTTTTGGAGCTTCTTGGTGAAAAATTATTAGTAAAAGGAGTCCCAAGTATAATAAAATTATTACACAGTTTTATTTTGAAGAACATTTTGCATTTGTTTTAATACAAAATGATGTAGGTCAAGAAATAATTTACAAACCTTTAAGTTCTTATCCTGGCATTTGAAATAAGAATGATTTCAGAGGAAGTCTGTAAGCTATTCATAGGAAACTCTCATTATGTACAAAATGTTTATTGACATGTTTTAAACATCACATTTGTAAAAATGTGAACTGGATTGCTATCTAGCAGGTAAAACCTGATAAGATAACTTGTTAGAACAAGTCATTGTGATCCAGTGCTAACAAAATAGACAGTAGCTTTCATTATTTTGTTTTTTACCTCCAAGGTTGTATTAGCCTCAAAGTCATTTTAGGATTTTACTGCATTGTGAACAATATCTAAGCCCTCTCTTGATTGCATAAAAATAAATATTTGAAATAGTATCCATAGAAGAACAGAAAGGTAGAGGAAATGAAATAGTATACTCCTTATATAATCAAGATTTTTGGTTCTGTGAAGAATAATTTTATAATTTTTCTTTTCTTTCCAAGCAAAGTAGTATAGAAGTAAAAATTTTTCATTTACCTGTGAAATATTTTCCACCCAAGATGCTTCCTATCAACGTAGGGTATATGTCGATAATAACACTGTCAAAACTAATTGTCTCATGACCAGTAATATCCTGGCATGAAATTTCAAATTTTTAAATTATTTTAGTATTTATTTGTAGCATGGGATTAATTAAGAAAAAATACAGCTTATTTTTTAATCAAAAGTTAAAATAACTAAATCTTTTACCTTTCCAAGTATAAGACTGTAAATAGTCAACTGTGCATCCCTTATGCAGAGAGATTAATTCGACTCCCTTATTAAAAAAAAATTAGGTTCTGTTGTCAAGTTCAAACTTGACAATTTATCCCAAAAAGATTTACACTGAGAGGTGGCTCTATTTAAATATTTATACTATAGATCTATATATTCCAAGTAAAAATACTTATATCTAGAATTCTGTGGAGAGTTACAATAATCAGGGTCCATAAATATTGCTGCAGTTCAATTACGGTACAATAATTACAAAATATAGAACATCTCTTTACAAATACAAATCATTGTATATTACAATTCATTTACAATAATTTCTACTATATAATTTTTAGCAAACTATCTTATCTAATTCTACTATAACCTGGTTGCAAGTGCATTAGTAAGAATGCAATGATTCCAGTATATTTCGCCCTTAACATGATAGTCATAAAACAGACTATCTGAATGATATTTTCCTATGTAAACTGGTGTTACATATGACAGATTATTCTTTATATAACTTCTTTTTCCAACGATCTCTAACAGGTAGAGCATAACAAACTGTACTTTAGAAGACCATTAAGAAATCAGGAGGCAAGTTTGAAAGCAATGTTAGAACAGATATGCAACAGGTAGCTGATATGTGAGTACTGAGGCAATGACATTATTGGTTGTCATCACTCATGTTGCGATTTCCCACCCAATTTTGTGCCAGTTACACAGACATTTCCACTGACAAAATCCTGCTCTACTACAAAGGACTATAGCACAAGCCTGAAAGACAGGCAAGATATTACACCTCAGAATCCTGCTCTAGCCCTCAAAAAACTGATTGTCACAATCTACTTGGTTTCAAAATAACCTTGTTCCTACAGAGGAACTGAAGATTCTGTGGGAGGAGACTTGACTTACTGCAGCTCTGATCATATTTCGGCAACCTGGAGATAATCAACTTAGTTATGGCTTCCTTGAGGTGTGACATCACTTGTACAAAACTTGATTGGTTATTCACTCCAGCTAGTGCCTAGCATCTTTAAACCATGAGGCACTTTTTCTGTTATTAAAACCATTCTCCTTGTTAAATACTATAAGCTCGTGATGCATATCATTTCATCAGCTAAATCTTCTTCATATCGTCCTGTTTCTGGTTCTTCATCACTGTAGCCAGGACCAAAATCCTGAAGTTCATAATCTTGTCTGCTTAAAATGGGAAACATATCCCCATTGGTCCCATTGCTAATATTTCCATTGAGAAGATTACTTGCTGCACTTTCCATCTCATCAATAGTCATGTCACATGCATCAGCAATCTCGTGTTTTGTAGCTGAAACAAATTTAGGGTCCTTTGCATACCTTCCTAGGCCTTCAGATATAAGTACCTGGCAGATGGAGGGAAGAGAATGAGGTTTACAGTGGAATTACAGAAGAACAGACAGGTCATAGCAACATTTCTCAGTTGTAGAAAAATACTGGAAACCCTATGCTGAATCACTACAGCAACCCACAGCAAAGCTGCATGTGTAAAGAACAATCTAATCAACAGTCAAATGGCTCCTAAATGGCACTGTATCAGTTATGTAATAATATAACTGATAATGCAATATCTGGCTTTTTAGAAATCTGGGAGTACTCCTTGATAAAAATCAGTCATCAAGCTGATACACTTTTACTGATACACTGTTAATGTATCACAGATGGTGCAATTAGAACAATTGCCTGAAACAGAATTCTGGATATGTTCTCAAAACTTCAGGGCACATGGTAGAAATGCTGAAGTCCCACTTGCTAACAAAGTATATTGTTTAGCTCATAGCAATGGAAAGGAAGTGACAGATGGAAGCAAGAATCTAACCCCTCTCTTGAGTGCTATGATTCAGAAATGCTATATACTCTTAAAATATTTTTTAATATAAAAGAGCATTCTTAACATTCTTTAGCACACCTACAAATAAATCCTTGTAGTTGCTATTCGCCTGTCTGCATTTAGTACACTCATTCATAAAGCTCTTGTTCTTTTATTCAGATTACTGCAAGAATAGTGACATATTTCTATAGAAACAATGGAGAGAACAGGCATATGTATCATCTCTCCCCTATCAGCCATTGCAGAAGGACACTTCATACCTGACCCTCATCTAGAAAACTGAATTTCAAATCACTTTGAAATATTTCCAGTTCTCTGACACATTAATCTTAAGATGTGTATTCAGTAGAAATCCTTTACTATCTGACAACTACAAATAGGGCCCCACATCTTTACCTAAAACCAGTTTTGGGCTTTGAAACTGAAAAGACTAAGTTTTCTGAGATAACGTGGACTGAATCATATGCTTTTTAAAGTTAACCAAAAAAAAAAAAACGGAACAGACAGACACTCCTGTCTACTACAGAGGTTTCTGGAATACTTACCGCTTCCACCAAACTGTCTGCGCTCCTCTGTTTGTCACTATGCTTATGCCTAAAGTCATTAGGTACAGTTAAATTGGCTGGTGTAAATGTTTGGTAGGAAATATCAGGGTCATCTGTGTACCAGGAGCTCCTGTGCAAGGAAGGCAGGCTACCATTCATATGTTCTGTTGATTCAGCCCTATCGATCTGGATTAGAGGTGTGTAATACGGAGTATGGTCCCTGTTGGGAGGGGTTGCAGGTGGGGTAGCCCAGGAACGTGTGGAACGACTTGGTGAATGTTTATGAGCTTTGCTGGAATCCAAGCCTGCAACAGCCATGACCTGGTAAGGGGAAGAATTTTAGAAGTGAGTGATTTCAAATGCTTGGTCATACTAATTTCTCATTTCAGCAGCTAGTTCAAACCAATGCAGCTATGCAAAGTTAACATCTTCTAATGTTTAATAGTCATGTAAAGGAGGAACAGGACAGTAAATTGAGAGGATACTCATTCTCAATGTTTTGTAGATTGATGTTTGAGAAGCCTCACTTCTAGAAACCAGAAACCTACACTTGGCCTAGAAGTCGTGCACAGGAAAACTACCTAATCACTATTACTGTTTCAAACAACAATGTAAATCAGAAATACAATACAGAAGCTGGAAAAAACTAATTAACTATGAGCTAAATAAGAATTTTTTTTTTTACCTGCTGTTGCATTAAATGAAGTGGTAAAGCAGTGCGATGGTGGAAATTGGGAGAGAGTGGTATGTCATCTTGACTGCTTTGTCGGCGGAGGCATTCGAAGTTGAAGGAAGATCGTCTATTTGCTACAGGGAAACCAGAATTCATTAGGAAAACAAAATACTGTTCCTCAAAGTTTGTTATTTCCAGAATTCCAGTGTGAGTCAACTATCACACAAATAAAAACCACAAACCCCAGTGAGAAATAAGTTATGCTAACAGAAGCAAGCAGCTGATCATAAGACAATGGACAAATTCATCACGAGCAAATGCAGTCCTTTGTAAAAACCATACAAGCAGCCTGACATTACAGAACTTGAAGCAGCTCATTCACAAAGCAAGCTTTTATAATGCAGCAGACTGGTTCAGACACTTTACTTCAGGGTTTTGCTGTAAATAGTTCCTATTCTTTTTTTTCTTTCTTTAGGTGAGAACATCAAGGCTTCCTCCCCATGCCAAAAAACCCATACACTAGTTCTTAATAATAGGTCTGAGCTTCTTTTAAAATCTGCTGAGATACTGAACCTCTAAAATTTATCAGTTGTGTTCCTGCACATTAAATACGTGGTTATGACAGAAGGCCCAATGGTGATCGTGTGACATCACAGTGTGTAAATGAAAAGACTTCTTACGTTATCCTTATGCAACCTACATCAGAACTGGGATAGCAAATGCCATCTTATCTAGTACATTTATCTAGTCTTTTTAACATGAGATAAAAAGTGTAAGCTTCCTCTAAAGAAATGTCTGCATAACACTGTCATCAAAACTTTACCAGAAAAGTTAAATGAATTGCAAAGGCTGCACTCACAGGAAGCCTTCACTTCTCCTCCTGCAACACCACCATGGGAAGACCCCAGAGGATGTTTTTAAAGAAGGTTGTTCTCCCGGAATGTATGGAATGGATATACAAATCATCCATTTCTTTGGCTTAAAATTCCTCTGCTATCAGAAAAGCTTGTAGAAAGATGTATAGGAGTCTCCTTCCACAGTCTCCCCTTTGCCTGATATCTTTTACCTCTAAGAGGTAGCAACTTTCTGTACATTCCACTATCATTCATCTGAGTTATTTACCCTCTGTAGCACAAGACTCATGTTCTTTCCACTTTCCCCATCTGTGCCCCTTAAGGTCAAAAAGCCAAATAGCAGAGAGCATGACTAGTCTTGTTCTAAGGAGCTGAGTGCCAAAAGTGAGGATTCAGGACTGACAGTATTGCTGAAGAAGGTTTCCTTTATTATGTAATCATGTATTTTGCTGCTGTCCTTTACTACAGCTTTCTGTAGCTTTAAACAATCTAAGACTTTATCTCAGATGTTGAATTATGATCCCAGTACACGTCTCTGAAACACTTGTTTAAATCTATACCTGAATTTTCTTTAGGGTGTCTAAGACAGGAAAGGACTGAACCTCATTTTCCTACCAACTGGGTCCTTACAGTCATAAATAAATAAATAAATTTACTGTGACTCTGGCTGCCAGCATCATCAGAATGAAAGACAACTCTGGCTTTGCTAGATAGCCAGTTCATCTTGTAACAGACAAAACATGGAGACTATTCTAGAAGTGAACCTGTCTTGTCTGGGTGGCACTTGTTAGATGGCATCATCCAAACACACATGTAACAGACCTGGCTGTGCTGACCGTGGCATGTGTAAAAGCACCCTTAGGGACACTATGGGGTTGCATAGAGCTGAGTGTTGATTCTTATGCACTAAACCAGTCTTTTCATTTAACCTCGGAAAGAGGTTTATTTTGCACTTCAAAACCCAAAGTGCTTCCTCTCTGTGAAGTGCCAGGGTTCAAAGACCAAAATCCAAGAGCTTTGAATTTCTGCCTAGTTTCACTGGAGGATTAGCACTGCTTATCTCTGCAGTATGGCCTGGAACATATTAAAACAAAATTCCAGTATAAGAAGCATGAGAGCTTTTAGAAATGCGGATAAAGCAATATTGTGCTTAAGACAAGGAGAAATCAAGAGAAAGATCTAAGGAGGAGAAAAAAATTAAAGAAACAGGTAAAAACATCTGTTGACAACAGTAATTCAATCTATACATTGAAACATTTTCTCCCTCAGAAGAAACACAGAATATTAAGCATTGTTTCTCAGCGTAATAAAGTGCCAATGTTAATCTGAAATAAGATGCTTAGCCCAAGATAACAATTTTATTTTTCACAGGGACTTGAGAAACTCATGTTAAAAAGCTAAAGGCACTTCAAAAGTAAGGAAAACAACCCACAAAACCAAAGAACCATTAAGCTCACTCATGGTTCTCTGTTCCCTGAAAATTATCCATCTTCAGTCTATAGTATTTATTAAATCACTACTCAGTAAAGCTGTAAATGGAACTGATTACAATATCACTGTGCAGCACGATTGCTTGGAGACAGGGGAAGTGCCAGCAGGTGAGTCACTGGAGACAATGGCACTGACTCACTGCAACACTGCACACCTATGGGTGTGAATAAGGGCACATGGATTGAAACCCTGTGATCAAAGTTTCCAAGCAACCTACTGCTGCATTCTACCCTACTCTTCTTCATTTATCAAATCAAGTTAAAACTGGAAAATAAAATGGTTATTTTTATATTACTGGATGAGTGAGGCAAGAGATACTAAAAAGACTGACTTAAAAACTAGGATATATAGGCTCTCTGACCAGTCTTGGAGGATGAATAGATATTTCTGCCATAAACGATAATCCACTAGCAACAGTAAAGAAGAAAACAAGAAATTACAGGTTTGGAATCCAAGTTAAAAGAAGCCTTTTTAAATCGGAACAAGTCTGAATGTATTTAAATAATTCTAGATTTACAAACAAATTGTTCTTAATATACTTACGTGTTGGTGTTGGAGGTAGCAACCGTCTCCTAGGAGATCTTTTTGTATCATAACAGGTCTGTGAATCATCTTCCTCAAAAAAACCATGTGGGTGATGGTAACCTTTTGGTCTCTCAAAATCAGAGTCATGGCAGTGATATCTACAGTGGTAATCATACATATGCCTGCATGTAAAACACAATAAAGAAAATGTTACTTCGGTCAGTTTCTGTAAATTAATCTATTATATTTCTCTAGAAAACTTTCAAACCTACACTTTCTCCAGAAAAATAACCAAAGATTACATTATGCAATTATATGACTCAATTTAAAAATCCAATTTCTGCAGACAAACTGATTTAGAGATAGCAAGCATACAGGTTTGTACTAGTATAGCTACACAATAAGTTCCCAGGTAAAATTTTTATCAAATTATATTTTCAATTAAGTTATTCTTACAAGTACAGACTAAAATTGAGGACCTCAGTGGTACATTGCTTAAAAACAAAAAAACCCCTCTGTTCTAGTCTACTGTCACGCTCTTTTGTGAACCCTGGGTAACATGCGGAGCACAGAAACTCAAAGAATGGATTTTGGATGCTTCTTTTTGAAAATTGAATCTTGGAAGGATGTTATTTGCCTGTAATTATACACAAAAATTAATGACCTCAGAATTCCATAACATTTAGCTTTCAGGCAAACCAACCAGATTCATCAATCTTGTCAGAATTCCGATGGCAAAGAAAGACAGTATAGGAGGAGAAGAATTGTCTGGCATTTCTGCATATGCAGTTATGGATCTAAGATAAAATGGCAATGCATTCCTCTACTTCTGGGCTGGATTCCAAAACAAAAAAAAAGTGGAGGGTATTTTTGAGATGTTATTATGACTAAAATTCAGTTGATGGCATTTCCTTAAAGCTTATGGAAATACGAATAAAACTTTTAAAAAACACCTAGTCCAAACATATAAAGGCCAGGACAACTATGACAGTGTTAAGTGTTTGTATTAAGGAGACAAAAAATAACGTCAAGAGGAGAATTATTAATAAAGAGGTATAATGAGAGTTTTCAGAAGGAACTAGTCAAATACTTCATTGGTCCAGCTAGTACTTCCTCATGATCTCAGTCCATAGTCTACCAGTTTCACCTTTCTTTTCAGGTTAAATTAAAAGAAGAAAACAAATTGTAAAAGTTCTTTTATCTGAGCTTGATCCATCTTTCATTGTATGTGAAATTTTAATTCTAAATGAAATGTTTCTTCAGTTATGCAGTCTCTAGTCTACACTCAGTTCAAAGGAACTTTCTGCTTTCCTTTGAATTTGATACAGACGTTTTGCTGGAGTGAGCACATGATGCCAAATGCAAAAGATACTTGGCACACACTATTCCTACCCCCCATTTCACTTGCCAGCAGTCGTGGAGTATTCCCTTCATTAGGGAATTTTCAGCAGAAGTGTGCTTAGTGAAGCCTTTACAGATATGCTCCTAATTTATTGATATATTTTTTTCCAGTTTAAAAATGTCCTCACCTGTTTCCTGACAACATACTGTCATCTTCATAATATTCTTCTCCACTAAAGTACTCCTGCTCTCCCAAATAATGATCATCATTGCAATAGTCTTGAACTTCACGTTCTTCGCGGCAAATAGTAGGTCGACGCCCATCACCAGAGTCAGATCTGTAAGCAGCAAATACTTGTATTTTTAAATATTTTTATTGATATAAATGATATATTGTATATTTTATACACAGGTCTGTTAATGTGCTTCCAAGAAAATAAATTTTTAAAAAGGGGAAAGAAAAAAGGCAAACATTAACCAGTGTCTTGTCAAAATGTGGTGTTATAGTAAATTGCACAGAACTGCAGTTCAGAACTTCACTATTTTATCTGTTTCTAAAAGATGACAAAATGATCTCCCGTTATTTCCTTATGGTACAATTAGGAAAATAATGAACATGAGGGTGTTCAGTGAAGTCAAATATATTTAAGACAGTTTTACAAAATAGAAATTTAGAGTATTTTGAAGAAACACAGCCTCTCTCAAGAAGTTTGCCAAATGGCTAAAATATTAAGGAGCCCTCATTGAGACAGTCCAACAAAAATCTGAAACAGATATGCAAATCTAGACACTAAAAAATAGCACTGAATGTACAGTTAGCAATGCATCCCAAATAACACAATGTATCTTATTTTTAAAAGTTGTCTTAGATAATATTCAGACACAACACCAGGCAAGATTTTGGAACCCCTATAAATGGAATTACAGAATCACAGAATATTAGTGGTTGGAAGGGACCTCCGAAGATCAAGTCCAAACCCCTTGCCAGAGCAGGACCAAAAAAACCCCACAACTAGGGAAGATCACTCAGAAAGGCATCCAGACAGATCTTGAAAGTCTCCAGAGAAGGAAACTCCACAACCTCTCTGGGGAGCCACTTCCAGTACTCTGTATTGTACACATTAATATTTATCAAAGTTAAACCCAGTATTTTTTTCAGTTTATGCAAGTAGATTTTAAAAAAGGGCTACCATCAGATGTGATCTTTTGTCTCTTGAAAACAACACAAACCTGCCTGGACTTTTAAAAGGACTTGAATAATTTTGAACTTTACCAGAAGTTTATCCTTTTAGAACAAGCAGTGGAAAATTTTACTTAGAAATCATCACTTAAGTTATTCAGCGTATGCATTGTCATCCAGTTAATTTTGAAAATTGTACTGTAGAAAATAAAAAAAAAAAAGAAGAGAAAGAAAAAGGAAAAGAAAAAGGAAGAGAGAGGAAAAGAAAAGGAAAACCTACTTTGTCCTCTTCAATTATGTCAGAAAAATATCAACTCACCTAATATATGTTTCATAGTAACGGGTTCTATCCAGGTAAGCCATGAAAATAAGGAGAAAGATATTTTAAAATCACGTAGGTTAGAGAAATTAGTTGGTGATTACAATGTCTGTGCTGTAACTAATACTTTAACTATAAAAAAACCTTACTATTTTCAAACCTTATTAAAGTTATATATGTTTCCCATACAGAAGAGCTATATTTTTAATGTTTCATACATCAGTAGACAACAGAAATAAAGTTAATATACAAATTAATTTCATGTAGCATATGTTTTCTTACTTTATATTCATGATATATACATTTATTTAAAAGCAAATACATATTTGTAAGTTTACCTCCTACTGTTTGGCCTTCTACGCTTCTCATGATCAGTTCTGGAGTGGGAATGGTAACCGTTTTCAGATCTACGCTCATGTTTTCCAAAATGTGTGTGTTTTCCATGAACATTTTTAGACATGTTGGCATTATTGAGATTGGCATTTGTTGAGTTTGGAACTTGCTTTCCTACTGAGTTGTGATTATGATGATTGTGGTATACAGAATTTCCTGCCTGAGAATACAAAGTTTTCTCAGTATCACTCGCAGATGGAATTGAAGGCCGCTGAACATGCAAGGGACGGTGTGTGGTGTTGATCTGTTGAAATGAATCTCGTCTGTCACTGCTAATGTGGTTTATGTGGTTGCCAAAGAGGGCACCATTCCTCTGTTTTAGGGGAAAAGAAAGAAAAAATTACATCAGATACCTGAACAGAACATATTTTTGACAGTGATAACTTACTTTACTCTCCTACATGCATTCAAAAGTAGCAGTTAAAATAATTTGTGATTTTTCTTTCTAATTTTATGATGCTTCAGGTGGAATCTCCTGAAGTGATAGCAATGTGATTGTGATAATGACAGTATTTGTATTTCAGAGTCAAACCGACATAATGCTCTGATCATTATTCTTTTCTCATGTAACTAAATGTGACATCCAGCTTTCTCCACATCTTATTACACAGGAGAAACCCAGATTCCCGTACATGAACATGCACCAGCTTCCTCAGAAAGGGACGTGTCTGCTTAATTTTTGAGAATGTTTCTGTGGAATTGCCTCCTATTCTCCCAGAGCATCAGTTTGCAACAGGCGTCACTCAGACAGGATGGAGTGCCATGCAACAGCTTGCAAGCATATCTCAAGTAGGTACCATTAAGCTTCAGTGCTCCCATTCTTTCCTTTTGCAGAGGAACAGGAAAGAGAAGTAACTCTTTATCAGCCCTGAGGAGTGTAATGGACGGTGAAAAAGAGAATGAAGTGCTAAGTTATGACTATGACATGCAGCTCTCTTTTACATCTGACCCAGATTATGTAGCCTCCCTGTCTAGCCAGGTGTGGGTCTTGGATGACAGCAGTCTGTCTTGAAGCTCAATCTAGGGAAGACAGGAGGTAATGATGGTTGGCAAAGAAAAGCATCTACTGATGGTAGCTGTGACACTGTCTCCAGTGCCACATCCTCCTTTTTTGCAAAGGACAATAGCAAGCTATGCAGCTCCTGACCCAACTCCTGCAGAAGCATGCTTTTATATCTGCTGCTTCTGAAATGCATGCAAAAAATTATGTTTTCTTGCTGTCTGACCAATGGTTTGCAGATCACTCCTGATTCTAATAACAAATTTACATGTTCACCATTAAATGGATTACCTATAGCATACAAGATGAAAACTGCTGGGTTTGTTTGGGTTTCATTATCGGTGGTTCTTGATATCCTTCATAGGAAATTGGAAATGGCATTTATATTTAATTGCCTTCTGTGTAATCCCAGGCACTGGTTTTAAAATATGCAGCTACATGTCTGTTGTAGTTTGGGTGCATAGAATTTCAGTCTCTTCTTCCTATCTACCACTTCAGAAGTCAAGACACTTCCAGTTCAACTTTGCCACTAACAATGTTTGAGATGGCAATGCTCATACCTTTTCTTAGGATTTACTTAAGAAAAAAATAAGAATTAATGAGAAAGATTTAGGGGTGGGAGAATCACCCTGCAGGAACTGCTCCCTAAATTTATGATGGGATGCAAGTGCCCTGGTCATGCTATGTTTATAGATTTATACAAAAACACACTTATTTATAAAATACGTATTTTGTTCTGGTTTGCAGGTATTATTATTCCATATTCAGGGATAAGCTCATTCTTTAATTGCATAAGACAAAACAATTCACGTAGCTGTGTTCTGACATTACTTTATAAACATCTTCCTCCTCCTCTGGATTGTTTTCCTCTGGCTCATCATCTTGCAAGTCACAGGATATAGCTCGGCGTATTTCAGGGCCAATATCATGAAGTGTCCTTAGTCCTGCCTAAATCAATGACAATATCATAATATATTAGGAATGCAAATGCTTTTTCATTCTTTAATTACAGGCGTGTAAATTGATTTTAAAGGACAGTTAACAAGTTTTGTATCCTGACATCCATGGAGGATTGATCCTACTATATGTCTCTTTACTGTTATTAATCAAAGGCTCATATTCCAGTACAATCCTGCTGAAGTGATCATGTCTATTATCATAGTGTAGGTCCTGACTAAAAGACCACTAATGTTTATGGAACCCTTTGGAAACAAAATTCATCTTGTAATAAAAGTGATCAGCAAGAACTATAATAAAAATGCATTTCAATGAGATGCATATTTAATGTTAAAAACATGTTTGCAGCCTGTGTCCACAAAGGAAATACAAGGAGATCTTTGCTATAGCAAGAGCAGTTTTAGCAGAGCTCAGATGAAAAAGAAAGCAGTGAAATCATTCCAGCTCATCTGCACTGTGATATGCAGATATTTGATATAAAGCTTTAGTTTAGGACAGAAAACCATCTAGGTGCAGTAGCATGGACCTCAGCATGTATCACTTCATAGTCCTCTCAAGCCTGCTACCACATGCAACCTTTAGGAAAAGGGATAATGCTGAAACTGCCAAGGAAAGACTTGCATGTCAGGGAGAAAACAGACATACTCAGGGCCAAGAACAGAGTACTTTTGTTTAGGCCTGCTTTACTTCAGAAAGAAAATATTTTTCCTGTTTGAAGTCTCATTGTCATGGTTGAGGCAAAAAATGCAATCTTGTTCTTGCAGCTGTTTTTATCACATCTTCAGGTTCAAAAGTAATATTTGTTTGTTTAGCCCTTTACTAACACTACACTTACCCTACTAATAGTCATGCACAGAACTTGGCTAAATATTATGATCTAAAAGCCTGCTTTATTAATTGTCTGCATTTTTTAATGCAGATGACAGCTGTCCCAGCCCATAAGATCTGTACTTCTGTGGCATGACATTGCATGTTGCTCTGGGGTAGCATGAAGATGTGCAGAGAATTTTGTGTGTTTTGCAGCTCCAGATGGGGCTGAAGGACCCTGGAGGGCACCAACTGTGGCTTGGTCCCATTCACACTGCCTTTTGCACACATCCCCTGGAGCACACCCCACCCTTGCAGTCAGGTTTCAGCTCAAAACAGAAATAGATGTCTTGCTGGGGAGAAAAATGGCATTTCTGCAGTGTGGGCAATGAAAGCCTGGAAAGGGATGAACCAAAAAGATATGCATCTAACGCTGTAGATTTACTATAGGCTCCTCTTCAGGTTTCACTCATGTAAGTATTTGACTTCCTGAAAACTGCACTTGACTAATCGTATTAGCCACATGTATTTGGCAATTATATTTCTTCCTCAGGGATGAACTTTGGGAGTTATGCTATAATTGAACAAGGCTCTAAAAATCATTTACTAGAGAGTTAATATACATTTAATGAATACACTGTGCTTTCTCCTGCTTCTTATGCTAAGCAAGGTCTTGACTTTTGTTATAATTTAGCTTTTGTTATAATTTTGTAAGGTGCTAAAGGAAAGGGAAATTAACCCTTTAAGGCACAGGTTTCAAAGCAGAAGACTAAAGGCTTCTATTAATTTAGCAGAGGCAAAGGCAGTACTTATTTAGCAGAGGATTACTACTGTATTTTCATTATCCAGTGATTAGTAAGAGCAGTCACTTTCATTTCACACTCAATACCTGCTTATTTTATAGCAAAGGAAGCAAAAAAGAACAAAACACCCCAAAGCTCTGATAACAATTTAACATAAAAAGAAACTGAACTTAGCATGAACATAACACAGGGCAAGAACTACATTACAAAAGGAAGCATGCAGAAAAATAGCTGAACAGACCTACACTATAGCAGTGAACATAAGAGACATGGTAGTCAAGTCTTGATTCCCCAGTGCTCTTCCTCTCCCCAGAGCCCATCTGCTAATGCTGAGGTTGAGTGCAGTGCTCTACAGCTGCACAAAAGCTCTGTGCTTTAGGTCAAACCCAGACTCCCTTCAAGCTAAGCCTTCCTGTGATCACAGCACTCTGACAGCAGTATTGAATAGTTTAAACCTGTCAAAAACTACTAGCTTGTATTCCTGTCTGCAGAATTGGGACAAAGCCCCAGAAATACATGCCTAAAAGCTGAGAAAAGCCATGTGTTTGGCAGCAGCATCTTCAATAGGGATTTAATTTTGGTTAAGCGTCCAAATGCCTCCTGGTTTACATCTTGGTGAATTACTCCTTCATTACAAGAGAAAGGAGGCAGCTTTCATAATCTCCTCTCTCTTCAGCAACACTCCTTTTCATGTAAAAGACCTCTCGTAAATGACACAGTCAACAGTGGAAGATTAAAACTGGGATCACCATATATAAAACTAGTTAAGCTAAACCAATCAGCTTTATTCACTCACATCCAATACAGAAGCCACATGTTCTACAAGCAACATCTGCCTGCAAAATTTAAACATTCTTCAGTTTATTTGCTCTAACAGAAATACCTACAACAATTTTGTGTACTCTGTCATTAAAATGACTACTCCCATGTACTGCCTCATTTACCTGGTGTAATCTAAAAGTATTCTAAGAACAATTTTTATGACAGGAAAGTACCACATAGTGAGACAAAGTCTCACACTGAACTCTTACTCATAAACAATCCTCCATTAGATCAGTCAGCTACCACTGAAGTGGGGCTGATGAAAAAATGAAGAAATTGGTACTTCTATGTCAGTAGGAAAATCTCTCATATGAACTAAATTTAATGCCTTCTGTGAGGATCATAGAGGTAGCATGTTCTGATAAAACATTTGACTTTACCTTGAAGCACTTCAGAAACAAATCAAAGATCTCTTAAAAGAACACAGAAATCAAACCAAGCTTCCCCACATTTCCCCATGAGTTTACAGGGAAGAAGGGCCCTTCTGATACACACTCTCTATATAACATTTTAGTCTGCCCAGCAAGAACCTTATAGTGCACAGGAAGGCAATGGGAGTATATGTTGTCTTCCATTTGTGAGGTTCTAAAAACTGCTATATTAAATTTGAGATATTTTTTTCTCTTACAAAAAAAAAAACCTGAGTAGATGGGAATTTTCAAAAAGAGCCTGGATAGAAATTTGCCTACCTTTGCTAGAGATGTGTTTGTTTATTTTTCGCTATGACTGCTTAAGTTCTTAGGAGGCAATTATTTCCCCAGGTAGAACATTAAAACCTTTTGTTGTCAATACATATAATGATTCAAGACTAGCCACATTCCTGAACCATCATGCTATAATGACCTTTAAAAATAAATAAATAAAAAAATTAATATTATATGGAACTTGCTTCCTCAAAGTCTGTGAGCATGGTTTATCAGAGCTGAAGAAGAAAGGAAATCACAGCTAAATCCTGTTTACTTTCCCCAAATGGAACGATTAGACACTAAAGACCTATAAAAGAACTTCTGTAACATTCCCTTTGGTTGGTAAGGAATGCGGTAAGGGTCACACTCTCTCCAGTCTCCCTTATATCCTTACTTTTAATGGCAGATTCTTAATTCCTAAAGACTTTCTTGTGTCCAGAGAATTCCCACATTCTATTAAAGGAAGCTTCGATTATTTTATGCCATTTCCACAGTAAAAGCCACCTTTACATTTTTCCCCTCAATAAGTGGAAATGTGAATAATAAATACTGATTTCCTTTTTTGAGGACCAAAATAAAATTCACATGATTTCAAGCAAGAGGTCAGTTCTGCCATCATATATACATTTAATTTCCAACTCAGCTCACCAGGCTGAAAACCTGCCTGGCTCACCAGTCTGTTAAATCAGTCTGGTGGGTCACATTTCTACAAAAATGTGTTTAATACTCCCAGCATGTTGCAGAACACAAAATTGCTCCCTTCTGTCTCTAACTTTCCAATGGAGTATTATTATTTGCTCTACAAAATGGTGTTTGTCTATTGTGCCTGTAGCTGGAAAGAAAACCTATTTTATTCTCTTATGGGTATTAATATTTATGTGCATTTACCCTAAACCTTTTAGCAAATTTTGTTTTCATTGGAAGATGAAAGAGTCTAACAGAATAGATAAAACTTGCAAGAGGCAGGTCTAGGCACCAGTTCTACAGGGATAACACTGATCAAACCTGTATAATTGAATTATTTATGCTGTTGTGCAAGAGGACATCTGTTCTTTCTACTCAGGTTTTTCTATTTCGTTATTTCTTTGAATTACAGGAAGAAGAGATGAATGCTACTGGGTTTGATTTCCTCTAATTCTATCCTAGAGATTTCACTAGAAGTTTGCAAAATAAGTTGTTTCTTATTCAGACACTTTCCTCCAAAATGTAATTTTTGAGGCTTTCCTTGCTTAATTTTTTCCTTGTAGGCATGAGAAAGATGAGACATATTAGTCCCATCCTTAGTTAGCAAACCACTGACACAGAGCGCCCTGAACAACATCATTGCATAATAAACCCAAGCATGTCTTTAAATAGGCTTTCCTGTAAACGCACAAGATGACTTCCAGCTAACATGGTAATTCTGTGCAGCTGTGCTTTATGAGGCATAATAGCACCTGCAATGTTTTCAAGATGGCACAAGACACTAATACACCAGTGCTGTGTCCTAAATAGCATCTCAAGAGACAATTAATGATGCCCCTGTCTCTGACACAGCATTGAGATGACACAAATGGACTTTCAAATGCTGAAATAATAGAGCTGTAGGAGTGCCTCAGTGAGAAAAAATGTTGTATGACTAATAGTTATATTTTTTAATTGGTCATTTACAGAGAGAGAAGCTTAAAGATTCTTGAAAAGCATCTAATACCAAAACATCAAAACATTTAAAAGTTAAATCAAACATTAAAACATTAAACAGTTACACATTTTTAAAAGACAACTTTTAACAAAAAACAAATAGATTTAAAATCAATTTTCCACATCTATAGTATGCATAAAACAGTAGCATCATTTTGGATCTATGTCTTATATAAAGGAATTTGTGTATAATGCAGGACTCCAGAGTAATGATTTCTAGAAAAACATTTAACTTCTTATAAATATTGGAACTACTAAAAGATATTTTTCTCTATATCTAAACTCAACCAACATCCACTTTGAGGCATGGTGCAACCTACATATAGATGCAGTTTAAGCTTAAAAACTGCAAGTACAATATCCTTATTTAACTAATAAGAATCACTATCACCTAGTCACATAAAATACACAACCCTCCCTCTTTTGAAGCATCTTACAGTGATACCAAGAAATGGAAAAGACATTTGTAAGTTCTGCTTTATGGATTTTAGAATGATGGATATTTAAGTATATTGCTGTATAAACTCACTGGATCTGAATTAAAGCATAAACATGAATTTTAAATACTTAGGTTTCAGAGCTTCAGAATACTGAAAGCTTCTGACTCTGAAAATCTTCATATAAACCATTAAATTTGTAGATATTTAGTGTGTTTTTACCACCTGCTTATTTTATAGCAAAGGAAACAAAAAAAGAACAAAACACCCCAAAGCTCTGATAACAATTTAACATAAAAAGAAACTGAACTTAGTATTACCATAACACAGTGCAAGAACTACATTACAAAAGGAAGCATGCAGAAAAATAGCTGAATAGACCTACACTATAGCAGTGAACATAAGAGACATGGTAGTCAAGTCTTGATTCCCCAGTGCTCTTCCTCTCCCCAGAGCCCATCTGCTAACGCTGAGGCTGAGTGCACTGCTCTACAGCTGCACAAAAGCTCTGTGCTTTAGGTCAAACCCAGACTCCCTTCAAGCTAAACCTTCCTGTGATCACAACATGAACATGGAAACACAATTAAATTGAACCTGAGCAACATATTAACCCCTCTGCTGAAGCCTACTAGTGATTTTCTCTTCTACTGTTTACTGCAGGGTTGATATAAAATTTGCAGAGAGAAAAAAGAGTAATGACTTTAATCTGAAATACATTCTCAAAATCAAGTTCAGCTCAATAAATCAGTGCTTTTGGGAACTTGTGATATGAAAGGGAAATATCCTTTAACTTTTATTTGTATATATTAACAAGGAGGATTATGTGCAAATAAATGTAAAATATAGATGCGAATGTTACATAGTTAGCAGAATTTTCACCCAGGAAAAATAGGGTAGAATTAATTCATTCACTCTGAGCACTAGGTGAAAGTAATTAAACTTGTTCAAGCTTCATTTAACATTTATTTTACAAGCAACGTGACTACTTTTTGGCTCAATACAAATTTCCACCACTACAAAAAGACATCTCCTAAACTACTGCTACAAATACAATTTTGTTCTGATTTTCCCCAGAACTATGTTTTCATGGCTTAAGTATCAGTCAATACCATAAGAAAGACACTGTGAACAGTGGAGCTCTAAGGATTTTTGTCTCATGTCCTAGGAGCGTATGTAACACAAAAATGACTGTAGATAGCTAACATGAACCAGTGACCTGTCATTTCAGAACCACTTGCTCTTCTTGCCTTTATAAGGAATAAAAATCCTTGGTCTGCAGCAGACAAATCGTTATTATTCTAGTGAAGATTATTATTTCGTTTCTGAAGGGTTTTTTTTTGTGCCAATATGCAAGTTTAAACAAACTGATGTTGGTTATAATTACAAGTGTCCTTTTCTGACTGAAGTGGAATTTGAAACTTCACAGCAAAAAGACTTTACTTAATGGCCTGAGCAGATAATCTCCTGAGACCCACTTCACTTTCTGGAGTTCTTTTGTGTTTCTGATTTTATGTCCCCAAACAGCTGCCTGTGTAAGGCTAACGGCAAATGCTGCATCCTTGAGGAAAAACTGAGCAATATAGAATTATTTATCAAATTCATGATCAAGTATCACTACCTTACAGAGAGGGGCATTCAAGTAGGCTAGAGAGAAACAGAACAGGAAAAAAAAAAATAATCTTCACAACAGGTGTTTTTAAAGCTGTGTGACTTTTCCCATTAGAGAATTCAACATCAATTTCAATGTATTCAGTCTTGTGAAATATTTGGCACTGATCAAGATCTGCTATAACATCCTCTTAGAAGATTCAAAAGGACAAGGCACTGCAAGAAAAGTGCAGCTCATTTCAAAGTGAAAGTGGAGTCAAATGCAATTCCTTTAAAGAATTGCTTTGTTTTTGTTGGCAGAAAGGCAGTGTAACTCCCCATTACTCTTAGAATCTTGGAGGGGAAAAAATGCCCTTTAGTTTCTCATTGTCTGTTTCTTGATGCTTTAGATCTCGTGATATCTTTTACATCAGAGAAGCAGCAGCCAAGAGGATTCCCTTAGTGTGATTCCCTATTTATGCATACTTTTATCACTAGTCAGATACATAAATACGACCAGGGCTAGCTACCCAAAAAACCAAACCCACCCCTTTCCCCCAAAGTACCACTGAGAACATGAGGAATTCAGGAAGGCAAAGGAGTAATCTATGTTAAAAAATAATTAAAACACAGAACAGGCTTTGTCACAAGGAGCATATACCCTTTCTCACAAAGTGGGTGTTTATGCCCTGAAGTCAGGAAAGAGGGACATGACCAACTAGAGCAATCAGCAGAATTATAAATCTGTAACTCACCTCTTGCTTCATTCAAGGGTTAGGGATAGATTGTAAAGTTTGATAACATGTTGTTTTCTCCTTTTCTTGCTGGAGAAAGGAGATAAGGAAGGACAGGCTAGATAATGCAGCAATTGCAGGGTTTATGAGATCCTTGGGGAGCATGTTCTTAACTGATTAACTAGTGCTGCAGATAATTCCAAGCATTCCAAGAGAAAGTTACAGATGTCAGCAAAAGTACAAGAACATTTATTTCTCATACAGCTTTTGACATAAACTGGAACAGGTGACATTGCTTTTCCTCTGCTGGTTTGCTTAAGGATTTTTCAACCTGTCAACTGATCTGCAATTGGGTGAGATGTTGACAAGAATATGAAAATACAGTTGGTCTTGTTCTTTACAAATAGATGAATGGGATGGCTGGAAAACCTTTTCTTACTGTAGTCTGATAAAAGTATTTTCCTCATCTTATTTAAAGCTTTCAGTAAACCATTTCTAGCTTAGGAAGGTTCTGAATGACAGAGCTTGAAAAACCAGACAGCCCACCTTCTGCTGCTCTCATGTCTTCCAGCAGTCAGAAAGCAGAAGCTGTTTTCAGTGGTGTTATCACGCCTAGTAGACACTGTGAAATCTTCTTTAGTTTCTTTAAACTAGGTAAGAGCTCCTGCTGAAGTCATGTCCCTGCCCTGGTTACAAGAAGTTTCTAATTTCAAAAAGAAAGTTCTCAAAACAACAAAAAGGTAAATACAGCCAAGCAAAGAGGTCCCACATTTACTGGCAGATTCCAGTGGCAGGAACTCAGGTGTAGCTGAGGATATTTTTCCCCTTCAGAAAGGAAGGAAGGTTGACTAATTTAGTACTTTTTTTTGTTTACAATCTGTAAACTTAGTAAGCAAAGTCAGGTGCTGCAGTACTGCCTGCACAGTTTGTATGTGGGGATGTATAAAACCCAATTCATCTGGATTAACTGGATAATAAAGATATAAGTCCACTGTGATTGCTATATGGAGTTCCTTCAGTATTTACAATGAAAGTGTGTCATATATTGACATGAATCATCACAATTTCCCTAACTGGATGAGAGAGTGATATTGCATCTTTCTGCTTTTCTCAGCATATTGTTTATCAGAGAGATATGCAAACATTCTTTTACTTAAAGTACTTGAGAAAATAAATGGAAAATCAGCTATTAGCTCTCTAAGAATTAAGGAACATCTTCACAGTTACCAGCCTTTCACGGATCATTCAACACAATTTCTGCAGTTGAAAAACAAGTTTGATAGGATACTTATAAATTATGCTGCCAAAAATAGTTAAGAACATAAGTTTTTTTAAACTAATATTAAAGTTTTCTAAACATTTTAGATTTAGCCAAAGCAAGTCTGGAATGAAGAGGCTGAAAATTGAGAGACATTACATTTTTATACATTATAAGGCCAAAAGGATGTTCTGAGATCATTTATATTAACTTTCCCATAACACATCCTACAGAACTGTTCTGGGGGGCATTGAGCAGAAGTAACCAATTCCTTGCTGAAGTAGAAATCTCTTCTAGAAAGATACCCAGGTCTGTTTTAAGGCTGTGTCCTCATATGATTAATTACTCTAAAAAAGGTGGCAATTTGACTTTGAATTTGACTTGCTGTAGCTTCCAGTATTGAATTATATTATTCCTTTATATGGGACTGAAACCCCATAAGTCTGGGCTTTTTCTCAACCATAGATTTCAGGTTTCTTTGAAATGGCATTTCCTCATTTATTTGGTAAATCAAATTGAGTTACTACTCATTTGTTAGAAAGACAAAAGTAGAAGGGAGGAAAATGTATAGAAAGAAACAACCTTGCCATCTACCAGCATGGCTCATTTTATTACCACAGGAGCATTTTATTAATTGGCAAACAACTAAGTGCCATGCCTCAAATCCCATTAGCCTTTGTAGATTCCTAGCAGAAGTTCATGGTAATTTTTTTTAGCTGTTCTGAATTGAAAAATATTTGTCTAAAGACGGAGGAAGAGCTAATTCTTTCCGTTTTAACTTGCCCTACATCTTTGTTATAGAATAGGAAGCACAATCTGATGACAAACAAGAGAGCACACTCACATTGGCAAACTGGGATTCTCCATTGTTATTTGTGCGACTTCAAAGGCACAAAAGTGGAAGACTGTAGTGCTGTGGCTGAAAACTAACTCTGAGCTCCTTTTGTTCAAATGCTTCTGCAATGAAGTCTGCAAAGTCCTTCCTAAAAATCAGGTACCTTTCACTTCCCTCTCAACTGTTTCCAGTCTTTTTATCTCTTCCATTCCCTATAATTTTCTCCCATGCTATGCAAATATAGGTCATACTGTCCTGGCAAGCCACGTGCTCACACATCTGTAGCAAGAACCATGATGAATCTTTCTTTGCCTGTTGCATCTCATGCTTATCATGATTTGGAATAGAATGTGTGTCAGAGCTGCCAGCAGACATTCTTAGGAAACAGGAATTAAACACATTACCCACTTAAGACAGCAAAGACCTTTTTGCTAAATCAAGGTACAAACCTTTTCTTTAATACAGAAATCAGTACCTGAATCAGGCTAACACATTTCTCCCCATTGAGAAAGGGATTTTCACAACATATTCCTAAATTTTGGCATCAGATGAAAAAGCTACCAGAAACATTAAATATCTTCATAGTTTGTAGGAATCTACTCAGCATTAGCTGAAATTCAGAAAGTCCCGATCCAATAAAAATGGTGCAGGGTATGATGTCTGGAATTATTTGAGGAGAGCCTTCCATTTGCCTCTTTCAATGTTCATAATACAAAGAGACAGAAGTTTTCAGAATACACTCTTAGATCACATGTACTCTGTGGACTTGCTGCAGGCCCTTCGAGAGACAGATGGTCACATCTATTGTCCTGGTTTTCATTTGACAGCTTGTTTTAAGGAACAGACAGAAGTATATGACATGAATGTAGCATGCTAATATTACTTCCTATGAAATAAACTGATGAATGTGAAGTTGAAAATTTACAAATATTAACAAATACTGAAAGGAAAGTATTTAACCAGTAATCACAAGTGGAAAAGAAATGGAACAACAAGAATTAAGAAGAAAAATGCTACTATATAAAAACTTCTTTACTATAAACGTAATAATATTAGGAAGTTTTCTGAGAACTGGCTTATTGCATTCTAGGAAGACAAGAAATTAGTTAAAGCAAAAAATTAAAGCAAAACAAAGAACACAAAAGATAGCTCAGAACTTCACGTATCTGTTCTTTTCAGCATCAGCTTTAAATTGTGATGTACCAACTGGACTTACAAAGAAGTTTTATAACCATTGCTACTGCTTGAGCAATCCACAGAGAATAATTTTTTGCACTTACCTTGTTATAGGCAGAACAGCAGGGTTATGTTTTACTTTTCTGATGAATAAGGGCCAAAAGCGTCCCAGCTAAATAAAATCCTTGCAGCACTGCACAATCAATATTCATCTACCTGCTATTTCAAGTAAGCTCACAAAATGGTTAGTTAAGAATGTAAAAACAAAATCACCTGCAGAGCAATCGTGGTATTCTTCGCAGGATATTTCCCCACCAGTCCTTGTTCTTTGCGTTTCTTGAATTTCCTAAAGTAGTCCTGTATCAGGAAGGTGGCATAGAACTTCCCCACGGTTACCTCATCATCTAAACGAACAGACCAGACAGATCTCTCCCAGGTCAGCACATTTATCAATAGCCTGTACACTCGTATCGGATTTGGGGGGAACAATGTGATGGGTACAATAGGTACTACGCTTTCAGCTTACAACAATGGAACCTGTAACTAGCTTAAAAGCAATGTTTTAGCAAGCAGTTTAGGCTCAGTCAGTTAAGTGAACGCATCCTTAACACAGAAGAAAATACAATACTTTACCAAGTCTCATGTACTTCTAAAGTCAGTTTGTATAAGTTTCTAACAAAATCATAAACATGTTTGTATATGCATAGAAGCTGAAAGACTGGCTTTAGTTACTTGAAATGGATTAAAATGAAAATCTACTATGTCTTACGTACAAATATGTTCATAAGAGTGACTCTAAAAGAAAAAGGTCCCATTTACAATGTCTTTTTTTTTTCCAGTGCTGAACCATATTTGCTTAGTGAATGTATCAATTTAACGTTGTTCTGATTGCAAAGGGACTTAGATATCCTTACAGCCTGCTTTGCTGTGTACAATTTTTAATTAGCATCATACACTCACTGTAATAGCTGAGCATCTTCCAGTTTGACTTTTGTGTCCTTTATTTATATTTTTATGTCCCAGATGCTCATGTTGGGCTGTGTCTTCTGCTATATTATTGTCACCCAATAAGACATATTGTAGAATCTGAGGAAATTCCACCGAGGTTACAATTTCACATATTTTCTATGAGGCTCTTGTTTAAGTGAAGATGTGGTCCTTAGCCACCTGCTAGATAAGTCATCATGAAAATAGTAATCACAAAACAACATGGTGCTCTGCAATGCTGATAGAAATGAAAATAACTTCCATCAGTTAACTTAGTGCAATTCAAAGAATATGCAAGCAGCAAATGCAGTAAAATCTAGCATTTTTAGAGAGTCACTGTTGTGAACAAAATCCAAATTTCCAAGTTTTCAAAGTCAGGTACCTTATGAAGATACCAATGTCACCTGGTTCACAGCATACTAAGTGTATGTGCTTGCTTTCTGAGATCCATTGAATCATTCAGCTGTGCAAGTTTATTCTCTTGAGGAGCGACGCTTGCCAGAAAACTAGAAAAAGTTTTCTCTTCAAAAACATTGCTTTTGTTTTCACATACTTTTTTCCCCTAGAGTTGTTCTGGCATGAAGTTTGCTATTTCCCTCTCTGCTGTGTTGCCTAATCTCTTGATTTTTTCAGTTTCTTGAAATAGCTATTTGCAACATGGTTGCTAGTTGGCTATTGCCATACTTAAAGGAAGGCTGGCGTGTTTCAGGTGTCAAAGTTCTCTCCATTGTTAGGGCCCACATCTTGATGGGCAGTAAGTTCCCATTGTTCCAGTTGCCCTTGCTGGGACAGACAAGTACTAAATGTCCCTCAGAATCTGTGTTACTATTTACAGTTGTGACCTGACTAAACATAAACGTGTCTGTACCCAGACACATTTAACACACTTTTGCTAGAAAGTGTGAATTTTTATTTTTTAGTTTTGTGCCATTTGTATTCGTCATATTTTCTCTCTCTAATGGAGCTTTAGGATAGACTTGAGTTTGGTTTTTCATTTTGTTTTGTGGTTGTTTTTTTTATACATATAAACACATTCAGTTCAGCAAGCCTTCTAATTGATTGTGAAGCAAATTCTCTGATCCATTGTCATATACCATGTCATACATTAACATTTGATTAAAGCAGAGTCTTCTTGTCTTTCATTTCAGCAATAGTATGTCCCAATGTATCTCACTAATGATAGTATTTTTAATAGTATTTTTACCTGTATTATGACAGTGCCTGCTAATTTATGTTTAATTAACTTTCCTCTTTTTGTGACTTGCCCTCACATCAATAAAAAGGGTGGAGAAATCCAATTCACGTACAATACCGTTTAAACTCTTTTTTACCTCTGTGACAAAATGTCTCAAAATGAACCCTCCACCATTCAAAATAAGCTCCTCTCATTGTAATATCTGAAATGGGCTGTATGCGTGTGAGAAAGTATGACAGGCTTGAACTTCAGTAACAATGCACTAGGGATGCATTCTCCCAGCATTTTATTTGTCTTTAAATGTATCAATGCAAAAATAATTATAATAATTAGTTTAAAATACCTTGGTTGGGAGACCAGTCTGTTTCAGGAAATATCCTGGCACATTTAAGAGCCTGCTCTGCCAAATACTGACATCTCTTCAAAGGTCCAAGTACCCCCAGTTCCTGCTAGGAAATAGGAGGAACTCTCCACAGCTCACAAGAAAAGCTCACTAGTCTACAGATTCAGTCTCAGCAGGTAAAAGCTTTTTCATTGACTCAAAAAATCTGATTCCTAAACTTTTTTTGAACATTTGCTTTGATGTTCATCTGTAATTTCCCATGGCAGCTCCTCAGGACACTAATGGTCTTTTGTATTAGAAAGAGATCTCTTGGAAAGCATCTAAACTAAACTTGCTTTCCTTCGTTTAGCTGAATCTATTGGTCTGCAATGTAGCCTTGGTCACAGTGCCTTTCCCCATCCTTTATACTATTTTGTTTCAAGTATTTGAACAGAACTTTCAAGGACGTGATATAGCAAATGGCTCCTAGAAAGAACAAGAACATAGAAGTGACAGATTTGATAGGACATATACTACTATGGGTTGCACTTAGAGCATGTCTCAAGTCAGGCTAGGATGTAGCACAACTACTGAGTGTACCTGAGATGACACCATCTGCAAAGTCTCAGTATGCAGAAGTGAGTGGCCTTTATTGGTCGCTCTGAACATGCACGAACATTTTCCAAACATATTGGATGGACACATTACCAGTTTTTAAAAAGTGTGCATACCAAAGTCTGTGTGTACTTCACAGGCACAGTCAGTTGTACTGCAGACACGTGCACACAAGAACTGAAGCCTGGCCAAGGGGAGCCATCCTTGACATAGTTTTTTCAGTAATGTACATAGAGCCAGATATGGACAGGTATAGGGAGGCAGCTAAGCATAACTGACCACAGAATAGACAAATCTGTAACTGCAATTAGTGGCAGCAAAAGAAACTGTTTCAGCAGGAAGTTTTTGGAAGAGGACAAAAAGTATTAGGCAGGATTAATAGGGCTTGCAGGTGAATACTGGGGAGTTTAGAAAATGTAGGTGAATCTTTATTGAGTTGTACTTCTCTTACTCTCTAGTCTCCTAAGAATATTAACTCATTCATACATTCAGCCATTGGACTAACATTCTGTGTTTTTGCAAAGCAGTTCCATTTCTCTGCACTGAAAATGTGTTGCTGTTAACAGTTTAAGTTGTAATTAGTTAATTAAGCAATACAAATAATTAACTAACTACATATTATAATTTCTAGTGCATCTACTTATAATTCAGGAAAAAATGTTATACTGATTAATTTCATTCTGCTCTGCAAAAAATTGTTCTGCTTGTGTTCTGGAGGCAGGGTCATGCAGTCAGTAATACTAGCAAAGGCAGAACAGGAGAAAAATATAAACCACTCAGTGCTTTTAAGCACAAGTGATTTTAACATATAAAATGTGGATGCTTTGTTGATCTACATTGAATAGAATTTTCTGTCCCCTAGCAAATTGTTATTATCAGCTGTCACTAGTGTTATTGTCCTATACAATTTTCTATTGAATATTAAGCACCAACAGTAAGTAATTTCTTCTGTATATGAAGCTATTTTACACTCGTATGGCATATGAATGTAAAATAGCTGTATTCCTTGTTTTGCTACGTGGGCCACAGTATTTTCAATTTTCAGGTAAGACATAACAAGGCCTGCAAAGAAACAAGCCAAACTGAAATTAAAAAAATATATATGCAACATACAACTTAAGGACTTCCCAACATGTTCTTATTTATACTGGGTTGTAGAAGCCACACTGTTTCCTATCCATTGAGCAGTGATCCAGGTTTTCAGCCTTCTACCTACACTGAAGAGCTAAAGTTGCAGAATAAATATTAGCATGAATTTTAGTATAGCTGAAAATAAATATAGAGCTTATATTCAGCAATGAAATGAAGCTGAAGTTAACAGTGTGTTACTATGTAAGATTAGTTCTAGGAATGTAATCTTTACAGATTCTTTGTCAGATTGATTTAGGCAGGCACAGCTCGCTATTCTGAAGCATGCATCTCTATTTCAATAAAAAAATGTAGGGGAATAAAGTTGGCAAGAGGCAACACTAATTCCATGCCACCACCCTAAAACAGAATTGCTTCAGAATATTCGGGAAGACTCATAGTTGAAAGGAACAGAGGCTGCAGAAAAAGCTCAAGCACATAGTTACAACAATAACAAAGCAGTTCATCTATGCCATGCAAGCACTTAGGTGTAAGGCTAAAAACAAGAGTAGAGCACAAAAAGTTGTTTTAAATGTGCAGTATCAGTTCCCATTCAGATAGTCAAATTTGCTAGAGTTTTGCCTTCATTCCCACTATCATCTGGCAGCCACTACACCAATAGCAAGTGGCTCCCTCCAGCGACAAAGCTAATGCTGCTTCTGGGGTCATGCTGAACAGCAGTGCAGCCAGCATGCTCCTCCTCCCCCAGAGACTGAGAGTATCACCTTCAGAAAGGGATCAGCCTCCACCACCACCGGGCCTGGGATCTTGAGTCTGCTTCCAAACCTGAGTGTGATCAGTCTTGAAAGCTGCAGTAACACTATAAAAGTACAATTAACTACAAGAAATACCAGATGATTACAATGGACCTCGGTATTGGATGTCTAGATAAATACATCCTGGGTGTGGGCAACAGCCCAACAGATCCTGCACCTTTAAAACTTGAAAAAGCAAGTAAAAAACAGTCACCTAAACCTACACTACAGCATATTAATAAAAATGTATATATTGAAAAAGGCTAAATATATATATATCAGAATATATATATTTAAAGAGAGAGAGATAAGAAATATCTGACATGTCATTTCATGGCACTTAGGAACAATTATTACACGTGCCTTGATCTCACAAATGTATTGGTGTCGTTAGAATTTAGGGATCTCTTTACATGGGCCGTATCCGTATCTCATGTGAACCATTTCCATTATCTGTTGACTATGAAACTGCTCTGGTTTAAACTTGTGTAACTGAGATAATTTAACTTCTTGCTTTATTAATTTAGGGGAAAAAAATTGAGATGGCAATTGGTTTTTTTTGTTTTCTCCCAGAAGTATTCAACATATACAGTGAAATAAGCTATTGTCAAGCTTAATTAGTACAAAACGTTATTTTGCTCAATGCATTGAAATCAAACTAAGTTTAGCTTATTTTGCTGAATTACTAGAAACCAAGACTAGGTTTAGGGCTAATAAGCTATTTTTTTCAAGCAAGAAAATAACCATAACATTTTCCTCTCCTTTTGATCTAAGGAAGTTGTACTTTTCAGTCCTATATGTATTATCTAGTGTAACAGGATGTAATTTTCTCTATATTTATTTTGTGATTACTGTTTGTTGGCCTTTATTGACATTATAATTGCAAAATCTAGTAATTTTATTTCTTTGGTTCCTAACAATCTAGAAAGACCAAAATGCACAAAGAGAACAGCATATTGCAAAGTTTATCAGACTGACCGCCAGCTGGAGGAACAATTTGATCAAGTAATTTCATGCTTGTTTTCTTCCATATTTTCTTTATAACTGCTCTAAGTTCTTCATTTGCTTGCTCTAGGTTACCTGTGGTGATGGAACAGAAAAACGGAAGATGGTAATGATGTTTCAACCAGCTGCAATGAATGATCCGTTGCATATTAATTAGCTGTATATAAATAAAGACAGTGAAAAGGGTGCTTAGCAGCAAGCCTAAGCTCCAAGAAGTAGCAAGTAACAATACTACAACAACTAAAGAGAGAAAAGGGTGGAAGGCAGTGAGCTCCTGGGGCTTTCAACTCAGTCTCTGGAGTACTACAGAGGTCAACAATAATTTACAAATCTACTCTGTCACTGCTTAATAACTTCTACCTGAATTGTGGAGAAAGTGATGACTTGCTCTTTGCAAGCCACTTCTTTCTTGATACAAAGCTGAGCCTCTATTTGTTTAATTGTAGTAATTACTCAGGTCTTCAGGCTTCAGAGTTCAGGCAACTGACTACTGAGCAGTTTTTCATTTCTTGCAGTGCTACACCTGAGCCACAGCAATGCCTGAGGGGGATTAATCTAATCAGTTACTGGCAGTGGAATTCAAATTCTGCTGAGAAAGGCAGAAGGCATGGAACAGTAAGTAGAAAAATATTATTAAATAATTAAAATATATATGAAAATAGAAGGCAGTATTATTTTAAACACAATAGTATTTTTTTTCTCCCTCTCATGCAAATGGCAGAAATGCATTCAACCCAGTCCACTGGCCTTGACCAAACTGGGGCTGTTGCTTTCATGTGTGCAACAGTTGGGGAATTCAAGGTATCAAATTAAAGAGCAGTGAGGAAGGAGCATCTTGGTTGGATAGAAAAGGGAACACAGTCTCTCCTTGCACTAGAACTCCTGTTATGCCACTGCTATATGTTTTGTTTTGTGGGTTTTCTTCTGACCAGATAAAAGTGAATAATAATTTCTGAGATTTCCTGGGCTCTGGCCTCACTATCCCTTTCCTTTCATTTTCTAGCAGTTCATTCCTAACAGTGGATACAAGCTATGATCCAAAAGCAAACTAAATCCAATGATAGTAAGGCAGCCTTACTTGTGTCCAAGGTAATTAATAAAGTAAAAGGTAACTTCTTCTTATTGTACCTTCTGACAAGTGCAGTGAAGGCTTTACAGCCAAGAAACTTACCTTCTGTTTTTATTTTTAGAGCTGTCCTAACCAAAGCAAACAATGTAGCATTGAACATGACAGTTCCATCACTGTTTAGTGGCATATTCATGGCTACTAACCTCTGTAAATGAGAAACAGAAAACAAATTTGATGTGGCATTGTTTGAAAAAAACCTCCTGTAATGTTCATTTCTGAAAAGCTCATGTATTAAACCAATAATATCCAGTGAGAAACATAAAAACTATTTCAGTCTTCAAAAAAGGTTGAGTCTTCCATCCTGACTGTATATAATAACCACCCAATACTGCTTCTTTCTGATATTAACCATACATGCTTATACAAAAGCAAAAACTGTCCAGTATTTTTTAAGAGTTATTTATTGAGTTAATTTGCAAACACTGAAGCCCAGCCCTTGGCTATGACTGTAAGTGACAATATGCAAGTACTAAGGACAAATGTATTTCTTTAACAGCATGCACTCCAGTTGCAGCCATATTCCAGGTTTCCCACAGGTTCCTCCTGCCTCTGGCTCCATGAAAAACCACAGCACCAGGTCTGTCTTGTGTAAGCTGATTAATTTCTCACATAACTCTTCAGTGATGTCATGCATCTCTCATGCTGTCTGCACTGAATTAGTGGGAAAGTGGCTTTCTTCTTTGGATTAGTCCATCTTTGCATTAGACCCTTTTTCTGGGTACTACTCCTGTGAGCCTGTCAGAAGAATCTATTCAATCTGTCACAATCTTTTCCTAATGTCTGTCTTGGATTTTCTTCTACAAGTTTAAAAGTGTTACTCAACTGGATAATTCATCTTAATGTATAGATATAGGTTTGCTTTGTATGGCATTGTGACATATGCCTTGTGGCATTCATTCCATTTGAATCCATTGTTTTCTACATCAACCTACCTATTTATAAAACTGATAAAAAAGAAACTCAAATGACAGTGCTGTTGTAATGATCCTTCAATTAAAAGGCTTGATCTTATTCCTGCTGAAATTGCTAAATCCACAATATCCATAGTTCTGAATTATTCAGTTCCTTTGTGTTGCCTTTCAACTTTTATATTAAAATGCAATTAATCTTCATCTACATTACACATTGTGCCTGACAAATTCTACATCACTTTATATTCCCTTTGATTTTCATTCTTCTTACTCCCTGCTACATACTGCATTGCACACCGTTATTCACCTCAGCTTGGTTGATCAGCTTGCAGTCCCCATCCTTCAATCTCACTTCCGTGTTTCACATGCAGCAAACCTCTCATAAATACAAATGTAGAAGTACTGTATCAAAACTTGTCAATTAAAGTAAACTACCACCCTCTTCTCCGTGAGACTGAAGGGAATTCAGAAGTGTCACTGGGTTGAAGTAGTCTTATATGTGACACTGAGTGACCAGAAATGCTGGGATGAGGTATTTCATGTATGTGACAACAACGGACTAACTGTAGATTTACAGACCAACCCCTTTCATTCTTATGCTTTGTGAAGAATTTTACAGTGGTGGGAGCTACTCAAATGAGTAGATTGAAAGAAGCAACACTGATTTTGCTGGTTTAAGTTAATCCTGAAAAAAACTGGGAAAATTTGAGAGTGAAGGAGACTCTGTAAACAGACAGGGTTACTGTGCATATGTGACACATGGGGCAGAACTGAATGAATGAACTGTGAGAGAAACCTAGAAAGAAAACAGGGTAAAACCTACCTTGCAGGCCACTCGGTGAGGGCATAATTTGCCAAAACCAAGTGGTGGCTGAATGCGTCTCAGTAATGTAACCACATCAAGATGCTTTATCCTTCCCCTAGGACCAAGACACATCAGTTACCAAACATACATCCATTCCCCAAGAATATACTGTGCTCTGCTTTTATTGTTTTTACCACATAAATCTTATCAGAGAAATACTCTAACTTACTTTGCTTCAGGGTCATATTCTGACCATATCCTTTTAAACTCATCCAAGTGATGGGGACCCAGAATAGACCAGTCACGTGTCAAATAATCAAAGTTATCCATAATGACAGCCACAAATAAGTTTATAATCTAAAAAAAGTAATAAAGAACAATCTGCCTTAATTATTTTGAAATTTTAAAAAATATTCAATAAATAAAATAATTTTACAAGGTAGCAGGGTAAGAATTCAAACAATTAAATTGCTCTAATAAACGATGATTTTTTTTTGCAAATATCATAAAATAACACAGAAAATACTTGCTAACCACTTAACTGAAACTCTAATGATATGACAAGAGTGTGATGCTGCCTTAGATTACTCAGCCTTTGACATAGGCTGTGTGGTTTTGTTTCTCTTCCTTGATCTGCCAGATCTCATTACATGAAACAAAAGAATGGATCCAATACATGAGTTTGACACAGTGCAGATCTCAAGAAGCAGCTTTTGTATTAACAGGATTCAATGTACTAACAATGACTTCTGGGTGCGCTTTGTTAACACAGATGATACAGAGCAGCAGAATGTTTATGTTTATATTACTTCACAGAATTCTGTTCGACCACTCTCCTTTTGCAAGGAGAGCAGTGCTGTGAATAGAACAAATCAACCAGCTTAGACCAGAGACCTGCAATGAGGAAAAACATTTTTCAAAGATTATTTTTAGAGCAAATAATCCATAATGCCATGGATTGGGAAGAAAGGTTACTGTTCACATCTCGTATGCCACAGTTTGAGCGCAGAGAGACACAAATCCAAATTCTGCTAAGTTTAAATGATACAAATAGCAAAGGAATTGCAGCTTTATTCTTAATGAATATTTAATGATACTATTGATAAATGCATTAAATAATAGCTGATGAAAAGACTGTTAATTTAGCTTTCAAACATGCAACCAATCCCTCCTGCACACGTGGTCAGAACAAGATGTTGCATGTGAGAATTTAGAATTATATAATGGGTTTAGTTGGAAATACTTTTAAAGGTCACCCAAGTCCATCCCCCCTGTGACAATCAGGGACATCTTCAACTAGATCAGGTTGCTCAAACTCTGTGCAATCTGACCTTGAATGTTTCCAGGGATGGGGCATCTACCAACTCTCTGGGCAACTTGTGCCAGTGTTTCATCCCCTTCAGTGTAAAATTTGGTCTAGGATGCAGGACTTAGGACTATGTATAGAAAAATATAACTTTGCAAAAATATTTTAGATACGGAATTTTTAATAATTCTCTGAACCCATTACTCTCTTACTTCAGAAGAAAGCCAAAGTGCCAAAGCTCATCGCTGTTAATAAGCACAAGCTAGACTCACCAAAAATGCACAAAGCATGTAAAAACTGATAAAATAAATTATGGCAAAATTGCTTCCACATGTGTATTCTTCCCCTGGATTGTAATCGGATTCCGGATCACAGCGTTTTCCAGGCAAACATGCCAGCATGATTTCCTGCCAGGCTTCTCCAGTTGCACACCTTCATAAGGTCACAAAGATAAATTAGGCATTATTTGATCAACATGGATTAAAGATGTATTCATTGTCAAGGTCTGACAAAATGCTCAGTGCTATACAAGCAGAAATGTGAAGACAGATTGTGAACTTTTCAGAGTTCTAATTTAACTAATTTCAAAAATGCAGAGCATGTTTCAGAAATGACAAGCATAGATCTGATAGTGCAGATCCATTTTTATAAGGTTCACTAATGCACCATAAAGCCTAGCAAGTAAAAATTTGAATGTCAAACTGTGATTTACAAGCTAAATACTTATTGCAGTAGAGCTGCTGTGTATGAATGCAATGTTGTACATTAAAACCTCTCATAAAAGTTGAAAGTATTCATTTGTAAAATATTAATTGCCTTTTCCTCAGCATGCTGGAGGAAATGCTTGTGTCTAACTTCTGTTCGTGCATTTTTTTTGCATAGTTGGGTAATGCCTGTGTACAGGCCCGTGATTCCAAATATTTAAAAGACAACTACACATTTATGACATCTTTGGCTGTATTCATTACCTAGTTTCAAAGGTAAAAGTCTTCATATGGATAAAGTGACTTAGATCTTACTGGGTGTTGCCCTTGGTCTCAGATAAGGAATGACCACCCAGTTTTGCCAGCCAGAGTAGTATCAGTGCATAGGAGCCCCACGGAGTTACAGAATCATGGGCAAGAGAGTTCTCAAGGCTGTCATCTTTAGAGGCATCCCTGTTCCTTGTCACTCCTTGCTCTAGGACACTTTGAAGCACTTCTGGCAAATTTACCCTCTTCTTAAGCTGTCTATTGATGGAGTTTCCATAATTCTCATACATTAGGATGTAGATATTTTTGCCATCAGAAAGTTTTGCCTACTGCTTATCTGATATTTCCTTTCTGCAAGTTACACTCCGTAATTCTTGTAATCTCTTTAGCAAATACAGAGAACAGTTTGTTTCTTTATCTTTCAAACAGCCTTTCATGTTTTCAAAATGTCATGCTAGCTATGCTTCTAAAAGTTACAGTAAGGGCACAGTTTCTCCTTTCCCAACACCTACACAGTGATGCCAGGGCTGACTATGGGCTCTACCTGAAGACAATTTCTCCACAAATGAGGATGTATTCCCTGGGGAATACATTGCAGCAGAAATTACAGCCCCAATGGCTGTAATGAGTTTAGGTCTGTACTACCTGATTAGAACCTTGCTGTGCCAACGGACAGTCAGCATAGAGAGTATGAGATTGTTAAACTAAAATACTTCTCTCTTGGAAACACATTGAACAAATCCATGGTAAAAGAGCTACAGATGTTTTTCATAGATCAAGGAAATGGGATGCATTAAGTAAGAGTTAAGGTCTACTCACCTGAAGAGAAGCAGCACAGCTTGGGGGAAAGTCTGAAAATTGTTGTTTCTGTTGATTTGATTGTTGTCCCTCATGGCCACTTTTCCAAATACCTACAGGTATATAAAATGGCATTTTGACTTTCATCCTAGTGACCTGTACCGCCAGAAGCTGCAGGCCTTGCTGTCTAACCTTGCTTCAGTATGTAGGAAAAACACTTTCACAAATACGCTTTCTTTACTCTCTTTAGATTTCTCCTGATACTGATGTAAATGCAGTAAATTTATCACACGTACAAGATCATTCTTAATAATTGAATTTTGTATCAATAAACCATTTTAATGATAAAACATATGCCTCTATTTCAGGTGAGGAAATAATATTTGTTTTAAACTAGCACCTAGAGTCCCTTATTGATCTTAAAGCCCTACTGTGCTAAATATTGTACATACTTGTGGTAAGAAATAATTGCTGTCCTGAAAAAATCAAAGCTAAATAGAGAAAGAGATGAAAGGTAGGAACCAAAGCACAGAGTCTGAGCACCTTGTCTCAGCCAGAGATGGAAATGAGTTCTTTTCTTCAAAGTTAAATTAGAATTCCTTGCACAAGACCATTCTTTTTTCCCAGGATATTTCTTTCCATTCACAATACAGTAAAGGTTGTTCCTTACTTTAGAAAGATTAACACCATTATGCTCTTACATGTTCCTGGATTGTAAACCAGATTCTTTTCCTAGTTTTATCCTTTACATATAGAACACCTTTAAAAAAAACCCTGGATTTTTCATGTCTGATTCCCAAAAATCTATAGTAGAAAAAGCCATGCATTCTTTCATACATTCATGCATAGGAATAAACTTCACAGTGGCTCCTTTCAGCAAACCAAGACACTATGAGATCACACTGAGCTCTTCTCTTGCATCTTTTTGAATATTCTGGCTAACACAACCAGAGGCAAAAAAGGATTTTTACATTACTTTGAAAGCTCTTATCCACTATCAAAGGAATGTTTCAGTAAGGACTGTAGCAAGTCTCAGAGTAGCCAACACTGCACCTTTCTTTAATGCTAAAAAACGTCAGTAATTACCTGCATTCCAATGACAGCATAGATGAAGAACAGCATGGCTATCAGAAGGGCAACATAAGGCAGGGCCTAGAAATGGAACAGGTGCATTGGCTTTTAATATTTTCACACCACAATTTCAATTTACAAAAATAATTTCTCTGTGCAACACAGGCTTGTCCAATATTTTTCTTCCTATGCAAGTGTTTAAAATGTTATTGCCTGTCACTCTTAATATTCTGCTGCATGCAATGGACACCAGCTCCATTATATTCTAAATTATTTCTGCCATCAATCTGGGGAGAGCAATCCTTTTTAGCAGTTTTTAATTTATTTTCATTACTGATTCTGATAACACAAAGACACTTCCTTCTATACAGTTACAAGTTCCATTAACTCTACGTTCATTGGAGTTTTCAGGTGATATATATTCAAATCAGGAAATACAGATTCAAGTACATATTTGTTACACTTATGAAATCAGTTTATATATATATATATAAAAATATTAAATTCCCCTTTCGTAGTCATTTAATGTGTGGAAATGTGTCAAAACTATCCTATACTTTTTTTTTTTTTATGAAGTACCACAGAAATCTCATGGTTCCAGCCAATATTAAATGACAAAGAATGACCCTTGGACTCACTGAAGTAACAGGTAAAGTTTATTTTGACACCATTATGCAAATATATTTAAATATATCATTATTGATAGCATGAATTACCAACAAAACTCTACAGATTATTGGTTCATAAAACTTTGTGTATAAATTGTTTCAATTATAAAGCAAATTCAAAGAAATTTTACTAACCTGAAATGACTTAATAAATGTCCACAGTAAAGTTCTGATTCCTTCTCCTCTGCTAAGCAGCTTCACCAGCCTCATCACCCGGAAGAGACGGAAAAAAGTGATGGAAATTCTAGCGCTGTCTTCAGAGTTCTGAAGAGCATCATGGAGAAGTCAAACCAAATACAGATTCAAACATGCAACACTTCCAGAAAAACAACAACAAATGCAAAGGTGGAAGAGGTAAGATTTGAAAATGTTTCTTGAGGGCCTTTTCACCTCGATAAGCATGATATGAAAGGAAAAAGTACATGCTAAAAACACAGGACCTGTAGAAATGCTTCACACATCACATGCATTTCCAAGTTTTCTGGTTTGTTAATATGGATCATATTGGCTTTGTAGTAGACTTCAATAATACATTGACAATGAATGCAAACCACTGCATAACACCTTTGTAATAAGACAGTTATGAAAAATACAGAAAAAATTGGTGGAAAATAGACATGGTAAAAAGAATAAACTCAAGTAGAGGTAAAACCACTGGGGTCAATTTACTAATCTTACCCCAGACTCATCAGTTGTGACTGTTTCAGTTGGCTTTGGCTTTAAGAAATTAAGAACATTAAATATTAAAATCAAATAAAAGATCAAAAAAAATCAGCTTAACCATAAACAGAGGGAAAGACATTTTTCATTGCTAAGTATAAATTAACATCTTTCAACTCAATATACGTCCTGAACAAAACATTAATATCCTTATTAAAACATTCCCTTTAGCATTTCATGATGGCTGACTCATGCTTAAACATTGTTGGCTGACTCATAATAAAAATTGCTAGTATAAAACATGTTTAAAAGACTCAAGACAAAGTAAAAAAAATATCTGCTCCTATGCAAACAAAGAGAAATTATCATCGACTTCCACGGGTTGTATGAAATTGTAGCAATAAGCCTAAGTAAAACTCTAGAACAAAGCTGTAGAGTCAAACTAGGCTTTCAAGATCCCTTTTCTGCTGTGGTTTTTTTTAAGATTATCCATCACTGGAATCTAACCATATTTGAGTAATTGTGGTTTATATTACATCAAAGCAAATGAATTCACTTGAGTTAACTCTGATGAACACTGGGTCTTGCAGTGCTTAACAAGGACAGAATTTCATTCTGCCAAAGTGATAGACAAACATTTTTAGCACAACAATGTGAAGGCTAACCCTCCCAGGGAGGTGCAAATGAGAAGGCAAAACTTGTGCTCTCTCACCATCTACAAAGCAGTGTTGTACCTGAGATGATGTGACAGTATCAGGCATGGAGAAAGGGTTCAGGATTTGATTGACCCTTTTGTTACAGATCTGTAAAACCCTCAGGAGCTACAAGGAGACAGGCACACACCAACTTCTTTTTTACAGAGCCAAATTCCATCCTTTGAAGCAGAAACTCACTTCTCTCTTTATAATGCCTCTATCTTTTGGAGAAACTGCCTTGATGCCCTAAATTGCCAAACACTTAGCAGATCAGGCAGCAAAGCTTAAAGGACCAGGTGTCCATGTGTACTGACAGATTCACAGCATCTTCTTGAATGGAAGCATCTTTAAAAACACTCATAGGACTAGAACAAAGGACATGGTGGATGTTAGATCCAAGTGATGGGTCTTACTCTCTTGCCTAAAATGTCCTCCTTTTAATGAGGAACTTTTCAACAACTACTGTCACACAGAGCAGCAATAACCACGATGCCTCCTCACTGCTGCTTCCAACACATTGTGGATGCATTACACACAAGCTCAGTGCCACACTTCACTGGGAAAAAATTAAAATATGGCTGTTATCTCAGATAAAACCTGAGGAGAAGGAAAGGAGTTGATTCTACTGAAAATACTGGTAGTATTTTATACATACTGTGGTAAAAAAACAAGAATAGGTAGTACTTTGTTGAAGTCAGATCATTAACAGTATTTTTAAGTGCTATTTTTTTGTTTGTTACTTCTTTGAAAAACTTAAATAAAAGGTATCACAAGGGCAAATGAGGTAAAAATAACTGTTCAACTACATTCAATCTACAAATGTATTACTGCCCTGCCAGTATATCAGTACTTTCTGAAACATAGAGTTTTAAACATTTTATGGGATTATTACTAAACTGATGCATTATTATGAACCAAAACCCTCATTAGACTTAAGTAAGAGTATTTTTTAAATCAGCTGCAGCATCTAAGCTTTGTAAATACTTATATAAAATACACAAACAATATGCTGCCAGTGATAGACATTGCTATGTTAGAAACTCCCTGCATAATTCAGCAATTTGAAATAAAACCATCAAAATAATGATTAAGAGGAAATTCATAATCAAAAACATCATAAATGCCAAAATATCACACAACATGGAAATAGTCTTGCAAAGTTGTCTACCTACATCAATCACAAACCTGTACTAGTAGTGTACACAGAACTACATTTTTATTGACTTTTTGGTATAGAAAAAAATTCCTTTTTATCTGAAATTTTTTAAGAAAAAGGGTTTCATTACACCTTCTCCACACAATGCCTGAAACCTCCTATTAATCCCTGGTGAGTGACTCAAGCTTAGCTTGATACTGTCTTAATCAGTGAACAAATTATTTCGTTAGCATTCAATATTTCATATCATCAAAATTCAATTAAGTATTTGACAGATATAGAACAGTTTACATTACAGTATCATCACAAACTAACACAAAAAAATAAGTAAAATGCTGGCATTTGCATCTGGGAGTTTTTCCCTCTCCATTTTATAGGAGATTCACTGAGCCCCAAATAAGCTAAGAATAGTATTAGGATAAAAATATGTAATGGGATACATAAGAACAGAAAAAGGATACTTTAGTCCTACAGATGGTTATTTCTTTTTGGAAGAAAACAACAATGAGTATGCCTCATTATTTGGTTATGAAAAAACCTTTCCAAAAAAGAGACGTTGGTAAAAAAACCCTTTTTGTGCATACAACTTTCTTAATAGTTATTTAATTCTCACTTTTGAAAATGGAGCCAGAGATGAAACAGTTCTACTGCAGGTGCTCAGGAACGATGAGTGCAAAATCATCAACTTTTTTACCTGAAGAGCACTGGATGTACTTGTGTCTGCACAGGACTGGGTAACACACACTCCTCCCAAACTGCTTTCTCAGCTTCCTTGCACTAACCAGTCCTGCCTGCCTGTTTCTGATGGCTGATCTGTTGCTGTTGGGACGTTAGGATTTCATATGCAAGAGATTACAAATTATGGACACTGGGAAGTGGAGGCCAGGAATGAAAATGGAAAAAGCCCTGTTCACAAAAAGTAAATTGTACAAAAATACCAACGTGGAGATAGATGCTAGAAAGAAAAAATTAAAATTAACTCCTGATACCAGAGGATTTTTTTTTTTTCTGGTGGAGCTGAAAATATTCAACTTCTGCCCATCATTGGCCAAGTGGTTTGGGTACTGACATTTTAAAGTGAGTGTACCTATTTTTTTACCTTCTCTGGCATTTCCCTCTGATAATATAGCAGCTTGGTTTATATTACTATTACTAATTATAACAAAGCTAATATAGTGATATACCCCAAAGAAAACATTCTCCATACTTCTTTATAAAGGAAATGCTCATCTAAGAGACAAAGTTCTTTATGTGTGTCCATCCAGCATGAAGTAATACTATGGTCTGAGAAACTTAGATTAACACAATCTTCAGTAACATTAACAGACAGACAATAACAGAGAACATCTGCTTCCTACAGATACGGAAACAACATATGCTACTCAAACACAGTCTTATTTGTAACTTCAGTAACATTACTGGACACACACACACACACAAGAAGGTGGCACGTTATCTATATGTAGGGCAAGTATTAGATTAGACTAGAGACTGAGCAGGGGGCAGGTTGAGCAGAGTGTCTCTTTGGATGATGTTTGCTGACAAGAATGCAAACGCAAAGTATTTCCTGTGGTCAGACAGTCTACCTACCTATCACCTCCCCTTTCCCCTCACCTTCCACCAATCATTCCAATCCTACTCATGTCCCAAATGCTTCAGGACTGGTTGGTCAGTATAACAATGTTTTTGTCCCCTGTGGGGCTACGTGATTCCTGAGACAACAGCTGTGCCTCTGGGATCCCTGTTAGGTGTCTGCTAAAGGACATAGCTAGAATAAATCAACAGCTCTGTTCTCACTGCTTGGCTAACAGATGCACTGCAAGGAGGTAAATGAGGACAGGGAATTACTCAATTATTCTGCCTTTTCTGTCACCCATGAGCCAGCTACACTAGCCCACACAGAAGCTTGTTCAGCAAAGCACTTCATAACTACTTAATTTTAAGGCAATTATTAATATATCAAATAGACAGTAACATGATTTTTCTTAAAGTTCAGTACAGCAGTTTTCTTCCCCAATCCCAAACCTCAAAGAATACTAATCTATGATCAACCTAAATTTCTGACTGGTTAAAATATTTGCAATCTGCTACCAATTTCACTCAAGCATTTATTGCTGCTTATGAAAAATTTAGCACGTTTCCCAAGCAGAAACTCTTCGTTACACTCTCCATATTGCAACAAAAGTTCAAAATAAACATCCTCACTGAAAAAAAGCTTCAATGTCAAAACTGTGAACAGTGTGAAACAGATTGCATCATGCATTGGAAGCAAACAGTAGTTCAGCACTTAAGAAAAAATAAACAAGGTGAAAGCCAGCTGATATTAGTAAATGGTGGTGGTCAAATGTTTCTTTTTTACAGATTGTGCCAAAGATAGGTAGAAGATATGCCAAAACAAATGAACACATAATTAGTGGTGCAATAGTGATTACAAATATAGAAGGAAATACTTGAATGACAAATACATGTGATGACAAAAACATATATAGGAAAGCATTCAGGTTGCCAAAATATCTTCAGAAATGTGTAGTGCATGTGTGTCTGTCTGTGTGCATGTCTGCACATACATACACAATTTGTTCAGAGAATAATTACTGGAATTCAAATATAGTGGCAAGTAATTTTATACACAGTCTTACCAGTGTTCTCTACATTCCCTGTTCAACATTAACTAAATGCTCAAATTATATGCATAATTTAGTAAATATTTTGAATCAATGTGAAGAAACCCAGAGCAGGTTTAAAAAAGATCATTTTACTTCTAAGAGATTTAAAACTCTAAGTTCATAACTAACATGTTGATGGCATAAGGTATTATTATGGAAACTAATATATATTCAGGTATGAAAAAAAGTAAATAAATTATTAGTACTAACAACTTCATGAAAGCAGCTCAGACATTTACTTCTATTTCCAAATTCAATATTACAACACAGTATAGATTACATATCTCAATAAGTCTTCCTATTAACAAAATCAAAACCTTATGTTAATGTATTTTTCTGACCTATCCTTAAGCCTAAGGAGATACATTTGCAAAAGTGTACAAAATGTATTAACAGTAGCAAAAAATATCAATTACTAGCAAAAACCCAGAAGTTCTAAGTTATTATGCTGATGCATAAAGTAGGATTCAAACTGAATTGCAGTGGTTTTGCTAAAAATTGGAATCCAGAGTCTCTTACAGGAGGCAGATATGAGGTATTTAATACACTTCTACACACAAGCAAGACCAGCTGTCTCACCAGTTACTAGATGAGTGGGCAACTATATAAAAATAAGCACCAGCCCTCGCAGAACACAGTCCACTGCAGTCTGGCAAACAAAAAGAGCATCCCACTGCTTGCAAATCAACACGATGCACTGCAGGGGGCTGAAAGGGCAATAAAGGTGCTCCTTGTTGGTGAATGGCAGAATTGCCAACTCTGGTTTTGTGAGGGACTTTTTCCATGTATGACATGGCTGCTAACCACTGCCAGCTCTTACAGTGGTGTAAGCTGATCATTTAAGCCCTATTTCAGCAAAGAACTTGAATTTTCTGAACTTCAAGGATTAAATTAGTCATGGGGACTGCATTAAACATTTGCACAAAACAAGAGGAAAGTGAATTCTCCATTATTTTATCGATATTTTGGCAGCACATGAATGGTGAAAGAAACGTGAATAAAAAAATGTGAATAAAAACCTTTTTAACTACTGCTGTAACAATGTGATCATGCCTCTAAGTCATCCAGTGCTGGTCATCCAAATGGTTTCTGAGCTGACAGATAATTTCTATGCAGTCAGGCCAGACTGAAACTTGTCTGTCACTTCTATTTAAGAAATTACTCATTTATTCAGAATTTATTTCCAACTTGTCTTTCATTGTGTTAATTTATTAATGTCCATCTCCCAGAATGAACTGACCACAGCCTGTGTCTGGCAATCATTACTCTGCATTTTTAGTTGAAAAGGAACCATTTTTATGACCACACAAGATCTAGCATGTCATGTGTAACTTTTTGAAAACAGGTCAAAAAATCAAAAAATAATTATGTAGGGTTTAGTAGTGATTTAATTTTTTTTATTGCTACCATATATATATATTTACTAATATACTTGCCTCTAAAAATTTCTAAAAATAAAACGAACATGAAAATCAATTAGGTTCATAAAAGAAGAATGGATTAAAGGAAGGGATATTAAATGACAGAGCAAATTAAAATAACAATCATAGAAAATAGTGCATTGTCGAAATATATGTTGCTCTGAGGTGGTTCATTTCTAGAGTTGGTCATTGATCCAGTCCTTGAGGATGCTGAGCAGTCCTGTAAATTGCTGAACACATTAAACACTGATTTCCACAGGCACCAAAAATATTCAAAACAGTAAATTCCTGGATTCTGTGTGAATGTGAGATTACTGGATCAGAAGAATCAGCCTCAGGACACCATATACATTGTTGTAAAACATTAAAAAAATAAGAAAAGGGACCAAAAAAATAGAGAGATGACATCTAATTTCCAGAATTGAATACTGAACTCAAGGTGATACATAACTAGAAAGTCCAATCCACTCTTGAAAAAATGGGTCAGGTACAAATATACGACATAGTAGAAGAACCTGCTGGCCTTTGGAGTTAGTCTAAATGTACACAGCTAGACTAGAATGATGCTGAGCTGTTTCCACAGCATGAAACAATTTTATATGCAAACCTGTAACAATGTTTAATTCATCTTGGGTGCATTACTTTAGATATTCACATTCTTTCAAGTCTTCTTTTGCATTGCTCAGTTAATGTGGCTCTACTTGTGCAGTTACAACTGCAATAAGATCTGATTTTACATCAGCTCTAGCAATTTCTGCTGCTTCAGATCACCCCTCAAACAAGGCTGAGCTTCCTCAGTTTAAGAAGTTTTTATAGTGGGAATTTTCACAGGTGCCATTTCAATTTCACTTGAAATTCCATTGAAAACAAAGTCTTGCTAGCATCTTAGCAGAGCTGTGGATTTCCCAGGATCACTGTCAGTGTTAGGAAAAAAGTACAGGTGGAATGGCACAACTCAGAATTCCACAAAAATATTAAGGTGTTCTAAACATGAATTTGGATTGTGCAAATTTAAACAAAACTAATGAAGTTGGACTAATTCAGTTTTAATGAAAACAATAGAAGTAATAAAAATCTAAGAAATTTCCCTGGACACTCTGCAGTATTCACTGTTTCATGTTGAAAATGGGAAATCAAGCCCAGAAATATATTGAAACTGTAATGCGTTAATGACTTGAACAAAGCACAAAAAAAGTGGAAAAGACCAGAAACAGACAAGACTTAGTACACAAATAGCCTGCTGTGCAGTGCTAGAAGAGAGCAAAGATGAGCCTTTTTCTCTAGTGAGAACAGCATGAAAAAACTGGGGAAGGGAAGTGCTAGTTGCTGACTGTGGTGTGTACTTTTCCTGAAGAAACGTATCTCCAGAATATTTTCATGAAAACTGAGTGAATTACTGAAATGTCAGTGTTCTTCACAGCTGAAAGCTCAGCAGGGATCAATTACAAGTAATGCTGTCAAGTTAACACTGCCCTTAGAGTGTTAAATATGGGGTTAAATACAGGGACATCTATTGTCACAGAAGTACATTTGAGCTATTTCTCAACATCTTCACCATCAAGTACATTTTACAGTTATTAGGGAAAACTAATGCTTGGTCTTTTTATGCTCCTCAGATATTATACTCATCTGCACCAGTACCACAATTAATGGAACTTAATTCTCAGAATTATCAACAGAGAAGTCTAAGATCTTCAGCAGGTGGAATGTGCTAACCTCACCTACTGAGTCTGTGTGCTCCCTGAGGATTTTCCAAGTCTCACCTTCTTCAGTTTCCCTGTCTGAGATCTCAAGAAGTATTAGAGGTAAGAGGCACTTTTCTCTGAAATTTTATTTTGACTAGTCAAACAAAAATACATGTAAGCACGGGAGGCACTTGCATATCTACTGCAGATAGGTTCTTATCTTTCAATTATATTTGTGATACAGCTTTCCTTAAAACCAGCAAGTCAGATAGAAAACAGGCAAAAATCAGTATTCCCCTATTTTTTCCTTGGAGAAGATACTTCTGTTGTCCAAACACCTGTCTGTGTAAGGGCTATCAGTTAACATTTTGGTGAAAAGATGGAGTTTTCCAACTACTTTAAGAGCGATTCAAATTTCAAAACAGAAGGGAAAAGAAAAAATAATAGGAAAACGTAAACATTCTATTTTCCACAGCATGGAAAGCCTGACTTTTTCATCTGCTACCTCATGACATATGAATGCTACCATTGCTCTAAAAAGCAAACCTCCCCCCCAAAAAATAATAATTTGTTAAACTAACCCACTGAAACAACTTAGATTATCTTGGTCAAGCTACCTACAAAAATCATTAGGCTTCAAGTAAAATATTAACAGATGTTTAGTTCCTTTTTTATACATAAAATATTTTAAATATTTTCTGTACACGTATATAAAAACATAACTCTCATTGTCTCACTACACTGAGCACATGTGCTACTGTATGGGTCTATAGATTTATAATAGCAGCTTGTACAAACATTTCTAACCATGTTTTGGTCTTTGATTCCAGTATAAAACATACTTTTCTAAAAAAGGATTTGGAGGGATAGTTTACATTTTATGTATTTGTTGATGACAGCAATTACTTTTTAGTGCATGAACAGTTGCTACTTACATTAACTTCTGTTATAGCAATATCAACGACGCTACCAACAACAATTAAGGCATCAAAAGTGTTCCATGCATCAGTGAAATAGTGCTGTTAGGACAAGCATTCAGCAGAAAGAGAGCAAGAGAAAAACACAAACAGAAAAAGAGAAGAAAAGGACAGTGTTATAACACAGAAACACTCTAGGCTTCTCTGATGTACCACTATACAATCTAATCTTTCCCTTCCATAGCTAAAAAAAAATTGGTAGAAAAAAAAGGCTATTTCCCATATCAACATATTTGACCTATGACTGGTCTGTACTCAAACTTTAGAAACATCAGATCAAAATCTGTGACTTGTCCAGATGATGGAAATAGTGGGGAGACAGAGAAAGAGAAGTAGGGACTGGGGAAAGTAAGCTGGGGTATACTCACATCAGCTTCACTGAGAACGACGTCTACTATGCTGCCAATAACGATGAGGGAGTCAAACGTATTCCAGGCATCACTAAAATAGCCCTGAACAGAGCAGGCAGGGTGCAAACGTTTGTGATTACACATGAAATGTCAAATATTTGCATACTTCTGTTTAGTTTTGCATAAACAGAAATTAGTTAAACAAAACCTGTGGTCTAATGAGAAAACAAAACAAACCAAACAATATTGCCTACTGAAGGAAAAGCAACATATATGTGCATGTGTGTGTATATATATACACTTTATATATATACATGTACAGACACACACAGACACGCACACACGCAGTACACATGCTGAATACACTGTCCTGTAAGCACAATGTTGGCAAAAAAGCCATCAACCAAAACTGATTTTGGACTTCTAGCAAGGCCAAAAAAACTCTAAAATATAGACCCTAAGAAGCATGACAAAATCCTTTTAGTAATATTTCTGCAAGTCCAAGCCAATTGAGACCTCCTTAACATTAAGGACAGTCCTATCTAAGTGACTGGTAAAAATATTCAAAGGGTCAAAGCTCATCACTGGTTAATCATGCAAAATTATTAATGTGGAAATTTGCATAAATGTTAGGGAACTGACATAATCTTCTGTTCATGAGCTAGTTTTAATATAGGGACTCACACTACATTTGCAGTCAGGGCCTGAATTTGTAACCAGTGAAATCAGTGACCAGAACCATGGCCATTTGAACAATTTCTTAAATCTTTTAATGCAGCCAGTCCAATAACTGAAAATTCATTTTCATTAATTGCTTAGGCACCCTTCTGACATTTCATGGTTTTAAATGTATTCCCTATGTGTATGCTACTGGCACAGTGCTGCAAATGGTTATAGAGTGCTTTCATGCAATTAGGTGTCTACTGGCATCAAAACTGCATGTTTGAGCAAAAAAGATATTTCAGAAGAAATCTTGAGGTAGGTTCCAGGATCAGTCTGTCACTAGGAACAAATCAAGATGTATTAAGCTATTGAAGGCAACTTTACAGAGACAAGGTTTCCAAGTTTCCTGCAATGCGTGAATTTTGCTCGTTATGAAAGACATTCAGAATTGCAGTAACTTGCCCTATTCCCATGCAGATATAGTTATGGATCAGCCAACCACGACTAAGGAATGTCCATTAAATGACAAAGGCTGAAACATTTTGTACGCATACATTCTGCTTGCCTGGTAATTAAATTAAAAATACTAACTTGCCAGTCACTCTGGAAAAGCTCTAGAAACTGAATTCTGAGAGCTCCTGCACAATTCCTTATTGCTCCTTCCTTACTCATCCTGATTCATGAGAACAAGCTGTTCCCAAAGTTTCTATTAAAACATCATGCTGAACCACCTCAACAGTACTGAAATTTATAATCCTAAAGAGATTAGCAGCTCCCAGCTAAAGAACAGGAGCTATTCTCAGTTTTCTTCCTTACAACTCATATTCCTTATTTCTCTTATTTAAAAGTAGTATCTTTTTTGATTTTAAAGTAATGATATTTATATATGAACATAAAATAAGAGATTATTGGTAAACAGCAAACATAATCAGCACAATGCTGAGGTGTGCTATCCCTCTTCCTCTACAACAACAGGAGCCAAAAAAGGTCCTCCAAACAAAGGCTACTTTCAGCTATAGTTACTTTACTAGACATGCTATAGCATAAGGCACTGCAACAGCAAATTCACATTTTTATTCAATACAGCTCAAATACTTTACACATTTATTTTATGAAACCTTTTCCATCAGTATAGACAAATATTGTTCAAAGTAATATGTAAAGCAAAAGCATACAAATAAACAAAAAAAAACTAAGAGAAAATAAAGATGGTTTTGGAACAGGGAGGAATGGACAAGTCACAGCAAATAAACATCATGCAAATAAGTTGTTTTCACCACTGCAATGACCCAAGATCAATTCACTTACTAGCCATCTTTCCTTTTTTCTTACAAAAATCTGATGTAAAACGACATGGAAAATCATTACAAGTTCAAGTAACAGCTGGCTATCAAGAAGCTGCACATAAGGTATGTGTTGATTTATTTATTTTAGATTTCATAGCTATATTGTTTTGTAGCACTGTACTAAATCATGATAAGTATTGTATTTTAGCAAATATGAAGAACAATGTGAAGAAAAAATGCCTGCTCTTTTAACTTACATTATGAAAAATTGTTCATTGAGAAATGCTGAAGGATAAAATCACAAATCCAGGGAATATGTAGGCATAGAGAATTGACAGCAGAATGTTTCTATAGATCTACCACAAATATTTTAGTCCTTTTAGTATCCTGTTTAAAAGTTTAGGGCCTCGTTCTGTCAAGTACTGTGTGTTCCAATCTCCCAGTCAAAAAGTGTGCCAGACACTCAGCATCACCTTTAATGCCTACCACTTAGCTAAGTTTTACATACATCACAGCTGGAAGGCAGTCTGCAGTACTTTGATTTTAAATAGCACAATATCATAGTAAAAGCAGCGATAATTTCTAGTAGCCTGAAGTTTGCACGACCAGCAAAACCAAAAGATTGCATTTTTCACAGGATTTTTGTTAACATATTAAGGGGACACTGTCAAGCAGATGAGATAAAAACTAACACAGTTTTATCCTACTCTTATTTTTACAGAGTAATGGAGGTTTTTTGGCACTTTGAGCATCTTTCAAATAATATTTAAAACTCATAGATTTCATTAATAATATTGTCCATTCTGCCAGACTAGATTAAGAAACTCACTAGTGACACAAACATGAAAGAATTTAATCCGTTTTTCTCATGGACCCTAAAGCAAGACACTAAATTTGGTTTCAGATTGTTCCTTCTATTTTTAAACCAGTGTGAGTTAAAGGAATTAATTGTTTTAAGCATGAATCTAGCTTAAAATTTAGATTACTATGACACATTCCCATGCTGGTTAAGACTGCTAGCGGCTCTGCCATTATTAATGAACTACATACCATGTCCTGCCAAGAGATGTTTTGTTAAAGAGTATGTGACAATTTTAGGAGTTACAATCTTCAAATAACAGGAACGCCCTTAAAGATATTTAGCTCCCCACTAATTAACCTCTGCCAAAAGTCCGATTAATATCATGGCTTTTTAACCTTGTCCTGCTAACTAACAAGTTTAAGCTGTTCTTCACCAATTGAGGAACAAGATTCAGGAAGTAAGGACCTTTCACTGACAGTGTCTGCCCTTGAAATTCTCAGTGTTCAGATCCCTGGAAAGCATCCAGTTAGAAAGCATGTAGCAACAAAGATAAAACTCAAATTGTACAAAGTCTTAGAGACCCATATTAAGACACTGCATTTGATAACAAGGAAGAAGATCATAATATGAATGGAACACTGTGATATTTACACTCAGGATCAGAGCACTACATTTTGCATTAGCTGCTATTGCTCACTAGAGTCACAAGCGTATGGAGAACCATACAAGGATTCACAATCTTCCTTCAAAGAGCAGACGATGAAATGCAGCCAAGTCTTCTGAAACTTCAGTGTGAAACAAAGATATAGAACAGGAAATACGAATCAAGAAACACAATCAGCATACTCATGACACCGTGGGCTACATATCTGAGCTATCTTCTCTGGGACCTCATATTATGTTATTTTTCATGTGAAATCCTTAGCATTTAAGTAAGATTGGTGACACAAAAATACAAATAAATTCATTAGAAATGTACAATGGACTGGACAGTGCAGAGCGAGACTACGGGAGAGTGGGTAAGCGTTCAGCCAAAACTCCACACTTCACATCTCAACACCAGACCTCAAGTGATGTGTAATTTGCTTACTTCTGCACGCAAATACAAGCTATCTTGAAATCAAGTAGCTCAGGCTTCACAGCCAAGCTCATGACTAAATGCAAGTTGAATAAATAGTTTTGAAAAGCTGGAAAGCAGTTCTACACCTACTGCATGCTGAGCTGTGGGCAGCCACGGCTGCCTTGCTGTCAGAGCCAGCTTGTTTACAGCAAGAGTAAGATTGCCCCCACAGCCTAGAGGCATCCAGCTCTCTCCTGAACACCAAGGAAGGGCACAGTTCACAATTACACATTCAGATATCCTGATTAAAAGAAGGGCAATGGAAAATGAAAAATACCAGCCTTGGATGGTAAGATCAGTAATCAAATAGCGTGTATGGCTCCTTTCAAATTCCATGCACAGTCGGTGACCACACTTGACTTATTTACAGAGGTATAAACCCAGAATAAACACTGATTTCATTGTATAGAAAACAAAATTTAGCTTAGTTTTTCATTATTAACTTTTGCAGGGTCATAAATGCAGTATGAGAGCTGAGCAAAAAGAGTGCATTAACTGCCAGTCTGATTTTAATCTTTTTCAATTACTAATTACAGTTATTAGTTTCTCTTGTAAATCTACTTTTGAAAATTTGCCTGTATTATTCACTTTGACAGTGTCCCTTTAAGGCAAGAAAATAACTACTCACTACTCTAACAAATATTGTGTATGTATAATTGAAAACAAAAATCTAAAAAGGCAAATGAATATGCAAATTAGTTATGTGCATGTTTGTAGCACCTGGCTATATTTAATAAAGAAATAATTTTGCATTTTAGAATTAGAAATATAACATAATACAGGTCTTCACTGGAGACTAACTTCCTGTAAAGTTATGAATATAGTGCCATGAACAGGAGAAGTGGTAATGCTTGTAACTGGATATAATGTACCTGATTTACATGGGGACATTTTTATTACTTAAAAATATTCCAGTTCTCATCAACCACCTTGTAATATTTTTTTCTGATACCTGCATTTCATTTCCTGGTGTTACATGTTGCATATTCTCAGATTAACATTTCTGTTGTGATTTCACTGACAGATAAATGTGGGAAATGAAGGTTCTTTTTGTTCTTTGAATAATATATAGGTCATGTGAAACTTACATTACACTTAATTCCTGTGATGATGACCTAATTAAATCATATCTAAAACTTACCTTGGGTTTGAATGCAATCAGTTTCAAAACCATTTCAACAGTGAACACTCCTGTGAAAACCATATTCATGATGTCCATTGCATCATTAAAGAGCTTAGACTGTCCATAATGCTGTGAATGAAAAATACAAAAATTTTTAAAGTAAAGGCTTTAAAATATTTAGAGTAGGGCATAATATTTAAAGTAAGGCATCCTAAGGTAAAGTTGGCAAAAATGCAGCACAGCAAAATATTTTCTAGTTGCATTTATGATGGACATCTATACACATACAAGACTAGCTTAACATCTCTGGACAAAAATGGAGTTGTTTAAATCTATTCTCCTTAGGCACTCAGTGGAACAAAACTGTCATTCCTCTACATCCTAAGGGAATACCCTGAGAGATGGTTTTGAGGGGAAAACTGCTCCCTCAACAAAGCAGTATTAGACAAGAGCAGTTTCTCAAGTTTTATAGGATAGGTTTCAAAATGACATAACCTTGTGCCTCAGCTGTTTGGAATGGCTGCAGTATGTTAGTTAAGGAATAACCTGTACTGTGCAGGAGCCATACTTTTAAAAGGCTATAGTGTCTGCAAGTTTACTAAAAAAAGTAGAATCGTTTTGTAAACTTTTTCTTATCAAAATCTGAAGTGGTAGAGAAAAGAAAGAGACAAATTGGGAAAACAGATATGAGAGGTAGGAGGCAAAGAACTTCACGCATGATGTAGAAAAAGTAAAAAAATGCAAAAATACACACAGGTATATACAGACAGAGAGTTAATATATGAAAACATGTTCGTGTGAGATTTGCATTAACACACCAAACTCACATTGCTGCATTTATAAACTGAAGAAGATACAGACATGGATGAGAGAACTATCATAGACTGGTTTGGGTTGGAAGGGACACCTTTTATTTTATCTAGTCCTATCCAATCAAACAGGGAGCAGTGCATAGAAACTACACAGAGGTGAAGTAATGCTTAAAGGCACAACATAAAAGAATATGTTAGATAAAAGAATCTAAGGGGTTGAAAGAAACTTCTGCTAACAAAATTAGACTCTTCAGATTTTCTTGCACATGGATAATCGTGGGAATACACACATATATTACAAAGTAAATCATACTGCAAGATAAAGCTCAAGGAGCTTTATTAGGAAGACCTAATATCAAGCTGTTTTAAACAATTTTACTTCAGAGAACTGATTAACAGACTAGAACATGTCACAGAAGAGCACTATGATCAGAGGTGCTTTTTTTTTTTAATTTCACTTCATAGAAAGAATTAAGGTTGCCATAAATTAAAGGTATTATATCGCCCATATCTTTCCCTGCAATTTATGTCAACAGCTTCAAAAGAGCTTCTGGTTCTCCTACCTGCATAGCCAAGCAAAGCGTGTTCAGCATGATGAGGACAAACATGATGTATTCAAACCCAGTGGAATTCACCACATACCAGAACTTGTACTGGTAAGGATTTTTTGGAATATATCTACGAAGAGGACGTGCCTTCAGGGCATATTCCACACACTGACGCTGTAAAAGTAAATGCATCAAAAATTGTCAGAGTATACCTAGCAGTTAATCAAACAATAATATAGTTAATAAGTGCAATAGCATATAATTAATATGTGTTAAATGTAAGTATTAAAGCAGTCTACTTGCTGTAAGGTTATTTATATGGTATTAATAATCAAGCAGCATACTAATCCTCACTTGGTTATTTACAACTGCATCTCACTGTATACACTACTGAGCCACATACAAAGAATCAAATAATGCTCATGGAAATTCTGAAGTGTTTCACTTATATAGCACTACACTGTAGACTATATGTATTTATACTTGCAGCACATAGCATAACTATTATAACATGACTATTTATTAATCTATAAGTCATGCTTTGTCTTTACTAAGTTTTCAACAACCGATGTAATTGGCAAAGCATAAAATCCTACAGTCAGCAAAATAAATACTGAGGAAGTGTTATTCCTGGATTCATCTCCTACTCTAGTAGTGCTTGAAATGTCCAGGCAGGCTGGGCCTTCCACTTGGCTTTTGAAGAACAGAAATAAAAGCTGGCTGAGGGGCACAAAAGGCAGAATTAATTTTGGCTAAAGGTTCATGCTTAGTTTTGTTTAAATTAAGTGTGTTACAGCTGAACAAAACTACCTGGTGACTACTGAGTTTCTCAGTCAAAGGATTAAGCACTAAAAGGGAACAGATATCTTTTTAAAATTTGAATCTGAACATCCCTTGAGAATTTCTAAATCAATAAGAAAAAAAGAGCATAGAACATTTTGAACACTTTCATATTTAAAACTTTCAGACTATTCAGAACACAATTTCTTTTCCTGTTCTTATTGTAAAATGTGCCTCTGCCCATGGATAAGCTGTCAAGTGCTGTGTTCTTCTTAATGTGACACCAACAAGTGAGACACTAAGAAGCTGACATGCTTAATCTAACACCTTTCACAACAAAAAGACTGATACCTTGGAATTTCAGAAAGAGAAACATACAGTGACCTGAATACCAGTTAATGCTATTTATTATTTCCTTTTTTTTTTTTTTACTAGAATATGTATTTGGTGCCCTCTTCTGACCCAAAGCAGGAAGAGAGCTCTTAATGTATAAACAATAAAAGATCCTTTAAAAGTTAAGAGTTCTTAATTTATTTTAACCTGGTTTTTGTCCAGCTCACAGTTCTTATACTCTTGTTCTCCCTGTTCTTGGAATGTAACAATCACAAAACCAACAAATATGTTCATCATAAAGAAAGCAATAATGATGATATAGATGATGAAAAAGATGGAGATCTCCACTCTGTAGTTGTACACAGGTCCTACATTCTCGCCATTTGAATCAATGGCTTTGTATAACAGCCTGAAAAACAAACAAAAGTTTATCTTTATTAGTATTAAAATGACAAAAGAGTAAAATATGCAGACTGATAGGACAGATTTAAAAAATGGTTTACTATTTACTGCTTTTTGTAGTAACTGACAGTGCTTACAAAGCATATCAAAACCAGAAGAATCACATCACACGAACTTATGTTTTTTCCAAAAGAATTAAGGTAATGACCAGATGGTTCTATATTTTTCCCCCCCAAATACAGCTCTTCTCTAAGACTTTTCTCACAGAGAGAAATAGTGAGTGGTAGTTTGGTCTTCCTGGGCCTACTGAGAGTGTACTATGGCTTGATTTTTTAGTAAAAGGTTTTACTCAAAGGTGTAAAAGGTTCATATTAGTAATATTTAAAGGGCATCGATGGATAAACAACTAAAAATATTAATTCCATTGGAGCTAAAGAATAGCTCCAAAAATAGCTGAAAGATTAGCAATCAATAAAAAAAGTTTGCCCTTTATAGATAGAAGTGAATGAAGAAATACAGGAAAACTGCACAAATTCAGAAGAAAAGAAGGGTTTTTTCCTTCCTCCATGAATAAGTTTTATATTATCACTTAAGACTGCCTTGTTGCCCAAAAGTGCCCGGTAAATGATAGAGAACTGTCCTGGAAAATAGAACTGTCTTAGCAACGCTGTGAAAACAGGGAGAATTCACTCACGCTGGCCAGCCTTCAAAAGTGGATACTGTAAAAAGGGCCATCATAGCAGACAGAACGTTATCAAAGTTGAAATCACTGTTTTGCCAGACTCTCTCTTTGACCATTGGACTCTCAACATCTCCATCTTTATAAACGATGTATATCCCTCTGTGGGAAACAAACAAACAGTCATTCCTGAAAGATTAAATTAGCCTCAGAGTTATGCAACACTCTCCTCAAAACTGTTCATTTCACTCCCTCCCTAAGCTTATTTTATTTCCTTGCTAACCTGTGTCTTGTGGTGGATTTAAGATGCTAACCTCAATTCACACAAACCTAGATGGCCTGACACGTGCCTGCCATATTTGCTACAGCTTAAATTACTGGCAATATAATGTGTCACATTCTTAGATTAAAGATGTTCTCACCGGCACTCCTCGGGATTCTGTTTTGCCTCATCGGTGCACCTGTAGAATTTTCCCTACATATAAAACAAAGAGCAATGACAAAATGCAGAGTATGCAAAAATAAACATATTTATACTATGATTGATTCAGAATGGGAACCAAGCCAGTTCCAGAACAAGCCACCAAGAATTCAACTCAGCTTTGCTTTTCTTGATGCAGTGGACATTGTGAGTGTCTACTTACCTTAAACAGCTGCACTCCAATGCAGGCAAACATGAACTGCAACAGGGTTGTAACAATCATGATATTACCAATAGTTCTAATAGCCACAAAGACACACTGAACAACATGCTGGAAAGAAGGGGAAAAAAAATATATATTTTAATACAACTTGTTACTTAGTATCACAGAAAACACACTGTAGAAGTTGATTTTATCACACTCGATTGTTTTTAAAATAACTATTTTTGTGTTGTAAGTATCATACCTACTATCATAATTAAACTTATCTAAATTGGTCTGTAAGGCTGTTGACACAGACCCATTGACATGAACTGACTCAAAACTACGTAAGAACTATGGAAAAACAAAATATTGCTCTGTTGTTCACAACAAGCGAATATCTGCTGTCCATGGCATTGGTGTTCCTCCACAGATAAACTGCTGTAACTGTGGCCAGAACCTGGCCTAGAATGTTTGAGAATCAGGAACTGATTTATAACCTTGTTCTGTGAACTTTCCCAGACAGTTTTTCTTGCACAAGAATTTTTAACCTGTGGGAGGACTAAAGAATCAGGCCAACAGAAACATAACTTAAAAATAAACACCTTGAGTCCTTTTGCTCTGTTTATTGCCCTTAGAGGCCTCAGGACTCTTAAAACTCTGAGGATCTTCACAACAGAGATGGCACTCGATCTAAATGAGGGGGGAAAAAAAAAGAAATAGTTCAAGTATCAAGATAAATAAGCAAGATTTTAAAAAGTATTTATTAATCTTTTATTAATATTAGGAAATAGTATCAATCTCATAAATGCCATAAGGATTATTTTTATTTCTGAAGCAACCTGGGGATTAATACCTCAGAAGCTTGTCTGAAATTGTAATGCAGTTAATGTTGGTCAGGAGCAAAACAGTGCCCAAAGTATTTTTCAGTGTTGACAAGCTCTTTCAGAGACATAGTGTAAATCCTGCATATCAACAAATATTTTAATTTCCAGTCAGCTGGAGATTACAAGATCTCAGACTACTCACATTCTCTTTGAGGATCTAGGGCTGCATTTTGAAATAACAGCAGGCAGCCTTTTAAAGAACATACTGGGGAACTGAATGCTTGACTAATAGGTACCCCAGTACAAGCAGAATATGAAGTGGAAGCAGCTGAGTGACACTCATCCCTTGCTCTTTTCTGAGTAACTAAGGGTTTCACAGATGATTTTACATGAGGCAGAAGTGCTCAGTGAATCAATAAGCACCTTCAAACTCTTTCATTATGTCTAGCCTGACCCAAACAATGCAAAAAACCCCTCTTTGCCACGGTTTACAGTCCTGCGTATGGTAGAGCTTCTCTCCCCTTCAAATTCCGCCAAGTTACATATCCCAGCAGGTCAATGCTGAAAGAGCAAGCTCATAGAACAACATGGTAGATGTGGCAATAGCACAAGTGAGGGTACACAGACCTTCTAAAGCTCCAGGAATTACCTGCTATACCACTCAGTGTCATGCTGCTCTTCCTTGCTCTCTCAGTAGTAGCAGCAAGTAGTAATTTGTTTCCAACCCGTATTAGTAACTAGTTACAACTCTTTCCATTGAAAATGCTTCCTCTTGCCAGCCCCAGCCCTGAATTCTGGTACTGCACACCCACACACAATGAGGGAACAAAAGGAGCTGAAACACATTTCAGTATAAAACCCCAAAGCAAATCATTCACATTATAAGTAGAGTACTTACTGAATACCAAATGATACCAGAGAAACACCCACAACCAGCAAATCCAGCAAATTAAAATAGTTCCTGCAGAAGGACCCTTTATGAAGGAATGCTCCAAAAGCTGTCATCTAAAACCAGAATTGTTACAAATTTAGTCTATATTTCAATTTACTCAAATTCACATTTAGGCTGTTTACAAGACACTTGCCTAGAGTGTGAATACATACACTATTAACCCACTTTCTAAAAGCAATCACAATATAAACCAATCCCACTACGTACATTAAATCTTTAATTTACATGCTTATGGCTGGACATAAGCCATACAAATGCCACTCAAGCAAGACCAGCAAATATGTCATCTGTTTCTGATGTCAACAAATGTTATATTTTGTGTGAGAATTTATTAGGCTGAGCTGATTACACTGAATTGATTTGGCCTTTGCTAGAAAAATGAGTGCAAGAACCATATAATTTCCCTGCTTACTAAACTGTAAGGTCAAGATTCTGACTGAAACACTGAAACTAAACTTGAAATTAAAATAAGGATACCTTTAAAGAATACGTAGTAGTCAGTTCAAGAACATGGGTTCTTATTTCTTCAGCCTTAAGCTCTTCTTAAAATACTCTCAGGTACTCACTGTTTTTCTCAGGTAAGAAAACTAAATGCCAGCCAGCAAACATCTAACATTGACTGTGCATTTTAAACCCATCACTTTATGTTCTGTTCCTCAAGATGGAGCAAAGAGATTTTCTTTCTTTGGCTCTTGCAGCAGACAACTACATCTTTCAAGACTGTTCCACAATGTAGAACAGAGCTACTGTCAATGGGCATCTCAGTCTACTGTGTCATCACTCAAGTGCAGATTTACAGACCTGTATGAAAAAGCCCTAGTGCCAGGGGAAGCTGTGATCTCCAGAGCAATGGGAACAACTAAAGGCATTTTTCTTTGAAGACCTTCTCTCCTTAATCTCATGTTAAATTTTCTTTTGTCGTGATCAAAATACTGAATGTTCCTCAAAACTAGAAGAATAAAAATCTTAAAGCTCTAACCTATGCCATGTTATAAAAGATACATAGTTACATTATAGAATTTCCAATAAACTTCTGGCTCTTTTCACTTACAGCTGTATAGAGCTGAAGTCATTAAAGTAAGTGGGAGTTTAACACAAAAATAACCCTGAATATTAAACCTACATCTATCTACACTCACTCCCACTGTAGCATATTATCAGTTAGCAGCACACAAAGTTTCACAAAAGTAAAGATATATTGACCTAAAAATACAGGTGAAGTACATATCTCCCTATATAAAGATCTTGCCTGTAATTCCACACCAGTGGGGCTATTAGCTCAGCTGGGGCAAGGTTAAAAGCGCAAGGTCCTAACCTGACCTTTGCTCTGATATTTTCATGTTTCCCAAGCACTGCACACAGGATGGCAAGCTGGATTTCAGCACCATGTAAGCATTACATTGGAGAATTCTTAAATGCTTTAAATTGCTGTTGCAGCTTTTCTGTTATTTATATACTCAAAACCATATAATGTGGAAATCCTCATGTCTGCAGAGCAGGCAGTAAGACAGAGTACAGGGAGACTCTCCACATGATGAGTTATTCTGGTTTAATGCTTGTTTTTTGGACATTTATGAGTTTCTTCTCTGCAGCTGATAATATTGCCTCTGGTTATCTTAATTTCAGTTTCATATACTTTTTGCCTGGAAATTAAGGAATGCTTTTGTTAATGTAGTTCTAGTCTTGAATTTACTCTTTGCAGAACACACACAGCTTCTGTACAACTTGGATACTGTGGAAAGCACAATGCAAAACCCAGCACAGAAGACATGGAGGCCTCCAGCCACAAGAAGCAAGCCAAGCCAGTGTCTGAGACATGTTAGTAAAGCAGGCACTGTGTGCGTACATGTGTCACGTTCTGCTTGTCTGTTACATTTCTATGGTACAATTTATTTTCCTTTTTAAATACACGAGTGTGCAGTGCAGAGCTTCCTGGGAGTCAGGAGCATCAACATTTTTGGCTATTTTGTTTGTTTGTAATACTTTACAATGTCCGATTTCAACAGGCTCTAGAGCTTCCTACTTCCCTGGGATAACTCTTGTTAGTGTCAGAATCTTTTGCAGATAGTAGGAATGTTGTTTTTCATAAGACGTTGTTAATGTTCTCTATGCCATGCTCTATAATTTGTCTCCTAGAGAAACTGCAGGAGCTCTAGAGCCTGCTGCTCAGAGCAGGTGGAAGCTAACAGACTCTCTTCTGCCACAGAAATGGTGGTAACACAGTTTGTATGGCTTCTCAAATGTAGAGTGAGGAACCAGTTTGATCTCATGCTACAGTTCTCTTCAGTGCTGTGTTCCTTCCTTTTGTTTGGGCTCTCTCTACCAGCAAAAAACCTGGGTATTTATTTAGCATGCTACAAGTGTTACAAGATTAATCAATTCTATAAGCAAGCTCCTCTGTTGCAAACGAGAAATAAAGGAATAAACGTAAGTCTCAAAGAATATTTGCAAGCATAAAAATAGTCTACCACTTACAGTCCAGCTTATCTTGTAAACAGCCCAAATAATGCATCAATTAGTATTTAAACAAATTGCATTGTGAAGAGTATGCACAGCAATATGAGCAAAAGCTGGGAGAAGAGATTTTGTTAAGCTTAATTCTCAACTGGAAATGCAAAGTTTATGTACAGATTCTTAGTGTACCAGAAATTTTTAAGTGTATAGATCAGGGTTACTCAAACAAAATCTCATGATAACTACACACAGCACTAAACTTCCAGGGATCTTGCATAAATCTCTGAAAAATTTTTTTTGCAAATTTCCATAAAAAATTTTTTTTCTTTGTTCAGCATTTTCTTTACATGTGAATCACATCCTCAGTTATGTGGCTTCTTTGTCAGGGGAAGCCCCACACATATGAAATCTGAGTAACCCCAATGGATATTCTTAATAATCAGTACACAAACTCTACATTAAAATGCCAATTTTTGGCTCATGCATGGGTAATACATTTAAGCAAGCATATTTATGCCTTTCTATGTATTTAAATGTATGCCCAAGATAAATGCAAAGTATCTTAGTATATAGATAGATAAATGCAAGATATCTTGCAAGTCCTATTGCAAGAAAATAGTTATCTACTATTTCAGCTCTGTGAATAAAGTTCAGCAAAAGAAATGAGAAATTACATGCTCCCTCCTTAGAAGACTGATTATCTCTTTTGGAAATGCCAGAGCAAGGAGTAGGAAAAGCTCATGCGCAGTGAATTATTTTTCCCTTTTCTGTCAACTGAGAGTTTAAAAAGGGTAAAAAATGAAGTATTAAATTGATGTAATGATAAAAAAATCAGCTTCTTCATGCACTCAATGGTAAAAAGTAACCAGTCAAAACTATGAGGAACTGTCAAATAAAAAAAAAAAAATATTCTCTGGTTTAAAAAAAGTTTAGGTTTGATCGCTTAGAGAAAAGGCGAAGAACACTCCAAGTGCCTTTTCTTGGCAGGTGACACACAAGGAAAATCCTTTTAAACAAACTTCCTTTAAAAACCTGTTACCTTCAAAATGATCTCAAATGTAAACATACTAGTGAAGACATAATCTGCATACCCTAGGATCTGGAAGGTAAACAAAAAGTTACAAACATTATTGCTAAAGCTGCTTTTGCGTCAACAAGGATCAGTTAACAAGTCATTACCTTTAACAGGATTTCAACAGTAAAGATGGCTGTGAAAGCATAGTCAAAGTAACCAAGTATCTGCAAGGTACAATATGTGCCACAGTGAGAAATCCATCTATTAATAAATTTTTTACAATTTAGACCATATGAACAACAACACTTGGATTAATCTAAGTAGGCAGATGGGGAATTTGGACAAAGTAGATTAAAATTCCAGCTACTGTGCAATCACATTTAATTAAAAATTTATCAGATGCCACTGTGCTTAGAAACTATATTTAACCCCTAAAGAGTTAAGAGGACCCAATGAGCAACACTTCCCATTCAGACTTTCCTCTACCAGCTTTCACAGGTAATTTTCAGCCTTTAGCAGACATACAGAATCATACACAAAGAACAAATACTTGTTAATAATAAATTATTTTTTTAAAACCAAAGTACTACATAAAAAAACCCTGAACCTCTGGATGCTTTTAGATTGCAGATCATTCTACATTTTACTATGTTGTGCTGTTCCTGTATAGATTGGGCTAGAGTGTCACAAAGCAACTTAACAAATAACTGAACTATTTAAAATTAGCACTACAACTCTTTTTTTCTTGGCAGTGGCTTAGTTGTAGAAAATTTAAAGGAACCCACAACAAGCTTGCAGAGTGATACGCAAACTTTTAAAAAGATTGTGGATGTGATATTGACCTCACTGCTGTTGGCAGGAACACTGACATACACTTCACTACAACCAAGATTGCACCCTTTCAAGGTGGCCATACCACTAGCACCTCATTTAGCCATTGACACACATTGCAGTAGAGCACTAATTTAAAGGATCCAGTAATCCAACTACCAAACAGTTGTGCACAGAAACAGGTTGCATGTGGTTCAGCAACTAATAAAATGCGAAGGAGAAATTAAATAGAGACAATACACAAAGAAAGTATTCCTAGATTAGTGCAAATAAAAGGAATTTTTTTTTTCCCCATGTTCAGTTGAAGGTCACATCCTTCTGTCCCTTGCTGTAGCTGAAAAAATAGGCAAATATTAAAGCCATTCAACACAGATCAGTCAGTAAGGAATTAATTCTAGAGTTAAAAGAAAATATTTAAAGACATTTCAGTTTGCAAACTTTCATTCCCTTGTGAAGCTGGCCAGTTAAAGGAACATGATCATTCAAGAGAGCAACGAGAAAAATATGCAGGTCTCGTGCATTTGTGAATATTTACAAGAGGGAAATTTCCCTTGAAATCACACATCTTATCTGTTTCCCAAATAGGAATAAGCCTTTCAGTTACCACCACTCTCCAGTTACCTAGTACTCCTCTAGTTGCAAAAAACAATTACCAGCTCTTCAAGTCATTTCTACAATAACAATTTCAGCATTAACTATCAACTCTCTTCTTCTAATCCATTAGTGTGATTTATTCATAAGATTTCACCTGACCAGTTTTATGGATAAGGGAAGCACACAGCGCTGCTGAATAGTACATGAAGAGTGTCTTTGTTCTTTAACCTCTTCTTACCTTTGAGGAAAGTTTTAGCTTTTTAGTTTTTACTAATGTTACTGAAAAATGTTCAGAGAACGTCAAGAGCCAAAAGAGGACTTCCAGAGGCTGCACCTGCACTAGCAAGAGCTAGAGGGATACAGCCTCTACTGACCTAATAGGCCCATCTTTCCTGTAAGAGTTTCCCTAACTCCATGGAAATCTCTGGAGATCTATTTATATTTAAGACAGGAGAGGCCTGGAGGTTCTGTCAAAGTATCCCAAAAATCCCCACAGACTATTACCAAGTGGCAACACCTGAGCTATTTCACACCTAATCTAAAGCACACACAATGCACAATAACATGAGGCTTGCTGCACCACTAATTCAAGGGCAACAAGTGTAAGACAAATATTAGTAATCACAAGAGTGGATTTATTTTTGTTTCTCTGTCTAATAATTGGGTATTTGAGTAACAGGCAAGTCTTGTGCTATATTAAGAACTCATAACGGGGATCCAGGAATTAGTTTTAGGAGAACACAGATGTTCACTCACCACAGAAACTACACTTTCATTGAATAATAGAGACATTTCTGAAATTAATATTCTTACAAATATTTTGGTAGTATAAGTAGATTTTAAAAATAATGGAGAAGAATTTCCAAATGTTCAGGTTTATATACAAGCTGAAATGGCATTTGACTGGCTGGGCACACTCTGATCCTCATCCTACATCTGCATTCAGAAAAAAGTGAAACTTGCTTTGTTTCTGATAGGGTGCACCAGGAATCTTTGGGTCCAATGTGGTGGAACCCAAACTCATTAGTGTAGCTGCAATACCTTGTTTGAAAGAAGAGGTAAATTCCTCACAAATCCATGCACTCACTAACAGAGTGATACTCTGAGCTCCCCAAAACCATATAAGGGAGTCAATGAAGATGACAAGACATTGTAAACAGTGATCATTTTAACTGGCATTTTAAAATTAATGTCAAACACTGAGAGGCACTAAGAATGATTTAGGAAATGCATAACAGGTTCACCAGCTGAAAATTATGAAAAAATATTAAAATTATAAAGATTATGTACAGCTTGAACATATTTTATTCTGATATATCTATATCCAAGAAAAGGAAAACATCATGTAACTAATAAATGGTTCTAATACCTATAATATTCCATAAATAAAGTTACTTGGTCTTTTTAAAGCAAAAGAAATATAGATGTAGGACTTGAAAAAGGAACAGGAAAGTTTCTTAAACTGAAAATTAAAAACCAGGCACTAGTCCCAAAGGATAGTTATCCTGTGAGGATATATTTCTCTTCAGACATAAAAATGAAGGGGCTTACATTATTTCGAAAAGAGTGGCTGCGAATTGGATCCTCTGCTGCTAGGGAAACACTGCTCAGCATAATGAAGACAAGGATAAGATTGGTAAAGATGTGATGATTGATGAGTCTGTGGCATCCCACTCGAATTCTGAAGAAGAGACACAAAAACATACCACGTGTGCAAATAGAATTCAGCAGATGGCTGATACACAACATTTTCTATTACTCTGCCAGCACAGAGCAACCATCAGCAGCTAAAAGCAGTGCAAATGCTGAAGATATTGTTCTGATTTCTAAAACTGTAAATAAATTGAACATCCAGTCCTACTAAGTTTCAACCACACAACATGAAGTGGAACTGTAGCTATGCTTAGAGTCACTGAGCCCAAAGTTACTACAAATGCTACTGAGCACCTGGGTAGAGTAAGTCGGTCCAGCATTGAATCAGCAAAAAGGCAGGATAAGGTTTATAAGTCATTAACATTGAAGTTCTCTAAATTCTGCTGTAGAAGGTCCTTGGGGAAAATTTGTTCTCCTGTTACTAAGTAGATGATTTGAGTATAGTCTATCTTAGCTAAGTAAGACAGCTGTTGGGGCCTGAAAATATGTAGCATTATTTGAGGCCAAAAGCAACTGGACATGTTCAACAAAACCGAATGTTCTTGCATTCAGCACATGTGTTCTTAAAATTACTGGTCTGAATTGCTTTCTTTTCAGTCTGTGCAAAAATTCTGAAGAGCCTTGGACAAACCATGCAACGAACAAGATACAAGCCCAAAACACTATATCTTGATCATCACACCATATTCTAAACTTAATTATAATAAAATAATATAATAAATATTTATTCTTTACCACAGAGAAGAGAGCACTTTCCCATTCCGAGTAACTAAAGCTCCCTCCTAGGATGGCTTACTAAATTGCTGTATGTAAATGTAACAGCCCTGTTCAGTCTGTAGGAAATAAATTTTGCTCACTTCTTCACTTCTATCCAACAACCAGTCATGGCTTTTCCTGATTACTGAAGCTTGCTTCCTTCATCAGTGTAGAACTTCAACTGCTCTGGAGTTAAACTGAGCAGTGAAATATTCCAGTCTCCCTCAAAATCCAACTACTACAGTTCTTGATATTTGAGATAATTTGTCCTAATCTTCAGTGTTTGCTTGAATCAGGAAAATGCTGTTACCCCAATATATACAACCTTTCTCCTAATTTAATCTTTTTTTCTCTAATTTTCTCTTTCCTTCCTCATATGTTTTGCCCCACAAAGGTTTCTAGGGTTACTAGGAATCCTGTGTCATGCAGAAGATGCTCAGATCTTATGTCACAGCTTTTATATCCAGTAACTAACATATTAAATAGCTAATACACATTAAAGGGTACTTTTCAGACGTGCAGACTTGACAGACTTTATGCTCAAAATGCTATTATCTTCAACAGTGGGAAGCAATTAATATATTTATAAATTAATATATTTATAAACTTATTTTTATTTACCAAGTAATTAAGAAAATTTTAGGAAGAGAAGCCTGTTGAAGATACTGGAGTTTTATTCCTAATATCACTGGAAGGACACCTGTTCCTTCACTGCTAAATCTTGCTGGTCTAAACCAGTATTTTTCAAAACTATATTTACGGGTTGGTGCTGCTGAAGATGAAGAAGGCACTTCCTTCAGGGATCGGCGTGATCTTCTCCTTCATATTTAGTTCAGATATCCTACGGGGACGTGGACCTGCTGGTACCTCTGGTTCTTCCTCCTCCTCCTCTTCATCTTCACCTACTTTAAATTAAACACTTTTTTACTATAAAATAAAAAACATTGAGGTTTTGTTCGTAACAGTATAAAAGCATAGGTTGTATTAAAATATATACAGCTTAAAGAAAACGTGTATTCATAGCATGGTTTTAAAAATCTATGAATCAATATATGAATGTGCGTATAGCTGTGAGTTATATTTCTGTGCATATATGGGTGTGTGCATAAGTGTCCTGAGAGCACTAACAGGCTTTACCAGCCCTGACCAGCCTTGCCTGGGGACTCCACCTACACCCCTTGCACGTGTGCTCTGGAGTCCCTCCCAAGCTCAGCCCCTGCCCATGGGTCCACGCCTGTGCTGTGCTGTTGGGGCACTGGGCCCTGGGAGCTGGTTGAGCACTGAGTGCTCAAAAGGTAGAGCACATTGCTGCAACAGTTATCCAATCAGACAGAACTGATTTTTAGGTAAGTGTATCTTATCTACTGGAACAAGCCAAGAAAAAATTTACTAAAATCATTAGTCCGGGGATGTCCTTTTTTTCTGAATATTTCAGAAAAGTTTAGCTCTCACATTCATAGTATCACCACAGCAGTCTCCAGGCTCACAGCAATAACTGACAGGCTGTTTGTACTGTCTAGGGAGCTGCAGGAAAAGATAATACTTGGCAGCTTACAGACCCATTTATCCACTGATAACAGAGCACTTCAGTGACTTCAAAGGAATTGATTCCGTGTTCAGCAAGAGCCACTTTAGGGTATTTTAGCAAATGAGACTAAATGTGTTTCTCTTCTGGCTGGTATACACATACCTGGTACATCACAGGGTGGATAGGGATCTTTATCCTCATCCTCTCCTTCTCCATATTCTGTGATTGTCACCTACGGCAATGAAAGGGATGCACAAGAAGAAAAATTAATTTACATACAGCTTGGAGTATAGAGCTCAACAGATAGCAAACCAAATACACCTCTGAAGTCAGAGAGGTGATCCCTATCTGAGTTTGATCCCCATTTGGGTCTGAGTTTTCTGAAACGGGAACTGTGAGAACAAAGAAGATTTGAAAATTTAGTACATATTTTCAAAAGATGTTTTTATAGTATCTACATTCTTCTGCCTTTGCAGGTCACAATGTGAATATAACCAACAGCCTTTAGTAAAAGTTACTAAGAATGTTTTATCATTCTAGTCAGAGTTCATGATTCACTAATCTCTTCCATTTGACTTACCAGGCAAAATACCCACAAGAATCCTAAAATAACATCAAATATTTCTAACCTCAACTATTCCATGCTCTAAGAGATTTCACTTTTCAAGATATTCTAAAATTATAAGGATTTTCTGGACTAATAGATTTTGGGAGGATGCAAAGCATCAAAACTAAGTTTCCTTTGCCTGGAAAATAATGCAGGGATGATGTACAATGCACAGAAGTATTGAAAAGTATTCCCTAGCAAAATTAGTAAAACTGCTTCTTAGAAAAGACAGAATTTTTAGAATAAACACCTTACTATCCTTGGGCTTCTTTTGGTCACCTTCCGACTTCTCACTTTTTTTATTTTCCAGACTCTCTTTTCTACAAAACAATACAAGAACAATTATGAAGTAGGTCATGTAAAAATGGAAGATTTTAAGTGAACTAAACCCATTTGATGAAAAGTTAGGAGAGCATACCTAAAGCTAGATTAAGATTTTTAAAGATTTAAATCTTTTACAAGGTTTTAAAATATTTGCACAGCTGCAGGTGTCAGAGCAATAAAAATCTATGGCATGTGAATGCAATGATCCATTTAAAAGATTATAATTTTGAATTATAATTCCAGTAGCTAAGCCCTAAAAAATTCAATGCATGATCATTAGTCCTTTCTAGAGGGATAAACTGTGCTGTTGGACTCATACAAACAACTTGCACTGACTTCAATAGGTCTGTACTGATTTGAAAGGAAGCTTTGCTTCTTGTCTATATAAGGCTTAGAGAACTGATTCCACAGGGAGTTGTGCACTGCCAACAGCAGATACATTCTTGTTTGAGTTGTGCAATAAATCCTACCACTGCAATCTTGAAATATCAGTTGGTTTATCATTATGTCCTTAATTCACCCTATTTTCCCAATTACTAACCAACTTTTATCTAAAATCATACTAATTGCATTTTGTTTCAATGTCTAGGTCAACTCTCATTATTTTTTTCCTGAGTCAAATAAATTTTAAAGATGGTAAAGACATTTATAAAAAGAAAATCCTTATATAATTCAGTGCCCTCCTCCTTCCCTCTCCTGCTTATTCAACGCCCCATGCTACTTTACCTTGCATTCTTTTTCCTTTCCTTTTCTTCAGCTTCTTCTTTCTGAGCTGTATTTAGACTTTCAGCATCTGCCAAGTTATCCACAGCAATGGCCAAGAAGACGTTTAGCAAGATATCTATTTCAAACCATTTTAAGGACATTATGCCTTACTGTACTTGTTTGATTTATTATCAGCATAAACACTGCCAACATGAGAGATACAAAACACAAGTTCCCAACCTACAGCATAGAATTTTGTGATGCTGAAGCTTTGTGCAAATAACACTTATTTAATGGACTAGATTAATATGTGGTGCAAAACGAGCAAAGATCCATTAGTATTACAGATTTAAAAACAGCAGAATACTTGACATATTTAAAGGAAAATAAAATAAATAATAAATTCAACTTTATGCTTGTCAGAGAAAATTTCAAATATTAAACATTGTCTATTAAAAGTGAAGACTGTTCAAGCATTTTGAAAGACTCATTTTTATAATGCACTATATTCTGTGTCCACAACAATCTAGATCAAATTCAGTACTTCAGTCTGTATCAGTTTAGTATAAATACTGATACAAATATCATATAGTACAGAAAATAGAAAGTTTTTGCCCTTTTATGACCTTTAAAGATCATCTGAGAATGACACTAGTTTCTGTTGCTACATGGGACCACAGAGGTACTTCCAGTACACTGAAGGCAGGAAAGGGGAATGTTTTAGCAGACTTAATCCTAACTGACTCAACATTCTTCCATGCAGATCTCTCTCATCTGGTCCCTGCACTGTGGATCACTGGCTTCACTGTCAGTGTGTGTCAGAATTAACAGGGCTGTGTCAGGCATCAAAAGAAGGAGCAGAACATCAGTGCCATGGAGATGAGAACACATCCGAGCACTTTTAGAGGGAAAGATGTCAAATAGAGATAAGCAGGTAGAATAAGGCTGCTTTCCACTGAAGGAAGAAAGAAAAAATTCTCTGGTTTCTGCCAGTGTGATGGCTGGAAATGGATGCAGGGATCACTGGAATCTTATTAGGGAAAGGGTGTACAAAAAAAAGCCTGCCTAAAGGATTTAGCACATGAAGAAAGTGCTTGCAGGGCCACTGCAATTTACTCTCTCCCAGATAACTTTTGCCTATATCCCTGGCACACAGCCCCATTTGGAGATGTCTCCAGTGAGTGCAAAGGATACAGTTTCCACAGATGAAGAGGATAATGAAATATATACAGACTATCATGCCTGACGATGATGGGCCACCATATGCCATTATGCCATCATACATAACAGCATTCCAGTCTTCACCTGTTAGAATCTAAGATGTTGAGAGATTATTAGTAACTCGACATCAAAAGAGCTATAGAGAAAAAAATTTCCTCTGACCACAATACACAATAAGGCTGACCTCTATACATAAAGCAATACCATAATCTTTTCCTGCATAATTTAAATTTCCACTTAAATAAGCATCTCCTGAAAGCTTGAGTTTAATTCCACTAGCTTTTATTTTAAGCTATGCATTTACATCACTGAACTTCAAAGGCAAAAATAACAAAAAGAGAAGCTTACAATTTTATTTATTTTGCCACGAAAAAATAAAAGTGCTGACTTTCAGTAATGCCACATATGTAGTAATGCCTGCAAATGTTCACCACTCTTGAAAATCAAGTTTGTATATGTTTCAAGATTCTCTTTTTTTGAAATAGTGGCCACAAATCTTTTCTAGTGTATGCCATTTGTTAGTTCTGCAAACTGCTCTACCCAATTTAAGTTTTAAAAGGGACTGGCCCCCTATAATCTGAATAAAATCCAACTCAGTTGAGTTTGTAAATACAGCCTTAATTTTTTAAAGGAGCATTGTCAGGTCAAATGTGGACAGAACTTCCTCATTAAGATTTCCTTATGTTAAAATTATATGGAAAGATTTTTTTTGTTTGCTCTGGGCAACCACCAGATGAAACTGGTGGTCTGTTTATGTGCAAAGCTGAAGGTGAAAACTGATAGAAAGATGAAACCAAATAGTTTAATTCCAGTATCCAATCTGGGAAGATTAAAACAAATAATTAAATAGTGAGAACTGTAAGCATGGCCTATCTTTTCACAAGTAACAGGCAAGTTGCATTAAAATTTTTATAAACCTGATAGTGTCTCTTTAAAGAAATGTATGCTTATTTTTATATTATAGTAAGTTGCATGACATACATGCAAATACGCCCTCTTACAATGTTTATTTTTTCCTGCTTGGGAAGAGTATTTTATAACTAATGAAGTTAAAGAAAATAATTTTGTTAAAGCAAAATTAACATTCCACCTTTTCTTCTAGTTATGTATTTGGAGAAAGAAAGAAAATTTAATTTTGTGAAGTAATATGACAGCTATTTTTCATATAGATTAAATAAGACATGAAACAAATGGTGCAGTTACCAGAGTACTGAATTTAGTGAGCAGAATGCTACTTAAAGTAAACTGAATAAATAGTATTTGTGATTTTATTTTCAAGCAACATGCTTACTTAAGCAGTTTTTTTTATCATCTAAGGTAAAATGTCTCATACAGGATGAAAGAAAGTTACCTGGAATACAGTTAAAAGAGCTTGTGGAAAATTATCGAAGGTGCTCCGTTTTGTTTGAGTTTCATCAAAATTAAATTTGCCTCCAAACAGCTGCATTCCAAGCAACGAGAAGATTATGATGAAGAGGAAAAGCAGAAGCAACAGTGAAGCAATGGACTTCATTGAGTTTAATAAGGATGCCACCAAGTTGCTCAGGGATGCCCAGTGCCTATAAATTAAAACGCGTGTGTTAACACACCAAAAAAACCCCAAACAAAACAGTAACAGAGCAGTGCAAGATGAAGTATTACAAAAGAGTTGCTGATCAGCATTCAGCTGTCCCTAGTGTTGGCAGTATCAGTTAATCTTACCTTGTTACTTTAAAAATACGCAGGAGACGAACACAGCGAAACACTGAAATCCCAAGCGGTGACATAATTTCCAACTCCACCAAAATGGTTTCAACAATCCCACCACAAACCACGAAGCAATCAAAGCGGTTAAAAAGAGAAACAAAATAAGCCTGTAGGCCCAAGCTGTACATCTTTACTAACATTTCACAGGTGAATAAAGCCAGGAGAACTTTATTTGCGATATCTGGAAAAAATATATAAAAAAATAAATTAAAAAAGACATTCCTGACTTGTCTCATAGATTCCATTTTTATTTTAGCAAATTAGTACTATAGTTTCTATACACGTTTGCAGACTTTTGATTAAGACTTAAGTATGTTTTTTATGTTGGGCTGTGGTTGATGCCTAAGTGGCAGAAGTTACACACAGATGCAAAGCTTCCTGCTCCCTGTCAACTATTCTTCTTTTCAATACGTTGTGCAGCTCACTGCTTCCCAACTCACAGCTTGAGTTCACACTTTAACTTAAGCAACACACCTTGTTCTGCTGTGCCAGCTACCTTTGCCTTCCTCATCTTTCAAGCATTGTTTAACAATAAAAGTACAGGTATTTACAATTTAGTGTTGTTAGCTTTTTGCTGATACTCCATGAAGCTGTGTTACAGTTGTGGAAACAAAATACATTCAATCATTTCTTGTATCTCCCTTCAGTTTGGCTGAACATCCTTCAGGACAGCAAACAACAAAATGGCAAAGTAAAAAAGTAGCCACTGAGAGAATGCAAATATCCATAGTCAAAAACAGGACAAATACTTTCTGATTGTACCTTGGATCTGGGTCAGCCAGTCAGGTTGATTATAATGCTCTGATGAGATAGTTAACGTGTTCAGAAAGACCAAGACAATAACAAGCCAATAAAATGTGACAGATTTTACTGCAGCTCTACATTTTCTTCGATTAAATCGATTCCAGCGACGCCAGCGTCGACTGAAAGTTCAAATAAAAACAAATTTATTATTATAAAGAAAACACACATGGAGTTAAGGAGGGTTTCTTCTGTGCAGAACATAGTGCGAGTATGTATGTGTGAGCAGGTGCATATTCATAAATATGTGCACAAAACTTTAGATACTTGTGTAAATTATTAGTAGTTGCAGACTAGTGAGTGCTAATTTTTTATTCCTTTTTAGATTCCCTGTTCTGATCCCCTCTTTCCCTTTTGCCAAATCTAGCCCTAGTGAAGTGAGCTAGACCTGAGAACTGACTGGTGGAAACCAACTTCTTTTTTTCTGAGTTGATTTTAGATGGTCAGTTGTCTGATCCAATTCACTGCATTAATGCATCACAGCAAGAGCAAGAAGAATGAGTGGCTGAGACAGGGAAAGGGCAGTGCAGCCCTTCTGGCAGCACCAAGACACAGAACTGTGGCTTTTGAAAATTTTTGCAAATAACTAGGTGAATTTTTAAATATTTTTAGTGTCTGAATTAGCAGGTATTGTATTTAGCATGAATAAAATAAGAAATGCCTTAAATTTGGTTCAGAAAATAGAACCAATATTCAATAACACCACTCTAAATATAACTGAAGTTGGCACTACATTCAAGCATTGACCGAGCTTAAAATCTTAGAATAATGCACCTTAAATCTGTACTTACAGTAATGGAAATTAACACTGGTTTCAGATATCAGCACGAAGATGTTTCAAGCCTTTGCAGTATTCTAACCATATAAAGAAAAAATATTCTCTCCTGACCTAAATCAACACAATATTCAAGAACATTCTCAGCATGTCAATCACCTGCTAAACAGCACTATGTCCATGGCCATCACCAGGATGGTTCACTCCCTGGGTAGGTAAAACAGCCTTTTTTTAAACTTACAGAACATCCTATCATTGAAGTTAATGAGACAAGAATAAGATTTTTTTGATATCTCTAATCATAGGAGCCAAAAGCCATCTCCAAGCTTTCTGAAGACAACTGAGCTTTTTTTTTTTTCCCAAAAGGTCTGTGCAATCAGTGACAAAACAGTATAGCTAAGGGGTGAGCATCTAAATATGCTGCCAGAGGGTGTGCAATGGCAGTCACATGTAGAAGTGTATAAATAATGAACGTAAGCACACGTAAAATGCCTACAGAAATAAAGCAAAAATTCCAAAAGGAGAAGAGTGATTTTCTACTTTCACTAAATCATTAAAAGTAAATAAACAAACTGTAAGTAGCAGACTGAAGCAGGTGGCCTGTTGTGCCAGAAAAACCTGTGCCTATATAAAATAGGAAAATAAACTACACTATTTTCACTCAACAGTTTTCTATTTTGTAGTAACTGCCCCTCCTAATATTAACCAAATAGCATAGTTTTTTTCAGGAAGAATGAAATGTACCCTTTTATTTTTAAGATTAATTCAATTTTCATAAATTTGCAATTATATTATATTGTTTTAGTGAAATTATGAAGCATTTTTCACAAAACGTAGCAGTTGAATAGATACTAAAATCGCTGAGGACACTCACAGCTGACACTGCTTGTTACAACAAATCCAATCACTCACTGTTTTTGTTATAATTTAATAATTTATTATCTTCATAATTATTTATGAGCAAATCATTATTCTTACAAATGTGTTTCAAATTTCATTCACTCAGGTATTCATGTTTGGTGGTCCTTTAGGTCCTTGTCTTAAATTTGAATCCACACTTTGAATCCACCTTAAATTTGAAGCCTGCCTGACTGAACTCAATGTCAGTCATGCAGAATCTATTAAGTTTTAGTTTGTTTACTTGCTATTCATGTGTTTGTAAATTGCTACTAGACCTGTGCAAAGGTAGGGACATTAATTTTTAGATTATTTTTGTACCACCAGCCTTTCATTATAGCACGATATTTTTCTAAACTGGCCTGTTTAGAACCACACACAAAACATCCCTGTATCTGCAAAACTGGCAGGCCTCTTGCTTTCACCAGTAAACACTCATGTCCAAGATGAATTCCTCTGTAAGTGTGAGTGCTCGCATCTGTGCAGAGACCCTAGACTTCACTCCTCTTACTTATAAAACATGTGACAGAAGAATTGCACCAGAGCACTCAGTCATTATGAAAAAATAGAAGCCTTTGAGATTATTTTTCTGTTCCTCAGTTACAGGATTCAGGGCACAGAATCAGCTTTTTAGCATGACTTGAAGATTAATATGATCATATAGTCATGCTGACAAATGAGGAAGCAGATTATTAAAAAGAGGGATCTTCACAGAGGACAATGTGCACAAATCTCTTCAACTAGCAAATCCTCACCTTCCTCTAATCATAGCTCTGTCTCTGTGAGGAGAAAATAAACAGTTGTTCTAGTACCGAGACATTTCAAATTCCACCTGGAAGGTTACAAATATGCAGCACAGATATTTACCCACATATACCCTAGCATAATGTGTGGTTGTTGTACACCTCCACTTAATAAACTGGCAGATAATTGTTGTGTCTTGCTACCACATAATGCTCTTGACCAAGTGCCCATCTGACTGTACAGAAACATATTCCAAGGATTAACTTCCATTTTCACTGGTGGCACAGGAGACATGCTAGCTTGCAATAAAATGTATTTTCCTTTTTGATCCAAAGGTAAAGACATTTATGGCCAAACCAATATCCTTGATAAGCTATGTCCTGATTTACTTAGCCCTGAAACACAGTGTGCTGCCATTGCAGAGTAACGTTCCCAAAGTTGGAGCGAGGATCAAACCAGAGACTGAGAATTAGACCAAGATTTAGCATTTGGCTCAGAATTATTTTAGGACATCCCTGACAGCTGAGCACATAATCTAGGGCTTTGCTGCAGAACTGAGAGTTTCTGTGTCTTAGGTAAACAGACCTTTTTAGAAACTAATTATTCCAATGAAAAACACCAAAATTACATTCTTCTGACATATCAGAAAAATGGGTTTTGCAAATATGAGATGTTAAGCATTCAGAAGTAATGGGATGAGATCTCTGAATCTGTAGATCCTTATAGAGATAGAAGAGCAGATACAGTCTGGTTTTTGTAGCATTGCAAAGCCAACTGCTCTTCAAAGTGCTTTTTCTCCCTGAGAGCAAATGTTGACATGATGAAACTTCTTAAAAGTTAGTTGTGTAATAGCTACCATTCTAAATGGCCAGCTGTCCCATTGATTTCAGCAGAGTGAGGTACATTTATATGCTGTCACCAGCTTGCTATCTCAAAAGGTTGACAAAATTAAGCTTGGTCATAGTGTCACATGAAAAAAAATCTCAGTGTAGAAAAAGCAAAAGAGAACTGTTGCCTGGGAGATCATAATCTTAAAAAAGAAATTATTCAGAGGGAACACAAGTCCATTCCAACTGCTTGCAACTGGTCATTAGAGCTAGTAAGACTAGTAGAATAAACCTAGGTATGCTGCTCTTCATTGCTGCAGGGAGAACACACTGCTGTTTCCAATGAATCACTTGATGTAACATCCAGCACTGAGATCAGTTTTAAAAGTTGGAATTATTCTAGAAGTTGCCCAAACTGCTAATGCCAGATGTTGCCAAATTTTCATGACTGTCTCCTTCTGTCACTGAAAATTTTCTGCAGAAAATATTTGTTCTGTGAGTTGTCTGCAACAGTAGGAGTGTCTTTGTCCTTCACAATTCACTAAGTCTACCTAATGCTTACTTACACCTTAAATCACACAGCTAATTTTTTGTTCCTTCACTGAGTAATCTAACCTTTCTTAAACAGAAAGTAGTATCTCTTCTGTGTTTGCAGTTATCCTTTCTAATTACTAAATATATGTCCTGTAAGTCTGTAAAATTAAGAAACTGATGGATTTTGTACTGGTACACCCACTTAGTTCTTAATGATGCTTATACCACTTCCCTTTTGCAATCATACTTGAAAATAGAGGCTCATATTCCCAAATGCCTCTAGTAAGTTAAGAGAGAGCCATAAATATCAGCAAAGCAAATCAGGGAGTTTGATTTCCACGTGTTCATGGATACTTATTCCTGTAATTCACTAGTAACTGTAAGGAAGAATTTGCAGTAAAATGCAGTAAAATGTAATGTTAGTAAATAAAGAAAAATTATGAGATTATCACGAGGTGCAAATAGTCACAAGAAAATAAAGGGATTAATAGAGAGGAAAATACTGACCTGAACTTGGATTTTGAGATGGCTTGACTAGAAAAAAAAGTAAAACACATTTTTAAGAATGTGGAAAAAATAATTAACACAAATTTGTTCTCTTTAGAATTCTGAAAATCAATACATTGAAATTACATATACATACAAACAAGCTCTTACATTGCATCATGAATGCTGAAGTTCTACAGTCTGTTATTTATTTTTCTGAAATACCATTCCTAAAGCTTTAAAAGTTTCTAAGTGAAAGAAAACCTCCTTTGAAACTAAGCAAATAAAATGCTCATGTAGAGTCTGCCTGGAAGTCATGAAAATCTGAGCAAATTACCTAGTGAACACCATGGGATATAGAAATACTCCCATACACTCAGCTATTGCCTAAAAAAATACATATTATCTAAATCATGCAAGATTTAACAGAAAATGTTTCATTTTACACATCAGAGGGGGCTTCCATTCTTTTCTTATTATTTTGGTTCTTAATTATGTTTTATAAAAGCTTTCAGGAAAACATGAATCCACTGAAAGGTAAGTTGACTTGTTTTATATCTTACCTTTACAATTTTTACAAGTACTTTTAATGCTGTAACAATTGGTCTAATATTTAACTACTGAAAGCCAAAAAAAACCTCCAAGTATCATACAGAGCTATTTCAAAGCAGTTTTGGCTAAATAAACAATGAGGAACGAATGATTCTTTTCAATTTTGAGATGATGGAATAGTTACTTTAAAACAGCCTGTGTACTCACCATAAACTCCCACAGCATACTGGGTTCTCTCCTTCTCCACTCACATTCTCTGTGTTGACGGATTCCGTCTCACTGGTGGGCATGCTTGCTGTTAGGAGACAGAAACTGCTTTATGTGATAGCCAAGCCAGGCCCTGCACACAATGCCATCTCCTGTTCTACTGCCTCCACTTTTTGCAGGTCTAATGAGACCTTGGAAGATCTGAGGAACAGCAGATGAAGTCAGACACTTCATCAGTCCTCCTCTTGTAACAAAAGAAAGCACACAGAATCCCAGAGCATATAATTTCTTTTTCCGCTTCTCTTAAATAATTAAATATAACTGTTGAAAATGCACTATGGAATCAATGCAGAGGAGTTTTGTGAACAAAGCAGGCTACCCTAGTAAAGAAATAAACCTGAACTATATTTTGTGAGCTTTCATTTCGAGAGAGAGAAATGTTCTGTTATCACTTCAGAGATGCTTATCAGCTTAAGTGTTGTTAACACGCTCACTAAGTCCAAGAAATATAATCTAAGTTTTCTTGAAAATAGTATCTATCTATAACATTCTGGTCATATTGACCATTCTGTGCATTTACTTCCATTATGAATGATCAAAGGCAAGGTACTAGGAAGTAATTGTGCCTGCAAATACTGTATGAGCAGACAGGAAAGAACACTGGGAATGGCAGAGGGGTACTACAAAGGATGATGAGAGTTGCTACTAATAAAAAGGGGATTATTATATTTGTTACACAGTGGATTACATCTAGAGGACCATTACTGAATAGTTAGCCATTGTAGCTAACGGGGTTTTAGGCAGAACTCATCTGCAGGTTGGTTATCACTATTTATCTTCAAAACAACTGAAATATAGAAGGAGGACAACATATGTCAAAAGGTGTTAGGAAATTATGAAGAAAGTTCTCAGTACTTCCCAGGGAAGAACATTGCTTTCGTGTCTGCAAGACAATCGTGCTGCTGAAGGGCAGCGATGCCTGTTTCTGTTGGGGAAGGCTCAGTATTTTGGTAGTCTAAAGGAGGCTTAAAGCAGGCTTAATTACACACATCTTAATATAAGTGAAACTTGATAATCAGACCCTGAATTTTCTGATTTGTGTACAGATTAGGTACAAAATAAGAACTGTTAGTAACACTTTCTCTCCACAGCCTCTCTATTGCCTCAACACTGACACAGAGATATGTGCAAGTGTCAAAGGGTACTTTGGTTTTCATGCCCATCAATTCCATCCAAGTCGAGAGGCTGACAGGTCTCTGCAGGCTAGATGCTCAGGAAATATTTGCAACAGCTGAGAATCTGTCCCCATAAATATAAGTCCCCAAGTACATGAAATGTTAAACACGGAGTTGGCATAACAAAGATCGATCCAAAATGTCCATGCAAGTGTTTGAATAAACAAGGCACTTCAGGCAGTAAGCACAGCAAAACCTTCTTTCACAAGGTTCTTCTGTTTTGATGATTGTTTTAAAATTTGACTCCAATTGCTTTATATATGAAAAAATCCTGATTAGCACCTGCAAATGCCACAGTTATAATATAATGCTTCTCTATAAATCAGTTTTTAAAAAATAATATTGCTAGTCTTGTGTGAACTTCACAGCTCAGTCACAGAGTTCAAAAGGAATTTCATTCCAAATTAAAGTGTCCAATCTTTGATGACACCCCAAATTCAGGCATTAAAATTTCAAAACATTGAAGAAAAAAAAAATTACAAAACTATTTCAGACCTAGTCTCAGATCTTCAGAACTAATAGATTTTAAAATGCCGGGGTCTTTTGCAATAAATGCAAGAAGTTTCCCTGTCTCATAAAGAACTGAAATTATTTTGTGCTGGGTGATCTGTGTGCTGTTAGGAAGCACATCACAGCCACATAACAATGAATATTTTAGCATTTGTGATGGAAAACTGCAATATATGAGTGCAGAAGTCTTGTTTCATACACTCTTAATTAGAACTGCCATGAAAACAGATCTGGGCCCACATTTAAAGGCACTAGATGTACAATGTGTTTCATACTTGTGTTTCAAATTTACCAACCCTTCCCTCATGTAAAAGCAGTACCTAGAACCCAGTTCCTCATAAAGTGTCACAAAAATGATACTTGTTTTAATACACAACAAATATTTTTTAAAAGTGTAAAGTAATATAATTTTAATTCAAGTCTACCCAGACTTGATGCATTAACCCACAGCAAGAAATTCCAGCCCTTTCTCAACATGACTGCATGAAGTAAAACAAAGTACCAAGGAAAAAAAAAATCTTTGTCTCTAGCAAAGCCAATGCCAGACCTGCTAATTACTAAATACAGGCAGAATGTTACTGTCTGTTACAGGGCCGTTGCTCTATCAGTGACTTGCAGGTGCTGCATTACGAAAACAGAAGAGTTAAAAAACAACTACAGACAGTTCAGTTTACATGAGAAATTCAGCTATTGTTATGCCGTAATTATACACCACGAGAAAAACCCAACAGAAGTACTGAGAAAGGCACCGTGTGGAAGTCCAGCTGCAGCAATGCTAGCAAGTCAGTAAATCTTTAGCCAGAAGAAAACAGCAACAGCACTGCATGACCACAGCCACTCTTGCTAATGCAAGCAACCTGGCAAGTCTTGAAAAGACACAGTTTCATGACCAGAGCATTCTAAGGGCAGTGTTCCTTGGGCAAAGCACAGCACAAAGAGTGAACTTTTGAAAGACCATCTGATCTTAGAAAGGCCAGCTTTGAGATCATGAAACTGGCATTCCAGTATTCAAAAGGAAATTCCAATTTTTCTCTTTTATTCACCTTTTGCCCTTATTTTACCAGCATTCTTCTGGAAAGATTATCTAGATTTCTAGATAGCGTCAGTATTCAATTAGGTATTCAATTATAACAGGTTTCAAACAAAAGAATGCTTGCATTAGGCAATATGAACAACCCATAGAGCATGCAGCTTTCCTGAGTATATAGAAAATAGGTCACACATATCAACTATTATATTTTATTTCTGCAGATAAGAAAAGAGATTGTTCTCCTCATATTTTAATGTTCACTATTTATTCTAAACAGTTTTCAGCTTTTGGAACACAGATTTCAAACTCCACTCCAGGACACAACTTAACTAATGCCTAGCTAAGACCAAGTCAGTGTCTCTAAGCATTTATATATCCTAGCCAGATGGAGATGAAAGAAATAAATTCCACAATCCTGCAATATGACAATTCAGTGTCACTGTAGAATCAAGAAATTACACCCTGATTTATTGAACTGTGGTGGCAAGCATTATTGTTGGAAAGGTTTTCCTCTAGAAAGTGCATCAATATTTTAATCTGGTTCAACTTCAGCCATGTGTTTTTGATCCACAGGTTGACCTCATCTCTGCACTGATGCACCTTGTGTAGCTTTCTGGTTACATCTGCTGAAGAAAGAGAGCTGCAGAAGTGGAGTCACTTGCACAGCTACTCAGATAAACCATAACAGCTACTGGAGAGAACCTTAAAATTATTTTAAAAGGTACTGTACTGACAAAATTTTAGATCAACCTTGTAAAATCCATCTTCTGTCTGCTAATAGCATCCAACCACTTCCATGAGCTCCAGCATTCTCCTAGTTCTTTCTCAAATCAGTACATTTTTTCTGAATCCTTTACACCAAACCTTTGAGGCAGTTAAATAGGGAATCAGAACAACAACAACAACAAAAAAATCCCCAAAGAGGCAACATTATCATTGCAAATTAATCTCAAATTTTCCTAAGTCTTTTGAATACCTAAAAACACATCAGAAAAGTGGTACTATCTGTTCTGACTGTGAAGCTCTTTGAGGTAAATGCAGCTTAGGGAGAGGCTGCCTGGAAGATGTTCTACATGATGCTGTAAACCAGGTGTGGGTTTTCATGGTGCAGATTTAATGCTGATATTATCAACAAGCATTCTGATAGGCTCTCTCCTTTTACAGGCAGCCCATGGAAAGTCAAATAAGTTTGAATGGTTGCACAGAAGTGGAAGGAGAGCCAATGAGTCTTCATTACACAAACATTTCTCAACCAACCACTTGAAGCCTGAGGATGACATGAATCTTGGGAATGTTGTACATTCTACAGATGTGATGCTTTAAATAGAAATAGAAGTAGGCGTAATACAAAGAAAAACATTTAAGATGGGATTTCTAGTCCAGTGGTAGTCTTAAGTTTGAATTACTCAGATCAGCATAAGAACCTCACAAATACAGAAAGAAACAGACTTAGGTACCCATTTGTACTTTGGAAAAATACTGCTCATAAAAGGTATGCCTGTCCTGCAAGACAGATGGAACTAAGCCAGTGCACACATACTTGAGAATGCTTTTGACTGGCAGGGTCAGGTATGAGCAGCAAGACAGCATTTGCAGCTGTAGATGACAGCAAGTTTTCAGCAGGTTCCATGCTGCTTCACCACTGACATTAGAACCTGAACCTGCTGGTTTAAAGGCTACGTTTAAATAAATATCCAAAGTAAAATTGCAACCACTGGCTTATTTTTATGGGAAAATTATTCCAGCCTGTAAAGCTGGGCTATTTTCACAATATATGTAACAATTACAAAAATAATTTCAAGCATAATTTCATGTAATTTCTATGTGTAAAAAATAAGTCCATCACGTCCTAGCCATTTCTGGCTTAAAAGTCTGCATTATCTAAAGTAACTGGCTCAACTTTGTCAGCCTCAGTCTGAGCCACAACAATGATTCTTAGGGCAGCAAGGAAGTCAGTTGCTTCAGTAACTTTGTCATAGGTAGGATTAAAATTGGATGTCCTAATTACTACAATTGTGATTATGTCAAATCAATGTGTTTGCCTGTATTAAAAGAGTGTAGATTTGAAAATAACTATCATACTCTGAAATGCCTGTCCAACTCCATTGCGGGTGGGAAAGAAATTGAATAAAATACAAATTACAGAAACAAAACCATCAATAACAAGAGGAGATACAGTAAAAGTTTGTTTTGTTAGATTCTACAGTAAACTTATTATAAATAAACAGTAAATATCATTGTCACACTGATCTATGTTTACACCATGATCCATTATAAAGCCTATAAAATAGTATGATTAAGTTATTCACATCAGAATTTGAAATACGCTTCTACAAGAACAGTCACAAAAAACACTTCAGTGGAATTCCAAATGGATTAAAGACTACATTTTAGGAAGACAGAGCACTGCAGTACCGGCCTATTTCAGACATGCACTTAAAGAGCAGAACTGCATGCACAAGTGTCTACATGCTAAAGTTATATATGCCTTGGTTAAATAAAATGCATACAATATGTGCTTCCAAAAGCTAACACATCAAATGCAGTATTGGCACAAAAGAAAGTTCAACTGCAAATCAGACCATGTTTTACCATGTTTATTGGAAGAACGGCCAAAGCAACTAAGTCTGCTTTTCTTCTTCTCTTCCATTAAGTCAGCCAATGTAACCCCTTCGTGACAAGTACAAGTAATCCCAGCATTTACACAGTAGATGGCAGCAGTTGCAACGCAAAAAATAAAAACGTGTCCATATATACAACACAAGCAACGTTAGGCAAAACAACTTTAAATTACCGTCGGCATAACTAATCAGAAATAAATCCCTCACCTCTCACCGATTTTCGCGTTTTGAGCTAAATTTGCAGTGCTTTGAAGTCAGTGGAAGTTCGGGGTAACTGGGTATTGGTTCTTAAAGACTTAAGACTTGAACGAAAGGCATGTTTACAATTCTAGCAGTTAAAAGGTATCCCGGTATTCAACCACACTGAATACCTGCCCACTACCAGCAGCAAAGAGGTGCAAATACAGGAAGTTAATATATAAATTAGTGACTTTTCTAGTTAGAAATATTAAAATGCTCGGGTTGCAGGAACTAAACTACATTTTTAAAGAATTATGTAAGCAGGTATTAATGACCAATTTACCTGCCTTTGAAACCTGTGCATTTTCCTGCCATTCTGTATCCTAAAGCCAGAGCTCTTCCACGTGATTAAAGAGCATTATGGTGATCTCCCATCACCATAAATCTTCATCATCCAGAAGTTTAGGTATTCAAAGCAGTGACATAGCTGCCTAGAAGCCTGACAATGATTATTCTGCCTATTTGTGCAACCAGCCCTACCTTATGCTTCAAAGGCAGTTCTAGAAACACACCACCAGTATAATATTTGGACTAAATTTTTTCTTAAGCTTACTGTTCAAGATTATTAACTTTGTGTTAACTAGCTAAATTTCACCTCACTTCCACACAGATATGTCATTATCCTAACCATGCTCCTAGCCCAAAAGCTGCTCAAGGAATAACTGGATAGATAATTTGTGCTGTCTGTCATACCCCCCCACGCAACAGGACGTGCAGCAGAGCATGACTCAGTCGCAAGGAGGTGGGAAAATTCAGCAGCTCTTCCTCCTTTGCACCCTGTTGCAGCTGATATTAAAAATTAAATTCCAAGCCACACAGTTTCAAGCACATGAGCAGAAACTCAGAGGAGTGCTAGAAGATTGCCTGTTTACTGGCAATTTCCACTCAAAATACACATGCATGCCTGAAGATAGATTATTGGGATTTGTTTTAAAGTTCTTTTAATTACTTTCGTTCTCCTATTTTCAGTCTGCAAGTCTCCTTCAACTTTTAACTTACCCTGAAATTATGCTTAAGTTAACAGTTTAGAGCCAAAAGCTCCCTCAAACTTAAATATGCAAACAAATTATTTTTTATTTATGAAAGAACTATATGACCTAGAAGCTGTTTAAGGAATGCTGGAGCAAATGCTCCTTCTACAGCATATTAACATCCAATCTGAACAGGAAGAAAAAAAGTTACTGGGATTTCACCTGCAGACTTGGAAACCAAGTCCATCAGCACCAGAGCTGACCACATGGTTGTGCAACACTTTGGGCAAAGTCAGAATCACCTACAGCTCTGCCTGGCAGTCTTGCACAATCTGTATTTACTCCATGAAATGTGCAATCTTACTTCTTAGTCTTAGCATTTAGTATTGATACTCAGTTTACATATTCCTTCCATGCAACATTAGTAGCAATCACCAAGTATAAGTGAACTTCCTGGCTTTTCTTCTTTACTCTAGATAAAACCTCTAGTTTTTCTACAGGTTCTCATACAGACATATATTATTCCTTTCTGGGTGATGCTGGCATCAGCATCAACCCACAAGTTGCATTCCAGCCTCTCACACAATCATCTTCTTTTCTTTCAGTCAGCAACACAAATTCATTCCCTGCTTTTATTGCAACCTAAAGGACTAATAAAATTCTGAAATGAAAAATGTTAAGATTTTTTTAAAACTTAGCCATATGCAACACAAAATAACTTTTAAAACAGATAACAATAGCAAACCATTTTAATTATTCTACTAATTCTGAAAAGTACTGTGGTTTAAAAGAACAGTTCACAATAAACTAGCAGCATTGAAAGAATAAGAACAGTAATAATGTCAATTTTAACCCAGAAAATTAAATTCTGAGTTGCCTTTGACAAACCACTTGTAGATGCATTTTCTTATATATATACTCAATAGCATTTAAATGAATAAATATCATGACTATCTGGAGCATCACATGAATAATAAGGTGCTACTTATCATTAGTGTATATATATTGAAATTTAGACGAATCTTATGTTTAGTATTAAATCATAAACCACATTATGAATCCATGTTCTCATTTATGTACAGCACTAAAAGTTCTCATGAAAATTTTAACTGCCTCTATGCAAACATGGCTAGGAAGCTAAAATCACCTCTATTAAATTATTAAAATACTGCTGTTACTCAAAATTGCTGACACAGAGAAATTGATTATACCTCCTACAGTTGCTGCAATATCATGAAACTAACTTGTTCTTTTACATTAGGACTCCAGCCAGAAGCTCTGGAGGGCCACTGCAGCACAAATTACAATACACTGTACACTATCACCAAACAAACACACTGTAACTAAGTGGTAATTATATTTCTGAATGTCAAACAAAAGTTCCACAAGATTTCATTTATTCCACACTCAGTTAATACATCTACTAATAAGATTTTATATAGTTTTCCTGAATATAAGGACAATCTGGAATGTCATTTCTCTACTTCAAAACTCAAAAAAATCCTCACTATTAGCATAATGTCATTTACTGATTGTTGTTTCGGCTGCATTTTTAAAGCTTTTTATATTCTTTTTTCTATTGCGTGCACCTAACAGGCAAACACATGTTCTTCTTGACTGAGGATTTGCAATGATACTTGGTAGCACGTAGCTCATATGCACTAACTTTTTACAGAACACAAAGCAAGTTTTTTAAGTCTCAGTCATGACTGTGTGCAGGCAAGGATTTGTAAATGGATGGCTCAGAGCAGAATTTTGTTGGAAGATTCTGATTTATCTTCCATGACTGAGTATCAATATACTCACATGATTGCTCTGCTAACGAATATTTTTGCAAACTAGAAATCAGCACATGACATCAGAGGGGCTGCATTCACCCTGGTGTTCACACCATTAAAAGAGTCAAATTGTCCCACCCAGAAGCAGCACAGAGTAAAGAACACGTACTGTTCCGCTTTCCTTCTTCATCAGCCTCTTCATCATTCTCAGGGTCAATGTCTTCTGCCTGTGTAATCCAGTCTAAATATCCCTTCAGATCCTCTTCAAGCTGCTGTTTTTCACGTAGTTTCTGGAAATCCCCTCGGGCCTTGGCTTTTTCTCTTTCCTTGGAAAATTCTCTATCAAATTCAGATAAAGCAGAAAAAAAAATACTGATTGTCAAACTCCCAGGCATTTTGACCTAGGTCTTGACATTGCAGAATGACACACAAACATAGAAAACTAACTGAATAAACAATATCAGATTTGAGAGGTTCTTTGAAAAGAAAATAAAAATCCCTATCATATTACATCACAACTTTCAGAACTTCTTACTTAATTGAAAAGTAAGCAGTATTCTTGACACTTCCCATACCAGAAGAATCCCCATTCAGTTACATGCTGTTCTATAGATATTTTAAAATCAGTTTTATCGTAAGGCTACAAGAAGGAATTGACTAGCAGTAATGAAGTGATTTCAGAAAGGTGAGTATTAGTTTCAGTGAAAAGGAAATTCTGGCAGCCAGTTCTAAAATCCTTCCACGGTTTATTTGCCATGTCCAAACATACTTATTTCAGTACATGCTTCTTAGAATTCCCCTAATAAGCTACTTCTTAATTACATACTGCACAGACACACGAGCCGTTTGAGATGTGGATGTTTTGCCCTCTTGCTCTCTGTAACGCAACCAAGAAATCCTCTTCTCACAGACCAGAAACACATCCTTTTTATGGAAATGGAACCCTCTGTCTCATTGCCCCAGTCTCAAGACTATATTTGACTGTCTAGCTTAGTTTTGTGATTTGGGTTAATCCCTAAGTTATCATGGTATGATAATTAAAATAATTAAGTCATGCTCTTTGAGAAGGAGGTTGGATTAAATGGCCTACTGTGATCTCTTCTAACCTGAATTACCCTATGAATCTATTATTCTCTCAATAATATAAGACTCCAGGCAATTATCAAGTAAACTCTTGCACCACGTTTCATATGGTGACGTTATTGTAACATCTGGTGCAATACACAGCTCTAAACACATACCTCCCTTTGCTACAAGGGTCAAACATTTGCCAATTTACCTGAATACCAGTATGTACAATTAGGGTTAGGCAAAGAGGTTTTGAACTGCATTGTAGCCACACACCAATTCAGTATTTAAAATTCAGTTGGTTCTGGCTAACCTGTTAATCTTAAAATAGGACTAAAATGAAACCTAAAAAATGGCTATAGTGATTTCATGAATTTGCAACTGTTTATTGTCAAAATGCCAGTGCTTGCTTTGCATTTGCTGCTCTTCACCAAGCATCCAAGGCCAAGGTCCTTCAAAGGCCACCATCTCACAAAACTGCTCAAGAAAGCCAGTGAGCTCAACAGATCTCTCTAAAGGATAATTGGCTGTTAAAACACAACAAAAAGGCAGGAAATGCGACAACACCACAAGCAATTGTTTGGTTTCTGAAATGCTGGGTTTAAGTTTCTCTCAGGGAGAGTTTCAGAGTGTTCTTTACATCTGATTGAGGCAACACACTCTTGACTCTCATTCCACAGGAAGCATGGTGGAAAAGTAAAAGACCTATGGTGACATAGGGTGAAATCATAAATAACAAGCCTTGCTAGCTTTTACCAAGTATTTGTGTTTTGTTCAGCTAAGTCCTTCAGGTGTTCTTCATTAGGGTGAAGGATATGTGATCTGTGTGGGCAAAGTTAAATGAAAGCTGCTGTTATATGAAATGAGAAACAATTTTAAAATTAAACAGTTGGCAAAGCTGATACTTTCAACAGCACTTCTCCTCTGACTGAACTACCTTCTAACTTTGACTTTACATTAAAATGACTGCACACAGAGAATTAAAAACAGGTTTTTATATATTCAGCTAACCGTGAACTTTCCCTTTAATACAGCATACAAGTTGGTCATAGTATTGTTAAATGGTGCTGCAATTTATCAGAAGTGGGAGATGTGATGGTGCTGCTTAATTTCTATGATACCTGAAAGTTTTATTTTTAAAACCTGTTTTTAAGGAGGTATAACATCTTAGAAGACTGAATTTTCTCTATAGGAAGGAGGAGTCTGGCTCTATAATATTTTTCTTCTATCACTATGTCAAAGTGACAACCCTCAAACACACATATGTTACTGAAATGCCACAAATAAGAAAGTGGGATTAAATGGAACTGAAATGTAATGAGTTTCCTGTCAGTATCATAGAATCATAGAATCTTAGGGTTTGGAAGGGACCTCGAAAGATCATCTAGTCCAACCCCCCCTGCTAGAGCAGGGTCACCTAGAGCACATCACACAAGAACGCATCCAGGTGGGTTTTGAATGTCTCCAGTGAAGGAGACTCCACAACCTCCCTGGGCAGCCTGTTCCAGTGCTCTGTCACTCTCACAGTAAAAAAATTTTTTCGCATATTCACCTTGAACCTCCTATGCTCCAATTTACACCCATTACCCCTTGTCCTATCACTGGTCATCACTGAGAAAAGCCTAACTCCATCTCCCTGACACTCACCCCTTATGTATTTGTAAACATTAATGAGGTCACCCCTCAGTCTCCTTTTCTCCAAGCTAAAGAGACCCAGCTCCCTCAGCCTCTCCTCATAAGGGAGATGTTCTACTCCCTTAATCATCTTTGTAGCTCTGCGCTGGACTCTCTCAAGCAGTTGCCTGTCCTTCTCGAACTGAGGGGCCCAGAACTGGACACAATACTCCAGATGCGGCCTCACCAATGCAGAATAAAGAGGTAGGAGAACCTCTCTTGACCTACTAACCACACCCTTTCTAATGCACCCCAGGATGCCGTTGGCCTTCTTGGCCACAAGGGCACATTGCTGGCTCATGGTCATCCTCCTGTCTACCAGGATTCCCAGGTCCCTTTCTCCTACACTGCTCTCCAGCAGGTCAGCCCCCAACCTGTACTGGTGCATGGTGTTTTTCTTCCCCAAATGCAGAACTCTACACTTGCCCTTGTTGAACTTCATCATGTTTCTCCCCGCCCAACTCTCCAGCCTGTCTAAGTCTCTCTGAATGGCAGCACAGCCTTCTGGTGTGTCAGCCACTCCTCCCAGCTTGGTGTCATCAGCAAACTTGCTGAGGGTACATTCTGTGCCCTCATCCAGGTCGTTGATGAAGATGTTGAACAACACCGGTCCCAGTACCGACCCCTGAGGGACTCCACTGGTCACACACCTCCAACCAGATTCTGTCCCATTGACTACAACTCTCTGACTCCTTCCTTTCAACCAGTTCTTGATCCATCTCACTACCTGATCACCAAACCCATACCTGATCAACTTATCTACACAGAAGCAATTTTTTCCAAGAAAGTATTTGAAAAAGGTGATGGGGGTGAGATGAGGAAGAGACTTTCACACTCTAAAGCTTCTGACAAAGACATTTAGACAACCAGGTATTTGAATATTTCAATGAATACATGGAGACACTGGATGATCTCCTGAAAGGAGAAATACAACTGTTACACTGCTTGTGCAGCATTTCATGGCTATGGAGAGTGTAGGCTGGGTCTAGGGTAGAAAGAAAAAGCTTTTGGCTGTGTAGGAAGCATAGGTACTGACCTGGTTAGACTAATGGCCTGAACTGGCCACCCTGTCATCAACCCAGTACTCAAGTCCAGAAGCCTGTGAAGCTGACAGGCTTAGAAAATGCCACATTAATTTTGGTAAGTGGACTTAAGCTTCATAAATATTTGGTTTTACAAATGCCTGTGCTAAGAGTAACTTCAAACTTATCTGGTTTGATAAAATGACCTGGATCTGCCATTTAAGAGTGTATTTTTTTGGAGGGGGTTGTTCATTGACTAAACTGACAAAAATTTCATTTAAAGGGTTGTTGTGACTATTCTAGCATTCATCAAGGTTTCTCAACTAAAATATTATTTAAATCAGCCTCCATCCAGGTTGCAAACTGGTAAGACCTGAGGAGCTATTCTGATTTGACAACAGCAAGTGAAATGAAAGTCAGGCTTATTGCCTGTAAAATTTCAGTTTAAAAATAAAACAAATTAAAGTAGTTTTGATAGAAATATAGGACTGAAGTAACATTTTTGTCCTCATTCAACTAGGAAAAGCCAGAGTTACTACTGTCACAATATCATAAAGGATAATATGCTTCAAAATTAAGACTCCAGGCCAGCAGAGCTAGAAAGAGATTTTTGCAAATCTCTGCTTCTGAAGAATCTTACAAACCAGGCCTGCATAACTTGTGTAACAACACCTTCTATAATTAATTGCCTCTTTGCCTTCAAAAATATCTTTTCTTCAAAACAGTCTATTGCTACCCTAGATGGAAGCAATTCAGTTTTTCATTTCACCACTAAAGCAAATATATCAGACAACCGAGCCCCAGCCAGCCTAATTTTGACCTAGTTAAATGACTAAAAACTGTAGCATATGAAGATACCCTGTAAAGTGAGAAAAGCTTAAAAATTGCAGCCATAGTGTAAATAATTCTGTCAATTGCATCTGCAGCAGAAAGGAGACATCACTTGTAAAATAAAGCATTATGCAGAGACTCACCTACATAATCTAACTTATTTTGAGTGGTAAGTAGGCTACTATATAAAATGCAAGTTTTATTTTTATTGCCCAAAATTCCTGGTCTCCTTGTAGAAAGATTATCTCTGTTTGTTTGGGCACAACCCCATCATCACCAATGGTAGTTGAGGCAGAAGTATATAAAAATGGAAGTTTTGAGTTCATGTTTCAATAATCTGGGGCAATTGCTTTTGTGGCAAGTTTTTCTTTCTTCAACAGAGTGAAGTAATTCCTGCTAGTACTTATCAGCTGGGAATGGCTTGATGCAACAGGGTGGAGGTGGCAGCAGGGGGTACCTACTGGGACTCAAGTACAGCTCTTTGGTTCTCACATCTTAATTTGAGGTAGGGCCATATTAACCAAAAATCCTAAGACAAGAATTTGCTTAAATGTGAGTATCTGGTACACTCTTCCTTCTCTCTGTAATTCGTGGACACATCAACTAAGAAGACAAGGAGATACTTATGCTGCCCTCCTGTAAGCTGAAAGTTCTTCCATGGTAAAGGCTGACACTTTTCATAAGGGGGCTTGTGCAGCAACATGGGTGTTGCTGTGCCTTCTGTGGATCACTAGGCATGGATAATAGGAAATAAACAGTTGCCTCTGATGTCTAAGCATAAACCAGGATACTAACTCTGTTGGCTGCATTACTGCCCTTTTGTGTCCCTGCAAATGTAGTGAGCAAGAGAATTCATCTCCTGCTGTGTGCAACTTACTGCACACAGGCTCTGATACATGGAAAGTGTTATGTTAATGCTATATGTAGAACTGTCACCCAGACATCCCAGACTCATTTATTCACAGAGAACAGTCACATAACAACAAAAATGTACTCATTGGAGTACAGTGTTGGCCACCAGACTCACAGGAGAGGTTTCACACAGTGGTAACCATACCAACCACCAAGTTAGCAGAACCAAATCAGAGAACTCAAACTGTTTAAACTGTTACAGATAAGCACAGACAACAGCTCACAGCTGGGTACAATGTGCAACAGATTTAGAGATGTATAAGAGGTTAAATAATCACATCTTTAATTGCTGGAGATATATATACGTTACCCTTTCTTTTAGAAATAATAAAAGCTCATGGGCTGAACACTGTAAAATCATTGCTGCAGCACAAAAAAAAACCCAAAACAGTAGGAATTCCCCTTGAGCAAGGAGCATTGGGTTCTTGATGGGGAAATGCAAACTGGTATTACTTACCCATAGTTATTTCTATATGGTTTGTCAGCAACTGACAAAATGTGTATTCAATGACTCCAGCACAACCTCTGTGTAGCAGAGGGCCTGTGCAGCATTATTGTGCCAGAGTGCACATGAAGGCAATGGGAGAAGCTGTCAAACAGCAAGACAGTGCACAATTTGACAGAGCAAAAAAACTGAGATGTGATCTTTGTTTTTATAATTTCATATTAAGATGTGCTCATTCTGTCCTGAGTAGAGACCCGTTTGGCTCAGGACACACTGGATTTCTTAGAGGAAGAACTGGCAATACTGGGGGTAGGACCATACCCCTGAGTGTACTGACCCCACCACTGTGATGTGCACTGTCAACACAGTTTTTGAAACTGATGTGGTTTGCTACCTGCCAGGTGCTCCTCAGTAAGCTCATCTCACAAGACTAATCCCTAAGAAACTTTGGTGTGTTAAGGTCAAACAGGATTGAAATAAAACCAGTTTCCTTCAGGCTCTTATTCAAGAGTACTGAACTACTGCCATTGGTTTTGTTAACTCTGTCTAAAGTTGGTTAGAGTTATTGCTGTATACAGCTGAAAGTAGTTGCTGCTTACTTATTATATTCAATTAGTTAATGAAGGATATTTCCTTGTTTTGTACCTATTTTTAAGTTTTTCACTAGCCGCACAGCAATCAGAAGAATATGCTTTAGCTCAAAACCTGCTGAGATCTAGTGCCAAAGTATCTCATTTTTCTTTGTTTTTTAAAGTATAGTCTGCATATCTATGTGAAAGAGTTAAAGAGTTACTTTTTCTTTTTTTCTTATATTAAGCCTTCCCTCTGCTATGAAAAGGAACACTGTCAAAACCAGTTCATTTCCCTTTTGCTGAAAGCCTACGGACGACAGTTCACTGCCATTTTCTATTTGGTGCATCATTATTCAAATGTCTCTTTCTATGATTTTTTCTATATATACTGTAGACAACAGTTCTTAGGTGAATAAACTTATCTGTGCCAACATATTTTATAACATTAATGGACAGATACTGCTGTAAGATTAGCATGGATGAGTACATACCCTTTGCTTTTAGAATCATTATGTATATACATTGCAAAAAATACTGTGGGAAAGAAATGGAAAAAATTAACACTCTCTTAGTAACCTGCAACACTTGCACGTAGGAGGATGTATGTAAGGACATGTCAAATCTTTGGTGTCCTGTAGCAAGGCAATAAATTCAAATTGGAAATGTATTTAAATGCATTTCAAAGGTTTTATTTGTTCCCATGACTACCCAGAGAAATACTAATGCCTTGAGCAGAAAATGCTGTCAGCAGAAACCATCCCCTAATGACAAGGACTATCCTGAGGAATAGATTATTATGCATCATTAAAAGCCATGCCTCTTTAAATAACTTATGAAGTTTTGTAATTTATTATTTTCTCTGTTCATAGTGAAACAGTTTAATGCATGCTGAACTACTGGCATGTGTATTTTAGCTTTCAACATACATCAAAAGGTACTTTGAGGTGGATGAGCATCTCTCAACTCCATTATTTTTTTTTTAAGGTTTAGCTTTATTTGTAAAAATTTCTAATAACCATAACTTTATAATTTATAACTTAACTTCATGATTTCTTACTTAACTTTCTAATTTCAGCTCCCTGTCTCTTACTCCAATAATCATGATATGCTCTGGTCTTTTATCTTAGAATATTTAAAGGAGGCCTGTCCTCAGCTCCCAGTTTCTGTACTTAGTATTTCATGACTTTGGCGAATACAGGTCCAGTTTATTCCTGTTGAATACACTGTGTGTAACCAAAGTTACTTGTAAAAGCAAGGTCCTGAAGCAGTCAACCACCCTTCACAGAGCTAGAATTGCTGGGCAGCTTCTCAGTGGCAATTTCTGTGCCATTCCACCAAGTGTGAAGTTGTCCCAAAGATGCATTGTCTAGTCCTTGCATCATAACCAGAGGAATTTACACTAACTAAAGAAGGGTGGTTTGGTGTTTCTGACAGACTGAGCCCACTCCCTGCTGCTGGGTCAAAAGACATAATAATAGAAATAGATTTTGACCATGTCATGATAACCCTGCAATTTCCAGGAGCTAAAACAATTATTTGAAGCCATGCACAGCATTAAATTTGTAATGTGAATGAGCAAAATGCAGATCAGCCCAAGATAATGAAAATGCAAAGATATTTGCATATATCTATGGCAGCTTTCCAGAGCTGCAAACATTTTGCTCTATATTTCCAAATACTGAAATAATTCAAATATATAGTCTTATTATGAAAGATCAGCTGACAGTTCCAGGCTTCTGGCTAAATTCCTAAGAAATTCACTGCGCTGATAGAAATAACCAACAGGCATGTTTTGAACCTCACTTCCAAATAAATTTCCTGATACATTTCTGGAGCTGGATCTAGAGCAATTTTTTTGTAATATGTTTAAGAAGGAGCTGTTTGCCAAGTCTCAGGCCAGAGCTACATCCTTCTTTGGAGCCCTCTATTGAAGCGGGACCAAGAGACATCACTAGAGCCCTTTCTCAAAGCCACATCTATAGTTGCCTCTAGAGCCATTTCTACACCACTTTCCAGAAACAGACCGTAGGCCAATTTTAGAACCCCTTCCCAAAGTGGGACTAAGTTCAGAGCTGGATCTATGTCCAATTGCCAAGCCACTTACTGGAGACAGATTTAGATCATGTTCTGGAGCCCTTTCCTATAGCCACTTGTGGAGCTTTTTGTAGAGACCTTCACTAGAGCTGCTCTAGAGGGTTTGATCCACAATCCCTTTTCTAGAGCTGAATCTAGAGCCCATTTCTGGACAGTGTATCTAGAGTTGGGTCTAAAACCATTTGTACAGGTCATTGCTGGAGCTGGAATAACTTCTGGTCTCTTTTTTAAAGCTGGTGCAATAATTTGAGATGGAAATGGAGGCTGAGCTGGATCTGGACCCATTTCTAAAACCTGACCTGGATTATTTTTATAGAATGGCTTTTCTTGTAAAGTCCTGCAAGCTGAAATAGCTTTTCAATTGAGAATTCCCTCTGAGAATGTGAACATCACTAGTGCCTAAAACAGAGTAAAAAATAGACTATTTCAAAGGAGCTGAATTACCTCAAGCCTATGAATTCTCTTCATCCTTGTTATTCAAGTGAATATTTAGAAAAAATAACTCCACAGTCAGCTTCCATGCAGAATTTAAAATATTTACCACAGGCAGATTCCACACACACATTATTTGTAGTAATTTACACATCTGCTATTAAAAATATGAACTCTTTTTTTTTTTAGAATGTCACTTTTAGTTGGCCAAACCAGCACAAATCACCAGGAAATACTCACCCTCAGAAACAGCTAGACATAAAACAAAAGATCTCCCAAATCATCATTCTCATTCATTTGTAAAGTATCTGAATACATCAAACATGCAGTGCACAAGAGGCATTACAGAAATACAAAGGGGCAGATGGTCACAGAGTAACAAAGGAGTGCAAAGAGAATGAATGAATATTTTAAAACTGCAAACAGATCAAAACAGCAGACAGATTTCAATTTACAAAGCATAACTGGATGCTACAGGAAGTAGCACTTTTATCCAGGGAAGGTGTGTGTATTAGGCATTCAGATTCCAATTCCAAAATCTGTATGCAAAGCCATGCTTTTCAATTAACTTAGTGTAATTTTTGCATTCTTCAAGTTTGATTTGTTTAGTATAATTTAACTTTATTTGTAAGCTTATCATAAACCAAGTTTCATGCTATGGTTTGAAGAGCATAAAACATAAAACTATTAACTCTAAATAAAAACCAAAGAATTCATGTGTTATGCACTTAATACCTGGCTTAGAATCAAAAAGATTAGCTTTCTGCTAAGGAATACAAATACATAGGATTTTACTAATACATCATTTATAACCATAAAATTTAGACAGGTACGTTTAAACAGAAAAAATGTGAAAAATATTATATGTAAATGGAATTTAATGATAAAAATAAATCAGTGTAAAGATAAAAATAAATCCATGCTGCCCTTGTCAGGATTTCAAACAAGTATGCCAGGACACATTCTTCACTTATGTACCAAACATTCGTTTGGTACAACAGGTGTCTTTTAGGAATGCTCTCTTCCTTTCTTCTCCCACTCTCAATGTCAATCATTGGTGATATTTATATATCATGTCTCAGTTTACTAGCATAATATTCTTCAGCATAGAAAATAAAAACCTGGAGTGTTAGAAAGGCTCTTTGACGTATTTTGGGCAAAGATGGATTAAAAAAACTCATCAAGCACCCTGAGCACTCAAATGACACTGCAGTTAGGTGACACTACGGCAGAAAATAAATTTAGGAATGGATGAATTTATTAATTTAAGGAGAGTTCATATCACACTCAACACTAACATTTCTGTTGGCTGGAAATCAAAGGCAAGCCAGCACAGGTTCTGAGGAGCGTTAGAGCTCTATGGATCAAGCAACGCTTAGTAATCACTAATGATTCCTTGTCTGCAGAATGGAACCCCAGGCCAAGGGGTCACCTCTTCCCCTGTGTTGTAACAGCAGCTAAAGGAACAACTCCATGTTCCAATGTATACATAACAATGTTTCAAACTTTATTAAGTGCTTCATATGTATTAAATCACATGTAAAGCTTAGTTGTGAGGGTTTCTCTAGATTTTCAAGGCTTCAACAGAAGAAAGGAACACGTGCAACAAAACAGCAAATTTGGCATTATTTTCCCACAACTTACTTTAAAAACAAAAATTCTGAAACCAATGACAATTCAAGTCATGCCAGAAAAAGGGGAATATCAACTGTTACCACAGGACAGCTTCACACAATGGGAAGAAAAATAATTCCTGCTTATGACCTTCTTAAGGGCCAAGGAAAGGAACTGTGAAAACCTAATCTTCAGTCATGCAGCAATGTTAGGTAACAGTATCAAAAGAAGAAATAAATTACATCCCAACTACCTTAATTTATCTGTCCTTCTCTGTCTTTCTTTCCCCAGTGTGGCTGTAACATGAAAGCTAGTCCCTTAGTTTTGCAACAATTTGCACATTTGTCCCTCAAAAAAAAAGCAAATAGGACTGTATTAGGCTTGCAGGGTAGGTGTTGGAAGGAAGAGATTAAATCTAAAACTCTAAGTCTTTTTAGCACTATCTCCTTGCTTTTAAACATCTACTTTCTACAGTGATTCTGACAGCAAGGTAAAACTACACTGTCCCTTGTTTCCAGCGTTCAACAGTAGTCTGTCACAGATAGATGACTTAAGGTTTTAAAAAACACATTGTAAAACCATTCATCAATAAAAACATCCTTGTAACATAGTTACCAACACCTGGAAATTTTGTTTGATTGCCTGATTTCCAGGAATATAATTATGCATTAGAATTTATTTCAAATCTAATTTAAAACGTGGCAAAGCCGTCAATAGGGCTGTGCACATCACCAGCAGCCTGATGACACCGTCAGCACTGGTGTCTGGCTCCTTTCTATGCTACAGAAATTTTTCTGTTGGCTTAAAAAGATGGCACAGCTTGCCTAAGGCTGCCCAAACAAAGCTAAAACACACAATTATAATAATATTTTTGGTATTCAGTTGCTAGCTGGATCTTTTATTTATCAGAAAATATCTTTACTATTAACAGGAGTTTCCCGAGCTCAAGTGTGTCAGAAACCAGGAAATGGCAGAGTTGTATTCTTAGTAAGGGAGATTTGCAAGAAGAAAACCTTGCAAGAAGAAAACCTTGCAAACTGTTGCTATAAACTACAGTTTTACGGCTGACACCAAGTTCTTGGCTGGAATCAGGAGTTACACAATCCAACAAAAAGCTGTGACAACATCTCTATGACAAGTATATTAAATTGATACTTGATTATTGATAAAGATATCAGCTTTCTGGTGCAGGTTGTCACAGCAATACACAGCTCTACAATGCAGGAAGCACTAAAAACTTTGTGTCGAGGTAGTCTAGTCATACTCTTTCTGTAAGACAGATCTTGAAGCACCCATTACAAACATATTGTGAGTGGTAAACATTATTAACACTTCAATTACTTTACGTATATTTGAACAAAAGCAAAAGTAGGACTTTCAAAAAAGGACACTTGTCTGTAACTATAGAGGAGAATATTTGCACAGGTGCATCACCGATCTCTGTGTGCAAAATAGTGTTTCTCCCTGATGGAATATTATAGAATAATAAGATCATTGCCTCATTTAATGAATATTTTTGGCAAGCATGGTGAACGTGATGTCAGACAGATACAGGCAATAGAATCACACAGTTCAGTCAAAAGAGCAAGCACTGGTAGGATGACATAAGAATCTCAAGTGCATGCAAAAAAGCCATTGCTCAGAAGCTTGAGTAAATGCAGAGGCCATCTTACAAGTAGCAGTAGCAAACACAATGTTAACTCAACTGCTTACCCACTAAGTACACCAAGAACCAGGTTAAGTACGAAAAATGAGCCAAGGATGATAAGACTAACAAAATAGATCCATGGCCATTCACATCCTATTGCATCATTTACCTGTAAAATGTAAGGAAATAAGTTATGATTCAGTCACTCATTAAACAGCAGAGTCCTTTTTGCAGCTGCCAGATCACATAGGTTTTAACACTGAAAGTTTGTTTTGTTCAGGTCTTTAAAAAAAATTTAAAAAATATTTAATTTCTTTACTTACCCAATGTTGTAGATGTGATGCCTTAGGAGATTAATTAAAATAGTATTTAAATAAATACCAGATAATAATTAGTAATTTTTATAATTGTGCCACAAATATTCAGCATGAAAAATATATATTGGTATGTTGAAAATCTGATTTTGATATATTTTATATGATAGCTAATGAAAATTTTCTATTCTAGAGAATAAAGAAATAGAGATTTATTAAAAGATGTCACCACAACTGAAGTCTCACCTGTATAAGAAAACCTGTGTGTTCATGGCAACTGAATTCAGGACTCTGCCTTCATGATGAAAAAGGTGTATGCTTACCCGCTCAATACACCAAGAACAAGATTTAGTACGAAAAATGACCCAAAGATGACGAGACTGACAAAATACACCCATGGCAATTCAAATCCCATAGCATCATTCATCTGCAAGAAATAAGATGATCTTATAGAGTAGATCACTATAGTAATAAAGAGTCAGAGAAAAAGAGAATGTCATCATTCAGGTGATTTAGCACTCTATGCATTCCTTCAGTATTCCAAGGGCAGCACAAGAAAGAAGACACTTGTCATATTCACTTTGCATCTCTAATACATACTGCAAAACAACACACTGAGTGAATGTAGCATTTAGACCAAAAAAGTTATCAAACATAAATGGAGCACTGCAACACTTGTTCTTCAACACGTAGAATACGAACTATGTTTCAGATCTCAAATTAAAATGCTGATGAAATATATTGAATTGTCAGATTTTTAGTCCATGTGCATCTTAGCTACATGAATGGTCCTTTAAGAAAAGAGAAAGTAATACCTATTTCAATAGCACAAGCAATATTTTATTTCTAACATTGAATTTGAAATACTTTTTTCCTGAAATACAGTCAGAAGCAGTCAGACCTTTTTTTTTTTTAAATGAGAATGAATTTGTGTAAACACATGAACATAATTTTAGGAAAACTAAAAACTGAAATAAAATTTTAGAAACAGAGAAAACATGGAAATATTCTGGAAACACTTCTGAACAAACATTGTATCAAGAGCAAGGTTACATGAAGTTTTAAAGTTTTTACTGTTGTGTGTTTTTTAAGGAAGGTTGAAGTAACTGATTTTTAAATACACTCTTTGCAGATTCACACAAGCTTTTCTATAAAGACCATTTCCACTGTATATTCTTAGTGAGCTCATTATACCTATCAGAAGACAGACTTAAGAAACATACTCATGGAAACCTAAAAAGGCCTATCCAGAAAAAAACAACCAGTTGGATTTTAAGCCCACTTTTTTAGGCCAATCTGTCTAGGACTAATGGCCTGTGATGTAAAAGCTGGAAACTGCAGCTAAATAGTGCTAGACGAAATGCTTTGGTTTAGGCAAATGCTGAATTAATTCAAAAGCATTCCTAACTCAGGAACCCTTAATCTAGTGGCACACATTGGTTCTAATTGAAGATTAAATTCCTAAAAGGAACAGAATGAAACACATCTACTCCAGACTTTTGCCATGTAATTCTAGAGACAAACTCTATTCAAGTAAAGCACTGTAGTATCTATTAATGAAGTAATATTTCTGATTGCATTAACGCCAGAGATCAAAGTACAAAAAGCAGTCATCTCCTTTCAGAAAACTTTCCTGCCCATTCCACGTGTGCCAAGTGGCATTTTCCATAACTTTCAAATTAATGACAGATTAAAAGAGTCAATTTGCCTTCTGATTAAAAATTGATGCAATGTGTAGTTAAAATGTGAGGAAAATCTCCAGCCTCAGAAACAAGGCATTCTCAGTTAAAAGGATTGATGCTGACTTCTCACCTAAGGTGCATAATAAAAAGTTATGAAAATAAGTTCCAGATGCAATGGAATTTGCAACTAAGAAATGTAAACAATAAAACCCTTTGAATTATGCTAAACTAACACTAGGGAAATCTAGAAGATATCACATCTCATACACTCATCAAAAATTCTTGCAAGACTCCCACCCTCTGTGGCTCAGACATGTATTGTACCAAAAGGGGTGTAATATTTAATGGCTCTCAATTGACTTGTCCTGTCTCCTTTTGAGTCTTAAGCTTTTAACGTCCATAACACCCCCAAGTACCATCCTCCTTGCCCTTCTATACCTTCTTCCAGATCTAGTCTTACCATTTGGATTTAAATTCTAATTAGCTTTCCCATCATGCCAGCCAGAGGACAGATGAGATGCTGGATGGCATGAAGGACACGTTCATTTTCATATCACTCAATTCTGTTTCACCATAACAGTAGATGTCTTGTACTCAGATAAGTGTTTCAAAATGCTTATTTTCCACAGATGCCACTTTTAGTTACACTCTGGCATTTTCACTCCTTTCAAACAGATGTTAAATTAGATTTGTATATATAAACAGCTTTGAAAAGAATTTTGAACTGAGCTCTAAAATTCTGCCTATCCCTTTCATGAGTGATGCAGTAACCAACAGTCCAAAAGTCCTTGTAAAAGAGCTCATTCTTTGATGCTACCAGATCTGGAGACAGGTTACTCTATGCAAGTTAAATTGGCGGAGAATAATTGATTTTTCACTGTATATTTGGCTCTTTATATTTAAATGTATATGTTTGCAAGTATATGTCTGCAAAGCCTTGAAGAATTATCCTAAGCTGATAAGACAAACTTGGTACAGTCTGAATCAGCCTCATCTGGCATTTGGAGTGAAATATCTTGTTAGCTCTGCTGTAGTTGGAGTCAACTGTCACTACAATGCAGAGCAGATGATTAGAGACCAAGACTCTGAAGTGAAAAAGGGAGAAAGCCAAATTTACAGCAGACATAGCCATATAAAACAGCAGATAAATCATTAAAATATTATTTACCTCTATCTGTGGTAGTCGTAAGCAAAAACCTCATATGCAATTGCATGCAAATCAGTGTCTTATTTTCTGTAGATCTCATCATATTTTACTGAAAATTGTTGCAAGCTCTTGGTATGTATCAACTAATCTAGGCCCTAACTGGGGATAATGATAAAGCAATGCAGTAATGCCTCTAATTCTGCATTTGTACTATTACAGATCTCATATGCTGATGCATGAACCGATTTTGAACTATTTTCCATGATGTTTCAAGCTTGCTTAATTTAAGTTTTAGTTTCCTTAGCTTTCAATTTTACCTTCCACTTCTTATAACATTCCAATAGACACACAATTGGTGTGTTTATAGTAAACTATAATCAACCTAATCATCTTAAGAATTACTAAGATTGACAAACTCAGTCTCTCAAGAGGTGTAAAAATCCTTCAGAAATGAATAGTTGGTTTTTTTAATGGGAATAATCCTGTATTCTTCAAAGCACACAATGTGGGTTCACAAAAGCTCAGATCACAGGCAATTTATTCTACTCATTTCAGAGTGTAACAGACAGCTTTTCAAAGCCTTCTAGCTTCAAAGGTTGTATTCCGGGATATTCCCGGCTGAAGTGGAGTTAACTTAAAGCTGACTTAAAACAGGCTGTGCTTGAAGCAGAGCAGCCTCCAGGCTGGTTTGTAAAAGCATGTAATTTTACTTTCAATCTTATCTGGGTTCTGGGGTTGAAGCACAGATTTCTCTGACATTCTCCTGGTTGGCCAGACTCAGCTTTGTTGTGCTGCCAACACAGACACAGCCAAGAGACCCACTGGTGGGATGGGAACTCAGAGACCACTGCTTTGTTTCAGCTCAGCAACAAATGGAAAATCAGAGCTCAGGCAGTAAGGGCTAAAGAGAAATATACCCTTTGGAGAAGTAAAAAATTGGAACAGTACCTAGAGAACCTTGTAATTACTTGATAACCTCCAAATTTGGCCCACCTTCTGTATGTGAACCATGCTATAAAGTTGCATGTAAGACATGTAAGTGACCTCTCAAGTTACACCTCGACTTGTAAGACACTGCTTCAGTTTTATTAATTTGCTTTGGTGTATCTAAACAGACCTCAATTTCTACCTTGTTATCTTTATCCATTGTTAGCTAATAAAGTATTTAATTTAGGTAGTCACATAAATATGTATTGTTGAAAAGCTGATTGTTTAATTTTTTTCCTAATATTAATTAGAAATAAGTATAGATGCAGGTCTTTTTTATTCCCGCTTAGGTGGAAAATAAAGCATCTGATGCTATTTTAGCCAATTACTGTGGGTGGCATTTCGTTAATCAACTTCCTAACTGGAGTGGGCAATCAAAGAACTGTTCCAAGAAATGGCTACATGTCAAATGTGACTACTAAGAAATTATTCTCTCTTTTTCAGGTAGCCATCCTAGGCTGAATCTGCAGAGCAGATGGATGCTACCAGAACAAAATGCAGAGCTCTGTCCTCTACAAAAAAGTAACTCAGAGAAGGTTTTCTATTGGATTGTGGGAGGACTCCACCAGGTGTAACAAAATCCATATTCCAGGTATAAGGAAATGGAAGCATTTGATCCCTTCATGAACTGCAGTATATCGATTTAGAATTAACAGTTTGTTAGTGCTTCTACCTATTTATCTATATTGCCCAAACTAATTACATGTAAGAAATTTATAAAACCTATGTACTGATTTGCTTTGTTAAAGCTAAGAGCTCAAGAAACTGTTGAAATTAATTAACTAATGTGATGAATAGCGTGCTTATTTTTAAATATTTAGCTACAATGTATTAAAATTAACATAGTATCCACTTTGGTAACATGTACTAAATACTTTTCATATCTCCTATGCCACCTATACACATACCTTACAAAATTATATCATAATTGCATTTATTTAGTATTTCTTAAAGGCTGGATACAAAAAAAAAATGCAAGCAAAATAGCACATACGATTTGGATTGATGATGTACAGTTGTTACCTTAGTTTAGGTAGAAACAATGAAAAAAACCCCAAATATTATGTGAATTTATCTACTAAACTGTTATCCTGTAACCATCTGGGAACTAGAATATTTTGAAAAGGTTTGTTTGCTTCTTGTGGCAAAGTTCTTGGAAGAAACTAGCTATTCAACTTCTGGAGTTCTTAGCACTACCTAAAGTCTAGCCTACTTCTAATCCAAATTCTATCCCTTTTGTTTAAGTTTTCTGGGGAGAAACAGTAGGCTCTTTTGGGTATTTGCAATGATCTATGACAAGAAATGAGTTTCATGTTTTGACTGTAGCACAGGCCAGCAGTCAGCTAAGACTGAGATACTAGACATCCTGTCAAAGTAAATCAAGTTCACTTCATGGGAAAGATGATTCCCTGTGAGGTGGTGTAAAATCCTCCTCAGGTTGGGTCTTTGTATTAAGATGCTCATTTGAAAAAATTACATTGTATGACCATCCCTTTTGATGCTAATTCAAACTTTTAATATGTATCTTCCTTAGCTTGGTACCTCTGCATTTGATCATGCCCTCTTTTGAGGTTTGTAATTTATTGGTAATTTAAGTCTTGTCTCTTTGCAATCTAAAATTGGTTGATTTGGAGCTTTTTCTATCTGGAGAAGAAAGTAATTAGTCCAAATCATTACCTTAAAGGCAGGGAGGTTAAGCTAGATTTTAACATAAAATGGAATTCAATAATTAACGTGCAAATTCAAAAAAAAGCCTGCCTGCAATCCCTGGCTTGTAAGTGGGATTTATGCAGTATATTAATACTGTCATCCAAAACATCTAACACTCTTTCTCCAGCTGGATATCATGTGTCAAATTTCTGGCTATGTAGTCATCCGGGGCTGGGAGCACTGTGCATCCAGCACATCAATGCCTTTGGGGATGAGCTGCCTTGTTTCACTGAAGAGTCTCCCTTAGATGACCCGTGAGTGGTGCTGAGTGATGCTAAGAGCACAGCATTAAGCTATCCTTAGTACAAAACAGACAAAGGCATAATCAAATATTTTCTGGTATTTTTCTAGCATATTTTCTCATTATTTTAAAATAATTGTTTGCTGAATATTTGCCACTGTTTTACACAGGGGGGAAAAGCTGGCGAGCATTCCTTGACTTCTGTGTAAGCTGAAATCAATTGCTGACAAGTACTGTTTGGATGCAATAATATGACTTCCATTTTTGCTGTTGTAATGGGACTAATAAGACTTAAATCACTCAAAGTAGTTGTATCCTATCAGATTGAATTATTCAATTCAAAGTTCTAGATTATTATTGCCTGTTCGACTATTGATCAAGATTTTTTAGAGATTCTTGCTCAGCACTCTGATCACATTTCTGATAATATTTCAGATATATTCTGCAACTTCTTGTTTATGGACTAATACGTTTTGTGCCCGAGTCCAGGGGTTCTCTCATTAAATACATTTGCAAAAAACGTTCTTTTGTTTAGGAAAAATCTTTGGCTGCACATCAGCTGGTTTCATTATATCCCCTTATAATACTCCTGAGCAGGTTCTCCTTTAACGTTCTTGAACTAGGAGCATTCTAAAATGTGACATGATTAGAAGATTGAATTTCTGATCATCTGATTGACATTCTGAGAAATAACAGACTACCTTGATTTATTATTCTAATTATTTTCTTTGCTATGCATAGGTTTATGTGGGAGTTAGTAGTTTTTTACAAATCCTCACCAAGCTAGAAAAGAGTGATTTTCTACCTTTTGTTTACGTTCAATAAAAAAATAAGATCAACTTACACTATTGAGAAGCTAGTAAGGAAGCCACAACTCTTATATTTGGTTATGGAAAGACAGTTAAAGAAATACTGATACAGTCTCTTCTTTCTTGATGTTACTTCCAGTAACATTAATGCCATGGCTGTGTAGACACCTGCATACTACACATACACAAAACTGCACTGCAGCCTGAACAGGCTGTTTACAGAAAGGATTGATTTTCTTCAAATCTTCTAAGATGCTACAAGGAGTATATTGGCATATATAAATTTTAATTTCTGAAGGAAGAAACAGATTTCTAAGTGCACACCTTTTGTTAGAAAAACAGAGGAATTATAAATAGAGGACATATTTGATGACAAGGTGTTACTATCAAACAGCAGGAAAGGACAGTTCTGTGACGTTGACATAACAGTAAAGAATATATTATAAAAAGTAGCAGCCCTTTCCTTAAACCTTATACAAGTTATTTATTTTAGATTGTCTAGGTATTTTAAGTAATGAATTGTGTATTTTAAACATGAATCCCTGTGAAAATATTCTGTTAACATATCAGTCGGTGTATTAATAGACAAAACCACGCAGGACATCACTGCCAATATTCAGCAATTTCAGCTCCAGTGCTTCAACCTCAAAAATCTCCAGATCAATCTGAACAGTGCTAGTCAGGTGTCAGAACTGAAGAGCCATTGAGATTTCAGCTAGTAATGCAATGCCTGTCCATAAAATTGACTTAGTAAAATTCAGTAGCCACTATTACAGTTGCTTCATCATTGAATCACCTGTGCTGGCAACCTAGTTGGAGCTTGTTTCACAGAGGCCCTGCCCAACTCTCCCTCAAGTTACAGTAGTGTCAGGGTAGATTATTCAAGTGTAGTAACTCAAGATAACTTCACTATGGCAAAAACGAGTAGAATTAAATGGGATAATTTTGGTACTCATAAGAAAATTGAGGGGTTTACTGGCAAGTACCACTGCTCATTATGTGTGTTCCTACATATCAAGTGAAATAGCTAAAAATAAAAAGCAATTTACAAAATATGTGTGCCATTAATAGACTATATTTCTAGATGTTTGAAAGACATGGAAAAAATCTAGAGGCAGATATGCAAATGCAGACTCAGATTTTGTAATTGAGTGTTTTCTAGCACAAATTGAGAATGAGGCAAAGAATATTATGGTCTCAGCTTCAGAATGTGAGCCAGAGCATTAAAAACCAGGCACACAGAAGCTGCCTCTTTGCCAATAACAAGGACTGCATTGGGGTCCAAAACTAATAGTGTAAGCCTTCAGTTAGGGCTAGAGAGCAAAGAGAGAACTTTGACTAAAAACGTTCTGGCAAAAACAAGGATGCTACCTATAAAGTCTAACTTTTGGCAATGAGTCACACTTTTTGTGGATGAAACATGTAACACATGCTATCCAATGAGTTACATATGGGATTCAGACGCAAACTGGTGAGCAGCAGGATGTCCATGTGAGTCACCAGGATCCTAGCAGTAGCAGGATCAAGCCCTTAATCTATAATAGATGTGCATAAGAGAAAAATCATTATTGATGCTTGGAGAATTTTTGAGCCAAGTTTACTGCTGTTAACAAGGTGATAAAGAGCTGTGCTAATGACTGTTATCGGAAGCTGTCGTTTTCAGCTGTCATTCTTGCTAACAGAATGCCACAAATCATGATGCAAAACATTGTACGTGTTTCACCCACTCAGATTACACCTGCTAGCAAGATATGCCCACATAGTTAATTTTACTCTTCACACAGTGACCAAATGAAAATCAGAATTTTGTGCAGTTTATAATACTTTTGTGTTTGATTTTGTTTGTTTTGTATAAAACTCAGTCTGTGTGTATCATCATATTTCTAGGTTAAAAGCAACCCACAAAACCCATTCACTTCTGGCTAAAACGGTATTCTTAGATTCTTTAGACATTTTTTTACTACAATCTAGTATTCCTGTAATATTTTCACAATTTGCAATTAAAACAAAATCTTTTCCAATTTTTAACTAGCAATAGCTAAATCTATGTCAGCTTAATCCAGGGGTAAAATTAAAACTAACAAATTGTCATTTCTCTTGTTCTCAGCAAGTAATTTCAGCTGACAATGGGTAATTTGTTGGTCTACAGATAGAAAGAAACCAGATCTATAATTTCATTATATAAATATTGGTTAAGACAGATACCAAAGCCACTTGAATATGTGACTTTGATTATATTTCTCTAGGTCAATAAATATTTGCTTCTGTAATACAGAACATTCCCAGTGATTTTCAGCACCTATGGCAGGTAGGTTGTGTCACAGACTTGAAAAACCTGGGACAAATCACTCATGTCAAATATTTAGGTGCTTAAAGATTCACAAAAGAATGTAATGTCCTAAGACTAGAATGGGGTTAATCAGAGAAATACCTACCTGTATATTTACATGACCCTGTTTCTTTAAAAATCTCCGTGTTCTTTGTCCTCCATTCTCATTTGTAAAATCAGAACTAAAAATAACTTCAGTTTCTCAGTCTATGTCCAGCTGTTTATGATTAAAGATTGTGGAGTCTCCATAACTGATGATAGAGCATTTAAAGTTTGGGACTTAAACACTTACATTTTGGAAATATCTTTTACTGCTTCTACAGAGACAATGTCAGGCTCACAGCTCTTGCAATTTGTTCTTTGTGAGTTGTTTAGCAAATGGTTTGCAGTCCCCAAGCAATGACAGTTGGGAGCTTGCTTTGTTCTAATTTATGTTAATGTTGTGAAATATTTTGCAGAAGTACTGCAAAAAGAGACCTCTTAAGCTTAATCAGAAAAGACATACTTAAAACTGTAGGCTTGTATGGAAAAAAATGCTGGTCCAAAGGACATAAACATAATATTACACTTATCCAAATGGAATAGGCAAAAAACCCTCAAATAAGCAATGAATAAATTTGTTTCTGAATGTCTTTTTAGCCTGGAGACCAGTCAAATGCTGTGACTGGAAAAAGTATGCAGCTGAGCTTGTCTCCTGCAAAACTCCCCAAGATTTCCTGATGAAAGGATTGTAAAACAGCTCATTTCTCACTTGAACACAGAGGCTTGTTTGAAAGTGAACAAAACTTGGTGGTTGATGAACTTACCCAGTATAACACATCAGTCCATCCTTCCATGGTTATACACTGGAACACAGTCAACATTGCAAATGCAAAATTGTCAAAGTTGGTTATGCCTCCGTTTGGTCCAACCCATCCACCCTTACATTCAGTGCCATTCATGACACACTGACGTCCATTCCCTGAGAATGCACAAGGTGCTGGATCTTCTTCAACTAGTATATCTGAAAATTGACCAAAAAATCAGAACTTTCAGTTCTCAAAATCTGAGTTAACTTTGCATAAAGAAATATCAACCCTTTGGGGAAGAAAAAAAAACTACTGAGTTGTCCCTTGTGGATAATGACCCTTATTATCTTGACTAATGACATTTCAGTAACACATTTCAGAAATGAAAACCTATTCAGAACGTTTTAGTCTCTGATATGCATTTTTGTTGTTGTTGCTTTTAAAAATATAATGCACTCTCCCTAAAATTATGATCCACAATGAAAACTGGTTACAGCAGTTTTAGTGCTTTGGTCCGTGTTCTATTTCAAATGGAAATCCCAGTCTTGAAAGAAAATTAACTCCTTACTTTAGTAAAAAGTTTAATGACTTACCTGAATCAATAAGAAAACAAGATTTGTGCATTTTTCCAATAAAAAGTTCCAATCCTATAATAGCATAGATTATGATTACAAACAATACCAAAAGGGCAATATGGAGGAGGGGGACCATGGCTTTTATAATGGAGTTCAGGACAACTTGTAAACCTAAAAGAAAAAAGAAGATATAAGATACGAACCAGACTTCTGTGTCTTGCCTTATCAAATTTTCTATACTTACACATTGTTAGAAATTAATGATGCAGGCATGCAGAGTGAGTCAGTTCTAAAACAAAAAAATTCTACTGCCCAGAACCGCAAAATGTTCCTATGACATAAAATACTTCATAATAATCTAAAACTTTGTGTCAAATTCTAATTATTTCCTGCATTAATAGTGGTTATGTCATAAAAGTCAACACTTGAAAAGTGTCACCAGATTTTCTGGGTTCCTAGAAAGAAAGGGCATGTAGTCAGTGTGTGGCTACAGCCAGAACTTTGGGGAAGTCCTCAGAAAACACATGCTCAGCCAAAAGCAGAACAGCATTTTTGGTTTGGAGAGATAAATAGATTATAGTTACCTGGGAAAATACATTTTCCCTCTGAATAAAATTACTTTATCAATTATCCCTCACATCACTTTCAATCCTCCATTTTTCTTTCCTTAAATATTTAGTCAAATTTTCATTTTACCAAAGATGTACATCCCAGTCTAATTGAGCTGCCCCAGCACTAATGAAAACAAAATGTGTCTCACTTTTAACAGACTTCCCTTCTAACGTTTCTCAAGACTGCCTATTTCTTCACTGAAGTTCTTTTGCTAAATATCTACCATCACCATAATTTCCATGTATCTAGACTATGATATAGCAAACACAGCACAAGGATTCTTCTTTTGAATATCTTGGAAAGAGATGAACTGTACACTGTGAACCTCTTATTTCAGCAATTAATAATGTATTAAAAGACAACAGGATAAATTATCAGAAAATTCAGTTGCTTTCCTTTGATTATGTTCTGCTTTTTAATTTTCCTAATTTGTCTGTTAGATCTACTGAGATAAACAGAAGGCATTCATGTGCATTGGAGGGGGCAGGAAATAAGAAATGTGTAATGTGATTTGGCATACACTTACCAACATACAAACTATTTTAGGATCACCTACACTTTCTGATCTGCAAGGTTTTGGAATTAAAAAAAAATCTGAATTTTATTTTCTGGTATATTTGCATCTTACCATGTAATTTACCTTTATACAAAGCTTCTAAAAAGGTGTATTCCCCTGTCTGCTTATTGAACTGTGTAAGACGATCATACACTGACTGAATTCACAGTCCTTTGTTCAACCTGAAATATGGTATCATTCATCTTGAACTCACTTTATATACATAACCAGATAACCAAAAAAATCAACTTAAAATTATCTCATTTCTGTTAGTGTCTGGAACAAGAAAGTTAAATAATCAGACCAGTTACAGTATTCATTCCAATGGAATTAAACAGAAAAAAGCTTACTGGGCACTCCTGATACAAGCCGGAGAGGTCGCAATACACGAAAGGCTCTTAGGGCTTTGACATCAAAGCCACCAGGTTTGCCACCTGAGTGGCTGCCACCTTCTGTTTCTTTGGTTAATTGTTCCAATATTACACTAAATAATCTAGAAAATGACACAAAAGGTAAGGTAATCACCATCCATTTACCATGCAATTAAAGGTATTAGGAAATTACTTGAACTGCAGATAATTCTGAAAATCTGTTCAGCTGTCAAAATGAGAGGAGTATTTATATATTAAACCATGACATGAAGAGTTATGAAGTGCAAGAGTTTCTAATCATTCCAGAATGTGATGATCACACAGTATCAAATAAACTAGCATTCTACTTGTACACAGAGTCTTATTTTTAAATAAATGAGGCTACTTTGGCACTTTGTTCAAAAGTTTCAGCTGTAAGGTTTGGAGAATTAGTCTTTTCTTTAGAACATGAAATAGATAATAACTAGAAACCATCCGGTTTAATTTTGGAGGAATATATTAATAAATGTCACTGCAGTTCAATATTCTAAATACAGGCAGCAAAAAAAAATATATTAAAAATCATTAGAGACCATCATTTAATAACAGCAAAAAGGTGTGTTTCTAACACGATAACTTTGAGGATAAAAATATTCCCAAATGACCTATTTATTGTATTTCTTCACAGCAGAAATGAGCTAGTCATTCATCAGAACAGTCTGGAAGCAATTCAAAGGGATGCAAGTGGATGAAGTGCAACATAATCTCTATTTTAGTTTGGACCTGCATTTCAGATGTATGGTTTTCTAGACTATGGCTACACCATGCAAACCATGTTATTTCTTGCACAGTCTGTAGTTCCACAGTTGTAGAACTGAACTTCCCTGATAGGACTATCAAGCCAATCGAGTTTTGTAATCCTGCAAAAATGTTTCACACTTGTAAAGTGTGAAACAAAGGACTCCTGAAATGTGCAGGGTTTTGTTTCAGCAAGAAAAGTTTTCACAACTCTGTCATGCTGGATAGTTGCTAGAAAACATGTAATATTTAATAGGTGGCCCAAAGTAGAATATTGCAGGCTTTCTCTTCCCTAAGCAAGTTGTTGACCTGGATCAGTCAATACCCTTCCCTATTCTGCTTCATTCTCCTCTCAAGTGAAACCCAGCCACCACAACTACCAGGAGCCTACATACTGCTACAACCATAGAAATTCAGACATTTAATATTTTAAGCTCTGATTCAGCCCTATAATTTAACAGGAGCATTATTCTAAGAAAATGAGCCACCTCGATGATTTCAGAGTGACTATCCATGCTTTACAGGCAGACATCACTAAATATACTTCTGAAACAAGTCCTGAATTAAGAGAAGCTGCTTTCAGCCTGTCAGTTCACACATCATTAAAAGAATTAAAGGGCCACAGCCACAGGAAGGTGCTATGAAAGCTTTCTTTACCAGTACCTTGTTCTTTCACAGAATTCAATGGAAATTACGTGGCATACCATGAAGGCAAGGAGTAGATACCTCTGAAAGTAATTCATACTCTGACTGGTTTCAAAAGTGACAAAGTCAGGAGAAAACATAACATTCGCATTTATATCTACAGCTCTGTTATTTTATGTTCAGACCGTAAAGCCACTACAGTATAAAACCTCTAATGTCCTTTATTAAAATTTACATTTACTTTCCTGTACAGTTTACCGAGGTTTAAATGCCAAATCTGATGTTGCGAGTAAAAGTCTCTATACATACTTTTATTTTGTTAATAAAGATTTCTTTGGTATAATTAAGATTTATGCATTTTGACTGCTACAGTTTCTGCTGAGAAAGCACACAAAGCAAATTTCTATATAGGACATCATGGCAGCTCTTTCAAAGCTATTAAAACACCTAATGAAATTTAGCAACAAAACTAGGGAAACAGAATCAGATCCAGAAGTGATTCTATATCCACCTTGGGTCACATATGAAAATCAATTTTTCACTGGGCTTTTAAGCATTAATTAAATAAATGGACTCGTGCTTGCTAATGTGGGCTGTGTTCTTCTTAAATGAATAAAAATATTGCTGACAGCTTTGTCAGTGCCTGATATGTAATGAAAGGTTCACCTCGTCTTCTGGGTGGGCTGATAACAATCAACACAACAGTTTATATTACACATTTCCTGGGTTTGAGCTAGGATTTAAATCTTAATGCGATATTTTAGGTATTTGATAAGATGTAGTCCTTTTTTCTTCATATTTTCCACAGATTCAGTGTGAGCATTTGACCTAACAATTTAGCTTCCAATGATGAGTGTTTTGTGAGTTAATGGAAATTTTTTTTGTTATCATGTATTCAGGACACAGCAAAAGATAGAGGTCATGTTAATTAGACTGCTCCAGGGTTACTGTAACTCTGTGGTCACTTGACAAAAGGGAAGAGGTCTATCCAAGTGACTGCCTAGCAAGAGAATAGAGATTTTATGTATGATAGTCTCCACACCTGCCCACCAAGCTTCCCCTTGAGGCACAGAGGCCAATCTGTTGAGAATGACCTGACCTGATGAGAGATCTATTTATATACAAATTTTAGTTCTGGACCAAAACTGCCTGAACATCAAGCAACTGGCGCAAATACAATCTTCTCAGTAACATTTACTATCTCAGAATCCAGCAGTTACAAATTGGGCTTTCATAATAGTTGATCAAATTTAATAATACTTTACCGCAAATTCCTTTACTTTGCGTCTTTTGTTTTCCCCTTATTATAATGAAGGGACTTAAGAGCTGCACACACTCTAATTTCTGTGACTTGTCAGTTATAAACAACCCCTGATATAGTTTGAACTAAAAAATGAAATTGGAATTGCACACTGCATGCCAAGGTCTTCTTTTCAAGCAAGCTGCAACATACTAAGTTCTATGTGGGTAATATTCTCCAAGTTCTATATATGGATAATGTTCTCTATGTTCCATATAATAAATATTTTGAGTAAGTAAAATATACAGTACTGGAAATTCCCTTTTTTCAATAAAATCTCCACAATATTTAGGGAATTGGGGAATATATGGCTTAATTTTTATACCCTAGAGAGCTGAAAGTAGGATTTTCTAATGAACTAGCACAAATATTGACACAAAACTTCTGACAAAATCTTATTTATCATAAGCAGGTGTATAACGTAAATGTGGGATGTTCCACTCTTCTGTAATTTGCATAAGGCTCAGGAAGTCCTTCCTCTGAGGAACAGAACAAGTTCTCCAAGGCTTCCTGGCACAGCAAGACACAGGGTGAAAAAAGGCATTTTTAGACAAGCCAAAATCATATATATATGGCGCCTTATGTGCAGCACCCCAGTGGGGAATCAGGTTCCAGGAAGATCAAGGAATCACTCAGTTAACTCTGTCTCCCCTGACCTCTCCCTCTCCACTTTGGGTTCTCTCAGAGGTCTTTGTAGAACAGATGAACATCACATAACCACAGTACAGGGATAAATGAAAAAATGAAGTAAGTGTATGGACCTGAACAGACCAAATTTTATAATATGGAAAGACATCAGGAGTTAAACTTGGAAAACCTAATGGAAAAGATTCTGCAAGACAACAAGCAAAGAAAATACATGTCAGAACTCAGAATTCCCTGGGAACTTATACTATAAAACTAATTGTGCAACACAGCCTGCAGCACAGAGAGTGTTGAAAACTTCTGGAACTTTTTATTGAATATTTTCTTCATAACAGTTCATTCTTTTACTCCAAAGTAATAGAAATCAAGAGTAGGCTGTTACTCACAGCCAAACAGACCTATATCTGCCTCACTGCAAAGATTTAAAATTTTTGTATGATGAAAGGTAAGTTACTTACCCTACTACTACTATTACAAAATCCAATAAATTCCATCCATTTCTAACATATGCATTGGGGTGTAATAATAATCCATATGCTATAATCTTCAAAAATGTTTCAACTGTAAAAATTATCAGGAAGGCATATTCTACTTTTTCCTGTAAAAGACAAAAAAGTACAGTGAAAGACAACACAATTTAACAGTTCTTCTACTAGTTATAATTTGCAGCAAGTGGATAAATTGTATTGATCACAACTAAGGAGATATAATACTTGATGGCAGTTTATTTTACAGGTTTTAATTTCATAGCATTTAATGATAGCTGACAAGGTTATATTTACATAATTGCATGATATTTTCCTCTTTTCACATTCTCTGAGGAAAAGGCTCTGTATCTACTAACATGGAAGCATACTGTACCCTTGCTTAAGCAAATACTCCCATCCAAGTCAGCAGGATTCTTTGCATTCATTAAAACTAGAAAATGCTGTAGAACAGGACCCTGGAAATATCCCTAAAAGGCGTGCAATGGAATACTTACTTTCACTATTATATCAGCCTTCATTTAATTAGGATCCACAGAGTTCTACCTAATAAGGGAGTCTGAGACAGTGTTATGCCATACTAAGGAGATTCAAAAAGTTATAAGCTATTTAACAGGGTCTTAATTTAATTACACTCTGTCTTGCAAATGTTTCATCTTGACTTGGAAGTTTACATTGATTTGTTCTTCCTTCCAAATCACCAGAATGTCTCTAAATCATCCTAACATGCTCAACTGAAGCTCAAACTTCAGATTTGTTTCAATTTTTTTAAAACATTATTATTGCCTTCCTTGTAGCAGAATTCTTCTTTTGCACAGAGCTACACACAGAATCTCTTTTCCTAGCTTATCAGGTAATTTTTGTGGCTTTTTCCTTCTATAGTAATAGCATATTTGATTTTGATACATTAGAGAAATCACTGCTATCAAAACAAATCAGTTAGCACCTTTGTTCTTTTTACCTCCAGAAACCATAATTTCATCAATTTTTATAATACTTTGTTTAGTTACCTGTTGCCATGCAAATACTACAGCCAAGAATAAGAGACACAGAGAATGATTCATTTTTTAAAAAATTGTTCAGGAACACATTATATTGCTCACTTACTATACACAGCATTAAATACATGGACCATAACTGCTCAGTAAGGATTACAATCATCTGCTCTCATGTACTGAAATATAGCATGGAGATTAAATACTTTTTTTCCTCTGCTTTGATTACACTTCATAAACACTGTAGAGCTTCACCCAAGGCAGCTTCTACTCCACTCATATTTTGCATGAGATCTTCCAGCCCAGAGAAACTGATGAACATCCTCTTTCTTCTCATACTTCCTAATACTTTATCACCAATAAAGTGGAACAATTATTGGAAAAAAAATTGCTAGACAGCACCAGAGACTATAACAAATCATCAGCAAACCTGAGAAACATACTGCAAAAATGTTGAAATACAACCAAATCCTACCATGTCCACATTTTACAACAACAGCTATTTCTGTCTCCCTGCACATAACTAAGTCTGTAGCTCCCTACATATAAGTCTGCAGCTTGGATACAGAAAAATAATGTAAGACAACAGAAGGAAGACAAAAATATTATGGTTGGTGTTTACTAGGAGTAAAAATTTATCAAAAACAAAGCAGTAAAAGAAAAGTTGAGACAAAAGAACTAGGAAGTTTCATATATGCAAAATTTTAACTACTTCTTTGCATAAAGGAACATAGGACACTGAAATGGATGAGATCTCCTGGGCCAATATGACCTCAAGGGCAACCATGTCCAGTGTCACATTAGCAGAGGCAAATCAACTCAGAGCTCTGAGGCTGCCACACTACTACAGCTTCATGTCTTAGCTCAAAAAGGGTTTTGAGAAAGTGCAGAACCCAGTGGAGGAAAAATCTCCTCTCCAGCAAGGACAAACTCCTCTCAGTCTAAGCAAAGGCTAAGTGAAGGTCTAACAGTAGACTACAACTAGTTGAACAGGGGTTAAAAAGGTCATGAATCCACATGCTAAGCAGCAGCACACAGTAAAGGAAGGGGAAGAGCCACAAGCTGCATGTTCAGAGGTTCACAAGATGTTAAGAAAAACTTTCAGAAGGGTACTGCAGAAAGGGAACATGCAGCTTCAAAGCAGGAAGGTATGGAGAGGCAGCTGGGCAAAGGTACACTGCTAACTCAATCCAGTGCTGGTGACAGTCCTGCTAGGAGCTGAAGGACTGGGTAGCCTCCAGAAGTCTCTCCTGGTTAGCAATTCTGTAATTTCTATTATTTCTGATAGCTCCTACATGATCACAGGGAAAAGTGCACATCAAATCAGGACATGTACAACTACCTACACCCACTACACACAAGATGTAAAAGCCCCTGAATTTCACCTAGCAATGAAAACTGGGAAAGTTTTCCTTTCTTTCTGTGGAAGAATGGAAAATTTTCTTTCCATCCTGATTCCCTGTTGTAAAGCCTATATATGCCTGGTTCCAGTTTGCCCCTAGAAATGTATATTCATAATGGATACAAGATGGAATAAGACATGTTATTAATGGAGTCAATGACACAAGGGAAAGATGCATTGTAGCAACAGTCACTGGGCAATTCAAGAGCCACAATTTTCTGAAAACCTTGAAAAAATTAACAGATTTTTCTCTACAACTACAGCCAAAGAGGCCTATTGTTTTCCAGTGTTTCCTTTTTCCTCTCTTTTCCTTTTTTCTTTCACACTCTCACACTGTCTTTAAAGAAACAAATCACAAATTGTGTCTTCCACAGAGGCCAGATGAATTATTTGGCCCAGTAGTTAATAACAATAGTCCAAAGTACAGGCTGTGCTTTCTTTACAGACTGTTGGGGTTTTTTTAATAAGTCGGCAGCCAACAGATGTTCTAATACAAACTGCAAACTTGACAACCTGCTCACCCTCAGGAAGGTACTGGCAGTTCCTTCTCACACTCCGGTAACTTCTTGCCAGTCACTATGGACATCAATTTTCGCCTCTGCAACCACAATACAACTCTAGGCAATATGTTGCCTAGCATGTTCAGAGCTTAAGCAACCATTACTCAAGAGTCAACAAAGTTTCATGTATTGTACCATTTTCAGTATTATTGAATGATCTGCAAAGGTAGAGTTACCATGTAGAAACAAATCTAAAGCAGTAAGAGAATTTTAAAATACACACTGAAGACTGCAGTTCTAATAGTTTATGATGCACACATTTATTTGCTTTCTTTTCACTGCAATAGAGAGAACTATCCCTGAACATCCTGTTTTTTTCAAATCACTGGAGAGCTTCTAAGTGAATATTCCATTAAAAACAGAAATAAGAAGATTAAGACATAAGACAACCAAACAAAAAATAAGGAAACACGTAAGACTGCCTGAAAAACAAAAACTGTACTAAAAGAAACTGATAAGACAACCTGAGTTCTAAGAAATTGTCCAGATTAAATGAGAAATTGTCCATAATTCTTACCTTCTATTATTGCATTTAGTTCTATATTGCATCACAGAAGTATCAGAGAAAAAACTAACAGCTCTCAATCCAAAGGAGATGCAGAGCCCAAAAATGTGTCTGTGTTACTAAGGATCTAACCCTATTGCTGTAGATTAATAGCAGTTTGTTCATTGATTTGATTCCATGCAGAGCTAGGTCATCTCTCTCTATGAAAGGCTGATTCCTGCAAGGCTAGCACTTCTGTTAATGTTGCTCAAAACCTTTACATCTTAGCAATCTTCTTCCTGAATATATGAAGCAACAACAAGACAGAGGATAAGGTGCCTTTCTGATAGAGACCAATGAGCTCCACTTTGATACTGATTATGTAGTACAAAATAAAGGCTACCCTTATCCACAGAGTTCCAGTGACATCATTTGAGCTTCCTTTTCTCAGGGAAGAAATGCATTTGCTTATTTTAAGTAAATCAGCTTAGCAAAAACCCTTTTGCTCAGTAAGAAATTTTTTTCCCCCACTCTAGCCAGATGGTGTACATTAGTCATAATTTATTATCTTCATCTTTTCAAAATCTCTGAAAGAAATAGGGAAAGCTACTGTTACATGTTGTAATGTGATGCACCAGAACTCCATGTTTAACTTAAGATGTCTCACAAGATTGTTTCAAAATAAAAAGTCATTAATTTGCAAAATGTTAATTTATTATGCTATGTAATTAAGTCTTCTCACATTAATTTCTAGTCCCTGAGCATCAGAGCTCCAATTATTTCTTAACTTGGGTAATAAATTTTTGCATCCAGAGTGACATGTATCAGAGTAAAAGCTGCTTGGCAGATAAAGTGACTCAGTTAAAGAGAGGTAAACAAACTGATCAACTTCCTACAGTTTAGACATACAGAAAATCAGAATCTTTGACATTCCGGATTTGGGGACTAGTAATCACTCATGTTCTGTTAAATAAGGTGTGAGACTGATGCCTTGACAAAATACAAAGCCATTTATCTTTTTGGCAAACAGCCATTCTTTCCAATTCTGCCACTGGGAAAACGCATTTATAAAACAGGAAAGTGACTGAGTTTGGCATTTCAAAATATAATCCTTTATTTTTCACTTCATGTACCCTGAAAATCATTTGTGAGCTGCACTACGGTAATACAAAAAGAAAAGAAAACCTGTTTTTCCATATGTGGAAAATGTTACAGCAGTTTCCAAGTATAGAAAGCTAAATAAACATGAAATCCATATACCTACCAAAAAGAAAACACCCCTGAAGCTTTACTTTGTGCTTTTATAGATGATTAAATAACTTACTTAATAAATTAGACATGGAAATTACTTTCCCTTTATCAGAAGAACTAACATTATTTATCACTCAAGAATTTGGTAATAAATAGTGGGTTCACCATGTTTTTAGATACGTGATACCAAACAAGGAAAGGAAAGTTCAGTAAACAGTGTTTCAAGGATTTCTATTTGAATAAATGCATTTAAATTATGTTGCATTTTCCTGATCAGTCCTAATCCACCTGATGGAATACAGCTACTGCTCTCATCTGTGTCAGATGTCTGCACTGGTGTTCTTAAAAGTGCAGCTTTCTCTTTTGATAGAGAAGCTCTGAAGCAACTTCAAAAAAATGTAGTCAAATACCCATATTTACACTTTTTAAATACAGACATGAGACAACAGACATTGTTTCCATACTTCAAGTGCACATGGCATTTCCTGTCATGGTTCTGAGAGACCATTTTATGCTTGACGAGCAATGTCCCCCTTAAATTGCTTCCAGGACACCCTCATCCCTGTATCTCGGTGCATGAAGTGTTGAACAGACCTCAGAAATCCTGAGGATTAGGATGACAGTGTGAGAACAGGAGGTAGCTTATGAAGACACTGTATTTCATATGGATTCCACTTTTGGTGACTAAATTATGTTTCTAGTTGAGTTGCACCATTCCTCAAAGAGTAATTGCTGAAAAACTATCAAACAGACAACCCATCAAGATATATATGCTAAAGAAAAATGTTTTACAAAGGTGTGGACAAAGATCCAAGTAGTTCTTCCCGAAATTCAGAAATTTGTAAGGGATCAGTGGAAAAAGTACTGATGCAGCTAAGCTGCTTTCATATCTTAACTTACATTATGACTTTATGCATTCAGAAACCCATTTTGGGAAACTTTGAAAATACATTTCCTAACCTTTATGATAATGTCCGGCCAGAGTCCGAATATGTTCTTGAATTTACAAAAGTAACTACTACTAATAGTGTATTATATTTAGCTTTTGTTGTGAAAGTCTCAAAGAATAAAACTAAAATTAACACATTGGTCCACAGGTAAAATGCAGGATAACTCCAGGCAGGAATCTGGCATTAGGCCAAATGTTTCCAAAAGAGGACACAAAATATTTTCATCTCATTTGAACTGATAATTCACAATAATTTGGTACAGTCCCAGGTATCTGGTACAGTCCCAGATAACAACAGGTTCACCCTCTAGATCTCATCACAAATACTGAGCACAACAAGCACATAAAATGGAATTGCAAGCTACATGCTGAAGTGTAGTTAAGCATAATACACTTTCTTAAACTCCCTTTTTTGTCAGTGTAGTCTGAAGTAGCATTTGAATACCTCACATCACTGAAACAGTATCTCAACCTTCAAAGAGAGTATTAGGTAGCAGTAATGCCTTTACTTTCATCTGACAGTTTCTGGCAGCCAGAGACAGATGAATAAGCAGATCATGTTTAACACTTTGATTACTTTTTTCATTATTTCCTGTAATCACATCCTCTAAACGCACTGTAGACTTGCATTTTATCTTTGAGTGTGATTGCCTCTCATATTTTGAATCATGCCTTTTCCATTATACCTTGTAAATAACACAATAATGGAGATAAACACTTCAATTTTGTAAGTAAGCATTTGTAGAGACAGGAAAATGTTGCATCCAAATAATTTTTCACACTGATTACAGGCATCTGTGGATCCATGCTGGTTTTGTTCATGCAAAAGCTCTATTTAGTACATATGCTAAATATGCCTTTCCCATTCATAACATGAAATAGGAAAAATCCAAGCTTTTTGTTTAGTTTTTCTCCTATGCTATATTTAAGCAGAACTCTTCTGGCTCGCTGACGGGTACCACAGAGCTCTGCTGAAATAACAGCTAGGTGGAAACAGCAGACATATCCACTCTGTAGGTACATTATTAAATACACTATATGCACTCCCTTGGAAGCAAAGACTGTTTTTCTGTTTCATATTGTTCTGAAGGAACAAGGTAAATGGCATGATCTTGGACATTTGCTCATAAATTACTAAAACTGTAACAGACCCTCCTCCCCCCCATGAATTTACTACACACTGACAAATTATCAGCCAAGGGACAGTGAACCAACCACTTTGCAGTGACTATATACTTGCCAGGTGTGAAAGGCAAGGTATGGTAATGCTGAAAGGCAGTGATACATAAATTATGTGAGTTTCAATCCTAAACCCATACAACTCCTATCCAAGATTGAACACAGTATGCCAAAGAATCTGGATTGCAGAACAGAAAGCAGGCCAAGTAAGCACTGAAGAATATAACTGGAATAGAATCCAAATTATTTGAATGTCTTTCTGCCACCCTCTAACTGATGATATTTTGGAAAACAAGGTCAGCAAAATAAGTAGAAGAGACAGTATTTATACTCTCACATTGTTACATAGTTTTACTTTACATAGTTGAAAGTCAGTGTGAAGCAAAGAATTAAACCTGCATCTAATCACAAAAAAAGCATTAAAGTAACATTATTTCAGTACTTGCTAGCAGTTTCATTTATTTGTAAGAGAGAAGGTTTTGGCTAGAAACCAAGGGGGTGAGAGTGTTACTAGATGTCAGTTACTTCATTGAGCATCTTCAAACTCTGACAATTTGTAAAGCAAGAGAACTTTGTAATCCCTAAAAATTATCCTCTCCCCACAGAAACCCACAAGGAGAGAACAGACCTCCTAGAACATTAAAAGGGAAACCAAAAAAAAAGGGCCAGGTAGGTAAAAAGGCAAGAGAAATGTTTTTCCTTAAAACAAATTCCAGACCAAAATCCCAGTTACATCAAACTTCAATGCATTTCAGCACTTCAACATGAAACATACAAGAAAAAGCTGCTCTAAAAATACTCCCATGCGAGCTTTCCCATGTCTTCTGTGAGCGCGTATGTTTAAAACTTTATATTGATGCTACATATGTTTCTTAAAAGACTTATCAAAACTTTGTCAACATATTCATGGGGTACTACAATAGCCTGGATTCAAGCCTATCCCCTTTTTCCTATGGTCATATTCAGATTGCTTAATGGTTTTGAATAACAGTTCTGAAGTGTATGAAAGCGCAACTCTCAAATAGCAGTCAAAGGTCACTTTGTGCTCAGCTTTTATGTAGGTGAGTTTGCCAAAGCAAAAGTGTATCCCAACAATCAGATTTTCCAGGAGATATTCCATGCTGGCTTTCTTCAAGTCACTTTGAAGGAATATGGCATCCCAAATGAAAAGGAGGTGAGAAGACCAAAAAGTTAACATTCCCATGAATTAACTATTCATTGACAGCTCTGTAACCTTCCAGTATTGTGTTTTAAGAATGTTTTAAGTAAGAACTCTGTGGAAAAAAAAAACAAAACAAACAAAAAAACACCACAATAAGGAGAACAGATTGGTTTTGTGGTTATGTTCTGCACTGATAGTGTCAGCTGGGAAACAGAACAATGACATTCATTGAGTAGGAGGTTTATCTGATTGCAAATCTAATTTCCACTTTGATTACAAAAGAACTGGGCAGAATCAATAGAATAATTTAATTACAGTACTTTACTCATTAATCCTTCATATACATGACTGGGTAGCTCTTCACACATTTGTCAATTTTCAAAACTACAGAATGATTTGCTAAAAAACTAGCCAATGGGATAGCCTGTTTTTTTGAAATACCTTTAGCAGGATAGAACTTGAATTATGTAAGACTAAATAACTTTGTGTTAGTTAATTGAGGTTTCTTGTTGTTTGGTGTGGGGTTTTTTTTAGTACAGTGGAGAAGCTTAAAGGAATTCCTATGAATAAGGCCTTCAAACCCTCAAACAAGATTTGTACCTACCATATGTCCTTGTCTGACTTTGAAGTCTCAGAATATGAAAGGAAAACTTTGTTACATCTATTGCATTACTGGAATTTTTTTCTAATTATCCTCAAGTTTTAAATAGCAGACCCCTAGACCAGTAGTCAACTGGGGACCTGTGTCCTACACCTGTGGTCTAATATTGCCTCCTGCAAGCCAGAAAGATACAAAACATGTTTTTCAAATCCTCTGCTTTTGTAGAGCAGTCATCTCCTATGATGATGATTGGATCTTCTGTAGCAGAACAGGCTACAGGTATGAAATATTAAAAAAATTAACAAGGGCTTTAAAAAGAACTAGAGGACGTGAATCCCTTATAATGGGATAACAGTGTTAAGACATTTGTTCAGAGAAACATGCATTCAGTTCTTGTTTAATATTTCCTAACATCAGGCTGTCACTATAATTTCATACAGAAGGTATTGAATTAAATATATGATGGACACATGATACTAGACTCAGGGGAAGGTATAGTTGGTAAATAACATGTTCCACTGTGAAAGATCTAATGCCTTTCTGATAACAAGCTACATACTTTATCATCTCTTTGGAATCTTTTTCTTCTAGAAAGAATTTTTTAACTACTGAGATACACAGTAATTTACTTATAGTTAGTAGATAGCATGCAGTACTGCTCTATAAAAGATAACACTTAAATCTAGGAAGACTGCATTACTTATGAGCGAGCAACCTGCCAGAGCATTAGAAGTAAAGCTATAAAAATGTCAACAGCAATGATGTTAATGAAATGAACTTTTAACTATAGGAGAGGGCAGAACAGAGTACTCCTTGTAGATACTCTTCAGAGCAACAATGTGAAGAACAACAAAAAAATGCATTTATCCAAACAGACAGGAGAATGGTCTGCAATATCCAAGGAAATGTTAAAGCATGATTTTATCCCTGATTGTGTCAGTTTGCTGAACAAGTTCTTCCTAGTATTTTTCTTATCCTGTGATTGTTTTTGAACCAAATTGTTGAATTGTCTATTCAATAACAATTTTATTCCGCAATCATAATTAAAAACAAAGCTTTTCCACTGATAAAAGCTTTTTAAAATGAAATACTCTCTTGAAAATTCCAGATATAGGATGAAGATTTCCATTTTGTATGCCCAGTAAGTATTTAGATAACTATGAAACAGAAGACTTCTATAATCCCTTCAACTCCAACAGAAGGCTCAAAGACTATAAGGAAATTTCCTTACATACTAACAGTAAGAATGCTCTGGTTGTTCCATAATCAAGAAAAAGCAGATTTGCCATGACAGTGTTCAACGGAAGCTCTTTACTTCCTAAATCAAAAGGACAGTAGACTGGATATATGTACATTGCAAACAAAAAGCACAAGGAGAAGAAATATTAAGAGATGGAATGACTCTGTAAATATCAAGGACCTCCAAGAAAAATTCAAAAAATAGCACAGCTAAAACATCAGTTTGTACTCAGTCCACAAGCAAGATTATTATACCTGTTCAGATTTGAGCTGTGCTCATGAACAGTGTCGGTCCACACTTCTGGAAATTAATTTAAAAAATTAACACATTTTGCTTGGTTCTAGTAATAGCACTATCATGAAGCCTTACCCTTCCTTCTAATCAGAACAGAATTTCACAGTTACAATGCAAAAAGAATAGTCTTTGTTTCATTCCTATACCATTTGACAGCCTGGGAGATGTATTTTGGTTTTGCATTTCTTCATTTTCCACTTCCCAAACAGAACAGCACTTATCAGGAAGATTATTTTGTTATTGTTTTCATCCTAACTGCATTTAACTCTTTTTTTCTTTATTCCCCTGTCTTGGATATCAGTTTTGACTTCCAGAGATTGTCTGCAACAATCTGTTTGTAACTGCTCTGTCACCATTTCAAATTGACTTCCAGTATCATTATAAGACAATTTGAGTTTACCAACACCTGCTTTTTCTGCATCTATAAAACTGCTTTCTAGTGGATGTAAGACTTCAGTCTGAGACTTTCTCCCATCTATTCAGTGAGATAGTCCCTAGAATATATTTACATATGCATTCTTTAAAAATAATCACAACTTTTTTTTGGAAAAAAAATAGGTTTTTTCCCCCCGGAGAACTAGAGTCTCTACTACTTCCAAGGCAGCAAAAAAAAGCTATTATTTTGATCAGCTGCAAATCACTGAGCTCCCAAGAGCCCAGAAGAGTTTTTTCTCCTTCATGTTATATGCACAGAATTCCAAAAACATCCATTTGTTGAGGATATTTGTGTGTAGTCAGCCCCATATTTTTTCCAGTTTATATGAACTTCAATATGTGTAAAAATGACAGCAATCATGTCATTTTTTGGTTGTGTTAAAAGCTAGGCTAATTTAATCTCATTTGCATTCTATGAAAATGTGCTCATAAATTCATATTGAACTTTCAGATGCTTTTACATACATGACACGACTTTATGATTCTACTAATGACCCTCAGCCTCCCTGGCCCACGTAGACAATCCGTACAGATTTTGCCATTTTGTTGAGAAGAGAGGAAGAGTTATCAGTTGGCACATACATCCCAAAAGTAATATTCAACATACTGTAACTAAAAATAGTCACATACCATTAGTACATTTAAGTGAGGACTTAAGTTCATGAAAAGCAGAAAAGAAATTAACTTAAGTTAGTTCTGAAGCTTCTCTGTGGTTAAATGGCATAAAATACCACCTTTTTAAATACACGAAGAAAATTACTGAATAAATAGCACTCATCACCTCCAGAAGAATGATAAAAATTCATTTTTACCAACATAATATGCTATCTCTTTACCCATTCCTCTTTAACCATGCAGGTGGAAGACAAGGATTGGTCCACAAACTTTATTTTTTTATTTGATCTACTCTAAATCATTTGTTATCTCTCTGGTATCAAACTTAGTATTTAAAACAATTAAAATAATCAGATTAACTCCTAAATCTTCTCTGTTGCACAAAGAAATATATTTACTTCTAGGGAATCTGAGTATCTAAGAGAGGATAATTCACTGCCAGAACACATGAGTTTAAAATGCTGTTAGACTCCCATTGTGATTTAAAAAAAGCTCCTAAAGTTTTATGATTAAATTTTCAGTTTTAATAGCAGCTAAAGACAAATCTTTGTAACTTAACGGCGTGGAAGTTGCTGACATTTAAAATAGCTATTTACAAATATTTTCACAATCCACTACAACAACATTGAATAGCCAGTAAATGTAGGTAGGTTTGAAAAGCAGCCCTTAACATGGGACAAAGTCTAAAAGGAATTTACCCTACACAGCCTTAATTCAGAATCACTTTGAAATAAACAACTACCATTTTTGTTTTCTTTAACTGGCAAGTTTTCTAGTGTGATTCCAGACCAATACCTTGAATTTGAAATTATAGTCTTCATCATTGCAGAAAAAAATGCCCAATACTATGCAAAACAAGTCCTCAAAGAGAAACAAAGTGCTGTAATTAAAGCTATTTCTTTTCCTCAGTGCTATTTCTAACTTCTGATTTGCTACAGGCATTGTTTTCCTCATGTTTCGGTGAAATACTTAGCACAGCGTGAAATAGATGGCATCTCCTCTGTAGCAAAAGTGAAAGGTTGACTTCTGCCCTGGGCATATTTTCTTCCTGTGAAAGCTTAGAGGTAGAAATTGAAGCATGATAATTGGACTCTGAAGGAAAAAGTAATGACATTTTAACAACTACCTCTGTCAAGTGACAAATATCCTGTGTTGAGATATAGTTAATTTGTTAGGATAAATGTATAGTATTAATGAACATGAAAGGGAGGACATCATAACAAATGGGACATGCTGATAGCTTTTAAACCTCGCTTATCATAGTTCCAAGTAAAGGTGCAGGTTACTATCTGATGAAAAATGGTTAATTCATATCTTTCCTCACAAAAAAAAAATCAGCATATGAATTTATTATACATGCATATTTAAAAGGTGGGCTTTGTAATATCCAGTGCATAAGACATAAACCTGAAAGTGCCAGTGGATATAACAAATGATGTAATAGAAGTTTGTAAAACCTGGGGCAGTAATATGTCATAGTCAGAATCCAATGGCTTTGCTCAAGTGACATACACATTTGCACCCAAAAGTTTTGCCTTTTTTTCCCTTGGTTAATGCTATCAAGGCAGCAGACTCCTAGTGAGGTGTGTCAGAACTAATGCAGCTGAATGTAGTTCACTGTAATTGAAAATAATTCATGCTGTCACATTTACTGTAACGAGAGGTCACATCTCAAGGGCCATAAATGTTGTTCAGATTAATCGTAACTGACACCTTCCTCCTCCTTCAGGGGAATTCAGCCATATTCATGGCTTAGTTCACATCCTTGTTAAGCATATGAACTTTTTTTGTTTGCATTTTTTTGTTTTGGGGTTTATATATGTTGGATTTTTTTAAAGAAAAAATGGGCAAAAACACTAGCAAGAGATTCTGCCTTGTATATTATAGTCACCTCTCAGAAAGGCAGCATCGATCAACAGTTCTGAATAACCTTTGTGTGTTTCATGGTTTTGCAGATATTCTAAACAGGTTTTTTGTTCAACAATTTCACAAAAAAAATGTACAGTCTAGCATTTTAGGGGTAGACCAAGAGAGTTTATTAATATGTCAGATTTATATATTTTTCTTATTTTATTTCTTGATTCTTTGCTGCATTCTTTTCAGCAGACTTGACCACATTTAGATAATATGTGAAGCTGGGGGACCCAATCCTGCAAAAATTAATGTCCTGCTCATTCCTACTGGAAGTCTGTTCCCATATCTCACTCCTCTACTGTTTAGAAAGCTCTTCTCATCTTTAATGTGACTTTACTCACAAGTAGTTGATACTCAGTTGTTCTTGTTTCAGCACTATCCTTAGCCTAAGCAGCTTTTTTCTCACCCTCATGTTTCCCCAATGAGAATCTCTCTCATTCTTCAGTTTTCCTAGCTGAAAAATGTCATGCTGCTACAGTTTCCTCTTATGAAATATTTTCTTTACCGTCATCCTACTATCCTTCCTCTGCACCTATTTATTTGAATTGATCCAGGAAAGGAGGATTAATTTACCCTCTGTCAGAAAGCAATTTCCAGTGTGACAAAGTATGCATATAAATCTGTTATGTAATTTTAAAACATGCATTTCTTATATATTGCTGTTTCACTGAACCTCTCTAAACTCACTACCTTCAAATCCTTAGAGTTAGTTTTCTCTACTTTAGCTCTACCAAAGAATCAACATTATTTTTCCCAATCTCATTTTATAAAAATTTCTTCGGCTAGTTTTGGAGGGACCCCAGGTTATTTCCATTAGGGCACTGCAATTATTTATCCTCTCTACATAAACATGTAGAGCTTAGTAACATTTCACACATGGGGTGTCCTTTCTGTGGAGACCCCCAAAACATACATGCATTTTCTTAGAAAAGGATTACTCTGGTCTATTTGGATTTTTTTTCCCCCATGTTACATAAGCCTTGATGATGCCTGCACTATCATGTATTTATCATCTCTAGAGTTAAACAATATTCCCCTTTAAGTCAAAAGGAGCAGGACTGAATCCAGAATTTGGAAAGTATCCAGTGATACTTTATTGTAGCAATATTTGTATGAAACATGTTGGACAAATACAAAGCCTTTTTACTGTTGTTACAAAATACGGTTAGATTAAGTCTTCAGGCTACATACTTGTCATTCAGATTCTGTGACAGAAATGAGAAGAGAGAAGTTAGCCAGGCAATCAGCCCTTGAGATTGAAAAAGCCCAAATTTCTGTAAAAAAGAGTTCACATTAAAATAATTATTTTTTTAAAAAAAACCTTTATTTGCAGTCTTCCAGAAGTATGATTATCAGGGACTATGCTACATAACTATTTTCCTATACCATGTGCTGACACAGATAATTACTTACTCCTTAGTCAAGCTAAAAGACAACAGTGTGAAAATTAGACTATAGATTGTTCCAACTATTATCCCATCTAGCAACCGAGAATAATGAATACTAATGATACCTCAGGTTTTGGTTCGTCATATAAGGGGCAGCACAGATTTGTTATCAAATATTATTAAATTACAGGGCATATTTTAATTTCTGAAGAATTGTGTTGAGATGTCATTTATTCTCCCCCCTGAAAAAGCATTAAAAGTTCCAAGAATAGGCCAAGAAAACTTAGTTCAGCTACTGGCTGATGCAGGGTATTTTCCCAACAAAACCCCTTGCCACCGACTGGAATTGGCTGGAAAAGAAATAATCTGATAAAAAAAACAGCACTCTAGCAGTCTAGGGTCTCTATTCCAGCATCTAAGAAACATATGCAGAAACACTCACTCCACCTCCCACTAACATATACAGCAGCGATGAAACCAGGCACTGCAAACTAAAACCAGGAATCCAGCCCAACACCATTCTGCTGGAGCTGGGACAGCTAAAAGACTGCTATGAACCAATACTACATGCATTTCACTAACATCTTAATGGTACCTTAGATAAATATACAGTTTGTAGTCCATATATTGTAATAGTCTGTATATATACAAACTATTGGCACAGTAGAGTGGAAAGCACAACACTTTTTTATATTTGTAACTGGTAGTGACTCCTTGTAGTAGAATGTTCCAAGAAGTGGGAAAGAAAGTGAGACTTCAAAACAATTCCCTCTATTTGGGCTTATTTCCAAATGCATCTAAAGCACAGAACAAGGATAGAAAATATTCTCCTGCCCTTCAAAAATAAAGTAGGTCAGTATGACCTGGTTGTATTTCATGGTGTTTGTCTGCTGGCCAACTACTGTGGACTGCAAGGGAGAAAATTCAAATATATATCCATCAGAAGCTATTCGTGTTTGCTTTACCACTACCTACAGAGCCAGAGGAAGCAAGCAGAGGTAAGACACTGAAAATGTAAATCCAGAGCATTTATTTACATCCAAGTTATACCTGCTTCCATTCTAATCTAGAGAATTTCTCCTTGACACATCAACATCATGCAGCCAAATGTTTCTTTAAAATATAATATTGTAATTCCTTAATTTTTGCCTCCTACTATACTGAACACCTTTTCTCTTTAAAGGCTGCCTCTCATAAGATGGCAGCTTCTCTTTGCTGTTAACTTTAAAATTGCATCAATGACACTCATTTTATTAAGATTTACATTTACAAACAAGTGGGTTTTTTTTCAGCAGGAAAATGAGATTAGGGCAAAAAAAGTCTGAAAACCCTGTGTGTGTTCATCTTAGGATGAATGTAAATACAGAAAGTTCATGTAAGAAGAGATCAGTAGAGAACACAGTTGAAGAGAAACTGTAACAGAATATGAAACCTTTCACCTTTCCATCATTCATTTAACAAATTGGATTCTCTGAGTGTTCTTCTAGCCTACAGTATAATCAACTAGTACACTCACAGCAAATCTTACCATGTGCGTCCACATAACAAATAGCTGGACAATCTGTCTGGCAGAAACAGCAAAAAAACTAACACCCTCTAACTTTACCCTTGACTGAACTGTGGATGAAGTTATTTTCCAGATAGTAAATATTACTGAAGTTTAGAGACTGTATTTAACTGTGCAAAGATTTAGTCTGGCACAATTTGAAGTCAATATTCAGTACAGATAAACTCAGTTATTGACATGACCATTTAAATAAATGAAGGATCATATGTACACTTAGAGAGAAATAAGTTTGTAAATCATAACAATTGTTTTTCTATTTTCTGTTCTACCAAGCGTGAAAACAGAAGAACTCAAGGAAAGAGCTGAATCCTTTTGGCACACTAAGGGAAATCTGCCCTGAGTTACAGATTACATGGCAGGAACTTTGTAGTGCTTACATTGTGCCTACTTGAAAAATGTCAGTATCTGAATTTAATAAAGTTTAGATCAAGTTCTTCAGAATCCATCTTAACATGTCTTCAATCACTTGCCCAGACAGAAAGTTTTAAGTAGATAACAGTAACTACAGTACTTGGGGTTCACAATAAAACATCTGACAACTTCCATGCAGACTGTCTGGATAGTATCTTTTTGTAGATAAAATAGTTCCGTTTGCTTCAAGCAATAAATTCCCTTTCCACAAAGAATGCAGATCATTAGATACCAATATGATGAATGTTGCACAAGCCTTACATGAAAGACACAAGTGAGAACTTACTCTATTCATCAGCTATGAAAGAAAACCTATTTTGGCATTTAATTTGCAATAGAATATTTATTAATATGAAATCACACACCTACATGACATTTTACTGTTAATATGTTTGCATGCTGCCTTACCTCAATTTGTTAGAAAGTGCATTAAAAATAATAATGAAACCATGCCAACATTTAAAAATGTAGTGTAAGATATTTCATCCCTGAACTGTAGAAGATCAATTACTATACCTACTGAGACCACATCCTTAACTTTCAGTTAGATGGATGAAATTACATTCATTCAAAAATCACACAAAACCAAGATAACCTATTAAGCTGGTATCCTTTTCCCTCTAATGTTTTCATTACTATCTTCACACAAAGCATTACAAGTGCTTATATACTGTATGCTCTGCAGCCCAGCTTGTATAGTTGTAACTATACTTTGAGTCACTTAACAACTGCACATATTTGTCCTCCTTCCAGTGACAGAGGCAGCCTTGACCATTTACTTCAAATCAAACTATCAACTCCAAAACCCATTCCAAATGGAAACTCATTAGCCCACAATACTGAAAGACACAGAGGAGAAAACAGAATTCAGAAATATTCTTCAAAATACTATGTCGCAAGAAATTTATTTTACCATAGTGTTGGGGAATGTTTTTGCAATCATTTCACATGTATTCATTCAAACTTCATAAATCCACAGCTGGAAGGTCTTAGCCCACAAGTCCCAGTGGTTTGCCAACATGTTCTTCCCTTGAAATCCTACTGTGAGAATTCAGAACTGAGACCAGTGTGGAGGCTGTGACTGTACATTCACAGTATATCCATGTCAGTTCACCCAGCAGTAAAACTTCTTACTCATATCAGACATGGCCCATGAACATATTTCTTTTAATTGTTCATGGCATGTAACATAGAGCTTACAGAAATTTTTGACAGCTCTAGTAGGTCAGATGACCCCTAAACCAGGAAAAGACAGAGTAGGCCAAAGAGACAACATTTGCACTGCACGACATGTCAATATGAAGTTGATCTACTCAAAGAGCACTTGACACACTAGAATCAGCTACATGAATTTACACGAGTTCAGAATGCACATCAGGTGTATATGGCATTTATGCTTTTGCACTTTCAGCCTTTAAACCAAGCAGTATTTTAGTGGACTTGGACTTAAAGGCCAGGTTTTCCACAGTTCCTCATTTTACATTCTACATAGACAAAACACCTACAGTTTTAGGTCCAATCTGCTATAAGAAATACCAGGAAGGACACTGAGAAGCCTTTTATTCTCCCAGCAGTGGTACTGGATTAAACCAAGTGTTTCTCCCTCTTTCCATCCTGTCAGTGGCCTTTCTCAAAGGCCACACCATTTCAACCACATGAGAACAACTAGTGGGCATCTGCTGATCCAGTTAATGTTAAAAAGTTTAATAAAAGTTGGAGAGACCCCTTAAATACAAATTCAGTCTCACAACACACCTGTACAGAGTTACACCAGCACAGCTGAAGCAGCAGAACAAAGGCAATAATCAAGTGAGCAGCAAAACTTAAAACAGTTTATGAAGCTAAAATCTTAGCTATTCTACCTTTGAGGGAAAAACCCCAAATATTTCAGAAGATAGAGTTCATATATAAGATGAAAATACACAGGAAATAATAACTGAAGATATATCATCTAGCAGGGGAATTGTTGAAGTAGCAACAAGAGCTGGATCCTTTAAGTAACTTCAGCACAAGAAGAAAAGAAAAAAGCAAGGCCAGCTTCATACCAGAACTCGTATTTCAGAAACTTGAAGATGGAATCACAGAAGTTACCAATAACAAAAACAGAGCTATAAAACCAAGCAGAAATCATAGCTATCTCATCTCCCATACGACAAAAGCCTAGATTGGATTTGCCTCTAGTCAGCCTGACAACAATGACTACCACAGCAACCCAGGGAAATGTTTTTTAACTAGACTTGATATTACAGCTACAAAAACACGAGAGTGATTCAGCTCAATGAATAAAAGCTTCTCCCTTCCTTCAGGCCAAAAAGCCATGCCCTTCAATCAACCTAAAGGAAGGAAATTATTTTATGGAAAAAGAAGTGTCCTTTAATAAGTCAAGTTTTGCCCTCTAAGTGTATTTCCGACCTCCTCTACTCTTTCTTGGCTGAGACCCTAAGTAAACTTGTAGAAGAAAATGACAACACACGAAATTATTATTAAGTATTAGGAGTGAATACTCAAGCCTTCATTCATTATGGAGCTGGGTCAAAAGCTCTGACAGGTCCCTAATCAAACCTTGTATACAATTCCAAAAACATATTTCCTTCTGCTCTCTTTGAGTAGCATGCCAATGAGCAAAGAGCACCCCATCAAGATTTTTAGAATGGTCAGATGCAAGTGGGGCATCTAATAAAACCACTGCCAAACAGCTGTAGTGTTATTTATGCCACTTATTCAAAAATTTTCACTATACATCTCTGAGTCTGCATAGCTTCAGCATCCAGCATTAAGACATTTACAATCACTGTATCTGAGAGGTTTAGGATTTGGATGGAAAAAAACATTAATGTTGTCCAAATGTTTCACAGCCTATCCAGAACTCTTTCACCCCCATTATATGCAGGCATTGACATATCTTTATAAAATGTCCTTCGGTACTCCAGATCAGATTACTCTGAAAATTAATAACAATGTACAATAACTTATCAAAAAAACATGGAAAGAACTACAAGTACAAGACTTGAGGGTTGATGTAACTAAGGTTAAAGAGGATACCAGCATCTCTAGCTAGACTAGCAAGAAAAAAAAGAGCTGATTAGCAAAATAAAATTTGAAGAACAAAGACAGTTAACGGTAGTCACAACTAAGTCAGCCTACACAAAAGCAAGTTTGTAAAAACTGAGCAAGTCTACCATAAATTCACAGACAGTAATTTTCACCATGCTAAGTCATGCAATCAAATGGATAATGGGAACAAATTGGATTACTTAAGGGAAGAAAAAGACATGTAAATTGTTTTCATAGATTATGGTTTTCTTTGGGACTGCAGAGATTGACCCAGTTTATTTCATTAAATGAAGGGGAAGTGAATTATCAATAGTTTTAAATAAAATAATGTATTTTCAACAGAGCTGAGCAAGCAGTACTTTCTAGGAAGCCTTTTGACTTTTTAAGATCATGATAGGAAGTATTTTTACAGCCCAGTTACAAAGCAGATAAAATTTTGACCAAATCATCTTTTTTTTCAAATTGTTTTTTTCTCCTCCAGAACACCTTCAGGTTCTCTTTGCTCCTATAGCTGTATCTGTAGCTTACAGAAGTAACCTTGTTCAGACTCCTGATTTCACAAGATAGACCTAAGCAAAAGTTCCACTTTACCCCAACATGAAGTTCTTTGCTTCATATTCACTATATTTAGTAAAACTGCACTAACAATGACAAGAAAACAGTGACATGTGCTGCACAATCTTACTCCAAATAAATTCCTCACTAGAGTACTGCGCTGTGACAAGTTACTTCAAACGCTTGATGAAATAATCATATGTTCCTAGTACACTACAGAATATCCTGCAGCTTGGTTATATGTAACTTTTTTTTTTCTAAATCTAGCAAAAACTGTATTAATAATCACTGGATTCACACTGAAACTGAAAGGGAGCTTTAAGAATGCAAAGCTAAATTAGTTTTAACTGCCTATACTAATGCATCAATATTTATGTCAAATGACCTGCAGAAAGTACAGCTTATTTTGTTCAATAGTTCATATTATTGAAACCACTAGAGATGCTTTGGTTAGCAGATTACATTTTATTCATCTTTACTACAGCTTAATTAAGAAGTTCTAGATATATTATTTTCTTGAAAACTCTTAATGCAATTATTTTTGGTAAAACAGGTGATTACCTATCAAGGACCCAAATACACAAATATAATTTTCAAAATTTATCAGAATAAATTTCACTCATATCTTCACACCATGAATATACCAGGTTTCTAATGCTGTTGCTTCTTATTATCTGAACACCCCAGTACCAATAACCAGAAAGACCTGCTCAAATAGGTAATCAGAACACCTTTCTGATAGCTTGGTGCAATGAAACAAAAAATGTCTCTGAAGGCTTCGGCCAACAGTAAAGTCTGCAGAAAAATATGGAAATTACCTGTCCCCAGAAATTATGTGTCATTTTTTAAAGCTGCTGCTTTAAAAACAGCCGGCTGAATACAGTCCCCTCAGGAAAAGCATGGTACATGTAAATCACCTTCTGCTCCTAGAGGCCTCCATTCTCATGCATCAGGATTCTTAATTCCCTCCTTACAGCCATGGAATAACTTCCTAACTAGAATTCTGGCAGGACTTCAGAAGGTCATCAGCCTCAAACTATTTCTTGTTGACTACAGACATGTTGCTCAAAGAAAAGTAACACATTCTCTACTGTGATAACAGTCCCTTCTAAGGAAATGATTGAGAACATGATGGAACGCTAAAATATTTAACAAGGATGTATTTTAGAAGCTGATGCTGACAACTTTACTATTTCTGTGAGTATGCTTTACAGCATGACTTTCTTCCAATTTTGAAATATTACTACCTTATTTGGGAATACTGAGATCAAAATCTTACACAGGAGAAAAGCTCATAAATTGTACAGAATGGAACGTAGGTAAGTGCTGAATAGTCTTTCATTACCTGCTATGATATGATCTTTAATTTACAGCACAAAGACAGGCTAAGATAAAGTAAAAGCTTCAATGTTCTGGAGAACATCAGCACAACTTAGCACAGCACCAAACTTAGAAAACCTGTGCTCATGGTGATGGCAGTGCAGAAAAAATAGACTTCCAATATACCCAGGGGAAGGAAAACAATGCACCTGTTAAGCCAGTTTTCATTGAATGATATCAATATTAAAAAAAGACAAAACTTCGCATTTTCAACAAACCAGTTCCATCTCTGTATTACTATCACTTCATGCTCTAATTTGGCCTCATATAGGAAGTTGAACAAGTCATCTCTCATATGTCTGCACATATAAAGTATTCATCCAAATTATCAACACAGTCAAGGAAATGGCAGTGGTCATTAAGTACAGAAAATTAGCATGTACCTGAAAACAGTTATTTTAAATTTCTTTGGATTTTGTTGCTTATGTCCAACTCTCACATCCTTGTTCATGCTCAGCAATAACGTGGTCTAGAAAATCCTAATTTCATAGGAGTCAGGCATGGGAAAAAAAGCTTGCTATTTAATCTACACCTTAAAACACCTCCAGAGCAGGGACTTTGCCAACAATACTAGGGTCAATTTCCCTTCAGTACTATGTAAGAATATAAATATTTACTAAAAATAGTTCAGCATGAGGATGAGTCACATCAAAATGTCCTTGGAGGCGAATTAAAAGTGGAGTCATTCTGATTAAGTGTTACAATAACCATCTAATAATCAAAACAAATAGAATTACACCTTGAGCAAGTACTATTTAAAGCAAGAACAACTGAATCATACCCTAAGTTTTAAAAGGTCCCATTGTATGCATAAAGGATTTCACTAGTTATAATGGGTTACATGTGATAACAAGTTTAAAATACCAGTTCTCACTTTTGGAATCAAGCTGGAGTGTCTGTGGGACCTGAACCTCATGAAATTTTGCTGAAGAACCTACTCATCACTAGCCATTTGCTGTATTTTATGAACTAACAAAATGGCAGAAGTAGCCACTGGTCCATTTGGTGAGTAAACCAAGTAAAAGGTTCATTTGGGGGAGCAATTTTTTTGGCCTGGGCTGACACAAGTCCATAGGGTAGCAAGGCTGGTACTTTGTAAGCTGAGTGAGAAAATGTGCCAACAGAATTATTCCAAATGACCTCTCCAGTTAATACCCACATGCCCCCAAAACAGTCATTAGAACCTGCCTGCTGGGGGCAAAAAGTGTCAGAAGCTGGACACTTCCTTCCAAAGATAAACTTTTTTTAACTGCCAGATAAACAGAAACTGTAAGACCAAGCAATTTCTGGAAACCATGAGAAAAGGTACAGAATAATATTAAACAGGTGTCTCTGCTTTTTACTCCTGCAAAAGCCTGGAAGGCACATGCTTTTTTTTTTTTTAACCTCATGGGTTTTTTAACCAACACATGATCTTTGATGAATAACATCTTTATTTCCATTTTAAGTAGAATAGGCATAATGTGGAGTGCCTCAACTTCAGACACTTAAAATCAGTTACCACCTCAGAAAAACTCTTGCTCTTTGCAGGAATACAGCTCAGTATTTAATGAACAAATCACTGATGCCTTAAGAAACAGATTCCTAAAGAAAAAAGTAATCTAAGAATTCTACCTCAAGACTTTAATGAATTCACACAACTTAGCCATAACCAAGTGTCCAACTAGCATGCTTTCAACAACCTCCTCTGTCCAAACTGTCATGCTAAGGAAAAAATAGGTAATAAAGTCTCCCCCAGATTTCCAAGAGAGAATCCAATCATGCATTCCTCAGTATACAGAAGAAAAATCTTTTTTTCAGACTAGTTTGTTCAAATTAATCAACATCTTTTCTTATTTGGAAGAAGACAGAGGCACATGGGGTATTTACATACACTGTTTAAAAACTTGTTTTCCCATAGTATCCATACTACAAAAGATTGAATCACTATTAAAAATGAAAAAACTGTCAGAATCCCGTTATGATGCTGTGAACTCTATGAAAGAAACAGGTAATGTTGTTTCTCCAGATCATAATTTTTTTCATTACTCATGTTAGAAAAGTTTTAGAATAGAATCATAGAACTGTTTTGGCTGTAAAAGTCCAACCATCAAGCTAACTCTCCCTAGTCTGGTGCCCAACTGTGACCCTCAGCACCAGAACTCCAGTTCAAATGAAGATTCAGAATAAATTGGAGAAAAATACAAGGCTGTACAACTGGCTAGTCACTGACTAAGGCTGTGGGCTGTGTGCTCATTAGCTTCTTTGAAGCTATGATTTATTACAATGAAGATCTGCACCACTGTAACTGAGTATTTAGAATAAAACCAGCTGAACTTAATTCTCATGCCATTGTGTGCTCATAGGCTCTACTTTTGTACTCATTTTCATTTTAATACCTATTCTGATACTTAAGTAAAATTCTGTAGAAGCTATTTTGTTAAATAAATGCAGTTCTAGTAATTCTGAGTATTTTTTTATTCTATATGGATGTAATTTATTTTACAGGCCATAAAATAAGAGTTAATAAATCCTGGGACAGTGTTTCTCTTCCTGTTCAACCTGACAGATATTGCAGATAAGATAGTTAATATTTAAACTTCTCCTCTAGCAAGAATAGTCATACTCTTGCTTTAGTTGTTTTTTTTATGCAAGGAGAGGAGCCAGATATACTGTACTAAAAACTGCCAATCTAGGAGCAGAATTGTTTAACTATTGCAAAGATACCTGTATTGCTACTTATAAAATAAAGTGCTGAACAGCTAAGTGAGGTTAAACTAACATGCTTGAGCACCAAAATTGAAAATTAATTTTTTTGCTTGCAAAAATCTCATTTTGGGTAACACAATGATTGGGAGAATACTAAAAGGGTATTGCCTTTTGCTCTTGGAATTTAAATTGCCTCTTGGAATTTAAATTAATACACTAACAATAAATAAACCTAGGTATCCTTAACTGTAAGTTAACAAAACATTCTGAATCAATCAACTGAATAAAAAATAATTTGCAGCTGCATATGGATATTATTACTAAATTAATAAGGATTCTATTAAAATACGTCCCACAGTTAAACACAATCCATGTATTTGCCCATTCCACAGGATGATTAAAATGTTTCATTATTTGTTCAGACATTTTACTCATTTGACTACAACTGAAACATTTTACACAACTGGAAGTGTAAAAGCAGGTTTGAAAAACTAAGGCATAGTAAGCAGATCAACTCAGATTTCTCCTACTCTGGGGTCTGGACCAAAAAAAGAAGAATGAGATTTTATAGGATAAAAGCAATTCTGCTCCTGGAAGGGACAGTCACAGATGACTGCTGATGGAAAACAAAATATGTTACTTATTTTTGACAAAGCTGATTTAAAGTTCTGAAGCATATTAACAAATGTTACATCACTCAAGAGCAGAGTCATCTGTAGCAAAGTAACATTTGGAAATTGCATCTAAAGCAATCTCCATTACATATTTAATATAGACCTACTTCTTATATGAATACCTTCACAAAGGAAGTTTTCTTTATATGGAGCTCTGATTACAAGATTGCAGAAAAGCTAACGAGTTCCCAGGGTATATGACTTTGACATTCATTGTCATTTACTACTCCATAAGGAAAACTTCTATAGAGTAACTACTGAAGGAGAAATGCAAAGTAATCCAGGCCAGAATATATTTAAACTATCTTTGATTTGACGTATCAGTAGATAAAACAAGGTTATTAATACATTTCTCATTTTTTTTCTAAATATATCCAGATTATGTTCTTGCAATTCCTTAGTTAACTGTCTTAAAACATAGATACACTAAGCTGAAAGTGTTCCAAAATGTGGCAAACATGCATATGTTATAGATAACCTTTCTTCTAGGTTAGCAACCTATCATCCTTTTTCTCAGATTAACTGCTACTATTAGTTGGCACTTGCATTGCACTTTCCTTATCAGAAGCTTTAGGTAACACCTTAAACCCTATAAGGTCCTATACGGAATTACCATTTCTCTTTAGAAAGTGTTTTCTCCCCTATCTATGCTTGGAACAGAAATCAGAAATTTGTAATTTCAGACATGAACACAGCCAAGGCACTTGTGCTTTATTTTTCTTCCAGTACATCTAAAAAGACACTAAAACATTGAAGAAGGGATGACAATTTCAAACATTTTGTGACCTGCACAGCCAGCATCTTTCCCAGAAAGGTTTTAACTGGTCACCTGTGCTATTTTTATTTATGAAAACCAAGCAGGTCTTCCTGCAAAAATCAGGTCTCTGCCAATGAGCCAGATCAGTTTGGCTTAAATGTAAAATATTCCTTCAATTTGCTCTAGTCTGTGATTAAAACAGGATTATACAATTGAGCTCCTGGTAACCAGTTTGCAAAAACATCCACAAAAAATACCAGTAAAAACATAACATTCCATTGAGAGCAATCTGAAGTGCTGGAACAGCACTGGTTTGGGGGGGGGGGGTTGGCTTTTTTTTTAATCACAAGGAGAAGTTAAAAGAAAAAAAACAAGTTGTAATTCTTCATGCTTTGGACCTCTGTATGAGAATTTAAATAGTAGCATCAGGTGAGCAGATAGACCTAGCCAAGAACAGAAAACAGAAAGACATCAACCGCTTTTCAAGTTGCAGTGGTGAATTGTTTGGGTTGGTCACAAGACTTGGAAAAAATATAAAATTGTAACACATTCATATACAAGGTTAGTGGCTTAAAGAAGGGAACTTCAGTTTTGTGGGGTTTTGTTGTCTTACAAAAGGTGCAGTTCATTTACTTAGAAAGTTAACCTGATCAAAATATAAAAAAAGCACTCAGGTAAAAAGTGCTGTACCAGTATATCTCCATGCCAGCCCAGTACAATGTTTTTTCCATCATGATCAATCTTACTTTTAAGAACATAGAGTTTGTAACAATACAGAACTTTACAGGCAGATTCTGTGCCCAGTATACATAACCACTGCTTCCCATTTCCTAAGATACAGCATGTAAGAACATAGAAGACATGATCACTTTAATATATTTTTACACAGTCAGCAAAAATTGTATGGATCATGTTGGAACAGGTCTCCAGTTCTTTCTTAGTAATTTTGGAATACATTTAAATCAAACTAGACTATGCTGTTTAGTTAACTTGGTGCAGTAAGAAGGAGTTTTATTGGTGTTCATTTTCATTATTATTCTTGTCAGAGAAAATATACTATTTTTGAGAATTGAGGAAATCAGTCTCCTCCAAAGATGATATATTACTTTTACTCTCTAAAAATCAAACAAAACTGAGTTCAGAAAAGAACAACTCCTAGGCAAGAAGCAGTTGGACAAGGAACCAGGCTAGATACACTACTTCCTTGAAGTAAAAAAAAAAAGTAAATCCTATAGCTTCATTCCTTTTGTGAGAACTTATATACAGCGTAAGAGCTGTATTGTGTACAACACAACCAAATTCAAACAAGATTTGATCCTGCAAATAATCATGAAGGCAGTCAAGAGACAAGATGAAAATACTATTGTTTCACTTTGGTTTTAGTCATTCTGCTCTAAGTGTTCATCCAGGCTTTTGCAAACATTGCCAAAAAAACTAAGATGTAACTGTACATAATAACTGTGGTTTATTTCTCATCTTTCCTGTACTCCAGTTTGTTAGAGAACATCTGAAAATTAATCCTATGTGAGCAGCAGACATTGAAATTATCTTTTCCCATAATTTCATGTGCATTTCTTTTCCTTTTTAAAATGAACAATCTGTCTAGTGTATTATCATCATAAAAATGATTATGACTGTTTCAAATTGCAGCAGCTCTGGGAAGCTATAGAGTTGCCCACAAACAACACTGCTGCTTTGAAATTAACTCCATGTTCAAATAAGAAATCTGAGATTATTTAAGACTAAATTGTTATCTTGATTTCAGTATTTCTCTGAAGGAAAAAAATTCAAGATTATTGCCTCAAAATTACCATGACAGATACCTGTACCACCTGTTAGCCATCAAGTATGCAAGTATCCTAGACTAAGAACACAAATGACCACTGGGTCACATATGGAACACCATAAATCTTTAACTCTGTAGTGACAGGAGAGAATTGTCCTCGCACTGCCAGTCAGAAAAAGCTTCAAAAGCCTACAGCCCAACTTCAACACTAAGTCATTATCTGTGTTTCAAATGTATTAAAATATTTACCTAGCACAGAGGGAAAGGAAAAGCAATCAATAAGAACCAATTATAAAATGTATTTAAAAGATCCCTAGTAACACATTCCAACTCTGAGCACCTTGCTTACGCACTTAAGTGAGGCTAAAAACACCTTGTGTGAGCACAGTCCTCCGTTCTCCTGGCACTGTTGTAGCACACCCGGAAAATTAACAGGCCTCCATACAAGAGTAGAGGTTGGTATGCATAGACCAGCTTGCAGGATCAAAAATATATACTTTTAGTCATGTTTCAAGAAGCTGTACTTTATGACCTAATGAAGGACATTCACAAAAAGTTTAAAAACAAACTCTGTACCCAAGATCTATTGCTGACCAGAGGATACTGGGCTGAACTGAAGCTGCTTTTGATCACCCAAATAACTCTTGCAAGGAATGTTAATGCTATTGCACTATTTAGAAGATCTGACAAGAAATGGATGATTACATAGTAATTTAAGGTCATATGTGCCTCCTGTAATGATGAATTTGCATTTTAATTAAAAGCAAAAATCTTGTCCTATTTTTTCCTAAAGTTATTTCATGAAGTAACCCAGTACAATGAAGAAGCTCTTCTGACTTAATGTTGAAATACTTCAACATTTGTTACACTGGCAGATCACAACAGACTTTAGTGACAATTTCACATTAGAAAGGAAGGAGGGAAATTCAGTTTCTTACACTTTTCAGAAAAGATACATAGTAATACTCAACCAGAAATGGATAAGCTAACAGCATTTACACTGGCACAGGAGCACCTTTCAGGTATCTTTTGCTTCAGAATCATCAAGCAAAACATATCCAGGAAAGTACACTTCTGCTGTACAATTTGCTATGGCCCCTGCTTTACTGCATCAGCAGAATGTCACTGCAATAATACAGTGACAGCAACTGCTGTTCACATACCCTGTCTCTGCTGCACCTGGTGACACGAGGGGCTGTATTCAGGTCACCTACATTATACCTTGGTTTCCTACCTGTTATCCTTAATAGTTTCCTCTGATGCCACTTAAGCCTTCCTAATCACTTCTCAGAACTACCCAACACTGTCAGATTTGGTGTGATATAATCTCTGAGTACAGACCTCTACTTCTAAGATCCAGGTTTCAGAAGATATGATACTCAGATGAGAATACTATCCTCATGATCAGAGAAGTTAAATTCACCAGAAGTGTGTCTGAAAACATCTGAAATATTAGCAGCTTCTCACATCTGAGAGGACAGTAAAATCAACATGCAAATACATGTAAGGAAACTGCAAACAATACTGTTTGTTATAATCAGGCACATCAATGATGGTGGTGGAGGAAAACAACTCACAAAACATGTTAGAAACAGAAAAGCTTCACCCTGCTCTTTGCTAAGCATACAGGAGCCCTTAATACCATTACTGACCTCAACCTCTGACAAAGTCAACAGAGAGCAGATGCTCTATTACTGGCAAAGCACACTGTTCCTTAAGATAATGGCAGCTTGACAACATGATTTGAATTATATCCCCGCTTTTCATATAGAAGTATGTAGGCTGTTAGAGGCATTTGTCAGCTTACCTTACAAAATATGAAAACAGAGAGGCTGTTCCTAACTGAAAACTCTACATATTCAATAACGCAGAAGAAAAAGAATTATACACCCAAGAGTAGATGTGAACTCACTTCATTCCATGTATGCATCACAAGAGAATTTCTCACTACAAGTTAGAAGCAATAATTAATCATCTGTTTCTGCTGGTATCTGAAAAAAAGTACTAATTATTTTTCAGATACAGTATTTCCACTTCCCCCCCCCCCCACCCCAGGGGCAGCACTAAAATCAGATATAATTCTAAAACTGTCAAATTATAGTCAACATCAGTACAAGTAGAAGAAGAACTTGGCAACATCTCTTCATTCCTTGTATAGCATTAAAGGTACCATCTGTGCGCTTAACAAATTGATACTAATGTCTCATTATAAAATGTTGTATGCTCATGTATGTATTAAATTTTCTACACTGCATCTGCAATGAAGCATTGAAAAATATGAATTCTGAATTACCTGAACTAGTACAAAACATCTTAGGCTAGTGCTAATGGAAGTATTATTTCTCTGCAAAACAGTTCACAGAGGAAAAAAAATAAAATAAAAAAATCCCAGGTTGCCATTCCAAGAATTTCTTCTCTTTTTACTCATGCTTAAATTGCATCCCTCCACAAACAAAGGAAGTTTCACAGCATTTAAATGTTGTAAAATTATTGAAAGAAAATCCTACAGACTGCAATCCATAGTAGACCATTTCATGTAAGTTCCTCACTCAAGCACCTCTGCCTGCTTTGGTCCAATCCTTGCTACTGTGTATTAGAAAGCTCTTAATCTCTGTCACCTCCTGCACTTCCAATAAAAAGAAGGAAATTCTGGTTGCAGAATCCCTCATAGAAGGGAAACCTTGTCACAGGTTACATGTCTAACTCGGAAATAAAACTGAATAAACATCATCGGGATCCAGCTGTAGAATGGAATAGGAGAACCTCATTCAGTCTGTTCTTAGCTGCTCATCACTGCTTATTTTGGAAAAAAAAAGTGAGGCTTATGGTTTAAATTGTTCCAGTTAACTCACTTTGAAACATCAGAGTAGGGAACAACCACAGCAACAGTTTGGCTGGCAGATCTGAGACAAAGGTTTCTTCTGGCAGAGAGGAAGAGACAGGAGCTAACGATCAATCTGGAGTTTAATAAATTCCAATATATTTTTAAAACTACTCTTAACATCTTTCCTGTGTACAAGTGAACTTGACTTCAAATTTAAACATCAGTCTTAACATAGCATTTAACAGGTTTCTAAAACATGTCCACATGAGTTTACACAAATTACATCTATCCCACCTTTGCCAATGTATTCTACCTTTCAAGCTAAAGGTCATGTTATATTTTAAGTGTTTGGTTTTAAGAAAAAGACCACTGTCCTGCTGTCTAGATCAACCAACACCTTTTCCAGGTTGGGTGCCTTAACCCGACACTGTTCACCCTGCAGCCCCAGTTCTGCTTACCAAAAGTGACACACTGGGCATTCACCTTCCACAGTATTCAGAATTATATCTAAGCTTTTTTGACAATTCTGAATGTTTTGTAGATGCTGATAATTTTCTAAATTAATTTTCTTCTCTCTTTCCCTCCTTATCAGTCCCACAAAAATGTTGCAAACAATATATGGTCATTTAGCTTGCCAAAATCAAAACTGGAAACCAGGAATTTAATAGCTAGTGTATCCTACTAAGCAAAATACTCTTTCACTTCTCTGGTATCTCATTCCTTCATTTTATAACACAATTTCTCTAAAAAGCTAGATTTCTCCACAAAGATTTTCTACTGTTTTCACTGTTTAATTATCAATGTATTACAGTAGAAAATTCAGAATATAAAAATCAGATTTGTACAGTCTTAACACACATCATAAAACAACTTTTAGTCTCCTTCCAACCTGAAAAGTAGCTTAACACAAAGAAACCTATTCCTCTGAAAAATAAATTCTTGAGTTTGCTTTTTCTGAAGAGTACCTAAGCCCTTGATTCCATCAGAGATCGCCACCAGGAAAAAAAAATAATAAATCTGACATCCAAGACTACAAATCATCATTCTTCTTTGAAACTCTTACTAAACAAAGAAAGTCCTGTTAAGGCCATCATTTCTGCTACGATAAACCAGACTTCAAAGAATATTTTGTTGGTAACAGTTACTTAGGAGGTACTGGTAAAATAAAGGAAAACAAGATATTAAGTTCTGATATTCATCAGCACTACATCCCATTATAAAAAGGTACCCCATTTCAAATTTTGATACATCAATGTTTATACATGCAGGAAAACATTGCAAATATGAAACTCTTCAGAATGCATTCCCAAGTCATCCATGTATGGAAACTTTAATGGTGTAGAATATATACTTACCCTCCTGAAGGCTAACCACACTCCTTTTCATTAAAGTAACTACACATCAACAAAGGAAGTCAGAAGACTCACTGCACTGTCATCATCAACACTTAATAGCTTAAATGCAATATTTATACAAAATAATCCCACTCCCACGCTAGCACATACGGATATTTTAATGTAATAAACCTACAATGGCTTATAATGCCAAGACCACCAAAGATTTAGTTGTCAAGTGGGAAATATTTTTGTATGTGTACACTTTAGAAATAAACTCCTAGTTTATATGTCTGAAAAATGGAATAAATCCAGTTCTTTTAACTTGTAAGAGAACAATCTCTTGTTGTATCAAAGTAACAAAGTTTACATAAGAACATAGTTACTTCCCTCTGCATGCCATTTTCCTGATTAATACTTAAATGCCCTCAATATTAAGGCCTCTACTGTAGCTTTCAACAGTATTCATTCTGAACACTCTCTCATCCCAGCCACATCATAAACTGGGACACCGCCCAGTATCAGAACAAACTATTCCGGTTTATTAAATACTTCACTTTCAAACAAAAATATTAAACAAAATTTTCGCCAAATAGCCTGGCCCAAATTTAGTTTTAGTAGGAAACTTAGGTCTGAATTAACACACTCAGCTTGCTTCTACTATCACCCTTAATTTCCTTACCATCCATTTATTCTTCCAGAGGCAGTGGGCAGAAATGTCAGAAAATTTCTCTCAGCTGAAACATCTTTAGAAAAAAATTAGTAACAAGAAAGCATAATGACCAGATTAAGTCCTCCAAAATGCTTAAAGAACATAGGGAATTGAACTTCTGAATTACTGTGATGTGCAGTGTCTCAGTTAAAACCATTGAACACAAAGACCTTACCCTCTAGCTCAGAAAGTTCTTGAGATGAGGACTACTGGATGCAGTCCTGTGCATTCATTTTATTCTCTACATGACCCCTACCTAAGTGTCAGAGCTAGGATTGGGGGTCTGATGCTATAACCCAGTGCTGCTGCTATAATTTCCTGTTTCTATGTTAAGGAAAATCTTGCTAAAGCAGAGTTGCTTCTAGCATGACCAAGTTAATTTTGGGGCACATCCAAACTGAAAGAAAAATCTTGACATTTAACTTCCAACTAATTATGATGCTTAAATTACTGATAAAAATAGTCTTCTAAATCCTTTTTAGAGGCACAAGTGCTTTTTAAATTTACATAAAACAATGTATACAGACCAGAAATCTATAGCTCAGAAGAAACACATTGCTCTCTTTTAGGCTGATGTATACAGAATATTGTAAAATAAAACCAAAACTGAGTGCTTGATTCTGCCCTTTGGAAGATTCGTGTCTGTCCAAGCTGAAAAGGTCTCCAATCACTATGCACAATTAGGACAGCAGAATACAGGCCAAATCAAGCCCTCCAAACAAAGAATTTCTAAGCATGTCTTTGATATTTTTCTTACAGTTATTCCTAGCAATGAAGGTCACTGAAAAGCACATAGCACACATTTTACTTACACAAAATCACAGGGCTATACACTAAAATGCAATATTTTTCCTAACTCATGCACAGCATGCTTGAATAGATAAAGCACGAAATTATCAAGTAATCATTTCACATGTTAGTGAAAAACACAGCAGCATCCAACTCTTACTGAAGCTGAGGGAAACCACCAATTTAATGTATTTTGAAGTGCCATGATCCTCATCACAGAAATCTTGCTATTTGTGAAAATCTATTAGTATGGGAAGAAAAACCACATTAGGAAAAGCTATAGAATAAAAAGTGCCAGAATTCAACTATTTGGTAAAGTGAATAGGCACATAACACATAACTCACTTACAAATTGATTAATCAGTTTTCATAAACATTTATCAATTTAACAGTTAGAGTAAACTCCATCATGAAGACATGATATTTATCAGAAATTTTCTTTTTCCCCTCTGATATTTTTTGAGAATTTTGATGTAATCTACTTATCTATAGGTTTTAAAACATGAGTGGACTCTTCACTCTTCTTCTGAGGAGCACAGCCTTTGGTATGGAGCCTTGAGAAAGAGTTGACTAGGTGCAAAGTTTCCATAACAGAGTTAATACTATAAATGGTAAAATATAAACTTAAATTTGGATGACCTTCTTCTTATATGAAAACAGGTACAGTTAATTGAATTAAGGACCTAGTTATTTAGAAAGGCAAGTTTTTACAAACAGTATTTACAATCTAGGCTTAGTTTAAAAGAGTTCACATTTAACATGTCTTAACTGCAAGTAGAAGACATTCATTTAAAACATGAGCAGCCATCAAAAACGTGGCATAAGGTGATACACTCTTCAAGTGGGATTGTCTGAGCGCAGCATCTAATCATTTATAATCAAATCAATACATAGAGATGCAGATGGATTTATATTTATTTTAATGATACAGAATCTTAAAGGTTCTAGTCTCAATTTTATCCTCTGGACAGAATAATAATATTTGTTACTATTTTAACGGAGTTTGTGAAATTTATTTTTTCACTGAAAAATGAAAGCTAAAAAAATGCATTTCTAGTGAAGCATCTACCACCATTATTACTGCTAAGATGTCAGATTGTTAAATTGAAGACGACAAATCTTCAAGCAATGCAGCTTCATCTGTAATACACAAGTCCAGAACCCTCAAGAGAGAACGGCAACCCTAAACAGAAAAAGTCCTTTTAACTTCCCTTTCTAAGTCAAGACAAAAACCTACTCTCTTCCTGCTCTTTCATTTTTTTGTTGTTGTTGTGGTTTTTTTTAGAGAAACAAATTTTCCACCACAAACTTAAATTAGCACAGTAACATTAAAATTCAAGGATCCAACTTTGAAGGTTTTCTTTCATTGCTGTAGGGTGTTACCATGCACTATTCATTATTGGAGTAACCAGGAGTAGCAAGGAGAAGGGTGGAAGAGTTTGCGACTTTGCAAGTCTTTGCTAAAATACATGATCACAGCTTGGTGGGGTATGTCCTGAAATGTCCCTGTGTACAGTCACCTTATGGACTTTTTACTCATTATTATTCCACCAAAACTCTAGAGGAGAAAGGATAGGAAAACTTTCATTTTTATACACTAAGATTTCCCTTTTCTTCACATACTGAGAAGGAGTTACAAATTGTACAGTGCAGAAACAGCTGGTGTTCCATGGTCACCTTACATGCTGAGTGCTGACCCTGTGTTGGATTGTCTGGCACACTGAATGCTGCTTGTCAGTTGAGGAAATGCCTCCTCCAGACAAATGATTCTGCCCAATATCCAGGAGACTGAAGTATCTCAGTTAACAGTGACCTCACTAATACTTCAATGAAGAAGAGGCATCAGCACTATACCCTGCAGTTACACAGACTATGTGTAACTGTGTGCAGACAAGGACTATGAAGAAACAAAATACTGTAAAAATCATTGACAGCTGATCAGATTCCTTACCAGTTGTATCTGAGACTTAGCTCACAGAAGGACAGATGAGCTTCCACTACTTGCCAAAATAAAAACAAAATCTGAAGCAGTCTTAATCCCAAACATGGACAAAGGGGACTAGATACATCCCTGTAGAGTCCCTGTGTGGACATTAATTCAGTCAGTGTTCTTCACCCCTCCTACACTTAGGCTGCAACCTTCAGAAGACAGTTTATCAAATCCATGCTTTAACTGATAACTTTCCTAAGAGTTTCAATGTAAAATAGTCTCCAAAATTCTGTTTCTCCCACAACACTACCCTGTACTTAATGCCCTTTTCTTTGTACATCATACTTATTTCAAACTCTTCCAAAAATGAAACTTTTATGCACTTTTTTTTGCTTTGTCCACAAGCTGAAGTCCTTACATGATTCCAGAATTTGCACTGACCACTACATAAACAGAGAGGTACACACAACTTCATGCAGTGCTTCAGCTCTAGCATTTGTCAAGTAAAATGAGTAGCAAGGTCCTGCATTTGAGATTTCATACATATATTTAAAGTAATTACTTGGCACTGAGAAGCATGTAACATTTGGATCAACAGTAACAGTGCTGCAAGGGTTTCTAGAAATACCCTTGTCATCCATGTGTCACATGGTTATGCTAAAAACACCTTCAGTGGTACCATTTCCACCAGCTGGACAGTTCATATAAGCATATTTGTGAAGACTCAGGATATCATGCTTTTTTTGCTACATACAATTTCTGCTAAAAGGGATATTGCCTGCCTTGGCTTCATTCAAATATCACCTGTTCGAAGAAGCCACTGAACTGCCCACCAAACAAACACTGAGGGGTGTTTGTGCTACTAATATAACAAGCAGAAGCTCAACATTAGCATTTTCAGATACACATGAAACATCCTATGGAAGCCTACTGTATCTTCTGAGACATCTAACATTAACTCCCCCAAACTTCCTTTCCTACTGCTGTTTACCTAAATGTCACTGCTTTTGCTGTATCACTATGGGAACAGTAGCTGTTCCTTCTGTTCTTATATAGCCACTACCAATCACTTTTTGCCAGAATTTGCTGCCAAAACATTCTACGTTCTCAAACTTAAAATATAGTCTCTGACAACAAAATTCACCAGAAAGTGTTCACCAGAAAGACATCCAAAGGATTTCCAAATAAAGGCAAACCAAGAATCTGTTTTCAGAGAACTCCCAATATCTCGTTCTACTGATCATAGGAACCCTATCACCACACCTGAATGTTTCACAGCCTCAAACTTACTTTTCCATTTGATATCCTTTCAGGCAGAAAGCTTTTTTAGAGGTGGGAAACTAAAACACTAAAAAGAAGAACAGCTAGTCCAAGAACACACAAGCTAAGGGCAAACCAAAAACTTCAATGCTCATTCCTGAAGTTCTTGGCTAACATCTTGTCTACCTTCTCTTACCTTTTTGGCTATGGCAACAAGGCATTTGATTTCCTTAACCCACATAATTCAGAGTTCCTCTTAGATCAGACAAGCAGTTCTGTAAGCATGAAAATGAGTAAAACCTCATCCCTACAGCCCAGCATTGGTTGATGGGTCCTGGCATGACGTGGGCTCCTGCTACAGCCTGCCTTCAGGAGAAAAGAGGAACACAAAGTTTCTCCCCTCCTGTTCTCAAAACACATGTAAAAATAACTCTGAAATGTCTGTTGATTTTGTTTCAACCAAATGTGCTGCATTTGGTTACAATCATGCTCTCAGATGTCACAAGCTCAAAGATATGTATCTATAGCATGTGACTGCCAGAGCTATACCTTAGCTACATCACAACTCGTGGTCCAGATGTTTTTCAACCACATTGATTAACACTCTCAGCCACAGAATGCTTAGGGAAAATATAGAAGTGAGAAGCAGCTGAGAGTCTTTTACTACAGGAGACAAAGTCCTTTAAAAAGTCACAAATATAACCTATGCTGACAGACCAGGTCTGTGCATACTTGGTCTATCTGTGCTCAACCTGCATTAACTCCAGGTGTTAAGCTTGCAAAGCCTCCAGCAATTTCCAAAGTTCAGGGTAAGATCTTCTTACTGTATTAAGAATACAGGAGGCAAGCACATCTGATCCTAAATGGGCTTATGCCAGCACACACAACATTGCAAACACAAAACTGAATCACAAGCCAGTAAGAGAACATTTTTTTAGGGAATTTTTAGTTAAATGTTATAGCTTTGTTACATTTAAGACAAAATGTAAGAAATATTAAGTACCATTCCATTTGGAACATAGAGAAACTTTCTTTACTATGCCTCCATAATTACAGCAGCTGAGGCATTTCAGCAGGAAACAGAGCTGGCTGCATTGCACTCCTAATGCAGGCCAGAGACTTTGTACCTTGAAGTATCCATCTTTGCTCTAAAAGTAAATCAGAGCCCAGACTGCAGTAAGAATCATTTAATACTGTGAGACTTTTGGGTACAGTTGGGCCAAATATTGTTCTTTTGTATTACTTTTTGAATTATCATTCAGGTTTTGGTGGGTTTTTTTTAAGTCAGTATTGTCAAGAGATTTTGGGAGCTTATTTTAAAAAAACATACAAGATCTACACAATTTGGTAGGTTTTCTTTCAGCTTTTCTTTTGCTATAAATTATTGAACAAATAAAGCTACCTGAACACAGAGCTATTAAAACTTCTTGGGATGAAGATAAGCATATAATTACTTAAATAGCATTTCATGATAAATAACTGACATGCCATACATCACTGGTATGTGTTTTAAAGGATTCTGGGTAATTGTTTGAAAAAAAAAGTAATGGCATCATAGTAAATCCATCAGAGTGAAAACAGTTCTAACAAAATGTCTGATAAGCATAATACAGCTTTGGGGTATTTGCTACTCAGTACCTTGGAAGGACTGCATTTTCTGATTAGCTGAGCAGCATAAGATGCAATCTTGCTGGAGGCTGCTGCACTGCTGCAGCCACTCAGCCAACCCAGAAAAGCATAATTATTAAACTACTGAACCTTATTAATGAACATTTCTCATGCTTATGTTCTTACATTGCTAAGAGCTTTTCAGTCTTTATGCCATACAAATGTAACAGGCTCTGTATGCTCCTTTGTGCTGCTGGATCTCCCACTAAATTTTACTGACATGCAACCTGGTAGTTCTGTGTAACATATTTAAGCTGCCAAGCATGATAAAATTCAACATACCACCTGTTTTGCTTCAGATGTCCTCTTATCATAGGATAAAATTGGTCAAATTAATCTTTGGGCTTGACAACTTTCCTCAAGATACATCCTATATTAGTTTCTTCGAAACTACGCAATAAAAAAGTTTTGGAAATTCTGATCTTCAGCAAATTCTTTGTCTGTCATCATCCCTTCTGCTATACTGATCAACACTGATCACAGATTGTACTGTGCAATTTACCACAGTAACAAACTGCATGATTCAGATCCTCAAGAATGACATTATCAAAAGGTATAATTTTACAAGATTTCAAGCTTGTAAGCAGCTCTCACATGAATAGTGACCACTCTGAAAACTATCATGTAATGGCAACAGAGTTAGGCACTGCCCAGACTTTTAGGTCTGCAATTAAACTGAACACATACTCGCTTAATATCTTTCAATAGTAAATAAGAGGGAAAAAATCTTGGTTCATAAGTACATATAAAATCCATGCAAATCAATCTGCACATAATTTCAAAGTTCTACATTACTATCAATCCCTACAGCATTATTCAAGAATACTCCCTACTAACCATGAACAGGCAAATCATGTATCCATGTCAACTGTATTGACATCATTGAAAATGTTATTTTCATAGTTAAACTTCAAGCATAAATCTAAAAGTCTTTATTAAGAGTTTGATTTCAAATGCTGAAGATGCAAGACTTCTGCAAAGAATCACCCTCAGTTTAATGAAGGCTTCTTCAAGAAGAATGGAGCTCTAAAAGCACTTTTCTTCATAAAAATTACCATGAAAAAACACTAACAGTAGTGAGATGCTAATTAGTGCTACTAAGTGTATTTTATACAAGCAGGAACTTGCTCTCAATCTCTGAAGGGTTGAGGGAGATGTTTGTATTTGCAATTCATTAAATTAAAATGGTATTGCAGCACATTACACAATAAAAAAACACCCTGTTGTTGAAAACCAAATCCACTATCAATATATATATACACATTTATCCTTTCTGCATGGCCCTGTCCCTCCAGATGGCCAAGCCAAAGAAAGGTTTGGTGCAACTTAACAGCTACATGAGTCTTGAAGTATCCAGGGGCCAACTTTCTAAAAGCACACAGAATGTCCCTGTTCCTGCTCAGAATAATCAAGTTTTGACCAGCACTTTTAAATGCCATGGATCCCAACTCTGTGCATGTCAAGGCACAGTGCTCACATGCACCAAGACACCATATAAAAAAAACACAATACACAGCCTGTTTTTAAAAGAATCATCTACATTTTGCATATCTTAGAGTTTTAAAAGAGGTTTTATAAAACAAATCCAAGTCATATTTATGGCAATCTACTTTTGGTGTGGCACAGATATATGGCAACATGTAAATTCAATTGTATGTGTTAATTATTTGACTAAAATCTTCAGAAACAATTTTCAAGGTTTCTTTTAGCATGGGAGCTATTGTCAAGGAATAAAACTGTAGTTTAGTATTTTGTTAAATTTACGTGTTCAATATTGTTTACATACACTCAATAAACTGGTTTTATAACCTAGTTTTGCTCAGGTTTTTTTTCAGAGAATTTGATAATCAATTTTTACTCTGTTCCCATAGTTAGTATGAAAAACACAAACTTCTCCCATTTGTCTTAAATGGCCACTTTAGATTTTAACTACAATTTTAACACCAAATCTAACTACTTTCCCCACTAACCATTCAACTGCTACAGTAATTAATAAGATTATTCTGTGATTCAGAAGTACACAGATACACTTTTATCATGGTGCATCTATTCTTTAAAGTTTTGCAGGCACTTTTATCAAGCAGGAAGTAGGGCAAAAGAAGAGCAGGGAATCACTACTCTTCACAGCACAATTAAATCAGAAAAAAAAAAGCACCTTCTAGCTGTGCAGAACTATTCTATTTGGGAGATGGACTGCAGGCTATAATAGAAAAAGAACTCCTTCTGGTGTATCCTGTACCTCCACTAGGCAGTTTGCCAGCAACGCACTAACAGCAAATCTTTCTAAGGAGAGACAAGCCCCTAGCAGGAATTCCCCATAGGAACAAACTTGCAACTTTTAACATGGAAAAAACATTTCCTTTCAAATGGGAATTAAGTACATCTTTGTGAGCAGCCTTCTGGTTTGGATACCTGAGAATCTATCTCTTGCATTTATTAAAAAAAAAAAAAAAAACACACACAATTGCAGTGCCATTAACTGAAACCTGCAAAAGTACCTTGCAGACCTTCTTCTGATACTCTTGCACTTCAAACAGCTATTTTTATCTGTGTTGAAATAGCTAGATCCTACGTTGGATCGGGACATGTAAAATAAAGAAGTACAAAGACTAGTCTGTGTTCTTCCCAAACCTCTACAAACCCAAGTGACCCTTCTACCAGTTGGAAATTGCCAGTCATCTTAGTCATATCTTTCTTTCAGGAATGTTGCTTTTCTTAAGCCAGAGTGTGAAATAAAATTTGTTTAATTGACCACTTGAGATGGGCTTGACACAGGTAATTACATTTACCAACAAAACTCAAGAGCTATTTCATACTACTGGAACAGTCAGGAGCAGCCAGAATAAGCCCAGGAACTGACTGCAGTGGGTGTAAAACACTACCAACTCAGAATGTTTGTCAGTTTTGCAAAGGTGTGCATTACAACACATAGGAAAAAAGTGTTCTAAATACATCATCTGCACTGATAAAAGTCTAATCAATCCATAATAATTATTAGTTAAATTATATAATAAATTGTATAATCATAATTAGTTAATGCATAATAATAGAAGTTTTGGGCTGCCATTAATATTAAAAAGTGATTTATGAAGATAAGGCTGAGTACAGTATTAAAATATTTTTTTAAGAATTGCCTTCCAGAATTGTCATCTCTTAAGGAATTCTTGCAGCTGTGCAAAGCTTACTTACTGATGCGTACTGTCCCATCTAATCACTATCAAATAGCTCTACTACTAATACCCAGAAAGGTAAATCAGGCTGCTCCAGTAGTTAAACAGTTACTTCATGTTTTTTAGAATGAGAAAATAAATGCCAGGCTGATCAACGTACATTAAAAATAACGGGTGGGGTGGGGGGAAGAAAAAAAAATATCAGAACTATCTCAGAGCATTTACATATGCATATAGACATAAAACCTGATGAGGAGAGAATTCAATCTTCTTTTTAAGCCTGTGTGAAAAGAGACAGCTCCTAACACTTGTGTTTTTCAAAATTAAGTACTGACTTTCGCTCAGGCCCCCTGGCTACTCATACACAGAGCTAATAAACACATTTCACTGTCTTGGATCGATATGCAACCTAAAATTCCCATGATAAACCAGTTACAATCAGATCCAATATTTTTTAATCTTCTTTCAAATTAAACTTGATTACACTTTCCCTTACAAAGAATTAAGCTAATGCCTTTAGTGTCAGTATTTAGGTACTTGGCTAAATATACACAAAACACTGCAATGTCTCCATCATGATTTCCCTTATGCAAAAGGAGGTCTTTTCAGTAGAGTCCAAATTAACCTTAATCTCTTCTGAAACTTGACTGACTTTTTGTCGGCTATCATAGACATTAGGAGAAAGCATTAGCTAAGAATCCAAAAGCAGAAAAGTGATCAGAAACTCGGTGACAAAACGTTACTCAGATTGGAAGATGTTCTAAGTGAGGGAGAAACAATCAAGGACCCTGGAACTGAAAAACCAAACATGGCTCAGACAGCAGATATACGTAGAAGTCTTTCTAAAATACATTTTAGAACATAAAGCAATTAAACAAAAAACTTTCATATATAATTCTAAATGTGATTAAAATCAATAACATTCTGCAATAATCTTTTCAGATGAGCTATATATAGAGGTTAACTAGATGCAAGGCAAAAACCAGAAACCTTTTCAATGGATGGATTAATTGGTCATGTGGCTGTAGCACTGAATGAATCATGGGGTTGCTAATGAGATAAGGATAGGAAGCCTGACACCTCTAAGTCAAGAGTTCAATCGGCTCTTATCAGAGTACTCTGATGCTGTGTCCTAGATTGAAGGCACAACTAACAGTTCAGGGACAACTCTGGCTTTCCTACTGTTGTAGGCACTGGAAGATCCAACTCAATCTTAGAGAAGAAATCTCAAAAAATAGGATACGAACAGTATCTTTCTGTAGCAGTCTCTCCCACCACAGCACTCCCAGTCCCAACTGCCTGGGTGAAAAGAGTGTCTGAGACCATCATCTGACTTCCTCTGTAAGCACAGGCTGGAGAGACCTTTAGTGCAGAAACTCACTCTTTCAGAGGGTTCCCCACCAACAATGGTAGTCAGAAACCAGGCTAAAGAATCCTGCTATCAGCAGCGTAGTGTCTTTAATTATAATTTTGTTCCAGCCCTTTATGCATCAGGGTCAAGCCCTTTACTCCTGTGACTTTGCATTTGCCAATTTGCTGTAATTTATGCACATAAGTCTCCCAAAATGCACAGGTTCTCAATCTCTTCTCAAGTAGAACAGTGTGACCAGTGAAAACCTTCAAAGTCTTGTCACACAAGATGCAGTACAACCAAAGCAGACTGATTGCAAACTTCAGGGGTCAAGTCCTCAAAGACTCAGTCTGGATGCCACCTTACTGTTCTTATTTATTTTTTTTAAAAAGGAAAGAAAGAATAACCAAAACCATTTAAATCAGTGCAGAAATCCAGACTTGTATGTTGCCTGTCTGCCTGCACATTTTAAAAAAGACCAGTGCTAGTCAGACCTATGGGAAAGTCAGTAGAAGGCAAAGCACAGGAGAAGAGAACATGGTACAGCAGAATGTTAGAAGATAGAAAACTTGAGGTGGGAGAGTGCAATAGAGCAAAGCATGCTGCACAAGAGGACAAACAGAAGAATAAACACAAGGGAAGCCAGAGGGCAGAGACAAAAGTTAACAAGAAATGAGTGGGAAGTTAACAAAGACAAAAGACACAAAGGGAAATAACATAACACAGACAGGGAAAAAATGGAAAAGACAGAAGACAGATATATACAGGAAACCCATCCTGCCAGAAACTGCTTCTTATCAAGCTCAGACATGAAACTGCCAAGAGCTGAATCAAGCATGGAAACTTCAGCTCACCTGAAACTGCCAAAGGCAGATGTAAGAAACCACATTAAAATACGAATGTAGTGAGCTTAAGGATTTCATCTCAGAGTACACTGGCCATGTTCTGCTGTAGAAGGGGAAAATAACTTTTCATTCACTAATAGATTCACGCATCTATTTGCAGAAGAACTGGGCCCACTTGCGAAAGAATGTTAACTGATTAGGGACTAATTATTAAGTAGAATTCAGAATCAAGTGCACTGTTTTTAAAGTTCATTGGTCTGTATTGCACTCCATGCAGTAGAGAGATATGCAAGAACTGTTCCATAAAAAAGTATACAAGTTCTCTTCCTCCTACATCTCCCAGCACACACCACAGACAAGCTGTTTTAGACATGGGATGAGATAAACTTTTCCACAGATCAAGGACTGTAACATCAGCATGTAGTTAAGCACTATCCAGTGAAATTTATCTCTGCACTTCTGCTCTGTTTAAAATGCATTGTTTTGTATCTCCCAGTACTAGCACACTCTAAAGAGAACAAAGATGACACCAAATCCACTGTGCAAGAAAATAGCTGTAGTGGACACTCCACACTCAGAGAATAGCAAAAAGGCAGAAGTTTAAGCTTGTCAACTCAGAAAATCAAAAGATAGACAAAAAACATGTAATGAAAGGGACTCCTATCCTACCATATTGATGATGACCACACAGAATTTAGAGTCACCAATGCAATTCATTTCTTGTTTCCTTCTTGTATCATAGGGTACTTCTGGCCCTATCACAAAAACCTCAATAATCACTACTTGCATCTCAGCAAAGGTGTGTGAACAACAGAGAAACACACACCTGTCCATGAGTACACTTGATTTGCACTGCGAGTTTTCTATATACAGTCAATTGTTCCACAAACAAGGGTGTGAAACCTTCTCACAGACATCTAAATATATTTAAAAGAAAAAAATAAATAAATTCAGATTTAAGAATAACAGATATCCAAGATACATATATTTTTTTAAAACATTTTTTAAAAATGCATACAAATTATTTATTATTTCTCTTAAGACACATCTACCTCCTTAATGTGTTTGTTGCATTTTTGGTTAATTTGTGCTAAAAATTCTTCTGCCATTATTTCTGTGTATAACTGACTTTGTGTTGATGAGACACCACATGTTGAAACATTCATGAGAAAGTAAGAACAGGGCTCACTCACAGCTCAGCCAGTGGTTAGCTGGTTGTTATACGGTCAGTGTTTCACTGGCTCAGTCACAGGTGCAAACAGACTCAGAAATGGTTTCTCTTACAAGTCTTGGAAATTCCATCATACAAAAGCTGTCTTCTAACTTCCCCTCACAAGGGGGATGCATATCCATTCTGCATGTACAGCCTGGACTGAGGCTGCCATTGCAGATTTCCTGAAGTCAAAGAACTGCTCAACTTCTCATCTATGTGAGCAATCATCTCCCTAGCCCAAGAAAAACTAGAAAATTTACATCTGTGGTTCCCACTTAATAGCATTCCACGGGTTTTTGCCCTCTTGTACCACTGCTTCCTCTTTCCATGACTGATTAAAAATTATGTGCATCCAGTATTTGCAAAAAATCCACATGCATAAATATTTTTTCTGTTTATAACTAGGAGACAGTTCAGCTAGCTGATGGAAAGCAATTAATCTATTCAACTCAATGAAGCAACATTGATTTACTCCCTAAGAACCAAGTCCTAGATATAATATCCATATGTGAAGTAAAGTTTATAAAGCTGAACTTTTGGGGTTCACATAATGAGGAAGTGAAGGCCCTGGAGGCAGACCACATCCCTTGTTCCTCTCTCTGGTCTCTTCTCCCAAAGCACTAAATGATTCAAGTGTTGCAATCTCTACAGTGTCCATGGATGTCTGTCCTGAGAGGAGAAAGCATGGATAAGAGGCTATGGGGCTGACAGGACCAAACAGCTGGGCTGGAGGGAGATTATCTTATTTTCCTCAACATTTTAATTCAAATTAAAGCCAGAGTGGGATACAGTCTCCAACCAAGATCAATCTGGCAGTGCAGGGCTTGCAGAAGATGAACATGTCTACATGCAGGGGGTTAAAATCCTACCAAACCTATTTGTAAGACTTAATACTCATGTTTAAGATTTGGTCTGCTTTTTAGACCAGTATCACAAAAGATCTGAGCATTGCTGAACAGAATAATTTCTATTTCTTCTTCAAGACAATTGATAGCCCTCTCTGAAATACTGACCTATACATACACCTCAAGCATCAGGAAACATGCTCAAGCAGTCTTCCAAGCAAGCCGGAAGATTCCTAACTCAGCTCTGCTACGTTAGTTCCTCACAGTAAGCTTGAATCCACACTAATAGTTCAACAAAATGGGTTTACATTAAAAAAAATGCCAGTCAAATCCCAGAGAAAGAAACATGAAGCCAGATCACTGGTTACTGTATTTCATTATGTAGAACCTTAGTTGTAAGAAAAGCCAATGCTTCTCATTCCGGAACTATTTCTTTTATTAGGTCATGTATACAGGATGTGCCCATGTGTTCCCTTATCAGGCTTAAATATGTCCCAGCACCTGAAAGTACAGCATCAGGATAAATTCCACCTTTGAACAAACTTAGTGGAGTTACTCAACATCAGTATAAACAGAATGCAAGTTTAAGTGGGGATTTGAGAAAATTTAAATGCCCAAATAAACTTTACATACATATAATTGGGGATGTTCCAGATCCTTTCTACTTAAAATGGATAAGGATCTCTTACATTAAAAAAAAGTTTGCTTAGACTAACTTGGTCACATTAGATGAAAAAAAGAAAAATCACCAGGGTTGAAAATGTCTGTTTCTATCTAAATATCAGTGCATTGTAGAATTAGGTCAGAAACACCAGATGTTTGCCTAATAAAAGTAATGCTAAAAACATTTCTTACTAAATTATTAGCCTCTGACACAAGTAAGTGCTTTACCCTTTTCATATAATGCTTTATGAAATTAGTTATTAGCGGATCACTTGCCGGATTGACAGCTATGGAGATTGGTGCCCTGAGTTTCTCAGGGAAAAAAAAAGAGATAAGACTGTTGGTTGGATACACAGCTGCATACATCATTCTTTACATTGACCTGAATTATTCTGCCATTTGCCAGCATTTTTTATGTTTATACTTGCTTAATCTTGATAAACAAAAAAATAAATAAAATAGGTCATCTGCACAGAGTGATCACTTTTAGGAAAATAAACAACTCTACACACCACAAATTATATAAACATGTTCCCAAATAGACAGCCACGTATCAACCACAAAATAAAAGTTACATGCAGATTTGAGTGCACAGAACCACTGAATTCCACTATTTCAAGATGGTGTTTGGTATAGAAATGAATTATTGCAATGTAACTCAACAATGCCCTGGGGTATGATAGCCTTTATAAGTTTTAGTAAAACAGAGAATTAAAACAGATTTGTTTTTATTATACTTTTCAAGCACAACACTAGTACACTATTTTCAATCAAAGAAATACACCTCTACACACAACTTACTGCAGTACCATCCCTTTCTGAAAGATGACTTATATCAGCAGCGACCACTTTTTAAATGCACGTTGATGTTCCTATCACTTTAAAATGTATTATGTAAGGTTTCCCACCATCCTCTCATTCAAAACTAAGATACCTAGTAAAATACACAGCTAGATAACACCACTAGAAATTGAAAACAGACCAGTATATAATATATAAGTATACTAGGAAAGGCATTAAAACTTCAGGACTGAAACAAGTGTCAGAAACACAGTAACAGCTAGAAAATATATTTAATCAATCTAAGCATTAGAAACTCCAGTTCCAGTTTTTATACCACACACATACTTTCAGCACAATGTTACTGTGCATTCTCCTCCAAAGAATATCACTGCTGAAAAAAATCTTATTTTAAACAGAGGGAGCATATATCAAAGCTTTTTAAAAACAAAGCAATTCCGTGTACATTTTATGTTAAAGTATCATTACAGACCAATTTTGTTTTTATACTAAATAGTCACAAATATTAGCAGCTAATCACGACCATCAACTTAAAAGTATAGCAAACAAATATAAAAACTCAGAAGTACTTACCAAATTATGATTAGTTGAATTAGAATCATCTTCTGGGAATGGGATGTAAACAGCTAAGGCCACACAATTGGCAAAAATGGACAGTAGTATAAATATGTCAAATGGTCTGGAAAAGTCTTGTTAAGGAATTCATGAAGTATGAGTATCTGCAAAATTTTAAGTCAAGTTCACCTTTCAGCATCAACACTTGTTTTACAAGTCTTGCTTTTAAGGCAGTCTTTTGACTGATTGCTGTGAAAAAACACTTCATCACCTTTAGTTATGTCACTATACCATATTGTTTTTACACTACAATGATATTTCAATGTCCTCCTCTTCTTGAAAAAAACAAAACTACTACTCTCACTGTCAGAGCACACTATTTTAAATTCAAGAGACAAATTAATATAAAATAAGAGCTGAGTTGATATTTACAAAGCCTATCAACAGCTGCTATGCTGTGTACAAAAAGTTACAACACAGTGCACAGCATTCTCCAGACTGAAATGAACAAATGGTACCAGCGTATGATTGACAACCTTGGTTTATGAGGTAGTGCTACTGGGACAAATTCTGCCCTGAGTTACCCACTTTAGATCCATAGTAATTTCATTTAACTGACCTTAGCCAAGGAGAGGCCAATTTACTGAAATTAGTTGGACTTCTACCAGTTTAAATGAAAGCACAGTCTTTAATTTGCAATTGAATTATGTTCAAAGAATTGAAAAAAAAAAACAAGCCCTGTAAATGAGTAACAGTTCCTACCGCCAGGTCGGCTGTTCTGTTTAAAGTAACAAAATGAGTTTTACTTCAGTAATCTACTCTCTTGAATAGCTGTTTCCTGTTACAGGGTTGTTGCCATGGCTAACAGGCAAACATTTTTCTCCTCGTATTTTCTATTTCAAACCTTTTCTTGAGAATTAGATACCAAATCAACATGCTATCAGTTCTGCCAAAGAAATCCACGTACTTCCATATCACAACCACTGAACCAAAGATAAAGCAATCTCTCCCAGCATATAATTTATCATTAATACAGGCCAGCATATCTGATATCCTATCTACAGACGTACATGCCTCCATACATGCTTGGTGGTAAACACAGGTTGTAAAAGCTCAGAAGATTAATGTATTTCAGACACTTGTATGTACTTAGAATGAGTCCTTGGCTTAACTAAGAATCTTCCCTATTTTTAGTACTTGGAAAATCTTTTTTAAAAAGATTTCTACATCTGACTCATTTGCCCTAATGGCAATACACCAAATTGCAATAACCAAATTGCAATATGAAAGATACAGGTTTGCCATCTTAGGTCATCTCCCAATTAACACTGCTAGATGCACTCCTATACATCCCTTATTTGGAAGGGCAACAAATGCAACTGAGATTTGCTGGAATATAATGTAATCTTGTAACTTCAAGAAGTTCTGAATGTGCTCCCTATCTCCCCCAGTACAAGAGGAACAGCTATAAGCTCTTCTGACTTTGAGATACTTACTTCTGCAGAATGATAGCCTCTTAATTTGTGTCACAGTGACACAGAGTATCTTTAACAGCAACATAAGCAAAATGAACTGCTATCAACATTAATGACAGTTAACCACACCTGCAAGCAAAAAAATGTGTTAGCTCTGATGCTGTCAAACAATCCCCTTGATACATTCAAAAACTCAAGGAACACTGTAAAAACATAACTGCATCAAAGGATACTTCCATTCTACTAGACTAATGCAGGCTCTTCGTACTGGGTTGTTGAGGGATAAACAGAAAAGGGCACGGGGTGGCCGACTATTAGACGTGTTACCCTGTTTTTTGCTCTTGGCATATTGCTGGCGTTTTCTTTGGGACAGAGATCCTACAGGCTGGGCTGTGGTGGTACTCATATTTTGGGCAGCCTTTGCTTGTCTAGCAGCATCAATTGCAGCTTGCCAAGACAGAACAGTTTGCTTGGGTGGTGCTGAACTGTTTGACTGAATAGCTGGTCCGTCACCAGGGAGAGGAATTCTGGTGCTACTTGCATAGTTTGCCTCTGTGGGACAAAAGAAAATAGTACTTGGTTATAATTTTTAATGCTAAAATGTGTCATATTTCTGACATAAATATTATTTTAAGACCCCTTGGCAGTGTGATGCTTCCATTACATATACTACAGAGCACAACTTTATGCATATATATATATATGTGATTGAACATTAGCAAAAAATGTTCAGGAATCAGTATTATAACTTCAAGTTTAGTCCAAGTGTCAAGTGCTACATAAACACTTCACATTTTTAATCTTCTCACTGTGCTGTTTCCTAACTGGATGGCAGCTTTCCTGTCACCATGTTTACCTATTAAAACATACCTCCTCATTCTCTCACTACATTTTAAAGTTCTTATGCATTGTTGAATTAAGAATAACCAACATGGGGGGGGGGGGGAGTGTGCAGAGAGCAGAAAGTCCTGTAAAGAAGTTAAATATTGCCCTATTCTGCATTCTCAGAAAGGAATCTGTGGATGCCTCCCACAAGTGAAAAATTCAATATTGTCTTCTGATAAACCTGTTCATAAAGCACTGGTACCCTTTCCAGTAAAAATCTGAACTGTGATACCACTGTAAAAGGACAGGGGTTTATTTTGCTTTTTCACCAGAATTTACAAAATAAACGGCACCTTACAAATAACAATAAACTGCTTGTTATCCAGATGACAGCAAAGGAGGCAAAACACCACATTCCCCGTAAGGATCTTTCCTCGGAAGCTCTTAGACTAGAGCAACAGAGCCTACTGCTACATACACCTGTAGGAAGGAGAGACTCCTAAGTGAAATTCAAAACTTGAAGATGCCTGGGTGGGGGAAAAATGGAGGAAAGGCACCATATACGTGCTGGGAATGAGGGCTGGCAGACGGGATGACTGTGACATGGATCTACCCAGGCAGGAGAGGAAAACAGCTCCCCAGCGATGCTGCTCGTCGAGCAGGGGAGCCACAAACAGCGTGCCCCTCCTTTTCTAGACGGGGGGGAAAGAGGCAACGAGAAAGACGCGAGAGCCGCGAACACGAGTGGGTGCGGAGCTCGCGGCGGGGGCGAGGGGAGGCGGGAGCACTAAGATGGCTCCCCGGGATGGCGGCGGGGGCTGGGGGGGTCGGGGAGGGCCCTCCGGGGACCGCGCGCGTCGCCCACGGAGGCGGCTGAGCTGCCGCGGGGACCCGGTACCGGCGCGGAGAGCTCTGGCCAGCGGCGCATCGACTGGCGGGTGACACGGGGGGCAGTGCCGCCTCGGGGGCAAAGGTGGGAAATTTATCTCCAACATTTTTCCAAAGCATCCTTGCTCCCTTCCTTCCTTTTTTCTTCACCCCCCAAAATAAAAAAGCAATGGCACAGCCATCTCCCCCGCCTTCCGCCTGCCCTTTGGGATGCCATGAAACGTGGCTCGGCGCAAATAAACCTCCCACCCATCTATCCATCCATCGTCTTTTTAAATCAATACTTGAAAGGGAAACAAAACCCGGGTGCCTGCGTTCCCCGGGGGAGTATCTGCCCCCTGGCAGGGGCAAAACCAGAAACTTACTGCTAATTGAGGACGGAGAAATTATTTTAAAACAACGGTGGGCGATGTGGAAGCGCCGGAGCCCACCGGCGGAAGAAATTAACGCCGAGGAGCCCCGCGTCTGGCCCCCATGCGCCCCGGCAGGGCAGGGGGGCGAGCTCATCGCACGCCCTGCCCTGCCCGTACCCCTCGCTGCCCTCCCGCCCCACCGCCTGGAAGCCCCTCGAGAGCCGCCTCTCCGGGCAGGTTTATCCACAATTACACAAATATGAAGGAAACGTCGACCAAGCCGCGTCCTCCCCCAAAGCGGCCAGCTGATATTGATGGCCTCGGGGCAAGAGACAGACACACATCAACGCGCTCCCCTGCTGGTCTCACGCCGACGGCAGCACCTTATGCCGCCTTCAGCTCATCCCCTGCCCTTTCCGATCCCTTCTCGAATCCAGCCGCTCATCCCAAACATACTCCCTTCTGAACCCCTTCCCTAATCCCCCCCAATCCCCAACTCCCAAATCCCTCATAAATCCTCCCCCGCTGCCCCCTCCCTCCCCTCAGCCCCGGGCACGCCGCTGCCCTTGGTGGGCGCTCCGGCTATTACCTTCAGGGTGCTGCTCCGGCTGCTGGTGCTGGTTCATGATTCTCACTCTCTCCAGCGTGTGAGAGGAAAATGGAAAAAAAAAAAAAAAGGGCACAGACGCCCCCCCACCCCACCTCGAGCCAGGTGTGCGCTGCCCCTGCGCTCCCAGCTACCCGACCCCCATGGTAGCGACTAGCGACGCGCGAGGGGCTGCTGCTCCTCCTTCTCCTCCTGCTGCTGCTGCTTCGCCGCTGCCAAATCCCTCAGAGTTTGGGCCAACATGACACTCACATCCGGGTGACACGGGATCTCTCCATCCCTAGCAACCCGGCTGCTGCTGCCGCCTGCTCCTCAGTCCCCCTCCTGCTGCTTGCTCCTCAATCCCCCTCCTCCTGCTGCTGCCTGCTCCTCCTCAGCCCCCTCCTCCTGCCGCTGCTTTGCTGCCGCCACAGGGTTAACTCCCTCGCTGCTGCTGCCACCGCCACCTGCTGCTGCCGCCGCGCTCCCGCGGCCGGGCGGGGACGCGGAGCTGCTCTCTAATCGCCCGGAGCTCCGGGAGCCGCAAATAGAGCTGCGGCCGCCTTAACCCCTTCGCCGCCGCGCAGCCGGTCCCACCGGCTGGGCTCCTGCCCTACACACCCGCCTTCTGCTCCTCAGCCGCGCAGCCCCCGCTTACCCGTCCCGCCCCAGGCCGCGCAGCGCCCCGCGTAGCCCACCCGCCCTCAGCCCTTTCCCCTCCGGTCCCCCTCGCGCTGCCCCACACGGCAGGCACCGGAGTAACGCCCAGGACGCCAGCGAGACGTGACCGGCTTTAGCGTTCCCCTTCCCACGCGCTCCGGTGACCGCGTCCTTCGCGACTGACAGCTGAAGCCTCACCGGCCCGGTCCCACCTGCCCGGTGTCCCCGGGCTGTCCCGCTGCCCCACAGCGCGCTCGCGCTCTTCCCGCTCCTCCCGGCCGCGCGCGCTCCCTCCGCTCCCCGCGCCCTGCCCGGCACCTGAGCCCAACCCCGAGCTTCCCGCACGCACCTGTTGAAGCGCCGTCCTGCCGACTCCAGGCTAACCCTGAAACCTTTTCAAGCTTTATCCAAATAATTTCACAAAAATTTTCCTTTGAAAAAAAAAAAAAAAATTATTTTTTTACTTTTCCTGTCACTGCAGAACCCCAGAGTCTTTATTTAGGTTGCAGGGGTCTTGAAACTACCAGAGAAGCGCTGTGTACCGATAGACACGGCTGGAGGGTCCACGAGGTCTCCTTGCAAAGGAGAAAACTCAGGACAGCTGCCTCCAATTACTGCAAGTATTTTAATCACCACAAAAAGTAGCTCACAAAACAAAGGATTACAGACATATAAATTCAAAACTGAATCGATGCTTTAGAACTTAGATTCATTTGCTCTGCAAGGCACTTTTTTCAAATGTTTTTTAAAGAGTATTTAATGATTTTTTTTTTTAACAAGCAGTGACCAAAGCCGATGGTTTTGAACCTTCATCTTTGACAAAGGTGTTATTTTGTTAATAAAACATTTCAGTGAAACTACTTCTACCATCTCCTTCTTCTGCCGCTTCCTTACTCCTGTTGCTATCCCCTCTTTTAGCCATCCTTCATCCACAACTATCTAATTTATTAGAAACAACAACTACAGACAGCAATTAGAAGAAGAACAATAAAACCCTATAACTACTGATATTCTCATGGGACCTGGTGAACAATGCCCATTCTCCAGCCTTAAAAGAAGCCCTCTGTTCAATGGAGCCTAACCCTTCTAGAATTAACTTTGCAAGTTAAAGGACAAAAACTATTAGCAGCAAGGCTGGTTTAGAAATCTTCTAAAGAGAGAAAATCCCAATACCAGTTCTTGACCTTGGTTTGAGCGCTTCCTTTTTTATAATCTGCTGATTTGGTGGATTCAGCTGTTGCAGTTCTGAGCCAGTCTGTTGGTTTGGTTTAATCAGGAAGGTACCACACCCACTTGGCAGGTTTCTCTCATTACAGCATATGATTGACATATTAAAACAGCCTACTATGTACTCAGGTACTTGCCTTAAATGTCCGTTAAAGTCACTAGGACTTCTTTTCTCCACAGTCAGGTCTTTAGGTGTGAAAAATACTTGGTACATTTAAAAAATACCTAAATTGAGACTAGTTGCCTAACAGCCACTGCAAGCCCTGGAAGGAGGCACCTGCCCTGCTTATCAGGAGTCAGTGCCTAACCTGCTTAGGCACTTAGTGCCTTTACAAATCCAGACTCAGGTATCTTAAGTAATTTTTTTGAATAAGGCTTACAAAGTTAAGCACTGAGGCAGTCTTTAGAAATCCACAACTAATAAAGCCTGAATCTAACAAGCAAAAAGCATCCTATAGAAAACGGCTGCCTCCCTTGCAAAAGTTTTCATGAAATTCCTGCATTTGGGCCTTGCTGATGCCTACTTTCTAACCTCAGTCCTTCCAACTTATAGCAATATGTACTGGAAGCTACCAAATACTCCTCAAAACCGAACTTCATGACTCTCACAATAAAATCATAAAAATAATTTTTTTTCACAGTTGGTCCAAACCTGCAAGCAGATAGTTTTGCAAATTTCAAAACCTAACTGGCCTTTTATTGCCAGATCAAATTATCTACTATATTTTCAAAACATAAAATTTAGTTAAAAAAAGAAATGCAAGTCCTTTTAGATAGTTTTAAGAATGTATTTGAGAACACTGATACCATTTTGATATAAAAGTGCTAATTAATGTAGCCATCAACTATTCTCTAAACAGCTGTTTTCTCTTCTAGAAATTTTTGTGTTATTATTTCACTAAGATTGCTTCACTTGCATGTCACTTTGATTTCAGTTACTCGTTCCTGAATGAAATGGCCAGCATCATACAGATGTTTTAGAATGTGTACCAGTTACCAAAAAAGTGATGATATTTTCAATGGAAACAGAAATTGTTCAGAGAAAAAACATGGGTGTCCTCATCTGTCATACACTCTGTACAAAAACACATCCAGTGTATTTACTTTATGTTAAAGAATGGTAGAGCAGCATACACATACATTTAATATTATCATACTGTTATTACACATTTGTAACTAAATTACCATCATTTACCTTTCAATAACATTTTTTTCTTTTTAGGGACTTATTCCCTCTGTAAGGTCAAAGAAGCAGCCTCTTCTGGACATCATGAAGAATTTAGGAGCGTTGTACAGAAGCATAAACCTACTTAACCAAAACTTCAGCCACCATGAACTTGTGGAGCACTGAACAGCAATATTGTGCAGCAGTTCAGTGCAAGGATAAAGAACAAATGCAATTGCAATGCATGTGGGAGGAACTTACGTAACACACACATAATTTTATAAAAAATGGGAAGCAACAAAACTAGCTTAGTCCTTACCCAGGCAGGGATTCTTACTCATGCAGGTTAATCCATTATTAAATCTAATAGTTCAGCTGAAGTTATTAGTATGCTAATATATATTAAACTCTTACTATCCTTATACATGGGAGGAATATTTTAGTGAAAGATGGCTCTGTTGCAAATAAGGACTTGCATTCTTGTCCATCTGATGTATTTCTTTTTAATTTTGCTGATCATTTCAGGCAATTCCCCTTTATGCCAAAATTTTCATTCTTCTTGTCTGAAAAATATGGAGCTACAGTTTGAGTTTGAAGATGTTTGAATTCTTATCTTAAAAAGACAATGATGAAATTTAAATATGTCCATATATTGTTTATGTCAGATCAATGAATATCATCTTTCTGAAGTCAGAACAAGTAATGGTGACTCTCTAAAAAATTTAGAATATCACTTTGTTATTATTAATTTAGTTTATATGGACAACTATAGAAAGTGTCTACTTCTGAAAACCCATTAACTGGTATCTCAAAAACAGATAAAAATGTGCATAAATTCATTTTAAAATCTATTAATCCATTATAGAATAAAGATGATGAGATGGAGGCTTAATTGTCCATGTTATTGACCATCTCCACACTTGAGACTGAATAGGTAAAAAAACTACCAAGAGAATATAACATTGAAAATTTTTGCCCTCTGTAAGAACAGATTTTCATGGCTTTTCTAATTGGGTTTTTATTAATTTGCATTAGCAGAGAATCCTAATACTAAGCACAATTTTTATTTCTTCCTCTTCTATTTATTGTTCAACAAAATCATCCAAGATGCAATAAACCTACCACACTGAGGTCTTCCCATTTAACATTTGCATATAAGCTCACCAAAAATACACATTTTTGAAAGCTAAATGTAAATGAAATGAGTAACACTACTTCAGTCTAGCTGGAGATTTAGCTGTACATTTTTTAAAAAAAAATCTCATTATGAAAGCTTGTACAGAAACAGGGAGGGAGAAGGAGGGAGAAGGAGGGAAGGCAGTGGGGTTTGCAGACAGTGCTCTTTTCAATTTTTTTTGGCTGAGCTACAGCTTGAAGTATATCTCAGACTGTCTCTGGATTAAAGAAATAGGTGATGGTCTCCACTAATGCTTATGAACTCAACAGAAGCCCTAATTTATTTTATCGTCCTCTCAGCAGAACTTTATATAATGGTACCCAGATAGTAAGGAACAACTGCAAACACAATTTTTAATTAAACACTTTCTTGTTTGTCTCTGAAACTATATTTTTCATTATCTCTATATGCAAGTATAAACAGTGTAATCTGTTCTGAACATATTGAAATCTGTGAAATTCAAAATCCAGTTGGATTTTTTCAAAACAAATTACTAAGAATGCAGTGAAATGTGTTTTCCTGACTAATTAAATTCTTTGGCTTTCTGTGGCTTTAATTAGGATACTATTACTCAGCAACACAGTTTATATTCTTCCAGCAGTTCCCTCTCCTAGCTATAGCTCTATTTTCTAGCTATTTTTTCCTAGCTATGTTCAGTGTTAATCATATCTTTTCACTAACTTGCTTTGATCCTTTGACTAAAAATACAGCCAATTAGAAGTTACTGGATACTCTATTGTTCTTTATCTCAAAGCTTCCTTTCCTAGTAATCTTTTTCATCTTCCCCGGGTTGCCCTCTGACCTACAGACACCGATTGTCTTCACATTTTTCTCTAGTTATCAGCTGTTACTAATGAATACTTTCCACCCTGCAAGTATCCACCCTCCAGAACACCTACATGTCCATGCCAGTCCAGTCATTTGAGGCCCAAGTAAATTGGCTTTGGTGGGTACCAGACTGAGTTCCTAGCCAGAAATTATTTCCAACTATATCACTGTGCTAACAAGGTGAACTGAAGTGGTGACAGCAGGACTAAATCACCTTAAATTTAGAGTATCCATATTTAGGAGAGAAAATATTTAAACTGTTGACTGCAAGAACACATTTCAAACTGTCATTTAAGTAGATTCAAAATTTTCTCTGAAGAGTTTCATCTCTATTTTTAGTGTTCAGTAGAATGATGATTTCACAGATGGGCAACATAGCCAGCTACCAAAAAAATTCCACTACACATAATTGTGCTTGACAATGTCACAGTAAAATGGACGGATGACTCACAGTACCAGCACATGTGCCTCGTGCAAACAAGTAACTTTTATAAATACAAGCCACACTCCAGCTTCTGCAGGATATTCTGATGGTGGCTTGTGATGGAGTTTCAAAACCCCGCACCGGAGGCTGGAAGACTACTAAACACTGCACAGATTTTAGACTGAAGCAAACACGTTTGTGTGTGGGCTCTCCCACAGCGACTGCAGGAGACAACAGCCAGGCAGCACCGGCGCTCGGCAGGCGCCGCGGGAGGCGGCGGGAGAGGGGGCGGCCGGGTCCGACAGCGCCAAGTGGGAATTCCAGCCCCTGGAGCGGCTCCCACCGCACCCGCACCCCGTGGGAGCCACCCGCGGCACTGCCCAAGGCCGCTCCCAAGCGGAGCCCAGCACAAATGAAACTGCGCTTTCGGGCAAGAGTCCTGGCTCTTCCTGTGAAGCCCTTTTGATTTCCCCTCTGAAAGTCCAAAGGTGTCCTTTCAAATGTAAACTTACTTTGCCCATTTAAACCAACTCGTTCTCCTGTGGTATCTGGAAGTATTCTTGCCAGAACAAGTAAAATTCATTAGCTCTGTATTAATTATTAAGAAACTCACAGAGATACTAGGGAATAAGTGAAAATTCATGTTTTTTAAACATACAGCAGAGTACAGAGTGAAATAAAATTCTCAAGTTTACCTGTCTCTGCTCCAGTTACTAAACACAGCTCAATAATGGGGGTTGAAAAAATATTTCTCACTTGCCATATACAAGAAACACAAATTTAGCTAATTTCTCTGAAGAATCTTTCCCAAATATATTTTTAAAATTACTTCGAGAGACGTTCCTTGTCAAAAGTAGGAGACTACAGCTGCATGGTTGAGCACACCAAGGTCAAGAAATGTCCTACTTCATTCTGGGGCTGCATCATGACACAGTTTCACATGATTCTTTCTTCCTTTTACAGGAATACACACAGTGTAGTGTGCAAGACAGCCTACACTTACAGCAAGAAACTGACAGGAAATATTTATATTTATCCTTTCATCCAATTCATTAATTTATGTATTCAACAATGGATATGACACAAATTGTATTCCAAACTTATTTGCAGCAAAGGCACTCAGGACTTGCCCATACCTGTTTCATAATAAGCAGGACTAGCACAAATAAGTTTTAAAGTAGGAGTTCACAACTGAAAAGAAAGGTTCCTATCTGTGCTAATTGGTACTTACTACAGAAAATATAATCATGTCTCTTTGGTGGTGTTGGTACCCCACACTGACAGAGGAACCATAGATAATAAGAAAATTACAGGCTTATAAAAAGAGGGAGGGGTCACAGTAACTGCATCAGAGAAGGGGGGAAAAGTATAAAATGCTACTGAAGTAAAATGCAAGTCTAGGTTTTCAGATGTGGAGGAAGCTTTTAAAGCATTTTTTCCTTAAAAACTGACATTATTACAAGTAGATCCAATGAGATGCATTACTCACAGAAGTAAAGGATTTCAGTTATTAAATATTTCAGAAATGATGGTATAAACTCAAGAGCAGATGATATGCCAATCATTTTTTAAGTGCCTCACTGTTAGAACAGAGACTGTCATGTCAATATCCCATCTTTGGCTTGAGCATGAATGTTGCATATATTTGTTCAGTCTTAGGTTTTATGAATATATAAACACATCTATGAGTTGCATATTAAAAAATTCCTTTCCCTGTTTCTCTGAATGCTAAAGGATATCAAGATTGTTACCCTACCTAAAATTTTTCTTCCAGGCTTTATGGTGATATTGAGCAAAACATGGAACCATGTTAGGTCAGATCTCTGACAACTGTGTTTCCACTGGAGTTCAAAGAGTTTGAAAGGGCAAAAGCATAAATAAGGAAGCAAAGTAAATATCCTTTCATATCATAGGACTTCACTGTGTAGCCCTTGACAACACAAAGACCAGGGAAACAAATCCCTATAGAAAAGCACTGAGGGATCATGCTAGTAGTAGACAAAGCAACAGAGGAGCTTTCGATCAGTAACAGAGTAGCTGCAAATAGCAAAATTTCTTTGGAATACAATGGACACTCTCTTTTATGCTCTTCTGCTAGTAAGTGCAATTACCAAAAAGTGTTAGTGGGGTATGGCTTGTTACTTAGAAACTTTGGGGATTGTTTTGTTTTCAGCAGAGACACTACTGCCCAAGCATGTCAAATGATGATGTGCTATGATGTCTTTAATTTAATGGAAATATTCCAGTTTTGCATCATGATAATACACCTAAAACAAGTAACAAATTCTGTTACACTTTTGCTTTCTTCTTCATGCCCTTGAAACTAATTGAAAAATAGTGAGTGCAGCCAAATCTCAATATTCTATAATCACCTGCCTCACACAGTTGGCTTGTTGATGCAGCTCATTACAGCTTTGAACTTAAGTGTAAAGCTCCTTTCAGTGACCATGGAACTGGCATCTTAACCTAGAGTGCCATTGAAGGGGATGTAGCCCATTATGGATATCTGCTTGAGACAGCTGACAGACCTGTCAACATAATCTGCAATTTCAAACACAATAAAGCTCTGTTATGCATGCAAAATAAAACTTTGGTTCAGGTGGATTATATCTTAGAGCTTTTCCAGTTTGCTGTTGTAGAGCACTTCTCCAAGCATTTCTTTATGCAGAAACCTAGCTATGAAAACCTTGGACACTAGTATCTTCAGTCATTTAATATGATGATGCTTTTTTATTTTGCTTGGGGCCTTTATTTCCTGTCAAAAAAAAAAAAAAAGGATTATTCCTGAAAATTACTCTCACTAGGCTCTTCAAGATTTTTATCCATTTCTGCTTTTGAAAAATTTGCATCATCAAATAAGAAACTAGAGATTATAGCTATGAAAATATGTGAATAAAAGCAAAGGGACAGATGCCGAAGCCATAAAAATTACAAAATGTGTTTGCTGTTCCAGACAAATAGTTTGAACACAAAAACAAAAACAAAGAAAAAAAGGAAACCCTAACCAGACAGACAACAGTGTAGAGTACAGTCTCAAAATTTCTTTTCACCTTCTGTCTGATTTAGTGTATGTTGGGTTTGTTGGGTTTTTTTATCTGTACAAAGGCCAGTGATTGAGTTCATTTGTGGGTATATTTTAATTCTCTAAAGATACAGATTGCTTCCTCTTGTCTCATATGAATTCACAAAATTGTAAACAAACTAAATGGTGAATTTCACTTAGAAGTTCAATTTAGATTAAGTTGATTTGGGCTTAAGGGCTCTGCTTAGCCGTAGCACACTTTGACCTACTTCATGTAGTATTCAGTGGGTAAAACAACCCTTGATGAGAGAGAAAGGATGTTTGGTATGGCCCTTGAAAGCTAACACAGGTATCTAGCTATATAAAACACATCTCAGTGCCCTGTGCATACAAAATCCTATTCTAAAGTCACAAAACATGGGCATGTTACAGCTGTACCTTGTATGTTACATAGTCTCATAAATTCCTGTAACATTTTGATGAAAATATTCAACTTTGAAATAAAGTTGAGACAAACACAATTGTTTTAAAAAGCCTAGCAAAGACTTTTTCTCAACCCTAACTATTTTTGAAGTTTTGTTGTCTCAGAGAAACCTCAGAACTGCTTTAGCCCTTAGCACAGGGTGTTCTCAACGGAAATACAAATGATTGTGACCTTTGCCAAGGAGATTCCTGGCTAAGGATACCGTTTCTTAGCATCTTGCAGACAGCCATAAACTTGAAGAGTCTCCAAGGTAAATTAATGCATGTCAGGTATTAGACTAGCCCCTAGATATGATCCTGGATTGCCAAAATGTAAAGACTTCTGCAAAGTACCTCTTCCCATCAGTGCCTTCTCTCCATAGAGCAGCTCTAATTGGAGGACAAATTGTAGTTGAATGTTTTCTTTCAGAGTGGAAAGAAGAAAGAGCTCAGATATTTCAGACAGTTTTGACAACAACAGCAAAATAAAAATAAAATAAATTTAAAAAAAAAAGACTGCAGACCTTTTATTACTTTTGATATCTGACACAAAAAGAAGTCTAATGCTGATATTCTTGCTGCCCATATTCTTGAACAGTAGATCTTGCCTGGAAATGCATGGAGGTACACACAGCATATGTATGCCCACACACAAACACTCACCCTAGTTAGGGAGTAGCTTATTATATTGAGGCATTAAAATGTTCCTTGTTGATGGCAGTGAGGCATGGTGCTGAGATGCCTGGGAGGTACAGCTTCAGAACTGTGCAGAAAGCAAATGTCATAGAGACTTCAAAAAAGGGTTATTGTGAATTTATTTTTTTTAGAATAATATGCTGTTAAACTACTAAGAAAACATGAGGAGTCAAGCTGTATAAAAATAGACAGGAATGCTTCTTCAGTAGGTTGGATTTTTGTCAAATAGTCTACACTGTAAACCTATGTGAAATATTCTTTTCTCCATCTTCCCATTCTAATTCTGTTTTCAGATATTTCAATGTTATAAATTCATCACAAACACTACTTAAATTACATTCAAATGCAAAGGTTTGGGGTTGGAGAATGTGTACAGAAAACTAGTTTGATCTTGCTTCCAATTCACAGGTGCCCACCTGTAAAACCAGATGCCATGTACACATGGGGTATCAGCTGATACACTCTACATGACTTTTTCTGGCTTCCTAGAAATTCAGCACATTATTGGCAAATGCAGCAATTTAAGTTTATTCTTACCTCTGACTAAGCATCCTGCTCACATACAGATTTACCTTTTGGCAAGCAAAACCTGTGTCTATTCAGTCTGTGCCTGTTGCACCACCAAGCACCACCTTCTCTGCTGTTCAAATGAGCCAGCAATGTGGCTCTGGCCTGGGGGCAAAGGCTGACTCAGAACCACTGAAGCTAAACATCAATGCTTCCCCTAAATAGGCAGACACTTCAATATCATTGACTTCAGTGAGATCTGGTATTTCTTTCAATCCAGCCACATCCAGTACTAAATAATGAACAAAATAGGAGTTGGGTCACAGGAGAGAGGTCAAGGCATTGTGAGACCATGAGCAAGATTGGCTCTTCTAGGCATAAAAGAAAGGTAAGACTGATGTGGATAACTAAGAATGTCAGAAGAGCTCTTGAGGAAAAATAGAGGGTATATGACACATATAAAAACATGAAATTTGAAGAGGATTAAGAGAATTATGAACTGAAACTGAAAGGCTGTAGAAAAAACCCAAACCAAACCCAAACCCAAGAACAGCACTGTTTAAGGCTGCTAGAATTGACAAAGTGAGAAGATTGCTCAGAAAGGAAAGAAAAACAATAGAGGATCTCAAAATATGATGATCAACAAGGAATTACATACTGAGCTGTTAATAGAACCTGTGCATGTGTAACAAAACAAGATAAAGTTAGAAATGTGAATACACATTTCTATTCAGTATCCATGAAGTAAAGAGAAGTGAAATGCCAGAAAAGAGAACACAACTTTCAGAGGAGGATGTTGTATAAATATGATTTTAAGACCAATACAGTAAGAACTAACCTTTGTACTGTCTAGAATAACCAGTAACACAGAGAAGCTGTGAGGGCAGATTATTTGTGACAAATCTACTTGAAAGAAAACTTCAAACAACAGTGACTCTTTAACAGTGATTCTGCAGAAAGAGCTCAAGATGAACAGAGCCTTCAGAAATCAAATCAGAAAGAGCTAGGAAAGCAGAGATGACTCCTTGTAACCTGAGTGGTTAAGCCTGAGATTAGTAACCATGTACAGCATTAGGAAGAAATAAAAAGCATTTCATAGCAATTTACAATGGGACAAACTTTGCAAATATAGTATATTTGCAACTTCATTTTTCATTACTTTAAAGTTAAGTAAGTCTCAGACAATGTTCTGCAATCTCCCCCTAGTTTCTGTCTTTGTATTTCAGAGAAACCAGTGGCTTCTGGTCTCTGGAGAAACTTTGGCGAACCACTGGAGAGCAGCAGCACCCATATTCACAGTGTCAAGGAAACCTTAACATTGATTTGATTAAAATCTGATGGCAGATCTGAAATAATAGGCATTTCAGCATGGTCAGGAGACCTATTCCAGCATTTTAAAATAACCCCAAAGCTGAAAGACCTTCACGCCAGGGTATTTACCTTATATTCTACTAGCTCTTTGTATAAAAGGTCAGCGGGCCCATCCTGCATCCTTAGATTTAGCAGCATCAAAGAAGGGACTCACTGACCCTATTAGATTAAAAATATACTATCAGACAAAAATAAATAATGAAATTATCTAATTGTTGTAAGTTAAAGTTAGTTTAATTAAATGTTTGTATCAAGTAAGTAATTAAATCAACCACAGAAAAGAGAAGCTAGTGCTTTCTTTGCTTCTCTACATGCAATTTTGCAGTGACACTGTTTACTTTCTTTGATTAATTAACACATTTTCTGCTGTGAAGAGGTTATTAAAGTGATGTCTGAAGCCTAAGAGCTGCCAAAATAGGCTGCAAAATACATTTAATCCAACTGTTCTTTTCACCAGCTTCAGAATACTTCTGCCCAGATTTTGCACACTAAATAAACTCAACACTATGTAACTTGCAATTCTTTTTCTCTGTAGATACCTGTCTTTTAAAATAAACATTCAAACAACCTTGTGGCTTTTTTCATGTTTGTGTCATTGAATGAGTCTTCATTTAAATGTCTGTCCATATGCTCCTTATCTCCTTACTGACCTTTCCCTAATAGCCCACTCCATCCTGTGTTTCAGGCTGTACTGAAACTTCTATGGATGCTCTATTTGATGACATTACATTACAGAGATTCATGCCAAAACTCTTTGGCCACCACCATCACTGCTGATGTCAGCATAGCTTTAAGAACAAGGCTAGTTAGCTAATTGCTTTACAGAGCGACCACAGGCAACGCAGAACTTGGAGCCAAGTGTTTTGCTGGAGCAAGCAGGCAAAATCCCACTGCAGACATCTCTTCTGTCAGGCCAAAATTCACCCTTGCAATGACAGCACCACAAAGGTTTATGCATGTGCTTAGGAAACCAAAAAATCAGGTTTCAGTAGGATTGCATCCCACATAAGCACAACACTGATTGTCTGTATCAGAATGAATTTTAATTACAATAAATCTGATTTCTGGGCACCCCAGAACAGCAGCCTTCATTGTTTCATATTGATTTTATCAACACCAGGAAAGCTCACGTTTTTAGGATAAAATCATGGAATTACTGAAAATATGGAGAGCTCGGCTGTTAATTTCAATAGTGTTAGGTCTTAAATTTCTGCTGCAGGAACTATTCCAGTGATTTAATGAAAATTAAATGGAAGAAAACTCACTGATATTAGATAGCAAGCCAGTAGCAATGCAGTGTACAAGTAGACAGAACTGAGATCCATATTTTTAATAGTCTTATTTATATCAAAGGATTACATAGGATTTTTCACAATAGACTCTACACACTGTAAAATACACACAAATTTCATGGTTTGCAATAGAATCACTACTAAAAGTAGTTGTAAACAAAATAAATTTTAAAAAACCACAAACACATGGAAAAATATTATCAAATGAGATTAAGATGAATATTTTAATACTAAATAATTTTTTATGGAAAAGGAGAAGGAAAAAACTAAATACTGCTATGATAGAGTACAACTGTGAAAAAATACATAATACTACTGAAGTAACTTACAGTAATTTAAAGACATTAAAATGGGCACTGAAGCAGAATAGACATATATAGCATCAAATTTGTTAAGATAAACCAACAAATCTTCAGGAAAGTACATTGTCTTGAAGAGGGTAATACTTTTTAATGGAAATAGACCCTTCAAACCACAGTATTTTCACAATGAAGTTGCAGCCAGAAAAAACATTAGAGCTTAATTTTAATCATCATCTACTATTTAGTATGGGACGTAAAGTATTAAAGTAGTAAATCTCTTAAAGTCTACTGAGAAAACTGAGACTGGCATATTAATTTTAAAAAGTTTCCTAAACAATTCTTTTTCTTTTTCTTTTAGAGAGCTTTAGTAACATAAAGACTTTACTCATTATCCATTGTGATAAAGTTACTTTAAACATTACTAAAAGTAACATTTGATTTTGTATGTGTGTCTGCAAGAAAGAAAGAATTAATGTGGCCATTCCAGAAAAGCCTTCAAGTGTCTTTCATTTCCTTGATATTTCAAAATTTAATGCAGTGCTTTGGTAAACCAGAATGCCCTCTTGGAAAACCATCCTGAATTCATAATCATCACATGATCACAGAATCATAAGAGTTGAAAAAACCTCTAAGATCACCAAGTCCAACCATCAGCCCAAAACCACCATGAAACTAAACCATGGAGGTGTTTCTGAACACCTCCAGGGATGGTGACTGAACCTCTTACCTGGGCAGCCTGTATAAAGCATAATATTACTTTCTACTTTAGGATTCATTTATCTTGGATGTCAAATTTGTTTTAGAAGTGACATGCAATGCCTCATCCTCTCTAAAAACCCAGATGAAGGATTATATATATTTTCAAGTCTGGGCTAGTCTGGAATTAATTGTAATTACTTTGTATTCACAGCAATATGGAATGAACATCCCCTTAGATACATCTAGTACAAAGGGCACTAGAGAAAATGGGGAACCTGTAATTGTCTGTTATTTTGGATTATCTTGACTTCTGAAGATTAATTTGCCTTACAAATTATTTAAAAACTAGCAAGATGGTCCTTCTCTGTTAACTCGTCACCATTTGACCTCTAAATTAACTACTATAAATCTTTAAGTAGTCATACAACCAATCATTCCAATTTGCACTTCAGTGTGCAGAAATTGCAGTGCTGCAAAGTCATCCTATGCTCAGTGACCACTCCATGAAACACTTCAAGAGAATAAGTATTCCAATTCTTACTCCAGCAAAGTTGTTTTTTTAAAAAAAAGTGTCTTATTTTAAATTTTCCTCCACTGCTACAGTTGTTGTTTCTTTTTAAACATCAAGCTTAATTATTTAGAAAACAGTTTTATACCTCAATAGCAGTTGCTGGTGGTCTCCTGATGTGAACAGTACAGTGTCAGTTATTTTTAACAATTTCAAGGACAATGTCCTGGCTTGGAAGGAGAATCCAATACTAAAATTCAGGTGACAGAAAACAGCTAAATTGTGCCAAATTTGAACAGAGTAAATGGAAAGACAAAAGTAATTATAGGTCTATCTACCTGACATCAACCATGGACAAAATAATAGAAAAGCCAGCACTGGAATTTTTAAGTAACAAAAACTAAAGGAAGGTAATGTAATTCATGCAAGTCAAAACAAGGCAATGGAAAATAAATCTTTCAAACCACATTGCTACTTTTTTTTTTTTTTTGAGATTGAGATGTTTTGATAAAATAGCTTCATTAATGTATTATATTTAAAGTTTTCTATGGTATTTGACCTGTCCTCTTGATTACTAAATTAGGATGGTAACAGCAGTGTGGCATACAATGTATTACAGATGTACCTTACGAAGAAGGTGCATAATGTGGGCCTGCAAAGGACCACCGAAAATCTTCAAATCAAGGTTGGATATTTTTCTGAAAGCCCAGTTTTCTTTCAGTTGTAGCTGTTGGATGTGGTACAATGATAGATGAAAATAGACAGTCACAGTGATCTCTTATGGTTTTAAAATCTACAGTTCTATACTTTATATCCTGTCATGTAGAATCACTGTTAAGTGAATCTAGGTTTTTAAAAGATTTTGCAGAAAGCATTTTAACATTTCTACAGAAACAAGGAAGTAAACTCTTGACCAGAGCTCCTCCTAGAAAGATGCAATAAAAATGTTCACCTCTATGTGGAATAATTTCATTTCAGCTAAACAATCAAGGATCTGTCTCAGTCTGTGAAACTTTGGTATAAAAACAGTTGCCTGTTAAGAAAGACAAGCATGTAAGACAGCATAAGAAACTACTGAAAGTAATTTAAACATGTATATAGAAGCTCACAGTGTGAGGACCTACAAGAAGCACAGGTCTCAGACACATATAATTTCATCAGCTAAGCTAGTAGGAAGCAGAGCAGCTACAAAGCATCAGAGGCAAGAAGCAGAAGAATTAACAGTGTTAGCAAAAATAAACCTGACTGCAAATGACAAGTTATATGTATGTGTATGTTCTTTTAGGTTAATGTAACTTTACATTTGTGAAAAGAATAAGAACTTTGTTGTGAGATAATATTTCTCTTGTGTTAAATTACCATTGTTGGAGAGGTTTCCATCTAGAAAGCACAGACTTGTGGAACTTTCTCTCTGACTCTTCAGTTGAATAAGCTTTCCTTCTTAATAAGTTGGCATCCTGTTACAAAATCCTGTTTGACATTGGTAGCTTTGCAAGTTTTGTGCTTTAGTCATGCATGATTTATTTGTAGAGTATATATACTGCACTGTACTTTATTTACTCTTTGCCTCTTTTTTTAGAAAAGATTTTTTTCTAGTTCTTCTAAATGTGCAGTGATGATTGCCATCACTTGAGGTAGGTGCCTCAGCTCTGGTAGTCAGGACATGAATGAGACTTTTGCAGCTGAAGGTGTGGCCAATGGCTTTGCTAGAGACTGCCTGTGTCAGAGCCAGCAGGATTAACAGTTTAAAAATGCATTAAAAGAGAGGGAAAGGTATCACATGGTGGTGGGCTGGGACATTCTACTGTTGTGATTAAATCGGCCATTTCACTCACAATGCTGAAGATACAAACTAATGACCTGTCACATTTGTGCTCAGCTAAGTTACATTGATTTTTAAAAGATCATACTCTGTGTATTACACATATTATACTTTTCTTAAAATAGTATTCAAAATTATGACCACACATTGAGTGCAAAACTGACCAGAAATAGCTCTTCATGTATAAATATGATGTCTTTAATTCCCTTTACTCCTGAAACTACAACAGACAGAATAATATAGTGACTAGATTTCCAAAAAGTAGTGAATTGTTGCCTTGTGATCACATCTTTTTTCCAGTTCCCAAGACAGTGGTAATGGTGCCTCATCTGCTACTGCCTGCTTCCATTTCCAAACTCACATTTTAGTGGTCATAGCAATATACATCTGCAGAGAAAGCAAAAAGACATTTTCCTGAAGGCGTTATTTGTAAAAAGCTTTTCCCTGCACAAATCCACTAGAAATCTGGGGGGGGGAAAGCAACTATTGAGCTTCCCATCATTTCTTCATAAATGTTAACTGAAAAAGTAAAGTCACAGAACCTTGGAAATAGGCTTCCTAAGCAGCTAAATATGCACAGGAAGAATAAAATGTTACTGGTTTAATTCCTTAGGATTTGCTTTCTGTCCATTTCTAACACAATGCACATTCCTCTCTCCAAAAAGTATTTTAATTTATTTTAGGGAGTCAATCAGTGTGAATACAGTTAATGAAGTGGATGCCAAATATAGGGCTGATTAGTCCTATGCCTTGAATATCTGAATTGTTGTGTCTGCATTTCTCACTTTTTTAAAACCCAGGAAGGTCCTATCAAGCAATCTCTGTAATCTAGATACATCATCAGTCATTTTCCCTCGACTTCAGTTCTTTAAATCTGGGAATTAAAATTGCCAGGTTTAAATTCTCCATCAACTGCTAATTAGTACTTATTTGAGTATCTAATAATTCTAGAGTATTTTTAAAATACATGTTATCTATTTGTTTCAACCTCTCTTTCTCTGCTCTCACACTGAACAAGATTCTCATTCAGTTTATGTGCATTTAACGTTACTGAGTATAAAGGACAATGAGGGAGATAATAATCCAGATTATTTTGTAGCCAAATCTCAGCAGAATGTCTCCCAGCTAAAGGCATACAGAAAAATGAAATTTTTTTAGCAATGAAATGTTTGCATAAACATTAAATAACTATTTCTCTACTTTTCCTGCCCCTCAACTTATGTCTCATCATTGCATCTCTTTTTTAAGTCACTCCTCAGATTGTATTCACAACAGCAGGTACAATTCGCATCTGTGTGTGTGTGTGATTTTGATGCTTAGCTATCACAAGATAATTATTTCTTCCATTTGGTTCTGTGAACATTGCTTCATGCCCGTAAAGAGAAGGCTTTATTGAAGAAACTAAATGTTCTTGCTTAGTACAGTCCCTACCAGGCTTCATCTCGACTAGGAGTTCATGCAGAAACACAATTAGCTCTGACACCAGAGAAGCTGCAGAATCGTCCATTTTCATTTATCCTCAATCTGAACCTAAGAACTAAGTTTAAAATCCCAGCAGATATTTGACTTTGGGGTCACCCTACACATTAGTCCAAAATGGAAATGCAGCGTGCAAAGCTGTGCAGCAGTCATAAGAATGAAATTTTTGTTAACTGCCTTAGAGGAGTTCCTGAGATGTTTTTAGCTAAGCTGATGAAATTGTTGCCTGACCTGAATAAAGTTGGTGTTCATAACCAAGAAAATCCTAGAATCATGTGGAATTGTATCTTCCAGAAGACTGAGTCTCACTTCAGTAGCAGTGACCACAACCCATCACTATAAGTAATGGCACTGAGAGGTCCACTGCGTGTGCAAAATAAATATACAAAATAATCTTTTTTGTCACTGGCTACTTAGGGAATGTATTTGTATGTCCACCCAGTAAGACATGGTAGTAAAGCAAGGTTCCCCAGAGAATTGAAACAGATATTTGTAAATTGGCTAGATGTATAGCTTTAATGGCATTATCAAAACACATTTCCACTCTTATGGCCCACAAGCATGAGGGACTTTAAAGCTGAACTATCATATTCTATGAGCTTTTCAGTCAGTATACTGCAAAATGGATCTACAAAATATAACCAGAGTTTAAGCTTTTACATTTTCTTAAACATAAAGCATTAAGTCTTTTATACTAAAGTAAGGCAGCATTATGTGAGTTTATTCCTTTAACCTTGAAGGCAAAAATTACATACCATTTGTGTGAACACAACACAGCATTCCAAATTCTTTTGGATGCTGTGTACAATGTGTAGTACAAGAGTGGATCTGATAGTTGTAAGAGCAGACAAGGTCAAAAAATAATTTCCTAAATGACCTTCTAAACAGAAAAACGAAAGGGATTATATTTCTGAAGACAAATGGTTGTGTGAGGATTTAACTCTATAAAATTACTAAATTGCCTTCATTTCAAGCTGTACAGAACAAATATATAGCTTGTTTCTCATATATCAGATACATATTTGCCAAATGTTCTGAACAACAGGAACCGTTTTTCTGTCCTGCATGGAAATTTGAGGGAAAAAGGACAGGATGACTCTTCCTTGGAAGAAATACTTCCAAACAGAAAAATACAAGGTCTTCACTGGACAGACAGAAGAGTCTAAAACTCTTCAGGGAGAGGAAAATAAGTATCTCAGTGGTGGTTGTCCCAGTTTCTACTTATGCCAACAGAATAATCTGGAAACTCAGTGCCACTGGCTTCCCCCACTCCTTCACAAACACATCTTTCTTGTTTTCCTCTTTTGCTCCTAGTCCACACTAGTGGAGGGTTACATAGACTTGAGGTATCAGACCAATCTCTCACCAGAGAGGAAATGAAGTGGGCTGACCTACAAGATTTTTGCCTGACTGAAGTTCGCAATTCTATGTTCTCTGTAATGATGATGATGAGAGAGCTAATTTGTGAATGGCTGGGTCACAAGAGAATTAATGTACCACAGCCATGGAGCACGATATGCTCCCAAGGAAGGAGGAAAAATGTGGAGCTCAGCATATCATTTCTTTCTCTTATAAACTGATACTCAGCTTAAAGAGAAAAAACCATTCCAATGATGCAGCTGATGCCCTGTTAGAAAACATCTGAACTGTGACCAATTTTTCTTGACAATAATTTTTATTCTGTATAAAAATGAGATGCTTATTCATTCAGAAAATAAAGACTAAATCAGTGATGTAATTTCATTCTATGATGGAATTTCAAAGAAAGGTTTTTTTTTTCCTTTATTAGAAAGAAAATATTTTAACAAGCCTATTGAACCAGCCCATTAATAAGCCTTTTCCCATCAGCATCAAAAGAGAAGTGAGAGCACAGTGCCTAGAGGATAAACATGGATATATAACCTTTTCTAACTGTTTTAAAATTCAACATTTCTATGTCTCTGCATAAGGCTGTATGTGCATGTTCATGCACAAATAAGAGTGACAAGCAACAAATATCCTTGACGATTTTTAGCCTCTTGCTGTACAAAGATGAAGCGCAAATACAGAAGAAAATGTAATGTGTCAAACATTGACACACTTCTCCCTGCAAGATACATGCTAGATCTTCACAGAGAAATCTTCAGGAAAGTAATTCCCAGAATAGAATGCAGACTTGCTGATGACATAATACATACATTTAAGTGGGGAAAAGGGAAACATGCTAAACTAGTTAGGAAAAGTTTTAGCAGCACTTAATCAAAATTGGTGAGTGAGCCCCAAGACAAGGAGGCAGCTGAAGGGACTGTTTTCTCCAACAGGTCTTTGTCACAGTCCCTCTGAAAATTAAATTCTGGTTTTCTCTTAGCATCCAGTGGAAAGGAGGCTTCCAGAAAAAAAGTCACTGGGCAGAAGTGTTTGGGAGCACACCCACACACCTGTCTGGCTAAACCAGACAAGTGTCAATATGAACCAATATGCATTTACATGTTGCCATGTACACGTGCCATGATGTCCTAGTGTTAAATATTGCCTCAGTATTCAGGGATATTAAATGATGTGGCTTCTTGGGCATAATATATATTTACACTTGATTTTCTAGAGCTTTCCTCTTGGACTTCCCAAAAGCTATTTGGAAAAGTGGCACAAAGGGGAAAAAGTCTAGAATTTATTACACTTGAGGTTATGCTGGTCGTTTTCGAAGTTTTTTCAAAGTTTACTAGACACTCAACAAGTCAGTATTTTTTCTACTTCAGCTCCTATCTGCATCTCAAAGAGCAATCATAATGAAATTGGAATAATACTTAACACTCAAGTTTTACTAATAATTGCATAACTTTGGTCATACACTCAAGAAAAGATGTGTATCAGCCTCCTGTACCTATATTCCCAATCCAGGAGTTACTGAGATCACAATCTACTTGTTCCGGAGGTGATGTATAAGTGCATTTTTTGCCAAGGTTTCTTTATGATCTCTTTACATCACACTGCAAAACAAGAGTTCAGAAAAACATTCACAAAAAACCACATCTGGATTTTATTACAATTGTCACACTGCACAGCAGGCTCCTAATCAGCAAGCCTTTAGACTCACGTGTTCTTAACATTTCAAAATACTATACAAAGATGAATGGATTAAGCTTTTAATCCTCCTTTTTAATATTAATCAAAAATCCAAATTTAACTGGAGGTAAGGTGAGGCAATGTGAGATGAAAACTATATTAGTTGAAGAGTCAGACTTAATTAGAGAAGGCTGCTATCACCTGTTTTGCAATTCTGATTCTCAGAAGCTTCCTCTGATGACTTCTTACCTTCTTTAATCAAACCTGACTCAGAGAATCACGATAACACCCCAACTGCTGCTGTTCTCATTCTTACAAGCATTGTCCCTCTAAAGACAATGGTGGTAGCTGCCAGCTTAAGAACTTAAGTTGTATAGAGAGTGTGTCTGCATGCCTTCAAGTAGTGAAATCTTGAAAGACCGAGGGGAGTAAAAGAGAAACAATGATCTGAAGAGTTTGTGCTGTTTCTCAAGTAAAGGAGCTTGCAGCAGTGTTCCCTGGGGCAGTCACATCTGTGTCATACAGTTCCAGGAACTCTCCAAATCATACCTCAGAGAACCTGAGCAGTGGGTGCAAGGCCTGCGATATATTGCAGGGAGAGAAGAAAAGAAAATGGGAGCAAAGGGAGGTATGATGCACAGGAATCTGTTTTCCATGAATCAACATAATTTCCATACAGTAAAGTGAAGGAAAAGTGGGATGATTTCAGACAAAGCAGGTGAATTCTACAGACAAACAATTTGATTCAAAGATCATGATAAATAATGAGAGAAATACAGATCTCAGAAACCGGGAAGCATGGGAAATTTGTACCCTAATTTTGCTGACAGCAATAAGCTAATCTGTTCCTGGTATAACAGCAAGGTCTTCCCTTTCTTGAACAGTCTTCCTTCAATGATCCTGTCAGTGCTGTTTTTCTCCCTCCAGGCAGTTCTAAGCCCCCACTGATTCAGTAGCTTAGACAGATTCACAACACAACAAACAATTATTCCACTACTAATCTTCCTTTTAGTAGACTAGATTCATAGAACGATATCAGCTGGAAAGGACCTCTGAAGGTCACCTGGTTGAATTCCCTGCTCACAGCAGGACCACGTCCGAGCAGGTTGTTCATAGCCTTGCCCAGTCAAGTTTTCTCCAAGTTCCAAGATGAGAGTTTAATTTACCCACTGGAGAAATGGGGCTGATCTTCATGTCAGTCAATGTCCATAGGGAGTTAGCATCCATCAGATCATATAGCTTGTTTTATCTTTTTCAATATATGCATGCTACATTTATTTTGTTCAAATTAGTACAGTCTTAATCTCAGTCACCATGGGAAGATAATATGATGGAGCTAAAGGGATTATAATTCCCCTTTTCTTTAGCATTACCTGGTCATGTGGTACAGCAAGAGTCACACATCCTCCTACATGGTAATTGCAACCAACTGCAATCAGGCAGATAACATCCAGAGGCAATTCTCAGAGCCAAGTCCTTGTCTAGTAAAAAATGGCAGGGTGTAATCAAGATGAAAGGACTCCTGCCATTTTAGAAAAGCTGGAGATCTAATTCAAAAGACCTATTGAAAAACTGTTTCTGCTCTCACTGAAATCAATGGGAAACTCCAGGGGATCTTTACTTCCATTGCTGCAATGTCAGGTACATGCAGACAGTGAGTGGGCACTTCAGTATGGATTCATATCTAGTTCATTCATTATTTGTGCTGTGGTAATGTCAGAAATGTTTTGGACAGCACCCATATGCACAGGAATGCAAACATCCTGCTTCAAATTACTTACAGTCTGAAATATTAATGCCTACATCATCAACTAATACTTCTTCAACATGAGCAAAATCTCACTTTTAAAGCATCTCTCTTTTCCCCATTTTACAATACAGAATGCCCTGTTTCTTCCACCTTAGAGGACACTGACCTTATGTCAGTCAGAGATACACAAAATAAGATGTCATTAGAGTGAGTGGTCACAGGGGAAAAAGTTGATGGCAACACTGGAAGGGCAATGCAGCAATGAACATCTTGCTAACATGTTTTTCCTCCTCAATGTTTAAACTTTTCCACACCTCTAAAATGAAGAAGGTAGCCCCCAGAGACAAGTCCTTCCACCCCACTGAACAACTCACTTAACTGCATAACTTCTAAGCCATAAATCACTTGAGTAATCCCACTTCTCAACACAGGATAAAAAGAGAAAATAGCATTAAAGATTTAAAGTAAAGAACACAGCAAACTCAAATTATAGCTGTGCCATTCACGTCATTACAGCTAAGGGTTTGTCAGCACTTTCATTATAATGCTCTTTTCTCTCCTGTCACTCCAGGCTAAAATTTGGCAGAACATAAAACTTAAAGTACAGACAGGCACAGTAAGAACACAGTGAAAAGGAAAGCAGAAGCTCCAAGGATGGTATCCTAATATACCTTCACATGTCAGGAACAAACACTATCTTACAAAGTACGATGCAAGAATTTAAGCTAGAAGAACTATCCCTCTCTCATTAAGATGGTGTGATAGAGAGGGAACTGCACTAAAAGCTCACAAATAAAGTGAGATATACTGTTATGAAACTACTATGAATGCCTAAAAAGATCCAGGAAGTCTTAGTATTAATATGGTCATTTAAGTTAAATTTATGCTGCAGTACAAGGGAAATAAGAAAGGAGAGGCAGACCAGGCCACACACAAATATTACATCTGAGCAGCTGATACCCGACTTCACTTAGGGAATGTCTGAAAATATGTCTTCTTGGACTGGTTGAGGAATGAAAAGTGCCACCAACACAAGAGATTACTCTCAAGCAGTGTAGTGTACTTTTCTCTCTTCCCCTTTCAGAGCAGAGGCTGCTTCTCCAACAAATGTTCAAATCCAAGAAAGCAGGACTGAGCATAGCATCAAAATATCTCACACTTCAACAGTCAGCTTTACATTGTAGGGTCACATGAATTATTACTGCTATTGAAATAAATCATCTCACTTGCCCTTCTGCTTCATCCCTTCAGCTCCTTCATCCGCCTAAATATCCATATGGATGCAGAAAGACCCAAAGTAAAGAACTGAGTTATATTAAAACTAAGCTAAGCTAAACTATGGTAGCTCCGTTTTAACTTGGACAAAGCCCTGAGCAACTTCATCTGAGATCAGTAATGATGCCTGCTTTGAGCAGGAGGCTGCACTATCATTCTTAAAGCAGTGGAGCTGCTTAACATGGAAAGTTCATATTGTTCTCATCATATGAGAGCTCTGATGGCTGTAGGAAACAGGAATTAAAGGCAATATTGAAACAAGCACATGCCCATGCAACATCAGTTTAATCTGGTAGCAAAGGAATTATTTTCACTGTAGTAATTAACAATGCTGTTGCTTAAGAACCACAGTTCTGTCATAAGTTTATCAGGACACACATGCACGTTATAACATAAAATTTACATATTATAAAGTAATTATAATACTAATTATAAAATTAAAAGAACAGGTGGAACTCCACTCTCCTGCTTGCCTGTGTTGTCAGGGAAGGGCATGTTGTTTGCAAAAGATACAGGTCACATATCCAACACTATTTTCTTGGCACTCTCAGTCTGCTTTGTGCCAAATGCTGATGCTTTTGAGATGCAATGATTTCACGTGTCACTGGTATAACAGATGACACAGGAGTGTAGAACAAATGAACAATAAGTGAGGGACCACAATTCACTTCTGTCAACGTGCAATCTTTCAGCAGTTCTAATACAAGGCATCTATTATCTATTCAGATCAATTTGCTGCCTTTGTTTAATGCTACCGAGAATAGTCAGATACGGTTTTAGAAAAATTGGGAAAAAGTCAGTGCCATATGGAGAATTAAGGAAGAGTCTGGTCTTTTCAAGCCTGAAGCCCTTATTTCCTTCTAACAGGACCTCAGAATGATGGCTATTGTCTTCATCTTGTACGTGAACATCCAACTCCATGAATCAAAACCAAGTGTTCCCTAGTCCTCTGCCTCCAGGCCTCCTCTGTGAAGTCTATCGAAGACTTTCTGTGTCACTGAAGCCCCAAGTAACACCTGTAGCAAGGTTTTTTTTGGGATTAAGCATTCTTGGGCAATGACCTCAGACTTTGCACGGACTCTTTATACAAGGACAAAGCTATAGAAGGATAAAGCTTATAAAGACTAATAAAAAGAGAAAATAGGTTGAAAGTCTTCAAGGCAGCATTAGGATGGGTGGCCATATTTATTCCACTCACTAGGCATGAGAAGCAAGGACAGCGGATTAAAAAGAACCTGTTCTTACCCACAGGTAAACAGGAAATAGCTGCAAAATAAAATGCAGAGGACAACTTCTCCTCTGGTACAAATTAAGGATCACTGAGGCCCAGCAACATTCTTAGGTTTTCTCAGACCCCAGGCAGTTGTTTCACATATTTCAATGAGAAGAGAACGGAAAGAGTGATACTCTTAAACACCAGGGTATAGGTTAACACGGGAGGAGGGTGTAGCACAGGGAAAATAAATTATAAGCTCTTCAAGTGTAGGTATTAAAGCCTCAAGCTATTAAAGCACTGCAGTGTTCTATAGTAACAGTCCAAACATTACAGTCTAAAAATGTTACAGAAATGTTTACATAACAGGATCTAAGCACCTAATCCAATGCTCACGGATATCAGTGAGACTAAAAATCTTGATGCAACTTCTTTTTCCTTTAAATAATCCCTTGTAACTGTCAAAACAGTTCTGTGCTATTTATTTGGAGACCAAGGGCTTTCCACTGATACAAATCCTGGGAAAAAAACATTCTTTTCTGAAGTTACTAGTCTCAAGGTTAATGAACATTTGTTTGATTTAGTGTTAAGGTGAAAAGAAAAATGATTTTTTTGGTCTTAATTTTTTTTTAAATTTAAACTAAGTCTTACTGATATACAGTCCTTACATGCTATACATCTTTTCTTCTGATTCTCATTCTAACAGCTCTCATGCTTTCATAGTCCAGCCCACAGTTTTGTCTAATACTGGTATTGATCCTATGTTATGGAGCTCTGTGGCAAAAACCCTTAGAGTGGGAGTAATAAATTGCCTATCCTTTGGGAAATCCAGACATTCCAAAATCTATTTTCATCCTAAGTGAGTAAAAAAGAAAACTGAAATCCCAAAAAGTTTAGTAAAATGTGGATTTCACTCTCTTCTAGTTTGGAAATATCAACCAAGCACTGTTGAAATATTTTTCCATGCAGTATGTACGTGTAAATGTTTGGACACAAAAAAAATCCAAATGAAAAACGGAAATGTTGAAATGTGTTATTCAATTATTTTTTAAAAAATATTTTCAATGTTTTCCATATCAAGTTCTTCCATATTACTAGAAGACATTTTGAACTAGGTGTTTTCCAATAGCAAAAATTATTTTTTCTGCAGCTCAGTGGAAAAATTTTATTTTATCAGCTTTCAAAAAACAGTACAATTCAAAAGAACTAACTGAAGCTGCCCTAACTTTTAGGAATGTGTCTGCGATTTTATAAATCACACATCCTGTATCTGCAATCCATCTTCAGAGACAGAGGAAAAACAGAGAGTAGAAACAGCTTCTACTAATTCAATGCTTATATCAAATTTGGAGACTATGAAGTTTTAAGGTGTTTAAAAGCTAATGCACTGGGCATTTTGTTAAGTCAATATTTTATATTAACAGAAAAAAGAAGAATTACAGTATAATTCTTGAAAATATATAAACAAATACTTATCTTTCTCCAGGCTTCATCCTCATTAACTGCTAAAAACACCAAAAAGTTGCTTTTCTCCCAAATATAGTTTCCACATCACCTTTTTTGACAAATTTAGTTTCAAAGCCTTAAATTACCTACCAGCCGGTCAGAAATGTGTGTCTAATTATTCAGTTGTTACCATACTATTGTCCAAAACCAAGGCCCTGTTTTTTTATTGGGATTCTGAGTGTATAGAAGACATTGAAGCACAAAGTCTGGGCAAGGTCTAGTATGCTCTGCAAGTGTCTCTGCCAGGACTGGGAATGAGGGGGGAACTTCCACCTGGTTGGTCCTGGTGCAGTTTCAGAATGGTACTAAAGGAACTTGAGGGGAATAAGGCCATGATAGACACTACTCCATCACTCGATCGCTCTTCAAGGTGGGAACTCTCCCACTGAAAGGCATTATTGGCTTTTCCTGCAATGCTTCCAAACTTGTACTATGGAAAGCCTGTTAGACATGGGAATATGTAACAACAGAGAAATGGCCTTGTGGTGGATGCTTCATGCACTATTTCCTCCCTGTCCAAGCCCACTTCTGGCAAGAGGAAAAGGAGCCAGTATCATGCAGAATGCGGGAATAGACCCAGTACACCTTCTCCTACATGGGGGAAGACAGAGCAGAGGAAGTACATCTGATTCAGGGTAAAACACAAATACTTGTCCACAAGTGGATTAAAATAATTTTTTTCACAATAATTTTCCCAGTAGAAAGTTATATTAATTTATTAGTTCCTCAAGGCCATTAGATTTTAGATTTAAGTGTAAGATTCATGTAGTAGATAGGAATTACAGTGGACAAAAAAGGCAGCCAGAACAATCCTTTGCTAATACATACTTGGAGAAGGATAAAGGCCATTTAACCATCAGAGAGGAGGTTTTGCAGTTGTAAAACCTCCCATATCCAACCCTCTAGAAACATCCTAAATACCACAAACACCTCGCAAGAATGAGCAGGTATTTACTCAAGGAAGAACTAACTGCCATCAAAAAATATTATTTAAGTCTCTGCCTATCACATATTAATATCTAAAATGATTATTTCTTTCTTTCTATTATATCAACTTAATTTAAAATTAAGCTTCATTATTTCATAAAAATTGAAAATGTGGCAGAAAAGTTCTAGATAAAACTAAAATTTAAAGTATTTTAACAGTGAGAGTAGAGGGGTTTAAATTTTTTTTATATGACCATACAATGAAGTACAGTCACACATGTTCAAACTAGAGCTACCAAGCCAGGACCACAATTTTATTACATTTGCTTGTCTCCTTTCTTCTTTGCAAAAAGTGCTCTCTTCAAATTAATTTTCTGCAGCATGTTAAATAATTCAGTGAGCTAAAATATGGAGCTAATCCTTGTTTTCCCTGCAGAAAGGCTGCAACAGATGTAGTTCATAAAATAATGTAGCTGCATAAAATAATGTTTTAACACACATGTCTTCAGTTTTGCAGGAACAAGGTATTGGAAAGGAGTACCTGAAAAACTGGAGTGCACTTCTTCCCTGGGTAGCATATCCCAGCATTGAAACTGACCATTGGAGTTACTCAGTAAGTAATACTTAGGAAATAACCATGTGTATCTTTAGTGTACTAAGATACCTTGGATATGCTTGCAAGGATTGGTCCTAAAAGAACAGGGTTAGAACTAACCGTGTCATCTACTGCCCTTCCATTTTCAATATTTATACAGTAGTATATGATATATATGAACATCAAATAATCTGACAAGGCACTGGAGTAAGAGAAAGCTTGTGGTTTGTTTCGTTGTTTTTTTTCCAATTGCTGAGAAGAATACACAGCCTGTCTTTTCAGAATAACAGCTGTCACTGCCCTGCAGGAAAGACAAGAAAAGAACTTGGGCTTTTGGACTCCCAGGGGAGTTTAGCAAAAGAGAGAAAGAGCAGATAATTTCAAAACGCTGCCTTAACACATACCTGCTTGCACTCACCAATAGATTTTCTGTTTAGAAGACAACAATAAAAATCATTACTAGCAGGGGCTGGAGGAGGAGAGTGCAGGTGATGTGACTTGAACTGAAAAAACAAGAGGTGTTGATTCCAGACCATATGTACTGAATTCTCCCTCAGAAACCAGAACAGTCATGGATTCCATCTGGTTCCCATGCTGCAGAATAAAGCCCCCTTTGCTCACAGCACCCAGTGCAGCACATGTATGCGATTTAACTTTATCTTCCTCTAATTATCTTAGTCCATTCCCCAGAAAGCTTGTCTTATCCACTTGACAGCTACCAAGTGATCTGGGCAGAGCCCAGTGCTCTCCCTGAGCTGGTGGCATGTTAATGGACAGCACACGGCAGAAGATGTGACAAGGGAGCCAGGCAAAAGGTTTATCATGCATTTCCTCCACACATTTCCCAAGCCACTATACAAGCCTTGGCACTTAGTGGAGCTGATTCTCCCTATCTAAGCAGCATTGCTAAGGCTATGGCAGAGACTCCTGTTTGAAATGTTATGCTGCATTCCTAAGCAGGCCAAGATAGCATTAGCTGTGGAAGAAAAGGATATTCAGTAACTCCTCCAAATTATGCAGAATCCTCACTTGAGGAATCTAATTCACTGAGCTCTGTGATCCAAGAGAAAGATGTGACAGAAAGTTTCATAAGCAATTGAGAATATATGCCCTGTATTTCCTTACATCCCTTTTTGCAATTAAATATACCAAGTAATTAGTGCTTTGTTATAAAATACTATTGGGGCTGCCTGAATAGTCTTGCAGTTATTTAATAAATTACTCGGCAGAGCAGTGAATTTAGCCAGGCTTCCACTGGTGAGGAGACTGCTAATTAACTGATATCCAGGCAGGCAGCAATTACCCTTCTCCTCCCAGACAAAAGAATATCTCTATTAGAAATACCTGTCCAGAAAGAATTAAGAGCTCTAAAATGTATATCTCTTCCAGAAAGGAGCAATTTGAAATGGAGTAGCAGTCAACCCAAAGATCTCAAATCATTTCAACTCAAGACAAAGCAAGATAAAGTAAAGAATCTGTGCTTTGTGAAGAGAGTGAACTGGCTTCAGAAGTAAGTTTCCAGCTGGGACCAGATTGCAAACGCCTTTATTCGCTCTGCAGGAATAGTCATTCACGCAAACAGCCCCTGTAAAGCCAGGGAAACAAACTCACATGAGCATGTAGTCATGCCTGTGATCATGAAGCTTGCCATCTGACCTTCAAAACTGACAGAATGTTTTGTGCTTTTACTGAAAATACTACAGGAATGTAAATTTTAATTTATGGAGGGTTTTTCATTCTGTGATGTTTGCCCAAATAAGCGAATTTATATGTTGGTGTCTCAGAAACAGATTTCTAGCAAACAGGGTGCTGGCATTTGTCAGTTTTGCACTTGTTTTGTTTTTTGGAATATCCAGCCCTCATGCAGACTTCCCATGGCCACCTAGGGCTGAGGTACTGCTGAAGGGCACCCACCCACCTGCAGAGGCTAGGACCTATCCCAGCAGATCAGGCAACCAAGTGACTACCCATGTTGAGTAGGAATTAAGGATTCCCAGAGAAGTGTCCAAAGGGCTCTGCATCCTCAGTTTAAAGGATGCATTTAGAATTGACCAACACAGAGCTGTTCTGATTACAAGAATTTTGGCTTATTTACATAAAGGCTGAGAAAGAAATGTCAGAAGTACAATTTGTGGCCTAAGGGGAATAAGATTTAAGTGCCAAGTTGCAATGAGCAGATAGAGCTAATATCTGAAACCAAAATCCAAATGTAGGACAAAAAGCAATCTGGCACCCAAAGTCCAGCAATCAGGCTTATTTCCAAAGGTCAAGAGCCCAAGTCAGAAACCAAGATACAAGCCGAAGGTTAGGACGGGAACAGGTCCTGGATGCAAGCCAAAGGTCACCAAAAGAGCATTTGCAAATAGCCATACCCCTCAGCTACTGACTAGACAGAGAACAAATTTAGATGCCCCCTTAAATAGCACTGATACCAGCACCAGTGAGCATTCCCATCTTGACTGAGCAAGTCCCATCTTGACTGTGGACTTGCTGAAAGGGTCAGCCCAGCCAGCAGCCTGGGACAGCCCACCAGTGAGGTCAGTCTGGGTCACTCAGATCCAGAGTAAGGCTGGTAACCTCTCCCCCTGATTACATAGATAAGTGAAGCCCCTAACAGCCTCACGTATGTTTGCCAGGTCTCCTATTGGAAAATAAGTTATGGATATTTGCAAAGTTCCTCTTCCATAAGCCCCGTGAAAGTGGAAAAAAAGGCAATTCCAGCTGAAATATGAGAAAATCTGGGCCCCAAAGAGACTGTAGAAGCCTCAGAAAACTAAGAACTAACAGAAGATCATGCTACAGATCTATGTCCTAGCAGCCTCTTTCCTCTGTTACTGTTTCACTCATTATAAGAGAAGTAGATATACAAGCCCTGCTGCTACTGTATTCCTTTGGCTATGTGTATACATATGCAAATCAGGAAGATATTCTCTTTTGATATTTAAACAGGGTAAATATTTCCTAGTATTAGATTAACTTTAATGAGACACAAGTAACAAAAGCATCAAAAATCTTTTTATGTACAAATTCAAATAATAAATTAGTCTTGATGTCCCATTCTATGTCTCATTAGCATAACCTCTGGAAAACACTTGATGGCTTTGGGAGCTTTTCAAGAATCACTACAATATTACTAAGTTAATTGAAAATAACAATCAAGAGATATCTTAAATAATAATCTCAGTGAACAGTTTGCAAATAGCCCATATACCAGAATATGTTTTTGCCAACATTAATAATTAAATTCTAATTAGATATACCAATTAAAAACTCAGCTTACATAGATAGACCAAAGACAATTTTTTTTATCCTGTGCCCTGATTTTTTGTCAAGGTTATAAAGAATTAATGGGGATTGGAATAAGTTTAGTTTCTGTCTGCACTGCTGACATGATGATAATAAAATAGATTTGCATAATTCCCTTAATTATTATACATTTATTTTTTCTTTATTGAAGTGTTTGACAAACTGCCCTTTTACTGGCAGCCACTCTCACCTGGTAAAGTCAGTGCTTCAGTTACTAGATTTCACTTGCAGTGGATTTTGCTTAGTAGGCCTCTCATTGCTTAAAAACAAATAGTTACTACCCTTCAATCCTCTCAGTAGTTGGCATAGTGCCACTCAGCCATGGAGAGCACTTTGCAGAAGTGTGACCATTAAACAACCACCATGAAGTAGGTTAGAGACTATAAAAGAAATATCTAGTCTTGCAGCTGTTTTTGCATATCTGTACTTTTTAGACTGCAGCTCTCAAAGTCTGTTAGATTCAATTGTTTTGAAAACCACATCACGTATATAGGCTTTAGAAGAGGTAAATCTTTTGAAATTGAGAAGCAATCATCATATTGACCATGAATTTTGAAAGAACCCGCTAGAACCTGTCATGTAAACTGGTACTCAAGAGGTGTTTAAATAATAATTTGTGATTATTACAACCTACTGGAGAGATGCTTATGAGCTCTTCAGTCCTTACCTGACAAATTGTATCAGCCCTACACAAGCTCTTTGGATTTCAGTAAACTAATTCCACTCATAAAAGTACTTTATCATTGAAATACCACTGGGGAAAAGTTACTGTATAAATGCAGCAGATCGTTTCAACACAAAAAACATTAGTTATTTTTTGCCTTGAGAAACATGGCAAAGTAAGCATTCTAATTTGTAGATTAGTCTCTAAAGTTACATTAATTTTAAAAATGAAAATTCAGTAAATCTATACACTGAATATATTACTAGTTACTTGCCATTTTGCTTTACACATACAACTGCACACAAACAATTTGCAAAGTAACTAAATAAGATGTTCCTGCTTTTGTTCTTAAATAATCACTATTATCAGATCACTTATTTTCTAACACCAAAGCCAAGCGATATGAGATCCCAAAATTACACGCTGCAGTTGCCCACCCATCACAGCCCTTCATCCCTGCCTGAACTACAGCAGCTTCTTATGCTAAGCCCTGTGCAAGTTTGATTGCAAATTTCCACAGCATTGCCTGTTAATGCCATCCCCTTGAAATGCCCTTCCTATGCCATTCCTCACACATCTCAGCCACGGAGCTTCCCGGAGGATCTCCAGCAGACAGCTTTATGGCCCTCTTCAGAGAGCCAGCAAAGGAATTCTCCATCAGCCAGGACTTAATTACAGAAAATAAGCCAAATGAGAGGCTAGGATCTCATCCAGTTTATTTACTTAGTCATTATGTAGTCAAGCTTCCCTTTTCGCCAGTGTGGTGACTCCTTCCCTCTATTCTTAACCCGCCCTCCTTACTTACTCCCTGGAGGAAGGTCATCCCATCCCAGACTGCGTGGGTCTGCCTCATAGTTTCAGTTCAAAGCAGAAACACATTATGGATTCTTGACTACAGCTGTTGGGAGCAGAATTCAGTATATGACATGCATTACATCCATGTCATTATGTCACTGAACACTCTTGGACATGACACACCATTGAGAAAGCTGACAAGGCAAAGAGCAGAGATACATGTGCCTACACTAAGTATTAAGCAGTGCTGTGCCTTAGGTCTCTGGCTACATGTGTGTGTCTTTCAGTTTGCTGCCCAACCCCAGTAGGCAGATGAGCATGCAGAGAATGTGTTAGGTGGCAGTGAGGGGCCTGAGGAACCCCACCCTGCCAGAGCACAGCAGTGTTCCTGAACCTGCTCCTTTGTCATGACGGTGGCATTAGGCTGACAGCTGCCGATGCAGCTGCTGCCCTCACCTTCAGATGAGGCCTTGTGACACATCAGCAATCCACCAGCCCTTCCCCGGGTGAATGAAATGCCCACTGTTTATATTACTCTTTTAAAAAGTATGTCAACAACATTCATGATGATGAGCAAATACATTGTGCTAATTTTATGTCTGGGAAAACAAAGGTGCAGAGAGCTGAAGTGGTTTAATAACCTATGAAAAGAATGCAGCTTTACTGATTCCATTCCTCTGACATTGGACAACCTAAGAAGTATCAAAAGCAGCCCAAATCACCTGGCTGTTTTACATTACATTTGTTTCCAGTCATGCCTGAAAAGCTCTAGAAGCTATTTACTCTCAGAATTGTATGGCATCTTCTTTATAAGTACTGTATCACATCAAGAAAAGCCTATTGAAAATTACACATTTGGTCATAAAAAATTTATCTAACCTATTTTCAAGATGACTGCCATGATAGGTGCATATTTTGCAAGAGGATCAGCTAAAAATATTTAAAAATAATTCTGACTTGTTATGTTACAGCAAGGCTTCAGAGATAAAGAAGCATATAAACCTACATTTTAAAATTGATGTGGTAGTCTCAATATTGAAAGGACTAGATACACAGAGACATCAAAAGTGGCTCAGGAACCTTAAAGGATACAAAAGCGTGTTTACAAGAAAACAAAAATATAAGCACACAATAATGCCATAAAACTGACACAGAATATTTAAGGTAGATAACCATACTTATAAATTACCTGAGTTAAAAAGTGACATAGTCCTACCAAAGTAGTGTTCTCAGGGTTCAGGGTATCTAATATGATGCACGATTATTCCTGATGTATTTCTCAGCTCTGTACAGAGCAGAACCTTCCTAATATAATTGTCTTTTTTTTTTTTTGTCTATGCAGTCTATAATCTGTACAATTTAGGAGAACAGGCTACTCTGCCTTATGATAGTAATTGCATATTATTTTTCCTAATGTTATTATGCCAATAAAACAGAAACTAAATGTAAAATGAACACAGCAATAGAGAGTCCCTGATGACACACCTTTGCTTCTGCAATATTTTGTCCAATTGCTAATTTGCCACAATGGAGATTTGCAATAGACTCATTTTCAGTAATCAAATTATTACAGTTCTGATATATTCAGCAGCACGCCTTGTATCTACTGTTGGATAAAATATGACCAGACTGGCTAAAGATGTATGTTCCCAGCCCTATATATTACATTAAGTATGTAAATCAATACAAGTCAGGCTGTACACCTACGTCTAATGTACTTACAGAGGCTGTGATCACTAAAAAAGCTTGTATTCAGAAATGAGTGGTATTTAAATTTTTGACAAATTTAGTCAAGAAGAACACATTCCTGGTTATTTATGCAAAATGCAGAGTCTCAGAAATAGCATTTTCTCTCTAGTTCCAAGTTATATCAGTGACAAACTCCTCTCTTTACTCTGTTCAGTGACAGAGCTATGGGTGAACGTGATATAATTTCAGAGCCAAACCTCTGTGCTCTAGTTAAAAAGAGTTAGTTTTACTCATCTGATTTCACTACCTACCTTTGTCAGAGAAGAGCTGTCATATTTTGATGAAAATTTCAGCAATTTACATGTTTCAAGCTGGCAGTCAGTATCTTCCTAGAAAACAATTGCCACCCCTTCCACAATCCCCTGTGAAACGGCAAACCAGGTTAGAATGACAGAGAAGATTGGATTACCTGCCTGTGCTGGATCATTGTTTCTAAGAGATAATCCATAAATTATTAATCCTTCTAATGTTCTTGAGCAATGTAAGGAGGGTTGCCTGTGACCTATTTCAACCTCTTGCACTGTCGTTGTGGGAACAGCTTTACTGTATAAATTGAATGGAATATTTTCTTTTTCTTGGTTTTATTGAATTGTAAGTGTAATTTAATGCCTTTTCTTTGTTCAATGGTTTATTTTAGCATCTCTTAGAAGGACCATAACTGCTGGTAATACTCATGTCCAAAATGGCAGCAAACGCATAGATAGATTTTATGTAATTTTCCTTGCACTTTATTAAACCACATTATTTCAGTAATTAACTGTTGTTTTTAATGCTTCCTGCTTCACATTTCCTGGAACATTTTGCCATTTATACAAGGAGTCGGGGGGAATTAAAAAAAAAATAAAAGAAGTCATCCATTCCTGGTAGAGAATCATGACTGCAATTATTACATGACAAAACCAGAGCGAAGTAATTTATAGTTAAATTCAGATTTCAGTATGGCAACATCTGAGAAACTCAGATACACTACAAAGTAATTATGTATTATCTCTATTTTAGGTACAGCAGAGAACAGGAAAAAATCCCATACCTACAGCTGGGTAAGTCTATTTTCCTATACCTTGTCACTTCCAAGTGATCACCCTCCAAAACCAGGAATCACTTTACACACCAACCTCTCCCATGGATTATAATTGTTTAGATTTCCACTGCTCTATATCCCTCTGGGTTGTATTTGCAAGTGCAGTCATTGAAAAACCCCAACCTATTGACAAAACCCAGGCCAGAAACTGTCACCTTTGGTGTGAAGAACTGTAGAAACATACACTCAGCTTATTTCATAATTCTGACTTAATTAGTTTGGCAGAAGTGAAGGGGTACTGCTCTCCTAAGAGACGTGGGAGAGGAATGATACAGTAGCAAAATGGAATGATTACCTTAACTAAAAGATTCTGCACAAAGGCAAGAACAAGCATGTAAAGATCATCTCTAACACATACTGTATTATCAGATCCTAAACACCAACAGAGGAGACCCGATACCATCCTTCAGTAGCTTGTAATATTGCTTAACAATTCCTACTGATCAGGATTGTTAGGATCCAGCCTAATTTTGCTGCACATTCACCTGATTTAATTTTGTCCTTTTGCCAGCGAAGATGGAGAACTGACTTATTTAACAAACTTTTATAAACTTTTTTAGTGTATGACTCAAGTATGGCATTATGAATTGACAAATTTATCATAGAATTAATTGCTAAAATAAAATAATAATAATAAAAAGGATATTAGTTGTACATCTGGGGGTATTTTATCCTGATGACAATCAGTAAATGTTTTAATAAGTTTAGTTTTGTAGCCAGGGGAAGAAGGATAAAAGGAAATTGATTTGGTGACCAACAGATACTGCAGAGAATCCACATTTTAAAAACCTCCAGGTAAAAAGGAAAAAATTTGCTGCCCTTTAGCACTGTAATATGTAACAATTTAGAAAACTTTCCCTTAAATGTGGAGAAAGATTTTTCACAGCTAAAAATAAATGTCTGTAACCATGATTATGCAATAAGGTACCTGTGGATGCAGCATTAGGGCAGGAAGAGCATGCTGCAAGCTGGAAGACCTGCAGAAGGCTTATGATACACTCTAGAGAGCAGAATAACTGCCAGAAAAGGTAACTTTTCCTCATATGCTTAAGCATGACATGAACTGCTATTAAGTAGCACGTAGAATTGCAGTCATTGTCACTGGTATTTAAGGTATAGATAACAATGCAATTACAAATTGTCTGCTATTACAATTCGAGGAAAAACATCCCTAAGCAAACCAATAAAAAGTGTGGCTTTTGCAAAATATCTCATGAAACCAGAGACTTCAGACAATTGTTTATAGTGGAAGACAGTAAAGACAGAATATGAGTTCTATGAGTCATTCAGATTTGCTGGACTCCACCGGACCTTAATTCAACTTCTAGTAATAACAGAAAACTAACTGACTGGGAATGCTTACTGCACTTCTCCATCATCTTAACAGCAGCAATATATTCTTTCCTGACAGTGTTCAGCTAAGGGAAAACCAAAGAGACTGCAGCCTGAAGAAGACCTTTTCTGTATGAAGTCTGAAGAGAGTGACTGCAGCCCAAATAACCTTTGGGAATACTTAAGTAATCTGCTCTGTGAAAAACAGGGGCCAGAAAAAGAGTTTGCATAAAAAACTGCAAACAGCAAAGCAGACATCAATGGAGAGACTCAGCCATGCTGTCACAAGCAAATGAAGGTGTAAAAGAGGGTCTTTATTATTTCTACCTTAATATTAACATATATGAAGTAGACAGTAGTACTTAGGGTAATAAATCATCATCTCCTGTCCTATAAAACCTCAGCTGAATAACTGAAACAAAGAATGTAGTGCTCTCTTCTCTTGTTGAAATACAAGTGGAATCTGTCCCACTCAGAGAGAAAACATCAAAATGGGCATGATTCTACTTCTACCTGGTTCAGTGCATGAACCAGGAACAGAGAATGATAGATGAAGATTTCTCTAGCAGTAACTGCTGCGCAGCTTCAAGGGAGGACAGAGATTTGCAATACACAATTATCACAGAATGGATACAACTAACATTTCAGTTTAAACTGAGGTCACATATTGGGGTGCACTTCAAGGTGGATGAAGCAGATGGCAGACTCATTTCTGACATAAAATACTTTACTCCAATGCAACAACAGTGAAGAAAGGCAGGGAGAGTAAATTCACTAAAATGCAGGACTGAAATTAGCAGACGAAGAAAGTGAACAATCCATAACTTGAAACCACCACTTCTCTTTTTTATCAATGCTCCTCATGTTTCACTTTTAATTCAAGATGAAGCCAAGAAGTTTTCACACTTGAGAAACTCTTGCACAGCACAAGACTGTCCTTTGCCAATAAGATTTTTGCTTTGAAATATATCTTTTCTTTACAGTAATCTTGCAGAAAGGAGCAGTTTGATGCAGATGTTTAAAATGTCATTTTAAAAAAGAGATTTTAAAAAAAGATTTTGTCTTTTTCTTTTTAGCCCTTGGAATGTTGTTTGTCTCTATTGTTTTCACACTAACTTCCTCAAACTAGCTTTTCGTTACTGAAAAATATCTAAACATTTTACACTGAAGTATTTTTTGACAAAATAATAAGTGGCATTAACCCTTGATGGAAATAATTTTATGTGTTTTACTAACAGAACCACTGAAAACCCAAATGTTAGGGATTAGCTTGGGCCTTCCTCTGATAAAACCATTAGAAGGGAATGGAAGGTTTATGAAGCTCTAAGACCCCATTTTATGTTATTTATTTATTTTTACTGATGCTTAGGTGTTAGGATTCAGGATTGAGATACGGGGATGAAGGAAAAAGGAATTTCGTGTCCCTGTTACATTTTTTTTTTCCAATAAATGTCTTTGTACTAGAACTGTCTGACATGAAAACAGCTAAATTAATGCTCTCTCCAAAAAGCTTTACTTTCATAATTAAAAAAAAAAATAAATTATATTATACTTGAAGTTTATATTTCCACAGCTTTCCAGAAACACTTTTTATGGAACCACACAACTGCTGGATCCTTGTTTATAGCTTGTGCATTAAATGTCTGCCATTGGACAGAGAGGATTATACTGTAAAACTGTATTAAAATCAGAAGTATGTCCACCTGCAATGTAGAAGAACATGACCTGTAGTAATAGAGAGCTTAGAGGAAATTCTTTACATTCTCAGAAGGGTCAGAGGCTTGCCACAAGCATGGTTTTGTTTAGAAATTTACAAGCCTGTTTTCTTCCTGTCAGATTGCATACAATGCTACAAAGATGGTTGAAGCTTAGTGATGTTACCTTGGAAGTCATTCATGCTTTGGTTCTTGGTTCTACTGAATGTTCTATACTTTTCCATTCTTAAAATCCACTAATGATTTTAAAATAAATAAATAAATACATAAATAAATACATAAATAAAGCAGGACCAAAGCTCAGTGCACTGCATGTTATCTTGTTCTTGTTCCAGGAAACTTAATATTGTACAAACTGGACAGTTGATATGTTTACTATGCCTGAAAAAAATACTTAGTTCTAAAATTCTTTAAAATATTAACAATTCCATACTCTGCTACCGCAGACTGTGAAATCCTCAGATACCAGGTAAGGATGAACAGGTGATCCAACAGTATCACCCCCGAAGTGCAGATGTTCCTCCCGCCTGTGCCCCGGCTCACGGGGCTCCACACGTCACCCTCCGGCAAACTCAGAAGTGTTACTAATGTGCTTAAATAAATAATAACCATAAAAATAATTATCTCTGACAGTGTAAACCGTGCACAGATCTTTAGCTTAATCCATTCCACTGACACAAGGCTGTTTTTCTTCATGACACGCCCAGATGCGGAGAGGCAGTTCAGAGGAAGTCAACCATAAACGGATAAACTGACACAAGATGCTCGGGGGAGCAAGTAACAGGGAGCGGAGCTGGGTAGGGTGGTTGATAGGATCCCCCATTCCACAAAGGACTGAAAGTCCTTTCCTCGCAGGAATGTGAGGGGAATCTGAGCGACAACGCGTCTGACACCCCCCGGATGGAGCTGCAGCCGGCTGGACGCGCGGGGAGCAGGGAGGGAGCCCCGCGCCCTGCTCGGCGTGGCCAGGCCCGCTGGGCGCTCGGGACCCAGGGCTCGGCTGTGCCCTGCCGGAGGCGCAGCCGCCCCAAGCGCCCGCCGCCCGCTAACCCGGTGCGCGGCAGCCCCGCGGGACACGCCAGGGCCCGGCGGCCCCGCCCCAGGTCGAACCCCACGTAGCGTTTTCCGCGCAGGGGCGGGAGGAGCCTCCCCGCTCCGGGCTGCCTCAGCGCCCGGCGGAACGGCAGGCGCGGGGCTCGGCGTTCCGGCCGGCGGCGGGGACGGGTGCGCCGGTGACACCGCGCGGCCGCTTCTTGCCCCCCCGCGGGTGGGTGCCGGGATCCAAGATGGAGGCGGTGAGCAGAGCAGGGCAGGAGATCAGCCTGGCGGCCCTGAAGCAGCACGACCCGTACATCACCAGCATCGCCGACGTGACCGGCCAGGTAGCGCTCTACAGCTTCAGCCCGAAGGCCAACGAGTGGGTAAGTGCGGAGGAGCGGGTCTGGCCCTCCCCACGCCCGGCCCGGGGGGCGGTGGCGGGGCCCCGGGCCGGACCTTCGCGGCGCCGACCGTGGGTGGCGGGGCCGGGACTCCGCTCGCCTGTGCCCTCCCTCTCCCCGGCAGCTGCCTGTCCCGGCCTCTCGGCGCAGGGCCCCGGCGGGGGCTGCTCTCGCCCCCGGGGAAGTTTGGGATTCGGGTGCCTTCCCCCGCGGAGGTGCCGACCCCGAAGGGAGCGGAGAGCCCGTGCCTGGGCACGGGAGGGCACAGCCTTGTTCGCGGAGGTGGGGCAGCTGAGGCCGAAGCAGCTGTGGGGCTTGAGGTGACTTTTGCTCTCGGTGGCCGTTCCTGGGTCGACTCTTTTTTATTATTTAACTGTAATTTGTTGTTGATGCATGTTGAACAGAGCCCTGATTCAGGAAGGGTATTTGAGAATTGTTAGTATCCATCCTTGCATCAAAACGCAGTTTCTGCTTGACTGCCAGTTTTATCACAAAACTAGAAACCAGAGTATGTGGAACCTGACGTTGTTTTATGCTGCACCAGAGGTGCATGGCTTTCTGTGCTTGCGGGTCACCAGCATATGGTGAAAGTTGCTTTGAAACATGAGGTATGAAACAGCGTCCAGGCAGTTGTTTGTTCTGTTGCTGGCTGTGCTGCCATTGCCACTGTTTAAATAACAACTGTTTCGTATTTGCAAACAAATTAACTGTCCATATTTAAAATAAGGAAGGCAAGAATATTATAAATCTGTAATTAAAATGCTATACAAAAGCTACATAACTGTGTGAATAAGCTTATCCCTTAAATGCAGCTCCTCTCTTTTGTAGGAGAAAACTGACATAGAAGGGACCCTGTTTGTGTACAAAAGGTAAGGGGTATTATGATTTTTTTTCTTTCAATTTCCTTAAGAAAACAAACCTCAGGTGGCTTTGTGTGTAGTTTTCACGCTGGGTTTACTGCATCTGGTAAACTCATAATTATTGTCCAACTCTTAAGTTCTGTGTACTCATTTGAAAAGAATAAACTCTGCACATTGGTGAATAACTGCCAAAAGCACCCAGAAGTACTGCTGAAAAGTCATAAAACCTGATGAATGGTGCATATTTATCCACACAAACAAAACCAATTTATCGAGCTTATTTTGTTAATCAAACAGCATTTGTTAATGTATTGAGTTTGTTAAATGCCAAGTCTTCCTTTGTGGCCTACAACTTATTATGGAAAAAATACAGATGGCATATTAAATCATCTGTTCTAACTTAATTTCTGCAATTTCCTAACAGCTTTGTAAATTGACAAAGTTGCTTAAAAGTTTGAGATCTTTCAAAGCCATGAAAGAATTTTCCAGTTACATGGGATGGGACGAGGGGGTGGGAAGGAGAACCAGCATGTAAAACCCATCATGGACTTAAGTGTTAGATTACAGGCATCTCAGAAATATAACAATGAAATAACACACTCTTGAGTGTAAGAGATATAAGTAATGCAGACGTAACCCATCCTGAAACAGACTATCATAGGCCAGGTAATCACAATATTTTATCCTGGCACTGTGAAGGGATACTAATAACTGGTTCCTGTCCACTTTGCTCTAGGTCAAAGCTTGGATATACTAAGTGTAAGGAAACCAGCCAAACTGAAAAAAACTAAGCAAAAAGTTTCCTTGTGACTAGCTGAAATTTTCAAACAAGTTATCTTAGGCACAATAAAAGACTTAACTCATGAAATTAGTTGGCATGCCAATAAATGGCATAGAAGAACAACTGTTAGAGTTTCAGGACTGCTAAAGCTTCAGGTAATAAAGCAACAGAGATTTGAAGATTAATTCATAGCGGTTTTAGGAAGTTGCATATGTTGGCCAAGGTATTAATCCTTGTCTTTGTTTTAATTGAAACAATAGGTCGGCTTCTCCTTATCATGGTTTTACGATAGTGAATCGACTGAACATGCACAACCTGGTTGAACCAGTAAATAAAGATTTGGAGTTTCAGCTCCATGAACCTTTTCTTCTCTACAGAAATGCTAGCTGTGAGTATAACTTTCTTTAATCTATACAAACTGCATGATCTGTTTTATATCTTAGACCAATTCTGATTACTGTTACATCTGTTTCAAGTGTAATGTAATGGAAAGGTTCCAATAAAAATGTCTGATGATGTTTTCTGTCTGCAGTGCCAGATTTACTTAGATAGCTGGGTTATTAGATTATGATGACCACCTGCTATCAATAGGAAGAGCATATCCTAAGTTCAGTATTAGTATAGGTTTAATCTAAAGAGCTATAGCATTAACAAAAACTATGGAAGAATAGTGAATATTGACTTTGAAAGTATTTAACACCAGGAACAGATCTAAGAGTGTCTTCTTTTGCAAGTGAAAAATTAAATATTAATCAGTAGCTACTTGAAGAAGCTGAGAAATTACTCAGCTCTAGGTTGAAGGTTTCTTTTTCCACAATAGGTTTTGAACTCAGGCAATAGATGTCTGTAGCAAATTTCCTGGAGTCTAGAGTCTAGCAAGTCTGGGTGCTGATATAGTGGTTATACAGATTAAGTAGTCAGTATCTTGCTTCTTTTTGAATTCTATAACTGTTTGGGGTCATCAGTGGAGCATCAGAGTCCCAGTGTACCGTTCCAATTAGGTACAGGCTAAAAGAGCTCCAAAGAGCTCAAAGTATAAAATTATGTAGGCCATAAAGAGAGGAGCAGAAAGTGTATGTGTATAAGAAATTCCTGTTACTGAAGTAGATAAATAAAAGGCACCCCACAGAGCAGAGGGTCCTCCTGATAAAAGGTACAATTTCATGTCCTCTTTTCGAGGCAAAGTCCTTGAAACTAGTTTGCTGCTGTCTAGTGACAGGTCCCCCTTACTGAATTACTTGGAGAACCTGTATCCCTTCTGGATACAGCACTTCCTCAACACCATGTCTTCTTCCTATCAGAATGTTCCCTTGAATTCTAGATAGGAGCACTGCTATGCTTCAGTGTACCTAAAAGAACTGTCAAATGTGAATCGCTTCCTGTTTCCCCCTTGGAAAGCCTCTAGGATCTGTGGGGGGAGTAGGATAGATTCCATTATGGTGGCAAATAACAGCTTAAGGTAGGTGGATACTTCTGTTTAATAGTCTTAGAAATCCTCCTTCTGTAATGGTCATCAAGAGGAAAAAAGTCAAAACTTGTCAGCAAGTTGAGAATTCTAAGAGATTAGGGAAGTAAATTACTAGAAAGAAACTGATAGGGGGAAAAAATACTGCATTTAGTTGGATGTTTAAGCAGGTTGCTTGGTTTGTAAGGAAGAGGAGCTGTAGGCAATGGTGGTAGGGGTAGGGTGGCTGATGAGGTGACAGATTTGCAATTACGAGATTGGTTACATACGGGAAGCAGGAAGTTGATTCATTTGTTTGCTGGGCTTGCTGATGTGGAATGGTGTGTGCAAGTGGGAATGACTATTGGCTCACTTAAAGGAAGCAATCAGAGAAGGCAGGCTGTGTGTGAGTTCATTAGAAAGCCGTAAAGCTAATTAAATGCCTTTCTCTCATTAATAAAAGCTCCCATTTTCCTGTGGGACATTTGCACAAGATCTGTGGGAGGTTCATGGGTGTTAGGATAGAGATGACATAGAAAAATACAAGGAAGGAAGAAATTCATACAAAGGTGAGCAAGGAAAATATCATAGACTGGGTATGGAAAATGTATTCTGAAGTAAAGAAGACTATTCTTTTTCCTCTTAGATCTTTTTTATTATAATTTAAAAAAACTTGGATCAGAAATTATCCTTTCTTTCATCACTGTGCTGTCTCCTAGAAGAGGGTGGTAGCATGACCAGAAACAGTCCACACTGATTGCAACTGTTATTTCCCAGAATGTCACACATAAGCAGCAGATCAGTTTTTGTGTGCTCTGCTGGACTTTGCTTTTTTTTTTCAAGAAGAAGCTTAACAGCATAGAAAGCAGCATCTAGGCTTTTTATTCCTTATGATTTCAGCACTGCTAACTCCCTTACATGTTGTATTTCATGGTTGTGTTTATTTTTTTCCTTACATGCAGTTTCCCACGTTTTCCCACACTCCCCTGTGTGAGTTAGAAAAAAAAAACAACGTTTGAAATGTTCACTGTTAGAGCTGTTTGCCTCTATCTGCATAGTATTCATGAAACTTAATCCTTAGTGTTGTGGTGGCATTGTTTTTTGAGTTTTTTTTATTTGCAGTCAAACTTCAACATATACATGTTTTATTTGTATGGATAGACTAGGGCATTCTTGTCCAAATTGTTTTCATGTAGAAGAGCGTCCAGTTCTGCTCAGCTGCCTGCTAGCATGAAAAACCTTTGCATTTTTGGGACTAATTCCATAATAATTTTAAGTCAGTGGTTAATGTTGTGTACCTCTAGAAGCTTCATGTGAAGTTCTTCTGAGATCCTTTAATTACTGGAAGAGGATGGGCTGTTGGGTTATGCAAGGAAAAACTCATATACAGAGTGTTAGCAACAGCCCTGTTATTGAAGGGTGTTTTTATGTATCTTGCTTGAGGAAATGTACTGCAATGATTAGCAACCCTTAAGAGGCTGGAGGGTATAAGAATGATTTGCATATCACATTGTCCCAGCTTCAGAATTTTTCTTCTCAAATTCATTCTGCCTACATAATAGGGTTCAAGCTGTAGAAGAATATTTGAACCCAAAAGTTTGAGAGTCTGTCTGCTTTAAAAGTTGTATATAATGCTGCCCAAAAACTTAAAGCATTTATTCATGAGACATCAGATCCTAAAGTAAAAATGACAGGGGTGTGACTAAGAAGCTGTGAGACATTACATCAGTTACAGTGGTAAATATACAAATGCATTCTACTTTTTAATTGTTAGAATTAAAGAAAGGAGGTATCTCCAAATGCAGACAAATCAAGAAATGACTAAAAAAAATTGTTTGACTTAATGAAATTTTGAATTCCTTTTAAAAGGTAGAATTTTTTTAGATTATACTTCATACGTATTGTGCTGTTTATTATTGCTTAGTCTGAATATGTGTTACCAGGTACATTTGATCATTGTCTTTACTTTCCCTCTGGATGAGTGCTCATTCTTTATAGTTTTCAGAGTATTTGTTCATGAAGCACTGAATCCCATTGACTTTTTTTTTTATGAACCTAAGATTGTATTTTGTGACTAGTATGTTAAACTCTGTCTTAAAGAAACGCATACAGTTCTGCCTGTAACAGTCCAATCTGGAAGTTCAGTGCTTTGTTTCCATCTTTAGAGTGAGAATTTGGAGCTGATAGTTGATAGCTTGCTTAACAAAAGAGGAAAATTATTCAAAGCTTTAAGCAATAGCCAACTTACCTCTTCAAGTCTGTAAGACATATTCTTCTAAGTCTTTCTCATTTATAACTTTCCCTCTGTATCCATGGTGTTGGTCTTGATTAAAAGGCTTTTTAATCCAAGCTAGCTCATTTGGGAGTTCAGAGAGATTGATTTCCATGGTGCTGCAAAAAGAGATGCTTAGCATCAAACTCGGGTATTAAAATAAATGATGTTTGGTGTGGGGTTCTTTGTTTTTTTCTATTTTCTTGCTTGCTTCTTATTCCTGTCCAAGGGTAATTTACACCTCTAAGTGGAAAACTCAGTTACAAAGTGCTGTCTTGTGGACTTGTTATATTATCAGTAATTAAACTCATTCAGAACAGCAAAAGCAAAATAAGTCACATTTCTTTCAAATGCCTTTTAAAGTTCTTTGTGAGAGCTCCTGACTGGTTTCAAAACAGGACATTTTTACTGGTAGGGAAGGTCTCACACTATCACCTTTGTTCCTGGCTGTCAGTGCATTAAGTATAACATATCTCTGTGATTGCCAAAGCAGAATGGGTCTCCAGCAAGCACATTAACCCAGTGGTTTAGTCTGAGATAAGAAAGGAGCCTGTTCTTGATACCTTTATAACAGAAGCAGCAATGCAAACTAGGGGGAGGAACTATTGAAAGCTGTTAAGAAGTTCTAAAAATATTTCGTTTGACCTAAAAGATGGCACTCTAACTAGAAGGGGTGTTCCACTGTGGTTCAGCTTTGCAAAGCAGTAATCCCTCTCATTCTGCACTATACTGTCAGATGGCAGTTTGTTAAAATTGTTCCTGATCCTGGATGCTGTTTGCCACCTGCTGCTTTACTCCAGTGCAACTGCATGGGGGATTGTGCTGTGAACTGTATTTGTGAAATGGCCTTAGATATTCAAAATAATAAGGAAAGAAAAAAAAAAAGTTTATTCTAATGATTTATAAATCCATGTGTCAAGCTAATGTTTAAATTGAGGAAAATATAAGAAGTGAATGAGGAATCTCAATGAAGGAGATACTAGAGTGAGGAGAGGTGGCATTTCAGCTAACCTTGCTACTGGAAGAAATGTGAACTTTGAGAGATCTGTTTGAAGTGTAGAATGATGCATATACCATATGCAAATGATGCATATATGTGCTTTTCTTTGAGAATGAGAACGGGTTGGTTTCCATTATTACCTTGTATGACATGTTTCAAAGTATGAGTCTTTTACTGAGAGCGTTTGAAAGGTTTTTGTCTCCCACTTCAGTTGTTCTGCTTCATTGTATAGGAACATGTAAATTGAAACTGTAAAATAAAACTCTTCTACAGTTATGGTGTCTGGAATCTCTGAAACTGGCACGGTATTAAGGAGCTTGTCTGGACTAAAATGTACTCAGCTCACATAAAAGGAGAGGGAGGAATTGGGGTAGAATGAGTTAATGGCAAAGTTGTGGGAAAGTAAGGATGGTGACACTGCTTCTTTCTGCTTACTTCCAATGAAAAACAAGGTGAAACTACAGCTTTGGGATGCAGCTTCATTTTATGTTGCCACCGAGAGAGGTTTCTGTCTCACTGTGGCACTTTGTTATTCCCACTCTTAATTCAAATTTACTAACTGGGTGGCACGGGAACAGTAAGCTGGTGGCCCCATGAAGCAATGGGAGCACAGCTTAGAAGAGACTGAGACCTTCCATTTGATGTATCTGGCTGTTAGTCTTGGTCAGGAAGACTTCCATAATGCTTTTATTTTCACAGAATTTCTTTCTTTTCCTATAGTAATTTCAGCCAAGTTTTAGTGATTGATTCTGTGATTCTGATTGTGTGATTCTGTGATCCAGTCAAGTAGGGAAAAAAGTTGTGTTATGTGTTTAAATAAATATTTGTGGATCAGTGTTTCATTCTAGTAAAAATGACATGTCAGAGAAGAATGTAGATTAAGATAATGGATTACTTATTTTAATTTTATGGAATCTGATTTGTCTGAGATATTAGTTACTCATGACTTTGTGTGTGTTAAAATGTAGTGTGAATCCAACTGAAAGATATTGATGATGATGATTATAGACTGTTTCTACATGATTACTAAAGATGGTGTCCAGCATTCTGTGTCAAAAAGCTGGGTAGAAAGTGTTGAACTAAAAGGAAAAATGAGTCACTTAATTTAGTAGCTGCTGTTGGATCAAACTCTTAAAAGGACAGCAGTAGAAAGATATGCCATTAGATACATGAACATTCAGGTAATGTTAATGCTGGGTGTAGTAAAAGGGTCCCTTTAAGGTTCCTTCCAACCTAAACTATTCTATGATTTGAAAAGAACTGGTAATTGCCTTCTCTGGTTTTAATAAAAGGACGCTCATAGCTAAATTTGCAGGCATGCAAGAAATATATCCGATACAGTTGATATATATGGCATGCAAGAAATATATCAAATGCATTGAGATGCACACACAAACTTCTAGGGCAAGGGAGCAGAACTGGTAGTATAAATTAGTCCTATTTTGAAAAGAGGAAGGTTAACATTCCAGCCTGTTGGACCATATCTAAGCTAATGCCCAAGTTTACTTGTTCATAATCTGCTTTACATCTTTGTAATACTGTTCATGTTTTGCATTATTGATTGCTTGCCAGTAGTACAAAGTGGAAAAAAGCCTCATACTCTGGACACTAAACTTGAGATTTGAATCTACTTCTGGTCTTCTGTAGGTCTGTTTCTGGCAGAATTAAGTGTGACTTTTATCATGTGTCCCATTAAGATATCATTATAGGTTCCTTATCTTCATTTCTTCAGCAAGCATGCTTTTGAAGAAGCTTTCTTCTCTTGGCAGTTTGTCTGATAATGGAGTCAGGGAAGGGAAAGAGCTTTTCTTCAGTGTTAAAATATACTACATGACTGAAGAAGTAGCTCAAACTGGAAACATTTGCAGGTTTCTATGGAGTAGACCATTCAGTTGTATTAAAAAGTAAATATTAATAAACATTTCATAAGCATTGGCTACATGTATGAAATTATTGTTTATTGGCTTATATCTTTTACAAGAAGAAAGCTCCTTAAATTATCCTGTATTAATTTTTTATGACAGCTTTGTTGTCTATTCCTTAAGCTGTAACTTCTGAATAAACTAACACCCAAAGGAATATAGTTATTATTTAATAAAACAATTTTTTTAAAGAAGCAAAGTAGAACTGAGTTTGTGTTAGGATATTGTTACAGAAGTGAGGTGTGGGCATGACTTTTTTAAGGGTTTTGGTCGGTAAGCTAAGGGTAAATAGGTCTAGATAAAAAATTTTGGTTAATAACTGCCCTCTTGGCTATGGCTTGAAATAATTTTGAGTGGGCTTTGGTTGAGATTTTTGAGTGTTTTGAGGAGCCAAAAAAAAGTTGGGGGGCAGGAGGAAGGACTTAACTTGAAATAAAAATCTACATCTGGCTGGAAAAGGCTGTATGGGGTTTTTTTTTAACACTTCTTTCCTTCACTTTTAAGTCATATTTTTTTAATCAACTAGTGATTTCAACTTCATAAAAACATTGGCATGAACCACAGAATATAGATGAGTTTTAAAAGGCTAAAAGTGTCTTTTTCAGGAATTAAAATATTGTAATGGTAATGTACTTGGTGTCCAGTTGCCATTGATGTACTTATACGCCATGTGCTGACAGACTTTACAGGTGAACCAAGATTTCAAATAACCTGCTTAGTGGGTTGGAAAGAGTTCTGCAGATTTGTCCTGTTGGCACAACTGTGGGGACAGAGAGGAGAGTATGTACGTGGGTAAAAATGGCCTCTGAAGTGGGGTTGTGATGAAGAATAGCATATGGCACTACTGACAAAATTTGTCACTCCAGTGGAGTATCTTTAAGCTCAGTGATCAGGGTCTAAATCTGCCAACTTTCAGTGTAATTTTACTTATTCTGAAAGCCAGAATGGGGCCCAGTGTCTTGCTGAGAGGGAACCCTTTTGCCCCCATTGCTGTGAACTTGATGCTTTCAAAGAGTAGGGCTCAATATGAATCTTAGTTGCTCCATGAATGTGACAGTATGATTGGAGCTTTTCCTCTTTCCTAGACAGTTACTTCTCTTATAAAAAGAATTTGGAGAGGGGACATTCCAGAGAGCCTCTGACTGAACTGTCATACTTGAGTTTCAAAAATTGACGGATTTTTAAATGAATGTGTTTAAAAAAAAAAAAATAAATTTTTAGCCTAGTTTAAGTGATGAAATCAGTAATTCAAAACAGAATGTTGTAACTGTAGTGAGAAGGAATCTGGTAGTTAAAACTTCATATTCCTGCCACTTCTTATTTACAGTGTCAACATCTTATAGTTCTTGCATTTCATATGATTGAAGTTGTATTTATTTGCACGTGCTATTTCTGATTATTTTTTAAATAGTAATCTGTCACACAGAATTTTTAAGTGAAAACTGATGGCAATTCATATGTTGCAGATCTAATGGACTGCTGAGGGGGTTTTTCTTTTTTCCTAATGATTTGATTTTTTTTTTAACCGTTTGTCTTACACTTGCTTTTTTTCTTATTTCCAAGTGTCAATTTACAGTATCTGGTTTTATGACAAGAATGACTGTCATCGAATAGCAAAACTCATGGCTAAGTAAGTACTGTGGTCTTATTATTCTGTAATATTCTTTTTATGCAATATAGAAAAAAAATATATTTCTTAAATGTGTTTTATTTTTTTTGTCGCTCCTTATGCAGAAAATGCTAATGTTCTTGCTGATACAATTTTTTTAGTAATCAAAATGTTGTGGTGTGAGTTGGCTTTTTTGGAGAAGTGGGGGTTAAAAAAATTTGCAGCATTGAAGTTTTCAGTTAAGTGGTAACAAAATGAGCTGAAGTATTAGTTGACATTTTCCAGGGAAAGCAAGTGTGAACACTGTTTATTTTATACTTGATTTTGTATAGAGATACTGGCAAAGGATCATCTGATGCAGAAAGTGTATACAAATAAACTATGGCCACTGTGTTTTGGTTGGTTTTGTGATTTGTTTGGTGGTGGGCTGTTTTTTGGTTTTTGGGGTTTTTTTAAAGGCTTTGTTATTATTCCTAACTAAAGTGGAAACATTGGAGCATAGGGGGAGAAGTAGGTAGAATCTTAGAGAATTAAAGAGATGTTAGGAGAGTAAACAAAACTATTAAATAATAGAATCTTTTTGCTGCTAACTTCTGGATTGTTGTTTAAGTTGTTTGGTTTTTTTTTTTCCCTTTCTCCCCCCCTCCCTTTATTAACACAGAGAGGCAGAAGTGCCAGAGTTGGCATTATTGCTTTGCCCTGGTTTATGATGCAGATACACATTCATGTGGTGGGAGGATCTCAGCACCCTAGAAAGTTTGAGATTACAAATTATTTTGAAAGGTCAAAAAGCTAAAATGTATTTTGAAAATGTGGGCATTTTTTGTGGTAGGTATTGGAATGATTGTGGATTAAAAGTATCTTTGAAACTGAAATTAGAGTTAATGCATCAAGCAGACTTTGGGGAATACGTATCGAGCTTTGTCACTTCAGACTTCTACAAGTTAAACTAGAGAAATCAAATGTGCACCTAAGATCTATTGGGTGGATGTTGACAGCATGCAGACAGTTAAATTTTGCTGAGCTGGTTAGGACCTCACTTTACTATCATTTTTAGTCTTTGCTGCCATTAACTTGGATAAAAAACGTGTAAATCATCTTTGCTAGCCTGAAGTCTTATTATCTGAGTGCTTTTTTCTTAAAGCCTTTCTTCATGATTAGATTATAGAAAGTCTGAATACTTCTAGTTTTTTGTGGGTTGCTTTTTAAATTGTGTATTGATTTGGGGGTAACAAGTATTTGCAGTTGTTTTCATGGTGAGAAAAGTATTTAATGTAAGTATATTTACATACATTTTTTTAAAAATCCTGTCAAATGAAGTCGCACTTCACCTGGAAGCGCGTGCCTTAGAGCTTCTGAGTATCTAAAGATTCGTATTAGGGAAAATGAAATTAAGGCATTATAGTTCCATGTTACTGTAGGGTGGAAAAGCTACGCTTTGGAGGCTTTAGTTACAAACTTAATGAAAAGTGGTTGATACTATTTTGCTGAGATTTGTTTCCACAAACATCAACTTTTTTCTCACCCAAAATAGGTAGAAGGCAGTCAGAAGAAAAATTAAAATGCTGATACTTCTGTGTGCTTTTCTGCACGTAGGAGGATGAAATTGCAGGAATTATTTCATCCCGAGGTGAAAGATGTACTCAAGAAAACTTAAAATACACATTTTAATTTTAAAAATAGAGTCTTAAAGAAGGAAAGCTGCGTTTCAGCACATGGTAGTAGGCTCCATCAGGCTTAGTTCAGTTTATTTTGAAATAAATATTTATGTTGTCTTCCTGGAGTATCAGTTTTGTTCTACAGTTTTTTGTCTTTGTTTTGGGTGGAAATTTGGATTGGCACCCTTACATTTAGGTGTGGGTGTCTGTATCACCGATAAGAAGGAGTACTGCCTTTTTAGTACCTCAGTGCTTCAAAAACTTAACCATAAAAGGTTTCAAGGAGATTTGTATTCTCCTTTCCTGCTGTTTGACTTGACCTTATTGTGCCAGACTGAGTTAACAAGATTGCAGGCCATCCATTTATATTTTGGTGGCTTATCTTTCCAAAGAAAAGTAAATTAGTGTTTGTGGGCTTTGTAATCACAGACTTCAGTTCTCACATTCTCTCTCCCCCTCTTCTTCCTTCCCCTTCTTTCCCTCCCCTTGCCCTTCTGTGAGGTTGTGCCAGGTATATTTTCAATGCTGTAACTGCAGATACGCTTAAGCAAACTGTCACAGCAGCTACTGTGTCCCCAAAGGAATGTGTGCCTCTTCCACTATCTGATATAACAAAAAGAAACAGCAGGCCTTGCTTAAAAAAGATTTAATCCTGGATTGCATGCAGAGCATGCTCAGTGTACAGATTTGCATTAGTTTACTTATGTCCCCAGCAAAGGCATTTGCCTCACAGAACTCCTCTGTTGGTTTATTTTAAAGAATTCTAGGTTTTTCTGAACTGAAAAAAAATATGGGACTCAACAAACTAACTTTAGAGGGAATTAATTTGAGTCAAGATTGTTTATGAGGGATGAGCTTTCTAGAAGAAGTAGGACAGAAACAAGGGTTTTTCAAATCTTTGTGAAACTGTTGCATTCTGACATAAATTTGTAGGGGTTTTTTTATTTTTAGGTTAATTTATAGGCTTTATTACCCTGTTTTAACAGTCAGACCTAAACTGACTTCTGATATACAGGCAGTAAACTAAAAGTGGGAGCATGTCCCAGGAGGTTTTGTGAGGGTACTCTTTCACACCTACTCCAGCACCACCATCTGAATGTAATCTACACAAAACAGAAGTTGGAGGAATAGCTATTAGAGAGTTATCTACATAAGAAGATAATTTTTATTTTAAAAAAACCCAAATATAAGAAGGTTACACCTCATAATGGACAATTGAAAACTATTATGACATGATTTTCAGAAATCTCTGTGAAATGGAGGTACTCCTTGAAGATGTTTTGCTATGAGACCAGTTAGTACTATTTTAATGGGAAGATGGTTTGTTGAAACTTTCTGGACCACCTAGTTAAGAGCAGAAGGAGGATCTCAAGACTGAAGCCTTTGCTTCACCTGTCAGGCAGCACACACATTACTTCAGCTGTCTAGAATTCTCCCTTTTACTGAACTACTTACTTTTTCTGATACAATTACTCTGACACTTAATCTCAAAGTATTCTGGTTCTTTTATCTTGCCCTTTCTCATCCCTAGTTTTACGAGTTGAGTTTAGACAAGTCCTAAGTCAGGACTGTATGACCACGTGGGGAGCTAGAACAAAATGTTCTCTCAGGGTGTCACCATAGAAACATTCATACAGTATTGAGCTGCTTCATCCAAATGAGCACATGCTGCAGGTCTTAGAAATTGTCAGACAATGTCAATTGGCCTCTGCATTCCAAGTTCTTTTTGCAGGTGAGTGCTTGCTTACAAACAGAAAGCTGTACTAATAATGATAAACTGGTTAAATATGCAGCTTGTATGATTAAACATTTTCCAAGTATTTTTGAAAGCTATGTTGAGTTTTTAAAAGCCATCTAATCCTTCTTCAGATAAATGCAGCTAAACTCTACTGAAGTAAATGGGTTTAGTTGCTAGAAAACTGGGAAGAAATTTCTGAGACTCGACCTGTTTTTTCCTTAGAGATGTCTCATACAGGTATATATAAATATCTAATTACAGTCTACAAAATCTAGAATTACTCCTGAGCCCTGAGTGCCCCAAGAAACTGGAGCCTGAAATGATTGACACTTTATGTGATTGTTATGATGGTGCCTCTTGGCTCCCCCATCAGCCATCAGTTCCACAATATGAGAGTTCTCATGTGACTTGCCAGCTCCAGAGCTCTGCCCTGTTTACAGCGCTTGTTTTTCCTTAACATATTTCATTAATGCAGGCTTAAAAAAGAAGGGATTACAGGCTGGTGTGTGTTTATTTCAAAAGGATAAGCTTTAGCGCATTGCACAGCCGTGTATATCTTGTGAACTGCATATGGATTAGAAGTAGAAGTGTATGCTGCCTTTTTTTAATTAAATGTATCAAGGACACATCTTGCATATCATAACTGTCTTTTAAATTGAAGGGTTTTGGCACTTGAGGCAGGTAGGAGTGGAGTAGAAGTGGTGAATGAACTGTAGGCACCAAAGGCTGGAAAAAACGTTGTGTTGTAGACCTGCAGGTAATTTATTTTGTTCAATAACATGGCTTGATTTGGTTAAAGACAGAAAAAATGCATGTTAGGAAGTAAAGAGTAAAAATGTAATTTACTCTGTATGGTATAATATGTGTGCTTTTTATATAACACATGCTTGAATGTCCACGTATTTTATTGAAAAAATGTCCAACTATGATGGTTTTACAGAAGTTGTGTTTACTGTAGGCAAATGTCATGAGAGACAGACCAGTGCTGTCTGGATTGGAAATAAATTGTACAGTGATTTGACAGTTTGTATAAACCTTGTAGCAAATGAAAACTTTTAAACTTCGGTCAGCTATGTATTAGGTTTGTATTCAGGCAGGACACAAGGTGTTAATATGCTGGGAGCTGGGAGTACACTTCACTGCTTTTTGCAGTGTGTTAACTCCAGGTAAAATTTTCATGTCCTCTTTCTCCTTTCCTGTTACAGAGTGGTAGAACAAGAAGCTCAGAGATCACAGCAAGTTTCCCAGGACAGAAAAAGTCCCAGCAGGACCAATGGCTGCAATGAAAACAGACCCATTGACATCCTGGAAATGCTCAGTAAAGCCAAGGATGAATATGAACGAGTAAGGAAACATCTGAGAGTTTTTGTTTTTCTTTCCTGATACTATGAACAAGTAAAAACACTTATTCTACTTCTGAATAAGGGGCTTAGGATATCTCATGATTCCACTGAAATTGCATGCCTTGTGATTTCTGAAAGAGGGGTGTTAGAGAATAATTCTTATATACTAAATTGTCCTGTGCAATACACTAACTCAAGATTGAACAGTTGTACACCTCACCCATAATTTAATGGGCCTCTGTAGTCTTTAAGTTTTAATTGCTACTTTCTGGGGAGGAAAAAATACAGTTTTAAAAATTGATACCTGGAGATGCAGACACAACAAAATATTTTTCTAAAACATTGCAAATGCTGCTTAATCTCAGTACTCATCTACTGTCTTGTTTTGTGAGATCTTTGTCGAAGGAAATGTGAACAAATAGGTACAGATGTAATAGAGTAGAAGAATGTACCACCAAAGGTCTGGTTTTGTGATCTTGAAGCTACATTATTGTCAATATTCTTTATAGTGCCTGACACTGTTTTTTCAGTGTTTTGCTCTGTACTGAAAGTCACTGGAGGAAATCTGCCATGATTCAGGCCATAATCAAGAGCGTTCACAGAGCTGCACAATAAAATGCCTTGGCATGTTGAATAATAAAAGCCTACAAACTTTGTGAATTATGGCATGTCTGTGATACAAGCACAGATGCACAGTGACTTAGAGAGAAGGGGTGATGTCAGGAAAAATTCATATTATAAAATGGTGGGGGGTTTGCAAAATATTTTTTTTTTCATGAATTCAAAAGTTACATTTTTGCAATTATTACCTTAGTGGGCAACTCTTCTCCTACTTTTTCATTATTTCTCTTTTTTAAGAAAGCTACCTTTTAACACAACAGCTGTGTTTTGTTTAAAGAGTATTCTCTGCCATTGCTTCAATCACCTTGTTTTCAGATTGAAGTCTTGTTCCCTCTCTCAAGTACACTATACTACAAAACAGTCTTTGATGTCAGTCAAGATAGGTTTAATACTGATGATGTGTTCTGTCTTGAAATGTAGCTTGATAGACCCATTTTACAACCATTTCTACTGCTATGAGAAAATTTTGTCTCTGGGAATAGCAAATAAAAATTGTATCCAACAGCATCTGTCGCTTAGTCTCGAAAGAAGTCTTGTGGGATTAGAGATTTAGTCATTCAGTACATTTGTAGACTCTGTGAAGCACATCTTTTAATAGCTGTAGACTAAGTATAACAATGCTGTTCCACTATCCCTCTGTTCCCCAGTTTACTGCTTCTGTCCTGTTTACTGTCTGTCTATCCTCTTAATAAATGTATTTCAGAAGGATGAGTCTAGTATCTTTCGCAGTGTTAAATTCACTAGTTTACGTAATGAGGGGTAACATTAGTTATCTTAGGAAATAATTACTTTATATAGTCCTGAGGACCAAATTCGTACATGTAGGATGAACATATTCAAAAAAAGGAAACAAAGATTCTGAATGTGCCTCTCCCCAAGTGTAATAATACAAGAGTGTGCAATAATAATGTGAGTATAACATCGCAGAGCTGTGGTATGTTTTTTGCGGCTTTACTGGTGGGAGAAGAGTTAACAGATTAGTACAGTGCTCAATTCCTTCCAGAAGCTTGCTTGTGCAGCAGAATGCCTCTGAATACCTGGGATTTGAGTCTTTGTAGGATTCTGTATTTTCGCAGTACAATGTGGGATGAGAAAAAAAGAATGAACACATGGATTAAGTCCTGTATGAATGAACTTAAGTTGTCACTTTCTGATTTAGATTGAGAGCAGGTGAATGTGACAAACCATAAAATACATCTGACCCAGGCTAGATAATAGTTTCTGAAAATCAGTAGTGTGTTTTTTCAATGCTTTAAATACAGATTTAAAAAAATAATAAATTGCTTCTGATTCTCTGAGCATCAGTGCTGTTTGGGAACAGGTGTCTTTGTATGAAGGCCAGCATCATGGAAGTAACAGCTTTTGTGAGAGTACGGAAGGAAGCATCAAACCTAAATGACGCATCTTTCAGTTTTATATTAGTTGAGATGAATTTGAAGATACCCAAGGCTTTTTGGGAAGAAGAAAAATAAAACAAAACAAAATTCAGTGTTTTGGTGGTGCCACCCTTTTGGGGTGTGATGAAGTGTTTCTCCCTTTGTCCTTGCAGTATTGGATAATACACATTTCCACAAACGGCGCTTAAAAATTACTCAGGATATAGCAGCTTCTCCTCTACTAATTTGCAGTTCTTTTTAATGTGAGAACATTGAAAAGCTTTTGCTAGAAGCAAAGTTCCTAAGCATCGTGTAAGAAGCTCTGTAGGCAAGTAGACAAACAGGCAATGTTCTGGGGGTTTTGTGGTGGATGGTCAATGTCTGTGGTGCCTGTAATACAATAGGCAGATACACAGGGCGTGGACTGCAGTCAAGCTACTATGTAATTGGGGTTTTTTGTGTCTTGATCTTGTGTTGTTACGTATGTTTCAATATTGATGCTTTTAGACCACTACTGAAACTAGAGTAATTATTTCTTTTTTTGTGTGTGCATATGGGAACTCTGAACAGAATCTGTTGAACATAATCCCATAGCCTGCTATGATGCTAGTTGTGTAGAAGCTGCCAGATAAGCAGAATTGAGCAATGTTGGTCACCTTTCAAGCAAACTTGTTTGGAGAATGTTCTGTTGATCACCTCAGCTTTAGCAATAAAACTTTGGCACAATAATTTTGGAACTCCTTGTAGCTGAAGTGTGTTAGTGTTAACATGATTAGGTAACCAACTTGATTTAAAAATGGCTTTTTCAGAATTTTTTTCCTGTCTTAATTTTTTTCTTTTAATTATTTTATGGCAATTGGTAATTACGTATGAATTTGTATTTGGGAGCAGAAAGTACTTATCTGCCTGGGACATTCCAGATGGATCATACAGTAATCCTTGTGTGCAGCCCACATAAGATTGGCAGAGTGTCAGCATGTGTAGGGGGCAGAGACAACGAAAAAGAGATCTATGAAGGTCCGAGTGATTTAATCCAGGATTCCAAATCAGCTTAATCCTTCAAGTGCTTACTGCATCAAGTCCATATGTGAAAATGAATGAGTTCTGAGATTATTTTTAAATGAATGGATGTTTTTTATAGTGTGGTGTTGTGTGTATGTTTCAGTAGAAGCATGGGAACATCCTGTAGTGACAAGGAAGCTGTGCTATTGTAACCATAAGGCATCCAGCATTTCCGACACAGTTTTAACCTTCAAGTTAGTGGCTAGAAGTCAGAAAGATGAGAGAAGTTGCTTCTCACCTCTGTCCCTAAATCACAATATTTTTGTATTTATTGTTGTAATTTAGAAATTGAAAACAAGATAATAATGAAACTCAGATTGTTTTTTAACTTGCTGCTAAAAAGTTTAACCCGTATTTTGCTGCTGTGGGTAAGTGACCAGAGCAATCATTGTATGTCGTGCTAATGTTCAGCTAAGCATAATAGTGCATAATATTAAGTTACGCATAATGTGTAGTTTACCTATTGAAAGCTAGACTGTTCTACAGTTTGGATTTTTCACTGGTGATTTAACCTGCAATACAATTTCTGTTTTTGTTTATATGTATATTAAAGATGAAACTCAACCTGTAAACATACTGCCTGTTATAATGCAACTCTGTTTTGCCTTGTTCACAGAAAACCAAATTAACACCTTCTGAAAATACATGTGCATGGTTAATTAAATCTGGTGGAAGTAAATCAGTGACAAGTTCTCTTTCCAGTTACTTAGAATGATTTCTGACATGATTTTTTTTCTAAGATGTTTATAGTTTGGGTTCCTGATCTAATGAAGTACAGCAAACTTCCTCATTGGCCGATAACAGATTAAGGACTTGAAAAGTCTACCTTTTTTATTTCAGTGAGGAAAGTATTAAGCTAGTTGTCTTTTTTTAATAATAAGAGTAAAAGCTGCATGAATACATACCAGATGGTGGATGTCTTGTTATTTTTATTTCCTAAAGTTTGTGCATTCCACAGTGTCTTTTTACTGTCTGTATTTCAGTCAAAGTGCCATGTAAACAGGATTATAGTAGTGGATAAATGTAGCCTTAAAACTCATGTACTTGTGTTTAATTTTTTAACTTTTTTCCCCCCAGAATCAGATCAATGACTTAAGTATTGTTTCAAGTTCTGGAATACAACAAAATGCAAATCCTCCAAAGCCAGAAAGCACAGAACCTTCAGAACAAAAAACATTACAAGTGCAAGAGCAGGTATGTTTCAGCCAAGCCTAAATAAGGTGCTATTATTTTTTTCATTCATTACTTTGTTTTGGTAGCAAAATATTTCTTCTTGGAATGCCTGCAGAGTTGTCTGCTGAATGTGTTGCTGCTTTAAATAAACTAATGGGTTTGAAGACTTTTAGCATCTTAAATTCTGGTTTTTGACTTAGCATTTGAAAACATGAGGCTATGTCACACTACTATGAATATTCAAGTATTTTAAAATGGGTTAACTTTCATTCTATAATTAGTCAGTCTGTTGTAATGTGCAGGATGACTTGCAGAGTCAAGAAGCAAGAAAAAAATTATCTCTGCCACATTACTGGACTGAATCTGGCATCAGTTGGTTTTGTAGTCTTTCATATATAAACTTAAGCCCTGTTTTCTTATGTTTAAGGCATGTATTTAAGGTTTATCTGTGCTACCTTCAAAGCTATAGCTACAGTCTTGCTAAGATAAATAAACAGTGAATTGCTAGACAAGAAATGGAAAGTGCTTCCATCATGGCAGCACCGAATTATCTTTGGCATAACTGAAAATGTGTTTGCTTTTCTTCTCCCACACTTTAATAGCTTGCATTGAGGCTCTGCTTGTATGACTGTTGGGTAGTGATACCAGGCAGCTTGGCCAATTCCTTCATACTTAGATTGTGAAGAAGTGTGTGTGGTTTTGTGTTGGTTTGCTTTGGGGTTTTTTGTTTTGTTGGGGGCAGTGAGAGTGTTGTTTGGGATTTTTTTTACCTGTGTCAAGAACTTTTTGACAGTATATTCCTTCCTCAGCAGGAAGGGAAATATTCTGGGGAGAAAAAAAAGTTCAGTGGTGTTAGGAAAGGATGTAGTTCAAATTGTGGTGATAGAAGTGTTGTGATCTGTTTCAGGTAAGCATTAAATACAGCATGTTGAATTGGCATGTATCCAAATATCTACAAACTCTGAAGGTTGGTGTTGCTCAGGTTCAAACCACAGTGAAGATGCTATTGAAAGTAACCTTGGTTTTACATAAACGTTGTCTTTTGAACGACAGGAAAATTGTTATAAAATATTTAGTATCTTTGGTGTGGCTGGAATAGGTAGCAATAGTTGAGTATCTGGCTCCATTTTTTAGAGATAAATTTGGGAAAAAAATGCAGTAACTGTAAGACGTCGGTAACTTGGGCCTGCTTAGAGTGCCACCCAGTGGGCACTGAAAGGTCAGCAGTAATTCTTCTCAGAAGATGCCCCACAGAGGTGAGCTGCAGGGGCTGCCTCCTGTCCTTGCTTTATTTACTGTTGCATTTCTGATGCAATAAACCTCCGTGTTTGAAAAATTAAATACCGGATGAAAATGTGTCCAACCTTGCATTTAATACTTGAAAGCAAAATATTTTGTAGTAGTAGTAAATAATTTGTAGGACAGGTATGAGCTAGGGTATGGGCAGCAGGAATATGTTTTAGGGGATGGGGTAGTAACAGTTAATGAATTAGAATGAGGAGTGGGGAGTTGGCTGGGATTATTGGCTGTCACAGCCCCTTGTTCCCCTCAGCAGAACATGCACTTTTGGATCAGCACAAGCGATAGACTCAGTCCTGGCAGACAGCTCTGCTTGCTGCATACTTGATCTTGAGACCTGGGAGCTGGGTTGTCTGAGGCTTTATTTTAAAAGAAGGTATTTTCTTTTGGGTCACTCCCTGTACACAGTCAGCTGAAGTGCCCCACCCGACAGTGCATAGAATTGCAGAACAGAAATTAAGTAACTAGCAAAGGAAAAATTGGGAAGATTCTAGCAAATTGCTCTGAAGTAATTAAAGGGAAACAGTTGATTATAGAACAGGTTAAATGACATATTTTTAATTATGTTGAGCTATTTAAAATAATAGCTGCAGAGATACTGGAAAAATTAATTGGGTAACATAAGTGATAATTCTGTAAAGCAAGTTAAGTGAGTTCAAATATATCACAAATGTGTTTGTTCCTAATAATGTTTTTAATAACATGGACAAATGAAAGACTACTGGAAAAACATTCCACTTCAGCTGTAAAGATGCATTTTTCATCTAATTGATACAGGTGACCAGTGAAATTAAAACAAGTGTACATATGATAAATGTCTGAGATCGTGTCCACATACAGGGCTAGTCTGATTGAATTAGAGCATTCCTGTTTATTACTTTAATATTGTAATGTACTAATAGCTATGTTGTAATGTACTAAAAGCTAGTCAATTTGTCATATTAAAGTGAAAAGCTGAGGTTTAAATTAGATCAAGTGTGACTCTCTGCTTAACAGAATCTTTACAGTTGAAGGACAGGTCTCCAGAACAGTAAGATCTGTAGACAAAGAACAACCTTCTTAGGAAGAATTCCTGACATAATTAGTGAGATTTATAAACTGTAGAATATCTCGGGTGCAAAATTAAAGTGTGCCTGACTTTAAGCTAGTTTAAAATTAATAACAATGGCAGTAGAGATTAGTAGCCTGGGCAGAAGTCAGTATGATTTCAAGCTCAAGGTTTTCTTATTACGCTACTTGCATGCTACCTGTGCTGTCATACCTTCACACTGTTAACTGTGCTTGTAAAATTAGAGCTAGCATAGCAATGTCATGGTACAGTAGCTGTCATAGTAAAATAGCATCTTTGTTTAGACATACCATCAGAATACACTGGAATTGTGCTGCAGGCCATTCAGTCTTCTGAACAGAATGTTGTATTTTAGTCCAGCTGTTTTACATAACTTCTGGTTCTGTGTGACCTATTAAGAAAAAAAAGGAAAATTTTGAGATTAAGGGTGTTCATAGCTGTTACTTTTCTCTTCAGTGAAACATTTTTAACAACTTCAGCAAAACATTAAGATGGTATATTTAAAATCAGACTTTTCTAACAGTGTCGGTGCTGTAGGCTAGATGTTTATTTTTTGGAGAGAATAAATGAGTGGAAAATGTAATTGTGTGTGTGTATACACTTTTCAAGGAGATATATATATAGACACACATTTGCTTAGGATTATACAGTTTTATTTTACATACTGTAACATTTATTCCATTATAGCATATCTTGCAAGATCAGTCATGTACCTTTCAAGTTTCTCGCCAAAGTGCCTTGTGTAGCTAGGGCTGGTTGATGATGGCAGGTGCCATCTTAATGACAGAATCCATAACCTTCCCCTTTCTTTACTGCTAGTCCACAGTCTTTCCATAGAAGGCTATAGTGAACAAACTTATCTAGACAGGATGTTTCTTGTAAATGAAATGTATTTCAAAATTCCTGTAAAAAATTCCTGTAAATAGGGCATGCTTGATATCCAAACTGTATTTTAAATGCATTTTACCTAGTTGTCTTTCAGTTTAGTATTCGTGAAATTGCAATAGGTGATGTGAGATGCACAGTGGTATGTATGTTTCTGAACTAAAAACTTACTTTTCCCTTCTTTCTAGCCATTTCAGTCAAGGCAGAAGCATCTGACTTTGGAGGAACTGTTTGGAATGTCTGTACCAAAGGAACAGCCCACAGCCCCATATCCCAGTGCAGAGAGAATGGAAAAGTTACAGACTGACGCCTCTGCCAGAGAGCAGCACAATTTGCTTTTGCCTTTTTCCTTTGACCAGTCAACAGTAATACAACAATCACTAGGGAAATCTGAAAGTCCAAGTGTTAAAACCAGTGCCAATCCTTTGACTCAGCAAGAATGTCTAACACCTATGCTAATACCTCCAGCTTCAGTTTCCCAGCCTGATGTGAAAAACGTTTCAAGCTATTCAGTTCGTTTAAGCCCTGTTCTTAATTCAGCCTCGACAATGGAAGCTGCCCCTGCTCAGATGCTTCCTGGACTGAAACAAAGCAACAGTATAATGCAAGTTATGCAGCAAGCTGCCAAGCAGATAACTCCACTAGTGAATCAGCCGCCATCTGAGGTGAACCACACTCCACAAAATCTAATGCCTGGACAAAGCCAGCTTATAGCACCCTTGACATCAACAAATACAGGAACTGTCTCAAATACATCCCATACAAGTGTTGATCTTCTCCAGAAACTCAGGTTGACCCCACAGCATGACCAAATGCAACAGCAGCCTCTCAGTAAGACTTCCTTAACATCAAACATCTCTGCCTCGGTTGGCCAGCTTGCAACACCAGAAAGTTTCAAAGAATCTCACAGTAAGCCATCAGCCTTGAACAGCAAGATAATCTCACCCCTTCAGGTATTCTGTGGGTTTTTATATCCATGAAGCTTTAGGTTGTTCTTAGACTACATGTATTTTTCCACTGTAAAATGTGCTGTTCTATATTAATTAACAATTTCCCACTTCTGGTTATTTTTGGTTTAATATTTTTTTACTCACTCAGTGTTGACCCCTTTCTGCTGGGGATACCTGTGGGCTACATTGAAATATTTCTAGTTATTTAGTAAAAGAGGAGGCTGAGGGGACACCTCATCACTCTCTATAACTACCTGAAAGGACATTGTAGAGAGGTCGGTGCTGGTCTTTTCTCACAGGTAATTAGTGACAGAACAAGAGGGAATGGCTTCAAGCTGCAACAGGGCAGGTTTACACTGGACATTAGGAAAAAAATATTCACAGAAAGAGCAGTTAGACACTGGAATAGGCTGCCCAGGGAGGTGATTGAGTCAACATCCCTGGATGTGTTTAAGGGTTATTTGGATGTGGCATTTGTGGGTATGGTTTAGGGGAGAACTTTGTAGAGTAGGGATGATGGTAGGACTTGGTGATCCCAAGGGTCTTTTCCAACCTGAATGGTTCCATGATTCTAAGAAAATGGATCATAAACTAATTTATTTTGCCTAATTGGCCACCTTGGGTTGTTTTATCGTAGTATTGCTTACAAAGGACCTCTGAAATGTATTATTTATTGAAGGAGTATCTATAAGTCAAAGCAGTAAATCTGTTATAAGAGAGTAGGAGAAAATGTGACTGCTAGTCTGAAAGGTTAATGCATGTAGCTTTTTATCATAAATGGTTTTCTATCAATTAGTGTTGCTCTGCTGTATAATTGGCTGCCTCAGTAGTAAAGACATTAATGAGTTTGGGTTATTGGGTTTCTTTTTTCTCCAAAAGGAGTAACTTTCTGTAGTGCCTGCCTCTGGGGTTATCCAAAGACTTCATTTTGTTGCATTATTACTTTATTCACATTCATGCAGGCTAAACCAGTGTTTGATTTATGTCTTCTTTCATCTTAGGTACAGTGATAAAGCAAGAATAAAAATGCCGAACAAAAAAACTCATATCTGCATGAATTTCCTAATATTTATTATCATCCAGTGCTTGTCCCTGGATGACAGTAATTTCTAATTACTGCTATTGAAAATTTTCAAGGCTGTGACTGCTATGTGCTAGCATTATTTTACTTGTGAGCACCTTTTTGAGATGTTTGGACTGATTCGTTTTGCGGAGGGAGGAGGAGGTCCCAGTACAGCAGCTATCTTGATCTAGTATTGAAGAGCTGTACATTCTGAGCAATATTTTTATTTTCTGTACTACTAAAGCCTGGTACAGATTTGACTGAAAATTGTGATATTTTTTGCATTTACAAAAGCTGGCTAGGTTTATCTGTAACTGCCCTTGACAGCAATTCTGCAGCATCTGCTTGATGATAGCCTTGGGAATTAGCTCTTAACATGCCAGTCTTAGAACCTTTTCTTCCTTCCACGATGTCCACTGTGTCTGTATATTTTTATTAGACAAAATTCTCCATAGTCCAAATATACTCAAACTAGCAAAAGACTTAACTCTTGTGTAATTAGATTTTAAGAGTTTGAGCTTGTGCTTGTCACGCCTTCATAAAGCTGACTTTATTTTTGTCATTAAGGACTGTCAATCCCCGAAGTGTTTTTCCTTGCAATTCAAGTAAGCTAACTACTGTCTGTTGTGGAGGGTTTTTCCTGTTACATGTTGCCAAGATGTATTCCAAATGGCTGTAATAAGCCTTTTGAAGAATGCCACAGGAATTTAGTGAAGTACCTTATCTACATGCCTTTTATTGTGTTTTCTAATATCTTATAATACTTGTATTATATTGTAGTCTTGAAATCTGACTAAAGAAATATCTGGATGCTGTTGGTAAAGGTCTAAAACAATTATAAAATTCTAGCAGAAAACAGCATTTAATTTTTACGGAGGTTGTTAAATAAAACTTTTTGAAACATATTGAATTTAACCTTCCTGGCAATTTACCAAAGTGATTACAAGGTACTGAACTCCTCAATTTGTAGCATTTGATTTGTTCCCAATTTCAGTGTGCTCATGTTTAGATTATTTTTTTAACCATAGTAGTTTTCCTTCAGAAGTGTTTTGTTACAGCTTCACAGGTTTGCTGTAATACTGAAACCATCACACATAAATTCAGATCTTTCCTCTTTTTCCAACTTCCCATTGATTATATCAGTTTTATATAATAGATTTAATTAAATCCAAAATCTGTTGAAATTTGCATTTTTGTGGTTTCACTAAAACAGAGAACCCCCACTGGAAATTGAGCTGTGGATGGTAACATGTGAATTATGTTTTCTTTTTAACTTAGACTGTACAACAAAACAAGGAATCAGAAACATATCCACAGCCGAAGACTTTGTCTAAAGCAAGTCAAGTAAGTGAATAAATAGTTCTGCTAAATGTTTGTTGGTATTCTTGAAAAAAAAAATAAAGGTGGGGGGGAACTGTGGTAAGCAGTTGGTATCTCAGTTGTTGCCCACTGACCATATTTACAGTGCTGTTATGAGGCAGAAACAAGCAGGACTGGCCTTTCTGTAAACTCCTAAGGAAAATAATAATTTGCAAAACAACTACAGGCTCCTTTGATCCTTTGATTATGCAGGTAAAAATCTCTTATTCAATGTGTTATATCTCAAAAATTATGGAAGGTAGCAACAACATGAGGAGGAAGGACTCTGCATACAAGAATATTGAAGACTATTACATCCCTTAGCTTTTAAAATAAGAATTACTATTTATATTAATCTTCATATTTATTCATCAAGAGCAGTTATTCTGTAATATCTGACTGAATAATAGTGATTACAATATATATGTATTTTTTTTAATGCTCATCTCTCCACCCTTCATAACAGCATTCGTTCTTACTGGACACAGTGCTTGATAATTTTTGGTTCTTTTACAGGTTGCACCTCCACAGTTTGTTACAGCCACAACTACAGTAACACCTTCAATCCTCTTGTCGCCAAGTGTCTTTCAGCAATCATCTACTAAAGCTACTGAAGTGGAGAATAAAGCCACTTCTTCTTCGCCTTTAACACTGGGAGCAACAGAAATTCAGACGATACCTCCTACTGTTCTCAGTAGGTCTCAGCTTCAAGAAGCACTGATACATCTAATAAAGGTCCTGACTTTACAGAGCTCAATTTCTGAGGGATGGGGTTCCAAGGACAGTAGTCAGTACTGAGAAATTCTGTACCCCTGTAACTCCTTTTGCCCTGAAACATTAAGAAAGTTATTCCTTTCTGTTGGAAGGGGTAGATTACTCCACACTGTGCACATAGTATGGCACAGCTGGCTCCTTTTGGTTGCGAGACGAAAGACTTAAAAGGACAGAGCTGTACATCAGACAAGTGAGGAAAAAGTTGCACTAGTAGAAGTCCTGGTATGGGATAGTGGTTTAGTTTTTTTGTCTTTGTTGCTGCTTTCCTAAGGAGAGCTTTTCTGTTTCCAGTTCTCTAGAACTGTTACTAATACTTAACCTAAGCATGTGCTTAGACATGGAAATAGTAAAGTTTTAGTTCTGCTATTTCTAGGCACTAAAAAGTTCAGTGGAATTAAATCTGTGATGTTGGGAGTAGACATGCATTGGGATAGTTCTGACCTCTCATGTCATGGTGAAGTTAGGATGGATGACAAACCGTTCTTTGTTAACTCAGGATTCTCTTGCACCCTCCATGGTGACGTTAGTAGAGCGTACACCCAAAATGCACATCTTAAAATAACAAATCATACCTTCCCAGCAGTGAAGTTTTTAGGACGAAAAAGGCCCATTACCAGATTCCTTCATTAGTTAGGTTGCCTGATTTATCTATGTTGTTCCTTTTTCCATAACTGTTTTCTGTGTTGGTGTGTATGGTTTGTTCCTCTTTAAAGACTTTACCTTAGCAGTAAGTCTTGCAGCTGAACTCAACTGCTAGAATTCTCATTCTCAGTAGAGACACAGCACACTGGTTCTTACCCAGTAGTCTGAAAACATCATTGTGGTGACTTTAGAAAGCTGGAATATTTGTCTCCAGTCTTATCTTTATATAGAGACATAGCTGAGTAAAGACCAAAATAGGCATACCCTGCAGCATGGGAGTACTTACACAGCACTCCAAGAAGGATACCAAGTTTGCTGTTCAGGTCTTGTAAAAAGTGTATTACATCTTCAAGTTATCTGATTAAATGCCAGTTTTGTAAACTTGTAATTTGAAATAACTAGACTCAAGAAATAACTCTAAATACTGCCTATAGATTCAACTAATTCACTTCCCAGTCATGCTTTGACATGAGAATTCTTGTACAACATACTGCAATCCCTTTCAGGCTGGTCTGACCGAAATCGCTTCTGACACTCCTGCAGACTATGGAGCCTGTACACAGGATGGAATTCTGTGTATAAGGTTTGGACTCTGGAGGGAAGTGACATGATGTGGCAAAGGCTGACCTAGTGATCCCTGTTTTGTTTGTTTGAGCATGCAATGTGCTTAGTGATCTCTTTAGCTATCTTAACCAGCTTCATGGTTCAAAGTCTGTGTGTTGTCCTAGAAGCATTGCCTTTTGTACAAGTATGCAGCTAGTTCCCTTCTCTTAACTCTAAGATAGCACTGCAGGGAATCCATATGCACAACTTACATGGCATCAAACTTTTTTGCATCTTTGTACTAATGTTTCTAATGTGTTGGTTTTTTTCCTGCAGAATGATTCCCGTTTTCTCAGCACTATTCATGAAGTCTACTTGCAAGTCCTAACCAAGAATACAGACAACATTAAGCTATAATTGAAGCTAGATCTACTTAAAACGTGTTCATTTTAGAAACATTTATGCCTCGTCTATAAAACTATTATTTTTGTAAAAGAATATTTAGTTTTCAACGTCTTGAATTTGAACCTGTTAGGAAAGACTATTCCTTAAATACTTACAAAAGTAATGTTCTCAGAAGTGATCTAAGTTTTCACTGTGATCATCACCAGCAAACCTTTGTTTTTATTGGGGAGGGGACTTAAGTTGCATTTGAGCTCTCATTAGCATAAGGTGAATGTGCAAATGTTTGCTCTGGCTTTCATGCCTAGCTGTATTCACTGTTTAAGGATTACAGACTCAATACTATTTAAACCAGCAAATACTATGTACAGTACACTACACCACAGCAGAACAAAATTCAGTTGTGGGAACCTAGTTCCAGTCTGAGGGACTGAGGAAAGCAAAATGCCTTGTGATTAAGTTGGCAGGTGTGGGAAAGGAGCAGATCTGCAAGCCAGGCCTTTGGAGCTAACAAAATGTTTAAAAATGTGATTTGCTCAGTATGTTGACAGTCTCTATCTAATGCACGTAATTTTATCTTTTAAATATTGTGTTAATCACATTTGTTTCTGCATTGCTGACATGAAACAGGTATCCAAATGGGTAAGGTGGTTTTCTCTAAAAAGGCAAAATAAGAAATACGCAAATCCTCAGTGATTGTATCTCCTTGGTTTGTGCTTTAAAGCAACAGAGTAGCTCTGTTGCATGTTGAAGTTGGTTTAAATTTACAGTTAGGAGACCACCATTGGAAGACCCTCTTCCTATTCGCAGTGTTTGATATCATTGAAATACTTTGTTTCCCTTTAGCTTAAGAATGGACCATGTTGGCTTTCATTCCTCAGTTGTGTTGGAACTGGGGTGTTGAAAACTATGCAGATGGGGAACAAATGCATGCTTTTTTTCTGTTGCCCTCTCCCCAGGTTGTTTGTGCATATTTCATAGTCTGAAGTTTATCTAATTAAAATGCTATTGCTTCTTATAGGTGATTTAGTAATTCTCTGTTAACTAATGTAAGAATTTAACTGGATACTTTCCCATTTGAAATCAGAAAATTTCTAATTATAGTTTCTTATGCTGCTGTGTTGGTTTGCCCATAGCTTGCGTTTATTTCTTAAAGGCATGCAAAGGTAATTCATAAGACTTCAGGTCCCAACTTTTCCCAGCAATAGTAGTTTTAAAGGATGCTTTTCCAGAAGAAAAGTTTTGGTTTGAGTAAAAAGATAATCTGTAGTGAGTTGTGATGCACTGCTTCTTTCTTTCCCTCAAGCACTATTGAAATATGAAGTAAAAAAATGTTTGTCTCCTTACATATATGTATATATATCCTAAGGATTAGCTGATGTTGACATAGTCAAGGTGCATGTTTATTTCATTGGAAACTAGTAATTGAGCTTTAATTGTGACTTGTTCACAAATCAGTATGTTTTAGATACAACAGATATTTACATTTTTATGTATTTGATCTATTTTAGTTCTTTTCTTAGCTTTTTAGTAGAAAATATATATTTTTTAGCACTACCTGCCTTCTAAAGAGTTCCTCTCAGCCTTTGCGTTCAGTGTTTGCAGTTAAATATATAGTATTTTGTTAGAAAAATGTGCAAGATTCAGGGAAAGATGCTAATGTCATGCACATTCATCAAGAAATATGCTGTCTTTAATGGTAGCATTTGAATTCAGCAATATAAACTCAGCTTTCTTAAGGAAGATAGGAGCTTCATACCTAAATTCTGGAGTTATAATACTGTGTATGCTCATGAACAGTGAGACTCAAATTACATCTATGGTCTAAACTAATTTGCTTTTGTAGAAAAACTTTCACTAAAAGGGACAAATCAATGAGCAGTTCCTCTGAACAAAAATGGATAGCCTAAACCAAATAGAGTTGCTTTTTATCTGGATTAAGCAAAGATTAAGTCTGTAACTTCTTACTTCTTAGGGACAATTTCTGGTTTCTTCAAAGGAAGATTTGATAAAAGTTTCTAAAAGTAGAAATATTGGAAGCTGATAGTATACGTTGGTACTGTTTGCTAAATGCAGTTGTATCCAAAGATCTATAGAAATGATAGGAAGAAGTTGTATTTTGAGTTCTTCAGTCACATACAGCTGACAAGAGTAATACTGTTTAGAGCAGCGCTGATGTTATGAGAGTTTAACTCTACTTTGAGTATCCTTAACTTGTTTCCAGCTGTCCAGGAACCCCCACAAGCAGCTGGCAAATCCTTGCTTTACTTTTGGCTTTGTAGTGTACTAGAAGCAATACATCATCGGTTTACTCCCTCACACACTTTCACAATTAGTTGGAAGACAGTTGAAAACATAGTTAACTAGGCAGGCATTTCTACAAGCAAACTTGTTCATCTTGAGCACCTGAACTTGTGTATTCCAGCCTCTCTACGTGTAGCCAAGACACTGGAACCACCACAGAGTTACAGTTTGCCGCTTATGGCTAGTGCCATGGTAGTGTGTTTAACAGATAAACTCTTTACTTAAAAGTTACATTGTAAAACACAAGCTCAATTGCAGTATAAAATTTGAATCTCTTTTTTAAATGTGGACTGTGCTATTTAACAACCTTTTTCCTGATTGTTTTAACTTTTTGTAGAAATCTAAAATTACCAGCTTGCCGAAGTGCTTGATTCACATTAGCTGCATGTAGGGATAACTGGTGTGTAGCAAGTTACTGTGGGTCATCACAAACTATTGTGACCATTTTCAAGTGACTTTTTTTTATTATTTCTTAAAACTACTGGCTCAATGGGATTTTATCTATTAGTTTTGAGAATTAAAACATTATTAGTTTAGACTATACTCCTCAAATTCATTTTATTATCTAAGCACATTTTTTTGTGGCTAGCATTAAGTCACTTTGAAAGTAACAAAAAAAAACCGGACACCAAACTCACACCTAGTAAAAGAAAGTTTTAAAACCTGCAGCTGCTGAATTGTTCAGGAAAATCAAAATCCTTAGTGTTGTAGATAGACTTTATCAGCTGTTATTTAATAATGCGAAGTTTATATGAAAGGTGCCTAACAATTATTAACTTAAAAGCAGAATCTTTCCAAATTAAAGAAGATTCACAGAATGATTGAATAAAGATTTTAAAAAATAACTGATCTTGATTTAATATAAAATCTTTAATTCTATGTAGAAATAACTCAATACTTACACACTTGCTGCTGGATGTATCTCATTTTTGCTTGCATTTCTTAATTACTTTTTTTTATATATTTTTGACAACCATTATGCCATGTGTAGTCATTGATACAATTTCTGAAATATTTTTGAAAACAAACTTTAATTTGGGACTACTTGTTTTTAAAAGTATTCTAAACAAATCAGCCACCTTTTTTGCCAAGTATTTGAGTTGCTTTGTACTGCATATCTTAACAGGAGGAACGTGTGCAATATGTATCACCTCAGTTTTGTCTGGCAACATTACAAAAATGTTAATATGCAATATCTTCCTTTCATTTCTAGTTGGAGAAATTGCAGTATCTCTAATTTGGTGGTGTATTTATTTTTATCTATTCAGTGTATGGGCATATGGTTAGTTAGGGGTTTTTATGTACATTATGTGCTTTTAGTAATTTCTGTCACTTCTGTGGATGCACCAGTTGTACCCATTTGCATGTTCTTTCAATATGAAGACTATGGGGAAGGGGGGATTCAGGAAAGATCTCTGGAAACTGAGAATAATTGTCAGTCAATAAATGTAGATACTGCATCATTAACGTTTTTAGTATGATACGGATTTTATAGCACCTATGTATGTTTGCTGTTATTAAGTTATTGCATAAATGTTTAAAATGAGCATTTTTTCATCCAAAATTTTGTATGTTTGCAAATCTATTTTTGTAATAAAACTTCAAAACAAATGTTTCAGCACCTCCTACAATCTTCCAATGTTTCCTTTTATTTCTAGACATAGTAGCCTACTGGAAGGGTAAGTTCAGACTTTCTTTAGGGTTAAGATTTTCAAGAGAAGAAACTCAAATTTCTTACTTCAGTAGTGGGATCAAAACCAAAGTGCATTTATTCACTAAAGAAAATGCAGAATGCCTGCTGGAAGGACAGTTGTGAATAGCACTTGTAGCAGCTTGTTGTTATCCTCTGTATTGCTGTAAAGTGGGCTTGCATTTCAGACTTGATAAACAGACCAATTTCCTTTCACATTAAGAATTGCAGCTGCCAAGTTCCCTGTTTCATAATTACAGCTGTAGGTGGTAGTGCCTTTCCTTATCACTTTGTTTTTGTGGTATCCCCTCTCATTCATCTGGACATGGCACGTGATAGTCAATCCAGTATTGGTCTTTGATCATAGACTTTGGAAATGTCAGTTGTCCTCTTACCACAGCTGATTGGTATCATGCAACTGACAGATCCAAATTTCACAAAGTAAGATAGGGAAGCTGAGGAGGAGGAAAACCATAACAGAAGTTCTGTTGTAATAGATCTTGAAATTCAACAAAACCTTATGCCACAGTTCCCTTGATCTTAGCTAGGTGCTTATTCCTATTTTACATACCCATAAAAGTTAGAGATGGCAAGGCATACCGCTTGTCAGGAGAGGCTACTGAGGAACGGTTTTTGCAGCTCTAGTAGTTAATACTGAACTGGCTCCTGTACTGTATACAAGAGTCTCCTAATGGAAGACTACAACACAGAACAAGGGCCAAACTAATGGATTTACTGTAAGATAATTCAGGAAAAAGTGGAAACAGTGAAGGCCTAGAATATAACTGAGCTTGTATTAGATATGTTGCCTGTTTGGTCAATATTGAGGAAGTATTTTTTTCACTGTTGATGCTGTTAACCTTTTTGTCTTCTCTGGATCCAGATATTCCTGGTTACTGTTGTTCCTATGCAGTAGTGCCCTTTGGTTTGGAAATAATATAACACTTCTGACTTAATATGTATAGCTACAGCTAAACCAGACACCGTACAAAAAAATTGAGGCAAACTAAAATGTTTTTGGCCTTTTCTCTCTTGTTAGCTTGTCCTACAGTCGTGATTTCTGAGAGAGCATAAAGTCAATTCCTCATACAGTGGCGATACAGAAGTAGATAGGGTTGAGGGGTAACCATTAGGTTTCCTAAAACCCATCCTCTGAAATTCAAATTTCACTTACAGGCTTGGGGACCAAAAGAACAAAAATGGCATTTTTAAACAAAGTTGTAGCTTGTGTTTGTGGGCCAAATTAATTGGTAAGGATTCACCTAAGTTTCATTCTCCATATACAAGATAGTGGGGGGGTTAACACTAGTATGGAGGATAAGAAACCTGTTATTCATACAACTCTTAATTTATGAACGGGATGTAGTTAAATCACTAAATGCAGTCTTCAGTATAGTTGGGGTAGATTTCTCTTGAGTTGAGTGACCTAATATGAAAATCAAAATATCAGAAAGTATAATCTATGTTAAGCAATTTTGAAAGTTTTCAGTGCCCAACAGGACTTTTTTTTTTTCCTCCTATCTTCACACAACTTCAAGTGTGAATCATTTTTTTTCCCAAATTTTGAGGGATTTACTTTTGAACTGACCTACTAATTTAGGAGAGTTAAAATTCAGTGATAGACCTGTAACTGAAATATGGCCATTAATGGCAAAGCTCATCTTCATCAGTTATGCAACAGTTTTTCACTTCCTTCTTCATACAACACCCCTCTTTAGGTTCATTGGGAAAAGAGGGCAGTGAAGAGAATATTTTTATCAGTAGCTGCATTTTTGAAAGAGCACTTGCAATAAAATAATCAGTGAATAGAACATTCCTGAGAAGTGAACAAGGGAAGGAATAGCAGAAGAGTGTAAGTAAATGTGAAAGGAATATTGTAGACAGACAAGTACAGCCTGTGTTGTTATTTCCTGAAGGATAGAATTTAAGTTAGTTTTGTTTTGGTACTGCTGCATGCCTTCTTCGGGTATTTCCAAAGCTCAAATGTGGTTTGCCTATAAGACTGCAGGGTATTTCAGGGTGTGTTCATAAATTAGGATGGTCAGGCATGATTTCCCTGCTCTAACTCTTGAGGTAGCAATACATTATTTGCCAGGTCTGCTATGAGGATTTTTAACCTCCAGTTATGAAACTGCATAATGGAGCTGGCTGATTCACAGCAGTACCCATTTTTTATCTTTGTTTTATTGCTCATACCTAGTTGTCCTTTATCTTCCATTTTGCAGCCATAATCCATTCTTTAAAATTGAAGAAGGTGCTTTTTACAAAACAACCTTGGGAAGTATAACCACAAAGGAGTAAGCTTTCTTTATATGCTGGCTGAAATGAAAGCACTTTGCCTTAGGCCTTACTGGAAAACATGCAGGTATGTGATGTAAATGCAAAAGTTGTGTTTCTTTTCTCCTCATAAATAAGTCAAGAAGTTTTAAAAGTATTTACAAAGCAAAGATCTCTTAGCCTGTCTCAAGTACGTGGTCTTAATTTAGAGAACATACGGCTTGCACATCCTGCTTTACTTCTTGTGATTCCTAAGAGGGATGGGAAAGGCTTAGCAAGTTATCCACCTGACTTTCTCATGTAGACTTGACATTTATGAGATTTACTTACCAGAAGAATTGAGATACAAGGGTTAAATGAAAGCCTACATGATTCGAGTGTGTACAGAATCTGTTGTGGTTTACAGCAAGCCCTGCTTCTGGTGTAATGATCAAGAAGGAATGCACAGGGCACCCGTTATATGGAGAGATCTCTGCTTTCTAATGATTTAATAGAAAAATCCTGCCACAGCAGAAACCCTCACAGAAAACCCAAAGGCTTGGTTAGAAATACCCTCAGTACATTGAAAATAAACTTAAATCACTGTTCTGAGGATTTGAGGAACGCTGTCTGAAGGAAAGTGCTAGGATAAAAGATGTGAAAGTAATGCAGATGCATAATGCATTGTGCCTGAGCCTGTGTCCATGATGTAGCTCTACCTGTAGTTTTATTTTTGTTTAAAAAGACAGCCTGATCTTACTTCTACACCTATAACTTCCCATGCAGTACATATAATTATTTCTTACAATTTGTGATGCTATGTGGCACAGAAATTGGAAGATCCTTTAATTACATTTTTTTACTTTAAATTCATTAACTACTAAATATTATTATTACTGAAGGCTAGCTGAACAATCTGTTCCATGTGTAACTGAAGTCACTGTATTTTTGCAAATGTGGAAGGATGTGCTGGTGATGCATAATTAGAGGATGCTTGGGCATAAATCCATCTCACCCATTCTTGAACAGTTCCCTTCTTGAAAGGCTGTTGTTGCAGCTGTTCTTTCAAAAGGCAAAAATAGTTAAAGCCTATTGTTTTGCAGAGGACAGTCTGTAGGAAATTTCCTTCAGTTTCTTTCTATACTCATCAGATCATAAACAGATCCTGCTTTATTTGGTCATGATAGCAGTCTCTCCCAACTTCTTTCTAAATTTACACAACCTACAAAAGCATTGCTGCTTGAGAGGTTGTTCTTAGCATAACTTCTTTATGATGACTTTATTCTTTTAATTTTACCAAATTCAGTTACTTGAATACAGATACTCATTTAAACAGAGTCTAAAGTGACAAGTAACGTCCCAGCTTGTTTGAAGAGTTAAGCATCATAGAAACTGGATTATTAATAATCAATTAGAGAATGGAAACATGATAAAGTGACTGTGGAACATGTAAGTATTCAGGAGGTCTTCCAGACAAAGATACAAGTGCTTCAAACTCTTACTACATATTTCGTATTTATGTTAGCAGATAATATGAAGAAATTGCAAAAAGTGAAAATTTGGTTTGTGAATTTACAAAAATTTTGTAAACAATAATAATATTAGCAATTGATTAAACAAATCTGAATACCCTCATATATTGCTGTATTAGCATTACAAACTTCGATTTGAATTTTGTGCTTTTGTTGCATTCCTAGCAGAAATACTTCCCTAAGTATCCTCAAGCAGCAGAGCAATTTCCATAACCAGTCACAGTGAGTTCCTTTTAACTAAGACATGCAATGATTTTTTTTTTTCTCTGATATGCTACTTGTTAGACAGAGGTAAAAAAAGTCCCTGTATAAAATGGTTTGGCCTATTTGGCTTAATCTGAACATTTTTCATATATCATAGAAATGTCACTATTTTGGAAACTTTGTAAGTTTTTCTTTGTTTTACATTTTTATTTTTATTTTTTACTAAATAACGTTATTTAGAGGTGATATAAAAATTACTATTACTTTTAAATTATTTTAATCCAATATTTGGCTGCCTGTAGCTCAAAAATTGTCTTTTCTGTTATGAAGCTTTCTATAAATTTTTTTCTTTTACATATCACTTTGTCAGCTGTATCTGAGGAAAAGGTTATAGCTGAGCTGAACGACAAACACATTCTGCATGTATGTATCTTTTCCTTGTATCTTGCTCTTGAGGACTTCAAAAGTGAATTGATTTCCCTGTCTGGGTATTTCTGGATCAGGTGCTGCATGAGAACCTTGAATTTTCCAGGTTGCTGGTTATAGCTGTTTGTAGCCTGCATGGCAGAGACAACTGCTGTTCTATGGAAACTAAAGGATGTTTAAAGTGTTTTTCATGCTCCAGTGGGAACTGCAGAGCTAACCATTCTTTCACAGCCTGCTGAATATTCTTTTCACAGAGTGTTTACTTGAGTGTGCACTTGTGCTTAACTAAAACCACTTGCTATTACTGACAAAAGAACAGAATTTATTTTGAGTAAGATACAACAGTATGGACTGAATCTCGGAAAAACGTTGCAGCAGGGGACTTGGCCTGAGAACATACTGCATTCCCATTCACCAGACTACAATGATCGGAATTCCACTGCATAACTTGTCTTTTTTAAGGTACCTTGCAAATGGAATCAAATCCTGTACACTTATTTGGAGATGTTCAGGACTAACAAGGTTACAATTCATGCCAGTGGTGATTAGCAGATTACAGTACAGTTTGGAATCCATGCCATGCTTAAACTGCAACTGCACACAGCCCATCGGTCTACTTCCATGCCTCCACTCATTTTCTTCCCTTACTATTGTTTGGATTTTGTAGGTGATGAGCTACCTGACCCCCCAGTGTTCTTACTGAAAACAGTTTTTAAGGCATAACTGGGCTCCTAGCCCCATAGTAGCTGTATGGCCTGAATTTCAGCAGTGCTATGTCCATGCAGCTCCTGCACTGGTAAACAGGGTTGCATCCACTTAGGTCAGCAACGCATTTTTGCAGTATCTCAGCAAATGATAGCCATAGCTCAGCTCCATGCTTCTGTTGCACATAATGCCCTGACTGTGAAATGTGGGGAAGAGGCAATGGAAAAATCCAAGTGTCCTGTGCCTGTGTTTAAGAAGCTGTCTAGTCTAGTAATTAATACTGAAGCTAACAAGATGTGATTGCACATACTGAAGCAAGACTGTTTGTCCATACATTTGCATCCTCATCGTAATAATATTGTATGTGGTTTCAGAGGCTAATGCCAAGAATGTGGAAGAAATGTTGACTGTTGTACACAAGGTATACCATGACTTTAGCTATTGCTTTACAGTCCATCACACAGTCAAAGTTGCAGAAATAACGTGCCACTCCAGTAGATCAAAGTGGAGGCACTGACACAAGGTGGAATTTCATCCTGTGTATGCTTCAGCTGCTGCTTTAACAACACAATACCATAAATAAGCACTCGGTGATGCAGCATGAGGATTCAGGGAAAGGAGGGTGACTCACAAGCAGTCGTCTCCCAATGACATTATCTAAGCCAAGCCTTTCTATCGTCCAGATAACACTGGAGGAAACAAAGTTTGTTGTCAGATGATGGTTGAGCCAAATGTCAACACCTATTTAAAGAGGGATGTTTAAACAGCAGGGATGATAGAAAAATTGCCCTTCTGCTTTTCATCAGTAAGGATGGAGCAGAGCTCAGGCTAATAAATGCTGCTGAGCTAGTTACATAGTTGTGTGTCTTTGTCTACACCAGCAAGTAGGAGATTCCAGTATAGCAGGACATAGAGCACATGAGACAGTGCTGAAGACTCAATATCCACATATGTGTTTTTGAATTCTGCTCCAGACTAGCTCTTGTCTGTCCTGTTGGACTGAATACTCATTAATAACTGGGGCATAATAGCTGCTTCCTCAGACTGAATCTTCTGTTTCATCTTGATTTGAAAGGAAACTAGTTCATGAGACTGAGACTGCTCTGCAGGGCAAGCCAAAGCACAGTAAGCAGGAATGATCAGGGTATTTGTTCCAGGACAGTAACTTCTGCCTCAGGATACTGTAGACTTACCTTCTGAAGATAAGGCCGCAGATGGAATCAAGCATGGTGTTGCCTTGAGAAAGGCAAAGACACAGTGGAAAAGATGCAAGGGAGGACAAAGTGGAAGAGGGAAAGTTGTGTAACTGGCTTGTAGAGAATAGCAACCCTTCCTCTACAAGAGTAGATTGATTTTAGGCCTATTTGAGTCTATGGCATAGTCAGATCCCCAGCAAGATATTTTTTGGTATATAGCAAGTATAAGGTTCAGTTAAGGATTGTCTATGTGGAACTTATGGTTTGAATTTACTGTTATTTCTCCAACTGTTAAGGTAGGTTTTATAGTTGAAAATCTGAAAAGAATGAGCCCTAAATCAGTAATTCTCTTGTAGACACTACTTGTAACTCTTGAGATCTTTCACAATCCCAGTACTGACCATATTCCTTTGGGCATCATACCTTAAGGACAAACGAAGTGCATGTATTTTTGAACCAAAGTGGATTTCAACAGGAATATTATGGGGAAACTGCTGCTAAGAATGGCTGTCGATTGCTTCCACCATGTCCAGCAGTCCTTTTTGTTTCCTCAGGTAGGATCTCTTTGCTGTGGTTTCCTACACAGCTAGCTCATTTCTAGCTACCAAGTATTATTTATTTTTCCAAGTTGCCATTTAGACATAGCATGTTACAGTGTATCTGATGTGGCTTTCTGTACCTTGACACAGTAGCAGATCTGCACAATGACCCTTGAAATGCATTCACAAGGTCAGTTCTTGGTTCTGTGCCCAGAGAGGGCATTGCTCTGCCTTTGGAAGCTCTTGGCATCATAAGCCATGTCTTGAGAGTTCCTGAAGTTAAATCAAGGCTTATGCGATTCTCATTAGGCTCTTCCATATCCAGATTTTATTGTAAATATCACTTCAAAATGTAATATCAAAATTAAAAAAAAAGGCTAACTGGTTCTCTAAAAAAAAATCAAGTAGTTGACCTACCAAATTATTTGAAAGTAGAATATAGTTTGGAGCATAGCAAATGGCAGTTGCAGCAACTAACCTTTGTCTAGTGCTCTCTAAAATGAACTCTGCATTTTGCTACTGTCAAGTCTGGTTGTTTGGCTCCATTTTTTCCTTCTTCCTGGCATATAGCCTACTTCCAGTTTAGTTTTTCCTCTGAGGTTGTTTATTAAAAGGACTTTTGAAGAGACAACTCATGGAGCAGTTTAAGAAAACACTTAAACTAAGAGAATTGTGTCGGCTTTTATATCTTATAATAAATTGGTTAGTTTTTGGAATAAAGTATCTTACCTTGCTAAGAGTTTCAAGTGTTACTTTTTAGCTGCAATTTCCCAAGTGCTCAGGGGTGGATACTCTGTGCAGATGGCTTCGTTTCTGAAACCCAAAGTCTTCAGAGTCTTGAAGACAAGGGTGAAGGTTTTTTAGCATAAATGGTGCACATCCCTAGTGTCTTCTGAAATTAGATTGTGATAGAACTGGGTCACTAGATGTAGCAGTTTACATTTGAAACAGATTTTTAAAATATTTTAAAATATATATTTAAAAATTAAAAAATAGTTCAAAATCACATAATACAGCTTCCAGGACAACCTACCAGTGGACAGAACACTGAAATACGTGCTGGGTAGGAATACCAGGTTTCATGAGCAAGGAGGGAAGTATTTTTTGTTGTTCTTGTCAGTTTAAGCATTTAATTTTTTTTCCCAAGATTGTGAACTCTAGTGTTGCTTGAGCTTCCTAGAACAAATATAAAATATTTAACTTGCCTGGTTAAGTGTGTACGTTTAATGTCATAGTGTTTGGAATTGATAGAGAAAATGCCGTTTCCAGACTGATGGCTGGTGACGTGAACCTTTTATGCAAAAATCTCTGAATCTGTACAATTTTTACATGTATACTATTGAGTATGAATTACTGATGGAAAGGAACCCACAGGGTCTGTCACTGCTGCTCCTCCCTGCAGAGCAGCACGGCCCCTGTGAGGAGGCCTTTAGCAGACAGGGACGGGCCTGGGGCGGGAACCCTGGGGAACAGTTTTACCGCACCGGGCGGGAGCGGCGGGAACCCCCGGGCCCCTCCCCGGGCCCGGCCCCTCCCCGGGCCCCTCCCCGGGCCCATCCCCTCCCCGGGCCCGGCCCCACTCACCGCGCCGGGCGGAGCCGCCGCCCCCTCCCCCTGACGCCACCGAGCGGCAAATGGCGCCGGCGCGCGGCCAAGGGCGGGCCCCGCGAGCCGCCGCCAGGGGGCGCCGCCGGCCCCGCGAGACCGCGACGTGCGGCGCCGCGCGGGCCTCCCTGTTCCCCCCACACCCCCCTCCCGCGGGCGCAGGCCCCGCCCCTCACAAGCCCCGCCCCCCCCGCAGGCCCCGCCCCCCGCGCACGGCCCCGCTGCCCGCTCGCCCCGCGCCGCTGTCCCTGCCCGGCCCCCGGTGCCGCCGCCGCCCCAGCCCCGCTGCCGCCGCGGCCCTGCTGCTTCGCCCCCATGGAGGATTACCACAAGCCCGACCAGCAGACGCTGCAGGCCCTGAAGGACACGGCCAACCGGCTCCGCATCAATTCAATCAAGGCCACGACCGCGGCCGGCTCCGGGTGAGTGAGGCAGGCGGATCGGCCGCAGGTCGGATCCGCGGGTGCGCGGCGCCCGCCCCTCCGGCGAGCCGCGCTCCCGCGTCCCGGCTCGTGGCATCCCTTCCGCGGGGAAGCCGAGGCGGGGCGGCGCTGGGGGGGCTGCCCCGGGCCCCATCAGCCCGTTACCCGCTGCCCGGGGGGGGGCACCGGTGTCTCCCGAGGCCAGAGCCCGCTCCCCCGCTCTGCGGAGCCCCGAGCGGGCGGGGATGCTGGGCCCGACGTGCCTCCCGGGCTGGGCGGGCCTTGCGCTGCGCGGGGCGGGGGTGGCAGCGCGGGGGTCGCGGACAAACCGCATGTACCGCCCGCGGTCCCTGCACCCGCCGGCGCGCCGGGGGGTTCGCGCCAAGCTGCCTGATGCGGAGGCGCTGCATCTGGAAATGGCGGCCGTGGGCGAGGCAGCAGCGCGGGCGAGGTGCGGGGCTCCCGCGGGCAAAGGCCGCCCGGTCCTGCCCGGTCCTGCCCGGCCCGGGGGCAGCAGCCGCCCCGCCGCGGGCCGTGCCGGGGCCGGCGGGTGTTGTGACTGCGGAGAGAGGCCGGGAATGTTAAGTTGATGCAGGACTGAAAACCAAAGAATTTGTGCCTGAGGGGCAAGCGGCTTCTTTTTCATTTCGTGCCCGTCAGTTGGAACTAATTCTGCACAGAATTTCAAGTGAGCCCAAGTGGGATTATCTGTGAAATGCCCGCGGACTCAAATGGGCAGTTTATTCAGGCCTCTGGACTGGATTTTGCGTGGGCTCTGATGTGTGCAGATTCCAGGGTTATCCTTCCTTTGATCGTGCTTTACCTATGGAAAAAAAATCTCTGCAAACAATCCCCTCTTACTCATGTAAAATTAAAGCAGTTTTTTCTGCTTTAATAATACATTTGAGCGCTTCCCATCTTGTTGCAATTTCCTCCTTTGGACTTCTTTGAAACTGGCTGAAGTGCTTTTTGTTGTTTGTTTTGGTTTTTTTTAATACATTTGAAGGAATCCTTTGGATGCTGCGGTTTGTGTGGAGGAAGGTGATGTGTAAAATATTGTAGAGCTTCTTTGAATTGCTTTATACTTTCCACCCTGTGTCTGGCATGTGCTGCCTCACATGGCTCTTTCTCAAGGCATACAGGGACTGAACTTTACTCGTTCCCTTTGCATACAGCAAATGAAAATGCTCTGGTTCTTCCTGTAGAATGGAGTGCTGAGACACAGAGAGCTTCTCAGTTAGCCCTACGAGTGGGCTTTTACAAAGCTGTAGCTTGTTTGGTCCAGCCTGGAGAGAGAAGCACAAGATAACCAACAATTGCTCTTTTAATTCCTGATTTGTTTTAAAGCTGCAGTGTACAGGCAGCATTACACAAGCCTGTGTGAAAGTGTAGGCAAGAAAAATTGTGCTAAATCTGCTTAGCAGAGGTTGGGCTCCAGTCTCAAGCTTCTAATGTGTATTTTAAGCAGGCTACATACATGTTTGGTATCAATTGTCTTACCTACAATGAAAATTGTTTCCCTGTTTTGTCAGATGTGCTAGTAAAGAATAAGGATCTTGCCACAGCCTTTGCTTCTTTTCTGTGGTCCATTAAATTCAACAGTAAAAGCATTCCCTCGTACTGATGAAGAAACAGTAGAAGTAGTTTTACTCAAGCTTTGTCATCCTGGTTCATGTATACATGAATACAATACTGAGTCCTTCTTGCACAAAAGCATTTCATTAATCACTCTAGCTTATTCTGACACTAGAATTGTGCAGAGCCTGAAATTACTACACAACCTGATAATAAACAGATTATGAAAGATGGGCTATGGATGGAAGAATCTCTTGACAAGTCATATATTTTCTTAATTAATTAATTTGGTTACCAAGATGATGGTGCAATAATGTACCTAAAAGACACTGGGAAACTGTTGTGTTAGGCAAATCACATACATTTCTAAAAGAGATACACATTATGAATGTGTTTTCCAAAACCTGAATGAGACAGGAAGCTCTGCTTAAGTTGCTAGTATATACTAAGAATGGAGAAAGATGTTTGAGTGAGAGTTAAATTTAAATAGAAGCTTACAATTAATGAAAAAAGAATTGTCATGCTTGCATTGACTTTGTTAAGGAAATTTTTGTTTGTTAAAGGTGTAGTATGTAAAACTGAAGGAAATACTTGCAAGAAAAGCACTTCAAAAGAAACAGGACCTGCCTACTTCTTTCAAGGAAGTAATTTTTGTAAACTGTAGCATATATTGCAACACAGGTGGTTCTGTGGTAGATGTGACACACCAGTTTTTGCGGTCCTTACTTGTACTTTCTTTGTTAAAGAAAGTACAGCCTTTGTCTGGACAAGAGCTAAAGGACCAGGTAGTCTGATCCTGAAGATGCTCAAACAGCACTTTAAGTAGTTTACCAGCCAGTGGAAAAAACCACTGAACTGGAAAAACATTTTGTGTGCTTAAAATGCCTTAGGTGGGGAAAAAAAAAGGATTAAGTTAGTTGTAAAGATTGAAGGTACTTGGTTTTGGGTGTGGAAGTAGTTTTTCTTTTAGATAAGCAGTGCAGACATTTTCATCCAAACTGGTCCCTTTTGTAGCTAGTGATAAATTTCTGCAGTTTTGAAACAGCACTTGGTTTCCTAGAATAAGGAGATGGTTAAATTCTTAAAAGTGGAAGTTGCAAGAGTTTCTTAAGAGGCAGTTAAATTTCATAACATGTGGTATGATCACTTGGTACAGGTTTTCTCCTTCAATTATTTAGCTTTTGTCTTTCACTCAGTGTTCCATTGTAACATTCCACTGCTATTTTTAGTCAAAATATGTAGATAGAGATAATATAAATTGATGCAGAGTAATTAAAAAAAAAAAAAAACCCACAACAAAACACATAAAACTATGTTGTAGTAGTTATTTTAGTCTTGCTTTGTGTGGATCCAGAGTTTTAGTGTTCTCATGTACTTTGGTTTGGTTTCCCACTAAAGAGCTATATTCCAAAGTTAGGGCAGTTCTTTAGTAGGAGCAATCTGGCAGAGGTGCCAGACATGCAGCAAAGCTCTAGGGTGTTGATCCAGTCAGGAACAAAATGTGGAAGATTGTGTCAGAATCATGGGAGTGACTTGCTGAGGGTTTTTTTCTCCCCTTGTACAAGTAGTCCAAATACACTTTGCTAGGCTTAACAAGGAATTCTTTTAACAGAACTTATACAGAAGAGTATGAGCTAATAGAAGACCAATAGATATAGGTTAAGGTAAAAATTTGTGTCATTAATTTCAGAATGATTTCTGGTATCCAATATGTAGTTAAATTTTGGGTAATTTCTGTTAGTAGAAAGTAATTTAATTAACCTGTAGTTTTAACAAGAACATTTTTCTTCCAATTTTCAGGTAATTTATTAAATTTTTCTACTTTTTTTATTTCCACATGCTACCATTTTAGGTTGTTTAAAACTTTTTTTACCAAGACCAGGAGTTCATAGAAGTATGGTTAAGTATAAAGTTAATAAAATTAAAGGAATGAAAGCTTTAAACAAGCATGTAAGGCTTACTGATTAACTCAAATACATATATATTTACTAATATGTTTGAACCATGGTTTAAAGCTAATTGTTTTGGTTCCCCTTGTGTGAGTACTTACTAAGGGATGGACACTAACCATAATTCATATTTTGCTAGTGTTTTGCATGTTTTTATTCTCTTATTACAGCACTTTTGGGGATGTTGGGAGGGAAGATTTATTACTACCAGGAGAGAACATTCTGATTAAAGTTCTAGTGAAAGTGTTGTCTAATCCTAACATGCATGGTAAATGTACATGTGGGAAATGAAATGTGACACTTTCATAGTAAGTTTCTCCTGCTTTACAAGTAGGGTCAGATATTTTAAGAGTGTTGTGTTAAAGATGGAAAATATTGGTAGAAGAGAAAGCCAGATGAGACTGCAAGTTATTTTCAAAGCTGGTGCAGATTTCTATAGCAATAGCCTTCTTGCTGTTCATCATTCACTTTCCTGTACTTCAGTAGCAACCACTGATGTCAAGAATGATCCTGTTTACACCAGTAAAATCTGAAAAATACTACTTTCCACACTCAATAAAGGTTTTTAAAGAGCCTCCTTACCCCTTTTAGGCTTTGTCACAAGTGAAAAGACTGACACACTCAAGTGGTCAATGAGTGCCACCCCTTCAAGGTGCATAGAAGTACAGTGATCATTATTTAAATTACAGTAGTGCAGATAAATAAAAAGTATGCCCTTCTATTACACTTCAAATGAAATATATACCTTGTCTTATCTTGGAATAACTCAGTATTTGCCACTTGGAAATAACCCTTGTCATGTTACTTTATATTTTCTCGTTGGTGCTATGCCACTGTGGGAAATTATTGCAAAAATTATCCCAGACAGTTCACTGGGAGAGACCATCCCAGATACTTACAAGTGTTTGATAAACCAACTAGTTAAATATTTCAAATTTATATAGATGTAAATGTTGAAAATGTTGGTTCCTCTTCGCCAAAGATTAAGCAGATTAGTATTTTACAATGTTTATCTGGGTGTTTGCTGGACACAGTAAATGTCTGTGTCCAGTTTCAGTAGAATATTAAATACAAGAACTGTATTATTTAATGCCCTCTTTAGAAATCAGAATTCTAGTTCTATCAGCTCTAACACAGTAAAATAAAATGGTACCTATGTAATACCGTTCTAAATACTCCAGAACCTTCTGCGAAAGTTAGTCTTGTCTTTCCAGTCCCTACCTGTGCAGCAGGGCCTGAACAAGTCATAATGCCATGCTTTTTAATTCCTTCAGTCAGTGAGTGGCTAAAGTCCTGTGGAAAGCTCTTTGTTTCCTCTGCATCAGTGTGACTTTCTGTCGTCAGATAAATGGCAGAGCATGATTTCAGGCACAGGGTGACACTGCTTCACCAATTAGGATGGTGTTCCTTGGCATGAAGAGGAACAGAGAGCTCCAGTATATGTCCTTGAGGTGTCACCAGGCTCTGTCTTTTAACATCCACTTAAACTAGATAAGAAGGCTGCCGTTGTCTCCAAGGATGACTGATTGGCATTGGGATAATGGTAGATGGGATGGGTTATCAAAAACACTTAAGACTGTGTCTTTTAATGCTGAGGACCAGGGGACTGGTAAAGTGATATTTTAAAGATACGACCCTGAGTAAACAGTAATGAAAAATGGTAATCTTGGCTCTGTCTTGACTTGTAGCCACCCTACATCATGTTGCAGTGCAGCAGAGATTATGTCTGTGCTGTTTTTCCATACCATGAGGTACAAAGTGCAAGATCCCAGAAATGCCAGCAACGACCGGTTTGTTCTTTCAAAGGTAAAAAACCTGCTATGCTATATTGAGCCAGCCTGTCTGTAAAGAGCTGTCTGTCTGTAAATTATGTTGACTTGTCTTCCTTGACTTATGCTTACTTATGCTTCCATGTACACAGAAATATATCGGAAATATTTGAGAGCTTGGAATTGTCTGCTTCAGAAAGATAAATAAAAGCTGGTTGAGTTACGTTGTAGCAAAACTCAAAAATAATTTAAGAGTGTCTGTATAATGTGTCTTGATAAGGTCGTAACATCACTATGTTAAGTCATTTTAATACCAAATAATAAATGTTGGTTTATTGTTTATAAAATCTATCAAGAAATATTAATATCTGTATTATTTTTGCATAACCAATTTTCTAACGAGTAAGTCACCATTAGCTTTTGTGCTCTACTTGTTAAATGCAGCCATGCTGTTACGCCTGCAGTCACAGCACAGTGTGCACTAATTACTGTCAGCTTTTCAGGGAGCATTATATGAAACTGTTATGGTAGGTTGAGTAGTTTGCATTCCTACTGTGCCAGTATGGTATTAAAGTCACTACTACTTCTGAAGCCCGTATGGTTCAGAAAACACCTAAAACCACAATCTGGGCCGGCCATTAGAGTTTCTGTCCCCTTTTGCATTTTGCTCTTGCAAATCACAGGGATATTTTGATCATATGACATAAAGGCAGTTGAAGGGCCTTCATAAAACATGATGTACAAAATGGCAGATGAAGAGCCTCCAGTGAGGCAGGTTCCATCTTTGAGACAGAGTTCCTCACGTGGTGACTCGCAAAAGTGCTGCATAGCTGATCAATCCTTGCATTGGATGGAACTGTTGCCACCTGTGATTGCCCTGCTGAAATAAGTAATTGGATGAGAAGCAAGCTGCAGTTGCTTAGGTGGTAAAACAATGAAAGAGAATCAGTTCTTCATGTTTGCTTTACCTCTCCAATTAATGAGGGTTTCTGCCCAGAACTGCTAAATGGCTTCAAGCCTGCATGCTTTTTTGGCTCCTAATGACTGAATGTATAAAGCTTACAATTTTGCCTGTCCTCACTCACTGCAACTTGCCTTGAATACACATGTATTAAAGAAGTTCTAGTGGGTTAACACTTCCTCATCTGTTTTTTATTGGGATACCAAAGCTACTTGTCTGGGAGAGACCTTCTTACTGTTTCATGTTGATTTTCTCAAGGACAACCTAAATAGCCCTTGAGATTGCTGCATTCTTTGTCTTAACTGTAGTCAGCTATCTAGGGTACTCTAAATAGGGGCGAGAAGGAATTCAGAACAAGCATCAGTGTGAATGTTGCCTTGTACAAGTGTGTTGTAACTGTCTTTTTTTAGTGGACATAAAAACCTCATTCTGGGGTTTGTCAACTTTTGTAAAATTTTGCCTTGATACTAAGAGATTGTGAAATTTGTGCTTTGCTTAAAATTTATGTTTTTCTCTAGGGTCACGCAGCACCCATTTTATATTCTGTTTGGGCAGAGGCTGGCTTTCTACAAGAAGCAGAATTACTGAACTTGAGGAAAATTGATTCTGTCTTAGAAGGACACCCAGTGCCAGTGAGTGTTCATAACCTTTGATATAAGATGATACTATCTGTAAAACAAGAAGCACGTGTATTTCACATCAAGTCTTGGTTGCCAGCCACAGTGAAAGAGAGAGAATCTTAAGAAGGATGATGGTATTTATGGCTTCAGAACTTCCTCAATGTCTGCATTTGAATGAGCATGCAAAAATGACCTTTATTGTTGCAGTGAAGTTCCCCAACAGTCCTGTATGTCAGTATTTTCCTTTTAAGAAAGGTTTATATGAAGTTCCAGCATGGCTTTTCTTATCCCTTGAGAAGCTTTGAGGTATTTAAAGAATTTATATCAACTTTGGTCACCTCATTAGTCTTTCCATTCCCAGCCAGTTGTTTCAGTGAATTCTTTTTTACAAAAAGTCATCAGTTAACTGTTGCCATTGAAGGCCTAGCTGAGAAGTTCCTGGGCCATAGATACTGTTACCTCTCAGAGAGCCTAGTTGGCTTGTGACACTGATCATCAATGGAAGGAAGGAAACAGGGCAGGATTTGTAGGGACTTGCACTCTATTGTTATGTCTGAGAAACTGAATTTTGATGTATGTTGAACCATCTCCTAGCACTGAAATTTAGTTTCTCTGTTTCTTAACTGTAAAATAATTGTCTTTTTCTTCTCAGAGACAAGCATTTACTGATGTGGCTACTGGGTCGCTTGGTCAGGGCCTCGGTGCTGCGTGTGGAATGGCATACACTGGCAAATTCTTTGACAGAGCCAGGTAATTCCATCTCCATATTTCATTTCTATAGGCATTCAGTGGCAATATTTTGTGAAAATAAATTATATTCTTATCTCCATCAGGAAAAAACACCCCACCTTCCTTTATTCTCCAGTCCCAAACAAAATTTTAAATTCAGGTTTTAAACGATTGATTACTAGCCCGATAATTACAAAGCCATTGCCAGTGAAACTACCAAGGATTTAAAGATTAGCAAGAATTAGTGCATCTGTGCATTCCTTTTGAAACCTGACAGCATTGCAAGGTGATGTTCCTGAACAGAGCAGACAGTAAGTTGTTGGAGCAGTCTCAGCTTCCAGAAAAGAATTCATAGCCTTTTTGAGACTGGTATTTGTTCCCTTAGAAGGAAGATGCAAACTAGAAATTTGTTTGTTGAAAGTCAGATGACAAATAATGGAGAATGTGTATCTAGGTAAGAACTGTTACGGTCAATAATAGCACTGTTGAATCATAAAGTAGGGCTTCAAAATGTTATCAGAAAGGCACTTGATTCCATAGAGACAAAAATGACTGCGTCTGCCATTTGTTTTGTGGACAAAAAAAGTAGATGTCTAAAGGCAAGTATGTATGAGGAGGAAAATAGCCTGATGGAGTTGATGTATTTTATGTGACAGTTCTAGTACATTCGAGCATAGGCTGCCCAGTTAATGCGTCCTACACTTCACTAGCTTGAAGTCATTTCTGTGAAAGATGACTTGCTGATTTTAATTGAGTTTAGCAGATGCTACGTGTGGAAAAAATCTAACCAGTGCCTACATGATAGAAGAAAAAGGTGGTCTTGGATGCAGTACTGGGGAGCAGCTTATGTGGAAGGAGTTCAGATTTAGCTGAAGGCAGGTGGGGTTCAGATCAAAAGTCTGTTGCAGCTTAATGTCTAGTGAAAAAGAAATTGTTAACAGCCATCTTGATTATTTTGTTTTAATGTTACATATCTGAAGGCTGATTTATTAATCTTTTTCACTTTCAATAGGTAATAAACATTTCTAAAGCTTTGTCATCAAAAAAGGAGCGGGGTAATACAAGAAAAATACAGCAGCTGAATTCTGTAGAGATCAGGCAGTTCTCCTGTTAACTGAGTTACCTAAATAAAATGCTTCGATGTTTAGAAGAGTATCCTGCAGTGTCATGATTATACTGGTTATCTTATTCCTTAATTCTGGTTTTGGTTATGCTGCATGCTTTAATCTAAAGTTGAGTTCATCCCCAGTTTATGGTTTCCTGAAATTAAATTATTGGTCATCCTTCCAGATAGTATGTGGTAGGAATGAGGAAGCAGACAGTAACCTCTCCTGCATTGTTAGGGATCTTGCTGAGTCACAGTGACAGCGTTTAATGGGCCTGTTCATTCAAGCCTGGTAATAGGAGGCTTAAGACCTGATTTTTTTGAGGCAAAGGTTTGAAAAGGAGTACAGCATTCCTCGTTTTATTTTTTTCATGTGTAGCAGCTCAGAAGTATTTTAATTTGTTTAAGGTTACATAATGTGTCTGAAGTGAAGGCACTGAGCAATGGGAGTTGAGTTTGTGATAGAAGAAGCAGTGGATTCTCACTATGAGTTGTTAGAGGCGTTTTGCATTTGATTCAGTTTTGTTTACTCATCGAACTTCTCTCTTTTTAATTTCTTCTCTAGCTATCGAGTGTATTGTCTGCTTGGAGATGGAGAGTTATCTGAAGGCTCTGTTTGGGAGGCCATGGCCTTTGCTGGGTTTTACAAGCTTGATAATCTTGTTGCTATATTTGATGTTAACCGTCTTGGACAAAGTGACCCTGCGCCTCTGCAGCATCATGTTGAAATTTACCAGAGACGCTGTGAAGCCTTTGGGTATGTGTTTGGAAGAAGCTCACTATAGTCTCCTATTTGAAACTAAATATTTTATTTGCTTTTCAGAATTTTTCAAAAGAGTTTTCAGGTCTTAAAGGATACCATCACCAAGAAAGATGGCCTTTCATAATGCTTGATTTTGTACTGCAGGAATATTAAAAATAGCAGTATTTTTTGTTTAGAGGAAAAATAAAAGGACAAATTTGTCAGAGGATCCTAAAGCAGTTTTTATCACATTAAACACAGATTTTATAACTGTGTGACAAAATGTACTGTCATAGCAAGTAGATCAGAAAAAAGGGCATGGAAGCCATTACTCATAAGAGTGTATTTGGTTTCATTTAGTTTGTAAATGTATCTTCCTGTTTAGATGCAAAAATCCATTACAAGAACTGTCAGATAGCATAGCAGTGATGCAAATTATGATGGAGTATTTTCAATATTTTAATCAACTCCCATTGTCAATTTTTAATTGATTTCTAGGTATTTAATTTGTTTTTTTGATTAAAAATAGCTAATATGCCTGAAAATATCTAGTATAACTTAGTTATCTGTGGGGTTTGCATTTTGCTAGTAGCTCTTAAACCCTCTGAGACTCATTTTGCATTATAAAAAAGGGACTGTGATATGTTATGATCTCAAATGAATTCTAGTTCATGTTTCTGGCATACTTTGGGTCTCTTAAAAATACACTGCACTGGAATGAAGTTAGTGTTCATTATTGTTATTGCTGACTACCAGAGAGCATCACATGCTAAAACCCTTTAGCAACAGTTGATCTGTTTGTGTTCTTAGCTGGCATGCTATCATCGTTGATGGGCACAGTGTGGAGGAACTTTGCAAAGCTTTTGGCCAGGCCAAACATCAGCCAACAGCTATCATTGCAAAGACTTTTAAGGGCAAAGGAATATCAGGTAATAAAACATCTATTGCTTTGTGTACATGTGTATCTAATAATATGTACGTAGTGCTGCAATAAAGGTGCAGTCATTAAAAAATATAGTTTAAGATTTCGTAATGAGAAGATTGGTATCCTATCAGCTTTTTGACTTGTTCATACTAACATACAGTCTGAAAACTCAGGATTTCACCCTATTGTTATTTTTTAATTTGTTACCTTTTCTTACGGAGGACATTAGATTGGTGCTTCTTGGAAGCAGGCAAAGATGTGGCTCTTGGTTCCTCACATTATCCAGCAGGTGCACTTCCATGTTGAGTGGGCTTTTGCAGATCCCCAGGTTCAGAGTAGGATTTCATCTGCTCTCAGCTGTACCTTTTAGAGAGTGACAACTCCAGTCTTTTCTAGTCCAGTGTAAATGCATGGAAACCAGGGAGAGATGCTGCATTGACAGTTTTGACAAGACTGCAGGAGGCGTGGTACATAAACTGCCTGGTCATGCTGCAGGTTATTCCATATGATCTGATGTGCAATTTGTTGAAATACAGGATACAGTAGTCTGTAGATTATTTCATAGAGTAGCAGCTGTTTGAATTTTGGAGTTTCTGATGCCTCGAAGATCCTTTGGTAGTTTTCACTTGGTGTGAAACATATCTAAATGTCATTGTCTAGTGGACAGATGGGTGAGCAATAGCATGCAGAAAGTCTTTCAAACTCTTCATACTTCTCAACAGCATTAGTGCTAAGAAAATTATTTTGGTTCTTCCAAGCAAGATGTGCACTAGCTGCTGAGCATTGTATCCAGAGTGGAGCAAATGCACATTCAGTGGGTCAGGGGTTGCCATGATTCTGTTCAGCTACAGCTTTTAGCAGCATCCTGTGAATTTGCCTTTCTGACCAGATAAATGTTAACAACAAGTGTGAATATATTAATTCCATTTTATTGAGTAAGCTAGCAAAATTCATTATTCTTAGTGACTTACTCAGTGAAAAGCAGCATAGCAGCTAGAGAGGTAATTTTGCTGCTAGTGCTCAGTGCACATGAGAAGCTAGTAAAATAAAGCCTGTAAAACTTCAGGTCTTGTTTGAATTAGACAGCTTGGTTAACTGTTGTTTGAAACTCAGCGGAGTTTGTTTATTTAGGCCTAGCTATTAAAATTTCATGTTAAGGGTTCATACTGATTTACTTGTGCCACACTTAGGGACCAAGTCTTTTAGATGACAATTTAAAAACAGTTTCATTAGAAGACACTGGAATTTTGTCACTAGTTTGGAATATATGGAATTTGACTATTTTTCTTACATATTTAAACATGTCTGTCTTAGTGCAATTGAATACTATTGTAATTGTTTACAGTGGGAATAATAAGGAAGTTCTTCCTTGGAAGACTATACTAGACTATCATTCTCCACTGCACTTTCATCTGGGCAAAATCTGCAGCAAAAAACTTGAATTGTTTTTTTTTCTTATTTGTAATGTACTTTTACTTACACAGGTGTTGAAGATAAGGAAAGCTGGCATGGAAAGCCCCTTCCGAAAAACATGGCTGAACAAGTCATTCAGGAAATAGATGACAAAATCCAAAATAAGAAAAAACTTTCTCCAGCCCTCCCGGAAGAAGATGCACCTATAATAAATATTAGAAACATTAAGATGCCATCTCCACCAACTTACAAAGTGGGAGAAAAGGTACTCCCTTTTTCACTGTTTGTCAGGTATCTTAGAAGTGTCAGGCTGTATACTGGGTGGCAGGAGGGTTGGTGTTATCCCTTGTCACAATTTCAACTGAATCACCTCTTCACTCCTATTTCGAGTGTCCTGATAAACACCAACCTCTGTGGTGTGACACACTGATATTCAACTCACTGGGTATTGAAAGAATATATTAAAATATAAAGACTCTAATAGTTCGTCTTCATTTTGTGATCACTATGTATATTCCAAACTATGTGTAATTAAATAAACTCTATGAGGTTCAGTGAATTTCCATAATTGGAAATCAAGGTTTTCAAAATTTCCCAGCGGGATTGGCAGGGAGTTGCTGACTTCAGCAGAGATGTGTCCTGATGCTTCACTGTATTTTTGTTTACTCTTCTGTGTGTCACTCTTCTCCTGTGTACTTTTGATACTGCTAACATTTAAAATGTTTTTAGTTGTGTTATGGTTTTATTTATTTATTTGTTTTTAATTCCATGTGCATGCACTCATGGAAATACAAGAAAATGGAAAAAAAAAAAAAAAGACAGTTCCAACAGAATTGCTGTATTTTTCTTTTCCCAGTGGGCTACCCGCAAAGCTTATGGTGTTGCACTTGCAAAACTGGGCCATGCTAATGATCGAGTGATTGCTTTGGATGGAGACACAAAGAACTCCACCTTCTCAGAGCTTTTTAAGAAAGAACATCCCAGTCGCTACATCGAGTGCTACATTGCTGAGCAGAACATGGTGAGGGGTCTCTTGGTTCCATGAAATGCTGGTATTACACAGTCGCATCTGAGCCTATTCAGTCTGAGTCTTTGGAGAGTGGGGGTTTAATACTTAATTTTCACATGTATATTCATGGATACTTAATTTGACTTGCTCACTTCTTAGGAAAAACTAGGCTAGAACAAAAGCTTAGGAGTATCATACAACAGGAGTGCTTCTGATCAACCTTTTCTAAATTCCTTTTTTTTTTTCCTTTTTTTTTTTTTTTTTTTTTGGTCATATTGTCTGCATTTCAGCAGAACACAAGGAGGTGGCAGCATGTAAAAAACAGTAATGTTTTCCACAGTGTGATTTGTAGAGATTTAACTCTGAACAGACTTTTTAGGGTGGCTTTTTTTCTTCACAGGAAATAGAATGTCACAACATGACAAGTTTTGTGCTAGATTGGGCCATAAAGATGAGGACAGAGAAACAGTTAATAAATTTAGCCTGATGACATTTGTAGATAAAGGACTAAATTTGATAACTCATCTGTTTGTCTGAGTCTTCAGTTGCCACCTGTATGGGTTCACTGAAGCAAATGAAATTAAAGACAAAATTTATAACCAAAGAACCCATGGACTGTCTATGGCAAATTTCATACTAAGGCAGTTTAATGAGCTTGAGTCAGACATTTTATATGCACAGCAGCTTAGGAGAAACTTCCCATGAAGAGCAGACCAATTTCTGTATAAAATAAATGTGTGGGATAATTGTAGCAATAAACAATTTAAGGCCCTTGTTCTAATTTCCATCTTAATGAGGAATGGCCCTTTTAGTAAATATCAGTCCATTAACTTAGGTAAATCCATTCCCACTTAGTAATATAATTTTTATCTGCTGGAGATAGTAAAACCTTGCCCTTTGGACTGAAAGTCTAAGCTTTTGATCCATGAAAAAAAAGGATAGGTGGGGGCATAAGTCTTAAAACTCTGTGAATGGCTGCTCAGAGCAGATGAAGGAAAGAAGCTGCCAGTAATGATCAATGATAACAGCTAGCAGCTGAGGCAAGGAGCAGAGGAGATGCTGGAGGACAGATACTGGCAGAGTGAGTTGCCTCCTTTCCTGTTTGGAAAGGCAAACAATTAGGAGCAGGACTGGACAGAGATTTTTAATCTGCATTGAGAGCTTCTTGCTCAAGTTTTACAGTAGGAAGTCCCACAGATGATCTCTTGGAGTAAATGAGCTCACTGTTCCTGTACAATCTCCCTCTTTTCAGGTGAGTGTTGCAGTTGGTTGTGCCACTCGTGACAGAACTGTTGCTTTTGCCAGCACCTTTGCTACCTTCTTCACACGGGCGTTTGACCAGATCCGCATGGCTGCCATCTCGGAGAGTAACATCAACCTCTGTGGGTCACACTGTGGTGTTTCCATTGGTAAGGGCAGCCTTGGTGTATTTATCAGCAGTTCCACCATTTAGTAGAAGTATCTGGCAATCAAACTGATGATGCCTTGTGGAGACAACCGGTAATACAGCTGTGATGGTTTAACAGTAACAGCATTTATAGGAAGTCATGTTTGTAATTCACTTTTATCAGACACATTGTTATATTTAGAAAGATTTCAAGCCTTTATCAATTTACCTGCCTTTTTTTTTCTTTTTTATCCGTTTGTCCTGATAAAAACAGGACTTTTCCTTACAAACTTTTCTTCTCTACAAATACAGAGCGATATAAACGCATCAGATTGAAAGTGGAGAGCTTAGGTTCCTTTTTGTCTTTGCAGTTGACATCCTCTGTGATGAGAATCGTTGTGTGGTTATTTACTGTACCTTTATTTCCCAGTCCCTAAAATGAGAAACTAATTATACTTATCCTTGCACAGATGCTCTTGTCCACCAATCTCAAAAACACTTTACAAGAGATAAATATTTTTGGTTTACTATGCCTTTGAAGATCATTGATTTGAAATAATTGCTTCAACTTATCTTGGTATTTCTTACTACTGGAGCAGTTAACGTGTTGATTGAGAAGACCCAAAACCTCCAAGTACTGATGAAAAAGGAACTGTGAAGCTGTTACATAATTCAGGAAATTGGCAGTACCTTCTCTGGTCTTTGCTTCTCATCATAAGTGTTTGGTACATGCCAGATCATACTGGGGTTTGATTTTGGTTTGAGGGAGGAAGGGAGCTTTGTTTTTTTTCATGAAATGCATAGACATCACCCATGAAAACAGGAGCAGACTTGCATATCAAGATGATGCCAGGAGGCATTCATGCTTGAAAACCTAGTAGGTATTTACAGGGAAGAAGAAAAGAGAGGAGAGCTTACAGGGCAGTAAATTAAGGCTCTCTGCATACATCAGTTTTTCAGTAGATGTAATAGTTTTGGGTAGCATTATGGTTTGGAGGAGGGCTGGAGTTTGTTGTTTTTTGTGGTTTTTTTGTAAAGGAAAATAGTTTAACCTGTAATATTAGTAAAGATTTAAAGCTGCTTTGCAGAAGTGTAGTCTCATCCAGAACCTGGGGCTCAATCTACAGCTGTATAGAGTGTGCTTTAGTGGTGGAGACTGTAAGTAGAGTATCAGACTGTGGCTTGTTTATGTCATTAAGGGAGGGATTCTATTAGAAACCTCTTTTTAAAATCAGTCCTCCCACCTCATCATAGTTTAGTTCAATCCAGTTTAAATCTTTTAGTAAGTAGCAAAGGGTTTTGGTGCAAAAGCCAATTCACTTTGGTCTTTTCTCATTTGAGAAAATAAAACTCCTTTGGGTTACCTAAATTGTCTCTTAGAACTACACTTCCAAGTTTCAGCTTCCAGCACTTCAAATATTCTGCTGGGAGCTGAGATAGTGAGGTGTCTACTTGGCTTTATAAAGTTGTTTGAGTAACAAATCTGATTCAGGCCTCAATTTAAAAAAAAAGAATTCAAACACCAAGTTCTGCATCGTAAAATAAAGTAATTCAGAGAAATCCTTTAGCAGTTAGAAAATTCAATTTTAAATAGAGGGGTATGAATTAAGTGTACCTCCTATTAGAACTTTCGGCCTGCATGGAATTCAGAATTCCAACCAGATCTGTGGTGAAGACTGACGTGTATGCAGTTCTAGGTAGACCTGGGCTTCTGCTGCACTGAAATTTGGACCCATTAAGCTTATGAGAAAACTATCACAATGACCTTCTGAACTTGTACTAAGTTCACTCCTAGACCAGTAGCTGCTGATGGACCTAAACATCTAATGAAACATTAAACATGCTTTCAAGACCATAAGAGAAAAATGGAAAACCTGTTTTTTCCAAATTGAACACACAAGGAAATAAATTAGTGTTCATCTGTCAAAAATGGAACTACCAGTTGTTTAGATAACCAGTTTTATATTCTAGACTTTTGATACTGTTTATAGGAAGCACTTTTTTTTAATTTATTAAGCTAAACATACAGGTTTTGCATTTGTGATTGAAAATTACTCTGATCTGCATGACCCTAAAACCACATACGTTAGGATTTTATAAAGATGCACTTGGGGCTGAACTCAATTTAGTACTAGTTTGTGAATTTCCTGTCTGGACTGCGAATGCTGGTATTATCTGCACCATGTTAGCAAAAGCAGGACAAACAGAAGTACTCTCTTCACCTTGGATAAGATTCTGATTCAGATACCTGTTAATTTTGTTCTTCTTAACTTCACTTTTCTTCTGTGTATACAATGTGGGTGCATTTGAGGAAAAGGCCCACTGGGATCCCACTCATTCAGAGTGCCTACAGAGCTAGAAACTGATGCTGAGAATTTTTCTCATGTCTTGACTGAAAGCTGAGGCACTCTCTTTTCCTGGTTCTTGCTTACTTTATTAGTAATGTATAGTGGCAGAGTTCAATGATTGATTTCTTTAACATGTTTATAAAGTTCTTCAGAGTTTTGTGCTGCTCTTATGAAAAATACTCTCCTCCTTCCTCGTGAGCTCGTCCTTCTTGAGTAACAGGTAGTGGGTGCATGTGGGAAGGCTCATTGCCCTGCTTCTGCTCGGCAGGCTGTGACATGACTGGATTCAGAAGTCTTTGCATGGTTAGTTTGGAACAGTGCCATTCCCAAAGCACCCTTACATAAGGTCATTGGGGGCGGGGGGTGTTGTGGTGGTTGTTTCTTTATGGAAAATCATGACATCCAGCACATGTTCAGGATAATGAATCCTTTTAGTATTGAAAAATACATACCCTTCATTTAATCTTGAAGTGAGCCTAAGAATTTGAGAGGAGTTGTACCAAGTGCACTCTCCTTTTCAATGGAACACATGAAATTCTCCTTCCACATTTCCAGCAGTTTAAATGTAGAGGAACACTATTGGCAAGTATAAATTTTGCTTGTGCAGCCTCAGTACCTGTAAATCTGAAGATGCCCAGATATCTTGTGATCCCTTTTCTGTATCTGTACCCTTCCTAGTTTGGTTGTCTTCCTTTTGTGTTGTTCTATTGTTACACTTTTTAGTTTCTATTTTTTCTTTTTAACCCCAGTTCTCTTTCTTTTTAGTCTCTTTCTATCCTTATTTACTGTTTAGATGGTTCCAAGTTTAAGGAGAAGATGAGTCTTTTCTCAAGCAGGTAGAATTGCATGTCCTGTGTGTGCCTGATTTTATACTCTTTTGTGTTTTTTTTTTCTCCTGGTTTACATTGAACCTCACTGCTGTGTTGAGTGATTGTCGAAAATATGCCCTTACTCTTTTGTAACCCTGGTTTAATTCTTTTAGGTGAGGATGGGCCATCTCAGATGGGACTGGAAGATCTGTGCATGTTCCGGGCTATTCCCAATGCCACTGTGTTTTACCCTAGTGATGCTGTAGCCACTGAGAAAGCAGTGGAAATAGCTGCCAACACCAAGGTTTGCATCACACTGTTTCTGAGCCAGAGAATATTTTTTGTTGTTGTTGCTTCTGGCATGTTTCTTGCATGTCTCTACCCACATAAATTCTCTCAAAGGCTCCAGCGTGGCAGTGGGATGTTTTCTTTGCATGGAAAGGTTGCAGACATTCTGTCCAGGCTAGTGCAGAATGAACAGTCTGGAATGCTGTGGGCCAGATTTGGGGAGATGTGAATGATTTCACAGCAATTGCAGTTTGGATCTAAATTGGCTCAGAAATAAGGACAAGTGTAACTCTCTTGATGGTCTTTAGTGTTCAAAAAGTACATTCTTAGTATGATATCTCACATGTCAAAATGGAAGGTGGCTCTGGAAAGATTACATTTATCTTGAGGATTTTGATCATCGAGTGCTTGTACATGAAAGCAAAAGACAGGTCCTCTAGTAGTCTTAAGAGAGTCTTCATCTTTGGGAGAGACTTGAGATCTGGTGCTTATACTAGTTGATTGTGTCACTGGTCATCTTTTGCTCCTCTGTTGCCAGCGATGGATTGCAGTTAAATTGCATTGTGGCTGAAGATGACAAAAACTTCCCATGTGGCTGTGACAGAGTTTCTGACCTCTTACCTTCAGCTAATTGAAGGCAGTAATGGAATCAGACAGAAAATTGAAAGTTACCAGCATGCTTTAAGAAGAGGTTAACTGTATTGTAATGGCTGAAACCACCAGCTGCTGAAAAGGGACTAACTGCAACTGGGCAGAGAGGGGGGAGAAAAGTTTACTCAGTAGAATCAGAGGTTAACACAGAAGGGTGAAAATGATACAGATAGAAAAAGTTGCTTTGCTGTATATTTCCTTCATGGGGTTTACAAACTAGGATGTCAACACCTTTCTGATTTTGTAACTTACAACATGTTTTCTTCGGAACAGGGTATTTGTTTCATAAGAACTAGTCGTCCTGAAAATCCTGTCATTTACAACAACAATGAGGACTTCCATATTGGACAGGCAAAGGTAAGTATTGTCCAGATAAAGAGAATCAGAAAAAATACACAAAGTTCCTCCTGTAAAAGCCCCTTTCCCTCTAAAGCTTTCCAAAGACAAAGATCTTTTTGGAAGGATTTCCAGAAATGTTAGAAATATCAGTAAGATAAATTGTTTAAAATACATTGAGCCATTTTCTTGCAGGTGGTTCTGAAGAGCAAGGATGACCAAGTGACTGTGATTGGAGCAGGAGTCACTCTGCATGAGGCGCTGGCTGCAGCAGAGCAGCTGAGAAAAGGTGATCAGATTATGGGTACTCTTTTCTCCTTTTCCATCATTTAACACAGCAAAGAAACCAGCAGCACCCAGCCAAACTGCTCACCCTTTGCATTGGTAAACAGTAGTGAAAATGTTATTGGTAGCTGGTCACCTGCTAAGCTGATAGAGTGCAACATCTGCCAATCTTGCCTATTAGAGTAGGTTTTAGCTAGACTAGCAGCATTAGTAGCCATGAAAATTGCCAAACTGATCAAAGTCTCCTTAGAATTGCCAATCTGTCTGAAAGTGCCTGGTAGGCAGAATCTTGGAGGAGGTGTGTAAGAAGCAGGAGTGGTCCTTCCCTGGCATGGGCAGGCACAGGCACAAGCACAACAGAGCAGTCAGGCTGGGGCCAGTGAACAGAACAGTTGTGTTGTGCACTCGTACACAATGCTCTTGATATGCTGTGTCTTTGTCTAGATATGGTTCACTGCTAACTTTTTTTAATGAATGTATCAACATTTAACTAGCGTGGGAGGCAATAATCCTATGATAGTGCTGAAATGCTCTGCCATTTTGCAGCAAAGATAAAAAAACCTTCAATCAAATAAGAAGAAAAGGAACCATTAAAAATTCATCTGTGAGTCAGTAGCCTACACCCAGGAAGAGATTACAAGTAGTAAGATAATACAATTAATGCTGCCTGTGGCTTCTGGGTAGCTTTGTATGCTATATCTAGGTGGACAGATATTTTGTCATTATGTTGATCTGTCAAGCAGAGGACATTTTGAAAGTTGTATTTTCAGAACTATTGTTACTATTCTGCATTGTGATGTTCTGCTGATCTTGATATGTGAATAACCAGCTATGGAGAGAGAATGCTGTAGGGCAGAGGCAGTGTAATAATTAAAATATATTGGCCACTCAAGAACCTTCAGTAACAAAACTGTCAACATAAGGCTTCTTTATGTATGATAAGAGTTGACTCAGTGTTCAGCTAGCCAAGATCACACAAAACCTCATGTAATTTGCTATTCTTTATGAACAATCACCATTTGTACATAGCTTTAATGAGCAGTCTGGGCCTGCCTTGTGGTAACAGGACAATCTCTGGTTGTGGTGCCAAACCTCAGGGTGCTGCCATCAGGGCTGGGGCAGTTCAAACAGGCACACCTGGCTGGTGGGCAGCCTGCAGTGAAGAATTCAGAATGCCTATAGCCTGAAGAAGCAGGAGGAAATCCTGCTTGACTTGACAATAAAGTTAAAGGTGTGGCAAAGGAGTTGTGATGGACAGTCTGAATAAGAAGGATTTCCCAGTGAATAGATTCTGCTCTTACCTGTAGGAAGGCCAGAAGGTACTTTTTTGCTGTCAGCACTCCTGATGAACTTGAGTCATGTATCCAAGGCTTTTCAGCCTCAAGAGTTTTGCCTGTGGAATGGATGGGTATTTCTGTTAGGTGCATGAAGAAACAGTACGTACAAAAAATTCATGTTGCAAATAATTTCATTCTATTTCTGCAGAAAAAATCTTCATTCGTGTGATTGATCCTTTCACTATAAAGCCCCTGGATAAGAAGACAATACTTGAAAATGCAAGAGTGACCAAAGGCAGAATCATCACTGTTGAGGATCATTACCATGAAGGTAAGCTGGGTCTAGGTGGTCACAGCACATACAGTTGCTCCCCGGGGGCTGGAAGCTCACAGCTTCTCCTGACCTGAGAGAGAATATGGGACTCATTAATTTAAAGGAAAAGAGAGGTTTTAGTCTTTTTCATTGCTGTTATGATTGGAAGATGACACTGAGGATTGAAAGTTTCCTGATGTAATGAGGTAATCAGGGCTGCCTTTCTGATTACCTTGGCCTTGAGTGCCCTTCTGTATGCTTGGTCCAAGTGAAGTCTTGATTCATTTGTTCCCAGTGAAAGTGTAAATTGCTGCTGCGTTGCAGAGATTCTGTGCAGAATGGTCTCAGAATGGCTTTAGAGCAGCTGCTCTGCAGTTGTTAGATTGCAGGAGAGGCCATTGCTGTGCAGGTTTCTTAAGTTTTCCTTGTGTTCAAAAGCTAGATTCCATGTTGCTTGAAATTGGATGTTTTGGCAGTGTCTGCAGTCACTCTGGGATAAATCCTTCTGTCTCTCCTTTCTACTTACGCAATCAAAACCTCCCCTGGGGAACTTGAAGCCATTTCCTCTCATTGTGTCACTTGTTACTTGGGAGACCACCACCCACCTCACTACAGCCTTCTTCCAGGCGGGTTTAGGTCTCCTCTCAGCCTCCTTTTACTCCAGGCTAAACACCCCCAGTTCCCTCAAGTGCTCCTCATAAAACTTTTTCTCCAGACCCTTCACCTGCTTTGTTGCCCTTTGTTGCCCTTCTCTGTACTCACTCCAGCCCTTCAATGTCCTTCTTGTCATGAGAGGCCCAAAACTGAACACAGGGTTTGAGATGTGGCCTCACCAGTGCTACGTACATGGGGACAGTCACTGTCCAAGCCTGCTGGCCACACTATTGTTCATACCAGCAGGGACGTTATTGGTCTTCTTGGCCCCTTGGGCATGCTGCTGGCTCATATTCAGCCAGGTATTGACCAACACCCCCAGCTTCTTTTCCACCAGACAGCTTTCTAGCCTGCCTTCCCTTGGCCTGCAGCACTGCATGAGGTGGTTTTGACCCAAGTGCATGACTCAGCACTGAGCTTTGTTGAGCCTCATACAAATGGCATTGGCCCATCAATCCAGCCTGCCCAGGTCCCTCTGCAAAGCCTTCCTACCCTCAGGCAGATTAAAGCTCCTGCCCAACTTGGTGTCATCTGCAAACTGACTGAGGGTGCACTCAGTCCCCTGGTCCAGATTATTGATTAAGATATTAAAGAGAACTGGCCCCAATACTGAGCCCTGGGGAACACCACTTGTGACCAGCTGTCAGCTGAAGTTAAGTCCATGATCTGCTGCTGCTTGCTCTCTGACATACTGTGTTTGCAGAGGTTTGCAGGAGCTTGTCTGTGCAAACAGGTCCTGTGAGGATGAGACCACATGCAAACAGAGAGCAGATGTTGTGAATTGCATGTCAGGCTTTGCTCCTCTTGGGGGCAGATGGAGAAAGTTAGAAGAGAGGCAGCTGTGAACTTGGGCATTAGGAATATATCTACTCATAGAAATTAGTGTTTTCTTCTTCCCTGGTGCTCCTGCCTCAGTGTCCCCGTTGCATCCTTTGTCCCTGTCACTAATAGTGAGACAGTCTGAGCTGAGCTCTAAGCAAAGGTTGGGAATATATTCTGTATCCCAGAGAGGTGCTTAGCAGCATGCAACAGGCGTGAAAAGATGGAGCCCCTAAATGCTGTTGGTGGGAATTAAGCCTTTCAGTGCCTTAAGTACACTTGTAAATATGTCTTGGTCTAAATAGATTTTTAAGCCTGGCCTTCGGTGGCTGATGCTGAAGTGGTGACAGCTCTGTGCCCTTCAGAGGTGTGTTTCTTACTGCCACTTTGTAAGTACTTCTGAAATGTCAGGCTGGATGTCCTCAGAATGCCTTTGAAATAGGGAATTGTTTTCATTTCACATATGGGTAACTCAGACATACATTGTGATTAGTGTTTCTCATCAGCATGTGAATCAAGGATTTAACTTGCGTAGACCTTGGAATCAGATACGTGCAATCTGTGTGTTCCCTGTTGAAGCGTACAGTTGTGTCATGTGTGACTCTCTTCCACAGGTGGCATTGGAGAAGCAGTGTGTGCTGCAGTAGTGGGTGAGCCTGGAATCACAGTCCATCGCTTGGCTGTGTCCCATGTACCGCGCAGTGGGAAGTCAGCTGAGCTGCTGAGGATGTTTGGCATTGATAAAGATGCCATCGTGCAAGCTGTTAAGATGGCAGTGTCCAAATCAAGGAATGCAGAGTAGTTCGAAGCATCTTGTGCTGTGTTACCGAAAAGCAGCATTCAGAGAAGTACTGTAAGTTTAAGGCAGGCAAAGGTGCTTTATGTAGAGAGTTCTAATAAAAATACCAGCTTAAAAAAACCTTCTGGTTTTTAATCTCTTTCTTTCTTTCTCGAGTTTTTTGCAGTGGGGTGACATCTGAGTGTTTTCAGTCATGGAAAAAGCTTCAGGTTATTTAACAATTTGTGGGCAGCAGCCTTAGTCTGTACAGGAGGAGAATTTTCTGCTTGGAACTGATCTTCCCCACTGTGAGCTCCAGCAGGGAGAGGGTGGCTGGGTGTTCACTAAAGGTCCGAGCAGGCTGTGCTCCAGCAGGGAAGCAGATGTTGGGCACTGTAGCCTAGAGCAAATCAAGCCACCTTTTTTTCAATGTTTGGCCAACCTACTGCTGAAGATTAAAATCCTGTCTTGAAGAGAGATTGGTGAAAAGGGGGTTCTCCCCTCGCTGCCAGAAGAGTTCACACAGAAACATCAGCCATTGGGTAGTGGAAAGCAGGACCATGTATTGCAGGAGGAGGGTGGCTCGTGCCTTTGCTTCAGTCTCTCTGCAGTGCTCCTTGCCATGTAAAACCAAAGACAAGCACCTGATGTGCTGGACAGTATGGAAGAGGAAGGAGATGTCCTAGGTCCTCAGGAGCCAGTGGGGAGGAGGTAGCCCAGCAGAGCTGTGGGAATGAGCCATGGGCTCAGGAGGGAGTTGCTGAACCCCTGTGAGCATGAGCTCATTAAGGAAGTTGAAATTCTTCATAGGAACTTGTATTATGTTTTTGAGTGCTTGGCCAGTGCTGCAGCAAGGGTGAGACCAGAGTGAGAGTGCTGCCATTGGGCAAGAGGCAGGAATGTTTAAAATGCTGAGATGGACTCAAGAAGAAGGGTCTGAAAGAACCGCAGGACATTCCCAGACACTCAGGAGGATGCAGCTGACCATGTAAGTTGCTTTTCTTCTATAGAATTGTCTGTTCTGGTGTGGGCTGATCTAAGCTGGGTAAGCCATTAACTTCAAATGATGGGTTCCACTAGGTGATTTGTAAATGCTTTGCTATTTTAAAATGTTTTATTATTTTACCTTTAAGCAGCTTCTGTTTTAAAAAAACCTCATTTCATTGACTACAGAGTACCAAATTTCAGAACATATTTAGTGCTAAAATGTTTCTCATCCTGATGATTCCATAAATTACCTTTGAGGAAGATGTTACATAGCAGAAGAAACTAAAAAAGCAATTTCCATCAGAGCAAGGTGTCTGTGCAGAGTTTTTGGGTCACCCAGAAGCCATTTGACGTTAATAACACACTAAACAAGAGTTTATTTGCAGACTAACCACCATTTTGGTATTACTTTCTACAAAGACATGTAAATAGCACATGTAAATGAGAATATAAATATTACTACATAACTAACTTGTATTCATCCTTATTGCTTAAGCTAACCCCTCACATGCTGGGCACCTGCTGTGCTGGTACAGGCCTGCATGCAATTGCTGATGCTTCTGGATGTGCAAATGGAACTGCTGCACACAAGAACAACCAACACTGGTGCTTTAAGTTTAAAATGAAGTACAACTAAAAACTTTCAATTTTCTGAGCAGGGATTGAAATTGGTTCCTTAAAACTCTGGGCTGTTTAGGCTAATTGCTGTTAGATCTAAATTTCCTTAAAATTTTGTGTTTATGGCTCTGTCAGACTTCATTTTTCTATGAAGACCTTACATTTTTTCTAAAAATTTAAAAGTATTCCCTTTTTTTCAGTTTTTTTCAATGATGGCATTAACCTTACACCTAGAATGTGTAACATGACCTTATAAAAAGAACGTCAAAGTTGCTCTTTATTTTACTCAAAGAAAGAAAAACGTTGGGGTTGAGTCAAATCGAGCACTTTTCCCCTCAGAAGAAGAGATGATATTTGCTGCTGTTAATAATCTCATTACTGCACCATTATGTCACTGCATGTAACATCTCACCCAGCTTTCACTGGGTGCAATCATTACATGCCCACTATATTGAGTTCTGCCACAATCAATTAATCTGCTTCAGTGCTGTTGCACTGTTGGGGCTCAACTGTGTAAGCAAGCAGCTGGTGTTTGCCTGGTCTGCTGCATCACAAGGGGTGAAGAGGAGGTGGCTCTGTGGCTGCCAAGATTCCTACTGAAACATCCAGAGCCTAATCCAGAACCAGTTGAGGATAATATTTGGCATTTTGTTGATTTTGACAGGCAGACTAACATGGTTGCATGGGGGAGGGAAGGAGAATGTGTTTATATTTAATGGAATTAAATATATGCCTACATCAAGGTTGTCTTATGAGCTCTGCTAAGCCACGAATCACTGCAGAAGAGAGACTGGGACCCTGTAACACAGTTCCAGCTTTATTTTTGAGGGGAGGGAATTATGTCCTTCTATGGTTTAATAGTCTAATATTTCATACTAACCATTATGTTTTTATGTTTGCCTCACAAAGCAGTTCTTCTAATACTATGAATTCAGGCAGCAGGGTTTTGTGGAACTCTCCTGCCGTACTCCTAGGCAGCTTTCCTCATACCTGCATGATGAAGAAAAAGAAAGCTGTCAGGATGATTGTGTTCAAATTGTCATGTATCATGCAGCTTTTCAGCATTCTTCATATTTTGTGTTCATGAACACAGATAAACATGAGACTGTTTGAAGACCAAAGTAGCCCCAAGCCCTGATTTTTTTAATGAGCTATAGAATTACTATTCAGAGTTTTTTAGGAAGATAGTTAATACCTCATCCAGGGCAGAGTATTAAAATTGTGAAAATTCTTTGCGACAGGGAGAGTCAAGAATAGTTAATTTTCAAACCCAAGCAGCTGTAATAAGCTGGAGTGAAATATTGTTGGATTTTTTTTTAGTTAAGAACATTGGAAATTTTAATTTAGAGAAGTTAGTCTTAAGACTTGACCAAAAGGAAGTACCCAGGAAAGTCTAGGGAATATGCATGCAGTTAGTAAGATCACTTGTTACCTCTTGGCCTGAGCTTGTCAATCAGAGGAACAAAACTGTCAAGTACACTCCGAATTCGATACACTGAGTGTGAAAACAAACTTTTTTCAGGATGAGCCAGACAGCAACATAAAGCATAAAAAACAGAAACATGGCAAAAACCAAACACTGACCCTTGCAATATTAATGAACCCAAGGTTAAACACACACTTCCGCAAAAACATTAATAATGAAGTAGTGACAAAACTGACTGCTCAGAGAACCACCCACAACCTACCAAAATATTAGCACACAATTACAAAGGGTACTTCTGTTCCCAGTTGGGAAGCCAGAACTCTCTGCTAGGTGCAGCCTTCCTACAACATCTCTAGAGCTTGCCCAGCAACCCCATTTTAAAGCTGTCATCCAGGTTCTGCTGAGAGCTCTGCCTCAAGGTGTTCAGCTGCCTCAGTCTCAGGGGAATGAATGGCAGCCTGAGTGTGCAGCACCTTGCAGAGTGTATCTGGGAAGAACTGCCTTGCTGCTAAAACTGTATGTTGTCGTGGCAACTTATTGTCCAGCCATTGCTGCAGAAAGAGGTGACTCAGGGTCTTGTGATCCTTGAGAATGAAAAATGAGAACCTCTCTCTTCAGTGTCACTAATGCATGTTTGCCTGCAGCCCCACTGCATGGAAATGGGATGTTACATGACAGTTACATGAGGATTCACAGAATCTCAGCATGAGCAGTTTAATAGGACTCCTGTCATTTAATGATTCTGTGACCTTGTGTCCTTAGTGTGGATGCAGAGCTGCCTGCTGTATATAAACTTACCTAGGCCAAAGTATATCCCAGTGGTTTCCAAGGAAGCAAAGGTAATTAAACCAATTCCAAGAGAAATAGTCCAATCTGAGGAAATAAAATAAATGTTAGACTTTGTTTGTTTTTCTAGTGTGCAACCATTTATCCTTCTATTGAAGTCTTGACGTACCTTTGTAGTAGTAGAAGCAAATTAGTAAAGCTCCAATTGCAAAGCAAAGAATGACAAAATGAAAGAATTCATCTGAAATAGAGAGTGAAAATCAGGTCACATCTGCAGGCATGGCCCTCATGGATGCACCTTTAGGCACAGTGCATCGCTCAGCCAATAAAGTTTATTTCCGCATGAGATGTCTTGTACACTAGACTCAACTGCAAAAAATACATGCACACAAGTAAATTTTCATCCAGAGATCCTATTTGTGGACTAAGGTTCAAAAAAGTTGATATCAGTTGAATTTAAGAAACAATAATTAAAAAAATTACCATCCTTCCGTATGCCCATCCACCGAACAGGCCACTGAGGGAGGCGAGCGTCCTCCTTCTGAGATGCTGTGGAAAAGAAATATCATTTATTGGCATGGAAATCTGAAATTAAGGAGTTTAAAGTTAATTTCCCTTTTTGCCTCTGAAATAAATTCCCAGAGTAGAACATTTGTAAAACTTTGTTCAAAGAAGAGCTTTGTGAACCTCTCAGATCAAATTAGCAATTATAAAAACTCCCCAAAAAGAGCAGTTTGGAAGTTGTGGGTTTGGTTTTTTTAAAAAAGGCATAATCAGGTGGTTGCATTAACAATGCAGAATTGTTTTAGAGCACTCTGGGTCTTTTCTGTCTAGTCTGGGACGATCGCTAGTCTTAGTATTACAGCAGGGGAATAATGCAGCAGTAGAAGGGAGCTTCAGTTTGACTGTTAGGTACTGTGCAGTTCCAGCTACAGTGACACAACCATCTTCATCACCATATCAGTACCATCCATCTACTTAAGCCTGATGTTGAAGCATTTCTGCACCCCCCAAATTAAGAACTGTAGCTGACAATTACTCTTCTATAGACAGCTATACTGATGCAATAAAAGAGCAGCACAAGAACAAGCTCGATATTTTTAGAGGTTTAAACAGAGAGCATTTTGCTCTACACTAGTTGTGAGCAGAATTCTCACATTCTGTTCTTTCTCCAAGTCTACTGGCAAAGGTCAGACAGAGCTGACTATTGTACAGATTCCCAGTGATGTGTTCAAGGAAGTTTTTTCCCTTTTTTGTTTGCTGAGCACTCGAGAAGACCTCAAGGCTGTCTGCTGCACCAAAGCCTCTGGGGGTTGATTGATCCCAAGTTTTAGATGCTGATTTCACTTACTGGGCTGTGCAACCAGAAAACCACTGAGGATGTAAAAGCAGAGTACTGGAAATACACTCCAAATGAACCACAGACTCTTGCTATTGTGCTTTTGAACCATGATGCAACTAAACTTTTCCAAGAAATTCTGTCCTGGGTTACCTGATACTGGAGTCACATTTTTGAATTTTTTTATTCTTTGAGCGTTCTGGATTGTTCTGGTTTGGGGAAAAATTAATTTGTTTATTAATGTTAACATAGCATTGCGTTATTCAGAGTCCAGACATTCCTCAGTGCAGTGCTATGAATGATCTATAAATGCAGAATTTGTCAGAACATCCACTCATACTTGGCAAGGGTCTGTTGGATTACTCTGCTTCCTAAATGCAACAGTCCCACTGTAACTGTAATCATGGAATGACTCCCACAGTATCTCCTCTATTAAAGCATTACCATGCATTTTAATAACTATTCTCAAACTTATACTTTTTGATTAGGAAATATCTAGGTATCAAGGATCTGCTACAGCCATCATCACTAAGCAAACCTCAGTCCTGAAAGACAGCATCCACAAGAAATACTTTGGTTCTCTTGTTTGTATTTACCATCTGCAATTGAATCTTCTCTTCTGGTAATCTCTGAAAAGAAACACAGATTTATTACTTCTTATGGTAAAAAATACAGATATATTGTTTCCCACCATCATCAGTACTAGCAAGCACAAGTAATCACCTACTTAAAAGTGCCAGGAAGTTAAGGAAATCTAAAGGGCCCAAAACCAGGTAACAATAAAGTGACTATTCCCAGTGATCCCAGATTGTTTGAAATAGCTGGGCAGTAGAAGATCCATGGCCTCTGTGTTAATATTCAGTTGCCAGAACTGAAGCTGGAGCCAGGCAGAACTGCAGTCACAAGCACTGCATATGTGTACACCTAAACCTGCCCAGTGCAGTAGGCACCATGTCCTGCACTGGCTGAATATTTTCAGTCTCTGTCTGGCGTACTGAAGTAACATAGAACTGAAAAAACAAAGGCCAAATGCCACCTGGAAATGTACTGGACTCCACTTTCTGCACCTGGCACGGTGGGGAGAATGTTGTGTTACAATATATTCCTCTGCCCTGGTATTTCATGTAGCTTCTTTGTCCTCTCAAAAAGGACGGTCTGTCGGGCTGTTGGCCTCTCCTAACTCATGAATGTGGCCTTGGCCTGGAAGTGGTAGGGATAGGGTCAGGGCATTTTTCCATCTCCTGCTGCTGCTCAGCCGTCCCCAGTAGAAGGAAATTGGCCTTTAGACTGGCTAGCTGTGCAAGCCTCTCGTCTGGTTTCTCTGTTGTTCGTCATCTGGCTTTTACCTCACATCTGCTGGGGAATGCTCTGTGCAAAGAGAGGCAGGCATCCAGAGCTGAGTATAAGTCTGTGCAGAAACCAGGTTCCAGCTCCCTGCCAGTCTTGCATCCCAGTTCGGTAGGAGACAGAAGGCTGCAGGGACTGCTGAAAACTGTCCAGCTTTCTTAGGAAAAACTGAACAGTTGCCCAATAAAATTGTTGGATTTTGCCCTGAAAAGAATGACAGCTGCTACAAAAAAATGGGTTAATCTGTGACAACACCTTGTACAAATCAGCTATCAGCCAGTCACTGTGACAAGCTTGCAACAAAATGTCTGCACTGTGCCCAGGTCCAACACCAGGCTAATGAAACCAGTGGATTTACAGCCACTCAGCAGGGTACTTTTTAATATAGAAGCATGTGAGAAAGGAGAAACTGCAGTTAGTTTTCCTTCCATCAGGATGAAGTTATGTGGGAACACTTACCTGAATCTCTGTAGGGAACAACCTCAGCTGGTATGCCTAAAATATTACGCAAAGATGATGTAGATTAATACCCCTAATGAACATGCAGACCCTGCTGCCAGTCCCAGCCCATGCAGCTCCACTGCAATCAGTGTGGTTGTGTAATGATGACAAAGTGGATGATACCAGCTGACTCCTTAGAGGGCAGCTCTGCTCTGGGTTATGCCGTTTGAAAGTGGGAAACATGAACAGATTTTTAACTCTCCCCATATTCTACCTCACAATATCTGCAGTCAGGTAGAATCAGACTCCTGTGAGACAAATTAGATCTCCTCATGTCAGTTTAAATGAACTGCTCTTACATCTGGGCTGAGATCAGTTTAAGACATTAATTAAATGATTGAAGCCTTAACATTTTTACATCCATGGTTCTATACCATAAACTGATAGCTATTTCTGTGTGTTGACACCATGCATTTTCTTCACATGCATTGTACTTATTTTCCATTTTTCCTTTGGAAGTACAGGAAAAGCCTCAGAAACAAGATCCAAGGTACGGTCCTCACTAATGATCTCAGGGCTTACTGAAGGCCCTGCAAGTAGAGGCTCTGATAGGTATTTTTCAAACTTTGCTGCATTTCAATGGCAGCTGTGCAGGCCCAGGCAGCAGGGCTCCCACAACAGCAGATTTTGCTGTTGTCCTGGTTCAACTCCAAGCACAGGGCATGTCTGAGTGTTACTATTACTTATGTTTCATGTTGTAGGAAGTGCCCTTCTGACTGCTCCTTTTCCTAAGTCTACACGTTAATATACCTTTATTCAGAAGTCAAAATAAAGAATGCCATAAATTATCCTTTTTATGCTTTATATTGATTTCTCTAGTAAACAATACTGAAGCCACTTTGTCCTACCTCCAACTAATTGGCCTTCAGTCTTCTGTCTTCCTAAATCTTCCCCATCACTGTCTGGAGAGAGAAAATATTTTTCCATCAGATTTAAGAACAATGTGCCAGCAGTATCAGAAACAGCAGCACTATAGTTGTTTACTCATAATATAGTAATGGCTGTGGGATATGTAGGTGAAAATCAAGGCTTTGAAATGCAAGGATCATAATTAGCTGCTTTTGTCTCACAGCTCTATTCAAAGCTGGCTGAATTGGAGAAAAATAGCAAAATCTGAAGGTGGAATAATTAGTATAAAAGGGTTTAGGAGAAAGTACTTAAACACATACATCATCAGCACTGCTAATTAGCTAGAAAATTTTCTATCTAAACACAACTCATTTGATGTTAATCAGCTAGTGGCTGACAAGCCAATGTCAGCATTATCACTTGCACGTTGCCTGTCACTTCTTAGCCTCTCTACTTTTCCATGAATGAAATGGTCTGGTGGGAGCTGGAGTGAGTTTTGACACACTGTTGATATTTGCTAACAGGAAAATAAATGCTAGACAAGTACTATGGCATTGCCAGCCACTGCTCCACGCTGACTATTCCTTGCCTCCTGCTATAGCACATAGACCATAAATGCACTGAAGAGCATATAAGTTATGATCTTACATTTGGGAAGAAATGTTGCAGCAGATTTCTACATTTCTGAAACTTCCAACTTCCACAAGAGCAGGAGGCGGCCACTGTTTTGCTGATAACAAATTTAGAGGTACTGATTATTTTCTGTGTTCTCTCTTTTGCACAATTTCTTACTTTTTTCAGAGCTCTGCAGAACTGCTACTGAACTGCTGCAAGTCTGCTGTGTGAATCTCTTATGAACATGCAATCAGCCTGAAATATGTACCAGGGAAAAATAAAATAAATGTTTTTTACCTTGTGTATCTTCATCCATGGACTCATGGGATGAGTCTTCAGAATTGCTTTCAACTTGTGAAAGTGTGAGATTCCTTTCCAATCTCTTCAGGAGTTTAAGTTTTTCATCTGTTTTATATATAGAGAAAAAATATTAGAAACAAAAATTTACATTTTCTCTCTTTTACAATGACAGATTTCACAATGCTTTATTAAAGGGTTTTTTTACAAGAAATCAGACCCTTAGTTTTATTTCACCTGTGTTTTTACTACACAAGGAGCAGTACAAAGCATTACAAATGAAAAAATCACATACACTACTGTTCAGACTTTCTTCAGTGGTTGTGGTAGATGCCTGAAGTTTCACATTCTGACCTTTAATTTACCCATAATGCTACTCCTGTGAAAATTTCCACTCCCTGAAGCAACAGCAGCTGCAACTGAAAGATGCTTTAGCTGGAGAATGGCTGTTCTCGCTTCCCTGGCCTACTTCTCCCTTCTCCCCTGTGACTCCTGCGGGGCTCGCTGTTTCTGCCGCAGTGCCAGCACCCTCTTGTGGCATAAAAGCCTCAAAGCCAGCCAGGCCAAATCGCCCAGGAGGAGCAACCCGCGGGAATGCTGCTCCTGGGCCTGGCAGTGAAGTCCTCCTGGCTTCTGTGGTTGAAGTTGCAGCTTCGTAACAGCTTCTGTGCTGAGGGCTGGTGGGGCTGGTGGGTCTGTGCATCTCTTCATTATTAGTTGTAATTAAATGTTTGGACATATGCAGAGAGACATGATTCCCTCTGGCTGCTCACTGCAGAGAGCAGGAAGGAGGTTCCTTCTGTACTCTCGTACTCTGACAGATAACCAAAGCTGGGAAGCTGTCGAGGCTGGGAGGTCTCTCCCCTTCATTCACATGTCTGATCAAGGCAGAAGCAGGAACAGGGTCTCCTGAGGGTCTCCAGTTAAATTCAGGGTCAATTTAAGTGAGTGCAGCTCTGTGACCTACTGAAAACAATTAATGACTCTACAGACCCTGTGGAACTGCACTTAGTTTCTTACTGCACAACCAGGCAAACAAGTGCAGTGGAGTCTAATTTTCCCTTGTTGCCAGGTTCAGCACCCTGAGTGGCATCCTCTGCCCACTCCTTTTAGTTATTACTACATGTACTGCTACTGTCATTTGCAAAAATATTTTCAGTGGCTCAGCTTGGACTTCTTACCACAATGAGAGCTCAGAGAGGTCCAGGCTGGCTGGGTCCATGCAAAAAAGTGTTCTGTGTGACATTAATCCAACTAGACAGGAAAAACTGGGGCACCACTTAAAGTCAGAGACATTTCTTTAGCATCATCAGCCCAGGACATCCTCAACAGGCAAGTTTTTTTCCAAGCATATATCAGAGTTTTCAAAGTGGTGTCAAGTCTCACTGGCACTGCAGTAATTTTAACAAAATAGCTGATGGGCAGCCAGGTGGGACTCACCCTTTCCCTTGGAGCTGGGCAGCTGCCTGTATCCAGATAGATTGGTTGTCTTCAGCAAGAGGTAAAGAACAGCCACTGCCCTGACTCCTTTCTTCTTTATGGTTTTCAGGCAGGTTGCACAGCCTCCAGGCAGGACACTGCAGCTGTTGAGGAGCTGAAAGGAAGGTAAGTAAACAGCAAATAGTCCTCCCAATAAAATGTAGCCTGTAAAAACATACCCTACTATACAAATTAATGTTTCTCAACCCTTCTGTGGGAAATGTAATTCCCTGCCCCTACTATACAAGGGGGAAATCAGGTACAAAGAGTAATGCTAAGATGGGAAGAGAAATGTAAACTCCATTCAGGAACTCAGAGCAGTCACTTGGGAAAAAACCATGGTGTGTAATAGTAAACTATTTAAAGAGCTGGAGATATATAGTTATAGGGCCTGAAAATGGACATGCAATCTCTGTGGTATCTTATAGAAAAATGTCACCAACAACAGTCCTGCCCAGAAAACAGTGAACTGAACTGATCCTGAGGAATTTATACAAATCCACTTATTTTTTTCACATGGAGAACAACGTAGTAAAAAGCAGGAGGCTGTCTTATTTAAGTGCCCTTTTACAGCATTCAGCACGTTTTAGACATGGTTTATCATAGCACATAACTGGACTGTTTTTCTCTCCCCAAAGTATCTGTATAACAATGTCTTACAAAGGATGCATGCTTCTTCGGTAACTTACATTGTTCTTTTCTTCGGTATTCAGGATAGGTGGGTCAGTGGTGGCTAAACATTTCACAAGTGATTCCCAGAAGGACTGGTTCATTTTCTCATGATGCTCCAAGTAATTGGCATCAGCAGTAAAAACCCTCTGGAAAACATCTGGCAAGAAAAACAAGCAAATCACTGTGCAAGCTGCAGAGGTGAGCTGCATGACAGTGTTCCTGTGGTGCTTGGTGTAGGTAGGTGTGGTGACACAGACATCAGACTCCGCAGCATATGAGTGTGTAGGAGAGAATAGTGCTGCGTTGTATAAAGCAACTCAGTCTGCCAGAAATCAGCAGAAAAATGTCAATAGCCCAAATTACTAGTGTCTCTCTGATGCCAGTCTCAGTTAGAGAAGCAGGGAAGTATTCCCAGCTGTATAACAGGTGCTTAGTCTGACCATACTATTTTACAGATAAGCACAAAGACACAAAGGGCTGGAAACCAAGGTATTGAGATAGCTCACTAGGCACTTAATGCACAGAAAAATCTACTTCATCCCTCTAAATTCCCACAAGCACATGCCCGAGGCCTGGTGAGAAGCCTGTGGAAGAGCTGGGAACTGACTGCTGGTCTCCCTTTTACAAGCAAGGAGATGGATGGAGTCTGTTTTCAGAGGAAATACATTTTAATTGACTCATTACCTCTCTAGCAAACACTATTGTGTGGTGTGAACGAACAGAAGCTTTGACCTTTAGTGCTATGCTTACCTTGTTGTTCTTCAGTTAGATCTGGGAATGGGACATTAAGGTTCTCCATTGCTGTGCCTGTTAGAAATGGGAGAAAAACCGATTTAGAAACAGATCAGTATGACCTTCCCTATTGTTCTGCCTTACACTTGATTTTCTGCAAATGTAGCATCTATCTTCAGGCACTTGAGTTTCGAAATCACTTCTCTGTTGCAATGGGGGTTTCACATCATGATTCATTTACACTCCTGGGACCCAGTCTTGACTCCTCTGAGTGAGTCTTGCTGGGCTGGCCTCTGGTTATTAAGAAAGAACAAAACTCTGATCATCATGAGTACAACCAAAAGAAGTCTGACTTAATCATGCACATTGTTGTCTTTTTTACAGCTACCAAGGTGTCTAATTAACTATTTACCACTGATGTGAGTAACTTAATAGGCCCTGTTCCATTCACAAAACAGAACGATTATTCTGTACCTTTGACATTCTTATACTTTAAATGTACCAACTGGGGAGAACAGTAGAAATAGTTCATAGGAGAGCCCCACAAGGTTTGGAATCCTTGTCTCACAGAAGACTTTGAGACTTGAATGTCTATTCTTCCCAAGATGTCATGATAAGGAAATATCCACATGTTTCTGAATGAAAAAATTGTGTCAATCCCAGATTTCTTATGCTATTTGCCACAGAAACATAACAATCTGACATCCCCAAAAAACAGTGTTTCCTTTTGTTTTGGTAAACTTGCCCCAGAAATGTTGTTTTGAGGCTCCATGCTGATGATGCATTTTTGGTGGGGGTTGTGGTTCTGAATGGTTGCCTCTGCTCCTGCAGTCCTGGCACCCTGCACTGACTGCATCTCTCCCCATGCAGCATTTCCACTGAAACACCACTGTTTTGAGAGACTGCAGAAGATTTTTTGGAGAAGTGCAGTTTGCACTATGCTGGGCACAACAGGAAAGCAGCTTATACACCCACAGGTTTTCTTACAATATGACTTTTGGGTCCATTCAACAAAAGACTTTCAATCAAGCAGTTTGCAAACTGAGTACTTCCTTTACATTTTCCAGGTGGAAACCTGTTTCTTTTCCTAAAGGCAGTTTCAGCTCTCTAGAGACCATCATAATCAGTCCAAAGAGATACTCTAATACAAAATCCAAACCAGATTCAGTTAATACCTTCAGAAGGAGAGTATAACACACAAGCAAAACCACCTTCATTCTGGAAACAGAACACCTTTTTAGTGTGTCAGTTCTCAGAGAGAGGAAATTAGATGGGAACAGACTCCAAAGTAGCTGCAAAACCCATCCCTCCTTTGGAACCAGGGTAAAGGTCCCATGTTTTTGGTATGTAGGTGATTCTAGGGACTTTCTCTTTTCCTAGGCTGCAAGTGTTCTTCAAGTGATGAGGTCCTTAGTTTGAAATTTTTTTTAGCCACTGGTTTACTGTTTGAGAAAATTACATAACCTCTTTAATCACTTTTAGAGGCTAAGCCCAGATAACTGCTTGCTTACCTCTTAGATGCGTTGTGAGAAAAAAATAGTTTAATAATTTAAGAGCACTTTGAAATTATTCCTGATGATGAACCTATGGAAGACATCTATGATGGTAGGTAATACATTGTATTAACCACCTGATATACCTAGAAACTGGTGAGTTTTTTGAACAAACAAGTTTTGACCTCTCTGGGTTAGACTGCTGTAAGTTTTCACTTCTCCCACAAACCTTGCCTAACTTACAGGCTTTGCTGATGCTGTGTGATAGCCATGGGAGACTGTGAGCATCAGACAGGGAATGCAGGAAACACATCTGTCCTTGCTGCCTGGGTAAGCAACAGCTGATGTTGAAAGTCAGAACCCAGCACACCACACCCTGGATAAACTTGTTCTCAGCCGCACGGTAACAAACACGGTTTCTGTGCAGTTACGTAGCTCCAGCTTTCAGCCTTTTTCAGTATATCACACCTTCCTATTTACTCAGCTTCAACCTTGCAACAGGGTTTGCTTTTATAAGTTAAATCCTTTAGACCTCATTGTGGACTGCACAGTTGAAATACCAGGCCTAAAGGAACAGAACTACTTTAAATACAAACACTTATTTTCAAACTGATTAACTCCATTAATATATTTATAAATATCCAGATTTTTCTACTGAGTGAAATTCAGGAGGTTTTCTTTGGGTCTCCTAATACCTAGTGAAGGCCACTTTCACTGGCACATTCAAGGCACTATTGCTGTTCCTGTGACATGAACCTGTGGCAGCAGTTGCCTCACACCAGCTTTGCACCATCCCAAAGACAAAAGTGAGCAGGTAGGCAGTAGCAGACCTGTCCCCCACCCGCAAAGAATGAGCAGATAAAACACTGAAGTCCAAGGAGATGCTGTCAGTCTCATTTGCTATCTCCGATTTACCTTAAAACTGTTCACTTGCTAGCCCAGATGACCAGGCCACTCAGCTGTACCAACCACAGAAACATAATTGCATAACCATAAGTGCGTACACTTTTGCATCCTGCTCTGATAAGACCTGGATGCCACATGAGGATGCAGGCACAGCCAACTTCTTAGCCCATCTCCCTTTCCATACCTCCTGCACAACTAACCCCAGTCACTCACCAAGCTTTACATAACTAAGGAAGTTGGATTCCTAGCTTCTGACAGACTATGGACAATTAATTCCCCTGTGGCTCTTTTGGAAAGAAAATCAGATCTAAACAAAGGATAAGTACAAGCATTTAATTACTGTATGTTTTAAAAGCAATTTAGTTGATTATACATCACAATGAGAGAAGGATAATGATATACAGGCATTTCAGCCTGGCCATGAGCTCATTGGGGAATGACATCAACAACAGACCTCATCTTGCTTTCCCCAGAATAAATCAGCACTTAATTGCAGTGAGGTCTTTTGAACACATTAGAATAAAATTTGCGTGCAGTCAGATTTCTCTTAACTGTTTAGAAAGCGACACTAATAACTGCCACACAGAACAACTTTCTGTTTAGCTGCTGAAATACATGAGTGAAATTGTTCCATGGGCTAGCAAAAAATGTAAGTAAAATAAGGGTTTGTTCAGATTTTACTTCAAGACAAAAAACAGACAATCCTAAACCTTTTTTCCTTTGAAACTACTTTTAACTTTCATTTTAAATTACATGCTGACACCGAATCTTTCTAAATTTTCTTTTAAAAATAAACTTTAAGCCTCTCCTTGCCCTTCTCTCAAACCAAACCAAAACCAAAATCCAAACCCAACAAAACCAAACCAACTTCATAAAGCACACCTGCAAGTCTCAGGTTGGCCCTAGCAGTTGGTTTCATAGGAGGATGTCCTGGAGAGCTGTGGTGAAATCTGATCTATGCTGACTCAGTTTGAAACCCTTCCTACTCTAGTCTCCTCAGGCAATACCCCCACTGAGATAATTCTATTTGTCTGCTTACCTTCCGCTTGCCAAATATAGTTGAAATGTGACTGAGAAATAGCAAAACTCAAAAACTTTTCACTCATTATGGCATCCTTGAACACAGGCACATGGAGAGGCCCCACAAGTGCATGTCACCGTGGGGAAGGCAGCTCCCTGGGGCTCAGTGTGACTGTCCCCAGCAGCAAGGAGCAGGCACAGCCTCTGCTCTTTGCCGCAGCACCAGAGCTTCCTTCCTCTCCTGGCTCTCACAGCAAGCCCAGACACAGTGGATGTGTTGCTGCCAGCCCTACGGCCACAACCTGGGGTAGTTTGCTGCCTGTTTTCCAGCCATGCTGGTGAAATTACAGCAGTTACATACACCATTTGAAATTACCTGGTTTGTATTTCTCCTCATGTGCTGTGTACTCCTCCGTGTAGTTGCTGGAAAGGTCTGAGGGGAAGAAAATTAGCTCATCAGAAACCAGAAAAGCTCATATTTATCGTCTGCGTAAACAAAGGCAAACAAATCTTCCTCTGTGTAGCAGTTGCTATGAGGATTTTATAGAAAATATTAAAAGATAGGTAAGTCCAGTCAGGAAGACACAGAGGTTACAAGGAAGTCCTGTGCTTCACCGCCACAGCACCACAACCCCTCATACAGCATCGTGATCCCTCAGGGAAAAATCACCAACCCAGCCGTGTTCCAAGAGCCAGGACACAAGCCCGAAGCACCCCTGGTCTGTCTCCAGAGGCTTCTGAGCTGCTCCCTGGTGCATACCTGCAGGGCTGTGCAGTGGGCTGGGATCCTGAGCCGGGCGTGGGCAGCGATGGCGGGCGGGTGTCGGGGCCGCGCTGACCTCACGTGCCTGCCCTGACTCACAGCCAGAGCAGCAGCTCCACAGCATCCGGCAGCCACCCTTGTGCTCCAGGCAGGGCAGGAGCAGCCCCATGTTTTCTGTCCATGAGCTCCTGGGAAGGCAGCAGGAGCCGATCCCACCAGTGTCAGCGAGAGGAGCTGGACAACCTCTGACCTGTCTCAGGCACTGATGGGCCTTGGCGGCCCTGCCTGTGGCTGCTCCAGCACAGCCCCTGCTCAGGTGTGTTCTCTGCCCTTTTGCAGCAAACCTTTCTGGTTTGCTATCTGTGCCTCTTATTAAGGGCTTCTTGAGTCCTGATAATAGCAAATACCAGAGAACAGGATGGACAGTCCTGAAAGATAAATGTCCTTCAGATCTTTGTGTTGTTCACAGGCAATTTCGCACATGCTGGCAGCTGCTTGCATGTCCTCATGGCCTGGCTGTGCAGCACCCATGTACTCTGGCTTTTCTGTATAGGCTGTTGCACACTCTTGAGCACCCAAGAGTACCAACTTACTTTAATTACAGGTTTAATGCACTGTCTTCTGGCAGGAGCAAGAGACACAAACTGTTTCTTGTAATCCTCACTGGCTCTCTTAGAATAACCCTAAACAAAGCATCCCTCTGTTTGTCTTTGCTTGTCCTGTATCGCTAGTGAGCTCATCAGTGCCCTCCTCCAAGTTCTTCTCATCCACCTCTGATGTATGTAACTCCTTCAGCACAACATTAAACTGAAGCCAGCCCAGAGCTGTTTTCTGTTCAGGGGCTCCTTCACTAGCAGACAATGGTTTCTGACCCAGCCAGCCTTCAGTAGAAAGCAACCAGAGTAGGAAAGGGGGAGAACAAGACCTCTCCTGTATATGACAGCAGAAAATGCAAGTGCACATCAGCACCTGAAATCCACCAGCTACACCGAAACAAACTTTTTCACCTTGTTTTCCACTGTAGCTGCCTCTGGGTAGATAATTAACTAATCAATAAAGCCTTAGGCCAGTTCTTGCCTTTGGCCCCTAGAACTCTCACCTAAAGAAGTCTGAGCAACTTCTAGGCCTGCTCAACCTTCCAGTTGCTGGACTAACACAATTTTGCCTTCGGCTCCATTTCAGTTGTGTTACATTCTGGTGTTTAAGAGTTCCTTTTCTCTTAGCAAGCATTGCCTCTGTGCAAGCATGATGTTTGGTCACTTGCAAATGTGGCTGAAGAGCAATAGCTGGTGTCACAGGAGACTGGCAGGGACATTTCAATAACACAGCGTGTGTATCGATTATACAAGGTCATGCTGGGTCATCTGTCAAATTAAGCCATTTCACCCTGGTGCAGTTGGTGCCAGAGGAGAAAGCGTGCAGAGCAGGTTGTGTACTCCGTTCTCCTCTTTTTCATGTACTGATGCTTCTGGAGAGACTGGGACACAAAGTAATTCATATTTCCTGTAATAGGAGTGCATTCATTTTCTTCTTTTCGTTGTTTGTTTTTTGGGTGGATTGGGATTTGGGGGGGGGAGTTGGATGGGTTTTTTTAAGCAGGCTTTTTCACTAGAATTCTACAAATGCCTATTCAAGTGCCTTGTCTCATTACCCTGATGTATTTAATTACATTTAACACTTCAAGCAGCTACTACACTGCATCTGCTGCTGGGACAATGTTACCTAATGAGTTAGAATGCTTTATCATGTATTACGGGTCTTTATTTTGCCTTTATTTGGGAACTGTCCTCTGACAGGGTTAAGAGAATGGTGGGTATGCTTTGTATGCTGGGAAACTTGCTTCCAGGGGAGGTTTAGAGGCATGAGACACATGCTGAGCAGCTCTTATGCTTGACACTAATTGAGTACAGTATGTGTGTAGCTTTGTCACACAGGCAGGTTGCATGAGAAATGTAAAAATAGTCCTAAATGATTGTAGGAGAGGCCCAGTGATGGTACATATTCAGAGTAATAACTGCTCATTTAGTCATCACATTTCTGATGGATTAAACACTCCCATGACACCTCTTGCCCTACCCTTTCATCCAAAGGGTTGGTTCAATTAGTCTTTTCTGTGACTTTACTTAGTTGTTACTTTTTTCCTTTAAATAAAGTGTGCTTAAACAATTGTCACTGTGAAGTACAAGCAACTGAGGGAGGATTATTCTTCACCGTCAGCTGCACTTTGCAGGTTACAACTAGTTTACAGGTACCATTCTGGTTTTAAACTCTGAACAATTTTGAGGGAGAACAGAAAAGCAACAAGCATTAAGTACAACCCACTCCCCTGACCCTCCAGACTATCACTGAACTAATTACAACCTTTTATGCTGGGAAATCATGAGAAAGCAGCTGTTTGCCTTTGGCTGAGCTGAAAGGAATTTTGAGGTTCAGCCCTGAAAGTTTTTGCAGAACCATATGGGAGAGTGGATCACTCTGTACCTGAGACCTCTTGGAGATTTTTTTTCATTCTGTAGGTTTCTGTGGAATTACTGTGGCACAAGGGGCAACTCTCAGTTTCCAGCTGGGCTCCTGAAGCTGCAGTGAGGCACCTGCGGAGAGAGGAGGCTGCTGAGGCCCTCAGCTGCAGATGGGACAGAGCAGGCAAGGCTCACCACCACAGGCTGAGCTGCTGGTGTACCTTGGCTGAGGTGGACATCTGCACCCCATGGTATCACCAAGCAGGGGGATTCCTCCAGGCAGGTTCACTGCTAAGGAGCAGGCACCAGTGCCCATCTCGCTTTCTAGGGGCATCTCTTTCCCTGCTCCTTCCCCTCCTTACCTTGCTTAGCTTTTGCCTGTCACTCCTGGTCAAGCAGGGCCAGTTGGAGCCAACACTGGCTCCAGTCAGAGCAGGATGCCAAGAAGGCAGCCCAGGAATTAAGAGTCAAATTAAAGCATCTGACAGCAGCAGAAACCTCAGCAGAGGTTTTTGCCAACCACTACTTGCCACAGCAACCTGGCTAGAAATGCTTCCGTGGCTATGAGCCCTCAACATTGTTTTCTCCTCCTGCCTCATTGGTTGCTTCTGCACCTGACTAAACACAGTGACTTAAGGAGGAGGGGGCAATGGTGACAAGTTTCTGCCCGGCACAGCAGGTTTGTCTCCTCCATGACTACCTCACCTTCCCTGGTGCCCTTGTGCAATAGGTATGACGCTCTGCAAGTGGAACCAAACCAGGATGATGGTTCATCTAGACTGGAGGTGTCATATGGTTAACCTAGCCTACACCCTCTGAGTCAAAATCACTTCCATAGAGAAAAAACGATGGGCCATTGTCATAGGAGACTCCCTTCTGAAGGGAACAGAAGGCCCAATAGGCAGACCAGCCTCTTCTTCCACTTTTCAGGGAAGTCTTCTGCCTCCCTGGGGCTTGGATTAAGGGGATGGGGAGGGAGAAAAGGGCTTTTGCACAGGAGTTAGCAGGGCTCAATTGAAAGAGCTTTAAACTAGATTTGAAAGGAGAAAGGGATAAAACCAAGCTCACTAGAGATGTGCCTGAGACATGCCATTGCCTGCACACCAATGCTTATGGGATGGTTTTTCTGGATGGATCAACACATGGTGCCTCAGGGCTTTCTTACTGGGAGAGCTCTCAAACACAGAAAAGCACTGGATAAAAACATCCACACCTCTCAGGGAGAAGAGCCCACTGGCCTGTGAAAGGCTGCACCAGCACTACCCTGTGCTCACTAAGCAGCAGCCCTGAAATGCAGGGCCACCAGGATGAGGATAACAAGGAGGAGGTGGTGGACAGGGGCCATGGCCATGGTTTGGGGTATTCCCAAACCTCAGAACTGTTAACACAAACAAGGGCTGTGGGATTGCTCCAAGAACTCCATACGGTCTGGCTGCCTGTCATGGAGGCAGCAAGCACTAAAAGCCCCCTATTCTCCCTTTGAGAGTGCAGACCTTTCTCAACCTACAGATATGGCTCAGGCTCTAATGAAACTGCTCCTTTTTGGCACCTTCATAAAAAGGCTTCAGAACAAGCTGCTCTCCAGTTCAGGCCCTGGGAAAAGGTCTCATAGTCACCAAAAGTTTTCAAATACCAGTAACCAGAGCTGCAAGGGTGCCTGAGCACCCAGCTCTCAGGACAAGAATAAAGCATGCTTTGAGGACACAGAGCCCATTGTAACCTCTTGCTACATTATTAACTCTACTATGGGGAGAACAGTGCTACTAACATGGCACGTAAGTCATTATCACCCAACTTAGGACACAAGAATCCACTCCAGAAAAGTTTAATGTGGGTTCCTGGGGCATCATATCCAAAAAAGACACAGTACAAGAAAAAAAGGCAAGCAGAATTCCCCAGTCTTTGAAACAATCCAAATTCTTCAAATATATCAAAGCTCCATCTACTACAAGGCTGCACACCACAGCAGCTGCTGGAAGAGGCCATATCATACCAGAGGACCAGAATACCTCTCTGCCTCCAAGAGATGGCCTGGAATGGTGCTGTTGCGGCACCCAAACCAGAAACCCTGGTCTTGCAGAGCACTATCTCTCATCATGCAGCACCAGCCCCACACAAAAGCACAATGATCCAAGGCTGCTCCACTACACTGAAAGCTCCGCACTGTTGGTACAGAACATTTATTTCCCCTGGGACTATGCACTAGAAGCAGCCAAGCCTCCTAGATGTGCAGCCCAAACTGACAATAAAGCATAACTGGCTAGGTGAGCTGAGGAAAAGACTGGAGGAACACTTAGCCAAACAATGAAAAACACAGAGGATCCTGCGGAGAACAAAACTGTGAGCCTGTGGGAGGACCTGCTTTGAGGAGCAACCAGCTGATGTCAGACCTGCCAGGCTCAAAAACATGAAGAAAATTAAGTGCCCAGTAAACACTGCAGACATCACATTGCCATAATCTCAAAAAGAGCTTCCACTTAAGAGAATACCAAGACATTTAAACCTGTTGGGAAACAAGGACCTTTACTGATACCAACTCCATGGACTCCCCAACAAACGCTAAATACAAATAGTAAATTTGCAACTGGAGATGCCCACTGAAAAACTGAGATAAACAGACAAGTGGTGGGAAGAGAGATTTCCTTCTCCTTACTGCTTGCCTTCCTAGAGAGGATAAGCACCTCTTCCTAGGCACCAGCAAAGGGAACTCTCCTGTGGCATATGCACCATGATAGGCAAGTCTGCTGTCCACACCTAGCCCTGACAGTGTGCACATGTACAGGCTGAGACACCCTCCAAAGCACTAGGATCACTAGATTTCTTGCTGTGACCCCAGCAGGAGTACAAAGCACCTTGAAGGTTGAGCCAGGCTGGTCAGATGTCTCCTAGGGCTAACAGCAGCCAGGCCTGCAGCCCTTGGAGTTTGTTCCCTCCCATTACAGCCCCCATGTGTGAGGAGAAAGGCGGGCCTGAACCCCGTGGGCCAGGCCGATGAAGGGCCTGTTCTGGACATCCAAGACGGTGGCAGGGAGACAGGCAGCCCGTGGCCCGGCCACAGGCAGGCAGGCAGAGAGCAGGCAGGGCAGGAGCACAGCGGTTTATTGGCAACACAAGCGGCGGTGGCAGGTCCCGAGCAGGGCGCGGGGCGGCGGTGCTTCGGCGGGGCGGGGGGCCCGGGGCCGCCCCCGGCCTATGTCAGCGTCTCGCCCTTGGTGACCTGCCGGGAAGAGGAAACGCCTCAGCCAAGGCTCCGGGCCAGGGCCGAGCCTCCCCGCCCCCGCCCCGCTGCTCACCCGGGCCTCGATGTACTCGATCCTGCGCTCGAGCGCCGTCAGCTTCTCGTTCAAGGTGGCCAACCGGGACCGGCACGACATGTCTGCGGGGAGGCGGCAGTGAGAGACCGCGGACGGTGCCCCCGCCCGCCGCCACCACCCACCCCCCGCCGCCACCCCGGTGCCCTCACCGAAGGAGTTGAGGAAGTCCGCGATCTTTTTGATGGAGCTGGTGATCACTTCGATGTACTCGCGGTTGGCCCAGTCCTGGTGGATCTCCCGCTGCACCGGGTCCTCCTGCACCGACATGGCCGCCGCCGCCGCCCCGCCGCGCCTGCGCGAGCTCACGCAACACCCCCCCCCCCCACCCCCACCCCCTCCCCGGTCTGCGCCTGCGCCGTCGGTGTCGCCTCAACGCCCCCCCCCCCCCCAGTTCCCGCCGCCGCTCGGGATCTCAGGGCTCCGCGCCGGGGGAGCCCGGCCCCGCCGCAGCCTCCTCGGCGCTGTCCTCCGTGCCGCTGCCGCTCGGCTCCTGCGGGGGACGCCACCGTCAGGGCCGAAGCTGCCCCCAGCTTCCCCCCCCCCCCCCCCCACCTCCTTTGCTTTACAGCACCAGTCCCAGCAGGGAAGTAAGTACCTCGGCAGCGCTGTCAGCGGAGCCCTCCTCATCCGAGTCCTTCTCTTCAGAAGCTTGAGTCATAATTTCTTCTCCCTAAGTTGAAGGCAAAAGACCTGTACTGAGCGTTTGTGAACCAGCCAGAGCATGCTGGAAGAAAGCAGCGTTTTGTCACCATCTTAAATAAAAAGCTTTTGAGTATAAAAGCAGGTTGTTTCAACTGTTCTGCTTTGACAGTGAAAGATGAGGAAAATGGCCAGAATTGGCTTCTCTTAAAGCCACACACAGGAGCCTGCATTAAGAAGACTTCTCCAAGTGACCTTTAGCTCTTCTCTTCTCCACATGTAGGGTCTGGCCACAGAGCAGAGGAAGGACCCCCATACCATTAATTACAAACAATAATAACTGAGCACTTCAGGGCAAGAGCCTCGCTGCAAGGAAGCCCTCAGAGATGCAGGCCTTTAATCTTAAAATAAAATCCTTCTTTCTGCTACACTAGACATGGCTGTAACACGGTCACATTGAATTTATAGCTCTTACAGCTCTACCCACACACAAGGGCAAAGTTAACAGCTGTCTGGGCATAATGAGCATTGTCCTTTTCCAGTTTTTAATTGTCTCAGGCAGGATGTGATTCTCACCTGAAGATCCCTGTTTTTAAGGATGCCCATCCAGAAGGCCTCCTGGCAGTGGTTGAAGGCCAGCATTGCCTTCACTCGGTATACAAATTGTTCAAGTGACTTCTTCAACAAAGGCACATGGTTGGTCAGTCCAATGTCTTGGCGAATCTGAATATGAAATGGTACAACATGACTATGATTGATTCTTGGCTAAGTATTCTGGTTATTTAAAATACCATTGGTTATACAGGTGGGAGGGATGGGACATGACTCCCACAAGGCTTACCCAGATTATGTAATTTCTCTGCCAAATTCTTTTGTATCTTTTGTTAAAAGTTAAAACTTAGATAAGAACTTTGTCTAAGGCAGCAAAACAATCCTTTGCAACAATACAAACAGCCATATCCACTCTGGATAAAAATAGAAGGAGCCTCAGCTTTTCTCATTTACCTTAGAGAGGCTAGTAACTCCTCTACATAAATCAGATTAATTCTGCTGACCTTTGGGAAGTTATCTGGATAATCTGCTTTTCCCTTGCTCCATTACCTCAGCAACAGACCACTGTCACTTGCTCTGTTCTTCAGGAACACCACACAGCTCTTCACACACAGGTCTCACACTGCTGCCATCGTTCTCATGGCAGCCACAGCTTGCTTGCACACCAATATCTGGAAGCTGCATTGCTGCTGGTGGTGTTTGCAACTGATAATGTTTGGGTAAATCTGACTTGCCTACAAGGTATGGCTGGTGAAATAGGAGTTAAATATGGAGGCCAGCAATGGACAATGACACTGTTCCAGCCCAGAGCAAAAAACAATGCTACAAGTGGCCAGATTCTAGAAACAACTACCTAGGCAGGGTGATAGCTACTTGCTTATAGCCACAAGCTGCAAACTAATGATGCAGGGACTTTCATGTCAGGAAATTGCTGAATTTCCAAGCACAGGGAAGAAAGAATGAGAAAGGCGTTGAATAACTCCACGCAATGACAGTGCTTTCTTACTTAGTGTCTGATGCAATTCCTTTACACTAGCTACATGGAACGTGTGTGCACTATGAACTCCGAAGCCAGCTTGTCCAGACCAAAGAAGCACTGGCTTCTGGATGGGAGGGAACAGATGGAGTTACTGTAAGCAAAAACCAGGCAAGAAGGGCAGCTATGCCAGGTATTGTGTGAGATTTAGCTGTGGGTGAGCATCTCTTCCTGCTGGGCTTCAATCTGCAGTTCAGAATCAAGTCACTGCTAAACTGGACAACCTACCAAGAGCACTTACTTTGTGCTTAAGTATTTTCCTCTTTCATGAGGCTACTTTGTAACCTTCTTGCATTAAGATGCTGTCATTAACTATACTCTGAAGTCAAATCAGCTTTATTTCTGGGAAGAGTTCAGCATGCCTGGGAACAGGGACACTGCTTTGCTTTGTGTTCTGCCCATGGGGAATGGGCAGCTGAGTACCAAGAGCAATCTGTTCTCTTGCCTGTGTAACAGGCAGGACCTAGCAATCATCGGCACTAATCAGAACCAAATCAGGGAAACCTTGCTAATGACACAATCAACAATCACAGTGCTCCCTGGGTCTTGGAACCTGCCCAACTGGCTGCAGGCACTTTGGAGACCCAACAAAGTACCATGGCATTTGCAATAATCCATCTCCAGAAACTGTCCTTATGTCCAGCATTATATACGCAAAGAGAGGCTCGGTGTGGAAGAATATGCTCAGTGAGCATCAACTAGTTTTGTATGAAGTGACATCAAGACTGATTTAAAAAAGGTTGGAGTCACCTCCTCAAACAGCTATGGGGCATTCCTTGCATACATTTGTTTGCCTAGATTCAGCTGCTGCCTTCTAGTCCTTGCAAAATTGATTTGGCATAGAGACCTAATCAGATTGCAACAGATACAAGAGCAGTGGTAAAACACAGGTTTTCACCAATTGCAGTTATTTGCTAACAGGAGCCATGGGACATAGCACTTGAAAATGCCAGTCAAGTGCAAAGATAAGACATGGTAAGCTGCAACGATGTTACCCTGTTTACAAGGTGAATTGTGACTTTAAAGCTGGAACAAGGATTTCACTTTCAAACACGAGAAGGACTTTTCAGCATCTCCAGAGTTTGTGCCAGCTTCCAATTCTCCCCTCTGCTGATAGCTGCAATGACATGTTCTGATCTCCAGCTACTTTTTATGGTCCTGATGCCAGGCTCTGGACTAAATTGATAGCAAATCTAGCTTGGGGAGCCATGCTAATGGCTGCCTTTCTTCCTTCAACTGCTTTGGCAAAGTTCCCCTCTCAGTGGTGTTCTTGAATCTCTTAAGAATCTAACAGGAACAAAGCTGCACATGTGAAGTTCCTTCTAACTGCCTTTTCCCATGTGATTCTCTCTTGTGACAAGCACTGGCTCTCCACACTCTAAGCTGGGTGCTAATTCTCTCTTTCCTTCCTCCGCCCAAGTGTCCTGCAGAGACTGGCAGACTGGTTGTGTGCTACCTGCTTCCTCCTCTCCCTCTGCCCTCTTCCTTAGTATCAACATAACAATGCCAAAAAGGCACCTCAAGAGACTTTAAGTAAGATGTTCCCCTTGTCCACCTCCTGCTGCTGATGCTTCTGACTAGCAAGACTGTTGATCTTTGGCAAAGATTCTCTCTCACATTATCAATCTGTCATCTACACTTGATGCAAGCTGTCTAAGGTTTTAGCTTGCATCCTCAGAAACACCTTACAGATGCCAACAACCAGAGATGTCAAGAACCTCTATCCTAAAAAAGGAGTATGCTAACCTGACCCGACATCCAAATCAGACACTTCCAGATCAAATACTTCAATTTTTGAGCCATCAATCAAGGCTTTTTCTCCTCCTGTCAGAGATTTTGCTAATACAGACACTTCTGTAAGCCTGCAAGTAGAACTTGCCTGTGCCCTGGAAAAGTAGTGGAAGGGAAATCAATCATGCTTAGAATAGGAGCTGATGCTGCAATTAGAATTTATCTTACCTTGGAATGGCCACACATGTGATGAAGTTGTCTGGTACTCAGCTGCAAGGTTTTCAGCAAACTCTGCACATCATCCTGCAATAAATAAGTAGACCAGCAAATCACTCTCAAAGGGCTTTTCCGTAAGGAAAATAAGAATAATGAAGCAGTATTAGCCCCAGCAATCTTTTCAAAGGGTTATGTGATAGAGATACAATGCACATATATAGGAAGTATTAGACAAGCAGGATGAAGCCATAGGAGACTTGCACTGCCCATGTAAGTCAAGTAACAGGTAATAAAAGTATGACTACATGTCATAAGGCCAAGCACTTTGAACTGAAACAGATTTTGAATCAGAGTTTGGAATTAATGCACATCAATGAAAGCAGGGCAATGAAAATCAAGATAACCTTGGTGCATCTTGCCTTGAGTACAACCTTGTGAAATAGGGGAGCCAGAGGAAAAGTATAAAACATTGTGGTATTTAAAATACCCCACACAAACTCTGGATATCAGTCCTCTTTACTGAGCAAATTACTGGTACTTTCCACTGTGCAGTGGCAATGATAACCCTTAAATATCCATGAGTATGCATCTTACATTTGCAATATAAATTAGTTACGTATTAGAGAGAAAGGCTGTGAAAACTAAGCCACAGAATGAGTCTCACTGGCAAAGCTGGATTGCCTTGCAACTGAGCAGAGGGAATAGGTGAACTGTTCTTGCTTGTCATGTACTGCAGCAAGGCTGGCCTGTCCATCTGCAGTCATGCATGTTGTCCTGCACAAAGCTCCAAGAATTATTGTAAAGAGACCAATGACACTGTCCACTTGGACCGCAAGCCCTCACCAATCTGACTGCTCACCTGAGCTTCCTACTCTGAGTGCCCCCTTTGTGTTAATAACTTTTGAAGGAGACAGAGGTTGAAATGGCTTCCTTTGCCACGTGAAAGTGAAGCCATGCAACTAGAAGAGTGATGACAAGTTGGGAAACAGTCATCTGTTTGCTGAGTGAGCACTGGATGGGCAAATGAACAGGGCAGAGCACAGCTAGAGATATTAAACGTGTTTGTCATGAAGTGTCACAGGTGTCACACCAACACAAGACCAGAGACAGGAACCTCCTAGCAAGCATCAGTCATGCTTCCAGCTGGTTCCAGGGAGTTCTGTCTCCAAAAGGTTTACCCTGTGCTTTTTGAAGCTGTAGTCCAGGAGGGGCATGGCAAGCTTCAGAAATGCTTCTACAAAGAGACGGCCGTACTATAAAAGAATGATAAATATATCAGAAGGCAAATGTAAATTCCTTTTCAAAGAACCACCATAAAGTCAGATAAGATAATGATACAAGCTTTCAAACTACCCTGGAGTCTGTTCTTGCTTAGTAAATGACTATTCATTTGAAGGCTGTACTGGAAGATACAGAATCAGTAAAAGGTCCCACTTAAATCACTGCAAAGAGAGGCTAGAAAGACAATGTCTCATCATTGCACACATCCCTGGTTTTATTCACAAGCAAGCTGGGAAAAAGCAACTAAAATCAAAGTGTTAAGAGTCCTAGTCAGAAAAGGGAACGTTGCAGAAGGACACATGATCTTTCTGGGCTCCAGGGGAGATCTGTCTGTCCCCTCTCATTTGGAGTACCATGGGGACAGGTTCTAAAGTCAGTAATGCCAATTGCAGTAAGTTCATTGTGGTCAAGGATTAGTGGAAGACAGTTAAATGTGTAAGAAACAGTATCTGCTTCTTCCAGAGAATTTGGTAACCACTCTACTCCACTACAGGCAATCAATCAAGAAAGCTGGCACTTAAACTCTCTCTTCAGTTACTTTGAATTCTTGCTTACCTTCAGGCAGATGTTGAGTACAGGTCTGCTGTCAAATACCTGTTTGGGCAAGAGGTAAAAAAAGATAGATCAGTCCACATGTGTAAAGGAAACAATGTAAGCACAGCAGACAATTAAAACTAATCCTTCATTATACACCCTCATGAAAGCATGAAATCTGTTCTAAGTCAACATCCATTCTCAAGTTTCAACAGGGAACACCACACAAGCATGTTAAATGTCCTGGCTGTGAGGTGGAAGTACTTGGCAGGAAGGTTGTTTAGTGATCCAATGGGAACCTTTTCCAGATGGCACATAATTATCTCAACGCTCCTGAACTCCTTACTAGTTTGAGACTCAAGAGACCCAAGTCCAGCTGATGGGTGAGTAACCACACAATGGATGAAGCAAAGCTGAGATGTATTTTGGAGGAAATAATGAAGCTATTACATTAATGGTGCCAGCAGGCAAAAGACCACACACAGCTGTGGTGCTACACAAAACAAAGAAACGGAACAGATGGTCTCAGCTTCCTTAAAGGCTTTCTTCTGGTATACATTTGTGTATCTATTTTTGCCAGGGACCAATTCTATCACTAATTAGTGAACATTTTAACTGGCATAGCACACAGTGAGAGCTGTAAGAGTACCCTGGTGCTGCTGTGGATTGCAAAAGAGAACCAGCTAGTCCAGCTTTGACTTTTGTTCTCTCAAAAGGCATCTAAAGCACAGGCAGGGCTCCAGTGGCTGCTGCTGTGTAGAAGAATCCAGCTTATAAGCTGAACTTCAAAAAGCTGGACTTGCCGATCATCACTTCAGGTATGATAGAAGCAAACATTAATGATCAACCTAAGCAAAGAGAAAAGTGCAGCTGTATCTATCACCTTCTGCCCAAACCATTATGCCCAGTGACACTGAAAGCACCAACTCTAAAGCTGGTGGAAGGGAATATTCCATCCAGCAGGGCTGGCCTCTAGAGCTCAACACCACAGGACAACAGGAACTGTCAGAGCAGGATTCAAGAGGAAGATTGTATGTTACCATGAAAGTAAGTTAAGCTGAGGACTATCAGATAAGCACTGAATGCAGATTACAGACAGAAATACAAGGCTCTTGTTCAGAGAATTAGCCTGCCTTCAGCTGAGTACTTCAGAAGAGAGATGGGAGAAGCCCCATCTGCCTCTTCCACATCTGGCAGTGGACTCTGTCAGACACAAAACCACTGTACTAGGGAATTGGTGTTCAGTCCTTTTTCTGTACTTCCTTACATCCTCCTGTCTTTGTGCAGATATACTGTTTGTGTGAGAACTGTTAGTGAGATGTGCAGGCTGGGAGAATTAAGTAGTATTGAAGTGAAAGCTAAATGGAAACCTTTGCACACAGATTATAACTGGCTTTATTTACCACCCCCAGGCTGTTCTGCTAGTCAACCATATCTCATGTTTTTCCCCTGGGCTTATGAATCTGGGAACATTGGGTGTTGTCGGGAGTTTGAACGGGAAGACAAAAAACCATACCAGGACCTCACCTTGACCAAGTTAACAAGGATATGGAAATTCCGCACAGCAATGTTCCACTGCAGCAGCTTCTCCAGTTGCACCTAAGGGGATGCAAAGGGACAATAACCCATGACGGGGTATTTCCTCTCGCTTTGCTGGATGCTCCCTCAGCATTTGCTGTACACAAAGCATTGTTGTTGGTGACGAAGGCAGAGGAACAAAGCTTCACCACTGGCAGATTTATCACAGCAAAAAAACTTAATGGCAACTGCAGCCTGATCAGTGCCCATGTGGCTTAAAATGATAAGAATTCACACACTCCCTTGCTCTCAGGGCAGCTCTTGATTGCAAAATAATTTTGTGCCCCCACACAGGTGTGCAGACCAACTGCAGACCACCTTAGTATTTTGATGATTGATACCTGCTTTCTGGTTATAGCTTCTGCTGGATTTACTGGATTTTTTACATAGTGCAAACAAGGGAAAAAAGGATGTTCCTTACATGTTACCCTGTATATCAGTTTTGGCTGATCAGTGAAGTTGTCTGACTGCATTTCCTAGACAAAGTTCAGAAGTAGGTTCCTTTCCAATGCATACATCCTTATTGTACTGTACAGTTTAACTTCTGTCTCAGAGTCCAGCGCATTTATTTTCCTACCTCACTTGAGTCTGATGGTTTCCCAGGTGAGATGCTTTTCACTGAACGTTCCAGCTGAGCCATCATTACTCTGAAGAAAATCGGGAATGTCTGCCTGTGGTCAAAGTGAGAACAAAACTGAAAGCCAGCTCTGAGCATCTCGATAAGCTTCATGTTCCCAGAACAACGTGGAAAATTTCACAGTTACCCCACTGGGCATCCTTCTCAATAGGAAATCATACAAGACTGACCCCAGGACTCATAAGCATGTCTACAGAGGTCCATCACCAAGACAGATCCTGAGAAGCCACTACAACTTCCCCACATGGACATGACACATGGACACCATCCACTTCTTTGTAGCTCTGGGGGTGCACAGCTAAAGGTTTGCAGCTGTCAGCATAAAATGATTTTGATAGTTCCAAAAGTGCAGGAACTTTGGCCATCCCTGCGTAAATTGTGCTTCCAAATTCTTGTGACTGGGGCAGATGAATCCATGCTTCCAAATTCTTATGCTAGGAGCTGAAACACCCTGAGCATGTCTTTGCACACTGCATACGAGCCCAGGATTGCCTACAGCCACCCCAGGCCTCTGAGGCTCACTTTTGGAGTGCTTTATACCACCACAGGAGCACAGAAAGAGGCAACATATCTGACAACAGATAGCTGTCAACTAGTTTATTCTCCAATTAAAATAGCTCACAAATAATAAACTCAACATTGTGCTAATGACAAGGGCATTTCACCTTGACAAAAAGCTAGCCACGTACTAACATGTTGCAAACTGCCAAGAAATGTTTACAAATGCCTAGAGTAGTCCACACCATAACAGACCATAAAAAAATAAAATTAAATATTAAAAAGCAGAAATTGCCACTGTGCATCTCATGCCAAAGTTTCTATAGATATAATTACCTGCTTAGCGTAGGATAAGTAGAAGAACATCCATCTTTGGCAGAGCTGATCAGTTCAGGAACACCAACACTGGAGATGTCTTCTATAGCTTTCAGGATGTTATCTGTGTGCTCCAGGTAGACACTAATCCCAAACCCAGCTTAGTTCATCAGTAAATATTATGCAGAATAACACAGCAACTAACACACTACCTAAAATCATGGCCTAAAATTGTCAGACTCGTTCTTATGCCGAAGGCAACCATATGTAGGAAATCCAAAGCTATACATAGAACTGTCACAGTACAGTCATTAAAAGCTACCATCATCTAACACAAACCTGGATTTAATAGTCCCTCATTCTTGTGTTTAGGAAGGACAGACCAGGAAGTGGAGGAGATAGACTTGCCCTTTATGTGAGAGAATGTCTGGAATGCCTGGAGCTTTGCCTGAGGATGAGTGATGAGCCAACTGAGAGCTTATGGGTATGGATGAAAGCACCAACCAATATGGGTGACACTGGGAGCAGTGAGTTCAAGGGAAAACACATCTGGCCATCCCTGTAACCTTTGATGAAATAACTAGCTTGTAGATGAGAGGAGAGTAGTGAATATTGTCTACCCTGACTTGTAAGGCTTTCAGGACTCTGCTGTAAGATCCTCACAGAGCAGCTGTTGAAGTATGGGCTGGATGAGCAGATTGAGAGGTGGAACAAAAACTGTCTGAACAGCCAAGCTCATAGGGTCGTGGCCAGCATGGTCTCCCAGGCAGCCTGCTCTTGGTCACCCTGCTGAAGCAGGGAGGTTGGAAAAAGGTGACCTCCAGAGGTCCCTTCTATCCTCAACCATCCTGTGATTCTGTAATTGTATTTCGCCTAATACTCAGTCTTGCTCTCCTTGACTTTAGTGAGAGCTGATTTGCTTTCAGTGTAGTGAAAACAAAATCAGACACTTCATTCCAGATCCACACTTCCCTGTGTATGTATAGATGTGTTGATGTACTCTGACAAGCTATAGTCTAGCAAACATGAGGTTCCAACATGCTTCTGTGGCCAACAGATAACAGAATTATTCCTGTCACTCACTGTCTTTCCATGCTGTACAAACAGGGCTTTAGGCCAAGCTGTAAGTATGCGGGTTATGACTGAGAAGAGTCATACCTCTGCAGCAACAATCATTATTAGAAGAAGAGTGTCTTGCCATGCTTGAGACAATGGTTTGAGCCTTACCAGAGCAGAGTATGCAGAGCACTGTTGAACTGGCTGCCCTTCTCTTGGTCTCCACTGGGCTTCACCCATGACTGGCAAAGGAACTGCTTTGCTAGTGAAGCTGTAAAAGATAAGGGACGACTTATTGAAGGAAGAATCCAAGACTGTTTCCTTCTTCCATATAAAGGTAGTGTGTCCAAATGGCCTTTTGAAAGATCATAATATTGCTACTCCTCAACATGCCTGAACTTTGGTAAGTCAGAATGCATTTTTCCCAAAAAACAGTAAGGCCACAAAGACATGTATATCACGATATATGCCCATCCAGTGCATTTCTGGTCTGGAATACCTGTTCACATCAGAACTGTGATCCATATCTGGCCATTTCTCCCTGACAAACTTATGTTAAGCATTATTTGTTTGGTAGCTCCTACAGTGTGCCAACTGTTCATTTGTTAATTAGGCTAACGTGCAACTCTTATGGCATCTGTTTCTAGAAATGGAATTCCAGTAACAAGCGACTTGACTTTTTGGCCACAACACTATAATGATAAAAGTGTGAACAGGCAAGCTCAAAGTTTACAGTTTCTTAAATAAAAACTGCTAACAAACCTGTTTGTCTCTTGCAGAAATGTTTAAAACCAGAAAATTATTACTTAAAATTGGTTATTCATTCCCTGCCACACTCAGTGGGCAGTTATCCCAATGTGGGACTGTTTAAAACAGTAAAATAATGTCAAAGTAAAGAACTTAAAATTTTGAGGAACCTAAGAAGGACCAATTCCAGAGGTGTCTTAGTATGAAAAATGTTTTCTCTCAGCTGAGGTGATTGTGTCTGGAGTCTTTATTTTAGTGTGTGACAAACTGAAGACCAGCTAGTTTTCTTGTATATTACCTGCAAGCATGTCTATGCCTTATCTGCTTGAATACTGTTTCCCTTACAGAATGGGTCCTAATCCCCGAGAAGAACTCTCCTAATTAAAATATTTGTTGCACAGGGTTAAGAACATAGAGATTTTCTTCTCCCTGCTCTGAAGTAACAGCTGTATTTGCAGTTAATTTCCATAATTTTTGCAAATGAGCTGTCACAGACATCTGTACTTACACTAGCAAGCTACACTGGATTAAGTCTGTGATTGGTACCAAAATTAAATAGCAGGCTTGTTCTTAAAACTCTTAAAAGCTGTGAGGCTGTGAATTTTAAAAAATTTTAAAAGCTGAGAGAGCTGGCGTCTGCCTTCCTGCATGTGACTGAAGCACAGCAAAATAAATACAAAAGACATTCCAGTATTTTTACTGCTGCTCCTATCTTTGACTGCTAGGCCTGTTCACCCAGTGGGATTACTAAAATACTGAAGCAAAATCTCTCCCTCAACATGTAAACAACAGAGACAAAAAACAATATTTACAGACAAAGGACAGCACAAAAAATAATCTGAGATTAGAGGCTCTTCACACATTACCCATTTTCTCTTTCTTCCAGCCAGCCATTGGTTTGTCAGCAATGGCAATTAGGAGCTGAGTGAGGATGAAGGCACAGTGGAAGCTGGGAACACTCTGCTGGAAATTCAGCAGGTAGTGAAAACTCTCACTGGGGAAAAAGGGAAAAGGTAAAAACCCTGTAGATAGTATAATCTCCCAGAAACACACAAATACAAAGGAATTATTAGAACAGCTCAAATCCAATGTCACCTTAGCCTAGTATTTTGCCTCGGACAGTGCCCTTCTGAAGAAGGGGTAGTCAACCACAAGCAGAAAAAAAATTCAGTCACCAAGAAACTTCTCTCAAGCCCCAGTTGTTCTATGTTTAGCAACCTCTTTATGTACTGCTTTTGCCTTATGTTCCTGTAGGCATTTTAACTACTGAGAACAAATCCATTCTTCTGTGAATCCCACTAATCTCCTAGTCTCAAATATCATACAAACAAATGAGATCCATAGATTAAGGCATGTTTTATAATACAGTAGCTCCTTTTCATTAGGTTTGACTGCATTGCCATTCAATTAAATACAAAGATATCTGAAGGTAGTATTGTCCCTATGAGAGCTCCCAAGCACACATTTACCCTTAATGTTCCCACAAAACAGGGAAGACTGCTTGAAATTCATCCCTTTCACAACTTGGGAAATGCTGATTCTACCTTATCAGCTCCTCAAGAGGAAGAAACTCTGTCTCTCCTGGCTTTAGCCTGTCTGCAAGCACCTGAAGACCTGACCTTAGCAAGTCAGTATTTTCATGCTGAGAAAAACCATTCCTGAGGGGAAAGAAGAAAAAAAAAAATCCAGTTCATCAACAGACTAGCAGGAAGAGAGGTATCAGATGCAAAAGCTTATCTAGGTGTATTTTTGCAGCAAGAAAATAAAGAAGCTGGATATGCAAGAACAACCCTTAAATATGAGTTATGAGGGGACATAAAAAACTGGAAACTGATTTTTTATAGCAAACTTCGTTCATACACTGTCTTTTCCAGGAAATGGAAAACCTTGTACATACACAATACTAACCTTTCCGTTAAACAGCAGACCTGGCTAGAAGGGAACAGGCCATTTCACAGAAGTGGAGGTGCCTGCATGTTAAAACAATGCTAAAACCCAAGGATGTCTAATGACATTTGCTGTGCAAGTGCAGTGATGGGGCTAGTCATCTGAACAACAGGTAGGAGCTTAATAGCAATGAAAACTGTAGGGCGCTTCAGTAATCCTTTGAACTACCAGTGTCTCTAAAATCATTCAGTGAAGATGTGCATTCTGGAAAGGCTCAAATGCCTCCATGTTCTAGATCTACAGACTGAACACATAGACATGATAACAGTAATGCTCAGGTGCACCTTTAACTAACTGGTAATATACAGGGGCTCAATCAAATGTATGTAAAAGGAATTTTAATATTTTTTTATTATTATTTCAGTGGCTGGACATCTAGCCTCAATATATGGCTGCACGACCTACAGGCCTTGATCCAAACCCACACTGAATTCTAGTCAGTTCAGTGCCTCATTGTGCATTCACTATTAATTACCTACACTTTTAGTTCATCTCAGGATCAGGCAAGATAACTATAAAGTGCTTCCAAGTCTCCAGTCACTGCAGGAACAAGACGAGGAAGCAAAAAGCAAACTATGCTCAACAGGCAACTCTATACTCTTGTTTAAACTCACCAAGCAAATAGGGAGCGAAAAGTTAGTAACAGCTGTTGGTAACAAGAGGACATCAGCTGGTGCTCCTGGATGTTCACTTCTGGGTCATCTTCCCCACCTCGATTTTGTAAATCAATTGCCTTTAATACAGAACAAATAATTCATTAAATGCTATTCCAAGGACAGATAACAGCACAAGAATCCATTTCTGTAAATTCCATGCTTAGAAAATCTGAAGAAAACAAAGTTACAGGATTTTTTTTCCCCACAAACAAAACCAAAAACAGCTTTAGATGTGACAAAACATGACAGTTTTTTGAGTCAAAATTGCTGCCCACTGACCTGGAAGTAGTTGTGCATGTTCTCCATGTGATTACACAGTGGCTTTAGTAGGTTAACAACACATGTAGCAACTTCCTTTGGGGATCTCTGACACAAGTGGGAAAAGCCAATATCCTTGTAGCCTCTTTCCTGCAGCAAAACCAAAAGATTAAAGTCACTTAATCAGCTTTATTTGAGAATAACTTTGTATCACGCTCTACATCTCTGAGACTGCTTCTGAGCATGGCAATTCCTGATGCCATACATTCTGCCAGGAAGGATCACAGAGTAAGAAAGTTGGCTTCTAGTGAACAACCAGCACCAACTCAGACAAGTGGATAACATTCAATTAAAATAATAAAACTGATATGACATGTAGGTCTTTTACAGAATCACAGAATCATTTAGGTTGGAAAAGACCTTTAAGATCAGAATCCAACATTTTACATCAAACACTAAGTAAGAGAAGTCTCTGCACATGGGAATTAAGATAGGCAGAAAGACAAGCAGAAAGAACAATTAATATGATGGGAGTCCATCAGGCTGTAGCTAATTTCTCACAGTTCAATGCAGTGGGCCATATATACTTTTCTCCTGAGTACACCAGTCAGGAATGCACAGTCACTGCACTCAGGGTGTTCTAAAGACTACAGAAAAAGCAGAAACACAGATCTGGCAACTATTTGGCCTGCCTAATCTGAGCTGCTGCTGGAACACCACAGCCAGTTTCCCTGGGGAGGGCTCACTTGAGTTTTGGGGTTACAAGGTTTTTCTTCAGTTATATATCCTTTACTGAGATATGCAGAGAACCAGGTGCTGCAAACACTTCACCAAGGGAAGTGGTACAGAAGTTTCTTTTGAAAGAGTAAGTGTTGCTCTGACACACAGTTGAGCACCAGACTTCCATCTAAATGTTAGGTGAAAATAATTCTGAAAAACATTTATCTCAAGAAGGGCCTGGAGGCCCCTGATGTGTGCTGCCTCAGCCCAGGTCTAGCCCCATTGGCTACTGCTGTACTTGCCTTTGGAAAGGGCACTCTCCTGGTAGAGCCTGGGGTCAGCACATGTTCCAGTTTCCAGCACAGGTCATCCAGAAGGAAGCACAGTTCAGCAGGCCCCAGCTGCACAACTTCACGAGCCTGCAATTACAAGGACAGTCAATCCCAGGACTAAGAACGTAATAGTAGTGCCTTGAAGCTCAAGATCCCCCCCTCCATTTCCAGTTATGACTCCTGGCTCAGTTAACCTCAGCCAGGGACAACCTAGTTGGTAGATGCTAGGGTTTTGTCTCCCCCACCGCAGGTATGAGGTACAGCTCTGCTGACTCAAAGTGTGAAGCAAACCTGGTGCTCTGCACATAGCTGATGCAATGTCAGCAGCACTTAACTACTGAGAGAGAACTGATATATATACATTGACATTGTAAATAAGCTCCTAAGGATAAAAAAGAGGCTTCAGCCCAGAGTCATAAAATTCATCGCGTAATAATAACTGAGTAATACTGAAGCAATTTGAAATAATGCCACGAAGCCCAAGAGATTTGTCAAACAGTCTTCCAGTTGGCCTGTGACCTGCATGCAGAGACAGCTGTCCTTGGAGCAGCCCAGGCTGCACTCCAGCCTGCTGTAGCCTTTTCCCTTTTTGCATATCTTACTGTAGTCTATCAAAATTAGACTACAGATGGACTCAGCCTGCCTGCAGAGGGTAACAAAACTGAATGTTTCTCCATATATAATCTCCCAGATGATAAACAGGACCCTGTCCACTGAGAGCACAGCCACAACACCAGTCCCACACTCGTGCTGAGTTTCCAATCTGGTGAGGCCTTGAGACACTTGCCTTTTTGCAAGATGGGCTTACTTAAAGGTCATCGGTTCTTTTCAATACCCAAGGTGCTGCTTAGTGTATTTAACATTCTGCAGGTTAGCAGTGTTCAGTATTAAAGCCTTCGGTGAGGAACAGTCCATCTTCTCTCTCCCCACACACGACTAAACAAAGACCAATCGGGTCTATACATGTTATATTGTATCTTCTTTCCTTTTATGTAACATTTGTATTACTTTCTTGAAGTACTTCGGATTCTTTGGGGGCAAATTCTCTCCTGTTACCTGGCTCACAACCCTGGACCAACACTTAACATCCCTCTTCTGCCCACTTTAATGGAACAGAAAGGGCCAAGGCCTCTGAGATGCAGTTACACAAAGCCTTATCAGTGTGGTTTTACACTGCTCCATTCACCTCTGTATGCATCTCTGTGTCCAAGACAGACTTCGTCAGCAGCCCACAGTGCAGCACAGTGAACACTTCCAGGTCTAACTCTCGAAAGTACGGGCGATAGCTCTGCAGCTGTGCCAGAGGATTTCCTGTCTCTCTCTCAGCAGCAGTCTGAAAAGTGAATGGCAGAATTAAAGTTAATTAAGAGTTAAAGATTCTTTAGTGTGGGCGATCAACTATGGGCCGCGGGCGGCCTTGATCTCAACAAACTACAACTGTGCCCTTAGCAGGTAGAGATAAACAAGTTTGAGGGAAAGAAGGTATGTGAGATACGGATGTGTTGACATTCTTGTAAGAAAATGTAAGAAGCTTGTAGCCTATCACAGAATAAGACAGAACACATGAACAGAAGCTGTTAACCAACAGGAAGGAAGCGTAAGGCGCATGGACAGGAGAGCAAAGTATAAAAATGCAATGTAACCCTTCATAAACCACTGGTGCTTGTGACCATCGTGGTGTGTCAGCCGTGTGTCTGCCGCACTGTAGTATGAATGGTGAGGCACTGGAACAAGCTGCCCAGGGAAGTTGTGGAAGCCCCATCTCTAGAAGTGTTTAAGACCAGGTTGGGTGGGGCCCTGAGCAACCTGATCTATTGAGAGGTGTCACTGCTCATGCATGGGGGTTAGAATTAGATGATCTTTAAGGTCCTCCAACTCAAACCATTCTATGATATGATTCTGTGAAAGTTGCAACCTGCAGGACTGTAAGGCCTTCTAGCTCAAATTAAGCTATTTCTTTCACACAGATTTCTGGATTTTGTGCCAGGTTGGAAAAAAAAAAGAAGAAGAGTTCATGATAGCTAGTAGAGAGCCAAGCACATAGAATCAGAAATAGCATGGGAATGAATTCTTAGTGTGTGATCAAAATAGGTAATTTGACAGATGCCTTCTTATGAATACATGGCTTAAATAACTCATGGGAAATCTGCAAAATGAGCACATATGATTAAAACTGTTTAGAATCCTCACCACGATTTGTATTTTCCAGATTCGTCTCACACTTTCTTACCTGAGCCTAGCAAAGGCAGGTTATTGCAGTAATTTGAGATAGGTCACTTGCATAAAATAGAAAGCTTTCATAGTCTTAACCAAAGAGTAACAGGTGGCATAAAGCAGAACTTAAGACCTTTCCTGTGATGAATTTTTTAAATGAACCAGCCCCCTCTCAAAGCTTTTGCTTATGTTTCTCTGTCATCTTCCCTAGTCTGTCTTTCTTGCCAAGTTCCCAAGGGGATACACCGACCTTCTCCAGCTCAGAGAGCTCAGTATCCGGCTGGTTTCCCTCAGAACTGTCATCTGCTTGAGAACGATCTGCAGAGCCAACTTTGCTGGCATCAGCCTTTTTTTTCCTTCCTTAAAGAGAAAAGCAACTTCAGAAAGAAAGGGATTTGCATTGTTAAATGCTAACCATTGGCTTTACCAAGGAGGCAAACTATCCAACACCTGTTTGGAGCAGGGTATTTTTACATGTCCACTTCAGCTGCAGCAGGAGCTGACCAGATAAGATTTCAAGCTACAGAGACCTTGCTGGAAATTCTGTTCTTTATGCACACTCGTGCCATGGCTGCAGTGCAACATGGCAGTCTAATCCCACACCACATGTGTTTGTTTAGAAGTTTTAGATTTTCTTTACCATTCCTTTTTCTCAATGGACCAACAGCATTAATGGACGGTACAGCCTCCAGGCCTTCAGAATCAAATGTAGCTGGTGGTGGGACATAGCCAGGGGTTGCTGAAAGAGCCAAAAAATGTAGAAATTGGGTTAGTTCAGCTCTGGAATGACAAAAATATAGGCAAGCTATATATATAGAGGAAGTATCATATATTTCACTGTCCTAGTGAACGTACTTCTGCTCTTAGGTGCATCTTTGTGTCTGGAGCCTGGGCCTGTGAGATGAGTGTGTGTGTGTGTGCCTGTCTGTTTGCCAGCCAGCAGCAAGCTGGAACAGCCAGTGAATAGGAGACCCATGGAGCAGATTAGAGGATCTGGGCACAGAGGGGCTGTGCCAATACTTGTGGGATGTGTGAGTGTTTGTGTGCTTCTGAATCTAGAGTGTCTGTGTGTACCTTCATTAGCGAACTTCAGTCTTATCCAGCTGAAGAGCAGGATGGGGAATGGACTGTCTGTAGTTCTTTGATGCAAGTCCCATACACAGGTGCTGTTGAAGGCAGCACTGTGTCTGTGGCAGTTTGTGTAGCTGTGTCACCAGCCTGGGACAGAGCTCCCGGGGACTCCACACTGGGCTCCAGTGGCTAGGCAGGAGGAATTCTTGGGCCTAGAGGAGCAGCAGATTCTTATTCAGGTTTGTTAAAACCTGAATACTGGAAAAATACACTGTTCCTTTAAGAGAGAGGCTGGTATACTCCAGTATTCACTGTACTCAGGCAGATTCTGCCAAGTCTGCCTGGGAACAGTCAAAGAGATGTCACTGAGGAGGTGACTGAGAAGGGCAGTTTGGACTCAGATACATTGAAAACAATGGCTGTCCATGCAGGAACTCTTAGGCTACTATAAAAATGCAGTATATGTTACCATGTACTTCCTCCACTGCTGTTTAAGCCAATTCCTTTCAATTCACAGCTGGTTTGGGCCCCAGAATGTACAAATGTTTCATACTCACCTGCCAAGCATTTTCCCAGCACATTCTGCAGCTCTGTGATGTTCTGCAATCGAGTCAAAACTTTCCCCTTCATCTCAGCATCCTGTTGCTGGCAGAACGCATTTACAACCTACAGATTCAAACCAAATCCACTGATCATGAAGACCTTGCTGGAGAAGGTTTCCAAGAGGCAAGACTCTTCTTCAACAGCAATTGTACCCCTGAAGACTAATGTTAGTGTTTAAGTGCTGCTCCTCAGTGCCACCCTGACCCTGCAGACAAGACTCTACTCACCTCACGAAACCAGTTGAGAGCATAGAACAGCAGTGAGCAGAGAAATTCCCGTTCCTGCTTGGATAGAGAGTCCAGTTTCCCTTCAACCTCCAGGTCAGTCAGGTACAAGGGGCAACCTGGGACAGAGCAGGAAGAGAACACGTTGGACTGTGTTTGCTACCCATCCTTTGGTTTTTGCATGGACAAAACCTGGAGTAAACATCATCAGCCACTCCATCCCCAGACAGAGCAACTGTCTCCCCTGCCTCCCTGCACTTTGTGGGTAACAGAGAATCTCAGCCTCCTTCACAAGTGGCACAATTTTTCCTACATTGCAGGAAGTCTTTGCAGATCTGGGACAGGAGCAAGTCAGCCAGCCATACTGGACAAAAGGTCCATTTCCCATACCTAATAAGGCATCAATCTCCTCCAGGCTTCCACTGTTTTGCTCTCCAGTGTAGAGCCTCAGCAATCGGAAACAGGGTGACAGACACAGTGGTGACACTACCCTGGGGGGAAAAAAAGAAATGGAGCAGATCCTATGTTTCATACATCTCCAGAATGCTCATCACTTTCCGTTATGTCCTGTGTCCTCCCCATGCCACCTTGCCTATGCCTTCTAGTTTGCTACTTGCAATTCCCAGCAACTCAGAGCAGAAATGCACCATACAGTTAAAAAAACCTAAAAACTGGTGATCACCTGTTTTCCAGAAAAGCATGTAAGGACAGAAAAATGGCTGATTTATTTCTGGTAGAAATCAAAGTTGAACAATTCACAAGGAACTATAAGAAATGTCACAAAACTCAGCTGTGAGGAGTGGAGAAATCTCCTTGTTTTGTAGCAGGCCACTGTTCACATTCTGAGTGTTTACTAACTATGTTTTTAGTTCTTTTAGAACTTCCTGTTCCATCCTCCAAAGACAAAGCCCTTATTTCTCAGCCAAATTTTAATTATGGCTCCATGTTTTAGTTTTGCTCCAGAGCACAGTCTATGTTGCTCAAGTACAACTAAAAGTGAGAAAAAATCATGCACTGTTGACTGACCCTCCGTTTGAGAATCATTGCTCAAAATGTGAACTTTGCCACCTCCAAGTTGCCTGCCACCTCAATATGGCATTCAGTATCACCATAACTTTGGAAGAGCTGCTATTCTCTTATGCCAGATGGGAAACAAAGCAGATGCAGCATGACTTACCCAAGATAACAGCCTGAGTCAGAACAGACAGCCAGTTCCCAACCAGCTTGTGCCTCTAGACCTATCTGAATAAGTCTAACAGTGAGAAAAGGAGAACACTGGAAACTGGTAAACTCTGTGACCAGCTTCTTATCAGGCACTTTGGCAAGCAGGGCTGATGGCAGTGAAGTACACCAAATGAGAACAATTCCTTTACCATTCCAGGTATCCCACAGATAAGTGTCAAAGTACCTTTTACTTTGGTTGCTCGTTCCATCAGCGACCTTGCCAAGCTCACTCTGTGACACCAATGGTAAGAGGTTAATAGCAATTGCTCCCTGACTTTCATCTTCATCCAGATTATACAAGGACTTCACTGGGAACAAGAATGAACTGCAAGGAAAAACAGACAAGCTCTTGTTGACAAACCCAGTTCTCAGTGACAAAAACATTACAAATACTTAGCCTGTGATTAGCATACCCATCCACTGTGGGATTGAGATCTACCACAAAGTCACTAGGAAAGTCCTCCACCAAACTCTTCCCAAACTCTTCCTATAAAGAAAAAAACAACAACAAACTGCTCAGCAAACGCTGAAAAAAAGCTTCAGCTCAGTGAAAAAAAATCTTCAACAGCAGCAGTGGAACATGTACAAATTATGGTCAAGCAAAAGTATCCTGGAACAGTTACAGAAATAAAACCCCCTACCTGCAAGAGAGCCAAGGCCTGCCTTTAGAGACAAAGCCAGGAAATATTGCTAAGCATGCACAACCATTTTTTTCCCTGCTCTTTGGATGTGGGCTTGTCTACAAGTTCCACAGTGCTGCAGAGAGGCAGAGCAGCTGGCTGGAAGCGGAAAGCAGCCATGGGAAGTTCTCTGCCCTAAGAGCTGATCATCAGAACGAAATGGCTATAAAGTACTGGCAACATTTTGTTTCACATGTGTCCCACATACATGACATGCTTACATTGTTAGAAATAACTAAGGAAGAAGTGAAGCAACAGATGTGACAGAGTCTGGACAACAGATGAAGACAAAAAAAATCTGCACAGAAGTCGTGAGAAGAACCTTAGCTTGCTTTTACATTTCATGAGGAAGGAGAAACTCTCCTTTTGTTTTTTCTTCATGGAGCACTCAGGTGGACCTCAAGAGACTGACATTTCTAGCCCTAGGCACAGATCTGTTTAGAGTCCTATTTTTTTCCCTATTACCATACAGTTTATTTATTTATTATCATATATGACTGAGGCTCTTCCAAGTCCTTATTATTCCATCAGATAGCCTTAGTAGTCTGACCAGAAGCCAATTTTGATATTAAGTTTAAAGTTTAGATTCTACTTTTATCCATGAATCTTAAAAGCATGTTCTGAAATGTCATTTAATTTCCTTTAAAAGGCTTCCTTGTTGTCACGTAAAAGTTCATATAAAGGAAGGTGTTAAAGCACAATGAGGAATCTGCCACAATCAAAAAAAGCTTAGAGAGCTGAAAGGATTTTATGTCTGATCAATCTTTCAAAGGCCCTTAAGTAGGCCTAGAACAAAAAAAGAGTTCTCAGACTGGAGTGAAATCCTCAAATCAATTCTGTCCTGCCAATGCCTGAAAAACATCATGTTTCTGAAGAATTCATTCAAGTGATTAAGTTCAAACTGCTCTGCAACATACCAGGAGTTGCAAGTCCAGTTTCCCTTTCTGCTTCTCAATCAAACTGGCGAGTTCATCATAGTACAGAGCCAAGACCTCTGGGTTTTTCTCACAGCAGAAGCCCACAAGTTCCAGCAAGGTAGAAAGCTGAAAGGAAAGAGAGCAGTTTGTAAAAATGGGTAAGGTAAATGGAGACAACTAAAGCTTTTACCTTGAGTTCCTCTCATACTAATTTACTCTGGGGCATATCCAAAGCTTTATCTCTAGTGTAACTGCCCATGGTGACTGGTCTTGCAGAGACTCAGTTCTGAGAAGGCACATGGGTTTTTTTAGCTGCTGACCCAGCTCCATCATGAAGTAACACAATGGAGTCTGCCCAGGACCATCCTTAGAGTGCCAGCCTAGAAGAAGGTTCTTCAAAAGGCCAAGACTAGGCCAACCCTGTATAGCAGAAGTGCTTTCTCTAAATGGCCAGAAAGGCACTGCTGATCAAGCTGAGAGGAAGGCCCAAGGTTGCCTCTGGCTCACTGAAACAGACTGTCATGTTTCTCTCCTTTGTGTTTGCAATAGTCTGGATAGAAGACTTGCCCCAGGTGGCTGCAGTACTGCTTGTCCATAGGCAAGACCAGCAGATGCTTTCTTAATATAGATCTTTCATTTCTCCAAAACAATTTTTAATAGATTCTTGGCTCTGCAATCAATGTACAAGAATCCCCGGCCCAGCTACACACAGGCTACTTCCCATAAGACTGTGTTTCCAGTCACATCTCCTTGCTGACCCTCCTGCTTTCCCACCCTGCCCCAGCATGTGCCCATTCATGGCACTCACCTGCCCATCACGCTCGCCGTTCAGTTCTGGTCTCTCCAATGAACCATCTCCTTCATTTCTGAAAGCAATTGATAATTTTGCTTTTGCTGCACAACACTTAAGAAATTGCAAAACCCATGACACGAAGAAGGTTTTCTCTCCAGAAACCAGAGAATTATGCATGAAAAGGATGCTCTTCAGAACATTATTAGGAAAAGATCTGCTGATGTTTGAGACCTCTGGGGCAAGACTCAACATATTCTTCAAAGATACACTTTTTCTGACCTGTTGAAATTTAAAGCCTTCTAGTCATCCCCAAAACAAAGTCCACTGACTCAGGGCCTGGAGCTAAGATGAGTTTTTCTCTTCATGAGAAGTGCAAAATCAGTGAGCTACATAATGCTTCCTAACACCAGTCAAATTTGAATTTTCAAGATGCTTTAATCTTCGTCCCAGCTCTTATCAGGAGTTTGTCTGGTTTATGAATGTGCTTATAAATTATTTACACAGCACATTGGGAACTGTCATGCCAACACCAAGCACAGCAGTAATAATCTTTTTCCTTGCTTCTCTTTTTTAGATTTCCCTGTATTCAAACACAGAGCACACTAGGTTATTCATCCTTGGTGTCAGAAGCTGATCCACTGTCAGTCCACCACAGTGTTATTTTTTTTCCAAGCAATAGCTAGTCAAGGCATCCATGAGTAGGCATGAACAAGAAATTCAGGATGCCTTTGAGATTAGCAGCAGGAGAGCAGTATGGAACAGGTTGTAACATCAACCTTTGCAGGAAAGAGCTGAGTTCCTGGATTGGACCAAGATGTGCATGAGCTAGAAGGCAATACCCTCCTTCCTTTGACCATCTCAAAGTTTGGTCTGAACTGAAAGCATATTAAATTAATCTTTGCTACATTCTCTCTCACCTTTTTAAAGCCACACTGCCTATCATGGTAACAGCACCAATAATCCCCATTTGTTTGTGATTGGGAACCGTGCTGGACAGCCATTTCCTGATCACCATGTGCATATCATCCTAAAAAGAAAGACACAGGCCATGTCACCACTGAGCTACTTGTGTGCAACACTCACAATTCCATTGGCATCTTCATGTCATCTCCCAAGGCTGCAGGGGGATGGTTTATCAGCACTGCAGCTTTTCATAGAAATGCACATTCTGCTATTTCCTTTATTATTAAAATACTGGTCACAATTCTAGGTAAGACTGCAAACAGCATTAAATGCAACTCGCTTTGACTTTACTCTAATTGCTACACAGAACGTGTAGTTGGTCCGGGTTTCATCTATAATTAGTGAAAGAATACATTATAAAAAATAGCAGATAGTTTTGGAGTGCTTTACACACAAACAGCTGCAGAGCTGCCCTCTGAAACAGTCAACTTCAGGAGGCTGAGGGACAGAGCAAGTTTTTGGTGAGGGATCTAAACTAGAGGGACAAAATGTGAAGTCTACCACTTCACAACAGAGACCTCTGTGCTGTGCATATCAGTTCTTCTGTCTTTTTTTACTCCGGACAATATTAAGTACAAATATTAAGCTGCTGAACAGAGATTAACATTTCAGGGAAAAAGCTGAACTATGCTTTCTGAATGCTTCCAAAGGATGGAGAAAAAAAGCTAGTGAAAGAAGATGCAAAATTTATACCTTTGCAAGTTTTTCAAGGCTCAGCTAGACAAAGCCACAGCCAGCCTAATATAATGTTGGTGACAGTCCCACTTTGACTGGAAGGTGACATTAGATATTGCCATCAGTCCCCTTCCATGAACATTTCTATCAACTCTACCTTTTTTAGATGTGCAAAAGAGGAGGACCTTTCTGGGAAAGATGTGTCAAAGATGTGGGAAAGACTGTGATGAGTCCTTGCTATACAGGATAGGAAAGTCTGGAGCCACAAGCTGACTTGCAGCCAGCTGGGGAGAAGAGAATTTTAAGGTGAAGGACATCCTGACACCAATTACTGCTCATAGATGGGGTCACTATTTGCAACAAAACCCTCTAGAAGCTAACCTAGCAAAAAAGACCAAAGCACAGCCTGATGTCCCTTCTGTTATGTCTCTGCTTACCTGAATATAGCTTCCTTCTTGCCTCTGGCTGAATGCTAGTGTGCTGAGAATGTGGAAAAGCTTCCGGATCTGGCATGGGTTCAGTTTCTGTGTAGAGTCTAAAATGGTCTGTAAGACAGAAGCCATAAATTAACTCAGATATATCAATAATCCCTTTCCATATTCGCAGTAACACACCAATTGTCAGCCTCAGGAAAGCCAATTAGTTTCCTTTTTTGCGCAGGCAGGAAAAAGCCACATTCAAATTAAGTAAACATAAATGAAGAACTATTGCTCTGGCTGCAATTATTCAAACACTGGCCAAACTGCTGACAGTCTTTCAATGCAGTAGAGCAGGAAGTCCACAAGGGGGCAGGTTTTCGCCAAGTATTTGAAATAGCCAACATTAACAGACAGCATTTTCCTTCTGTCATAGGTGTCAACCTACACCTGTAATTTAAGCATTTTTCCAATTACAGGGAAGGGTAACTTTTTTTTTGTCTATCTCAACTTCCACTGTCAAAAAAAAATCATCCAGTCCTATCTTACAGCTCACCCCTTCATAGTAGATACCATTCACTTCTGACCAACGCATTTCTCAAGACAAGTAGCTTTACAGGTATGAGTCGTTCTATTACTTCTATTTCTGAAAAGTACTGACCTATTCTGGACCTGAGGAAAAGTGGTGAAAGGGTCCTGAAATGTACTGTGTCCCCAAAAACATTCCTACCTTCACAAAGGTGGCATAGCGCATCAGAAGGGATGTGTGCAGCATCACCAAATCAGTGAGCACATCCAGAGAAATGTCCACTTCTGTCTCATTTCCACTGCACACGTGAGTCACCAAAGCAGTCACGACCTCCTGTGGAAAAAGTCCCCAAAGAGACCTTTGTGAAATGCCAACAGATAAATGTCTATCCTGTTGTGCTCTTACCAAATATGTTGGTAAATTACAGATAATCATCCTGAAACTCAACCATATCATTTTAAGTCCCTTCTCAGTTTTAATTCCTGATATTCATGATACTCTCTCCTCAATCCTAAATTTTATTCATTTCTAAAATAATCAATGATTCCATAAAGCAGCTCTTCACCAAATTTCTACTGCCTGCTTGCTAACACTGCTGCAGCTTCTGCTCTTTGCTACCATCGTGTAAGATGATAAAAATCTACCTTATTTTCTGAGGTGCACAAAGCATTGCACCTTACCCAGGCCTCTAACTTCAGCAGTTCCAGTGTCTTGAAAATCTTTCCACTAGGAGTTAAAAATTGACATTTTGTTTTCAAAAAATTGTTATGGCCTTAATTCAGTTGACTTCTGAACAGTGATCTCTCTCTCCACTCCCATTCACTGTCTGTGGCTCTGGGTCTTTTCTGTGTCTCTAACTGCTAATACAGCCATCCTCTTTTGAAACTCTTAACATCTCAAAATATTACTAGACTCACTAGCTTGTAGCAGATGACACTTATACTCTCACATCTTGGGCTTTTCCCAGTTGCTTTTTTGTTTGTGTATTTGTTAAGTTTGCTGTAATAAGTAATACAGATAAAATGCTGGAAACAGTCTTAATTATAAATATACTGTGTCCAAAAAAGGGAAAATATACTCAAAAGCTTGTGAAGAGCTGTCTTCACTTCCCAAATTTTCTGATACCAGCATGTCTATAGGAACTCATACTGGGAGTTGAAAGTCTAGTCTGTGATTATTTCAGAGTATGCAGGAGTCCAAGTTGGCCAGAGCTCTGAGGGAAATCTGTGCTAACTTTTTCCCTTTCTTTGGATAACTTACTGTGATGGAAAAAGTTTCAATGTAAACTATAACAATGCCTTTTTAAAACAGAGGATGCTCAAAGTGACTAGGTAAGGCAGAACAAGAGCATGGATTTATGAACACATTTCCTCTGTGACCCTGGGGACCAGACCTGACATCCTGGCTAGATGTCAGTGAACTTGTTTGCTTTTGGAATTGCAGCAAACCCAGCAAAGGCCTCTGTTCCATAAGTTCGTTTTTTTCCTGTCACTTCTGATGCCCACCTGCTTGCTCACTGCTCCTCTCAGCAGCCTCTGTGGTTGAGTAACTTGCTACCAAAGTCTTGCTGTGACTGTTCCGTCTTCTCCTTGGCTTACTCTACAGCACAGACCTCTCTCCAAATGCTTTCAACTGCCTCAAATCCTCTCCCCTAAAGCATCATGACATACATTCTAGAATGAAGTGCTAACACAAATAAAACATGCCACCCATCACACTGTACCTGTTGGGAGTAAGAGTCAAAGGCTGCAAAAGCTTGTTTGTACATGCAGCTGCCAAAGGAGACTACAGCTGGGTATGCAGAGTGCAGAAACATCTGAGCAAGTGCTAGGATTGAAGGAAAGTAGTCTTTGATAACCTGAAATAGACATCATGAAAGAGAAGATTATAGCTGCTTCTTTTCAACACACTCAGTTCTCTAAATAAAGAATGTGCTACAGCTTACCCCAAAAACTTAGTCTAGAAAGCAGAATGGGTTTCTCCAACCTTCTCCACATAATGGGTTTACATTACATATAGATGTGGTGCTTAGGGACATGGTCTAGTGGTAGGCTTGGCAGTGCTGTGTTGACAGTTGGACTTGATGATCTTAAAGGTCTTTTCCAACCAAAACAATTCTATAACTCTATATACCAAATATAGAAACCATTACACTTGAAAAATGGTGCTTGAAAACATATGAACTTCTAAAAATACGGTGTGAGACAACAGCACATCCAGAACTCCCAGTAGAGATCTTGGGCTAGAGCACATCTCTTAGGCCAACAGATTTTGCACTACAGTACAAGCCCATGCAATTCTAAGGAAGGCTCAATCCTAAAAAAACCACATGGCTGTTACAATAGAGGACATGTGCCTTGGGAGATTGATCTGGGACCAAAACCAAAAAATTATAATGAAGTGTACACAAGAGGAATAGTATAAAAAATGCAGCACAGGGTTAAATCATGATCTGACAAGAACTTTAAGAGACAAAAGAGGGAGTCCCAAAGCAGAATCAGCACTGACCGTTGAATGGTTTTGGAAGGCATTCTGCATCAGTTGCTCTGGCAGGCAGCCCAGTCGAATTTTGCTGCTCAATACTTTCTCAGTTTGCTTCCTGCTCTTGGTGTTTGTAGAATGGATTAGCAGCAAAACTATCAAATCCAGAACCTTTTTGAAGAAATAACCACCAAGCATTATGCTAAAAAGATACTAAGAAGTCCAGACAGCTATACACTTGGAAATCAAAATTGAGAAGAAAATGAAGAGGTTAAAAAGGCCCAACAGCCACAACTGTAGAGAAACCTTATCAGTCCAAACAGGACAGAATTAAAGCAGGATAACTCTTGTCCCTTGACATTTAGAGGGATGAACTAAGAGTTACAAAGAAAACACATAGCTGTTATTCTAGGAACAAGTCAAATACCATCAAGAACCACTCATGCAACATCGCTGGCAGTTTCTGCTCCAACTAGAAAATCTTTTCATCTACAACCACAAAGAAAGCCCTTGAAAACACCAGCAGAAGAGGACACTCCCAGAGACAAGTGTAGAGTCAGAAGTATTACCTTATGGTCAGATACAGATGTGCTGTTCTCAATAGCCTAAAGCAAAACAACAAGAAAGCTGTTACAATAGAGTACATTATTATATTCCAAAACCAAAGAAAAACAGGCAGACACCAAAAGAAATACTGCTCACAGATCTCTCCTTTACAACAGGACAGGTATCAAAGCTAGCAAACTGGATCTCACTAACAGCAGAGAATCCAGAAGGCACTCAAAAGAAGAGCATGAAAATTCAGCTTAAATGAGGATGTTCTCAAATAACATCAGATTTGAAAACAGAACTAAGGTACTGAGAAACAAAAGGCTGAGAACACGAAACAGTCTCATGGTTTACACTGAAATGTAATTTTAAATTAAATTTAGCCCAATACCAGCCAATGTTGATTTCTTGCTGGACATT